>NC_053047.1:37670971-38942971 GCF_003473485.1 Medicago truncatula | reverse complement strand
ATCTAAAGGTCTAAAGCACACGAATAGGTCTACTACTAAATAACGTAATCTTATGAAGGTCTAATTACATCAATTTACCTGCTAATAAATAACCAAATCATATGAATACTTAAGTTTATGAAAAAAAGCTACAAGTAATATTAATAATGAAAGATATATTATAGTATATAAAAAGCTTAATAGGCTGCTGATGGTCTTAATAGGCTTTTTTTTTAGGTAACTTCACTTAAATATACAAATGGACAAGTTGCATGGCAAGCTGTATTGTGCATATAAAATTCCAACAAACTTGTGCTCAACTGCAAAAGGAGCACATAACATTTGAATACAAGGTTCAAAATTGCTTACTTTGAGAATATAATGGGTATCTCACGCATACTTTGATCCTTTTCTTCTTCTTCTTCTTCTTCTTTCAATATTATGCAAAATTGTTCAGCTACATTATGCAATCATTATCTACTTCTGTTATAACTTTTTTTTAATAAGCGTCTGTTATAATGTGGAATTAATTGGTTATTGCTTTTCTGCACTTGTGATAGACCACAAGCGCACAAGATTCTATCGCGTAATAAAAAGTATCGATCTCACGAGCGCATGCATCGAGTATCAATCTCTTTTGCTATGGTGATTAACAAGAATAATTTTTGAAAGGATGTTTTTTTTTTTAATAGAAATATATGCAATAATGTAAAAAATGTCTTAGGATTTCATCACAATAATAGAAACTTCAATCTTAATTATTCTTGTTTAATTTGTTATGGAAATTAAATTTTTAAGATTAGGTCAACTATTATAGTGAATGTCTCCTTTCAGAGATGCATATGTCTCCTTTAAGACATGCATAAGTGTGTTTTGAACCAACAAGGCTATATAGCTACAGAGAGATTGTAGCTAGATCTGGTTTCTCTCCCACTTTTCTTGCATTTTTTTGGTTTTCAAGGACCATAATTGAATCCATTATTAACTTGCTTTAACTATTGCAATTTTTTGTAGTATCAATTTTTTTTCATATTCTCCTTTTTTTTCCTCCTAAAAATAAAAATTAAACAAAATATAATAGTAAAAAGGAACTAAAAACACAAAATAAAGTGGATAATGTGGTTGGTTGATTTTTTAAGGGATGATGTTTTGGATAATATTTAATGAAATTGTTATTGAATTGAATATCGACCTAATTTGCATATGAATATTTAAAATTCAAATCTGTAGTTTTTATTTCGATACTAGAGCTCTTATCATTCAAATATATGGTACTTTGTTGTTGTTTACATATGAATTTTAAATTTAATACTTAAAAATCTATATGCAAACGGATCAAAATTACATGAAAAAGGAAAAAATCGTTACTTAAAAATTAGATAAGGGACAATGAGTATAATTTTATCTAATTTAAGTTTTTCTTATTGGGGTTTTATTTCGAATATTTGAACGTTGTCTATAATTTGATTTAGACGGCCCAGCACCCCACTTTAATGGAATGATATGAACAAATCGTTAATTTTTTTTTTTATTTTTTTTTATCAAATTGCTTAGTAAACTTACACATTTTAAGTGCAGGGAAGTAGAGAATTAGAGGTTCAAATCAGAACTTCTGCATATCAACGTCTTTTTACTTCTAGCAGCCGAGCTATTGTACTTAATAATTGTACTTGCTACTTATAGGACAAATCATTGATATTTATTTGATGTTAGTGTAAAATTAATTTACACACACAACATTTCCATTGATTTCAATGCTTTATATTTGAGTGTGTTAAAAATGAAAAAATCATCCCTTATTTTCACAATATAAAACACATGCTTTGTCTTTCTGAATGTGAACATTTTTATTATACTTGGAAGTCACAAATATTTAATAGTATTACTACTAAGTTCCAAAATGTTTATTTATTTTGTTTTTTGTGAAGAACACGCCAAAACAGGAAAAGAATGTCTGTTTTTTTTCTTCTTTTTTTGTGGTGTACATGAAAAGAATGTCTATCCATATTTGGAAGGCTTAGATATATTTTGAATAAAATAATAACAATTTATAAACGTTTCTATTAATGTTTTTCACATTTTTTAAATGATAAATGTTAAAAAAAAAGTTAGTATTAATAATTTTCTTATAAAGTTAGAATGAAACTTTTCAATTTCCTTATCACTTCAACTTTTTTTTTTTTTCATTTCAATTTCTTTATCTCAAGTTTTAATATGAATTGAATCGGCGCTTGCGGAGTATGATCAACTCCTTACCAACTGAACCAACCTTCGTTGACTATCACTTCGCTCCTTAGTTGCCTAGCCGAACCAAATGCATTAATATTACAAGTTGTATTATTGCATATAATTTCAAGGTAACTTCATCTGACACAATGATGAAATATAGATATAGATATACAAATGGAAGTGAATGAGCAAGCTATATTGTGCATAATTTCAACAAACTTGTGCTCAAAGTGATAGGCTTCTCAGCTGCAAAAGGAGCATAGAATATTCAACAAGGTCCAAAATGGTTTACTTTGAGAATACAATAGGTATGTCACACATAATCTTTTTTTGTTACTATACATTATCCAATCACTATCTGCTTCTGTTATAATTTTTTTTTTGTTGAATAAGCTTCTGTTATAATATGGAATTAATTGGTTATTGCTTTTATGCACCTGTTTGATTCATGTCACACAAATCATGCTTCTAGATTTTATATAAAGTAAAGATTTCTTATTGATGTAGTTCATAATTCATTTTCACACAATGATAGCAATTTGGCAAGTGTAGTAGTGTACCAAATTATACTACCTACTAATAGCAATTGAATCTTCAACCTCTTGTACCCAAGGATGAATCATTTATGATGCCTTGCCGGTGAATTCGGCTTTTATCGCAGTTTCTAATGTCCAAAGATTATATGATTTAGTGTATAAACCTTATAAATATTGTCCAAAAATTAACATTGTCATCTGGCGAGCATGTGGCCAGGTGATGACAAGAAAGTACTCAGACAGTCCAGTGTTGTCTTGCCTAGCGAGACAGTCCCGTTGCCAGGCGAGATAAGACATAAATAGAGCGTCTCAAAAACACTTCCGTCTTGCGAGACATTGTCAGGCATGACCAGCCAAAATAAATGATTTTTGACATTTTTTTCACCATCAGATTATGGATTAATCAATGTGTAACTTCCGTAGCGACGTTCCACCTTCCATGATCAACCTGCTTAGCAGAACACAAGAAATACAACAAAACTATAAGAATTGCGAAGACATCTGATTAAATAGTGAACTACACAACCATAACTTACTAACTCCAAATTTCCCTAAAACCTGAGAACTTAACCAAACAATGATTCAATAAGATGAAGAGTTATCACACAGTTCATCGACTATAGTTGCCGAATTTCATGGACAGTATTTTATCAAGTTTATGTCATTAAATGTAGAAAATTGTAGAATCATAGGGATGAAGATCATAGATGTAAGCAAGATAGCAAGCATAGTTGTATTCATAAGAAGAATACTCATAGGAATTCATAGTTGAATGAATAGACCGATAAAAGAATGATTGAATGGTACAATGAGGTAGCTTATTTATAGAGTAACTTGGAGTAACTAACTCCCTAACTAACTAACCAACCTACTAATTCTAGTTTAACTCCACATAACTTCCAACAATTTTAACACTAAACGTTGGTTATTGTTTGTTTCCCTTTGAAGGATATGAAGGTGATTTCTCATGGATATGTATGAAGGATTTTGATTTCACTTCTTTTTGTTCTCTATGGAGTGCAATAGACACTATCAATATACTTTTTGTCTGCGCCTACTACACGTCCTTGGCTATCAGTTTAACCAGAACAACTTCCGCAAATAAGAGCCAGACAAAAAGTTGGATTTTCTCACTTGTCTCAATCTGTTGTGCTTTTACTAGCATTGCATATTTTGCCACTGGATTTTGGAATCTCTTAGACAAAACTGGTAACTCTAAGGATCTAAGCTGGTTAGCTTGCATTATCAGAGGAATCATTTGGATATCTATAACAGTTTCTTTGCTTGTTCAGCAAGTCAAATGGATTCAAATACTAAACTCTGTCTGGTGGGCATCTTCATGTGTATTGGTTTCAGCTCTCAACATCGACATTTTGTTCAAAGGTCATGCTATTCAAACTTTTGATATCACAATATGGCTTGTACACTGTCTTCTTCTACTTTGTTCCTACAAAAATCTTGGTTATTTAGGAACTCATAGTGTCCCAGAATGTTTATATTCCGAGCCACTACTAGCTCAGAAATGTGAAACAAAACAAACGGGACTAAGCAATGCTACCTTGCTCAGCAAGTTAGTTTTCTCTTGGGTTAACTCTTTGCTTAGTTTAGGATACTCAAAGCCACTAGCTCTTGAAGACATACCTACCCTTGTTTCTGAAGATGAAGCAAACACTGCGTATCAAAATTTTGTGCATGAATGGGAGTCTCTTGGAAGGAAGAGGAGTAAGAACAGTACAAAAAATTTGGTTCTTTGGTCTATAGTTAAAACTTACTTACAAGAAAACATATTAATAGCATTCTATGCACTACTCAGAACTATTTCTGTTGTAGTTTTACCTCTAATTCTCTATGCTTTTGTTAACTACTCAAGTAGAACCGAGGGAAATCTCAGAGAAGGTCTTTCCATAGTTGGTTTTCTGATTCTCACCAAATTAGTCGAGTCTTTTTCCCAGAGACATTGGTTTTTTAACTCAAGGAGGTTAGGAATGAAAATGAGATCAGCTCTGATGGTGGCAGTTTATGAGAAGCAGCTAAAGCTTTCTAGCTCGGGAAAGATAAGACACTCGGCCGGTGAAATTGTGAATTACATTGCAGTTGATGCATATAGAATGGGAGAATTTCCATGGTGGTTTCATATAACATGGACTTGTATACTACAACTTGTTCTGTCCATTGCTGTCCTTTTCGGTGTTGTTGGTATTGGTGCTCTTCCTGGTTTAGTCCCTCTTGTTATATGTGGACTTCTCAACGTACCATTTGCAAGGATCCTACAAAATTGTCAGTCACAGTTTATGATTGCACAGGACGAACGTCTTAGATCAACTTCCGAGATTCTAAATAGTATGAAGATCATTAAGTTACAATCATGGGAAGAAAAATTTAAGAACTTAGTTGAGTCCTTACGCGATAAAGAGTTTGTATGGTTGTCTAAGTCGCAGATCCTGAAAGCTTCTAGTTCATTTCTTTTTTGGATGTCTCCTACAATTATATCATCTGTTGTTTTCCTTGGATGTGCTATTTCCAATAGCGCACCATTGAATGCTCAAACCATTTTCACAGTTCTTGCAACATTGAAAAGCATGGGAGATCCTGTTAAAATGATTCCAGAAGCTCTATCGATTTTGATTCAAGTTAAGGTTTCCTTTGATCGTCTTAATAACTTTTTGCTTGATGAAGAACTTCACAATGATGATAATAGTGAAAAACACATAAAGCATTGTTCATCTAATGTCGTGGAAATTCAAGCTGGCAACTTCACTTGGGATCTTGAATCTGTGTCCCCAACTTTAACAGATGTTAATTTAGAAATAAAACGGGGACAGAAAATAGCAGTTTGTGGACCGGTTGGAGCTGGAAAATCGTCTCTTCTGTATGCAATACTCGGAGAGATTCCAAATATTCAAGGAACTGTAAGTTACTAATACAACAAACTTAGATTTTTATCATGCCAAGTTCATATGAATAATATCTTCAAAATTTTCCTCACTCCATAATATATTTTACTATAATGCGAAACAGGTTAATGTAGGTGGCACTCTTGCCTATGTTTCTCAATCTTCATGGATACAAAGTGGAACCGTTCGAGATAATATACTCTTTGGCAAGCCAATGAACAAAGCAAGATATGAGAATGCTATTAAAGCTTGTGCCTTGGACGAAGATATCAATGATTTGAGTCATGGTGATCTTACAGAAATAGGTCAAAGAGGGATTAACCTAAGTGGAGGACAAAAGCAAAGGATTCAACTAGCTCGAGCAGTTTACAACGATGCTGATATCTATCTCCTTGATGACCCTTTCAGCGCAGTTGACGCGCACACTGCTGCTATTCTGTTCAATGTAAGGAGCTATCACTTTTTTCATGTTAATTAGTATTATAATAAACCTATTGTCCTCATCATGGTGCATCAAACTAACTGCATCTACAAAATTACAGGACTGCATTATGACTGCTCTAAGAGAGAAAACAGTCATTCTTGTGACACATCAAGTGGAGTTTCTCTCAAAAGTTGTTGATAGAATATTGGTGAAGTGTTCTATTTATATTCATATTATTGTGAATGTGTTTAGAAGAGCTTATGAAAATAATTTATTATATGTCTATGAGTGAGTGGTTTTCAGCTAACTTTCATGTGTTCTTATATGATAAACCCCTTGTGAATAAGTGCTTAATTAAGTTTTATTCCAAACATCTCCTAACATGATCTCATTCTAGGTAATGGAGGATGGAAAAGTTATTCAATCAGGTAGTTATGAGAATCTCCTAATAGCTGGGACAGCCTTTGAACAACTTGTGAACGCGCACAAAGACGCACTTACTGAGTTGAATCAAGATAACAAAAACCAAGGAAGTTCGGAACATGATGTCTTGGTTAATCCACAAGAGTCTCATAGTGTGAAAGAGATTTCTACCAGAGGTCAACTTACAAAAGAGGAAGAAAAAGAGATTGGTGATGTTGGCTGGAAGCCATTCTGGGATTATATATCTTATTCCAAGGGATCATTGATGCTGTGTTTTATTGTGTTAGCACAATCTGCTTTTATGGCTTTGCAGACTGCATCATCCTTTTGGCTTGCTATTGCGATCGAAATTCCAAAAGTAACGAGTGCCAACTTGATTGGAGTTTATTCATTAATTTCTTTCACTGGTGTTATGTTTGTATATATAAGGTCTTACTTGATGGCGCGTCTCGGATTAAATGCTTCTATTGCCTACTTCTCTAGCTTCACTACAGCTATCTTCAATTCTCCAATGATGTTCTTCGATTCTACGCCGGTTGGAAGGATTTTAACCCGAGTAAGATTTCTTTATTCCTTCCGTCATTCATTACCATCTAAGGAATCATACTCCCGAGTTTAGATCAACATTTTCTCTTGCAGGCTTCATCAGATTTGAGTATTTTGGACTTTGATATGCCTCATGCCGTCCACTTTGCCTTATCAGTAGCAATTGAAGTTCTGGTAATAATTTGCATAATGGCTTCAGTCACATGGCAAGTTCTAATTGTTGCTGTTCCGGCAATGGTGGCATCGATATTCATTCAGGTTTCTTGATTTACCGTTCTCTTTCCATAGTTAGATCACTGAGCTAGAAATTTCTTAATCTTGTTGCTTTTTTTGTTTTTTGTGCCCAAAAGCATTATTATCAAGCAACTGCAAGGGAACTAATGCGGATCAACGGAACCACCAAAGCACCAGTCATGAATTTTGCAGCTGAGACATCACTTGGAGTGGTTACTATAAGAGCATTCAACATGGTAGACAGACTTATGAAATACTACTTAAAACTTGTCGACACAGATGCTACGCTGTTCTTTCATTCTAATGTTGCCATGGAGTGGATGGTTATAAGGATTGAGGCACTTCAAACTTTGACAGTTATCACTGCAGCATTGTTGCTTATTCTACTTCCTCATGGATATGTGTCTCCAGGTACTTATAGTATTGCATAAAAAGGTCGATTGCGACGATGACATGATTTTGACGATAATACTGACTGCTAACTCTTGGAAATTCTTCTGTTGTGTGTGTGCAGGACTTGTGGGACTGTCTCTTTCGTATGCTTTTAATTTGACAGGAGCCCAGATATTTTGGACTAGATGGTTTTCCACCTTATCAAACAACATAATCTCGGTTGAAAGAATCAAGCAGTTCATCGACATTCCAGCCGAACCTCCTGCCATTATGGAGGATAACCGACCGCCATCTCCATGGCCTTCCAAGGGTAGGATTGAAGTTCAAGGCTTAGAGGTAACATAACATTGCATCCATGTCTTTTCTTTTCACTCCACTTTCAATATTTTCCTATCTATAATTTATGTTTTTTGTACATTGGTTTCAGATTAGATACCGTCCAAATGCACCATTAGTCCTTAAGGGAATCACTTGTACATTTAATGAAGGGAGTAGGGTAGGAGTTGTTGGAAGGACTGGAAGTGGAAAAAGTACACTTATAAGTGCTTTGTTTCGCTTAGTTGAGCCTTCGAGAGGTGATATTATCATAGATGGGATTAACATATGCTCGATCGGGTTGAAAGATTTGAGAATGAAGCTAAGCATCATTCCTCAAGAACCAACACTTTTCAAGGGCAGCATTAGGACAAACCTTGACCCTTTAGGCCTATACACAGATAATGAAATATGGAAGGTGAATGAACTAGATCAACATCACAGAAAAATATATGTACCTACATACAAAATGTATTTGAATTTTGATTAGATTTGTTTGTTATATTTAGGCTTTGGAGAAATGTCACCTCAAGGAAACAATCAGCAGGCTACCAAGTCTCTTGGACTCTTCTGGTTAGTCTTTGGCAACAATCTGTTGCATGCATGCAACGTTACTCTTTCAACGTTAAGGAAAATATATAATCATCTATGAAGCACAAACACAGACACCGGACACGACACTGGCACATAAACACTGATAAAAAATTTAAAAAATTAATTAATTGAATGTAATCACTTGTGTCGTGTCGGACACCAAACACGCCTTCCATCAGAGGGTTTTGCAACCAATAAGCCCTTCATTGAAATCTAATTTTGACATCATTTGCAGTGAGTGATGAAGGTGGAAATTGGAGCTTAGGGCAGCGCCAACTGTTTTGTCTTGGAAGAGTACTACTCAAGAGGAACAAAATTTTAGTTCTAGATGAAGCTACAGCCTCCATTGACTCTGCCACAGATGCCATTCTACAAAGAGTAATTAGACAAGAATTTGCAGAATGCACTGTAATAACCATTGCTCACAGAATTCCAACTGTAATAGACAGTGACATGGTCATGATCCTATCTTATGGTATGTTGATTCCTTATTCTTTTCTACTTTCCTTTTTCAACAAAAGTCGGTGTCCAAACGCATATGTTTGCATTGAATTACTTCATTTTCTAAAATTATCATTGGTGTCAACGTATCTGTGTCAGCGTCGTGTCTGGTGTCTGTGTCAGTGTTTCATAGTATGCTACTACTTTTGTTTTCTAGCACTAGTACCATCTCTTGATTCATAATTTTTGTTGGTTACTAAAGGGAAACTGGTGGAATATGATGAGCCTTCAAAGCTAATGGAAACCAACTCTTCATTCTCTAAGCTGGTAGCTGAGTATTGGTCTAGCTACAAGAAGAGTTCCATCCCAAACACTAGCATACAGAAACAATGAATACATACTGACGTAATGGAAAAGAAACATAGTCAAATAAATTAAAGGAAAATGACTCACATCCCATTCCCAGGTAGTTATTATGATCCTGAAAGAATTCTCTCTCTATATATATACACAGTGACGGTTAACGTTATATATTTTTTTTTTTTAGCTTTCGCACCGGTTTCCGACCCACCGGTTAATGTTTAATGTTATATATTTGTTTGCACTCAGTTTCTTGTATTATATAGTATACTTATGTCCATCACAACCTAAATGATTGTTTTTATTTTAATGTTTATTGAGATCATTATATATTTACTCCCTTCGTCCCAAAATGTAAGCAAAATTGGTCAACAAAAGTTAATGCATTTGATTCAAAATTTGTACCAGATACATCGTTTTATATTAACTTATTTTTGCTTACATTTTGAATTCTGCTCATTACCCAAATGGTTCCGCTCATTCCCAAAGTAAATGACCGAAATGCCCCTACGCAAGTTAACTTGCGTTAAGTACTATTTTCGTTCAAAACCCAGCAAGCAACCACATAGCTCCATTTTTTCTTTCCCTCCACCTCCAAAAACCCCAAAAGTGCGAAATTTTGGGTAAAAATCTTAATTCCAAATCATTGCAAATCGTCAGGAAACAAGTTTCTATGCTCATCAAGCATCAAAGAACAGGTAATGTACCGTCAAAACTCTTTCATTTTTGCTGGTAGTTTCGTTTTTCATTTCAGTAGGCGTAGGGCTCAGCATGAGTTAACTCACACTAGTTGTAAGGGTTGCGTAAGTTAAGTCACATTGAAGGTTAACATTAGCGTGAGTTAACTCACGCTACTGTGATGCCCATAATTTGAAATTTTGCGCCACTTTTTTTACTTCCTTTGCTTGCCGCATAAGTCACTTATTTTTTTTTTGTTTTTTTATTGAGTAGACATTGAGTGGCATGGTTGAAAATGTGGCGGAGGATGGCGTTGAGGCGAAACCGGGCAAAAATAAAGCTTCCGGTGAAGCTTCCGGCGTAGGCGTAGGTTCCCGCGAAGGCAAACCGACCAATAATGTGAAGTTTAAAGTGAAAATTCATTTTCAAGTTGAAGCTCACATAGTTCACAATCAAGCAAAATCGGTACCTACCGGTAACTTTGAAGACAAGCCTAAACACTACAAGAAACATTACCTTTTGCCAGGGGCAAAATCCCTGTCAAAAGTACATAATCGATGGCAAAAGGGACGTTTGTGAGGGAAAAAGCCAGGGGCAGAAGCAGTGGCAAAAGCGCTCATCGCAAAATTTTTGCCAGGGGCTACACCCCTGGGATAAAAACGAGGGGCGGCTAAACCCCTGGTATATTGCCAGGCTTTCTCCCTGGCATAACCCATGGAATATTCCCTCACTTTTGTCTGCAACTTTGCTGCACCTCTGACTGCACCCTGCACTGAAGTGATTGACTGAAAGCAAGTCAGATGAGCAAAAAACCAGGGATATGCGAGGGGTTTAACCCCTGGCAAACGTCCAAAATTTTTTTTAAAAAAAATGTTTATTTATAAAAACGAATTTTTTAATAATTAATTAAAAAATCGTTTTTTTTAAGTTGTTTTTGAAATACAAATAAATGGTTCAAAAATCAATTTAATTAATAAAATATATTTTTAAAAAAATTAAAAATATTTTTTAAAACACAATTAAATGCATATAAATAAAGTTTAGTCACTCAAACACTACTAAGTCTAATTAATAGGCATGAAATAGAAATTGTACTTAATAACAGTTTTCCAACAATAAACCTTTTTAGTACATTCCTTTTTCATATATATTATTATTTATAATTACTTTTTAAAATTGAATAAATAATAAATTTTTAAAAACAGATTATGTTTAACAAACAGTTTTTTTTTTTAAAATATCAAAAAAAGAGTTGCCCTAAATTAGAAAAAAACAGATTATGTTGTAATTTATGTTTTACTACACAAATTTAAAATAGAGTCCCTAAATTAGAAAAAAAAAAATAAAAGAAACTATTTTACTAAATAAACCTTATTCTATAATATATAAAATTCCACCTAATAACAATATATTTAGCAACATGAATATATTTAATTTTATCACAAAAAAAAAATGCATATTTCATTTTATCACAAAAAAACATGCATATATCCCATAACAACATGCATATATTCAACATCAATTTTTGGACAATTAACATTGAAAAATTCGAATAAAATAAACCAAAATTCATGCATAATATGAAAAAACGAAAAAAAAAAATCATAATTAAATTTGTTTTCTTCAGATTTTTTAAAGAAAAAAAAATCAATTTATTGGACAACTAACATATTTTAGAACATATCATCAACATGTATATCAGTTATGGTGTTATGAGGAAAAAAATCACTAACTTGTTGAAGCTTTACAATAGCAGATCTGCAATGCAATCCAAAAACAACAAGAGTTGGAGCAATAACTAACCAAAGGAGGCAGATAAGTAACACAATTGCAAATAACATACAAAATAAATAACATTAATAAGTAGTAAAAATTAATATCATGATAAAACATATAATTATTGAAGTATTTTTTACCAAATAAATGAAGTATGTTGAATGTGTTGTGTTTTATGTGAAGAAAATTTTATAAGTGTTGTGAAGTCTGTTACATGATCGGTGCATGGATTTATATAGAGAGCAAAAAAAGCCACGGCCTATCCGAGGGAATGCCCCTCGCATGCTTGGTCAAATCCTAGCATATAGCTAGGTACCAGATAGCAGCAGAACGACAGGAAAAAAGCCAGGGATTCACGCAATAAACGAGGGGTATTGCCCCTGTCTCAACTGGACCGGACAGGCTTTTCAAAGCCTTGTCAAATCAACAGGAAACAATGCAGAGATTCATCACCTTTTTTCCCATCCCAGGGGCTTTCCCTGGCATATTCCCTCGGTTTTTTCCTGACAGCCACCTACTTTAGTCACTTCAAGCCTGCATGCAGCAGACTCTTGAATTTCAATTTCCCACCTTGCAATAAGTGAGGGGTTTTGTGAGGGCAAACCCTTGTGTTATATGCCAAGTGTTGTCCTTGGCATTTTCCCTGGCAAATTTGCCAGGGGTTCCAAACCCCTGTCAAAATCCCTGGCAAAATGTCATATTTCTTGTAGTGAAACCGGTTCCTACCGGTGTTCGTGTTATTCAAGTAAACACCGGGTCATTTTTTACAACAAATGAAAGATGGAAAGATCGAGAAGAAATACTTGGTTGGGTTCGTCGACAAGCGGGTAGGGCGGGATTTACTAGTTCTATAGATAAATCTAGTACTAGAGTGCCATATATGACGATGCAATGTGAGAGGAGTGGTGAATACAAGCCACCTTAGACGAGGAAGAAACCAAAGCTTGAAGGCACGGGTTCAAGGAAGTGTAATTTTCCGTTTAGATTGAAATGCTTCTTTGAAAAAAAAACACAAGAATGGTGGATTTCAATGCTTTGTGGAGTTCACAACCATGACTTGGCGCCAAATTTATCCGGCCACCTTCTTGCGGGTCGACTAAGAGGGGAGGAGAAGGAAAGAGTTATCGACATGACAAAGAGCTTGGCAAAGCCTAGGAATATTCTCACGGATTTGAAGGAAAAAACAAAGAAAGTGTGACACTCATCAAGCAAGTGCATAATGCACGAACTAGATGGCGCAAGGGGCAAAGAGAGGACAAGACCGAGTTGCAATACTTGATTACAGAGTTGAAGAAGCATCGATATGTCTACTTCACAAGAGCTAATAGCGAGGAAACCACACTTGAAGATTTATTCTCTGCTCACCCAAAATCAATTGATATGCTCAATACTTTTCCCAATGTTTTGGTCATGGACTCGACCTACAAAACCAATACCTACTGAATGCCTTTATTTGAGATTGTTGGTGTCACCTCTACCAAATTGACATATTCGGTTGCGTTTGCCTTTCTTTCCTTTGAAAGAGAGAATAACTTCATATGGATACTTGAGATGTTGGTTGGTCTTTTGACCTCAAAAAACAACATGCCTAAGGTGATTGTCACCGATAGGGACCCCGCTTTGATGAAAGTCGTTGCCGAAGTTCTCCCTAAAACGGACCGTTGCCGAAGTTCTCCCTAAAACGGACCATGTGCTTTGCTATTTTCATATTGGGAAGAATGTCAAATCTAGGTGCATCACAGATTGTAGAGTCAATCCAAAGCCAAAGAAAGGAAAAGGAAAAGTTGTTGACAAAGATGCGAAGGAAGCGGAAGATGACAAGCATTGTGAGCTTGTTAAGAAAATAGTGAGGGCTTGGAGAGATGTGATTAACTCTCCTACGGAGGATTCATTTGCAATTGCATGGTTGACATTCAAAGATGAGGTATGCGGACCGTTTACCGTTTTGCCCCTTAAGAAGCATTTTGTGAGGGCATGGACGAATAAATACTTGCATCTAGGGTGTAGAAGCACCAACATTGTTGAATCAGCTCATGCACAATTGAAAAGGTACTTGAGGAGGAGTGTGGGAGACTTGACATCATGTTGGGATGAAATTGATAAAATGTTGAAAAACCAATTTGGTGAGATACAAGAGAGTTTTGGGAGGAGCATAACCGTCATGGTACACAAATACAAAAAAAAAAAAAAATTATTCTCGGAGTTGGAGGGGTATGTCTCTAAGGCCACTTTAAGTTTCATTTATGATGAATTTGAACGCTCTAGGAGATTTGAGTTTGCTAAAGAAGATTGTGGTTGTGTGCAAATGGCAACGTTCGGATTGCCTTGTGCTTGTATTTTGTCGAGAAGAGAAAGAAAAATTTGCCTATTCTTTTGGATGAAATACACCCTCATTGGCGAAGGTTAAGTGTAATTGGAGAAGAGGTTGATGCAATTTTTTCCGTTACGGAGGAATGCGACGCCGTTTAAAAATGTATCAAGAGGGCCCCTTACAAGATGAAACTCTTCATCAAATACAAGTTGTGTGAACTAGGATTTCCGGAGGAAACAATGTTGAAGCCACCTCCGAGAAAATTGGCCACCAAGGGAGCACCTAAAAGGGTGAAGTCTACACCAAAAACGAGGTCCACGGGTCGAATCCCCTCTAGGTGGGAGAATATTGATGCTCAAAATCCCGATAGTCAATGCTCACATGCCAAGAGTAATGTGTCAAAGACTAAAGGTTCACGTCTTGGCACTTGGTCCCGCTTACAAACTTCAACTCCTACTTCTAAAAAGGAACCTTATTTGCAAATACCATACATTTCACAAATTCCAAATCTCATGAGACCTTTTGTTGAAGATATTGTGAATGTTAAAGGGGATGGTAATTGTGGTTTCCGGGTCGTATCTAGGCACATGGGATTGAATGAGGATAGTCATGTTTTGGTTCGCAATGCACTTATTAATGAGTTGAAAAATCACAAAAGTGACTACTTGCCGTTTTATGCTACCGAGAAGCGTTACAAAGAGATCTTCGATGGTTTACACCCTCCAACAACTAAAAATGGTGATGCGCCACCGGAGAAGTGGTAGACCACTCCGGATATGGGTCACATTATTGCTAGTTACTACAATAGATTCGTTGTTCTATTGACTTTCCCCGAAATGGGTGGTCCATCTGAGACATGTTTCCCAATCCGGAGTGCTCCACCACTTAATCCACATTCCAACATAATGTGCCTTTGCTTAATTCCGGAACACTTTCTTCATGTGAAGTTGAAAGAAAATTGCCCGCTACCACCTCCTTCTAAGGAGTGGATGACTCACAAGATTGGTGTGGCGGAGCAAGGGCTTTTTCAGTTTTTGACAAGATTTGAGTTAAGAGAAATGATATTTGTACAACCACTTTTTGACAACTTTTTCTCTCATACTCACATTATACTCTTATTCTCTCTCTTCCTTTTTCTCTCTCCATTGATCTTAACCAATAAAAAGAGAGAAAAAAGAAGTTGTCACATAAGTTGTCTCATTTAGTTGTTCAAATAACACTACTCTTGGGTTAATTTCCTTTAACACCAAGGCATATTGATGGAGGAAAATTGATGTATACACATGTTGTTTGGCTAAGAAACACATGTAAAAGATGAAAATACCCCTCGGTAGTTAACTGCCGAGGAAAAATAAAAGCAGCTGCAGTTAACTCCCGAGGAAAACTTCGGCAGTTAACTACCGAAGAAAAGCAATTTTCAAAAAAAAAATCTCCCTCGGCACTTAAGTACCGAGGAGTTGTTTCTGGCTTTTTAATTACCGTTTGTCTCTGTCCTTGGGGTCCCTCTTTTCTTGTGTTCTCCCATTTATTTCAGATAAGGAGAGGTTTATTCAATCTGATCAAATTAAATATTGAGTTGAATCGGTGATTGTAATAATTCACTTTATGTGTGACATGAATTACTTTTTCTCACAAACAATCTTTCCTTCATACTCCACCCACTTTGCATTTTGGAAAAACATCTTTCACAAATATTTACATTAATTTATTTTGGGTTTCAATTCACGTACCTTCAATAAATTCTACATTTGTCATATTTGTGTGATATTTAGATTGCATATGTCCATGTAAATTTAATTAATATTTAAAATACTTAAACTTTAAGAATTCACCAAAAAATAGTTTAAACTTTAAGAAAATACATTGCAGACGCCAGCAAAAACAAATATTGAAATTTTAATTTTTGTGCGCCTCACATGTTGCATATGGAGATTAATAGTTGCTAACTTAACTATAACATGATGATAATAATAAATAAATAAAAACGGTAAGAAACAATAGTTGCTAACTTGCCTATTATACTTGATTTTAAAAAGCTAGAAACAACTCCTCAGTACTTAAGTGCCGAAGGAGATTTCTTTTTGAAAATTGTTTTTTCTCGATAGTTAACTGCCGAGGTTTTCCTCGAAAGTTAACTGTAACCGGTTTTATTTTTCCTCGACAGTTGACTACCGAGGGGTATTTTTATCTTTTACATGTGTTTCTCAGCCAAACAACATATGTATACAACAATTTTCTTGTTGGAGGTGTTATTTATGAAAATTTAATGTGTGTGAGTGTGTATATATTTATTATAGTACTTTATAATAATTCTCCCCTTGATTTTGTCAGCTTTGGCGGTAGTGTGGTTTACTGCATTGAAGGATTTGTTTGTCGCTTTGTCTTGAACATTGTAAAACTAACTAACATGAGTTTCTGTTATTTTTGTGTTTAAAAATCAGAACCACTACTAAAGGAATTATCAGGTTGAGTCACGATCAGGTTGCTCACTTTAACATGTTTGGCGGCACTACTTAAATTATGCAAAGTAAACTAACAACCACGCCGTCTCCAGGATAAAACAGCCTAGATCACTGTTACGATTACATACTGCACAGTATATAATCGCTCGAGATATACACCTCAAAATATGGTTTAATTGAACGATTAAAGCCACTCAGGACGGTACATAACCGCTCTATTCGAAACCAAAAGGGACGGAAAGTGTGACACCCTAAGTCCCAAAAATAAATATTACTATTATTCATTCGAAAAACATAGTTTGATTCACGGCAGAAAATGTCAAATAAAAACTTTTCTATTAATATAAGAATTCTTTTGCAAGATTTAGGATATCACATTGACTCATAACAAACATAATTCAAATTTCCCTTCCTTGAAAATTATTATAATATTAACATTGAATCTTTTGCTTTTGAAAATAATTTCTATTACATCACAAGCAATGATTTTCTTGTACAAAATTAAAAAAAGTAAGCATATCCCTTTTCCCGTGTCACTATCAGAGCAGTGTTTCCCCCCAAAATAACAGACGACACGAGACAAGTCTTCATGAAAGGCATGTACGTGACTCCAAGACTCAAAACCTATAGAACTACGGTTTCTCAACCACAGGGCCAAGCCAGCAAACACAAACAACGAAGAGGTGAGTTTCGAGAACATGTAAAAGTATAAAATAAACGAGAAGAACACGTAAGCAATTAAGTTAAAGTCGTATCACATCACTAACACAATATTCAGAACCTTGAAGTATATACTATATCAACGCAATCCACATCAATAAAAAATATCATTACGGAATAAGAACCAAAATCTTCACAAACACAATGTCACAATTCAATTCTAAAATAGTCACCAATAACAATCTTCATAAGAACCTCAACAGAGAATCACCTTCGTCGTTGCACACAGACACAGTTACACTTATTCACCAAATACAGATCATCAATTTGTATGCATATGGACTCAGTCCTAAGATCTATATGAATGTGGTACCAGAGTTATATTATTGGACTTTTCTCAACATGATTGCCAGAGATATATTACTGGACTTTTCTCAACATGGTTGCCAGAAATATTTTACTGAACTTTTCTCAACATAGTTGCCAAAAGTATCTTACTGGTGGCATCAAATAAACCACCACAAAATACACTCCAATGTACGCATGCACATGCATCAACGCATGGAGTCTTGTACATTCTGACTTCTCTCTATGTTCACGCGGTCCCCTCTCCTAAATGCACCATTGGTTCATATAATTCCTTGACACTTCTTTATCATTGTTCCACCACAACAAATTAGATGGACATGAATAATTAAAAAATCACGTGATTGACTTGAGGAAATTGGTTTCTGAAGAGAGACACTAACATAAGTTACTAACGACAAAGAAAGAATTAGGGTGAGGGGTGATTTAATTGGCTTTTGACTAATATCATGGGGAGATTTTTTATTTTTTTTTCTCTTGTTATGGATGAGTTGTATCGACAAAACATGACCTTAATGCTTATTATCGTTTGTCCAACCTTGAATTCATGTAAGATTTACAATTTAAAACGAGAGTGAAATTTGTGAATATTTGAGATTAAATATGTTCTTACTATTGTAGTCTATATATAGTTGTGAACCCTTGAAATTATTATATTTTCAAATATTTGAAGTTTTATATTGATTTTAAATTCACTAAGAGATGAATTAAGGATTATCTCAAGGATAAAGGTTTAATCACTAATAGATTCGAATTAAACAATCTAAGAAATTGATTAGTAACATGAATAATGAATTAAATTTATAGGACGAGATTAATAGTGTAAAGTTTGTAACCAAGCCGTACTCATGCTAACACATTTAGATTATAACTGACTTTTATTCAATTTTCGTAGTAGCAAAAATTACAAACAACACACTCGTATCTTTTTGTTCAATAAAGTTTTAAAATATACAATTCGACAATATGACGCAGTCCTCGAGTTCAACACTTGTTTTTCCGTTTTAACTTTACTAATTATACGATTTTGTACACTTGCAAAAATCGGTATCATCTTGTTACTTTTTCTCTCTTCCTCAACCTCTATCTATTGTGTTTAGCTCAAAACAATAAAAATGGATGTACATATATTATATCTTTACTAATGTTCAACGTCTGTCAGTTTCTTTATTTTGTTAATACATACAAATTATGAACAATAAAATAATATTAAAATAAGTAAAAACAAATAAAATGTGTCTATTTATGCACTAGAATATGTATAATAGATATTTCAATTAAAAAACAATTATGTTTCAAAACCACTCTCGTATCATTGAAACAATCGACCTTAGTTTTAAAACTCGGCTCGGACATTGACTCGGAAGGGGTACTGAGTCAATGGGTCAATGGTTGAACCATTGGGTCATTGGTCGAACCGCATGACTAAACCGGATCAACTCGGATGACTCGGTTGGATATCTCGGTCTTGAGATTAAATTTAAATAGCTATTTAACCGATTAAATCGGATTGAATCGGTGACTCGGTCACTTTAAACACGAAAATAATGACACATGTAAAATAAAAATAAATATCCAACAATAATAATTTTATCGACTAATTGCTCAAATTCGAAACATAGACATAACTCAGTGGATTCAATAGATCTCACATCGTTAATATATCAGAATTGGAGATGTATACTGAAGTATATCTCGAGTTATATTTGAAGCATAAAAAAATATATAATCGATTAGAAGGAAAAATACGCGGAATAATTATCGATGAAATCTAATCCCAACACAATTTTCTTTAACTTGGACTATTTTACATTTGATCAGCTTAAGAAAAGGCTTTTGTAAAACTTTGTTTAGAAATTTGGTGAACTAGTATAGTGACCCGTGCCAGCACGGGGAAATAAAAAACTTTTTTGATCAAATGTATAGATTTTAAATTCGATATGAAAAAAATATCATCTTAATTTTGTATATATTTTGAAATATCTAAACGTTGCATATAACGATAAAAATATTTGGATTATTATACTTGTACTAATTATTTGTAGTATAAGATGCACTCATTGTTAAACTTAGCATATGTAATTTTCTTGCAAAAATACGCCGACGTACTGTGTAATAATATTTGTTGACAAAATGTATTTTATTAATCATAAAAACTAAAAAATATGTATTTTTTTTATATAATAGTCATTGTCACATGCATACATGTAGTCGGTAAATGCAAACGTTTAATTTTTTACGGGTGTGTATAAATATAGTTTGGGCTACCGAAACGCCGATTGTTATTTGTTTTTAATTTTTACAAAACAAATGGTCTGATGTAAATATTGTATTTTAGGGTAACAACGATGTAAAAAAAAAGGTTTCACGGATTGTTAAACCTGAAAAATGCATGAATTAGGATCTGCTTATATAGAAATTGCATGTCTATAATGACCAGTACGCCTTACAAAGAAATTAAAAATAAAACGACTTCCAAACAATAGGCAACTTTAGTTTTATAAATTATAACAACAACAATTCTAAAACATAACCAATGATCATACTTTTTGAAAAACTTCACGATACACAACATTTGTGGTCTCCTTACAAACATTATTATCTTCATCCAGGATGAGCAGCTTCAGACCTTTTCTTGAAGTTACTCGAGAGACAGCGACATAAAGTTGTCCAAGCGTGAACACAGGCTTAGGAAGATAAACCCCCACTCGAAATAAAGATTGACCCTGGCTTTTATTTATTGTCATTGCAAAACAAAGCGTCAATGGAAATTGTCTGCGCCTGAATTTGAAGGGTAGTCCTGGATCACTCGTAATAACATTCATCCTGGGAATGAATACCCTAGTACCTGCCCTTTTTCTTGTAATTACGGTAGCAGCTATCGTGCTCTTCCCTAGATGTGTAACTGTCAGCCTAGTACCATTACATAGTCCATTGGCCTGATCGATGTTTCTCATCAGCATAACTGGACATCTAGAGATGGCAATGGGTAGGGTACTACAGCGTCTGTCCCCATATCCGCATTTATAAAAAAATACCCATACTCGTGCCCGTATCCTCGTGGACAACAACTTTAGTCGCCATCCCCATACCCCATGGGCACCTAAGTGCCCATACCCGCACTTTAACTATGAAAAAACAAAAAAAAAACATCACAAATGAAATAAAACTACGATCCCAATTTTTTGAAATTAACTCATAAAATAATATGAATCGTGGTATTTAGTCAAATAGAAAACATCCAAAATATCCCTAAAAAATTATACACCGACATGATGGAGTTGTTATTGTATTAAGAAAGTGTTGGTTTAAATTTAGGTTTAGGATTAAATAGCTAAATTAATTAATTAATTATACATAAAACATAAATAAATAATTTATGATATTATATAAATATGTATATGCGGGGTTGCGGGTTTGGGCAGTATAATACCTGGAGCTGTCAAAACGGGCCGGCCCGTATGGGCCGACCCGTTTAGCCCGAATAAATATAGGGCTTGGGCCTAAAATATTGAGCCCGAATTTTAATAGGGCTTTTTAGCCCGGCCCTTAAAAGCCCGATACCCGTTAGGGCTATCCCAAATGGGCCGCGGGTAGCCCGTTAGCCCGTTAGCCCGCATAACAAAAAAAAATCTATAAATTATATATATTTTTCAAATAATTATTTACTTAGTTGATTATCAAAGTAAAAAACAAAAGTGAAAATTCAATGAATTAACACAAATATAAATGTAATATAAAATTATATTTATTCATTTCGTTATTTATAGTTTTAAAGATCGAATATATAAATATCTATAACCATAACATATCTAATTTATTTAAAATCATTTTCCTCGTCGTTTTAGTTTACGACGTTTGTACGAAAATGTTTACAATTTACTTTTGTGCTAGACATTATTTAAACATATTAAAAATATTATTTATAAAAAAATTATAGCAGTGTTTTATTGTACTTTTTTAAAATAAAATATATATATAATTTAAATACGGGCCCGTGTAGGGCCGGACTCGGGTAGTATATTTCAAGCCCGTTTTGTCAACCGGGCTTTTTGATCCGGCCCGCTAAAGCCCGAAGCCCGCTAGGGCCAGCCCGTTTAAGGTCGGGCCGTCCGTTTTGACAGCTCTAATAGTACCCTTACCCGTGCCCATACCCATTTAAATTTTGTGGGTATTATCTGTACCCGTGCTCAGACCTATAAAAGCGGGGTTTTACCCTACCCATTGTGGATATTTTTTGCGGGTACCCATTGCGTCTGGGTACAATTGCCATCCTTATAGACATCCCACCTTTAGTTTCAACCTGTGATTTGGAATTCCAGAGCTCTTAATACCATTAAGAAATTCTGGTGTGAACCACTCGCTTTAGACATCAGAATTTTCACCCGATCTAAAAATAGAATTAGAGGTTAAATACTCTTTCTCTTCACCTGGAATCAGCGACATCATAAATTCGTTAACATGCTCAACTGAATCAAGCGTTGGTGCGAGTATTCCCCTTTCTTGAAAAAATAGTTGGTCACCAAGGTTATCATTCAGATTAGGATACACAAAGTCTATAAGTGACATCAACAGATTTGTTGTGGTTGATATCAGCAAATCTTAAGAAATTTCTACCTTCATTTCACCATTGTCACCCGAAACATCGTTGCCGTCTCCAATTGAGAGTATCCACTTGCAAAAATTAGTTCCTTTATAATCCTTCGGATAATATTTCGTACATCTGCCCCTGTCCATGCAAGGCGAAAAGGGATGGGCCCCACCACATGACACGTGGCGCTGACGTGGCATGCCACATAATTAATTTTTGTTTATTTTTTTCAAAATTCTAAAAATTCATTTTTTAAATTGAAAAATCGGAAAAAAAAAACTGAAAATTAAAAAATTTCGATTTTTAATTAAATTTTTTTTCTTCAAAATTCTGAAAATTCATTTTTTTAAAATTTAAAAAAACTGAAAATTAAATTTTTAAAAATTCTTTTTTTTTTTAATTCTGAAAATTAAATTATATTTTCAAAAGTTATAAATTTTGAGATTATATAATTTTCAATCTTATTTTTCTAAATTTTAAAAACACTAATTTCCAATTTTTTTCTTCATATTTCAAAAAAAAAATGGAATTTTTTTATGATTTTTTAATTTATTTTCAAATTAAAAAAATGACATGGACTGCCACGTGGCCAAAGCCATCCCATGTCAGCTAAAAAAAATTTACAGGGATCTTTTTAATTTTTTTTTATAAGAACGTAAATCAAAACGCGTCCAAATTTCTGGGACAGATTGCATATTTAAGCCTAAAATACTACTAATATTACAGTGTATACCTGCATCAACTTTGCCAAACATTCTTCTTTCTTAAAATCATCCATCAAGTTATCCAACTTCATTTTGAACACTGGACAAACAATATTAGGTCTATCAGATGCCTTTAAGTTTCGTTCTTTAAGAAAATCTTGAATTTCTCGCTAGTTTGTATTGCACGCGATTGTTACGAACAGATCGGGATATCCATATTTCTTACAAATTGACATTGCATCCTGACAATTATTAAACATGTAATGTTTGCCACCCGGAAAGGACGGTTGTAACACTATCTTTCGTCCAAAATTAGACGCATCAGTTTCACCCATATCCATTGCCTCGTGCAAACCATTCAGAATGCTGCACCTTATGGTCTTTTGATTTTTTCTAATGTACCTCAACCGTTGTGATTCAATCATAGTATAGCAATCAACATATCTCCTCGAGTTAACAACATTGCCATAATCAACGACCCTGTCTTGTATTCTATATGCAATCTATTCGCGTATGATGCAATCCATTTCCTCATGTCTTAAGTGTTTTCAATGAAGATGTTGGGTTTCTCTAAACCAAATATGATGATCCAACAAATTGTAGACTCCCTCAGAACTCCAAACGTTATGATGAAATATTTTGTTTTTTTAGGTGTTATTTTCTTACTTTTTTATATTAAATATAAAAAAATATTTAAATTTTTTGTATTATTTTAAATTCCTTCACTTTTGATCTTTGGTGAAAACTAATCGTAGAAAAACATGAATGTGTTATGCTCATTTGACAAAATGCATGTCTATTAAACTTTTTTATGATTGATGATTTAGGAGAATATTTTGATACGTGATAAGTGAGTCATATATGTATGAAGAAAAAAAAGCACAAACTTTGATCTGCAATAGATGAAATATGTGAGAATGCAAATAAAGGAACTAATAGTTAGGGTTTCAAATTAGAAAGGCAAGAAAGTTTGCATCCTTATTTATTTTTCAATACATGTTGACATATGTATATCTCTGTATTGAAATCATTTGATTGTCATTGTTTTTGCTATAAATACAATAATGGATGGTTAATTGGTAATATAAATTATATTAAAAATATTATACTGTAAAATTTATATTTATGGGTTAATGTAGTGATTGAGGGTAAATTTGAATTTTAAGTCAAAACAAATTTTAAATTCGTATAAAAATTGAGACCCAATTAGTTGCTAAGAAAAAAACCTTTAAGTTCAAAAAACTTAATTTGAAAATTTAATCTCTATCTCAATGTCATCTTTTTTACTTATTATTTTTAATGAAGTAATTATACATTTTTTTATTATTATAAAGACATAATTGTATCTTTAATTATTGTGAATGATCAAAGTTTGGTTGTAGAATCAATTAACAACACTAAGTCGAGTTAAGGGAAAACAGAAAACTTGCTTTATATTCTCAAATGATTTAAAGAACTCTGTGAGTTTCTTCTTTAAGATAGCCCTGATTGGAGCATTTCAAAATTTTAACAAATCATTTATAATTAAGACAATTAAATTATGTGTTTAATTTTTGAAAGTACAAAATAGAATATTTTTTATGCTTATTTAAAGGTACTTAATTACTAACAATTTTTTATATCGTATTCATGCGGAAGTTATGATCCTTTACTATAAGCATATACCCAAGTCTTTGGAATCAAATGTCGTGAAACAAAGAAAAAAATAGATAGCCTATTTAGAACGTTTGTACCAAATTAATTTCATTCAAAATATTACCACGTTTATTTCAAATATTACAATGTGATCACTTATTTAAAAAGTTTGTATCAAATTAATTACATCCAAAATATTGTTGATCCCTAGAGATATATCTTAATTAAAAAATAATAATGTCTAGATTTTTCATGATTTATAAACATGAAAAAATAAACTCCTTAATTATTTGGTCAAAGGTTTATTTCATGGCATTTTTAAATTTTTCTCGAAAAAAAGAGTTCTATCTACTCTTTTGTGAAAATGACTAAATGAGCTGTAACTATATTACTTAATTAATATTTTTTTTATTAATTACCATTTACATTACAACATATATGGTGATGTGATGGATAAATTAAATATGTTAATCAAGATTATTACTTCCCTCAACAACAACAAAAATATTGCTATTGATTACCGTCCAATAAACAACTGGTCATAGGTTTCTTTGTCAACTACATAATGAAAAATAATTTTTTAAAGAAATTATTGAAATAAAATCATAACAAATTATAAATGAATATATAATTTACCAAAGAAAAGAGGACATGAGATTGCTAGTGAAACTTGGGTGTTGCCATTTGATAGTGTGTGTGCATGATGTTTATTTTTGATTTCGACTAAACTGACTTTAAATATGCAGAAAATGATAAACTCAATTATGAACTAATAGTAAAAAGCATTAAAATGATAAGTAATTTATTAACTAATTTCATCAATATAATACTCCTTTGTTCCATTTTTCAGTCCGATTACATATAAATCATACCAAAAAACTACACAATCCTTCTTTGTATAAGATACATAAAATAGTGACTCATCATAGTAAAAAATTTATCTAGATTCTTTTCTAAGAACAACTAATTTATTTGAAATCTCAAAGTTTGTCATAATGTCATCTTTTTTCCCCTAGGCCCTCGTGTGAAGAATATGTTGTCTTGAGCTCAACCATCATATAATCGGTTTCATCTATAAAATAATATCTCCATATTCTTATTTTTTGTGCTTCTTCGTGATTTCTTGATTCAATACCCTGTATGCATAGGAACCACAAAAGTAAAAAAAAAAAAAAACTATAGTATTCATTTATAAATCATCCATAAATTTAAATAGAATAATAACGAAAACAAAAAAGCATAACAATGTCATAAAAGCATAAGAAAAAAATAAAATAAGTCACATGAAAATAAAATAAAATAAAGGAGATGAATAATTTTTTTATAGGAGAGACGAAGAAACTACTTTTTATGTGAACATTTGATTCATCAAAATCGCAGCATGAAGGAAATATTACTCTTGGAACATTGATATCAATGAAAAAAATATGAAGAAAAAAGAATAAAAAAACTAAACAATCTTTGTCTGAATATTTGATTCATCAAAGTCACAACATATATCAATGAAAAAAATA
This sequence comes from Medicago truncatula, assembly GCF_003473485.1. Taxonomy (NCBI): domain Eukaryota; kingdom Viridiplantae; phylum Streptophyta; class Magnoliopsida; order Fabales; family Fabaceae; genus Medicago; species Medicago truncatula. The sequence goes on along the minus strand of NC_053047.1, from coordinate 38,916,906 downwards.
TATGAAGAAAAAAGAATAAAAAAACTAAACAATCTTTGTCTAAATATTTGATTCATCAAAGTCACAACATAAAGGAAATATAAATCTTGTAGCATTGATATCAAAGTTAAAAAAGAAGAAGAAGAACAAAGAATAAAAAACGGGGGATAAGAGTTGTGAATTGTGATGTGAAATTATGTCAATCCATATTTCTAATTTATAAACTTGTTTCACACCGTAATTTGGTATAATAACCTTTTTTTTTTTTTTTTTAACATTCCTAAAAAACAATTGTTCTATGCAGGGTATTCATTTACAAAATTATTTGGTCATGAATCAATTTTAATGTCCATAAATTGTTTTAATAGCCATTAAAAACGTATCATAAAAAAGTCTCCTATTCTAAGTTTTTTTTTAGGAAATCTCCTATGCTAAGTTAGAGGTGATTTTGACATATATATGTAACATAATCATTTAAAATAGAGGTCATTTTTTCTTCTTCTGATTATGTGTTTTTTTTATATTATAATATATGTAATGATCCAAGCATAAACAATTAAAATTTTGGTCAGTGATAATAGTGAATATTTTCTCACTAAATGTTTCATTAATTTTTTTTTATTATTAATAGTTTGTTTTCATCATTGTTTTCATATTATAGTAATATTTAAGTTTGACCCAATTTTTTTAATAATATTACAACATATGAACTTCTTTATTTTTTTTAACGAAAATACATAATATGCTATTTTTTAAGAACGAAAATACAAAATACAATGAAGTGTATCATTTGGTTTTGTTACTTTTAATGTCAAACACAAAATAATTTGGATATAAATAGATTCGTGTGTATATGTGTTTGAAAAGAAAAAAATTCAATTAAAATAATTGTTAAGATATATTATATATTTAATATTTCATGAATAGCAACACATCAAATTAGAATAATTTTATAAAACTCAAATACAAATAAAATTAATAGCATTAAATGTCAAATTCATGAGAATGTTTGGTTTACTTCAAAGTGCCACATGTCATGAGCAAGCTTGAAAGATTTATAATGCCTTAGCATTATTTGTTTTTTTTTTTTTTGAATAAACACTATTATGCATTATTATTAATAAAAAATAAATTTGAATAATTCAATCATTTGTTTTATTTTAATCTTTGAATTCAAATATTTTAATTCAAACTATCTTTTTTGAAAGAATTTTAATTTAAACTATTTGATTATTAAAAAAAATTTATTTGATTCAAATTTGTACTTTTTGAATTCGAAATGTTTGATTTCTAATATAAATTCAAGTAATATAATTTGATATTGTAAACGAAAATAAAAAGTAAGAAATGTCTAACATTATTTGATGTTTTTTTTTTTGAATAAACACTATTATGCGTTATTATTAATAAAAAATAAATTTGAATAATTCAATCAATTGTTTTATTTTAATCTATGAATTCAAATATTTTAATTCAAACTATCTTTTTTGAAATAATTTCAATTTAAACTATTTGATTATTAAAAATAATTATTTGATTCAAATTTGTACTTCTTGAATTTGAAATTTTTGATTTCTAATATAAATTCAAGTAATAGAATTTAATATTGTAAAACTTATCATAGTATTTAAACCGGATCAACTCGGATTACTCGGTTGGATATCTCGGTCTTGAGATTAAATTTAAATAGCTATTTAACCGATTAAATCGGATTGAATCGGTGACTCGGTCACTTTAAACACGAAAATAATGACACATGTAAAATAAAAATAAATATCCAACAATAATAATTTTATCGACTAATTGCTCAAATTCGAAACATAGACATAACTCAGTGGATTCAATAGATCTCACATCGTTAATATATCAGAATTGGAGATGTATACTGAAGTATATCTCGAGTTATATTTGAAGCATAAAAAAATATATAATCGATTAGAAGGAAAAATACGCGGAATAATTATCGATGAAATCTAATCCCAACACAATTTTCTTTAACTTGGACTATTTTACATTTGATCAGCTTAAGAAAAGGCTTTTGTAAAACTTTGTTTAGAAATTTGGTGAATTTGAGGGAAATCGAATTAAGTGCAGTCTTCGTGGTTCCATAATTAATTTCTGATAAAACATACATAATGTACTTAATACTGTGCGCGAATAAGGTTCCATAATTTATTTTTAAAGAAACATACATAATACTTACTATTGTACCAGGATAGGAAAAATCCTCCTTATCACTGGCTTATAACTTACTCCCTCCGTTCCAAATTGTACGGCGTTTTGGACATTTCACACATATTAAGAAATATAATTAATATTGTGTGGGAAATAGATATTATGAGTTGTTTTACAAAATTGTCCTTAATAAATGATATGGGAAAGATAAATGAAAGAATTGAAAGAAGAAAGAGTAATAAATAATTAAGGATATAATAGGAAAAGTAACATTAATATTTCATGGATTTTTCTAATATGTGCAAATTTGCACATGTTAAGAAATTTAAAGTAGTAAGTTTATATTGGAACTTGTGTATTTTATATTAAATATATATTCTTTTTAATAACAACTGTGATTTTCAATAAAAAGTTGCTTCTTTTAGTATCCTTAACATGTGCAAATTTGCACATGTTAGAAAAATCCATATTTCATTGGTATTGTAAAGTGACATACAATTTGGGACAATTTTTTTTCCTAAAATGACATACAATTTAAGACGGATGGGGTATTTTAATCAAATACACCTTAAATGCAAAGAAAAGCGGATAGAAGAACATGTTAGAGTGTCTATTCTATCTGCTAGTAGGTATATGATATATATTCCAAAAGTAAAAACAATTAAGTTTCAAAACCATCCTCATCATCATCATCATCATCACCAACAAAAGCATCATAAATCATATGTTCAACTCCAGTCACCCCACTGGTTATTGCACATGCAACTCCAATCAACCCTACTTTTAATCCCAATCTTTCAAAACGACTCCTCTTAGGTTTTTGTGGTCTTGGATTAACATGTGGATACATTGGTGGAGCCTGCAAATAAGGTTGTGGAGTATATAGATAGGTCGCTGGAACCGGTGGAGCTTGTGGATAAGCCGGTGGAGGGTATGGATAAGCCGGCGGTGGAGGTTGTGGATAAGCTGGCGGAACCTGTGGATAAACTGATGGAGGTTGTGGGTAAGTTGGTGGAGCATGTGAATAAGTCTGTGGAACCTGTGAATAAGTTGGTGGATTCGGTGGATATGCATGTGGATAAGCCTCTGGGTATCCACAGTAAGCCATGTTCTTGAACAAAATATCAAAGAGATTTGAGAGATTTTGTGTTCTTGGTTATGGAATTATAATAAGGTCTTACAATTCTTGCATGTTTACGATGTTGTAATAAGGTATATGTATTGAGAAAGAAAGAAAAAAAACAAAATATTATGGAATTGCGCGTGAGATTTTTTTCCACTCTTCCCATCTTCGTGGTACTTCACTGCTCAATTAGGTTTTGATTCCTACCTATAATTGAGACCCACAAAAAGACAAAAGATCTAACATACAAAGTGTACACAATAAATATTTTTAATGAAAATGATATTTAAGGAACTACTCCTTTCATCCCTGAATATCCCCCTTAATATTAATTTGTTGATTAATTATTTAGATAAGCATGAATCGAATTTACCAAGCATTTAATATTTCATGCAAATAATTAGGAAATAATTTAAGAGATTTGTTTATTTTGCTTTGCATAACATAACATTTTGATTAAATTAAATAGGGTTAATTAAATAGGAGTAATACAGTTAAATTAATCATAGATTATGCATGCATTTAAACCCTAATAGATGCCCTATTTGACTCAATAAAGACTTTTAATTTAGTGTACACAATAACTAAATTTCGAAACAAGACATCCGTGCATAGTTTCGATGGCTAAATTTAGTGATTAATTTTAAGCCGCGATACTTTAAAATTGATGAAATACTAGTATTTGATATGTATGATACATTGATATCTCTGCTCGATATATCAGGAGAGTATCCAATACATATCAAGGAATGGACGAAACACATTAGGAAGGTGCGCAGACTTCTATGAGTAAGAGATGATGAGTACTTTCCAAAAAATAATGCAATTATTGCGCCTTCAAAATAGGAATGGACGAAACACATTAGAAAGGTGCTCAGACTTTATGAGTAAGAGATGCTGAGTACTTTCCAAAAAATAATGCAATTATTTTGCCTTCAAAATAGGAATGGACGAAAAACATTAGGAAGGTGCGCAGAATTTTATGAGTAAGAGATGCTGAGTACTTCCCAAAAAATAATGCAATTATTGTGCCTTCAAAATAGGAATGGACGAAACACATTAGGAAGATGCGCAGACTTATGGATAGGCATGGCAACAAAACCCATACCCGTGGTTACCCGTCCAAACCAAACTCAATTTGACGGGTTTTCCCCGTTTTGACTGGGTTTGGGTATGGGTATGAGTTTTCCCCGATCTCGAAACATGGGTATGGGACGGGGGACGGGTATATAGTTGCTAACTTACCTATAACATGATAATAATAAATAAATAAAAACCGTAAGAAACTATAGTTGCTAACTTGCCTATTAGGCTTGATATTAAAAACCTAGAAACAACTCCTTGGTACTTAAGTGCCGAAGGAGATTTATTTTTGAAATTTTCTTTTCCTCGGTAGTTAACTGCCGAGGTTTTCCTCGGTAGATAACTGCAGCCGGTTTTATTTTTCCTCGACAGTTAACTACCGAAGGGTATTTTTGTCTTTTACATGTGTTTCTCAGCCAAACAACATGTGTATACAACAATTTTCTAGATGGAGGTGTTATTTACTTGAAAATTTAAGGTGTGTGAGTGTGTGTATATTTATTATAGTACTTTATAATAGTTCTCCCCTTGATTTTGTCAACTTTTGCGGTAGTGTGGTTTACTGCATTGAAGGATTTGTTTGTCACTTTGTCTTGAACATTGTAAAACTAACTAACATGAGTTTCTGTTATTTTTGTGTTTAAAAATCAGAACCACTACTAAAGGAATTATCGGGTTGAGTCACGATCAGGTTGCTCACTTTAACATGTTTGGCGGCACTACTTAAATTATGCAAAGTAAACTAACAACCACGCCGTCTCCAGGATAAAACAGCCCAGATCACTGTTACGATTACATACTGCACAGTATATAATCGCTCGAGATATACACCTCAAAATATGGTTTAATTGAACGATTAAAGCCACTCAGGACGGTACATAACCGCTCTATTCGAAACCGAAAGGGATGGAAAGTGTGACACCCTAAGTCCCAAAAATAAATATTACTATTATTCATTCGAAAAACAGAGTTTGATTCACGGCAGAAAATGTCAAATAAAAACTTTTCTATTAATATAAGAATTCTTTTGCAAGATTTAGGATATCACATTGACTCATAACAAACATAATTCAAATTTCCCTTCCTTGAAAATTATTATAATATTAACATTGAATCTTTTGCTTTTGAAAATAATTTCTATTACATCACAAGCAATGATTTTCTTGTACAAAATTAAATAAGTAAGCATATCCCTTTTCCCGTGTCACTATCAGAGCGGTGTTTCCCCCCAAAATAACAGACGACATGAGACAAGTCTTCATGGAAGGCATGTACGTGACTCCAAGACTCAAAACCTATAGAACTACGGTTTCGCAACCGCAGGGCCAAGCCAGCAAACACAAACAACGAAGAGGTGAGTTTCGAGAACATGTAAAAGTATAAAATAAACGAGAAGAACACGTAAGCAATTAAGTTAAAGTCGTATTACATCACTAACACAATATTCAGAACCTTGAAGTATATACTATATCAACGCAATCCACATCAATAAAAAATATCATTACGGAATAAGAACCAAAATCTTCACAAACACAATGTCACAATTCAATTCTAAAATAGTCACCAATAACAATCTTCATAAGAACCTCAACAGATAATCACCTTCGTCGTTGCACACAGACACAGTAACACTTATTCACCAAATACAGATCATCATGAATTTGTATGCATATGGACTCAGTCCTAAGATCTATATGAATGTGGTACCACACTTACTCATCATTTTGCCAGAGTTATATTATTGGACTTTTCTCAACATGGTTGCCAGAGATATGTTACTGGACTTTTCTCAACATAGTTGCCAGAAATATTTTACTGAACTTTTCTCAACATAGTTGCCAAAAGTATCTTACTGGTGGCATCAAATAAACCACCACAAAATACACTCCAATGTACGCATGGAGTCTTGTACATTCTGACTTCTCTCTATGTTCACGCGGTCCCCTCTCCTAAATGCACCATTGGTTCATATAATTCCTTGACACTTCTTTATCATTGTTCCACCACAACAAATTAGATGGACATGAATAATTAGAAAATCACGTGATTGACTTGAGGACATTGGTTTCTGAAGAGAGACACTAACATAAGTTACTAACGACAAAGGAAGAATTAGGGTGAGGGGTGATTTAATTGGCAAATTCTATGGTACACCTGATATATTTGACTAATATTATGGGTAGATATTTTTTTCTCTTGTTATGGATGAGTTGTATTGACAAAACATGACCTTAATGCTTATTATTGTTTGTCCAACCTTAAATTCATGTAAGATTTACAATTTAAAACGAGATTGAAATTTGTGAATATTTGAGATTAAATATGTTCTTACTATCGTAGTCTATATATAGTTGTGAACCCTTGAAATTATTATATTTTCAAATATTTGTAGTTTTATATTGATTTAAAATTCACTAAGAGATGAATTAAGGGTTATCTCAAGGTTAAAGGTTTAATCACCAATAGATTAGAATTAAACAATCTAAGAAACTGATAGTAACATGAATAATGAATTAAATTTATAGGATGAGATTAATAGTGTAAAGTTTGTAACCAAGCCGTACTCATGCTAACACATTTAGATTATAACTGACTTTTATTCAATTTTCGTAGTAGCAAAAATTACAAACAACACACTCGTATCTTTTTGTTCAATTAAGTTTTAAAATATACAATTCGACAATATGACGCGGTCCTCGAGTTCAACACTTGTTTTTCCGTTTTAACTTTACTAATTACATGATTTCGTACACTTGCAAAAAATTGGTATCGTCTTATTAATCTTTCTCTCTTCCTCTATCTATTGTGTTTAGCTCAAAACAATAATAAATAAATAAAAAAAAATAAAAAAGGGTCACGCTAGTAGTTGGTCCTGTGTTCAAGTCCCACCTATGCCAAATTTAAAATTCTTTTAAAAGTTAATTTGGATGTGCGGTCAAATGCTGTTGACTTGCCCGGTTCACACTAACCCACAATGTCACCGGTTTTTCCCGAGTTTTGCTGATTTTCACCCGGTTCCCATCGGTTTAACTGCATAGCCGATCCATCATGCAGACCGAACAGGATACCCCACCGATTTCTGGTTGGACCGGTCCAAGCCGATTTTTAAAACTATGCAATCGACTATGTTGCCATCGAGCATCATAATTCGGTGGATTCAATAGATCTCACATCCTTAATCAGAATTGGAGATGTATACTGAAGTATATCTCGAGTTATATTTGAAGCATAAAAAAATATATAATCGATTAGAATGAAAAATACGAGGAATAATTGTTATTGATGAAATCTAATCCTGTTAAGAAAAAGCTTTTGTAAAACTTTGTTTACATAATACTTAATATTGTGCGCGAATAAGGTTCCATAATTTATTTTTAAAGAAACATACATAATACTTACTATTGTACCAGGATAGGAAAAATCCTCCTTATCACTGGCTTATAACTTACTCCCTCCATCCCAAATTGCATGACGTTTTGGGCATTTAACACATATTAAGAAATGTAATTAATATTGTGTGGGAAATAGATATTATGAGTTGTTTTACAAAATTGTCCTTAATAAATGATATGGGAAAGATAAATGAAAGAATTGAAAGAAGAAAGAGTAATAAATAATTAAGGATATAATAGGAAAAGTAACATTAATATTTCATTGGTATTGTAAAGTGACATACAATTTGGGACAATTTTTTTTCCTAAAATGACATACAATTTAAGACGGATGGGGTATTTTAATCAAATACACCTTAAATGCAAAGAAAAGCGGATAGAAGAACATGTTAGAGTGTCTATTCTATCTGCTAGTAGGTATATGATATATATTCCAAAAGTAAAAACAATTAAGTTTCAAAACCATCCTCATCATCATCATCATCATCACCAACAAAAGCATCATAAATCATATGTTCAACTCCAGTCACCCCACTGGTTATTGCACATGCAACTCCAATCAACCCTACTTTTAATCCCAATCTTTCAAAACGACTCCTCTTAGGTTTTTGTGGTCTTGGATTAACATGTGGATACATTGGTGGAGCCTGCAAATAAGGTTGTGGAGTATATAGATAGGTCGCTGGAACCGGTGGAGCTTGTGGATAAGCCGGTGGAGGGTATGGATAAGCCGGCGGTGGAGGTTGTGGATAAGCCGGCGGAACCTGTGGATAAACTGATGGAGGTTGTGGGTAAGTTGGTGGAGCATGTGAATAAGTCTGTGGAACCTGTGAATAAGTTGGTGGATTCGGTGGATATGCATGTGGATAAGCCTCTGGGTATCCACAGTAAGCCATGTTCTTGAACAAAATATCAAAGAGATTTGAGAGATTTTGTGTTCTTGGTTATGGAATTATAATAAGGTCTTACAATTCTTGCATGTTTACGATGTTGTAATAAGGTATATGTATTGAGAAAGAAAGAAAAAAAACAAAATATTATGGAATTGCGCGTGAGATTTTTTTCCACTCTTCCCATCTTCGTGGTACTTCACTGCTCAATTAGGTTTTGATTCCTACCTATAATTGAGACCCACAAAAAGACAAAAGATCTAACATACAAAGTGTACACAATAAATATTTTTAATGAAAATGATATTTAAGGAACTACTCCTTTCATCCCTGAATATCCCCCTTAATATTAATTTGTTGATTAATTATTTAGATAAGCATGAATCGAATTTACCAAGCATTTAATATTTCATGCAAATAATTAGGAAATAATTTAAGAGATTTGTTTATTTTGCTTTGCATAACATAACATTTTGATTAAATTAAATAGGGTTAATTAAATACGAGTAATACAGTAAAAGTAATCATAGATTATGCATGCATTTAAACCCTAATAGATGCCCTATTTGACTCAATAAAGACTTTTAATTTAGTGTACACAATAACTAAATTTCGAAACAAGACATCCGTGCATAGTTTCGATGGCTAAATTTAGTGATTAATTTTAAGCCGCGATACTTTAAAATTGATGAAATACTAGTATTTGATATGTATGATACATTGATATCTCTGCTCCATATATCAGGAGAGTATCCAATACATATCAAGGAATGGACGAAACACATTAGGAAGGTGCGCAGACTTCTATGAGTAAGAGATGATGAGTACTTTCCAAAAAATAATGCAATTATTGTGCCTTCAAAATAGGAATGGACGAAACACATTAGAAAGGTGCTCAGACTTTATGAGTAAGAGATGCTGAGTACTTTCCAAAAAATAATGCAATTATTTTGCCTTCAAAATAGGAATGGACGAAAAACATTAGGAAGGTGCGCAGAATTTTATGAGTAAGAGATGCTGAGTACTTCCCAAAAAATAATGCAATTATTGTGCCTTCAAAATAGGAATGGACGAAACACATTAGGAAGATGCGCAGACTTATGGATAGGCATGGCAACAAAACCCATACCCGTGGTTACCCGTCCAAACCAAACTCAATTTGACGGGTTTTCCCCGTTTTGACTGGGTTTGGGTATGGGTATGAGTTTTCCCCGATCTCGAAACATGGGTATGGGACGGGGGACGGGTATATAGTTGCTAACTTACCTATAACATGATAATAATAAATAAATAAAAACCGTAAGAAACTATAGTTGCTAACTTGCCTATTAGGCTTGATATTAAAAACCTAGAAACAACTCCTTGGTACTTAAGTGCCGAAGGAGATTTATTTTTGAAATTTTCTTTTCCTCGGTAGTTAACTGCCGAGGTTTTCCTCGGTAGATAACTGCAGCCGGTTTTAATTTTCCTCGACAGTTAACTACCGAAGGGTATTTTTGTCTTTTACATGTGTTTCTCAGCCAAACAACATGTGTATACAACAATTTTCTAGATGGAGGTGTTATTTACTTGAAAATTTAAGGTGTGTGAGTGTGTGTATATTTATTATAGTACTTTATAATAGTTCTCCCCTTGATTTTGTCAACTTTTGCGGTAGTGTGGTTTACTGCATTGAAGGATTTGTTTGTCACTTTGTCTTGAACATTGTAAAACTAACTAACATGAGTTTCTGTTATTTTTGTGTTTAAAAATCAGAACCACTACTAAAGGAATTATCGGGTTGAGTCACGATCAGGTTGCTCACTTTAACATGTTTGGCGGCACTACTTAAATTATGCAAAGTAAACTAACAACCACGCCGTCTCCAGGATAAAACAGCCCAGATCACTGTTACGATTACATACTGCACAGTATATAATCGCTCGAGATATACACCTCAAAATATGGTTTAATTGAACGATTAAAGCCACTCAGGACGGTACATAACCGCTCTATTCGAAACCGAAAGGGATGGAAAGTGTGACACCCTAAGTCCCAAAAATAAATATTACTATTATTCATTCGAAAAACAGAGTTTGATTCACGGCAGAAAATGTCAAATAAAAACTTTTCTATTAATATAAGAATTCTTTTGCAAGATTTAGGATATCACATTGACTCATAACAAACATAATTCAAATTTCCCTTCCTTGAAAATTATTATAATATTAACATTGAATCTTTTGCTTTTGAAAATAATTTCTATTACATCACAAGCAATGATTTTCTTGTACAAAATTAAATAAGTAAGCATATCCCTTTTCCCGTGTCACTATCAGAGCGGTGTTTCCCCCCAAAATAACAGACGACATGAGACAAGTCTTCATGGAAGGCATGTACGTGACTCCAAGACTCACAACCTATAGAACTACGGTTTCGCAACCGCAGGGCCAAGCCAGCAAACACAAACAACGAAGAGGTGAGTTTCGAGAACATGTAAAAGTATAAAATAAACGAGAAGAACACGTAAGCAATTAAGTTAAAGTCGTATTACATCACTAACACAATATTCAGAACCTTGAAGTATATACTATATCAACGCAATCCACATCAATAAAAAATATCATTACGGAATAAGAACCAAAATCTTCACAAACACAATGTCACAATTCAATTCTAAAATAGTCACCAATAACAATCTTCATAAGAACCTCAACAGATAATCACCTTCGTCGTTGCACACAGACACAGTAACACTTATTCACCAAATACAGATCATCATGAATTTGTATGCATATGGACTCAGTCCTAAGATCTATATGAATGTGGTACCACACTTACTCATCATTTTGCCAGAGTTATATTATTGGATTTTTCTCAACATGGTTGCCAGAGATATGTTACTGGACTTTTCTCAACATGGTTGCCAGAGATATTTTACTGAACTTTTCTCAACATAGTTGCCAAAAGTATCTTACTGGTGGCATCAAATAAACCACCACAAAATACACTCCAATGTACGCATGGAGTCTTGTACATTCTGACTTCTCTCTATGTTCACGCGGTCCCCTCTCCTAAATGCACCATTGGTTCATATAATTCCTTGACACTTCTTTATCATTGTTCCACCACAACAAATTAGATGGACATGAATAATTAGAAAATCACGTGATTGACTTGAGGACATTGGTTTCTGAAGAGAGACACTAACATAAGTTACTAACGACAAAGGAAGAATTAGGGTGAGGGGTGATTTAATTGGCAAATTCTATGGTACACCCGATATATTTGACTAATATTATGGGTAGATATTTTTTTCTCTTGTTATGGATGAGTTGTATTGACAAAACATGACCTTAATGCTTATTATTGTTTGTCCAACCTTAAATTCATGTAAGATTTACAATTTAAAACGAGATTGAAATTTGTGAATATTTGAGATTAAATATGTTCTTACTATCGTAGTCTATATATAGTTGTGAACCCTTGAAATTATTATATTTTCAAATATTTGTAGTTTTATATTGATTTAAAATTCACTAAGAGATGAATTAAGGGTTATCTCAAGGTTAAAGGTTTAATCACCAATAGATTAGAATTAAACAATCTAAGAAACTGATAATAACATGAATAATGAATTAAATTTATAGGATGAGATTAATAGTGTAAAGTTTGTAACCAAGCCGTACTCATGCTAACACATTTAGATTATAACTGACTTTTATTCAATTTTCGTAGTAGCAAAAATTACAAACAACACACTCGTATCTTTTTGTTCAATTAAGTTTTAAAATATACAATTCGACAATATGACGCAGTCCTCGAGTTCAACACTTGTTTTTCCGTTTTAACTTTACTAATTACATGATTTCGTACACTTGCAAAAAATTGGTATCGTCTTATTAATCTTTCTCTCTTCCTCTATCTATTGTGTTTAGCTCAAAACAATAATAAATAAATTAAAAAAAAAAATAAAAAAGGGTCACGCTAGTAGTTGGTCCTGTGTTCAAGTCCCACCTATGCCAAATTTAAAATTTTTTTAAAAGTTAATTTGGATGTGCGGTCAAATGCTGTTGACTTGCCCGGTTCACATTAACCCACAATGTCACCGGTTTTTCCCGAGTTTTGCTGATTTTCACCCGGTTCCCATCGGTTTAACTGCATAGCCGATCCATCATGCAGACCGAACAGGATACCCCACCGATTTCTGGTTGGACCGGTCCAAGCCGATTTTTAAAACTATGCAATCGACTATGTTGCCATCGAGCATCATAATTCGGTGGATTCAATAGATCTCACATCCTTAATCAGAATTGGAGATGTATACTGAAGTATATCTCGAGTTATATTTGAAGCATAAAAAAATATATAATCGATTAGAATGAAAAATACGAGGAATAATTGTTATTGATGAAATCTAATCCTGTTAAGAAAAAGCTTTTGTAAAACTTTGTTTACATAATACTTAATATTGTGCGCGAATAAGGTTCCATAATTTATTTTTAAAGAAACATACATAATACTTACTATTGTACCAGGATAGGAAAAATCCTCCTTATCACTGGCTTATAACTTACTCCCTCCATCCCAAATTGCATGACGTTTTGGGCATTTAACACATATTAAGAAATGTAATTAATATTGTGTGGGAAATAGATATTATGAGTTGTTTTACAAAATTGTCCTTAATAAATGATATGGGAAAGATAAATGAAAGAATTGAAAGAAGAAAGAGTAATAAATAATTAAGGATATAATAGGAAAAGTAACATTAATATTTCATTGGTATTGTAAAGTGACATACAATTTGGGACAATTTTTTTTCCTAAAATGACATACAATTTAAGACGGATGGGGTATTTTAATCAAATACACCTTAAATGCAAAGAAAAGCGGATAGAAGAACATGTTAGAGTGTCTATTCTATCTGCTAGTAGGTATATGATATATATTCCAAAAGTAAAAACAATTAAGTTTCAAAACCATCCTCATCATCATCATCATCATCACCAACAAAAGCATCATAAATCATATGTTCAACTCCAGTCACCCCACTGGTTATTGCACATGCAACTCCAATCAACCCTACTTTTAATCCCAATCTTTCAAAACGACTCCTCTTAGGTTTTTGTGGTCTTGGATTAACATGTGGATACATTGGTGGAGCCTGCAAATAAGGTTGTGGAGTATATAGATAGGTCGCTGGAACCGGTGGAGCTTGTGGATAAGCCGGTGGAGGGTATGGATAAGCCGGCGGTGGAGGTTGTGGATAAGCCGGCGGAACCTGTGGATAAACTGATGGAGGTTGTGGGTAAGTTGGTGGAGCATGTGAATAAGTCTGTGGAACCTGTGAATAAGTTGGTGGATTCGGTGGATATGCATGTGGATAAGCCTCTGGGTATCCACAGTAAGCCATGTTCTTGAACAAAATATCAAAGAGATTTGAGAGATTTTGTGTTCTTGGTTATGGAATTATAATAAGGTCTTACAATTCTTGCATGTTTACGATGTTGTAATAAGGTATATGTATTGAGAAAGAAAGAAAAAAAACAAAATATTATGGAATTGCGCGTGAGATTTTTTTCCACTCTTCCCATCTTCGTGGTACTTCACTGCTCAATTAGGTTTTGATTCCTACCTATAATTGAGACCCACAAAAAGACAAAAGATCTAACATACAAAGTGTACACAATAAATATTTTTAATGAAAATGATATTTAAGGAACTACTCCTTTCATCCCTGAATATCCCCCTTAATATTAATTTGTTGATTAATTATTTAGATAAGCATGAATCGAATTTACCAAGCATTTAATATTTCATGCAAATAATTAGGAAATAATTTAAGAGATTTGTTTATTTTGCTTTCCATAACATAATATTTTGGTTAAATTAAATAGGGTTAATTAAATAGGAGTAATACAGTTAAATTAATCATAGATTCTGCATGCATTTAAACCCTAATAGATGCCCTATTTGACTCAATAAAGACTTTTAATTTAGTGTACACAATAACTAAATTTCGAAACAAGACATCTGTGCATAGTTTCGATGGCTAATTTTAGTGATTAATTTGAAGCCGCGATACTTTAAAATTGATGAAATACTAGTATTTGATATGTATGATAGATACATTAATATATGCTCGATATATCAGGAGAGTATGTGATACATATCAAGGAATGAACGAAACACATTAGAAAGGTGCGCAGACTTTTATGAGTAAGAGATGCTGAGTACTTTTCAAAAAATAATGCAATTATTGTCTCTTCAAAATAGGAATGAACGAAAAACATTAGGAAGGTGCGTAAACTTTTATAAGTAAGAGTCCAAAAAAATAATGCAATTGTGCCTTCAAAATAAGATTGACATCTTTGATAAGGGAGTTTATTGTGCCTCCAAAAATCCGTGCCTTCAAAATTGGAGATTTCCATAAGCTGAAAAAAACGATTTAATTATTATGCATGCAACCTAATATTAATTTGTTGATTAATTATTTGGATAAGCTTGAATCAAATTTGCTTTCCATAAAAATTGGAGATTTCCATAAGCTGAAAAAAACGATTTAATTATTATGCATGGAACTTAATATTAATTTGTTGATTAATTATTTAGATAAGCATGAATCGAATTTAACAAACATTTAATATTTCATGAAAATAATTAGGAAATAATTTAAGAGATTTGTTTATTTTGCTTTCATAACATAACATTTTGATTAAATTAAATTAAATAGGAGTAATACAGTAAAATTAATCATAGATTCTCCATGCATTTAAACCCTAATAGATGTCCTGTTTGACTCAATAAAGACTTTTAACTTTTTTTAATTCCATATACTCTCTCGATAGATATCATATTTGAATTTTACATGGTTATTATAGAACGAGTTAGGCTAATTTGTGTCTTTAAGACACTAGTTAAGGAAACTAAAAATAGTAAGTTTGTATTGAATTCAACAATTTTTTAACTTTTTAAAAATTAAATCTATCACTTTTCATTTCACCATTTCCCAATACATCATTTTTAAGTTTGTCCTCTTAACCAATGTCCTAAGGGCACTCTTTAACATTTCTCTTAAAGAAATAATTGATTAATAGTGTTGATTTTAATGATAAAATGTGTTTTATTTACTAAATAAAATGTGTACACAATAAAGATTTTCTATTATTTTATTAAGAGAAATGATAAAAAAAAAATATCTTAGGGGCACTTGATAAGATGTTTAAAATTTAAAATAAGGGTCTTGTTAACTAGTATCCTAAGTACAATGATTAAGGAATCCATTAATAGAATTTTGATCTTGAAAATATAAGTTTTTACTTTTGTCTAATTAATAATTACACCATTTTTTATTGCAAACTTAGGATATTTATTAGTATTTTCCTTTTTTTAAATTATCTTTAACCAGGATCCGAAGTACCGAATAACATTTCTCTTTGTTATTTTATATAAAAAAAAACACTCTTAAATATTTACATTCATTTTCTTTGCAGATTTTGAACTTGGGTTAATTTCCTTTACCACTAAGACATATTGATGGAGGTCTTCTTTACTTGAAAATTTAATATATATTATATTACAATACTTCATAATAATTTTCTCCCTTAATTTTTTCTTTCTTTCTTTCTTTTGTCAATCTTTATGATATTTGCGCGTGGAGACTGAATCTTGTCCACCATTTGATCTTTTCTCATCAGTACTTCACTACTCTTTAATAGTTGGTCAGATTTTGATTCTTTTAACCTAAATTTTTTGGATGGATCACTACACCACTTTGTGAGAATTTGGATTAACTAAAACTTAAAATCGATACAAAATTATATAAAATCTCACAAAATAGACATTATCGTTAATTTTTAAATTTTTCGGGTGGGTCTTGGCCCACCCTAGCCTATGAAGGGCTCTGCCTCTGGTGCTCTATGTTAAATTTAAATAATATTGAACGTTATAATCAAAGAGGAATACGAAATTAACAATAACAAAATTTCAAAACTCGATACCCTTTTTCTCGATACCGTTGAATAATACTTATTGATATTTTACATTTTATTTTTTTATGTAAATTGGATATTCTTCCTGCGCAACTTGCTGATGCTAATCCCTCGAATTTTGTGTGACTCAAATAAACGGAAAACTCTC
Source organism: Medicago truncatula (assembly GCF_003473485.1). Taxonomy (NCBI): domain Eukaryota; kingdom Viridiplantae; phylum Streptophyta; class Magnoliopsida; order Fabales; family Fabaceae; genus Medicago; species Medicago truncatula. The sequence continues at coordinate 38,900,143 of NC_053047.1, read as the reverse complement.
CCTAAAAGTTTTAACGTTGCTGCATACCCAAAGCTGTATTCAAACCCAGAACCTTGATTAAGCTAAAAAAGATTTGTGTCATCTTATCTAAGCGTTATTGGGTTTATCGATAATTTACATTTTGATATTAGGTACAGTGTGTATAATATTAAATGACTTAATTTAGTCAAAATTCAAATTTAATGATAATTTTAAAGATAAATATGTTACAAGAGCAATGTTATAGTACACGACAGTATATGCACCACAAACCACACAACATATATGTGGCACACTTCCATTGTTTAAATAAGTTTTAATTAAAATAAATGAAAAAAAATCAGCACGACATCGTGCAGTTTAGAAATTTTCATGTTACAATTAGAAAAGTCTGAAATCGTTATCGTTTGTAATCATGAGGTTTTGCGAGTTGCTACTTTTTTTTTTAAGTTAAAACTGTGTTTAATTTTAATATTATTGAAATATATACCTGTAAGTTTATTTTAGTTGGTAGAGATATTGCATATTTTATGCAATATAAAATTTACAATAACTAAATTTCAAAACAAGACATCCGTGCATAGTTTCGATGGCTAAATTTAGTGATTAATTTGAAGTTGCGATACTTTAAAATTGATGAAATACTAGTATTTGATATGTATGATACATTGATATCTGCTTGATATATATCATAAGAGTATCCGATTATTAAATTTTATTTGTAATAAAAAAACAATTGTATAATACATATCATATACTTCTTGAATACGTGAGGGATACGATTGTAGAACAAGGCACAGGCGGAATACTATCTTTTTCTATTATTAACATGATTTTTCTACTTTTTCTTTAAGACTAGAAAAATGAAAAGATTTTTTTTTTTTTTACAATATATACATTATATAATGATGTTCTTTTTGAGATATAGTTTAACGGTGATGATGTTCTCTTTTTATGATATATTACATCTATAATAAAATATAAGCAAAAATGTAGTTGAAAAATCAATATACGTGGTTAAAAAAATTAATCCATATTTAACAAATTTTCACCTACCTCTTTTTCGGATATAAAGACTCACCGTCAACTTACTTATCATGACTGATTTTTTTATTAAAGTATGACAATTATCGTATCTTTCATTGTATAATTTTCTTGTATCGTATCAGTGCATCGTATCGTATTCACATTGTATGAACCATATGTGCTTTATAGGTGATCATTTTGAATTTCGGAACTTTGTACTCATGCATAATTCAGTGCGTAACATATTACAAAATTTTGAAACTAGATACATGTATTAATATATGATTCAATATTATAGGCACGCATATTAACTTTTTTTTAAAAAATGTTCTCTTATTAATATATAAATTAAATTTTGAAATTGAGTATTTAATCTGTCCGAAAACAGAGCTTAAGGATTATTCCGTAATGATACACCTTTGAAGGCGAGCATATATGATGGAGATATTCTGATGAGTTTTTTGGCAACGGATGTGGTGGACGATGAGATTTTCGGTGATGGCTACAATGAGGGACGATAGTAACTGCAAAACAAACACAAGCTCTTATGCCCAAGTCAATGTTTGCTCAAGAGAGAAAAAGTATTCAAAGTTTCGCTTTAAGTTTACGAGTTTGTATACTGAGATGCCACACTTATATAGACATCAGAGGCGTAACGACCGTTGGTGATACGATGATAGATGGGGTCATCAAGTTACCCTGTTTCGTACTGTAATGCGTCCAAATTATGTCATTCAAAGGCCTTCAAGAGATGTTCTGCCCGCCTACATATCAAAAATAGATGGAGGCTCTGGGGCCTTTGATATATCACTTATTGGATCATGAAATCCCAAGGCTCGGTCTATAACAGTTGACCCTAACCCATTATCGTCCTTATGACGTAAGGAGCTTGTAAGGGGGTTTGACAATCAACGACCGGTCTCGTTGGTGCAACGACACTTTCCACTCTTCCCATCTTCGTGGTACTTCACTACTCAATTAGGTTTTGATTCCTACCTATAATTGACACCCACAAAAAGACAAAAGATCTAACCTACAAAGTGTACACAATAAATATTGTTAATGAAAATGATATTTAAGGAACTACTCCCTCTCCATCCCTATATATCCCCCTTTTGCTTTTTGCACATTTCTTGAAAAAAGTTGTTAGCATAATTAATGTGTATATTTTGTGTGTTAATATTATTACACTCGTCCCTAATTATAAAACCCTTTTGAGAATTTCTTTTGTCCTTTTTTATAAGACCCCTTTGCAATTTCCAACTACATTAATTATTTCTTTACATACATGCCCCTATTTATTATACATCTTTTTCTTCAATCAGCAATAAATAGCATGTTGAAAACATAAACCAACTCTCTCTCTTAAAGGATTAAATTGTAAAAACAATAGTAATTACAAACATATTTAATACAAATATCCAATATCTTAATTCCCGTTATTTTTTCAAAAAGGCCCTATAATTAGGGACGGAGGTAGTACCAAATTGTCTTTTGTTTGTATGTGTATTAAGTTTGACTTTTCATATTTCAAGATAAGTAAATAATATATTAACTAGGAGTATGTTTAGGAAAGAAATAATAAATGTATCTAGTAATTTAAAAAAGGATTTACATTTAAGGACAAATTTTTAGTCAAATGAGTGTTTACATTATTACTCTAAACACTAATGTGTGTGTGTGTCTATTTGCGACGTTGAAAAAAAGAAAATAAAAATATTTTGTGTCATTAAATGACAACGTGAATAAAAATATTTGTGAGGATGTGATGATTAAATTATATTGAAATTAAATATATAAGTGATAAAAAAAAATAATAGACAGAAGGACAAACATATTGTAACATAATATTAAAAAATAAAATAAAAGGTTACCAACGTAGAGAGATGTTTGTGAAATAAATTGTCGAGAAGTAGTTTTTTGAAATATCATGTTAGTAAGTACTTAATTGATATTGTATTTGGCCTAACTTCTCCTTAAAAATGTAGAGAAGTTGAAAAAAAAAACCAGGTCAAACAACATCTTAATCTCCCACAACGGCAGTGTAGAACTAACTGAATTTGGGAGAAAAAATTGGAAAAGAGTTAAAAATATAAAAATTGGAAAATAGTAAAAAAATTATATGCATTAGCGTAACAAAAAAAACAGACAGAAGGACATCAAATATTACACTAAACGTTAATGTGTGTGTGTATTTGTGAGGTTGAAGAAAGTAAATAAAAATATTTGTATCATTAAACGACAGCGTGAATAAAAATATTTGTAAGGTTGTGATGATTAAACGATATTGAAATTAAATATATAAGTGATAAAAAGATAATAAAATCCGTTGAAAGCCGCTGTGATTGTCACCGATAGAGACCCCGCTTTGATGAAAGCCGTTGCCGAAGTTCTCCCTTAAACGGATCATGTGCTTTGCTATTTTCATATTGGGAAGAATGCCAAATCTAGGTGCATCGCGGATTGTAGAGTCAATCCCAAGCCAAAGAAAGGAAAAGGAAAAGTTGTTGACAAAGATGCGAAGGAAGCGGAAGATGACAAGCATTGTGAGCTTGTTAAGAAAATAGTGAGGGCTTGGAGAGATGTGATTAACCCTCCTACGGAGGATTCATTTGCAATTGCATGGTTGACATTCAAAGATGAGGTATGCAGACCGTTTCCATTGTTTGTTAAATATGTTGAGGAAACCGTTTTGCCCCTTAAGAAGCATTTTGTGATCAGGGCATGGACGAATAAATACTTGCATCAAGGGTGTAGAAGCACCAACATTGTTGAATCGGCTCATGCACAATTGAAAAGGTACATGAGGAGTAGCGTGGGAGACTTGGCATCATGTTGGGATGAAATTGACAAAATGTTGAAAAACCAATTTGGTGAGATACAAGGGAGTTTTGGGAGGAGCATAACCGTCATGGTACACAAATACAAAAAAAAAAAATATATATTCTCGGAGTTGGAGGGGTATGTCTCTAAGTCCGCTTTGGGTTTCATTGATGATGAATTTGAACGCTCTAGGAGATTTGGGTTTGCTAAAGAAGATTGTGGTTGTGTGCAAATGGCAATGTTCTGGTTGCCTTGTGCTTGTATTCTTGCCGAGAAGAGAAAGAAAAAATTGCCTATTCTTTTGGATGAAATACACCTTCATTGGCGAAGGTTAAGTGTAATTGGAGAAGAGGTTGATGCAAATTTTTCCGTTACGGAGGAATGGGACGCCGTTTAAAAACGTATCAACAGGGCCCCTTACAAGATGAAACTCTTCATCAAATACAAGTTGCGTGAACTAGGATTTCCGAAGGAAACAATGTTGAAGTCACCTCCGATAAAATTGGCCACCAAGGGGGCACCTTAAAGGGTGAAGTCTACACCGAAAACGAGGTCCACGGGTCGAATCCCCTCTAGGTGGGAAACTATTGATGCTCAAAATTCCGATAGTCCATGCTCACCTGCCAAGAGTAGTGTGTCAAAGACTAAAGGTTCACGTCTTGGCATTTGGTGGTCCCGCTTACAAATTTCAACTCCTACTTCTAAAAAGGAACCTTATTTGCAAATACCATACATTTCACAAATTCCAAATCTCATGAGACCTTTTGTTGAAGATATTGTGAATGTTAAAGGGAATGATAATTGTGGTTTCCGGGTCGTAGCTAGGCACATGGGATTGAATAAGGATAGTCATGTTTTGGTTCGTAATGCACTTATTAATGAGTTGAAAAATCACAAGAGTGACTACTTGCCGTTTTATGCTACCGAGAAGTGTTACAAAGAGATCTTCGATGGTTTACACCCTCCTACAACTAAAAATGGTGATGCGCCACCAGAGAAGTGGTTCATCACTTCGGATATGGGTCACATTATTGCTAGTTGCTACAATAGATCCGTTGTTCTATTGACTTTGCCCGAAATGAGTGGTGCATCTGAGACATATTTCCCAATCCGGAGTGCTCCACCATTTAATCCATATTCCAACATAATGTGCCTTTGCTTAATTCCGAAACACTTTCTTCATGTGAAGTTGAAAGAAAATTGTCTGCTACCACCTCCTTCTAAGGAGTGGATGACTCACAAGATTGGTGAGGCAGAGCAAGGGCTTTTTCAGTTTTCGGATAGACAAACCGCCTTCGATGAGCTCATGTCTAAGGAGCCGATGCCGCCAAAGAAACCAACAAATGAGCATAATCCTATTAATTTCGACACTCCGGAAAAGCCAAAGCAAGAGATCGAAGTCATGGATGAAGACGAAGAATATGCACTATCACTAGTCTAGTTAGATAGGTTATGACCCTTTTGGGTCGGTCGGTGTTCGTCCTATTTTTTTGGTGGTATTACACCCCGAAATATTTTTTGATGGCCGGTTGTGTAATTTTGATATTTATGGCCAATATGTAACTAATATTATATAAATATATGAAATGAATTATTTTGGATCGTTTACGTGTCATTAAGTGTGTTTAAATTGTTACGGGACATTACCGGTGAATTTTTTAAATTTGGACCGTTTGGATCATTTATGTGTGATTACGTAATTGTGAGAAAAACGATGTTTTTAAGTAATTTTGATCTATTATGTTGTATTATCCGATAATCTTGTTAAACTGGCGTAATTCGGTTAAGTTATGAATGTGGCGTGATTACTGGTCATTCTACACTTTTCAAGTTTCAGTTCTGTTACTGCACTGCATTTATTGCAGTTTCTGTTGTCTGCTATGAACGTGAGTTAACTCACGCTAGTACAAATGGCAACGTGAGTTAACTCACGTTACACATTACACTAGCGCATGTTAACTTACGCTAAGTTATTCTACAAATAACACTAGCACATGTTAAGTCACACAATGTATATATCTTAAGTTACGTTGTAATTTGCACTAGCGCATGTTAACATGCGTAGGGGCATTTTGATTATTTACTTTAGGAATGATATATAAAGAATCTGAGGTTCGAACCCAATCTCTTTTCGTAGGTACATGTACTTACGGGCGATTCGTTGTTTGATATCCATTAGATATAAGTATAATATTAATTTACAGCCACACCACATATCCATTAAACCAAAAAATTATTTGGTAAAATGGTAAACCATTTACTTTGTTACAAGAGTTTAATTTATATAAAACAGTCGATGTATAAAAGTTTTACACGTGTATTTAATGATATGTTATTACATCGTTTTTAATGAATAAAAAACATAAAACTTGTCATAGTCATACTTCATTATTTGATGTCGCAACACATTATTGAATATTTGGTACATGAATAAAAGTGTAAAACTTTTGTGATTTCTCAGCACCTATTTATTTCTTGGCTTGGTGTCTCGGGTCCAGACCTCATTCTCTTTCCAGATCATTTATTTCAGTTCTCTCATTCAGCAGGCGGTGTTCGAGCAAGGTGCTCCATTATGCAGCTTGTTTGGTTGCTTAGTGTGTGGATCATTTGGAATGACTGGAATCAAAGATTGTTCAATAGCACAGGTAGCTCCATTGATCAGTTGTTGGATAGAGTTAAGCGGTATTCCCTTTGGTGGCTAAAAGCTAACAATGCTGTTTTTGTTTTTGCTTCCCAATTGTGGTGGTCGAGTCCTCTTACCTGTTTGGAATTGGTCTAATTTTATTTGACCCTGTATATTTGTAAATACGTTGGACTTTCTTGGTACATCTTGTACCAGGAAGAGTTCGTGATTTGTTAATATAAGTTCCATTTTTGCTTGTTCAAAAAAAAAAACTGTATATAACTATTTTTTTGGGGGAACCGTATATAACTTAAACTCTACTTAAAAAAAATAAAGTATTTACCTATATTTCTTCATGAAACTTAATTACCTATACTTATTTACAAAAGAACTATATTTACGATGTGACGTGTAATTAAAAATATCAATACAATGTAAGTTTCATTTTAGCTAAGTTTATCTTCATCAAACTTCTCTTTTGAGTAAGTTTATGAGTGAGGTTAAATTATGGCCATTTAATTTCGTCATTTCTTTTTCTTTTAAAAAAAAAGAAAAAGAAAAGAAAATTCGTCATTTCTTATTTCTGGAAACCTAATTAAAACTCACACCCACATCATTCCTATTCTCACATGTTCATCTCCCTAACACAAACAAATTTTTTTCCTTCCATCAAAAAAAATAATGTGAGCCTTCATAAATTGATTCGCATCAATTTTTGGTAAAAATACATGTCAAATTGATTTTTTATTTCAATAATAATTGTGGAACCTCTGTAAACAAAAATTATATAAAAAAAGAAAACCAAATTACAAAATTAATTCAACGATAGAGTAGTAAAAATTTAAATCAGTGAATTGAAATATATTTAATTTAAAAGATGAAATAGACTAACGAGTTCATCCTTATAAATCTTTACCATTTTTTCTCTTTGTTTAGTTTTTTCTTAATTTTTGTAGCATTTTTTTGATAAATTTTGTAATTTTTTTCTTAATCTTAAGCATTTTTTTTCTTAATCAGTGTATGATTGTTACCATAATTTCCTATAAATCAAAACCACGAGTCCTTCACAATTACATTAAATTATGTAATTTTATCGAATTACTAAAGGTATGAACGTGTCAATATCCGTATTATGTCTGGTGTCTGTATCAATGTATGTGCTTCATGATATGAATACAGTTGGTGGCATCAAAATAGATGGACGTGAATAATTAGAAATAATAAACGTATCTAGTAATTTAAAAAAGGATTTACATTTAAGGATAAATTTTTAGTCAAATAAGTGTCTACATATAGAAACGGATGAAGTATTTTATAATTATTTTGTGACAATTTTATATTTCATTCTTACGACTGTGTTTTTGTTTACTCGCTCTGTTGTTTTGATTTAATTATGGGTTAATACATACACTACACATATTAGTATATTTTGATTTTCTTTGTCCAATAACATTTAACTTTTTTAATTTCTTGATTTAGATTATGCATGCAATTAAACCTCAAACATCTTTCAAACTAGCCGACACTGATCATTACATTACTTCTAATTCTTTGATCACCGTCTCATTAAAGTGAAAAGAAGATTGCTCATCTCACGTTGCGAATTGTTTAGAGGCATGTGAAAGAGTCGGTATTAACTCTAACGGCACTTAACTGCCGCTAGATAAATAACGATACTTAATTGTCGATATTGCAGCGACACTTAGGTGTCGCTCCTCAAAAATGACTTTTATCATGAAAGTTCCTTCCACCTCACTATTCTCATATCTCACTTATCAGGAAAGCACTGATGGAGGTGTTATTTACTTGAAAATTTAAAATAGATTACAGTACTTCATAACAGTTTTCTCCCCTTAATTTTAATAGGAATTGAACGAACACCATTTCAATTGACACTGGAGCATGTGAATAAGCAAGTGGAGTCAAGGGACCGAGGAGTTTGTACAACCCTTATTGAACGTCCTTCAGCAATACAACTTCAGACTCCTTTCTAGTACTACATCTTCCTACATCACCAGAAGCTTGCCGAGCATTGTGGATTTTATTGGCTTATATTGTAGAAGTATATTTTTATGTATTGATATGAGAAAATTAACAGTATTAAATTTTGAAAACTCGTTACTATTTTCTAAATATTAATATTGATGTAATGTTTCTATTAAATACTTTGTTATTTTATATGCAAAACACTCATAAATATTTGTATTTGTTTTCTTTGCTGATTTTGAACTTGGGTTAAGATAAATGATATTTGTACAACCACTTTCTGACAACATTTTGACAACTTTTTCTCTCATACTCACATTATACTCTTATTCTTTCTCTTCCTTTTTCTCTCCATTGATTTTAACCAATAAAAAGAGAGAAAAAAGAAGTTGTCACATAAATTGTCTCATTTAGTTGTTCAAATAACACTACTCTTGGGTTAATTTCCTTTACCACTAATATTTAAAATTCTTAAACTTTAAGAAAATACATTGCAGACGCCAGCAAAAACAAATATTGAAATTTTAATTTTTGTGTGCCTCACATGTTTCATATGGAGATTAATAGTTGCTAACTTACCTATAAGATGATAATAATAAATAAATAAAAACTGTAACAAACTATAGTTGCTAACTTGCCTATTAGACTTGATATTAAAAAGCTAGAAACAACTCCTCGCTACTTCAGTGCCGAAGGAGATTTATTTTTGAAAATTTCTTTTCCTCGGTAGTTAACTCCCGAGGTTTTCCTGGGTAGATAACTGCAGCTGGTTTTATTTTTCCTCGACAGTTAACTACCGAAGGGTATTTTTGACTTTTACATGTGTTTCTCGGCCAAACAACATGTGTATACAACAATTTTCTTGATGGAGGTGTTATTTGTAACACCCCGTTTTCCCAACGTGAAAATTTCATTTATTTAATCAGAGTAATTAACAAAAACGGAATGTCACACTTCTTTTCTTAAAATCATAAACTGAATAAATAACTATTTATTCTTTAAAATTCAATAACTAAAATGTCTTTAATACTTCGCAGCGGACATTATTCAATAATCAAAACAGTCTTTGGCACAAGGCCTCATCATTAATATCTCATACAAATTCGATCAACATCTTATTCATGAAAATTCTTTAAGCAATACGTAAGGAATAGAAAGACAACATTAAAATTCCCATCCCATTACGTATCAGAGCACCTAAAGACACACATGAGAGCTAATCCACTCACAACAGCAACTTAAACTCGATCACCTGCAAGTTACTCATACGAAGAGCAACATTTTCAAGCAGAAGGGGTGAGATTTCACAAAACAATAATATCAAGCATATAATTCAATAATTATATTTAACAACACAATAACTTCATCTATTAGTAATAATAATTCTTGATGTATAATCCTTAATAGTCCAACCAACTTCTAATTATCATTTACTTCATATTCACCACATTATAACATAATCATATAACACGTATTAACCAAGTCATAACAACATAGATCATTACATCATACTCATAGTTCATATATAACATAACAACATCTTAATTAATTCATATACAACATAACAACATCATTAATTCATAATAATAATTATTCATCAAACATCTCATTATCATTTCATGAATAAAAGACAACTTATCAACTTAACATAAACATCATCAAATACATTTAACAACTCATAGATAATATCATGTAATCATCATCTCCCTATAATAATAATCATATACGACACAACATAATCATCATCTTATAATATATAACAACAACATATTTATCATTTTATATTAATATAACAACACGTACTAACACCATAATCAACATCATAAATCTTCAACATAATCATCTTAAACAATAGCATCTTTGATAAACAATTACCAAGTAATCACAACATTCGATCATCATCAATAACATAACATAATATTCACTTAATAATAATTAATCATATATGGAACAACATATTCATCACTTAATAATAACAATTATATATATCATCATAACAACTTAACAATATCATAATCAACATCTTACACAACATAGCAACATATCAATATCATAACCAACATCTTAAACAACATAGCAACATAACAATATCATAATCATTATCTTAAATAACATAGCAACGTAAGAATATCATAATCAAGATGTTAAACAACATAGCAACATAACAATATCATAATCATTATCTTAAATAACATAGCAACGTAACAATATCATAATCAATATGTTAAACAACATAGCAATATCATAATCAATATCTTAAACAACATAGCAACGTAACAATATCATAATCAACATGTTAAACAACATAGCAACATAACAATATCATAATCAACATGTTAAACAACATAGCAATATCATAATCAATATCTTAAACAACATAGCAACATAACAATATCATAATCAATATGTTAAACAACATAGCAACATCTTAGTCATCATCATATAATTCACATCATAAACATCGTATAATCTTCGTATGTACTTCTTTAACAACACATAGGTAGAAGACAACTCGACAACTCATAGATGATAATTCATCGACAACTTAACAACTCATGGATGATAATTCATCAACAACGACCTTGACTCGACAAATGCGACAATGCAACTTAGACACTTATATGCATTTGGTACCAATCGTCATCATAAGTATTAATATACTTTCATCGTGCAGAGGACAAAGCTCCTAAAACGTGCGAAGGACAAAGCTCCTAAACGTGGTGAGGACAAAGCTCAATGAAATGCTATGCATGGACTCTTAACAACAAAACACCGTAATCATCGTAATCAACATATTATCATGCATCCAATAATTTGAAGCTAAACGTCATCAACTTATTCATACTCTTGCAACTTAGTTAAATAACAATTGCAGCATAATCAAATCACATCAAGTTAAATAACAAATCATTCTCGAAAGTTTCTTGATCATTCAACAACAATTCAAGTAGGTATAATTCAATCCATAATTCACTTCTTAATCATTTAACAATTCATTTTAACAACATCTTGATCATTCAATAATATTTCAAGTAATGCATTTAATCATTAAATCACATTACAAACAACTTAGCAGTTCATAACAGCAACAGAAACAGCACAAGCAATTCACAACATAACAATATTAATATGAAGTATCAACAACTTAAACATCATACATCTTCCACATAAGTCATATAAATATTTCACATAACCAACAACAGCAACATAGACGACACGTAAACATCTCAAGATATAACAATATCAAATGATAATCAACAACAACTCATGCAACTTAGTTTAACAACAATTGCAGCATAATCAATTCATATCAAGCTTAATAACAATTCATTTCAACATCTTGATCATTCAATAATATTTCAAGTAATGCATTTAATCATTAATTCACAGTATATAATATTCTCTCATTAATCATATCATCAAAGTAAATCATATTCATCACAACAACAAAATAGCATCAATCAATAATGATAATCATCATATATAACAATTACAAATGCACGTCATCAACATCTCAATCATCAAACAAAATTTATGCAATATATATCTAATTATATAACATTATAAATATCATCAAATCATCTTAATCTAATTATATAATATCATCAAATCATCTTAATCATTATCTATGGTCTAAGGACAGTTTCTACATCTGTTTAACAAGTTTCCCCGTTTATTCATTAATTCTACAATTTTAACCTACTTTTCAATTCCTCAAAAACTCATCCTACATCATGTTAAACCTAACCATTGATTCACATACTTAATAGAATTGCAAAGTTAGTCTCACCCTTACCTTTGGATTGATCGACGAAGGACTCTACCGCTTTCTCTTCTCTAAAAGGATATTAAACCGAAGAGGGATTATGGTCTTAAGAACACTTTTAATTCCGAAGGGACAGAAAGGAGTAGAAAAAGAAGAAAGACTCGTCGACACAAGTCAAAAGAGGGAGAAGAGAAGAAAAGCAAAGAAAGCATCAACTGTGAATTTTGGTGTGTAGAATGCACTGTGTGAGTTCTCTATTTATAGAGATAATTTACAACTAATAAGTGAGAAACTTTGGAAACAAGTAATGCACCTATTAGATCTAGTAATTAAATATATCAATTGAGTACCAAAATATATTATTCAGTACAAAAATATATTAGATTGCCTACCAAAATCTCAATATTCTATATATATATATATATATATATATTTCTACACCAAATAAGAAATATATTTCTACACCAGATAACATATATCTCTACACAAATTAACATATATTTCTACAACAAATCATGTGTATTTCTACAACAAATAACATTTATTTCTATAACAAATAACATTTATATTTCTAAACCAAATAACATATATATATATATATATATATATATATATATATATATATATATATATTTCTAAATCAAATAACATATATATATTTCTAAATCAAATAACATTTATATTTCTAAACCAAATAACATATATATATTTCTAAATCAAATAACATTTATATTTCTAAACCAAATAACATTTATATTTCTAAATCAAATAACATATATATATATATATATATATTTCTAAATCAAATAACATTTATATTTCTAAATTAAATAACATATATATATATATATATATATTTCTAAATCAAATAACATATATATTTCTACATCAAATAACATTTATATTTCTAAATCAAATAATATATATATTATACTAATAAATACCAACATATATCATAACAAAATATCAATCATCAAAATAAATCATATAAATCATACAAATCATATAAGTATATTCTAAACTCATTAAAAATAATCAAATAATTAGAGAGGGCGTTACATTATTTACTTGAAGATTTATACTGCGTGAGTGTGTATATATTTATTATAGTACTTTATAATAGTTCTCCCCTTGATTTTGTCAACTTTTGCGGTAGTGTGGTTTACTGCATTGAAGGATTTGTTTGTCACTTTGTCTTTAACATTGTAAAACTAACTAACATGAGTTTATGTTATTTTTGTGTTTAAAAATCAGAACCACTGCTAAAGGAATTATCGGGTTGAGTCACGATCAGGTTGCTCACTTTAAGATGTTTGGCGGCACTATTTAAGTTATGCAAGGTCAACTAACAACCACGCCGTCTCCAGGATAAAACAGCTCAGATCACTGTTACGATTACATACAATTACATACTGCACAGTATATAATCGCTCGAGATATACACCTCAAAATATGGTTTAATTGAACGATTAAAGCCACTCAGTACGGTACGTAACCGCTCTATTCGAAACCGAAAGGGACAGAAAGTGTGACACCCTAAGTCCCAAAAATAAATATTACTATTATTCATTCGAAAAACAGAGTTTGATTCACATCAGAAAATGTCAAATAAAAACTTTTCTATTAATATAAGAATTCTTCTGCAAGATTTAGGATATCAGATTGACTCATAACAAACATAATTCAAATTTCCCTTCCTTGAAAATTATTATAATATTAACATTGAATCTTTTGCTTTTGAAAATAATTTCTATTACATCACAAGCAATGATTTTCTTGTACAAAATTAAATAAGTAAGCATATCCCTTTTCCCGTGTCACTATCAGAGCGGTGTTTTCCCCCAAAATAACAGACGACACGAGACAAGTCTTCATGGAAGGCATGTACGTGACTCCAAGACTCAAAACCTATAGAACTACGGTTTCGCAACCACAGGGCCAAGCCAGCAAACACAAACAACGAAGAGGTGAGTTTCGAGAACATGTAAAAGTATAAAATAAACGAGAAGAACACGTAAGCAATTAAGTTAAAGTCGTGTCACATCACTGACATAATATTCAGAACCTTGAAGTATATACTATATCAACGCAATCCACATCAATAAAAAATATCATTACGACATAAGAACCAAAATCTTCACAAACACAATGTCACAATTCAATTCTAAAATCAGGGCCGGCCCTAGGCATAGGCCGCGAGTGCGACGGCCTAGGGCCCATGCTCGTAGGGGGCCCTTAAAAAGAATTTTATAGGGGGGGTGTATATAGCAAAGCTAAGGAAAAAGTGAGGTGCGTATAGTAATTCGTAACAGGAGGCCTAATTCTGAATCATTTTCTGGGCCCATTAGGAATAAAACAGAAAGAAAAAAAAACGTGGAATGTCCCAATGAAGAGGAAAATAATGAAATTGGCCCAACTAACACACAAACAAAAACTTCTTTTGAGCAATTAGAAAGAGATGAAAAAAGAAACCTAAAAAGAAAACCAAAAGGTTCCAAAATCAGTCATTCTCTCCAGGTGAATTGTTTTAGGTTTATTTTTTTTTTTCTTTCTTATTCCAATTCTATTTGATAATATTGTTTCAATTCTCTAATTGCTTCAAGTTTTGAATTCTAATTATGTTTTTTTTCTTATTCCAATTCTCTTTGATAATCATTGTTTCAATTATCAAATTGTTTCAGGTGTTGAATTTTAAAATTCTAATTGAATGATTTATGTTTTTTTCAATTGAATTTTTTATTTTTCCATATAACATGATTTGTACTGTACACTAAAAAGCTTAAAAGCATATAACATGATATTGATTTAAGAGTTCACTTCACGTACTGTACATATAACAGTCATTTTTTATTTTTGATATTTTTTTTAATTAATTGTTTGTACACTGTACACGTGATTTTTGTATTTTTTTTTTCAATTCAATTCTTGATTTTTGCTTAATTAAGTGTTGATATATTTCTTTTTTTTTTTGTTGCACTTCTATTTTCAGGTGTTAAAACTTCGGTCTATTTTAAGGTGCTATTGCTCTCTACTTCACTTACTACTGGTACTAATATGGTTTTTCTTTTTTGTTTGTTTGTTTGTATTGGTTTCTATTGAGTATCTGATTTATTTAAAGATGTTGCCTAAAAAACATTTGTCTGGTAGTGAAAAACGAAAAAAAAAAAAAAAACGAAATGAAGAGCTAATAAAATCACAACAAGGAGCTCTTGATGTTACCTATAATTTTACTTAACTTTGTTGGGTTAGGTTCGGACCCCCCCCCCCCCCCCCCCAACTTTTTTGTTTTGTTTTTCCTTTTTATTAATAATATATAGGATGAGGTGTATTTGACACACAATATTTTGGGGTGCCAGCATAGCTGGGATGTCAAAATATCGTATTATAGTAACTTTGGGTGCCAGCATAGTTGGGATGTCAACCACTATAACTAATACATGTCTCATTCATCATTTAGAAAAAAAATATGATGCAAGACAAAGGGCCCTTTTTTCATACTATGCCTAAGGCCTGTAAAACTCTAGGAACGGCCCTGTCTAAAATAGTCACCAATAACGATCTTCATAAGAACCTCAACAGATAATCACCTTCGTCGTTACACACAGACACAGTTACACTTATTCACCAAATACAGATCATCATCAATTTATATGGACTCAGTCCTAAGACCTATATGAATGTGGTACCACACTTACTCATCATTTTGCCAGAGTTATATTACTGGACTTTTCTCAACATGGTTGCCAGAGATATGTTACTAGACTTTTCTCAACATGGGTGCCAGAAATATTTTAATGAACTTTTCTCAACATAGTTGCCAAAAGTATCTTACTAGTGGCATCAAATAAACCACCACAAAATACACTCCAATGTACGCATGGAGTCTTGTACATTCTGACTTCTCTCTATGTTCACGCGGTCCCCTCTCCTAAATGCACCATTGGTTCATATAATTCCTTGACACTTCTTTATCATTGTTCCACCACAACAAATTAGATGGACATGAATAATTAAAAAATCACGTGATTGACTTGAGGAAATTGGTTTCTGAAGAGAGACACTAACGTAAGTTACTAACGACAAAGAAAGTAGGGTGAGGGGTAATTTAATTGGCAAATTCTATGATTAATATTATTGGTAGATATTTTTTTTCTCTTGTTATGGATGAGTTGTATTGACAAAACATGACCTTAATGCTTATTATCGTTTGTCCAACCTTAAATTCATGTAAGATTTACAATTTAAAATGAGAGTGAAATTTGGGAATATTTGAGATTAAATATGTTCTTACTATGGTAGTTATATATAGTTGTGAACCCTTGAAATTATTATATTTTCAAATATTTGTAGTTTTATATTGATTTTAAATTCACTAAGAGATGAATTAAGGGTTATCTCAAGGTTAAAGGTTTAATCACCAATAGATTAGAATTAAACAATCTAAGAAACTGATAGTAACATGAATAATGAATTAAATTTATAGGATGAGATTAATAGTGTAAAGTTTGTAACCAAGCCGTACTCATGCTAACACATTTATATTATAACTGACTTTTATTCAATTTTCGTAGTAGCAAAAATTACAAACAACACACTCGTATCTTTTTGTTCAATTAAGTTTTAAAATATACAATTCGACAATATGACGCAGTCCTCGAGTTCAACACTTGTTTTTCCGTTTTAACTTTACTAATTGCACGATTTCGTACACTTTCAAAAAATCGGTATCGTCTTATTACTCTTTCTCTCTTGAGCATACATTGACTTGGGCCTAAACAAAGCTCTTATGTCAAAACGGGCCGGCCCGAAAGCCCGAATAAAACGTAGGGCTTGGGCCTAATAATTGCAGCCCGAATTTTTCTAGGGCTTTTTAGCCAGGCCCGAAAAAGCCAGGAGCCCGTTATGGCTAGCCCGTTCGGGCCACGGGCAGCCCGGCATCCCGCAAAAAATTAAAAGTGGGTCATTTTTGGTGTGGTGTTTGCTGGACCTGGACTGGACAACCCATATTAGGATCCGGCCCAAATGGATTTTTAATCCTAAAAAACCCTAATACACTCACATCACAGACTCACACTCCACTCTTTTCTCTCTAATCTCTATGTCCACTGGTCGTATCATCTTCTTCAGTTCACAAGCTCACATCACGCACGCGAAGCCCTGCCCAACCCAAGCATCATCTTCTTCGATTTCTTCGTTCACACAGTCACTCACACAGACATAGGTTCGTCTTCTTCCTTTCTTCGTTTTCTTTGTTTCCTCCTTTCTTTATTCCTCAGTTTTATTGGTTTCTAATTCAGGTCAGCAGCTCTGTTTCTAATTCAGGCTCAACAACTCTGTTTCTTCTTCTTCTTCTTCATCATTTTCCAGGTTCGTTTCTTCTTCTTCTTCTTCTTCTTCTTCTTCTTCTTTTATCTGTTGAAATTAGGGTTTGAATAGGTGAAATTTGAAATTTGTTTCACTTTACTTTGATGTATGTTTGGTTTGAATGAGAAAAAGTTTATTTTAAAAGTGTAAAATTTAATTTGAATAGTGTTGATTTTCTCTCCGATTTTGATTTGTCACAGTTGATTTCCTCTAACTCTTTATTATCCATTTAATTCTCAAACCTGTAGATTCTTCTTAAAGGAGGAAGCATCTTTCTTCATATAGCAGATTGTGTTCCGCTATTTTCTGCAAGCATGTCAAAATACTAACATGCAAAAGAAAGGGATCTGTTTCATCATATTGACAAGAACAATTAGCTATTAACTTTTCCTATAGCATTCTTTAGACTAATTAACTGTCATTACTACTACAGAGATTGTTCTTGGATAACCAATTGGAAAGGCTGAACTTCTGATAGAAGTTGTAAACATAGTTCATTACTCATATCTTATACATCAAATATGCTACTGAATTTATTTTTAAAGTTACTAGCAACTTATTCTTTTAAAAGATGACTACAATGCTATTTACCATGTTAAATAAAGAGCAACTGATTTTGAAAATTGTTGGGAGGGACTTTTTGGATTAAAACTTTTGTTATGTTATTACTTATTCTGGATAATTAGTATTTTGAATTTAGAATCTTCATTATGGATAATTGGCAACTTGTGTTAATGTTACTATGGATAATTGTTATTCTCTCGGATCAATCTTAATTTATCTTTTGTTCACTATTAGCCTATTTGTGTATATTTAAGTTATTATCTTCAATCCTTAAAGAATGGGAAGGAAAAAAAATAAAAAACAGATACGGGTCCGGGCTGGCCCGTTAGCCCGGCATATTTATGTATGTTCAGTACTTAAAAGAATGGAAAAGGGAAGAAAAAAATACGGGCCAGGGCTGGCCCGTTAGCCCGGGAGCCCGTATAGGGCCGGGCTCGGGCTCTATTTTTGCAGCCCATATTCAAATCGGGCTTTTTAGCCCGGCCCGCCCGTTTTGACAGCTCTAGATGATAGTAACTGCAAAACAAACACAAGCTCTTGTGCCCAAGTCAATGTTTGCTCAAGAGAGAAAAAGTATTCAAAGTTTCGCTTTAAGTTTATGCTTAATTACACTTTTGGTCCTTGTGTTTTAGCCTACTCACGAAACTGGTTCTGCCCTTTTAAAACAGAACAAAACGGTCCTTCAATTATCATTTTTGTTGCATTTTTCGTCCTACCCCCCATTTTATTCTCCAAAAACGCAGAGAAATGACAATTTTAGATCTACCCCTTATGCTCAATCATGAAATAAACAAGGAATAAAGCACGTGGATACAAAGAATCCACTGTATTCAACACACTAACCAAAAAAACCCGAATTTCTAAGATATGTTTCAAATTAGTGTTTTTTTGGGTTAGTGTACCGAATAGAATAGATTCCTTGTGCCCACATGTTTTATTCCATGTTGATTTCATGGTTGAGCATAGGGGTAGGTCTAAAATCGCCTAAAACTGCCATTTCTCTGCGTTTCTGGAGTTTGAAAATAGGAGGTAGGACGAAAAATGCAACAAAAATAATAATTGAATGACTGTTTTGTTCTGTTTTAAAAGAGCATGACCAGTTTCGTGAGTAGGCCAAAACACGAGGATCAAAAGTGTAATTAAGCCTTAAGTTTATGAGTTTGTATACAGAGATGCCACACTTATATAGACATCAGAGGCGTAACAACCGTTGGTGATACGATGATAGACGGGGTCATCAAGTTACCCTGTTTTGTGCTGTAATGCGCCCAAATTGTGTCGTTCAAAGGCCTTCAAGAGATGTTCTGCCCGCCTACATATCAAAAATAGATGGAGGCTCTGGGGCCTTTGATATATCACTTATTGGATCATGAAATCCCAAGGTTCGGTCTGTAACAGTTGCCCCTAACCCATTATCGTCCTTATGTCGTAAGGAGCTTGTAAGGGGTTTGACAATCAACGACCGATCTCGTTGCTGCAACGACACTTTCCGCCGATCTTGTGGGACAAGGTTGTTGGCTAGGGAGCGCTTGGGTAGCTGTTTAATAGTTTGGAGTTAGGGGTGCATGTACCATAGAATGTTGTCGGTCTAAAATGTCCTTTTTTTAGTAGTTTTGACGTGTGTCCCACGATTTCTTTGATTGAACGGACGTGTGTTATTCAATTTGTAACGCCCTATTTCTATTAAAACGATAAAACACGCGAATAATATAATATTCAAGAAATAGACGCCACGTCATCAACAAAATCCAAAACAACATGCATGTATAAAAATTCTCAACGGTTGCAGCGGATATAAATCATACACCTCGACGTATAGATGTCATGAGAT
This sequence comes from Medicago truncatula, assembly GCF_003473485.1. Lineage (NCBI taxonomy): Eukaryota > Viridiplantae > Streptophyta > Magnoliopsida > Fabales > Fabaceae > Medicago > Medicago truncatula. The sequence continues at coordinate 38,880,181 of NC_053047.1, read as the reverse complement.
CAAATACATCATCATAAAATTCTCCAAAACATAAATAAATCCAGGATAGACAATTTATAATAATCATAAGGCAACATCCTAGATCAGTGCCCATCCTACGACTCTACGGAACCGATAACGGAGATAGCTCCCGCTATCCAAGCAAACACCAAGTAACTCACCAAAGCAACTAACCCTGCACTTCGTCTACTCATCCATAGAGACAGGTAGGCGGTCAAAACTACTAGGGGTAAGCTTTACATCAATCATAATCAATAAAATAAATTTGAACATAAATGAATCATGTCAAGTTCCAAATAATTAACATGAATATTTTAATCTCAATAATAATTCATAATGATAGATCCAAATATCACAACCAATCACTCACAACCACAAGTATATCAATTATTTCCACAATTAGGACTCATGCCACAATATGATATGTCCCTAGACACGACACATAAATGCATGCGGTACCGTCGTCACCAACGTCTAGGCCGTCACCCTATGATGCCAACAGAACACCATAATCACCTCAATTAGATAAAAAATCTGTCACCATCAATCATGAATGCATGAACATATGACTCGACAACAATGTCTATGTTCACACAAACCATTCACCAAATTGGATATAAAATTCGTCACCATCAGTCATGTATGTATAAACATATATCTCAACAACAATACATATGTTCACACAAACAATTCACCACAATCTCACCAAACAATTAGCATATATGCATTCACCAACAATTCATCATCATATGTCATATATGCATTATCAAACATATATCTCAACATTTCACCATCATCATTCAATATCAATACATGAATTTCCACATTGCAAGTAAAGATGAAATACAATAATCTTATGATGAACATCATATCCAACACTTAACAAGTCACTCACATAACTTCATTTAACCATAAAAAGCTATTCACCAAGGTTTACAAGTTAAATGACTTACAAGAATCATTATCGACAAAGTCCATATCAAGTGGCAAAACGGCCAACATTGATAATTTTCAAAGCTAAGTAACTTGTTCAAGTTTGAAAACCTACAACTCGATCTTAATTAATCATATAGGCATAAACATAGGTCTCTTATAATCCATCAAACATTAGTTCAAAGTTCCACCAAGGTTCATTTAAGAAAACCCTAAGTTCGTTCCATAATTACTTAATTCAATGTAAAGCAACACAATAACTCATTAGACCCTTTATACAAAGTTATTTCTTTCACAAAAACACCTCTAGATGATTAGGATAAAGTCCCTACACTTAGAAATAAGTTTGGAAACAATTTAGTTGAAGAAAAATGCATTTTAAAAGTTCCTGGTCAGGCAAAACCGTAGCCCGATTTATCCCCATCGTAGTACGATTTTTTTCGTGCTGAAACACCCCAAAACCTGGTCAAAATCGTAGTCCGATGCCTAAAATCGTAGTCCGATTTCTGCCTAACAGACAACATCAAATTTTCCAATTTTCACGTTTTTGCCTACACGCTCCTGACACTTAACTCTATCATAATCTACAGAAAAATTCAAGTTTCAACCACCCAAAAATCGATTTCCAGAACCTCACATAATCACTTATTTGCAAAAACGTTTAGACACCGACTTTTCAAGCGAAAATCCCGTTTTCTCCCAAACGACTCCACTAACGCAACCTCAACATGAAAACAGAAATTCTACTAGGTCTAACTCACCCAACAACATCAAAATTTCAGTCAACAATCCTATATAAGTTCATTTTGGTTCTTCACGTGAACAACTTAACATCAACTTCACCAATCCAAACAATAACTCCACAAAATGGAATACCCATGGAACAAATCAACAGCAACAACATATCAAATTCAATAACAACTTCATTAAACATGAATTCAACCATAAATCAACAACAACTTAACACAATTCATCAATTTAAGAACAATTCACAATATACCCATTTATACATACCATGAACATGCAATTTCATTAACAACAATTCAATTATCACCAATTTCATGTACTCAAACATATCATCATAATAAGAGCATGAATTTCAACAACTAAGAGCAAAATAATCACTTATTCAATTAAGCACTTAAGCATACAATTAGGAAAAAAATTACAACTAAGTGATTATGATTGAAATCTAACCCCCTTACCTTAGTTAGCAAAAATCCTAGCTCAGACTTAGCTCCTAGAATCACCACCACCTCTTAGTTCTTCAAGTCTCCTCTCTTCTAACCCTTTTCCTCTTCTCTTGTACTTTCTCTCTCTACCTCTCTCTAAAAATCTTATGAAATGAAAAATGAATGCTATTTTCTCAGCACGGGTGACAAGTCTAGTTTTCTCTTAAGACAAGGCTTATATAGACTATTCTCAAATGGGCTTAACCCTAATGTCTTAGTGGGCTTAAACCACTCAATCTCAATTCTAAAATATTTCTACACACTTAACGGTAAAATACTAACAACGATCACTTACCGACTCATAACTATTTACCACACTAGTAACTTAGTAAAATAATGGTTCTCACTAAATACTAAAAATAATCCCCATCAAAAATTACCAATTTACCCTTACTCACAAAATGACGAAAATACCTTTCTTATACCGAATTCTAATAATTCCAACCAAAATACACACAGAAGCAATTAATCACATAAAAGCATATAAAAAACACATATTAAACAATTAAAAATAAATCTAACGAAAATCGGACTGTTACACAATTTAGTATAAATACAATGAAAAGTTTAACTTCTTTTAGAGGATGATATGTTGAAATTTTAGCAAGCTTATCTTCATCAATTTTTTTTGAAGTAACTTTACAAGTAAGTTTAAATTTGGGTTGAATAAGTGTTTGTTCTCTATAAATATAACGAATTTTGTTTTTAATCCTCATACAAAAAGTTGCATGTTTTAGTTCTTTATAAAAAAATTCAAAACATAATTTTAGTCCCTGTTAAATTAAAAATTGTTTAATTATAGTTAAACTTTTAAAATTTTGAATGATCATTTATTGCATGTTAAAAATATTTTAAAAAAATATTTTATATAAATTTGAAATTATTATAACTTGTAATGAATTAAATATGAAATTTTTAAACGCCAACATTTTAAGATAAAAATAATGAAAACTTAAACATAAATGTCAAATTTTGAGCTCATATTTGATAGAGGAACTTTTTTTGTTAAGAAATGGAGAAACTTTTTACAATGCTCTGAACAAATCTCGAAAAAATCATCCAAACATTTAAGAGCTTAGGTATAAAAAGATTAAAACTAAAGAAATCTTACCGAAATATGTCATTTACACTTCCACACCAAAACTGAAAACGAAATTGATTATATTTATAAGTAACAAAATCTTATTTAACCCATAGATTATAAAAGTCGAAATTATAGCCATATTGTTGTTATTTCTGTTTGTTTCTGGAAGAGCAACCTTGAATTACGCACTTCCACAACAAAACCATATAAAAACATTCCTCAAAATCTATACGTGGGACCCACCCCTCAACTGATTCCACCTTAATCTCCTCATTGTACACGTCAGCACTCTTCTCTCCTCCAACACACTAATCCTCACTTATTAAAATCCCAAAAATACCCTTCCCCTTTTCACATTGCCGACATGTCACATTCCCATTGGCTATCAAACCCTAGCTTATAACAATTTAGTGTTTTTTTTTTGAGGGAATATAAACAATTTAGTTTTTGTAATATGCAAAATTCACAAACCCTGTATATATAACAAATTTATCCTAATAAATATTTACCTTAATTAACCACCTCCACAAAATCATAACAATCTAACCATTTTTTTCTCTATTTTGTTTTTCTTAATTTTTGTTACATTTTTTTTTTATAATGTTTTAGGTTTGTGTATATCCATTTAAAGCAAATGTACGTATATAATTCTTCATAACCATAAACCTAAATTTCATTTATCTATATTGTTTGTGTGATTGTTAACATTTTCTTGAAAAATCAAAACATGAGTCCTTCACAATTTCATCCAAAGAAAGAAATCATCTCAACCACCACAAAATCTAACACCAACGTTAATGGATTGTTACCACCACATTTGAAAATCAATAAAGATTCTCATTTCATCAAAAAATCATCACCATCACCACCGTCGTCTTCATCGTCGTCCTCATCATCAACATCGTCTGCAATGATGAATACCATGGTGGCATCAAATAAACCACCCCAACAACATCGTAGCCCGGTTATAATCTACACACATTCTCCACGTGTTATACATACTCAGCCTAAAGATTTCATGGCATTGGTGCAAAAGCTTACCGGGCTCTCTCGCTCGGAGGAGGACGACGGGAGCAAAAATGGCAAAAATGCCTCGTCGTCTCAATATCAGACCCCGAAGAAGGAGCCTGTGAGCTGCAACTATGGGATGTTGATCGGAGACAAAGAGAATGATCGAAAAAATGTTGTTTTGCTTAGAAATGAGGACAATGACACATCCTCATCGGTGATCACCGATGAGAATAATTATGGTAACAACGTCGGTGAAAATCAGGTTAACTCGTGTTTCATTCCATCAGATACATTGATGTTGGAGCCTCCGTTGAACCCTTACATGACAAACTTCTTGGCGTCGAGCTCAGCCGAGTTCATGTGCTCAAGTCAGCCCTTATTGAACTACTCAGATTCATTTTTCTCACATAACATGAGGACCTTGGGAGGGATGAAAGAGTTTGGTGACTATTGATTATAGTTGTTGAAGTTTTTCTCTGGTTTGAATGTTTTGAGCTAATAAAAGTTCTAGTTTTCCAGGATAGAACTTCATTTTCTTTTTTGAAGAATCAATAATACTTTTTTGTTGTAGACAAAAACTTGTACCTCTCAGAGGATTTATTCCAGTTGTTTTTTATAGTGAGTTTCATAGATTTGTAATTCAGGAATTATTAAGAAAGTTTTGGCTTTCTATGTTATGGCTATGATTTCTTTATTAGCTTTTCAGAACTTTCACATGTTTTTTGGGTTTAACATGGTGCACTAAACTGTATAATAAGATGTTACAATTACATTGATCTAACATATTACTGCACCTAATTTTAATTGATACATCCTACTATTATCCTAGGTCTAAGTGATACTATAATATTTTTTGTATCATTTGTTTATAATAAACTGTTGATGAATATGTTTGGGGTACAACTTCAATACTTTAAGGATACAACACCCACAACTTGCCTTAAAGTTTTCTGCTTAATTGCATTCTTCATCATACTGTGAACATAATGGTATTACATACTCCAAAGAATAGGCAGTGGAAATGAACATGATCAGTTAATGATGAGGGTAGACTTAATTGGTAATTATCTGAATGATATAAATTTCTTTTTTAGATGATATAAATTTCTTGAGGGCAAGTTGATAATTTGTGTAAGGAATGACTCTAAATTAGAAATTCCACAACTCATTTTATCCTTTGTATTCAAAGTTTCAAACCATAAATGACAGATCAAGAGTGATAAGGATGTATCCCTAACAGCCTTTATATCAAAACTTTTTTTTTGAAACTATACATTTTCTTAACGGATTTTATCTGCACAAATAATAAAGTTATACTTTGATAAGAAAATGCATCTTTTCTTTTTATTTACCTTGATGAATACATTTACATTTGGGAAGATAGAGTCCTTGGACATAAGTGGAGCTGGTTCACAATTAACAGAAATCTTGAGCTAAATTTTGGGACCAAAACAGTTGCAACATGCATGATACTTTTCCATTTCATCATGCTTTTTAGAACTTCTTATCTAGTACTATGATCAAATAAAATTTCTAGTCACTTCTTGGGAGATAAGATTTCATTTCATTCTTTGCTTCAACTGTTGAGTTTTACATTTTAAACATTCCTATATATAAGAAGGGACTTAGAATCCCTGCTGTAAAAATATCACGAAGTCACACGTGGTAATCAATCCTGGCTATTAATTTGAGATCGGATGGTTCTACACAGTCAGTACATTAATATGAAATTATCTCGGCCACTGACTTATGAGCGGACAGTCGAGATTTGTAACTGTGGCACTGATACAACAGGGAATCTACTTCCGCATGCGAAGAGGAGAAAAGGAATGTATTCAATACAAACATGTACATAGCTTAAGCAAAGATTTCGCCATCATCACTTTTTCTTCTTGTCCTCTTTATCTCTTTCAAGTTTAACAGGAGCAGCTGGTATGCTGAACCACCATTCCCTAAATCTCCTCTCCCATCTCTCTGTGCTAGCTTTCCTTGGAGGTGAAAACATTGTAAATGTGTTCAAGAACACTAGAAGAACTATGTATTTAGTTGGTAAGAAAGCCAAAACCAACCCTGCTGATAGAAGACCAAATGCCATCTTCTCTGTAGCCTGATTGTCATATAAAGGAACCCAGTATTACAATGAGTGACAGAAATTTTCAATCAATATTTGAATAAACTTCTCAATTTATTTGTTAAGAAATGCATCCAAACTCTTTGGAAGATAAAAGTACAAATTGGCAAAAGAAGACTAATTTAAAATTTTGATAGTGGTCGTAGTTGCTTTGTTTTAGTCCCTGTAATATTTGAATCGTGTTGAATTAGTCCCTATAAAGTAAATTTAATTAATGTCGTATTTTAAGAACTAAAAGCAGTAGTAATGTCTATGTATTAGGTAGTCAATAGCGGCAGATAGCGTCCGCGCATAGCGTAGCGGCGAGGAACCGTTACGTTAATCGTCCTAGCGGCGCAGAATGAAATAACGGCCGCTTCAGCTGCTATAGTGGTGTAGTGGATAGTGACCGCTTCAGCTGCTATAGTGGCGTAGTGGATAGCGGCCGCTTCAGCAGCTGTTTGATTTTAGTAGGAAATTTCTAAATTGAGCCTATTTTTAAAACCTTTTTTTAGGGTATTTTGAGGATTTCGTAAACCCTAACATTTTTCAACTTTTTCTCTCTTCTCACCTGTGCCGTGAAACACACTCTTCTATCTTCTACCTTACGGTTTCTCTTGTTTTATGATTTTTTATTTTATTTGTTCCTCTCTTTTGTTTTTTGGTGTTTTGATTTATGAATGTCTCGTGAGATTTGAGTGTTATATTTAATTTTATATTAAATATAAATTTTTTGTTGTTGAGAAATATATAAGTTTGTTTATACCTTATAGTATTATTCATGTAGTTTGTCAAAAAAATAATCAAATATCGGTGACCACTATTTGTCATACGTATACACTATCCCACTTTTGGGGTCGGCCACTACGCACCGCTATCTGGGATTGACTACTATTTATTACAAGAGTAATTGAACATGAACCGAATATTACATTTACAGGAACCAAGCCAAAATAACGAGAACCAAAAGACAAATTTCTATTTTGCAAGGACTGTAAAACTCTTTTTTATAGGGACCAAAACCTGAATAAAACATATGGCAAGAGCTAAAAGAATATTTAAGCTTTTTTCTTTCTTTCAAGAAATGCATCTAGGATTCGTAAAAATCAGCAAAGGGGAATGAGAGAATACCTGAGGAAAAATGGACAGCAACAAGCCGCGGAACTTGAGTAGAAATATGTTACCATCTTGTATGAACTGTTCAGCTTGAGAGACAGCATTCTGAACAGCTAAAAGCTGTTCCATTGTATTCATTGGTGGAGGGGCTATTACTTTAACTTCAGCTACAGACCTACCTTGATTAAAACATCTGGAAATGATCATAAAAGCTGAAATGAACACAAGCACTAGTGCCGCTGCATAGCCAACCCAACCCCTGCAATTTATAATAAGATTATCCAAGTTATCAAAAGAAGGCAAATATATCATCATAAGCCTGTTTGCATCGGTTTATTTGAGCTTATCTATTTGCATAAGTACTTGTGAGACTGTTCGCAAGAGCTTACGAAAATAGCTTATGACAAGTCCGTAAGCCATTTTCAGCCAATTTTTGTCAGCCCTCTAGGAGAACTTACGAAAATAGCTTATAGCATTTATGAAAACAATGACTTTTATCTTTTGTTATAGAAATAGCTTATACATAAGCACTTATACAATAAGTGCTTATAATATAAGCACTTAATTAAGTTGTTTAACCAAACAAGACCATAATCTGCATGTTAAAACTGAGAAATCAGAATAATTTGTTTTTCTTTCAGTATTACATACCATCCATAATTTTTCCCCTTAAATTATTTTTCTCATTTCTATAGCAATTTCAAATAACAGGTCAATATAATATTGATCGATGTATGAAAGTTTTACCTCCAGATGATGTAACCAAAGAACAAACAAAACCCAGAAGACTTCAATGGATCATCCCAATTTAGCAAAGATTGAAGACACTTCCTAAGTTCATCTAGAGGATAAAGTAGTTCCTGAAAAATAGAGGAAAACGCACACATTAAAGACAAAATAGGATAACTCATAGAATCAGTCAGAGTTTTCTATTCTGATTTTGGAATAAGTAGAAACAGTGAAATGAATCATGTACAATATTGGTGGTAAAGCACAGCCATGTTGTGGTGGATGACTGCCATAGGTGCTCATTTATAACTCAACCTATAATATGCACCGATACCATTTTAGAATTTGGACTTTAGGCTTAACTCAACCTTAAAAGCTGGCTCAAGAGGTGTTTGCCGTATCTCTAGTTGACGTGGGATCTCAAGTCACAACCCCACATTTATATGCAACTTCTGAGTTTTTGAATATATATTTTTGGATAGTGTCATGATTTCTTATGTGTGTATTGCTTAAGAAACTATAAGGTTTGAAACTTTTCTCGATCGTTCATGCAAGAAAGTTACCCCATCTTTGTTATTTGATCCATGACCCACTCGTATCTATTTCATTTAACCCCGATTTTTTCAGATGCCCAGAGCTTGCAGGTCTCTTTTCTTTGTTCACACGGCAGAGACGGCAGTGTCTGTTTATGATTTACAGCTTGAACCTTGAAGGTATTTGTTATTTCTTCTTCGTTTTTTTTTTTTTTTTCCAGTGTTCTGTTCTTCCTTTTCCTTCACACTTCACATTTCAATTTCTTCTAATTTTTACCAAACATTTTGTTTATTCTTTTAATTCCATCATATGAGTTAGGCATAAATCAAAACCTAATATCGTATCAGAGCCTATTCATCAAGCGGGGAGGATTGAGGAAAACTCAGTTGTCACATTAAAAATGGATAAGGCCTAAAAAGAGTTTATAACGAAGGGCATCCGTCGCCTTAAAAGTTAGTCTGGTAAGAATGAATTAGACTGAATTCAAAAGCTAAGAGTTTTATTGTATGAGTATCTAAAACTATCTCTTACGATTAGTAATCATCATGATTTGTTTCCCTATTTTTTAATTAGGAGTTGTAGTCATGAGTAAGTATAAATCAGGCTTAGTACTCGGTCTCATTTCATCAATCATCAAACATATCAAACCAATATCATAATTCAAAAAGTCATTATTACTTTTCTTTTTCTTCCCTCCTTCGCCATAAAAAATCGGAAACATCAACATTTTTTTTACTTCATTCCAATGTTCTCATTGTTCCTAGATTGACCGTGACTGTGTTTAGACCATGGGCCATGTTTACATTCAATTACTTTCGTTCAATTTTTAACTAATTACTGGTGTCTGATGTGTATGTGCCTGCGTTAGTGCTTCATATCCAATAACACTATTGGTAAAAGCAAAATCGTAAGAGCTTGGCTAAATGGTAAAAATGGATAATGAATCAGTACCTTCATCACAGCTAAATTAGTGTCGATACCATCAACTTTAACACCGTCAACTGTTGCCTGTGCCGATACGACTTTTTTATAATTGTTCTTAGATTCTTTAACCACTCTTTCCAACAAAGTCGTTTCTCCAACAGTTATTTCGCCAACAGCAATCCTGCTCTCAACAGAGCTGTTTGAACTTGTTCCAAATACGAATCCTAAGTTAGAAACTGTGTCCAAGACCGAGATAGAATACATTCCACTTTCAGGCTTGGAATCATGCCCGTGATTTGACTCGCTCGAGTTTGACATATTTACAAGGGTTTCTAATATCAAGTCTCCACCTGGAAGCTGATCACATAAATTAAACATGAGAAGAGAATCATTCGGTACAGGGCCTAGAGAACTAATATCTTGGATGGCCTGCAAACGCAATATTCCTAAAACAGCCTTCCAAAGTGCTTCGTCCCGTGCCACCCCTTTAATTCCAAACTTGCTTATGTATTTGTGAACACAAAGAATCTCTCTGATGATGGCTAGCCAATAATCACGACGAGCGTGTCCTTTAAGCTCTGGAAATTCTAGTACAGCTGGTTCTGATCTACAAGAGAAATACAACATGAAAGTTAATAGAAAGATAAACTTGTGCAGTTATCTAGAAAAAGTAACTATGCAATTACTTACAAGGATGTCGAACTATAGAATACTGCTTTGTCAAATAGTCGAGTACCCCATGGTCCAGTCAATTCGGGTTTAACAACTTGGTTTAGATCGTCTGCTAAATCATATCTTTTTGGTTTGTCATATGATACAACGCGAAGTTCTTCGAAATAAAGTGCATGATCTGTTAAGATTAACCTTCCTGCATGCATGTTACAGAGTCATTGAAGTTTTCAAGAATAAGTAATGCATACTTTTGCTGCATCAGCAAGTATATACTATGTGGCAATACACCAACACTTTTGGTTGAATAAGTGTCTGGTGTCCGACACAGCACTGACACATGTGATTACATTCATTTTCTCAAACTATTGCCGGTGTTTACGTGGCAGTGTCAAGGAATATATATTTGAGAAAGATGGTATATAAAATGTATATTTTAAAGCAATTACCAGGCCATGTGGATATTCCTACATGCTCAAGGACTGGCTGTGTGGTGACTGTTCCATCAATCTCAAGAATCTTCTCACCTCTAGTCGGTCTTATAGCAGAAAGGAGAGACGAATCTGAATTGCTCTTCATTTTTTTTATTGCTCTGGAAAGATAAAAATAAAATAAATTTGAGCCTACCTCTAATCACAATGATAAAGAATATAACAAAATAACAAACTCTCTTAACCAGAAACTGAAGCAGATATTTGAAATGTTGCACTGGCACCTTTGAAATTATCAATTATAAAGTACAAAAGTCGCGTACTCTTCTTGGTTAAGTACATGTAGCTAGTGCACCCAAATTAGAGGGTATAATCTTAGAGGTATTTTGTAAATGTTTGATCACAACTATACATAGCCTATTACAGAATTCCAGACAAAGGGGGAAGTGGTAATATATTCAAAGGTAGAGGTTATTACTTTTCTATCCCACCGAGGTACTTGTCATAGATGGGGAACTGAAGGCGGCCTCCAGTTGACGAACTCAGCACCTCAAAAAGATTTTCACAAATAATGACGTTGGCAATGATGGGAACTGCGGGAGCTATTCGACAGAAAGCTTCTAATCCAACAGATACTTCTTCATCAACCTTCTAAACATCAAGGTTCGTTAGTATTAGTAAAGAAACGACAAAAAAACCTACAGAATGCATATATAATATAAAAATATAGATAATCATTAGGACAGGTACTTAACATGTTATATCTATTTGATATGGCAATAAATATGCAAAGGCAAAACTGCATCAGAGGTCCTTTAAATTAATTTAATGTTTTAAAGAGGTCCTTTATGTTTATTTTTAGATTAATAAAAAAAAGTCCTTTATCTTTTTAAACGTCAACAACATTAGACATTTAGTGATTTTTTGTTGAAAGCGTGAAAAACTCAAAGCCTCTCTTTCATTAATAGGCTCACCATCACCTCGCAACAATCTGAGCCTCTCGTTCACAACAATTTGTGGGCCTATTAATGAAGGAGAGGCCCTGAGACTTTAACGATTTTGGATAGAAAATAACTGAAGGTCTAGTGTTGTTGTTGTTTAGAAAGATAAAGGATATTTTTTATTTAGAAAAAAAATAAAGGACCTATTTGAAATTTTAACTACCCTAGTGCAGTTTTGCCTAATGGAAACTAACAAAATATCAAGTCTAACACAGAGAAGAAATTTTGAGTATAATTTACCAATAGATATGTACAGAAAGAACTAACATTGACAGAAACATCTTCAAAGAATTTCAAGTTATTAACTATTTGTACCATATGTTACAGTTTAGTGTAAAATGACCACTAATCCCAATAACAAAAAAGGCATGAGGTAAGGCAAGACTGAAGAAATATATCACTTGTACTCTGAAAGACATACATTAGTAAGAGGTTGGCTAGTTGCAGCCGGGACCTCCCAAGCTAACATCATGTCATATGTCAAGCGCCGGAACGTTTTATCAAGTAGATGACCGGATATTTGCGCTTTCAATGAAAGAGCTTTGAAACAACAGTATTCCAATAAGTTCCTTGCATATCGTGATGGATTCTTTAGGGAATCAGATGCCTCTAGATTGAAGCCCTCCTGAAGATCACTTGAAGAGGTCTTGAGGATTCTGCATTATTTGTTTTTAATTACAGTTTAATTTCCAATAAAAAAATCATCCGACAATGTATCGAACGAAAAGAAACACGTTAAGGGTCCTCGGCTACCTAATATTCAAACTAAATCAAACAAGAGTGAAAGTTTGGAAACTGATAATGAAGCAATAACGAGTTAAAACGCCAAAAACGCACTTACTTTGCGCATCTACGAACAACTAGGTTTGCAACTGGAGATAGTTCGCGTACAAAGTTCTTCCCAGCAGAAGGTGAATTTTCCATCTCCTCAAATTCTTCAGCAAAATAACTCTTCTTGCCAAGCAACCATTTAAGTGATCCATCTTTTACTAGACCTTCAAACATAGCTCTGGTTTTTCCAGCTGTAGCCATCTCTACTAAACCTACTACTATCTTGTCAAGATGGAAAACAAGACACCTAATATCCAATTTTTCTCAAAGTTCTTGACTGAAACATAAAGGTAAGGCAGTAAACAAAATGAATAACGAACAACACCAATATGAATCCTCAAAACTAGATCATCATCAAACTCCGAATCATAGATTAATTATCTCAACTTCTCCAACAGTGGTGTCAATCACAAATCGCGAAATAGAGGTTTGTTTAAATTCCAATAGGTTAGGCTATATCACTGTTATATCCACTATTTGACAACATTTTGAACTAAATCGTGCATCATAGAACAATAGCTCTTCACAGGTTTCATAAATTGTTAGAAATGTTTGTGATTTATAAGTATGATGATCATTCTACTCCACTACACTATAACACTAATAGCTATAACCACTATTTGACAACACTGCATTACAATTGGAGCATAGTGATCAGACTTATAAGCCACAAACATTTCTAAAAATTTCTGAAGCCCTTCAAACGTTCTACAAAATTCAGGATTTACAAGAAAAAGTGTGCCATTAATCCACAAAATTGCAAACATGCATAAGGGAAACAAACTCTATAGCACCAATACTTCAGATTGCATTAAAGGCGTGTATGAATGTCTAACACCGACACGGCACTGACATGCGTGGTTACATACTATTACTTCTATTTTCTCACTGCTAGTTGTATCTCTATAGCTTCTATTTGCTACATTGCATAACAATTGGAGCATAGTGATCAGACTTATAAACCACAAACAATTCTAACAACTTCTGAAACCTTTCAAGAGTTCTACAAAATTTAGGATTTACAAGAGACAGTATGCCATTAATCCACCAAGCAAACATGCATAAGGGTAAGAAACACTTCAGCCTGAAGGTATGCCAGAGTGTCCAACACCGACACAAAACTTACGTGTGCGGTTACATACTAACACTTCTATTTTCTCAAATTATTACCAATATCTACATGTAGGTGTCAGAGTGCTAAAAAGAATTAATTCTTTAACTATTTGAATCTCAAACATTTCTTACAATTTCTGAAACCTTTCAAGAGTCCTACAAAATTTAGAATTAACAATCGAGAGTTGCCATTAATCTACAAAAGAAAACATACACGAGGGTAACAAACTATATAGCACCGACACTTCAAATTGACGGAGTGTTTGAGTGTCTGATATGTGCCGGTGTTCAACTCAACACTGACACAATACTTTTTCTTTTTTTTTGAGAACAACACCGACACAATACTGACATGTATGGTTACGTAAAATTACATTTTCCTAAATTATTATCGGTGTCTGTATCAAAGTATCTGGTGTGTGTTAAGTGCATAAACGCAAAAGTTCTCACAAAAAAGCAGTGCTTTAACAGTTTAACTATCTCAGACTCAAACACAAACACATAACATGCTCAAAATGATTCAAAATTAAAGCAAATAAATTATAAATAAAAAAAAATATGAAAATCACTCCCAAACATGCATAACAAAGCAAAACGAAGTGACCCACCTACAAAAACGACATAAAAATTTCATCTTTAGCAAATGGGCTAGCTTGAAATCGCAAAACATTAACAAATTCCGAAATTCAAATCATAATAACAACAACAAAAAAAGAAAAACAAGTAAGTTGAATTGAAGTTTGTGAAGAAATTAAGAGTGATTAGATTAGTATTGAAAAAAGTATGAAATTCGAGAAATTGATTTGATTTGTGAAGAGGGAAGAATTTAAAGTTGTTACCTTTTTCACAGACAGAATCCAGAAATTTGATGATTGCGTGTGATTTTCGTTTTTTGATTTTTTTCTTCTTTTTCTGGGAAAATACATTGGTTCTTGTATTATTTTTTTGATTTAAAAAATGGATTTTGATACATATTTGTCAAATGATTGGATTATCAAATGATTAATACATATTTGTCAAAATAATGATAAATATAAAAGGGTCATAACGAGGATTTATAGGATAGGTGTCCTCTTTAAGAAGATCAAATTAAAAATAATTGATAAATTTAATGAAGTAAAAGTCAATTTTAAATTCAATATAATGAATGCATAATCTTTAGAATCAAATCTTTCATTAGACTTTTTAGCAAATGCCACAAAACATTTGTTAGCATTTCTCACATATATAAATATAAAATAATATAAATAAATCAAACATGATAATGTTTAATTTCAATTGAATGTTATTTGGACAATTAAAAATTGACAAAGTATTTTTTTTAGAGGTAAATTTACAAGGTATTTGACAAATTAAAATATACATGGATCATGCAAACTAGTGTTTCGGCGCCCTGGTTAATGAAGACAGAATTTAAAAAAATTAATTTAAAAATAATATTTTTTAGACTTTTGAAGAATTGATCGTAAACTTTCAATGCGCTATAATTTTCCTTTACCTGTGTTTGAGAGTATCGGTTAACATTGCCTAAAATATATTATATACAACTATTTGATAATGATTTGATTTGATTTGAGAAGGGAGAAAAAACTAATAAAAAAAAATTGTATTTAGATCATACATAAACAATTGTGGACAACTAAATTCTTTTTTCGGCAGTGGCTCTCAGGTGTGGAACACTTTTTTAAACGTCATTTGGCTTGCTACAGTTTGGGAAATATGGAAAGAAAGAAATAACAGGATTTTCATAGATAAAGATTGCTCGATTATGCGTATAGTGAACAAAGTAAAGTCTCTTTCCTTTTCGTGGTTAAAGGAGAAATTTGTTCTTTTCTCTTTTAATTATCATGGTTGGTGGCTTAGTCCCCTCGCTATGTTGGACAATAATTAGTTGTTATTACTTTGGTTTGCTCTTTTTGTTGTTTTTTCTTTCACCGGTTTGGAACTTTTGTACAGATTTTTTGTTTTTCTTATGCACACATTGTGCTAGGAAATACATTTTTGTGTTGATAATATATTTCATTTTAGCTTCTTCAAAAAAAAATTGTTGACAACTAAATAACATAATTTAGTAGTATAATGAAGAAAATTGATGATTTTGGTCTAAATTGAATGAAATACATAAGTTTGTTTAACCACTATTTACTTATACTACTATATAAGACCGAATTGAGTATTTAGTAGCACATAAACAATTGTTATACTTTTTGAAAGAAAAAAAACACTTATGAAAACAACTTATAGCATATTTGTAAGCTATTTTTATAAGCTCGATAATATATCTTACGAAAATAGTTTATAAACTAAATATACAAAATAATTTAAATTTATTTTATCTTGTATTATAAAATAACTTATTCAGAGGTGTTTATATGATAAATTGGTATGCTATAAAAGGTATTCTAAGATGTTTATCCAACCAAGATTTACAGGTTGAACTATTTGTAAAGTCTAGTTTTTAAATATTGGTTCTTTTTGTTCCTTTGATATCCTTTTCTAAATATTTCATATTTTATTTCAATTTGAAGTTATGCCACGACTTTACATATAGTTGGCTCTTGGCATTTTTTATTAAAATTTTTTGCAACGTGTTTATATGTATATTGTGCTCATGTTTATAATAAAGTGAAAATATCTCATTGGAAAAAAATATGTGATGATAAGACTAATGGATACTCAAATAATTTGGTTTAAATGGTTGATGATCTCTATTAGACGAATAGTTCAAGAAAATCTAAATTTAATTTTTAGATGAAACAAAAAATTATTAAATTTTATTTATTTTGTGATCGAACTTCATATTATTATAATATCTTTCTTTTGAGCAAGATAAAGTCAACACAAAAATGAAAATTCAAATGAAATCCAAGATTGATAACTTTTTAATTAATTTGGTAGATATGATGGTACATCAGGGTTTGGTACAGTTGGATTTGTATTTAATGAATGAATTTTTTATGTTAATGTCTAGATCGCATGATAGAGATGGAATGGTTCCATTGTTTTCTTTATTTATCCTTCATTTCCAATCCATCTAACTCTTATCTTCCTTTTATATCTCCTTTCAACAAATAAACAAATGATATAAAAAAAATCAACTCAGTTACACATTTTTGTCGCTTTCATTATTTCGGTTTCACTTAGGTTTTTCTAAGAAAAAAAGGTTTCACTTGGGTTTTGTAAGAATTTTTTGGCTCCTTTAAATACATTTTCTTTTTGGTCAAAAACAAGCATTCTTCACGCACGTAACTGTGAAGACTAATCTCTCGAATCTTGTGGGACTAAAACGAACAATAAACTCGCTTTAAAAGTTTTAATGTTGTTGCATCTCTAAACTAAAAGAGGCATATATCATCTCTAAACTCGCATCTAAGAGTTTTTGTAAATATTGCATGCATATTTGATTCTACTAGTACTCATCATTATTAGTTTGCAATCACTCAAATAGTAGTAGCATGTTTTTAGATTTTACGATATTCTTTGTCATGTCACCGTATGTATATAGTCATCTCTCATCCACTTAGCCGATCTGCGTATGAATGAATGCTTAATATTATTAAGGGTTTGTCTAACATGTGCAATATTATTAATACCACTTCATAGCTTTGTCCCCACAGAACTGGATCCTCGGCAGCGCTTTGTCTACTGCCATCTCTGCTGTCATATATCAACCGTTGGATATTGCTTTCTTTTTTCTCAGCCGTTGAATTTGCTTGTGTTTATAAGGAAAAGGTTTGAGCTCCTCCTCCACATTCTTTCCATAGCACGCGTACTAATGGGTCTGTTTGGGAAAACAAAAAAAAGAGCTTTTAGCTTTTAGCTTATAGCTTATAAGCTCGTTTGACAAAAAAAGCTCTGTTTGGTAACACTTTTTCACCATGAGCTTATAGCTTATTTCACGAGCTTATAAGCTGTTTTTCAGAAGCTATTCCAAGTAGTGTTTGAGCTTAAGCTTCTCACTTTTTCTTCCAATTTTACCCTTATTATTTCATTTAAATTGTATTTTTATCCATTATAATTTTTATAATAAGCTACGTAATAAAGACTACTATCCCTTTATTCCAATTTTTTGTATATATATATATATATATATATATATATATATATCAGCTGGCATTTTTTTTTTTAAATATATACCTTCGTTTTTTTTTACGAAACAAAATACTATTATTCTATTAATGTTACCTTTTTTTTTTTTTTTTTGAGGTAAGTGTTATTTTCTTTATTCTCTGTTATTAGTATTACTCTATTAGTGCTACCTTTTTTTTTGTTTTTGAGGTAAATGTTATTTTCTTTATAAAGTAGAAACACTTAAATGATAATAAATATAAGATAAAATTTTAGTGAATAAAATTTAATTTAATTTATAATACATAGAATATATTAAATTAATAAATTTAAAGTATTTTTTTAAAGAAAAATTAGTTTACAAAATTACAAATACTTAAATTAATGATATAATTTTTATTATGAATTAAGAATACCCTTTATGTCATTTTACATTTATCAGCTAGTTGAACCGCTATTTTTACCAAACATTTCAGTTAGCTTATCAGCTAAAAGCTATCAGCTAGCTTATCAGCTATCCGCTATTTTTACCAAACAGAGCAATTATATTTTTCTGCATAATCAAAGTGTACATAATAAAATAATATTAATATTAATCCCTTCAAAGAAAAAAATAATATTAATATTTTTTTTTTCATAAAACATTCAATAAATTTTAAATCTTGTTGTTCTTGAGAAAACTTAAACCAAATTTTGCTTAATTTAGTCTCTTAATTTATGCAAATTAATTCAACTTGGTCTCTTAACTTTAAAATCAATCAATTTAGTTCCTTATTTTTATTTTTTAGGGAATTTAGTTTCTTAACTTATAAATGTTTACACAACTTGTTTCTTGGAATTGTATCTTATATTGTCAAATCGCTCCATATGCATCAAAATTACAAATGTGTTCGTAAGTGTTTTTTGTTAATCATTTTGATCATTGAATGTTATTATGTTGTCAAAAAAATTCTTGAATAATCTAAGGACTATAGTGATAATCCTTCACACATTACGAGATAAAAATAGTTAATGGATCGAAAATATACGATCATATCCATATATTAAAGGAAGATTTACATAAATAAAGGGATCAAATTGATTGATTTCAAAGTTAAAGGCACAGTGAACTTTTAAATTAAATTATGGATTAAATTGAATGATATACATGAGTAAACTTTAAAACAATGAACACAAGTTATGAACAAAAGAGACTTTTCTTAAGAAAAACAAGTTTTAAAGTTATTGAGTGTTTTTTATTAACAATAATTGATTTTTTTTTTTAGAATTATAAGTTATTAAATGTTTTGTCAAAAAAAAACAAATAATAAAATTAATATTATGTACATTTAATCCTAATATTAAGTGTAAAGAATGTGGACGAAGAGCTCAAACATTTTTCTATAAACACAAGTAAATTCAACGGTTGAGAAAGAAGAAAGCAATATCCAACGGTTCATAGGTGGCAGCAAAGATGGCAAGAGACACAAGCGTTGCCGAGGATCCAGTTCCGTGTTCCCACATACTACATTCATCGAAGTAGTAACAAAAAAAAAATCTATCATTTATAACTATCCTACAAGTTCTTTTTAAAAAATATCCCTCCAAAATTCTAATTCTACTAATTAATAATTAAATTAAAAAACACAACAAATAACTTATATATTCCCACTAACTCATGTCGCTCAGACATACAGCACATAAAAAACCCACATATTATCTCACTAACTCGCCATTTTCGACCAAATTGTCCACAAGCAACATCACATATAAATACACGACTAGACCTTCCACCCGTGTTGCCGCACGGATCCTATTGATGGCAAACATAACATTCAAATAGATAGAAAATAATGTGCTTTTGGTGCCAATACAATGTTAATAATAAAAATACAACTACTTGACCAAAAAAAAAATACAAATAAAAAGGAGTTCATGTTTGTAAATTACGAAAAATTTCTTTGTAAACAACATTCGAAGTGTTATCCATGCTAACACCATTCTCATTGGTCATTAGAATCTTCAGACCATTCTTTGATGTAGCTCTAGATATTGCAAGATAATTACATCCTTCACTCTTACAATGAAAATTTTATACATTATAGTAGTCAACTAAACAACATTATAATCATGGTCCTTTGACCCTCTTTGTAGTACTTAAAAAAAAAGAGAACATTCTAATAAAAAATAAACTACATTTGATTGTAACATCTATATCTTCACATTCCTCATCGGTTACCGGTATCTTCAAGTCTTCCTTAAAGTAAATTATTATGTAAAGGATGCCGGTAACTTCGCCATTTTCTGTTCAAAATAAACATCAAACTTTTAGAACCAATCACTGTAGCATAAAATATTAGCATCAAAGTAATTTATTTCGAAAAAGCAGTAGCATAAAATCTTATTTCTTTTGTATATATGTTGACAGTACCATATATATAAATAGCAAAACACAATATAATAAGCCAAAAGCAATAGTGATTGGTATCAAGTAATTAAATGGTATCAAGTAAATTAAACCAAGACCTTCAACAAAAGAAACATAATTTTCTATAAAATTAGCATCTCCAAAGGACCACCTCAACAATAAAACAAAGTTATTTTGGCATAAAGTTCCACATCTTGTTTAAATTTCAATAATTGAGTGGAAAGCACAATGAGGCTGAGTTTACTCCAAACAAAGTTCTTTGGTTATATAATCAGGGCCTGCACATAGTCAACATCAAATCAAATTTGAATAAACAGTGAAGTAAATATAATTACCAAAAAAAAGTTGTATATGCTACTATCTTAATCCATCAATCATTACATAGTACATTGGCATGAAAAAAATTCATAGCACTGTGGTTTATATGCTACTGAAGGCTATATATGCTACTGAAGAAGACTCATGATAAAAACTCATCTCCTACATCATCAAGGCTCCACTCAATTATTGACAGTATCATATGTTTCAGAGTGCAGAGTACAATTTGTAGCAATCCACAGTAACTTAAAAAGACAATGCTAAAACATGGACAATGCAATTTTTTATAAATACATGATCTTTGAAATCATTACAACAAATGGACTATGCAGGGGTTAAATACGAATAAAACTCTATAAGCCATTCTACTTAAATAAAATCTTTATCCAAAATTCCTCCATACTTATTCATCTTTGAATAACTAAATTTCAGAAGATTAAAGAAAGCAAAATATCAAGAGACGACATTCTCACCAAATGCTTAAGCAACTCCCAACATTGTGCATGAAAGTGCATCAATTTAAAATATTTCTGTGGATGCTGGCAACTTCACAGAGGGTCGATAAGGCGGGGAATGGCCACTTATGACAGAACTGGTACTGCTGAATTTTCTTTTTGTAAGTTGGAGCATATATTGAAGTAGATCCTCTGCTGGCTGAAGCTCTAGGTGCAAGATGTTGCCTCCAAAATGTTGTGAATCTTAACCTGCAGCCAGTGGTTAAATGTTTGTCATGTTATGAGACATCTTAATGTTGCAGCTCAAAACCAAGTAACCAATGTCATTTAAAAAACACACTTCATGTATCATCATAATTTGATTGACAACATGCTTGATAAAAAATGTCATTTTTTTAGTCTATATCCTTTTTTTAACTGCAAATATAACTCAGTTAAATAACCCAACACTTAAATTTGCCAAGGCTGAAACAAATATCGAATAGTTGGTGGGCAAAAGTGAGAACAAAAACTAATTCACACAGAGGAATTTGTATTTACCTTTTGTAGCTTATGTCTTCAACATTTGGTTGTTGTTTCCTGTTCTCACGCGTAAGGCTGAAACAAACAAAAATGGAACCACATATGTTACATAGATTTGTTAAGAAAGAAAAATATAGAAACAAAATTCTTCACTTGTGGGAGAAAAAGGGTTAAGATGAGTGATGGGAGGAACAAATTTCACTATAGTCAGTCACATACTCACAGAAGAAGCTAAGCGAGAAGGTTGAATAGACGGTGAGATTCTCGATCGGAGCGGAGCAATGAAGAAGAAGCTGAGTGATGAAAGGATGGTGTTTTTGGGTTTCTGTTAATGTGAGTTCCTGTTTAATCACCGTTCACCAGTCCACCGCTTGTTGTCTCCACCGCCGAGACCACCCGACCTACATTTAAAGATCAAACGTACACCACTGCATAGAAGAGATCGGAGATCGTGACTCGTGAGGGAGGCTTTGGTGGAGAAAGAGAGAAGAAGCAGCCATGATTCTGGGATAATGTATGACACAAAAAAGGGGGAGAGATGAAGAAGAATAGCACCTTATGTTCGACCTACATTTAAAGATCAAACACACTGAAACGAAAGATTAATGGGAAGTTGAGAAGAAGGAAGATCTGATTTTATTTTTTTTGTTTGAAATTGGGAAAAAACGATGATTTGGAAAATGAATAAAATTAAGTGTGGGAGACAAAGTCATAAATACAATTTGGTATCCAGAAAATTGTATTCTTCCTAAGTATGCATAGAGCCGTGTGAAGCACTTGAGGAGTTAATAAGCTGTAGTTGTAAAATTTGAATTTCAAATTGAGAAAGAATTCCGCCAAAAGCATTAGGGTTTTGGAAAAAGGGTGTGCATTGAAGAAAAAAAGTTGTTTAGCGCCAAAATATTTAGGGTTTAGGGTTATGTATGTGTTGTTTGCAATTGTACCTTAGGATTAGACTAGTTCGTCTACCCGCGCTACCACACGGGTCATATATAGTTTAAAACATTATTTGAAGAAATATATAATAATCGTATATGTTTATTGAAAAGTTAACATGGTATATTTAATGTGAGTTTGAGATAAGTATGTATACTACGCCACGACATTTGATACACAATTTACGAATGATCGCACGTTAAGAATTTCAATAACTAACCACGACACTTGATAACGGTGAACTCGTGCCTTTCACAATTTAGCATAACAAAATGCATAAAATATGTCACTACATGGACTTGAAATTCATCTATGGATGGATTTTTTCTAGATTGTCATAGACATGAAAATATGCTCACTTTGGTGCCCAATAAAATCTGCTCTGATATGCACATTGTAATAGTAAACACATGCACTTAATATTGAAGCATATCATAATACATAAATAGTGTCATAAAGTAGGCTTCCAATACAGCTAATTGGGTAAATATGTTTACCAAAAGACAACAAACCTGAGATCCAGGACAGACATGAAATACTTAACACATGAAACATACACTTGCAACATGTGATGCCTATGCCTTGTGAACTAATTCGTTCGTTCTATCAGGTTTAGTTTAAACCTGTGTATAATGCATCTATACTTTGCTTCATTGTGAATAACCAAGACATTTTCGATTTAGTAAGCTGCTCTATTCTGCACCAAGGACCGAATCTTAGGTATAAGGACCTTCTTGGCAATTGCTTGAATTTTTCCTAGCTGCATAGTGACACAAACTTTACGTCAGACAAACATCAAGTTTTATGGTGATAAATATTAAAGAATCATTTTGCACCGTGAGATACTTTTTCGTCTAGCAGCAACATGTGTATCGAGCTATCTTATGCTGGCTTGCTGAAATCTAGAACACTCCAGACATTGATGACATGAATATGAAGATTGATGTTCCTTTTACCAGCAATAATTGCAGACACTGAAGTGATGATGGGAGCCATTCTTTTGGGATATCAACTATATTTCTTAACATAAACCAAACTCCCATCATTCTAAACCAAATGTTCGAGAACTACACAAAGGTATGCTTCAAAATTGCAAACGATCCGGAAATAACAGGATTACGGATCTTCTTCCCAAATCTATCCTTCAAGCTTATTTCAAACTTGCCCAACCCAACAAACACCATTGTTATCCAAGCACCCAGCTAAAATTTGTTAAAATCCCAAAGCGCATGACATCCCCTAGTTAGATAGATGCAACTGATGTGTCTCTCGACATAAACCTCAAACTCATTTCCTTTGCTTTCAACCAACATCGTGTGATGATCGATCTGGTCACCAAAGTCATGACTGAACATCATTGGAAGAAGAACAGCTCCCTGAACATTGATAGAAAATAAGAACGTCGGAAAAAAAAACACGGCGAAGCTCATTATGAGGGGACAGAACATTGATATTAATTATGAGAGGACACATATATACATAACAACCCAAATAACTTACATGCTCAATGTCGAACTCAACCACATATGTTCGATATTTCCGACGAAGCTCGTTAACCATCGTATCAAATTCACCAACAGGGTTGGGATCCAATGGCGCTGCATAATCACCAACCAAATCAGAAATCTTATGCCAATACAAATAGAAAAACGGACTAATCGAACTTTATAGTTTTACCGGTCAGACAATGGTATGATAGCAGTGTTCGGATATCTATGTTCGGCATGGCACAAATGATAAGAAGAAAAGTCAAAGTATGAGGGAATAAGAGCATGTATATATACACATAGGGCACACATAACCTATACAGTTAAGTATTGCATGGAAACCCATTTTATCGGTTCCAGAGAAGAACTTGAAAATCCTTTTAGAAAAAGGGGCAAGGGAAATGAAGAATAAGAAGAATGAAGAAGTTCTATGAGTGAGAAACTACTAAGATAATAGAACTGGGTGTTTAGAGAGAATACATAAAAATGTCAAATTCTTGGTAAGAATGAGATTTTGAAAAATTAAGAAGGATGATTTTGGAATACTCAAACTATTTTGAATGCTTGTACAATTCCAATACATAGAAGGAGAATTTTTAGCGTATCCAAGAAAGAGAATATTAAAAGTGGGGTAGCTTTTGGAAATCAAAATTAGAATTTAGTGCAATGCAATAGAAGGTTGTAGTCATTTGACTTGATGCATTTACGTTAGTTAATTTAGGTGGAATGTGTGCAGATCAGTTTGCTTTGTAATCAACGGTTGATATACATTCAAGCAATAATTACCATTTGTGCTTCCCATAATCAAGATTAGATGTAGGGTTGATAGACTAATGGCGCAAAAAAAGGGTTGGATCCAAGGGCTAATATTGATTGGCGCCTAAAATTATAGAATTAGGGTTTTAAGTAGTAATTGGAGTGTTAACTAGGATTAGGAATAAGTTAGATTAGATTAGATATAAAGACTAGATCATCGACCCGTGCGATGCACGGGTCCTATCATCTAAAACATGTACTCCCTCTGTTTAAAAATAAAAATGAATGTCGTATTTGAAAGCTTAACAAAGATACACTATTTCTTTAAAAAAAAACATCAAAATAAATATTGAGGTGTTATTTGAAAGATACACTATCAACTTTCTCAATGTGTGATTTTTTTAAAGAAAAGCATGGTAATTTTTTATGCAAGTTCACTAATGCTTACCATTCCACATTTTAATTTCAGCCGTATTTTTTTTATAGAGCATATTCCATGATTACGGGAAGAGATTCTCTCCCATTAAAGTTGTTTTGTGTGAATCCAGAAGTCCTAGCTCAACCGGCAAAAATGCCGAAATTGTTAGGCCGGGTGCCATGACTGGGGTTCGAACCCCGGTACCTCCACTTATGTGTGAGTTTATAATGGCTTTGCCATTTCGTCTATCTACCAAAAAAAAAAAAAGTTGTTTTGTGTGAAATCTGAACCATTTGTTTTTGTTATTGTAGGTTGTTCAAATTGTAAAAATAAAAAGTTATAAATGTACAAATATGCACTACACTCCTCGTGTGAAATTCTCATGAAAGAGATTACATATGAGTAATGTTAACAACACTCTCTCTTGAACATTCTCTCTAATATTCACGTGTTCATTAATTTAAATCCTTGTGAGTCAACACTTTGAAAATTGAACCGACACAAAATGGTGGAACATAAATTAATTTCATCCAATAAAAGAATGAGTGTTAAAAAGAGTGTTGAAAAATTATTGTTGCTAGCCTTCCTCGATTAAATAGAGCACAAAAAAATGCTTGTATTAATCACGTACTACCTCCATTCCTTTCTTAACACAATTAGAACAATTGCAAGAAAACAACAAAATCACTCCTATTTAGGTGTCATAGTTGAGGATTGTGTCGATGTATTCTGTTGCTTGCATAGTTTGCAATTTTCTCATATTAATCGTGTTGATAAGTTGTACACTATTTAGCAAAATTTGCTATGCTCATATCTGGTTTTGTTTGGATTAAGGAAACTTCTTCTTGTATTTCTATTTTGTGTGCTTTCAACTTGATGTCAAATTTTGGTTAACCAAATACTCCATTCGTTTCAAAATGAGTATCCTTTTATCCAAAAAAAATTGTTTAAAAATGAATGTTATTTTCAGTTTCCAATGCAATAATAACTTTTTTTTTTTCAATTGTACCTTTCAATTAATACTATGTTACATAACTTCCAAAGTATTATTTTTTCTTTAATAAAAAACAAATCAATAGTTGATTAGGATAATTTGGTAAAATTGCATATTGAACTATAGTATATATGTAACCATTATTTTTTGAAAAGAACATATAGTAAATGATTGCATATTGAACTTAAAAAAATCACCATGCATGTAATACTTAGATGAACCGTAAGCGCATATGATATAAGAAACACATAATTTCTTAAACAAAAAACCAAAATTACATTGCCAGAACTAACCCGCACACAAATTTCTTAAAAAAAAAAACCAAATACTTCCCACATAATATAACACTTCATGATAACATATAATTTTGTTATGGAAGGAAGTATTGTTCAAACTGATTAAAAGGTATCCCTTTCGAACTCTGCTAATTGGTGCAACCAAAGTTCTGCGCACATCGGATGGAGGCATGATCACAAAACATATATATCGTACAAAATTGAAGAAAGCTGCACAATCTCCGTTCTATACACGTTTCAAGTCGACCAAAATTAAATAAAAGACAAACACAACATCAAAACGACAACAGCTAATGAAAACACATAAGGTTATTGTATTTAGACTCATATCAAAACATGAAGAATCTTTAATTGCATCTTCCACGTCAAACTCAAGGTAATATGTAATGTATATTTGATTTTCAACCAAGCTATCAACATAACACACACATATATATAGACCACATGTATGGTAGTGGAAGTATGTATACGGGAAAGAGTGTGAACATTAATTTGCATAAATTTGCATAGAACATGTAAAGAGGTATGTTGGGAAGAGATATTTGCATGGGAAAGAGAGCACATGCACATGCATCCGTAGACTTCAAGATGTGGGGGAGGGAAAATTTGAATTTGAACTTAGAGTGATGATTAGGAAAAGCACTTAGGAGAATTTAATGCTTGGATGATGGAGGGAAAATATTAGGTTAAAATTAGGGTATGTGATTGCTTGACCAAACAAGCTTTAGTAAGAAAGATATACATGAGTAAATTCATGACCAACAAATTCTTTGAACCACGCCTGCTACGTCTACATGTAGCTGTTACAAATTGGGCGTTTACTTTCCACCTTTCTCAATACATTTCTCTTTTTCTTTGGTTGTTATTTCCTTCTCCCCTCATGTATCATCTCATCTTTCCTTCTTCCTTGTGCTAGAGTTGTTGTTTGTTGATTCTTATTTTTGATTTATTTTTTGGGGGCATCACTTTTAATGCAAGCACACAATATTTGATGGAAAAGTTCAACAACTTTCTTATTCATTCTTATCCCATGTTATTACTTTCTCCTATAACCTGCCGAAAAAACAAAGAGAAACATTATTTAGTATACATTTTGCAATGTTTGGTACAATTCACTACATCTTTTTCCTCTTGAGGATTTTATTTTTTATTTTTTCATATTCATTTTTTATTTTGTTTTAATAAGTTTGATATGATATTAAACATACTATTTTGCATAATTATGAAACTCCTTTTTCTATCCTCATTATTTTTTCTAACTATACATTATTACAATGAGATTTTACAAATATGTCATTTTTTAAACAAAAAAATGCTAGAGGGTGCCGGAAAAGGCAAACGATCCCAACTATATTGGCATCCAACAAGTTTTACAATAACTTTTCCCTCCCTTAATCTCATTTTATTAATTAAATTAAAAAAAATATTTATAGTTATAATCATATAGCTATCCAACCTCCACAGCTATATTGTTATAATCCTACAAGTTCTACACCACAACTTTTCCCTTCAAAACACTCATTTTATTAATTAAATTTTAAAAAATAATTTATTATTGTAATCTTATAACTACCCACCCTCCAAAACTTTATTTCCCTCTTTCTATTAATTAAATAAAATATTAGAAATTGAAATTAAAATGTTTTTGACAAAAAATTGAAATTAAAATTAAGAAAATAGAAAGAAAAAATAATGGAGAGGAATTAGGCACCCATGATTTAACCCATATTTTATTGTTTTAGTTTTATAATCCTATAAATTCTCCGATAAATATAAAATCATTTTCTTTGATGTACTATTTAGTTGTGTGCGTAATTTTTTCATTAAAATCGCATGTTCAATAAACTTATGATATACTAAAAGATTATTATAATTTGTGATTTATTGTATGATATAAATGGTATATATTTATTTTCTCATAAGATATAAACTTATTAAACTGTTGCATATTTTTAATTACAATTTTTTTTATGCATGACAATATCGAACGAGTCATACAAATTTCATGATTTACTTCTACCGTTTAAAAAGTTTTGTTTTTATTTTATTTTCATTTCACTATTCTCTCTCTTTTCTTCTCATTTATTTTTCATTTGAGAGTATGACAAACAGTACATGTAAGTAGTTTATGTCACTTATTTGTTAATTTTATACCATTTTTATTTTCAATACTCAAATAATGTTAAAAAATATTAAAACAATTAACTTATATTCTTGCTTAAAAAAAACAACTTATATTCTTCATTAAAATCAAATTCAATATAACAAACATTCATATCAATATATTCTGTATTGTTTCTTTAAACTACAATAATTCAATAAAACTTACCCGTGCATTGCACTCGTAAACGTCTAGTAATATATTCATCGTCCAACCTATATATTTTTTAGTGCTTCTTCCAAAAGCATCTACAACCTTCTTAGAGTATAAAAACAAAATCTATATTATCAAATTGAAGTTTTGGTGTCCACTCGAAATTTGTATGCAAGCCAATTGATTCTCTAGTGTCAACACTACAAAGAGGAGAGAACCAAGAGGTTTTTGCAAGGACAAATTATCCTACATCGACGTGGAAACACATCCCAATTCCTACCTTATTCATATAGGAAGAAAAGGAGGCATCAATGTTGCACTTGTACCATCCTCGAGCTGGCTTCTCCCACCAAATCATTTCATATTCTTGTTGGCAGAAGTACTAGGATCACCACAAATGAATTGTGTTGCTCTTCGATCATTAAGCATATGTGTTGCTCCTTCAACCACTTGCATACTATAGATTCAAATTATTTCTCTTGCGTAATTTCCAAAGAATCATGAAAATAATCCACTATGGCTCGACGCTGGTTTGTCCAGAAACCACCGCATCCAAGAAATGAATATAGGTTGAACATTTAAAAAGTATGATTTTAGGGTTAACTATTGTAATTTGTAAGAATAGCCCCTATTTTGAAAGCTTTTAAAAAAATTGATACTTTCACTCTTCGAAAGTAGTTCCTATAAAATGCAAATGAGGAGCAAAAGTGAATAAAACTTTTGTAGAGATTAAACTTGAAACATATTTAACACTTCTTTTAAATATATTTAACCCCTTTCTTTTAAATATGGGTGGAAATAGGTTGAATCAACGTAAACTTTGTTAGATTTGAGGTTGACTTGACCAAAGAGTTTAAGGCTGTTGAATAAGAGAGAAAAGAAAGACATATGATGAAATACCGTGTGTCTAAATAGCACAACGGAAGATTTATTATATAGAAGTAAGTAGCTTAGGGCTTAAGCTATGATATATTTACATAATGAATATTCATCATAATATTATATCCTAAGTAACTTAGGAAGTAAGCTAAAATATATTTAGATCATAAATATAATTATTTACTATATATTTATATATCAACAAAGGCCAATACTTATATTTTGGTATAAGTTTGGTCATATTAAAAGTATGTTATGTTATGACTTGCAAGCCTACTTGATGCCTATTTTTTAATATATTTAAATATTTAAATAAATAGTTCAACACATATTTAAATAGACTAATGAGTTTTTTTTTTAACAAACTAAAATAATATATATTAACAACGATGAATCACCCTGCACAAGGTATGCAAAGAGTGAAACACCCAACAATATTTACAAAGAATGAGCTAAAATAAGGAAAACACCAACCAAATACAAAAATAATCTAGTGGACATCCATGCACAAGAGCGGATGTTTCCACCAATCATGATAAATGTAGCTAAAAGCTGCGAGTTGATATTTCAACCATAAGAATGATTTTATCTTGACTTTTTCAAGGAGAACAAAAGGGATAGATGCCGCATTATTAAACACGCGGTTGTTCCTTTCCTTCCAAATCACTCAAACAGAAGCAAACCAAATTACTCTGGAGTGAAGATGTGTAAATCTAGGCAAACCAGCCATATGAATAAACTGCAAAAAATGATGTCGAAGCTCATCCGCAAAAACTGATGAAATCCCTAACCAATGTAACACTAAAGACCAAAGAGAACTGTAAATATCACAACCCAAAAACAAATGTTTTGCTGTTTCCGAGTTGTCGAATGCAGCTATACACCCGGTGTCAGTTGGTTGAATGACCCTCCACGTTCCAAATTATCTTTAGTAGGCAATTTGTCATGAAGGAGACGCCACACAAAAAACGACACCTTCGAAGGAATGGTCTTATGCCAAACGTCATCAACTAAATGTTTGTCAACAACTGCCCCTGAAGTAGTGATAAAGTGATAAGCTCCATGAACCGAGTAACCGTGAATAGGGTCTAGAAGCCACCGCCATGTATCCTGAATTGTTTCCTGCAAAACAACGCTGAGTGGCATAACAGAGCACCCCCCCCCCCCCCCCCCCCCACACACACACTCTCCTCCTCCCACGCCAGTAAGCGGCGTCTCCACACCCGCGCCCTCCCCCCAACATCCCAACCTAACCTCTCCATCTCCTCCACCGTGCACTCTTTATTCACAGCCAAATCATATAGGCGATGGAATTAATTTAAGTCTCAAGGGAGTATACCCCACCCAAATATTGTGTCAGAATGAAGTGTTTCTACCGTCACCCACCACCCGCCTAATGTTATTCTCAAACCAATTCCCAACACCCTCACAAACCCCTTCACGAATCCTACATAACGTCATTTTTTACAAATAGACTAATGAGTTACTAGATCAATGACATTAAATTCTTTTTTAAGATATAAAATGATATTTAGAGAATATAACTTTATATGTCAACCTATTTCTATGATATTTTATTAGTGAACAGGCGGGTATTTTATCCGATTTTTTCATTGCGGTAACACATGTAAATTATGAAGTATATTTTTTGTGAAATTAGTTAGATTTTGATTAAAATTATAGGTGTTCGCTCTTCTTACTGCGCTAATTCGTGTAAATTATAAACAATGTATTTTTTTTTTTTTGGAAAATTTCGTTAGATTTTAATTAACGTATGAGATTGGCTCTTCTACGGTTTTCCTAGCTTGAGCGCCCACCAGTACTGCTGTTCCATCAATTCGAAAACGTTACAACATCTTTCATTCGGTGGCTACAAACGTGATTGCATCTTTGCAAAAGAATCACATTTCAACCACACTTGTTGACTTTTTTGCAATCATTGGTGGCATCGCCAACTTGTGGTATCCAATTGAAGAAAGCATTAGGGTTTTGCGGTTTTGATCACCGAAAGAGTTTCCCTGCAAGACTGTTTCTTATTTCTACATGTTTTCTTCTTGTTTGATTCTTCACATCTGTTTGGTTACAACACAGCCTGCCTCGCCATGTTTGATTGGCAGGTTGCACTTGCGGTGTCGGTGACCACCATTTGTGACGACACGGATTTCTCCCTCTTCTCCGAATGCCACAGTCTCTTCTCAGATTGTCACGGTTCCTCACAGGTCCTTTGCAGCGACACTTGGTGGAAGGGGTTCTCCGCCTGATGACGATCCCCTTCCGATTCCTTGCATCAAAGGTGATGCGCTTTGTATTATAATTGGGCAGGAAGAATACTCAAAGGGTTTAGCTGACTGTCAGAATGCCCTCCGGGGAAGTCTGACTTTGGTTAAGGGCGATAAGCCTTACATGATGCGGGATTTGGCTACGAAGCTAGGCTCGGTTTGGAAGGTTACACAAAAAATGGAAAATGGTGTCGCTTGGAAGGGGATATTATGATTTTCATTTTGAGTCGGCTGAAAGATGAGTGTTTTTAGTTTTTACACTCTCTCGCCCCCTCTGTCATGCACAATAAATTTAAAAATAGTATATTTTTTTTTATAATTTATAATTGAATTAATATAATATTTCAAAAATTAGATAATTATGAATGAATAGATAAATTATTGTTACAATTTAATGATATAAAGTTACTGTTAGTTAGAACTCATTTAATAATTTTTTAAAACAAATGCTCGTATAATTGATTATAGCTCAATATTTTTTATTTATTTATTATTTTAACAGTTGGATTGATCGGATTGATCAAACCGTGAAAAATAGCGCAGGAGTGATGAGATGAGATAATAAGCAGAAGAAGATATGGATCCATGACATGTATGAAATTTAGTTGAAACAGTTAAATGTCAAAGAAACACGCTGAAAATACTCGTATAAATTTATTTTATAGATACTCTTCATATTTTGTAACATCTTACAACTCTTCCGAATCTAATACTAAAATTGTTTCACACCTACATGAAGGTATTTCACACCCTAGAAGCCACCATGATATGAATATTCAACCCTAGAGAGGGTCTCAACATAGAGAGATCCAGAATGATCATTGTAGTACTACTTCGTGACCATTTGGAAAATAGGGAGGAACCTTTAATAATTTTTGGAGAAAAAATAAAACCTACGTTGTTGCAAATCCTAACACGAAGATGACAGTGCAACTAATAATGAATGATAAACAAATGTTGAAGATGGTGAAGAAAATGACCAACAAACGCAATGGAGTTCCCTCAACAACAGAGAGAGTACTTTAGAAGGGAATTTTGTATATTAAGGAAAGAACCCAACTTCTTTTTTTTAGCAAATAAAGATTGAAATAGCTCTTACACTTGCTATGTTAAAAATCTTTCTCATTTCTCATAAGGAAAAAAAGGGTACAATGCAATCAGAAGATAGGGCATTCTCTCTAAGGGACACTTCCTCATTTTTTTCCACCCTCCATGGAGAGGGAGCGCCATGTAGTTAGGAAGATTG
The DNA here is from genome assembly GCF_003473485.1 of Medicago truncatula. NCBI lineage: Eukaryota > Viridiplantae > Streptophyta > Magnoliopsida > Fabales > Fabaceae > Medicago > Medicago truncatula. The sequence continues at coordinate 38,847,088 of NC_053047.1, read as the reverse complement.
ACCTTGTCAAGGAGTTAGGCAGCGGCTACCTGATGCGTCCAAAAGAAATACCTTGAGCATAAGCGGGAGTGATTGGAACAACCTGTAGATCCCGCAGTTAAATAATATGATTTGCATCCATGTGAGCCGTATTATTCCTCATTCATCAATAATAGTATGCTTTACTTGCTCACCGGAAGCAGAGGAAAAGAAACAAAAAGAACATTCACAGTATAACCATTCAAAGAAAATCACTGTGAAACCATGCCATTTGGGTGGTAGTTTCCGTTTTCCTTTATAACTGTTGATAACAGTCTACAACTGTATGCATATCTGTGCTTAAAATCTTGATTTCATGTTTTTTTACTGGAGCGTAATACTTATAACACCCCTATGCTACAACAGGTAAGTTTTGTTCATTGGTAAACACCAAAAAACAAGACAAAATATTAGACATGAGTTTCTAATCTATGTTCCAAATATTAAATACGGCATAGAGCTAAATAAACAAAACTTTCTGATTCCACTAACAAAAAGTTTGGTGGAACCGAAGAAAACAAAACGTACTGTTTGATTTCACTGTAGTAAACTCTATCTCAAACTTGCATTGACCAAGTTCTGTGCATGATTAGGATATGATGACACCAACAGTCATATCGTGTCACCATGATCACCGTGATGCCTTCTAGAGGATGAGGATAGTCATCAGATCTGGTATCATGTCCTATGTTCACGACCTTCCCTCCTATGTCTGTAATCCTCATGGTCCCTTCCACGCTTGTAATCCCCATCATCCGGGCTTCGTTTTCTTCGTCCGGAATCAATCTTCACATCTTCTCTGTAATCCTCATCATTCCTTCTACGTTTGTAATCATCACCATCTGGGCTTCGTTTTCTTCTTCCAGAATCAACCTTCACATCTTGCCTTCCACTGTCTTCAGTTCTCTTCCTATAATTTCGGTCGTCCCTCCTATCCAAATGGTTGTCATCTGTTTTTCTCCTATCATCTCGACTAGCCCGTCTTTCTGTGTATTTATCATCCAAGTCTCTTTTTCTCGAGTCTAGCTCATCTTTCCGTCGGTAGTCATCGTCTCTATGTCTTCTTCCCATATGCCTTTCTATGTCTTTCTTGTCGGCATGAAAATCTGGATCTCTTGCACCTCTTTCCAGTCCCGCTTTATCATCTCCGTTTCCTTCAAGCCCTCTGCTTCTATCGTGATACCTATCTCTGTTATTCGAGCCTGCCATCTCCTGATCCCTACGACCTCTACGACTATCATCTTTAAAATTTTCCTTCCTACCTTTTTTATCATATCGGTCACCCCTTTCATATCGCTGGTGTTTCGTTTCTCTCTTTGGACTTTCTATGCTATCTCCATCAAAAACCATTTCGTATCTACACCATGAAATTGTGGTTGTTTGTTAGAACGGACATAATCACAGGCAGTAAAAGACAGACATATGCAATCAGAAGTACATACCTTGCTTTATCTCCACCCCGTTGGCCATTATTGTCCTTCATGATAAATTTTGTGCTTTGTTTCATTGTACCATCTCCGGTGCAATCCCTAGCAATATGATCAGTGGAACCACATTTGAAGCAACCACCACCTGCAGTCATAAATTATTGTATCAACATGGAGGGTTAGTTTCAATCGTTGACAACCAAACATAGGCTAGCATTCTGTATGATGCCATAAAATGAAAGTATAAAACAAATGCTTACGGTCATATCATTACCCTTATTATCTTTCCGCATGTATTGTGACCAGAGTTTGGCAACACTTTGACTAAAATCCACATGTATCCTTCGATCATCAATCAAAGCATTATCCATCTGCATATCAGGAGGCCATGAAGAAAAAATAAGTTTTTTATTAATCTAAATAAAATTATGTATATGTAGTTGAAATTGTAAGTTTAAACTAAAAATTACAAAAGAAAATAACAACTCCGCAATCCAATATATCCAAAAGGCCAATCCAAATTGAAACAGGATAACAAAACAAATAAAACAGCTAAGCAAGCAGATTAAACAATGGTGAAATTATCATTATCTTTAGGAGATAAATACGCCAAACCCACTTAGTGGGATAAGTCTTGGTTGTTGTTGTTTAGGAGATAAATGCAATATTACATAAGACGGATAATACTAACCAAGGAAGATTATGTAAGCTATACATAAGCTTATCAAGGAACTAATAAACCTACTAAAATGTCTGGTGTGCATGAAGCTAACAGTGTCATTTACTGTCCAGAAAAAGAGAGACGATATTACTTAGGGAAAAAACAGGTCAAGATCTCCATCATACCTTAAAATATGCCTGCTCACATGCCAATTTGTCTTCGAACTCTGTCATGATGCAATAAGCATTAGATAACATTGATTGCATGAATAACAAGAGTAAATACCCCTTTCACAATTGCAGGGTAGGTTTGAGATACTCTAACATAATATCAAGATACGCTCGAATCTTAACATAATATAAGATATTTATAAGTCTTCAAACAATAACCTTTTAATTCCTCTTAAAACTAGGAAGATGCAGATTCTCACTAATAAGTCTAAAAGGCCATTTAATGACAAAAAAAATGGAATAATTTGAACAATTGAGAATTATAAATTTCTGGATGAACTTGAAATTGCATAAATTTAAAACAGATTGTGGACCTACATACTGACCTATAAAAGCATAGCATAAACTGTCACCAGTCTTGTGATCACGAATGATTTCAGCCCTATCATCAAATATTTTAGGTGACAACGGTATGTACAATATACAATATGATATTGTTAAATGTGTTAACAAGTAAAATCTTCAGTATTACTCACGATGATACAGTTCCAAAGCGTGAAAATATTGTGTGCAGGTCCTCATCCTGTATTTTAAAGAGAAAATCATTAATTGTTAAGAAAACATTGAATGCTACCTCGGTAAATATGAATGGGTAAAGAAGGAAATTATACAGATCCATAACAGAGCATAAAAGATTACCCACCTCAGTAACCGGATTCAATTTACAGACAAAAAGTACATTATCCGGAGGTTTAACCTCAGCATCTGGAATATCCCCAATCTAAAATAAGGAAGAAAGGGAGTTAAACAAAGGAATCATAATCAGATAAGAGATCACAAACTACTATGATTTTGTGCAACATATACTTACACTCTCAAGCACAACTGCCCTAGAATGTGCTTCCTTTGATCTAATAACCTCTTCAAGTTCTCCTGGGTTTAATTGTTCATCCATAGGCACCCAATCATCTTCAAGTCGGACTTCATCATCAACCTAGTAAAATTGCATTTAGTCGTCACTTTGAAGTTCAAACAGGTGTTCTTACTGAAGACTATAAAATTCAAATAATATTCACTATAATGTTTGATATATGATTATAAATAAATACATAAAAAGTAAACCCAACATATTCATCCAATATATAGATGATGTTGTCATTCATCTCCAAATTAGTCATACAGTGACAGCATATATAATTCAATTCGTAAATTGTAATATCACATTTCACAAAAAATAGGGGAGGGTGTGTTACCCTCCTGAACTAGGTGAAAAAATAAAGTACTGAAATTAAACAAATTAATCGGTGTAAATTAGCTGAATAGCTCTCATATGATCCTATCCTTCTGCATATCTATCAGGAAAACCCTCTTAGGGAGAGGGATTTTGGAGGGCAAGGTCAATATATTTCAATATATATTTGAGATTTTTTTTTAAAAAAATTGAAAGAATACCATGATATATTGTCATATAACAATTCAATCACACTTCATTCAATTTTAGAAACACTTTATAGCTTGTATGATTTAGAAAAGAAAAACAAGCCTTTACCTCCCCTCCCCTCCCCTCCAATATCCCCTTCCCAAAAAGACTCTGGTGGATTTGCTCCCTGGTTTGGCAACCATAAAAGGAATTGTTCCCACATTTATCAAACTTAACTAATGTAACTTCAAGCTTATTGCTTTAAAATGTGTCTGAAAAAATAAGACGTGGATTTGCTCGTGTAATCAAGTTAAGAAAAATGAGGTCAGTGATTTTTTTTTTTTTCTTTTTCAATTGGAGTCATTCTCAGTTTCTCAATTCTCACAATTAATGATCTCGTAATAGAAAGGATCACTGATAAATATAATCCATTCGAAAACGTTGCTTGGTTACAAGCTATAAAATTCAATTCTGCAATCAACCCTTCCTTACCTCATCTTTAGGTTTTCCGTCTGGTGAAGCTTCAGGAATGAACTCAGGTAGCTGAGGAGGATCATCAAAAGGATCTTCCAGGATGTAAGTGTGCTTGATTCTGTTCAAGGAATGCAAGATGAATACATTACATTCTTCTCAAAAAGACAAAATCTAAAATACCTCTTTCAATCCACATTTATTAGTAGTAAAAAAGGAGTACTGACCGGATATTTTTAAATGGTCTTCCCTTTCCATCGGCATAAGCCTCATTAATTCTAGTCAAAGTCTCAAATCCTTCAGCTACCTCACCAAAAACCTGCAGGGATGGCATACCTTAGAAACCAAACAAATAACTTCAACAGTATAAAAGTTGATAGAGTTAAGTTATAGCTAAGTTGCTTTTGTTATGATAGCTGCTTCAATTAGTCAAGCTTCTATTATATGCTTTTATTATATAAAATGTAAATGCACATCTGCTCTATATTGTAAAGGTTCAATTGCATAACTGTAGAGTTGTTAGGACTTGTTTAACAAGTTTAAGAGCACCGTAAGATGAATTTCGTGTTCTCTGAAGCTACCAATCAGAAAATACATTTTCAGTTCCATAATTCACTTTCTCTCATTCTATATATTTAAAAGTCAAATGACATTAAAATAATGAAATTAGTATTTAATGTCAAATAGAATCGGGTAATACATTGCTTAAATGACCCAAAAGTGAAGAACTAGGTAAATCAATGCAATGATGCCCATGTACCCTGCGAAACAATCAAAGCAAGGAAAGGACGCCTAGAATACTTACTGTGTGCTTTCCGTCAAGGTAATCAAGGTCATCACGCAGAGTTATATAGAACTGAAAAAGAAAAAGAATAGTAAGTGAAAAAATAGTTTATTTGATGCATTAACTACTCATACTTTATACAAGGTTGTCAGGAAAGAACACGTGTTGATCAAGTAACAGTAAAACAATCATCAAGCTGCCACCAAAATCAATGCCATACCTGTGAAGCATTCAAATTCTCTCCTGCACTAGCCATGGCAACAGTTCCAGTCTTAGAATGCTTTAGATCAATATGAATCTCATCATTGAAAAATCGAGCTTGATCCCCATAAAGAAACCTGAAAAATCAGAAGGCCATTGAACAAAATGACAATATCAAGTCAGAAATTTTCCAATCAAGATTACTTCTCATGCTCTCACACTCTTATCTGATGCACCCTATACAATGTAAAACAATAATCCAACAAACTAGTAGCAAGAAAAAGGAAAAATCTCAGAATTCTGTATTGTGAATTTAGTGATTTACAGTATATCATATACAGATAGAGGATATATCAAATACCATGTCTCCAGTGCAGAGAGTTGCCAATTTACACAAGTCCTAAATCCTAATAGATAGGTTAAATCCATAAAGATAAGAAACAAGATTTTTATTGTTGACCGAGATCCCTTCATTGAAAAGCCGAGTACCATTGAAATACAAACTCAAACAGTGAATAAATATTATAGGGAATTTCGCCTTTCACGACAATTTATGAGAATGTCTTTGTCTCTCCCTCCTCAAATCCAAAAATATCCCACATAATCGACTTTTTTATTTACAATCCATGTTAGAATAGGTCCTAGAGTCCCCGTGAGTAGCTCAGTTGATAGGGACATTGCATTTTATATGCAGGGGTCAGGGTTCGAACCACCCCACTTATTCAACTTAAAAAATTGAATTTTTAGCCACTAGGCTACTTGACAAAAAAAATTAAAAATTGGTCCTAAAGTCGAATTCTCTATCAAATAAATAAACCCCAGTAATACAAGACTACTACTACAGTAAGGATTCAACTCAATTCCCACAAAAACCTAAAACTTTTTCTAACCCGTGAGCTCTTAGGATCCAACTCACCTAAAAAAAGTCTTATTACTACTAAGACACTGCATTTGGAGATGCTAGCTGGTAGTAGTCAACCAGTAACAACATCTGTAACACTGACACTTCATATCGAATACGCGTCTCACTGTTTGACACCGACACAACACATGTGATGTGATTACATTTAATCATGTCATTTTCTCAAAATTTTATTGGTGTTGACATGTAAGTGTTCATACTTGATAGGTAATAACAAACTAAAATACATTTTAACATTAACTGAAAATAAAAATAAAAATCAGAAACTTAACTCAACTTCACACACAAACTCATATTAAAATATTAATCAATTAACAACCCTAGAAAACACAATTATGAAATAAAAATAAAAAAAGAGTAAAAGAAATTAATGAATTAGGGAATATTACTTGTAGATAGAATCACCAGCAGTGCCAGTTCCAGTAGGATCACCAGTCTGAGCAGTGAAATCCTTTAGAACAGTATGAAATAAGCACCCATTGTAATACTTAATCCTAATAACAAAAACAATGTTAAGATAATGATATGAAAGAAGAAAGAAAAAGAGAGAGAAGAATGATGAAGAAAACTGACTTGCAAAGCTTCAAGAAGTTTTTGCAGGTTAAGGGACATTTCTGGGTGTGTAGATCAATGACCATGTCGCCTAAACTCGTTACCATCAGTACTGACATCACGTCTGTTTGTTGGGGCGGGGGTTCACGCTTGCTGTCGACCTTATTCATGGGAATAGGATTCAATATCAATAGTAATCATCTTCACGAAAAACTAAACTACCATATGAATAAACAATGCACAGAGATATATAATAATGAACGCTCAAATCCCAATTATCATCCCCCATGGACCCTCAAAATTCAGTCACACAGAATAACACACAAAACAGGAAATTGCTCACTCTGTTAATACAAATCAGTATCATGTTCAGAATCAATAGCAATCATCCCTAAACATTTAAAATCCACTACCCTCCCTTCCCTATCCAATGAATCAACACATTCATTTCACACACCCATTACCCTAAACTCTAAACCCAACATATATTAAGGGAAAACACTAATTTATCCAAAATGAGACATGCAAAGGGCTGGTTGTGAATCAACCTTCTTAATCCTAACAAACCAGAGTCTTGTAGCTTCTGTGTTTGGTCAGAATCGATTCTTCACAAAAAACTTTTCATAAACAAAAGATAAAGCAGATATATCCTAATCTCTCATGCTTGCCCCATCCGAAGCCAACTGTTACTCTAAAAACATAATAAATTAACTTAAATCAAAGGACAAAAAACCATAATGTATCAAGGGATCTTATCATCATCAATTATAGTAGAAACTAATAACACTACAACTATCTATGAAGCATGGATACGGACCCAGACACGGACACTGACACTGACACGCCACCCAGCTAATAATTTAAAAAAAATCACATAATTCAGTGTAATTACAAATGTAGGTGTCCAACACATGGACACGCCTAATATAAGGAGCATCTGTACTTCATAATAAAAACAATACATGCTATATATTGTTTCAATAATCTCTCCCAACCAATTTCATAGGAATTCAAATAAGCAAATAAGCAAATCCAATTGAGTCTAACAAAGTAATATGAAAAGTATGAATACACTAAACACAACCTTCTTTATCAACAAAGCATGTGCATAAAACTCAAAAATTCTTCTTAACCCTAACCCAATCTCCACTACAATAACCATGTAAATAAAACTCACAAATTGCACAGGAAAAAAAAAACAAAAAACTCACCAAAATCGATTGTGAGGTAATTGAGAAATTGAGGTGAGGACAGTGAGAGTGAGAGAACGTCACAGCGTCGGCGGCAACAGGGATTGTGGTGGTCGCGGCAAAGGGTTGGGAAGAAATTGAACAGGGATGGCAGAGAGAGAGAGAGTGCAATTAGTTTTTGTTTCAGTAAAAAAAAAAAAAAGTAAATAAGCAATTACACTTTTAAAATTGTAAGTTTCGACAATTTTCCATTAACAAAATTTTAATTACTTTTTTGAAAATATAACTTTTTGTACTCTGATATGGACCTCCTTTAACATATTAATGTAACAAATACTTTTCGGCAATTTCCACCATTATTTGATTTACCGATAACAACGGTAAATCCTATCTTCTTTGTTTCTTCTCGAACCCACCCCAACAACTCGTTCTATGATCCAAACTTTCTTTTAGCGGTAAATTGTTCTCGTTGATAAATAGAAACAACTACAAGCTCACCAACTAGAGCAGCATCAGGTGCAGGTACAACAAGTGGAGAAACATTATCCATTTTCATATCGCCATAAGGAATATCAACTAGAGGTGGGGGATCCTCGAATTTACCATTTTTTGAATCATCTAAAATTTGAGGTGAAATGGTCGGCAACATAATATGAGGTTCAATGTCAGGTGCAAATGGAGGGGGGGAAGGGGTCATCAATGGGTGCATCTATAACTGAAACAATGCAAAAACAAAGTTAGGAAAACTGAGCTTTTTTTGTACTAACTCAATTCAGATTATAGAAGTTGAACTAGATTGTTAGGAGTTCGGCTTGTAAAATTCGAACTAATATGCAAAACGCCCTTTTGATGACCAGATTTCCACTTCAAATCACGTTTTCGTTTAAAATGGTGTCTTTTTGGAGATATAAGGAGTGTTTAGTCAAAAAGGTGGTGACCTTTTGTTAGGTTCGGGGCAAACCTATGTATTGGAAGATTTCAGATTATAGAAACTCAAACATTCCTCCCCTTCAAGTTTGGTTATTACAATCCGAATCGTATATTTACATACATTTGGATTCATGACGAATTTAAGAGCAGTTCGACAAATAGAATCCGAAATGCGGTTTAGATTGTATTTGTCAAGCAAAGGGTAATTTTAAAGGGAAAAAATAGGACGCGTGAGTAACTAATAGGATGGGAAAAATAATAGACTTACTTTTTTGTGTAGAGCTTATATGGGCACACCCCAGGCTCAATCCAAACAACCCTCGATCACAAGAATTCTGCTATTCTCCCAACTGATTTTGCAAGCTCCCAATTGAAAAGACGTAATTACCACTGCGTGACTTAAGTCACACTAGTTATAAATCCTGCACGAGTTAACTCACGTAGGTTGCATGATTTAAGTAGAGATATTTTCGAAAGTTTGGTTAGGAGCGAGCAATTTTTGATGGGAGAAGAGCAGAATTTTGATCACAAATTAAGAAGAAAATATGGAGATTATCGAATCCCAAAGAAGAAAATATAAGAGGTCAAATCACTAAAAAATGGAGAGCCAAAATCGCACACTCACAATACATTTTTGGCTAAAATTTAAATTAAGCCAAAAATTCATCACTTATTCACTTAAAAAAATCTAAATTAAGTCAAAAAATCATCACTTATTCAGTTAAAAAAAAAAACTTAAACTCTCGTAGATCATTCCTTTCAGTTTTGTTCTTTACCTTTGTTCTGAGTTCATCTTCTATAACATTTTTGTTCATTGGTTTGTGCTGATTTTTTTCTTGGGTTCATCTTCATTCATCCTTGTTCTGAGTTAATGTTCAATATCATTTTTTTTGGGTTATGTGATGAATTGGAATTGCTCACTATTTCAATGTCATTATTAGTTAAGGTTTGATTCTCAACATCAAATAAGAATTACCAAACTTACAATTAACATACTAATATTAACCGTTTTAAATAAAACTCACCACATCCCCTCACTGTATTCAACTTAGATTCCCCCTCCTAGCAAAATTTGAGGCCAAAAACCATTTAATCAAATGAAGATCGACCTAACCACAAAGACTAATAATGAGACGTAAAATTTTAAGAGGACACAATTTTTTTTTTTATAAGGACTAAAACCTAGAAATTCAAATTTTATAGAGACCAATAATTAATTGTATGTCCTTGATAATCATTTATTAATCACTTAGCCTGCTTTACAAATGAGGGGTTGATGTGAAGTAAATGATTATTATAAAAATCTAACAGCTGATTACACAATCAGCAATAGAGCACGAAGTCAACAACACTTGACCTCAATAGTAAGACTAGGAGATGATAACAAGTTGATATTACTAAGATAGCAACAAAATTGGGTGCAATGGTTTTAATTATAGTCATCAACTTTCTTTTGAATCTAAATATCTCTTTCTTTAAAATTAATCTGAACGCAAAATTTTGATCCTAAATTTAACATAACTTCTTTGCTTAATTTTACTATATTAATCATATTTAATTAACCCTATTTAATTTAAACTTTTAGCTTCCACATTACTTTTGAATATAAGTTTGAATGAGTAAACTTACCATATACTATTTCAATTTCAGAAATTTGTTTTATTCTAGAAATGTTAATCATATAAAAATATCATTTTATTTTTGTAAATGTCTTGAAAGATATATTAGGATGATTTTAATATTAACAGTGCATCTCGATTAAGTTCTTTTGTGTTCTAATAAATCCGTGCGACGGATCAAAAGTCTATTTTAATTTTATTATAATGTTCCAAGCTATCTTGCAAATTAAGGACTCTTTTTTTTTTAAAGGTTTTTTAATTCAAATCATACTAACGTTAAGTAATATTAAAATACTATATAAAGTTATAAAATGTGGATGAGGTTCATACTCCCGATTTCTCAAGCGGGTGATGTTCATACTCTTAAATTTCTCAACACGGCTATTACTTTGGGATTTCTCAATCACAAGTTGGGAGTAAAAGTTAGAGTGTCACAAACATAGATAAAAAATTATTCTGTCGAATGTGGTTTATAAAGAAGTTTTCCACAATGTGTGTACTATTTCGTTGTGTAATATCATTTTTCTGACATATGGTTATTTTGAAAATATTTGCAAAGTCACGAACCTTTTATGCTATTTTAATATTATATTATGTTATATTCGCAGAGTAGACGTTTCACTATAAAATGAACTATGTTATTGTATTCTTATATTATTTCATATTTCTTTGTCCATTATTACTATCGACATGACCCGTGCGTCAGCACGGGTCAATGGTCTAGTACATGCAAAAATAAAATTACTCTTCACACAATTGATAAGGTTGAAACACGCATATAAAAGACGAAAATACTCCTCGACAGTTAACTGCTGAGGAATTAAAAAAATCGACGACATTGAACTATCGAGGAATAGTGAATTCATCGACAGTTAACTGCTGAGGAATATCATGATCATTTAATGGTTTATTTCTACCTTATAACATGTGTGAACATCAATTTTCCATATAAAATCATACAAAGTTACAAACAAATGGTGATGGTTTTGCTTCTATTTTGGCTAATTTGGTGGGGTAATTAGTCTACCTGACCACCTAACAACTTCCACTTTCACTTAGTGAGCCCACTAGTACTAGTGATATGGGTCCATGAATTTGCCCAAAATAAATTACTTTGGTCTCCTCTCCAACTACTACCCTCCTAACATGTGAGTGTGACCCCAAATCTAAAATCCATATAGAGAATATATGATATACCAATTCTATCAACTTTAAGACCCTTTTAGTCCATATTCCTCCTCTCCTTTGTTCATGTATATAATATGCTAATCTCTAAGGGACAAGGAAACAACACCTTGGTCAAAAAGTGGGTCAAATGAGAAAGAAAGATTTAGTTATATTAATGAACAAGCAAAAGAGGCTACAAAAGGGTTCACAAAGCTTCTATCATTTTCCATAAGTTGGAGAACCCACATTGCCCATCCTTATTTGAGCATGCTATGGCCCATTTAAAATGTCTTCTACTTCTCTCAAATTTCAAATGGATGCAATGCATCTAAGTTCTAAGTATAACCCCCTCCTTTATTTAAAAAAAATGACAACAAATATATACTATACAATCTTATAAACATATTTCTTTTCCTCAATCATTCACTTAATGAATTGGCAACATCGACAAGATTTTACGAATTCATTAGTATTAGTGGGTTCCATTGACACTATTTTCTTATTTTGGATTTTTATTGACACTATTTTCTTTTCTTGGATTTGGTTTGTGCTTTGTCATATTACAAATACTTTCACTTTGTTGCACTCACATCTCATTACAATGCTCAAATTGATTCTATCATATATTAATTATCAATCTCTTTGTTTTACCGACATAATATCTTTGAATTGCTTGTTGACAAAGCACGAGTCTACTTCATTAACAATAATTTTATGTGTTTAGTCACACAAATAAAGCAATAATTTTATGTTGACAATTAAACGATTATCTATCCATATAGAACATGACAAAAATTAATATTATCTTCTACTAAAAATATCATCAAATAGTTTTAAAAAAAAAACCAAATAAAATTTTAAACGTCAATTGCAGATGGCACAAATGATTGAATATTTCTATCATACATGATGCAACTTGAATTCAAGTATGAAACTGTTAACATTTACGTAAATTTAGTTGTAAATTGATCTGTCCGGTGAGGATGAATGAGGTGACAACGGTGGCGGATAATGCTCCGGTGTGACAGTAACGGTTTCCGGTACGGCAACGTTGAATCTTCGTGGTGGAACGAAAGGTCCTTGCAGACACGTTAGCACTTCGACGCTAATGAAACTGAGAAAGAGTATGTAGAAAGTGTTGTGAGAAGTGAATCATGTCTTGAGGGTGAAGCAAGTGCACCCTTATATAGGCGCGTGTTGGGCATACCGTGTCCGGGTTATGCGACGTGTGATCGGGGACAATTAGAGGACACATGTAGGGTGATCCTCGTGCAGGGACGCGTTTCTGTGTGGCACGGTGCATTTAAGCTGGCGTATTCTCTCAAATGCGGAACCTTAAAACGGTGTAAGTTTATACCACGTGTGATTGATCTTCTGACCGATCTAAAAAATAAATCTTCGATGATATTCACAATTCACTCTAATCTTACATGAAGTTTTTCTCCCTTACATACATAAGAAAGAATTAAATTAAAAACTCCTAGCTTTTGGGAATGCCCCCTCCCAAAAAAGAAGGTAATCAACATGGTTAGCTACTAAGTTTAGTGGTCGGAATTTCATTAATAACACTTTGTAGGTAGGGTCACGTTATCATAAGGTTAAATAGGGATTAGTCTCATACATAAAGGTCACCTAATGAGTCTAGGAATATACCTTGTAAGGTAACTTTTTCATTCTACCCCAACAGAAAAGAACATGTTGATAAAATTGGTGTGGCCGTAGGTCCTACAAGACATGGGCATCCTAGTTGATCCATGTGTGGAACATAGAAGAAATTAACACATTCACGTGAATAATTTTTCACTAATTTTTTGGGATAGAAATTTGCCAAGAATCTATCAAGATTGAAATACTTTTTATTTTTTATTTTTTATATAATGAAATGGCATAAAATTAAATAATCATTTCTAAATTAGATTGATGTATGGAGGAAAGATTTGTTCTATTATGTTCCCCCAAATTGATGGGGAAGGAAAAGTGGGGCATCAATTGGAATGCATTGTATCAAGTTCAATTCCATTCCATCCCATTTGACAATCCAATCCAAGTTATATAAAACGAATTATATTTTTATATTTTTTTTAGAAAGCTATATATTATGCTACCAACAATGAATTGATCAAATGGTAAGATTTTTGAGTCCTTTAAATAAGTGGTCAGAATTAGATCGTAATCAGCATTAATTGGAGTGGAAACTTGGTATGTATCCTCTTTCTTCAACATACTAATTTATAATATGGTTTACACCGGATTATACGCTCGTTCAAGAATCTGCTTTTTATAACATCACATTCTTTGACGAACGTATAATCGATTTAAAAACCATGTTTTAATTGAATTAAAACTCCTAAATGCATGTCCTTAAAATTTTATGTTATAGATGGAAATACAACAAATAATCCTTTATTTTTATTCATTTATGCTAATGTGGTTCTTGGCTATGAATATTATTATATTAAATTATATAGTCACATTTTCATATACAACAACACAATTGCAATGCAAGTTCTACAAAAATATATAATAACATGTAGGCTAGCTATTATTAACTTTCATTTGATTTTTACACAACTTTGAAACAAGAATTAATGTCCACTTGTGCTTGTAGGTAGCATAGAGTGGAAACAAATTGATCTTTTAAACTTTGTAGAAAGTAAAGAAGCAAATTATAACATTTTTTCATGTCTTGTATATGGCTGTTGAGTTAATACATCCAAAATTGAAGTCAAAGTGGCCAAGTTGGTTGAAAGCAAGAAATTCCTCCATACCCATCTCTCTTATACCTTGCTAACTCTTTTGCCTCAGATGCCCTTGCTCTCTGCCACAAATCAAATAAATATATAAATAAATAAATAAATAAATAAAAGAAGAGTATTTTACATATATTTTGTCTCATTTTAGTATTTCATTAAAAAACTTTTTTTAAAAGGAGTTATTTAGTTTCAATATTTAGACCTATAGAACCAAAATAGGAGCTAAAATTGGACAAAATTTATGTAGAAATTAAACTTAAAAATTTGTGAGTTTTATAGAAATTAAAAACATATTTAACCTTCCATTAAAAAAATTAACCTATAAATATAATAATTGTTTCTAATTAAGTTCATCAACTATCAACTACTTAATTTCTTATTCACCAAACTCTAATGAATTTTAACTTATCCATCACAACAGTTAGCATATATTATTATATGAATTGAGAGGTTTTCATGCACCCTAACAACCAAACAAAATGAGCATGTTATACATGAATATGAGCATATTATATATGAATAAAACCATGAAACTTTTAGAAATAGATTATACCTGCATTGTTTCTAGATCATCTGCCTCTGAATTGAAGTCATAATAAGTACTTGCTGCAGTAAGCTTCAAAGAAAGAAACTGCAAAAATAGCCAATAATTAATCATAACTTTTCATAACTTTTAGAAATAGATTATATGTATTTTTTTTTTGAAACAATAATTAATTATAAGTATATTATCCTAGAAATAAATGAATATTATATTGTACATTTTTTTGTTAAATTTTTGATCACTTACCTCTACTTGATGCTGCAAAGACTGAACATAGTTTATGATTTCATCCAACATTACTGCCATTCCCATGGTCTGCAACCATTGCAACAAAAACAAAATAAGATTTTGAAAATTATGAAATTAAACACAATTGTGATTTTTTTATTTTTTTAAATTAAAAAGGAACATATATTAACCTTATAACATCCTGGTACAATATTTTGCAAGCACTTCAATTTCTCATTGATTTTCCCTCTTCTAACCTGGATAACAAAAAAAAAAAAATCATAGATATTTATTAGTCCATCCATATACATCAATCATGAACAAAGATAGAAGAAAATTTGATGAAGAAATTAAATCTATTCATAATGATTATTATTTTTTCGTATTAACTTATTTGAACTTATATACTTCCATATAAATATGTGCAAGTCTATTTTGAAGAGCTTATGAAAACAACTTATCGCATATTCATAAGTTGTTTTCAGCTTATTTTCATAAGCTTACGAAAACAACTTATATCTTATATAAAAATAGTTTGATTTTATTTTACCATTTATTATAGAAATAGCTTATAAATAAACACTTATATAATAAATGATTATGCTATAAACACTTAATTAAGCTGTATTTAGGAAATTATACCCTTTCTGCTAGACTGTGACTATCAGTAGCTTGACCTCTTCTTGCTCTAACATGAACAACTTCCTTTGCTTTCTCTTCTTCTGTTTCATAACTTTTCACTCTTTTTCCTCTTCCACCACTCTGAAATTAATCATAGAAAAATAACAAAACCAGTTTATAATTTAATTTCATCACAATCACAAAAAATGAAGAATAAAATAAAAAAATTAAAAAAATAAGTAGAAGAAATTTACAAGTTTGGTTTTGCTTCCACTTTCAGAAACTGCAGGAGTTGAATTTCCAGAACTAGTCTCTTGAAAATCCATCATTTTTCTCTTTTTACCTTCATGATGAACTTTATTTTCTTCTTGAAAAATTGTTGGAAGTGAAAGTTGAACTGCATTGTGATTTTGATTATTGACATGATGGACAAGACCATGAAAATTCTCTTCCAAGTTTCTTGGAAACACATGTTCTTGTTGATGATGTTCCAAGATGCTGTCACAAGAAAAAGGCATCAAATTATGCATCATGTTCATGTTTGAATTCTCCATGAATTGATTCAATAGTTCCATGCTTTGATCAGAATCAAGAAAAGGCAAAGAAGGTCTAATAATGTTTTGAAAATTTTCTGTGAATTCAGCCATGTGTATTTTTTTTTCTAACAAGTTTATTACTTAGAAATATTGTGATTTTTTTTTTTTAGAACTTGCAATATTGTGGATAATGTGAGTTACAAATTGTTCTATTTATACTGTAGAATTTTCAGCTGCATTGATGAATGGGACTAATCTTTGGTGGCCACGTGGCAAATCAAGCCTCTTTAGTTTTCTGTTCCCTAGTTGGGTCCCATGTATATAGAAAAATCTTTAATATTTAACAAGGGTCCATGTTTTTATGAGAGGGAAAAAAAAGCATTTTCTATTTTTGGAGCTTTTAGACCTTTTAATTTGGGAAGCATGACTGTATTTGTTACCTTTATTATCTAATTTTTTAAGTTGTAGTGGGAATTGAGAAAAAGTGGACTTGTTTGAGTGGAGAAGTATAGTCTAGGTGCAAACTCTTCCATAATTCCTTTTTTATGTGTGTCTAAGCAAGACTTGTTACAATATTTTTGGCTTTTTCAAAAGGAAAAACTACTCTGTTACACACAATATGACTTTTTAAGCTAGTAAGTCTTTTATAGTAAATTTTATCTTGATATATTTTTGATTTCAATTTGTTTTTAACCAATTTTGTTGCTATATGTTTATCTCATTTGTAACTTCTTTTGAAGTGGGGAGTATAGGAACACAAGGTAGACAAAAAGCAGCAAACTTCATTCTAAATTAAATAAATAAATAAACTCAGAAAAACATGACTGATCATCAAATTTGACTAATTGTATCAACGTTTTTAACCCAAGATCCTCTGATTCTTAGAGAAACGAGTCTTGGTAATTTGGAGTTCGATCACATATGAAAACATGAATAAATGTTGTTCTAGTTAAGATTCAAACCCGAATTCTTTAGAATGATTGGTCCTTAACTAGAACTGATTATCCACTTGCATTGTAATCTCGATCTCAAATCACACCAAAAACTTAGATGTGTGAATATCATCAACAACCAATAATCAAATGGTTTCATGCAACAACAACAACAGACCTAGCAAGTATATGTAAAAAAAAAAAAAATCCACAAATATAACCCAAGCATATAAAGATAAGAGAGTAAATGAATCAAAACGTGAATATTTGTTTACCCAATTTAGCCTAAATTGACCCAAATTGACCTACGTCTATGGAAGAGAGGAAATCTTAATCCATTATAAAATGATTGATACAAAGAAGTTACAAGAAATTATATTAACAAGCTCTCAAAGAACAATCTTTAATTTCTTCCATTTTTCAAGTCACTCAAACCCACAACAAATTCTAAGAGAAATCAAGAGAGAATGACTTTTGATATTTCCTTTAATGAGATCTCAACTACTCAATGTGTATATGAATTGTTACTCAACTCAAGATTCTCACCCAAAGACATTCAACCCTAAATGTTCCCTAAAAGTTTTCTCCTTTGAATTTGCAAGATTAACCAAAAAAGAGTGGAAAATGCAGATTTTAGAGTTGATGTCTAGAGCTGGGCGCAAGGCGCCAAGTTGTATGCTTTGCGTGTGAGTACATGCCATAGTTTGCATGTGTTGTCATGTGCAAGGCGCATGAGGTAGTACCAGAATCCACAAAAATGCACCAAAACATTGTCAATTGATCGATCTTCGCATTCCTAGTGCCTTGAACAACAAGAAAACATTTTTCCATATTCAACATGAGACTTTGAGGTATAAACAACCACTTGAATTCAATAACTTAATTTGCAATATTTATAGTTACATAGTAAAAATTACATCAATCCACATTACAAATTTACCTCTGAACTATATGACAAAAGTTTCAACTTCGATGCCCTCTAACCCTTCTAGTTGTAACCCAACATACGAATGGGCCAAGCCCAAACTGCAAAAACTCGAGCTTATACTCATTTATCTACGAATATAAGTCATATAGTCAAACCTTTTATTATTATGTAAAAAATGTATTAAATCAGTTCACTATATAGCTTTTATTAACCTTTCTCCATTATTTTTATTTATTACATTTTAAAAATATCCTCTGACTCGAATATGAGAGGTTCATCTCTTGAGCTACAATTTGGCATCTCTAATTGTGACACTTTCATTTGTGTTTCCTTCCTACCATAGTTTTTATCTTGTGACAATGCCAAACACCTTCCTACCATAGTTAAAACACTACAGACAAGTCATAGTCACTCTCTCCTAAATATGTGCTATATTATTTTCAATACAAAAACTGTTCCATTCCACAAAAAATGTACCAATCAAATTGATAGTTACAACATCATTAGTTCATTACCACAGTATTTTTTAATGTACAATAATTGTAGCTATAAAACTATGTCCAATTGATACCATTGGTTCCAATTGTTGCACAAGAAAAACATCCATCTGAGATTGTCAATTTCCTTTGTCCCCCCAATCCCCATTAACAAGCACCACCCTTGGTGAATTGTAAATTTACCTAAGTATTGTCATGTATACTACATACATAACCTGCCATTTAACAGTATGATTCTTTCAAGTTGTTTTTAGTTTGTCCACATTTGCCACATAAGCATAGAGCTTTATATTCATTAGTACTATAATGAATCTTATTTTCTCCACCCCCTTTGAAACGTGTAGTGGAAAATATAGAACCAATACTATAGTGTTCGGAATTTAAAAGTTTAGAATTTTTTCACTGAAATTTATTTTAGAATTATTTTTATGATTTGTCATGTTGAATAATAAATTGGCTAGTCAATAATTGATACTATGTAGCAATGCATATTTATTGGGAAATCTGATGTTTTAAGAGGTTTACATTTTTGTTTTATTTTTAGTTTTTTAAATAATAAGTAATACAATTTAATATTTTTCTATTGAAAAATAGAGAAATGATATTTATACAATCATTTTATGACAACTTTATCTGTCATACTCATATTGTGTTCTTACCCTCTCTCTCTCTTTTTTTTTTTTTTTTTCTCTCTCTATTATTTTTCACTGAACTATCCCAAATAAAGGTGGTGAGAATCTATAAAATTTGAAAAACTTAAGAGATTTTTTATTTAGAAATTTGACCAAATGTATATTTTTTTTTTGTCAAGTAGTGACTAAAAATTCACTTTTTAGGTCAAGTAGTGTGTGACTAGAAATTCACCTTTATTTTAAGGTAAATAAGTGGGATGTTGGAGGTTTGAACTTCATACCCTACATATAATATGCAATATCCCTGTTAACTGAGTTACGCTCACTAGACAGACCAAATGTATGCTTAAGTGAACAATCTATTCAACATGAGCGTGTATAAGGGAAAAAGATGAAATTAAATATAGTTTTCTTAGTGAGGAAGTTGTATTATATTTATAAGTTGATCAGCCTTTCAATTACTATCACTGCTTTGCCACATAGTTCACTATCCTTTGTTTGCTCAACCTTGCCTTTGATTTGAACAGAAAAATGAAAAATGAATGAACCAAACTTTATAATATGCCTTCTGACATGTGGGGTGTGTGTTTGGCATATAGCATTTCATTCAATTCTCATTATTAAAGGGTTACATTCCTTGGTCTCATAGTCTAAAGATAGCATATGGGCACTCAAAAGTAGGAGTTACCCCCTATCTACCAAATTGTGTAGCTCTTAACCAAAAAATAGATATATAAATGGTTTCAACATTTGTTTGTAGGCATTAACGGCTCATATACAAAAAAGACAAATAGTTAACTTTTGGACAATGTATTTCCTATAGTAGTAATATATACTTTACGATCTCTTTCCATAATCAAATGGTATTTCGGTACACAATAAGTTCGGTTCCACAAGGTGGTAAAATTGATTCTATAAATGTATAATTGATTTTTTTTTCTTTGGTTAACCTAAAACTCTGATAATCTAAGGTTTGATCGAAAAGTTAATAAAGTTTAGCAAAAAGTTGTTTCACGTATGAATCGAACTCAAGTTCTTTTTAGAAGAAGAATCGAACTCGAGTTCTATTACTACTTAAGCTCAATTGCTTGGTTGATGTAATATTGATTTGATATGTTTGATTGCTATGAAGAAATCTGATTTTGCCTTCATATCTAACTTTAAACTAGAATTGGAACTTTTGCCTCTAAAACAGATTTTTAGCCTCAAATTTATCATCAATCCATAAGAACTCCACAATTAAGCGTGTTTGACTTAGATTAGTTTTGGGATGG
The DNA here is from genome assembly GCF_003473485.1 of Medicago truncatula. Taxonomy (NCBI): domain Eukaryota; kingdom Viridiplantae; phylum Streptophyta; class Magnoliopsida; order Fabales; family Fabaceae; genus Medicago; species Medicago truncatula. The sequence continues at coordinate 38,826,611 of NC_053047.1, read as the reverse complement.
ACGATCTTATGGAAAGTTTCTCGAAAAACGTGTGAGTGAGGACAAAACACGCTGAAAAGATCGTGTTGGTTTGTGGGATCAGTCGGCAATACTTAAAGTTGTCTAGAATGTTTCATTTACGATGGGATATTTGACTGTGTTGTCGCTTAGGTAACCAGCTGGCCGGAGTATGGCCAATTCGCGAAGTCAACTTCACAAAAATAGGGGAGGTATTATCCAAAACATGGTAAAGGTATCAAACTACGATGATGCGGCTACAGAAAAGGCGAGAAGTGGTGGACAGGTAAAGCAAGAGATCATGAAAACAAGAGGAGAAAATTTATGTATATTGTCTTATATTTTTTTGTATGGTTATTAATTTAACTACTCACAATTTCATTAAATTCACATTGTTCTTAAAGTTTGTTATTACCAATAGCATGACATTGTCAACTAGTGACTGAGGTAGGGGTCTGAAGTGGTTCAACGGAATCCCCTTAACTTAAAAATGGTTGGACTGAAACCCCTAAACTTAACAAATGCAAATATACCCTTATAAATTATGCATTTTGAACTCTAGTATTTTTTGCATATCAGTCCAAATGGTCCATGAACTTAAAAGTTTCAACCCTTAAACTAGGGTTTGACTCTTCCACCGTCAACAAACTATTTTTTGGTTGTGCACCTTATACCTACCATAAACCACATTTTTTTTAGTTTGATAACTGAACTTTAGACCTTGCTGGCTGGAGTACAAGAGATTTGGTTTGTCATATGTCACACTCTCTAAAGAAAAAATTACTTCCATATGATAAACGTGCACAAGTGAACTATATTGCATGCCCATGCATTTGCATTTAAGCCTTAGTGTAAATACAAACTCTACAGCCAAACAAGTTAAACCTTGAAAATGGGTACCATACAAAGAGTGTCTTATGGATATGGATGGCTACTAATTAATAGGACGGATTTTATACCTAACATATAACAGAAATTGTTTTGACTTTTGATATTTAGGAAATGTCCTTTATTTGGTCATGCCTTGAACTTTAAGGTAACTATTCCCATAACAATGTACTATAAAGATTTTTGAAGTTAGATAAGTTAATTAATTTTGGAACAAAAAATGTAAAGAGAGGGTTGGGAGAGAGGTACTATGTGTCAGATAGTTAAGAAATTTTCAGAGAATATTTGGTGGACATGATTATGATAGTACTTTTCTGTCTATTTGGTTCTATGAAGCACGAACACTTCTAGGGTTAGGTTTGTCGCCGTGCTTGACATGCATAGGTGTCCGATACTCCTATCACACTCGTACACCATGTGTCAAACTGATGTCCTAAATAATTGTTTTTTCTTTACTTCACACTCCTACGATCGGTGTCAGATAGTTAAAAAAATTTCAGAGAATATTTGATGGACTTGAATATACTAGAACTTTTCTGTCTATTGGTTTATCATACAACAAAAGTAGTTCAACAAAAGTAGTGTAACCCAAATAATAGACCAAATAGTTACTTAATGATAGTTTAAGATCTTAACAAGCATGGACTAATTTAAATTGCAATAGAAAGCATGTGAAGACTAAAGTTTTAAGATTTTTTTGAAGGACTAGAAACAAAGTTAATATATTTGTAGGGATAAAACATATATTAACTCAAATAAATAATAATAATTTCAGACACATAAAAAGTGATAGATATCATGATACTAAGACTAAATTTGAAAGCTAGTTTAATGAAATTATTTATTTATTCTTTTTTAAGAAACTTTAGGGTGAGAGGATGGTATTCAAATTTAAGATATGAAAGACCTTCAAAGACACTACCTGACTCAAACTCTGAACAATAGATTGACAAGCTTTAACATTTGCACAATAATTTTTAGAATATACTATTTTGTCCTTATACATAAAATTCACACAAATTTAGAAAATTGGGTAATTTGGTTAGATTTATTTTGTCAATGATTTGTATAATTTTCTTTTTGAATCAGTTTTGTATAATTTCTCTATCATTACCTTCATACCTATTAAGACTATCACGCGCCTCTTTCCCCCATTACTCATAGAACAGAGATAGATGAAGTATATTTTGGTGAAAAAAAAGGTGATGCAAGAGAGAATATTGAGAGCTTCTTATAAAAAAGGACATAAATTTCTCAAAATTGCTATGTAGTGCCAGAAGTAGTTTAAATGTATTATTTTATTTTTAAACTAAGGTATCAGATCCTTACATAGATTAAATGTAAAAGGACATATTTTATTTTATTTTTGAAGGTGCCAAAATTACTAATGCGAGTAGAAGAGAATCATATCTCTTAAACATATTGCTAGAGGGTTTCGAATGATATGGTTTCTTTTACATATAGTTGTATTATTTAAACAACCATTTATTTGACAACTTATAGTATATCCATAGATTTACAAAGAATAGTAGGTATTAATACGAAAATCAAAGCAATAGAGAGATAAAGTAAAAATAAAATATAAGTATTAGAGAGAAAATTGTCACAAAATAATTGTACAAATATCATTTATCTCTACATAAGTCTCATATAAAAAAGTCTCATATTAGCAGGGAGTACAAACCGCGATACTTTATAAACACTTATCATTCTCAACCCAACGAAACACACTTTAAGAACAAAATTATGGTATTTCACTAAAAGTGTGTTTGGATGGGGTAATTGAGAAATTTTGAAGAATTTAGAATTCTAGGGAATTCAAATGATTAAATTCAGTTGCTTTAATTCTTAAATGTTATTGTTTGGATGAAGTAATAAAAAAATTTATTGTCATCATTTTTGGGCAACTTTTATAAATTTTATTTTTTTGGTTCAAATTTGAAAAATGAAATTAGGGGTCAATTTAAAAATTTCAAAAATTTGAGGGGTCAATTTTCAATTTTTTATAAATTTATTGGGGTCAAATTGAAAATTTGAGGACCAAAATGCAAAATTTGAAAAATTATAACAATGAAGAATTTTGAAATTCTTAACTTTTAGGTGTCATTTGAAATTCTTTAAATTTAACTTGAACTAAATACTTCATAAATTTCCATCATTTTGAAAATTCTTCAAATTATTATCCAAACAATGGAATTCATATCAAAGTATTTGAATTCCCTCAAAACATCATATTCCCTCCCTCATATAAACACACTCTAAGATTCAAAGTGAACAGTACTTCTGAAAATTTGTCAATAAACTTGAGATCAGAACATTGTAACTACAAGGAATAAAAAAAAAGTTGTTCGAGCCAATAACATTGACATGCGAACTACTATTATCCAAGACTCGAACTTAGGTTTCCCAAAACGACCCGTTTTTGATTAAGCTCATTACCATTTAAGCTAAATTATTTCGTTATATCAAAATGTCTTGCATTGCTTAAAGTCCTAGTCATATGCTATAACTCACTTACCTTCAATATAATTAAAGGTTCAAATTAGATCTAAGTTTTCCTTAGAATAAAACTACTTACAAAGTTTACCTTAACCCAAAATAGATTAATAAGTAATTCAGCATACGAGTATATCAAGCGCCAAAAAGTGCTAAAATATATTCTTTAACGACAATTCCTAGTTAGGTCATAAAAGTTTATCTCTTAAAAAAAAAAATTGATGTAAAAATACAAGGATCAAGGAGATTAATTTATTAAATAGATCTCGACTACTTTGAATGATTAATCTATGTAAGGGTCTGATACCTTAGTTTAAAAAAGAACAATAACCTCTACTATAAACGTGTCCTTTGTTAACATACACTTAACACTTTTTTTTTTTTTTTTTTTTAAATCGGATATCCTCCGTGCGCAACTGTGGAGACTAATTTCTCGAGCATTGTGGAACCCAAATGGGCGGCAGACTCTCCCTAAGAGTTTTAACACTGCTGCACGCCCAAAGCTGAATTCGATCCATGACCTTAGTTAAACTATGAGAGACCCGTTCCATCTCATCTAAGTGCTCTTGGGTTCCTTTGTCCTTTGTTAACACTTGGAACTTTACTATATTTTCTTCTATATAAAAAAACAAAATACTTTTTCAAAAAAATATATAATCCACTATCATTATCATTATGATTATAAATGAAGCCAAAATGTACAGTACCACCACATTATACTAACACAATACGTGGCTGAATTCTAATCATCTCAATATAGTCCAAATATGATATCTATCTACAAACTAAACAAATCCGTAGGATTCAACATTTCATCTTGTTTAATTAATGTTATAAATCTTTATCAAAAAACTATTACGCAATCATGTATTTGGAACAACCTAGGAAAGATCACTGATTAAGTGACAAGAAATTCTGGCTACTTTTGACTCCTAAAAATAATTTGTTGACCACTATTTCATGTTATGTCTAAATGCATCCTTCATATGATCTCTATTGTGACAATGTGGCAATGGAAGGAATTTTCAAGAAGAAAATTATAAGTGCTATGTATGAAATCAACTATAATTGGAAAAGGTTGATCTTTCAATATATTCCATTAATTCCTATATTTGATGTGTGGTCGAACTATCATTGATTGATCAACTAACGTATATATTAATTATTAATTAAGATGGGGTTCAATGAATCCTGAGATTTGATGGAGTGGTTGCAAAGTGATGATCTAACTATAGTTTCTAATAGTACAATCAACTCACTAAGTAACGCATTTTTTTAGCATATACTAAAGACAACCTTTTTATAAGGAAAATATTTAGTCTACACCTGGAGTAGGGTGAATACTCCTTCGAAACAAAGAAAAAGTGAAAAAAAAAATAGTGATATATGTAAAATGTTCGTAATTTGATGGTAAAAGAGATATAAGGATAAAATAAGATGTTGGATGTATGAATATGAAAAGTTAGGCTGGTCATATATGATTGCTGTTTTCATATTCTTAATAGAAAGAGGTTCCCGTGAGCATAACTCAGTTGACAGGAACATGCATTATTATATGTAGGAGCTGAGGTTCGAATCGCAGATACATTCACGCAAAATTTAATTAAAGAAAACTATAAAATAATCAAACGGAGAGTAGAAACTTCATATATATCACCTAAATGAAAAGAAAAGAAATCTAATTTAAGCATCAAGTCACACTGCATATAAAAAATCATAGAAGAATCCTCCTCACAACCCTTTGTTAGGAAGTTTTGACTTTAGATCTATCACCTAAAATTGACTTCACGATATGAATAATAAATTCTAAAATTTTTGATCTATTTTGTGATACTAAAGACAGCATGACATACAAACTTTCTTCCTGTAAAAGCAAAATACTAAAGTTCTTGTCAGATTGATGTTTAAAGTGTATTTGGGTGAGATAATGCAGTTTTAGAGGGTAATTGTATTAAAAATTCATTGTTTGATGATAAATTTGAAAGAAAGAAGTCAAAATAATGAAATACTATGAAGTACATGTCAAATCAAAATTTATATAATTTTTTTTTTTCAATTAGTCTAATGGTTAGAGCTCACACAATTTAATTGCAGAGAAATGGAGTGTCTGAAATTCGAACTCTATCCCCTACATATAATATGCAAAATCACTTTCAACTGACTTAAATTTACAGAATTAAATTTATATAATTTTCACTTGTTATCAATGATCCAATGGTTCAACCATAAAAACTAATGACTGAGTAACCTTATATCCAACTTATAAAATATTAATTATAATCTACCAAAATAAAAATATTAATTATAATTAATGAAATACCATGAGTATGTTTGCGTAAAAAAATAATTAAATTAATAGATATAATGGTGAAAATGCCTAACTGATATTCCATAAATTGCTTCTTCATTTATGAAATTTCATTGTTAATATTTATTATGAATGAGCATGTTGAGAATTATAAACAATGTCACATTAGTTTTTTGGAACAATAAGTGGAAGTTGGAAGAGTAAATATAAATTAATGTTGTGTGAATTGATAAAAATGTTTTATATAGGATTGAACACACATTAGTAGTGTTTATATAAGAGGGGATCATTTCCAAAGGACCGTTGGGGTATCCCATTTTTGTGAACGATTGAGCGCTTAAGAAAAATATATATCACACATGCGATGCCGCTGCCGTCCATCCAGCCTGGGTTTGGGTATTTTTTTTAAATTTTTTTTTATCATTTGAAAATGTTATTTTTTATTATAATTTAATCATTATTCAAAAAAACTTTCTTAACGAATAAGTTTCGTTAAATCTGATCCAACATAATACCCTGCAAATTGCAGACATATTCGTCGCATGAAACCGATCCGCGAGTTTGTTTATTTTTTAAGTTTTGATTAATTCTTAAATTCTTAAGTTTGCTTAATTATTAAGTTTCTTACTAATTAAGTTACTCCGGATTTGTTACGAAATTTCCCTATAAAAGGACATAACTCGGCTACCTGATTCCACACACTGAAAATCATTCTTATACTTCAAATTCTTCTCCTCTCCCTCCTTCCTTTCACTTGTGTTGATGAGTCCTTCTCCTCCTTTTCTTCTTCTTCTTCTGTCCCTTCGTTTTCGAGTGGTATTTATATCATATTAAAAAAAATACCATAATAAGGGTGTTAATTCTCGAATGATTATCTAATCGCACGGTTTGAATAAGTTGTTTTTACCTTAAAAGTGGTTGATAAATAAATTCCTTTTTAAAATGTACTTTTCTAAACACAAAAACAAGTTTAAATTTGGACACCGGTTAAAGTGTGTTCGGTATCATCAATAGTTTGGTAAATTTGAGTGGTTTGTTTGCAATTTCACCCTAAGTAGTTTTAAAAAGTTGAACAATAATTCAGAAGTCTTGCCAATACTATACTCATATAGAACTTAAGGGCACATGTTCTTATATAACCACCCCTCATCTTTTGTTGGGCAAAGAGAATTAGTACTTTATAGCTTCAGATTGATTCAGTTTAGTTCAATATAAGCTAGACATAAGTTAAAACAAAAAATATGAGCCTAATATGACACTTTATATGTTTTCACCCAACCCTGCTTGTTATCAAAGCTAAATTTTAACTGCATGCACATTCTGTTTGTCATCAATAAGTCAATGATGTGATCTCAGTTTTTGTAGTTATCTTCATAATTAATTATCAATGATCCTAATCATATCATCAAAATAAATAATCCTAGTCATATTTATCATCAATGTGCTAATTTCAGTCATTATCATTATGACCACAATGTCATTATCCTGGTTCTAATTTAAATATCATCTTATGGACCCTGCATTTGTTAATTTCTTGTTCTGACTTTCCCAAACAAACTTCTTATGTAATGGATCATGCTTGTATACTTGGCAATTTTACTGTTCAAATTACATGTACTATTTTTTTGTCACAATCACCAACACTGTAATTGCATTATTGTTGGACAGATTAATATGAAGAATATTGTAGTATGATGATAATTAATTATGCAATTTGAGCCGAAAGGGACATGGGCTGGGCTTGCAAGGTGCAATATGTTATGGTGGTAGCTGCTGTTTAATTAGCCCCCAAATTGCTGAAAAAGCCCCCCCAGTTATCGGAAGATAGTTTTCGATGGAAGTTTCGATCGGCCTTTTTTTCTACAAAAATTTATCGGATCGTAGATACCAATGGGATGTTTTTGAGCTTCAGCCATGATAGAAGGTTGCAGCACTTTTGGTTTTTGGCTATTAATTCTTGATAATTTCTTCTTAATGTTGTGATATCAATTTTTTTTGTTTGAAAACACTTGGATTCTCATGTTTAAAATGTGTACGTGTATGGTAGTTGCAAGAACATTTAATATTTATGGACACCGATTCGAACTCACGATTCTCCACTAACATTTTGTATGTGTGAGTTACACCGCTGGACTCTTAGGAAAAAAATTATTGATTCCACTCACTTTTTATTTCTTCTCACCTATGTGGTAAGAAAGTGGAAACACTATCATTTCCATAACTATCCATCTTTCTCTCTTCAAGTACTTAAAAAAACATTTTAATAGTTCCAACTTCTAAAGATTCTTTCATGTCTAAAGCTTAGGTTTTGTAAAATGTTATATAATTTTAATTATATAATAAATTCAAATTTTATAAGGGCAAATTAATATGTCAATCCATCATAAATTGACAGAGTGATTATTCTTACCTATACATTTTTAAAATGGTACAATTCAGTCCATCCAATTTTCAATGAAGAAAAAAGCAGGATGTTGAATCCATTTTCTCATCTCCATTCTAACATATTCAATGATCTTGTAGTAAACAATGAATTTCTATTCTTTGAGTCTATTATTTGATTGAAAAGACTACAATTAGTCAAATTTCAGCAATAGTAATATTTTTAACCTTTTGGTTCAAATAATCACAAAATGTGACTAATGACAACAAATTAATATACTATAGTTTTTTGTTCTTGCGGATATGAGATAAGATGCTATTCAATGAAGATATCGGTACTTTGCTTTAGGTTGAAAGGGAATAACAAAATCGAAAATTATAAAATCACAATCAAAATCAAAAGATTTTACTCAACTACTTTTATATTATGGATATAGGGTAGCAAAATCAAAAATCGTAAAATCACAATCAAAGTCGACGCATTCTACCAAAACAAAAATAATGTTAAATATATGTTATAAATTGCATATTGTCATAAATGACTCAAAGTTTAAATTCCACAAAATACTTATACATAAATGACTAAAAGTCTAGATGCCAAATATACTTTAGTAGTCATAATAATGTTAAAAAACCTAGACAAGATACTTTAAGACAAATCCTAAATCCTAGACAAATCCTTTAATGATGTGCTTCGTCCTTGCAATTAGGCGTCATTTAAAAATTAGTCCCTGTAATCGCTAATCCTGACAATTTACCCTTGCATTGTTTAATCATTTAAAATTTCGTCCTTTGACCAACTTAATCACTGTCACGTCATCAAATTAGCAAAATGACATGGGAATGGACAAAAATACCCTCGTCATCCATTCGTGAAATGACATTTTTATCCCTGTCTTCATCTTCTTCTCATAATAAAGACGAGGGTATTTTTGTCCATTTCCATGCCATTTTGCTAATTTGATGACTTGGGAGTGATTAAGTTTGTCAAAGGACGAAATTTTAAATGATTAAATAATGCAAGGACAAATTACCAGGATTAACGATTACAGGGACTAATTTTTAAATGACGCCTAATTGCAAGGACGAAACACATTATTAAGCCAATTTTATGTTATGAGTTTTTCTTTTCTTTCCATCCATTCCATAGTCTTTCAAAGCATATGCAAAAGACTTATGTTGATGTTTATGGTTTTGAGCTCTATGATCAAATCCTATACCATTTTGTCGATATTTCACAAAAGCCATCAAAGAATTTGTAAGTTAAGACAGTGTCGTGTTTCTTTAGTAGAAATAAGAAAATGCATATTATTCATTTTGACTTGTATCACCCCACACCCAAACATGGTATAGTTTATGACTTTCAAATAATGCCAATTTCTTTATAGACTCTTTATATTTGACTATTAGTCTCTTTCACAAATATATGCATGGTGGTTTGAGTTTTGGCCAGAATATATTGTCATGTATACTAGTAAAGATGATAATGAACTTAGAAGACGATGATCTCCTCATCAGACACATTTGAATGTTGACAAAAATGGAAGAGGCTTTCTAGGCTTTGTTAAATTTTAGGATGATTTTTATTTATTAGAGAAGCAATATTTTGTTATAGTATACACTAGCTTGCAAGTCACTGGAATCACAATTACAGATAAGCTAAATGAAGTAATACATATATCAAATGTTTTTTCAATGTTTCATGCCAAGAGTAATAGAAAACCAAACCTTAGTTGTTTGGGGAGAAAATGGATGGTTTGGTACAGCTTATAATCACATTCCAACATACTTTCATATTTGAATTTCAAATTGCATAGTGTCTTGAAATGGACGGTTTGGTACTGCTTAAGTGTTTTATTGAATTGATTTAGTTATAAAAACAAGTTGAGACAAAATGATTTATGCAAGGGTATGCTAATGTCAATGTGAGTTTAACAATAACCGGTCTTGATATGGATGGTTTGGTACTGCTAGTGTAGAAAGCATATTTGTAGAGAAAATCTAGAAATTCTAACTTTAAATTAGAATCACTTCTTGTTCTTCCAAAATGCACTTATTAGTAGGGTTAGAGTGCACACCAATGTTGTCCGGCTAGTTCGACCATTGAACAAGGAAATTGTTGGAATTTTGTTTAATTAATTTATTTTAAAGTTAATTATTATTTATTTATTTAAAATCCAATTACTATATTCAATTAAGTTTTTGACTTGCTAATTCACGTGCGGTGTTAGCAAGAAGTGACTGTTGTATTAGCTATGAGACCTACTGCATCGGATAATCTATTCGGAGTGGCGAAATACTCTTAAGCTCAATGCATTTTGCACGTCTCACTCAATAATCGATAAATTTTCTATTCTCTATTTAATTTGATGAAGAATCGTATATATTTGTGCTTATATTTGTGTTCTATTTATTACTTATAATAATTCTATGTCTAACTTTCCTACGATTTTAAAGAGTATTTTTGTTGGTTGATTTTGTTAATTGAATTATTTGTTGATGAAAAGAAAGTTATGAGAAATGAAAGTGCCCTTACGTTATTGAAGTATTCCGTTCTTCTTAATTCATATAATTGATCAAGGCTAGCAATTGTTGTATACATATGTTTGAAATACCAATATTCTCTTAACATAAGTTTTATTATTACGATTTTGTTCTTGATCAATTGAAATCTGATATGCTCAATTATGATATGAAATGATCAGTTCTATTCGCCTATTCGGTTGAAGTTCAGGGAGTGCATTCTTCCCCTTGTTGCTGTTGTGTATGTCTTCAAATTGTAAAGTTGGGAAGTAGAGAAATCGTGACACGATTTTGGTAATGTCGAGAGTTGTTTTCAGTGCGTCCAATCGTGACACGTTTTTTGGCTTGCTGGGAAAGACTTTCAGGATAAGGTTGGTCGTACCTTAGGTCGTACGCATCAATCGTGGCACGATTGGGGAAAAACGTGACACGATTTCGACGCTGAAGACAGCTATATAAGTGTTATTTGCAGATTTTGAAGGAGAGCTTGAAGAGAGAGAAACTTGGGAAATCAAAGGAGGCAACTTTAGGGTTTAGGGTCTTTTGATTAGAGTTCTCTTGGGTTGGAAAACATTGTAAACACCTTGGTGAGTGAAAATCATTGAGTGTCTTGTTCATCAGTGAGATTGGGAAAATGGTAGAAATTAGGGTTGTTCTTTGTGAACTTGTCAAAGCTAATTTCTTGTAACCCTTTTGTATCTCTTTGTAAGAACTCATTGATAGTGGATTGGAGAGATCAATCTCTCCTCCAGAGTAGGCCAAGTTTGGACCGAACTGGGTGAACAATCTTTGGTGTGTTTGTTTCTCTCTTCTCTCCTTTTATCTTTTGCTTGTGGTTTGTGCTTTCCTCTTTGATTCCTAGATTAGATCTAGGTGCTGTTATTGTTGATTATTGCTTGTGCTCACTTTGATATTGATTACTATTTTCCTTTGCTCCACACATCATAGTTCGTATTGGAGTGATTTTTTGTCCGAAATTCACAACAGTTGCCAAAAAAACTAGAAGAGTATGGTGCGATCGACTTCCTTGTAAGTATGAAACTATAAAGAAATAGGATGAGGCAGAATGTGTTATTCATATTGATGCTCAGAGGCTGATTTATATACACAATGTACAGCTTGTCCTACATCAGGGTAATTACACCAAATCCCTGGATATCATCTAAAGAGGGAAATATAATTGAAAGCAATTGAAACCAAATAATTACACAGTAAATGAGTATCAACTAAATTAGTCTCCAATATTATTCTAATACCCCCCCTCAAGTTGGAGAGTGGAGATGAAGAACGCCCAACTTGGACAGCAAAGAATCAAATTGACGTTTTCCTAGGGCCTTTGTTAGGATATCTGCAAGTTGTTTGGAAGTATGAACATACAGAGGTTGGATGTTACCCTTGACAATTTCATCTCGCACAAAATGACAATCAACCTCAATATGTTTTGTACGTTCATGGAGTACCGGATTATTGGCAATATGGAGGGCAGATTGGCTGTCACAGTAAAGACTCATAGAATCAGCATGCTCAACACCAAGAGAGCTCAACAATCCTTTCAACCACTTGAGCTCGCAAGTAGCTGCAGCCATGGAGCGGTACTCAGCTTCAGCCGAAGATTTAGACACTGTAGTTTGCTTCTTAGTCTTCCAAGAGATGGGAGAACTGCCCAACATCACAAAATAAGCTGTCAAAGACCGTCTAGTGAGAGGACATCCTGCCCAGTCCGCGTCACAGTAGGCATACAAGCGTAAATCACAATCAGTTCTTAGCAGAATCCCTTGCCCGGGATTACCTTTTAAGTAACGGACAACCCTAAGAGCTGCATTCCAATGCTCAATCTTTGGATTCTGCATAAATTGAGCGAGGATGTGAACACAATACGACAACTCCGGGTGAGTAACAGTCAAATAGATAAGTCGTCCAATGAGACTCCTATATCCAGTTGGATCTTTGAGGTCCGCCCCTTCAACAAGGGCCAACTGATGGTTTTGTTCAATAGGAATGCTCGCAGGCTTTGCTCCAAGAAGTCCACAATCAGATATCAGATCCAATGCATATTTGCGTTGCGAGAGAAAAATACCAGTGTCATTCCGTGCAACTTCAATACCAAGGAAATATTTCAACTTTCCAAGGTCTTTCATGTGAAAACAGTTGCCCAAATAATCTTTAAATTTATGTATAGCATCACTATGATTTCCTGATATAATTATATCATCAACATAAACCAAGACATATATCTCAGTGTTACAGCGATGCAGCATGAAAAGAGAATAATCAGAATAGGACTGTTCGAAGCCATAAGTTTTCAAGGCATCCGACAATTTAGCAAACCAACATCTAGGGGCCTGTTTCAAACCATACAATGATTTTCGAAGACGAAACACCTTACCGGGTGATTGTTTCTCAAAGCCAGGCGGAAACTTCATATACACTTCTTCCTCCAAGTCCCCGTGCAAGAACGCATTGCGGACATCCATTTGATGTAGTTGGAAGTTCTTGGCTGCCGCAATGGCTAAAAATGTTCGAACTGTCACCATCTTTGCTGTGGGAGCAAATGTCTCATTATAGTCAACTCCTTCAACTTGTCTGTTGCCATGAATCACCAATCTTGCTTTGTGCCGCTCAATGGACCCATCTGAATTATATTTGATCTTATAGATCCATTTGCATCCTATAGCTTTCTTTCCCGGTGGTAAATCTTCAGTTGTCCATGTACCATTTTCCTCCAAAGCTTGAATTTCTTCCTTCATGGCATTTCGCCATTTCTCATCCTTAACAGCCTCGACAAAAGAATTTGGCTCATGCCCTGCAGTAATTGCTGCCAAGAAAGCACGATGTTGTACAGAAAATTTGTCACAATTAACAAAGTGTGCAATAGGATAACATGTACCTGAGGATTTAGAATGAAGCAGTGAACCGGCTGAGAGGCTTACAGTAGCAGTGTGTGTGACATGATTGTTCAGACGTGTAGATCGCTTCTTGAGTCTGTGTCCCCGACCAAGAAGTTCTTCTGTTTCAACACTTTGCTGACACTCCAATCTTTCACCTTCGTTTACGTCTTCTGTTGTCTCAATTTGCTGCTCTAGAGTATGTACTTCCTCATTACTTTGAATGCGCTCAACATCATTTCTCAAATTCGCACCTGCAGCCCCCAAATCATTTGTAGTCACGAAATTTCTTATCTCATTCCCTTCCTCACATTCATCATTTTGATCAACCGGCCAACCCCATTCATCTATGTGTGTTTCACTTATCTTTTCTTTGCTAGAAAAAGGGAACACATCTTCCATAAACTTCACATTCCGAGATACAAAATACTCTTCAGTTTCAATATCATACACTTCCCACCCTTTTTTCCCATAGGGGTAGCCTACAAAAATGCATTTTCGACTCCTACTATCAAATTTATCTCGCCCCCTATTTTCATTGAGAGCATAACACAAACATCCAAATGTCCTAATTTGTGTATATGCAGGCTTAGCATCAAACAACACCTCATAAGGAGTTTTCCCATCAAGTAGCACAGAAGGAGTTCTATTAATCAAATACGCAGCAGTAAGTATACACTCTCCCCAGAACTTCAAAGGCAAATTGGCTTGAAACCTCAATGCCCTTGCCACATTCAGTATATGTCGATGTTTTCTTTCCACCCTTCCATTTTGTTGAGGTGTATAGCGAATTGAAGTTTGATGGAGGACACCACTTTCATGAAAATAGCTTTTCAGTCCTCGAAACTCAGTTCCATTATCACTTCTCAAAACTTTAATTTGTTTGTTATGTTGCCTATGTACCATAGCAAAAAATTGTTTAATAATACGAGGAACTTCATCTTTTGTTTTCAATAAGTATACCCATACCGCACGCGAACAATCATCAACTATAGTCAAAAAGTAAACAGCACCACAAGAGGCATATGTTCTGTAAGGTCCCCATAAATCACAGTGAATCAAATCAAAACAATTCTTTGCATTATTGTCACTCAACAAAAATGATTCTTTTATTTGTTTGGCCTTAAAACAAACATCACAAGTCTTTATTCTACTATCAATATCTTTTTCAGTTACATCAGGCAACATACTAGTTATCTTAGATGATGGGTGTCCCATTCTTCTATGCCATAACTCACAGAATCCAACTCCATTTGCTTGGCATGCACGAACTGGTGTCACCACACTAAGCACATAAAGCCCCTCAAATTGTTCACCCGCTCCAATCGTCATCCTCGAAGTGCGGTCCTGTATAACACACATTGTTTTAGTAAAGTGAACAATATAATCAGCATCATCTAAAAGTTGAGATATTGATAGGAGATTGCAATTCAATTTAGGGACAAAAAGAACATGCTTCAACATCAACTTGTCACCAATAGTGACTGTTCCTACTTTCGTTGCATATGTTTGTGTCCCATTGGGCAATCCAACAGGACAAGGCTCTATATCTCGAACATCATTCATGTAAACAAGAGCGCCAGTCATATGATGGGAGGCACCCGTGTCAATAATCCATGGATTCTTACCTGTCAGTCTTGTACTAGTCCCACCTTTTTGTGCATTAATCGCATTGAGAAGAGCATTCCACTGCTTTGAACTCAATCCCGGCAATACCTGATCATCTTCATCCTTTCTGTCATTCATCACTGCTTTAGTGTCATCAACAACTTGTGCCATATTCACCTTTGCATTATTACCTCTTCCTTTTCCTGCACCACTAATTGACTGATGCATCTGCTTTCCGCGTCCAACCTCACGACCTTCATATCGTGGTCTATCTCCCCACCAATCTGGATAACCCACCACTAGAAAACATGTGTCGACATCATGCCCGAGACGTTTACAATGTGAGCATGGTCTCTGGGACCCTGTATGAGATTTCTTTTCCCATCCTGATGTTTTTCCAGACTTGACAGCAAAGGCGATTGGATCTCCACGTTCTTCCTTACCTCGCATCATCATGCCAACTCTCTCCTCTTGCACCACCATCTGGTATACCCTGTTCAGATTCGGCAGCGGGTCTAGACTCAAGACATTAGACCGCACAGTCCTGAACTGAGAATCATCAAGGCCCATCAAAAACTGGTGAAGCTTCTCCTCTTCTCTCTTCTTGTTCAGCGCTGCAGACATGCCGCACTTACACCCATTGCATGTGCAAACGGGTATTTTGTCGAGATCATTCAGTTCATCCCACAACTTCTTAAGCCGTCCAAAATAGGTCACAATCGAGTCTCCATTCTGCTTGCAATTCGCCAATTCAGACTTTAATTGTTGGATGCGAGGTCCATTTGAAATAGAAAACCTCTGTTCAATATCATCCCACAATTCTTTCGCATTCTCCCTGTATGTGATTGTCGATCGAAGTTTCGGTTCAATCGTATTGAGAATCCATGAAACAATCATGGAATTGACCGTCCACCAATCATCAATTTCAGGAGCAGCATCATCAGGTTTTTCAATCGATCCGTCTACGAATCGAAATTTTCGTCTTGCCCTCAAAGAGCCTTGGACTGCACGAGCCCATTCATCATAATTTTCACCCTTCAATTGTACCTGGGTTATGATATTTCCTGGGTTATCATTTGAATACAGATCGTAGGGAGAGATTTGTTTCCTTTCATCTTTGTTGGATTTGTCATTTATCTTGTTGCCATCATCCTTTTTCCCTGCCATACTGGTCATCGACAGGTTCTCAGGACCTTGCTCTGATGCCATAAAGAAATAGGATGAGGCAGAATGTGTTATTCATATTGATGCTCAGAGGCTGATTTATATACACAATGTACAGCTTGTCCTACATCAGGGTAATTACACCAAATCCCTGGATATCATCTAAAGAGGGAAATATAATTGAAAGCAATTGAAACCAAATAATTACACAGTAAATGAGTATCAACTAAATTAGTCTCCAATATTATTCTATTACTCCCTTGAAATAATCCACAACAGGTCAGATACACAGTCTAACTTTTAAACCTCACAAATGTTGGTTTTTGTGTGTTAGAAATTGTGAGAGTATATTAAATATGTTTGGAAAACAGTGATTCTATGATCTTTCAAAATTGTGTTCTTGTAGCTTTCATTTATGCCACTACATGTGCTATGGACCTTTGATTTGATAATTATCAGCTCAAGTGTAAAACTTTAATGGGTTTTGAGACTGCGTGCTATTTTAATTTTAATATGCGAAAATGATCATGATTTTTGGCTATCTTAAACTAAATTTTACTAAATAGATAGGGAGTGTGATTAGAACTCTGATTTTAAAGATCAACGTGTGTTTGTCATAATAATTGAATTGAACTTAACATGAACATTTTAAACTAGCTTCTACAGTACACTATTATAATACTAGAATGAATACTAGTATTATCAAGTTTGAGAAATTTGAATATAAACCATATGACTCAATTTGAAGAAATGTATCGTGTTGAAATGCCTACGGATTTGCCATTAAATTTGAAAAATTGACTACTCATTTTATTGCTACATGTTTGTCGGATCTTAATTTTTGAAAAATTATCATGTGGTTAAATATTAGAACTAGAAGTACTTTGTGTTGGATGGTTTCATGGCATAGTGCTTATATTGTTGATTGATAAATATATATAGAAACATGTACACCTATAATTGCAGTGATATAAAATAAATTGACGTGAAAGTGTTTGAATATCTTCAAACTTTGATTTTGCCCTCGACGGTAATATATTATTGTGATTAAGCTGTCCACTTTTTATATGTTCACAAAGTGTTAGTTATTTAAGTGATGAAGTAAACGAGTTGCTATTGCCTATTGGAGAATGAAGTTACGTCAATAATATGTATGAGTCAAATGAGTGCAATAAAGGTGTTATGTTGTCACTTAAAATTAATTTAAGGAGACCTGAATATACTTTGGGACATTTGATAAACTCATAAGATATATATTGAAGGCTAAAATATGATTTTAGTCCCTGCAAATATGTCTCATTTTGGTTTTAGTCCTTGTAAAAAAAAAATTGTTTTTGGTCCCTGCAATATTTTTTGTTTTTGAAAATAGTCCCTGACCCCACTTTTGTGATGATTTGCATACGTGACACATTATAACTGAACCAATTTTGTACACCCTCCGGTCACTATTATAAGCAAAAGTTTACATTTTAGATTCATTCATTTAATGATGCACATGGTCTTTATTATAGACCACATACATCATTAAATGAATGAACCTAAAATGTAGTTTTTTGCTTATATTAGTGACCGGAGGGTGTAGTTTTTAGTCCTGCAAAACATTTTGTTTTTAAAAAAGTCCGTGCAGAAGCTTTTGTTGCCAAATGCCCAACCTCATTTGATGAAGTGATTACCCAACCCTCCTCCCTAGATAACAAAAATCAACCTCAATGCAACAATAAGAACCCACACAACAACTGTGGTAAGAAAAATCAGAAAATATTTGCTGGCTAGAACTCTGGCAGAGGTTGCCGGAATGGTAGTGGTAATTATTGCAGCGGCAGATGTCGGTTTTTCTCTAACAACGGTGGTCGTAGTCAGAACCCACCTACCTTACATTAGTTTATTTTACTTATTTTCAAATAACATGATATATATGAGCATTTACAACTGGTTCTGTACTCAGGGTGGCAGGTAGAGCAGTCTAATTTTTGGAACCAACCTGACTGATGTAGTCATAACTAAATAATTCAAGATATAAGTAATTTTTTTTTGAGGAATCATAGATATAAGTATTGAATTCAACTAGAATTTGCTTTTCGATTAAAATACAAATCTAGTCCAACTAGAATTTGCTTCTTTTAACTATTGATTTCAACTATATTTCTAAGACACATGTGTCTCAATCAAATTCCAAACTTGAAGATTAATTTGTGCAATCTTGTACCGTAAAAGATGGAAAGAAAAATAAAAGACACCAATGTCGACAAAAAATAATTTGATCTATTAAATAAAAGATTTTGTGACTGAGGTTCTAACCCAAATCCCTTACTTGTGTTTGTGTGTTTCAATGATTATTTGTCATTTTATCTATCTATCAAAAGCTAAAAAAAGAAAAGACTAAAAGTTCAAAGGAAAAAAAAAAACTTAAATGCATTAATAGATCCTTCTATTTAATAAAATTCACGAAAATAGTCCTTTTCAAAAAATAGTTGAACTCTTTTATCCCTCAATTTTTATATTTGTTGCAATTCTAGTCCTATTCCACATTTTTTACCCCAAAATGTTGATTTTTAGTGCCAGAAAATGTGACTTTTATCTCAAAAGCTATATTTTCTTGAGATTCAACATATAGGGCAATAAACCACCACAAAAAATCATCCATTTTAGAGCAGAAAATTTCAGCTGAAATTAAAATTGCAACAAATTTGAAAATTTATGGGTCAAAAAATTCAATTTCAAAAAAGATTGGGAAAGAAATTAGCTTGAAGAGTATCATTCAAACTATTTTCCCATCCACTCTAAATACTATTAACAGTCTCAAGTTTATAAACACTACTATACTACTAATTTGAGTCGATGCGGGACTATTTAGTTTTGGTGCCTCTTTTCTTGCTCTTAAAAGTTAAACTCTTAAGTTGAAAAGCTACATGATTCAATGATTATTTAGGACAAGCTTTGAATGGTATAACTCAATTCCAAAAAGTTTATCTCTTAATCTATTCGAGCATTTACATTCTGAAGAGCTTAATCAAACAATTCCAAATTTGATGCCAAACTTACTGATGTAGCCAGAACAGGTACTAGTTGGAACTACTTTAATTCGTAGGAGGTAACTAAACTAATTGAGGATCGAAGTAAAAAATCCTGATATAAGTTGCTTCTTTTAAATTACGGTTTCACGTATAGCTCCATAAGGTACAATTGCTTATCAAGGTCTTCCAGCGTTGATGTTATCCAATTCTCATGTTGGGTTTGACAGTTATCTTGAATCTCTTGAATAATTTTGGCTTCCACATTAGGATGAGTTGAAAACAAGCCAGAAAAACCAACCGAGACTTGAACTAATTGTGCCATTTCCTGCTAACAAAAGAGAGAGCACATTGTCTCTAAGATACTTGTCAATCACTCCATTATTTCCAGATCCTTCCTTCGCAGTACTGTTACAAAGTATAACATTCATCGATTTCTTCGCTGCTCCTGCACTTACTTTGCTCTTTGCGTTCCGAAAAATGTTATACTGTCATACAAGAATCGGTTAAGATTTTCTTGGGCTACCTCGTACCTCTTTTCTTGACCAAGAAGAAATTATTTCTGCAGCTTCCATAAACAACTAGGAATGAAGTTCCTATAGAATATCACTTCCTCTATCACAATAAAAGAATTGAGAATACCTACTTTGAATTAAGGGAATGAGTAATTTTAAAAGAGAAGAGCAATACAAATAAAAAAATTATTATTATTTTTATATTTGTTTGGCGATGATACAATTTTTACTATACCAAATTATAATTTTTTTTTTATGTGAAATATAAAATATACTTTTAGTACTATTGTTTTTAAATGTATGTTATTTTTTTTTTGTTTCTTTTAAATGTGTATTATAATTGTTAATTTAAAAACAATTGTTCAATTTCTTTATTTAGATAAGATATGTATTTTGTAGGTATATAATATATGTTTTTTTTTTACAATATATCTTATATACTATTTGTTTTAGATGTTTTTGAAACAGGGCCATCCGATTTATTATAAATACAACTTTTTAGAGAGACTGAGTCATATGAAAAAGTTATCCGCTTTATGTGATTCAATCATTCGATTCCATCAATGGTTTAAAGACTGAGCCAAACTTTTTTATTCATTTTGATAGAGTACATCGATACAATCCAAATTCAAAGTTGTTAAAAACAAAAAGGATGAATTTGAAAAAATCTCACATCATCCATGTTAAAAACATAAAACGCTAGAGAATCTATGCTAACACATATGACTATATTCAATTCTTCAGAAAACTCATTTCTCCGAATCTGCAACGTTGACAACGCCAAAATTATTAACTGAATCTGCACTTGCTCAAAACTAATCTTTCTATTATGATTGAAAATATGTAAAAATCGTTTTAGAACTATTATGAATGAAATACTTTGCTTGAAAAAATAAAATAAAATAAAATAATCAACGGGATTCACTTGTTTCACACAAATAAGATATTCAAGTAAATCCCTGCTGAAAAGTCTACACTGTGGCGGCACCTTCACAATTATAAACACTGCCATACTAGTTTTGTTTGTCGATGTGGGATTATTTATAATGCCCCTTTCTTGCTTCTTTAAGCTTGGAAGAAGATACGTAAAAGGTAATTCAGCAGCAGCACATAACAATATTTTATGCAAGCATTTACCCAATGCCTCTTAGAAATTGAACTCTTTAATTTATGTCAATATTATAGAATACGTATCATTAATTATGTTAATTGATTATAGTTACAAAAAGATATTTGTGTCCAATGGTTTCATAGAAGAGAAAGAGTGATATGGATGTCACTCAAAGCCAGAGACAAGAAGATTCAAACCCCAAGTTTTGCTCTATCCAATGCCAGCAATAGAGGAGAAAAACTGTGACAGAAATGATCAGAAATTGCCGCCCAATAACGAAATCTGCGTTCAT
Organism: Medicago truncatula; assembly: GCF_003473485.1. NCBI lineage: Eukaryota > Viridiplantae > Streptophyta > Magnoliopsida > Fabales > Fabaceae > Medicago > Medicago truncatula. The sequence continues at coordinate 38,805,431 of NC_053047.1, read as the reverse complement.
AACCGCATGGATTAAAGATGATGATGCAAAAACCATGTATATTGAAGCTGAAGGTCAGGTGTTGTGACGTTTACCACCACTGCGACAGTGCGGGGAACTGGTTAGTCATAGGGAATCCTCATAGTCGACCTGGTTAGTAAGTGTCTCTAAGCAAACACACAAATTTTTTATGACAATGATGTGAGCCATGCATAATCTCTACACTGTCATCGTCAATAATTCATTGTCAAAATGCAAATTTCACAACGTTTGGTAATTTCTATAAATGTATTATAGAAAGGGAGTTTATATGGTAAACCCTTAAATTAAAGTGTACCACCTATTTCATAAATCAATAAGTTATCGATCATTTTAATGTAATAAAGAGATATTTATCAACTTTTATATTTTAAAAAATATTATTTTATAAGAAAAAACGTCATTTCATCCTTTATAAGAATCATACTAATTTTTTAAGATTTTATCCAAAATAAAATAATCAATATTCACTATTATGAATATTAAAAATTAAAAAATTTTGAATTTTGATTTGTCGACACTTTTGAGAAATAAAATATAATTATTATAATTGTAACCAATAAAAAATATATTTTTTCTGAAATAAATAACTCATTAAACTATTTATTTAACATATGGATGTACCGATACACTCAATTTTATTAAATGTACCATAGAAATTGTCTTATAGAAATTAATAATATTTGTCTTGCCCTAGGCACCTCATTATTAGTTACTCCCGCAACCAAGCCACGTTTGTCGAGATGAAGGCCACGTACTCAATCATTTCCTTTAAGTCGACCATGAGTACAACTTGAACAATGAGCTCTTTGACTAGGGTCTTAAGGTTGGGAAGTAATCTATAACTTTTCTAACTATAGGTAACCGTAAAATCCTCTAATATATACTCTTATCTCTAAAATTTAAATCAGTCTATATTTGTTGAAAGATACATTGTTTGACATATAAATTGTTTATTTACCTCGAAGAGTCTCAATTAGCAACTACCAAGGGATGGGTAAACCTCTCCTTTCTTAGAGCATTAACTCAAATCTCAAATTTCAACCCAAAAAATTTGTAATATGAGATAGCATTGCTTACATGTGTAATTGAACTCAGAGTGCATAACATATGGAAGAAATTTGGTGATTGAAAGAAAAAGGAAGAATGAAACACTGGGTGAAAGATAGAAGTGCAATTGGAAGCTGAATGAGAGATGTGGAAAGTTCTCGAGAAAAAGTAGGGGGCAAACAATTTTTGAAATTTTTATATTCCGTTAAGATATGTATTATGTAGGAATAATATAGGTTTGAATAGGTCTTTCGTCCCTGCAAACATAGCTTATTTCAATTTTCATTCATGAAGTTACTAATTCTTCCAATATGCCACCGCAAAATTTAATCATTTGACTTTTGGTCCTAATTTTTTTTTTTTTGCTGAGGTGGGCTGTCATTAGCGACATGGCGCTCATGTGGCAAGTGATGATTGGGCGAGGTCACTACAAGAATTCCCCAATATACTAACCAATCCAATATTGCATTACTGAGGGATTTAGACCCTCAGTAATTACTGGCGGAATAAACCTTCAATAACATTCAAAAAACCCTCAATAACGTTACTGACGGAACAATCCCTCAATAATTCAGAGAGTTACATTACTGACGGATAAATCCGTCAGTAATATCAAAAAAGAACCTACGAATTATTACTGGCGGAAATGATCCGCCAATAACGTAAAAGTACAAGGCTTTGTATTACTGAGGGATATAAATCCGTCAGTAATATTATAACGGATTCAACAATCCGCCAGTAATGCTACGTATCCGCCAGTAATAACTGTTCCTTGAGAATCCGTCAGTAATCCATATAATCCGCTAGTAATTAAAGCAAACAATCCGTCAGTAATGCGCCTTATCCGCCAGTAATGGTCGGTTGCCATTAATAATAAAATCCGTCAGTATTTAAACCAAATCCGCCAGTAATGTAATGCAATTTGATTTTTTCACCGATACTCTTTCTCAGTAGCCTCTCATTCACAGCAAACATCATTCATCTCTCAAACAATTCTCTACCATGTTATTAAATTTCTTCAACATTTTTCCACACAAATTTTTTTCTCATCAAGGTAAAGACTTATATTTTTTAAATGTTAGATGTATTGAATTTATTTTCTTAATTATTTTAATATTGATAGATTTTAAATTTTTATATAGTTGATATTCTATACATTTAGCTGTTTATTGGTGGTGTTGATGGGAGCAATTCTTAAAGTGAGACTGTAATTGACACAAGGTTAGTAGTCAAATTAAAATTGTACAATTTATTTTGTTTAATAATTGTAATTTTTTAGTTTATATATTTGATTTAGGAAAAAATATTTTACTGTTAATATTGTGATTTTTTTAAGAAGTGTTATCACTGTAACTTGACTCTAAAAATGACATTTTGTAAAATAAATTAAAAAAAAGTAGAAATTAAAACTTTTTTGTGTTCTTTATTTTATATTGACCATGTTATATGCATTACAGGTATGGGTGATCGTAGTTGGATGTATGATAGAAGTCATCATGAAAAAAAAGGGCAAGTTAAGGAGCTTTTTAAGTTAGGTGTTGAACTTTTTATCTGTACCGTAAAATTTAAGCCTGTTGTCATAAATGAAGGGGGAATTAGATGCCCGTGTGTAGTTTGTGATTGTAGGTGCATTCGCACTGAAGACGAAATTAGGTTGCATTTATATAGTAAAGGTTTCAAACCTAACTATTGGATTTGGACAAGTCATGGTGAATCGTCATTTGTGGCACCTCCGATAGTTAATGTAGGTGTCCAAGAGAGTCATGCAGTAGGTTCATCAAGTAGTACCCGACATGTTCAATTTGAAATGATGGATAATATGATAGTGGATGCTCTTGGAGTTAATGCTGGATTAGATGCTGAATATGATGAGGTGCAGGATGATGTCGAGGTAGATGAACCCCCAAATGAAGAGGCCCAGAAATTTTATAATATTTTGAAAGAAACAAATAAACCATTGTTCCCAGGGTCTCCTCATTCAAAGTTATCAATGTGTGCAAGACTTATAGCTCAAAAGTCTCAATTTCATGTTCCTGAACAAGCTTTAGATTTGACGACCAAAATGATGTTGGATTCAACACCCATAACTGATGGCTTGCCAAAAAGTTTTTATGAAGCGAAGCAGCTAGTGTCGAAGTTAGGACTTGGTGTGAAGAGAATTGATTGTTGTGTTAAAGGTTGCATGTTGTTCTACGACAACGAATTTGGGGTAAAAGATAGACATCTAGTCGAATGTAAATTTTGTCAAGAACCGAGGTATAAAGGAAGCAAACACTCTAGATCAAGCAGGGGAAAACCCGTTCCAAGAAAGGCATTGTTTTACTTACCTATTATACCAAGACTACAGAGGATGTATGCATCAATGCAAACTGCAGAGAAAATGACTTGGCATTCTCAAAACTACGATAGAAGAAATAATTCAGGTGAGCTACGACATCCGTCTGATGGTCTGGCATGGAAGCATTTTGATCAGAAACATCCCAATTTTGCCATGGAGCCACGCAATGTAAGACTGGGTCTATGCTCTGATGGATTTACACCACACATCCAAGGTTCGGGTAAACCTTATTCACGTTGGCCTGTAATTGTCACTCCATATAATCTTCCACCTGATATGTGCATGTCGAAACCATACATGTTTTTAGCTGCCGTAATACCAGGTCCAAATAATCCAAAAGTAGGCATTGATATATATTTGCAACCTTTGATTGATGATTTAAGGATGTCCAATATGCATGGATGATACTGACGCTTTCAGATTAGAGCATGGAGGGAAGACAACATGGTTTGGTTGTACTCGTCGGTGGCTTCCTGATGATCACCCATTTAGAAGGAATAAAAATGCATTTATGATCACCCAATTGATTTGTGTTTCTCTGTTTTTTTGCTCAAAGTGCTACTAGTTAAAGATTAACAATCAAAAAAAAAAACGGAAGCAAAGGAAAAAAGAAAAGTTGAATTTCGTTGGATGGCTTTATTTACTTCATTCTCAATATAATTAATGATTTTATTTTTTCTATAATGTTTCTTCAATATAATTAATGAATTTCGTTGAACTCATTTTGCTTGTGAATTTAGTTGTTGAATCTGCCTATTCATTTAGATTTGCAATTTCAACTCTGTTCTTATGTTATTGAAAATTATAATTCATTTTCTTTTCTTCTTTCGTTTGCTATAAATAGACGGAGGAAGAAGAGCCACCACAGTCACCATCACCACCACAGCCACGGGGTCCACCACGGTCAAATAGAAGAGGACCTAAAATAAGAATACACCACTCTTCCTTCGTTCCGATGCCACAGACTCAGCGGCCCGATGGACAACCGCAGTTAGATCCGCCTGCTGATCCTAATCTTCCGGACTTCGATTATACACTTCGAGACATCTTTGATCCTAATGTGAAGATTTTAGTTGATCGACATGACCGATATGTCATTAGCACCTTTTCTGGCGCGTAAGTGTTTATTATGTTGGTCCTAATATGTTGATTCTAATGTGTTGTAATGCTGATCCGTAAGATTTTGGTTGTTCCTAATGTGTTCTAACGTTGATCAACAATTGCGTTTTTTTTCTTTCCATTTAGGTTTATGCCTAATAGGTTGGCTACGGAGTCAATAACAGCAGTGATTGAAGCTAGATATCAGAAACCATGGCTATCATGGGGTGAGATCATTAGTGAAGGCAAGAAAATGGATAACAACAAGCCAAGGGATGAATTTTGGAATACGTTCAAAGTAAGTTAAAATTTTTATATATTTAACTAAAGGAACCCCCTAAAATGGTCCTTAGTTTTAAAGGTCCACCTATGGTCCTATGTAAATTACCTCCTATAGGCAGTACCCATTTTATTTTTATTTTCAGTTTTTGTTAATCCATTTTTGTTTATTTTTTAGTTTAACTTTATGGCCCTATGTTGATTTAGTAAATTTGTAGGTCAAAATCATTTTCGCCTTAGTTCTGTTCTTCCTTAATCTCAATTATTAATACAAAAACCCATTAACCATTTGTATTTGCTAAAAAATGGATGAAAAAAACTGGAAATAAAAATAAAAACGGGTACTACCTATAGGAGGTAATTTGCAAGGGACCATGGGTGAACCTTTTAAATTAGGGACCATAATAGGGGCTCCCTTAACTAAATATATTTTATAATTAATATAATTACTAAATTTTTTATACATTATTGCAGGAGAAATGCACTTGGAAGAAAGATGAGGATGGTGAAATTAGTAAAGCTTTTGACACTGCATGCTCCGCGCGCCTCTCAAGCATGCTTTCTGTTGCGCGCAAGAACCGTGGACCGAAAGATGAAAATCGTCCAAAATGGATTGGCGTCGGCACATGGCTTGAGTTGTGTAAGAAGTGGAATACACCGGAATACCAAAAGAAGTGTGCAAAGAATGCAGCTAACAGAAAGTCAGAGAGGGCAGCTACCAACACACACTCAGGGGGGTCTGTAAATGCTGGCACATCTACATTCAGATACGAATCACAACATGGACGACTTCCAACCTTATTGGAGACTTTTGATTATTTTCATTTTAAAGATGGATTGCCTCGTGATGATATATCGAAAAGCATACATGTAAGTATAATATTAATATTTTTATTAAATATATCAATTAATTGCTTCATTGTTGGTGTTTTTATGGCTTCACTGTTGACTTTCACTTAATAATTCTATCTGGGCTGTTGGTGTTTTTATTGTTGCGTTTTTATGGCTTATGTTTTAGAGCAGTTCAGATGTTTGGTTTGTTTTAGACAGGATAACTTATATTTAATTTTGAATATATGTGCAGAAGACCATGACAGAATTTACTGAAGCTTTTCAAAGTCAGCAGGATAGTCTTCCCCCTTCTGATCGATATGATTCTATCACTGCTAGTGGAATTATAATGAACAAATTCATAGAGACTGTGGGTGGGAAGAACAAGGGCCGTATTGTTGGTGCTGGTAGTAACTCTAAGTTATATCAGAAGGATTCATCTGGCAAATTCATAGATACTTGCCTTAACTCTTTTGAACGCACAGGTCGGTCAACTCATAGACACGACGATCCCATTTATACTGAGGTTGAACAATTGAGGGCTGAGAATGCTTTATTGAAGGCACAACAAGAAGAACTTGTAAAATCACAACAAGAAATGAAAAGTCAGGTAGTTGAATTGGTGCAATTGCAAAGAACCATGCTAGAGCAACAACGACGATCTCGTGGGGATACATCACAACCTGATCCATATGATCACGCGATAACACCGCAATATGATGATTTGGGGGTATGATCTTATATTTGATTCATTTTTTTTAAAGTTTATTACTTTTTTTTTGTTTTGTTTTATTACCAATTTAGTACTAAGATTTCTATGAGGTGTGCTTGCAACTATGGACCCAATATATTTTTTTGTTGACAAAATTATAGTACAATTTAAGATTAGCCGCATTACATGTTTAAGTATATATTTATTTCTTCATTGATGAGTGGTGGTGGTATAACACAAATACTAGTGTATAGAGACTCAGGTATGTTGGTGTTGCAAATTCTAAAATAATGAGTTCAATTTCTATGAGGCATTGTTCTGGTTATATAAATATGAATTCAATATTTCATTGGAATTCTTTTATTTCAAAAATAATAATTTTCTCATTTTCTTTTCCTATTATTACAACAGATGTCGCCCATTAGGCGCATAACGCCGCAGTCAAACAAACGTCTTCGCGCACAACCCCAATCTGTGCGTAGTGACCATGAAGAGCATCATAGACCTCGTGTTCCTGTAGGTGATCGCCCGACGTCTTCTTCGACGAGATCCGGTTTCAATGCCTCTGATTTCAACATACCAGATGGTGATGCTTTTTTAAGAAACTATAGTATTTTTAATGCTTCACAGGAAAATCTCCAAAACATGGGTAGAGGAGGAAGTGGATCATCAGGTGGGAGATCGGGATTAAATTTGCCCCAATACTATGATGATTAGTTTGGACTATTCTCTGTGATGTGGTGGTCTTGGGAAATAGGTGGTCTTGGGAAATAGGCATTGGTTTTTTCTTGTTTTTAGACTGGTTGGTTGGTTTTTATTTTGCTGCTGTTAGAACTTTATGTTATTCAGTTTTTTGTCTCAGCAGTGCAGCAGAAACAGGGAGCACCCAAGGACTTTGTGTGTGCTTCCCTTGTTATTTTGCTTTAGTTTTTTTGGTGATGTAACTTGCTGCTGCTGTTAGAACTTTCTTTACTTTGATAGAGTTGGTAGTTCTTATACCTTCCTAATGAAGATTTGTTGATCCAACAAAAAAAATTATTTCTTTAATTTATTTGTCTAATTAATTTTATTTCATTAGGAAGTGCTCTAAAAAAAAACAGTGGAAATTTAATTTATCTTTTTAATTAATTAATTAAATCGTTTTTTTTTATAAAAAAAAAGAGTATTACTGGCGGATTTTAAATTTTAATAATAATTGGAAGCAAAATTACTGGCGGATTTTATTGGATAGTATTATTGGTCGTAGCTTTACTGGCGGAACAAATCGGCCAGTATCATTTTGTTACTTTTCCTATATTACATTATTGGCGGATTTATTCGTCAGTAATTACTGGCCGATTATTCCGCCAGTAATTACTCAGGGAAGAATCCCTCAGTATTGTTTCCTCAAATCATCCCCCACACTACTGAGGGATTATTCCGCCAGTAACATTACTGACGCCAGTATTACTGAGGGACATCAATCCCTCAGTAATATCCATTACTGACGGATTTTGTGCATTATTGAGGGCTTATTTCCGCCAGTAATGAGCAAATTTCTTGTAGTGGGTGGTTGGCTTAAATAGGTCTTTTGTCCTTGCAAATATAGGTCATTTGAATTTTCATCCTGAAGTTACTAACCAGATGTAATTAGGATCATTTTTCAAATGATTAATATTTGCAATTGCAAAATGGAAGGATTAGCAACTTCAAGGACGAATATTCAAATATCCTATATTTACAGGGATGAAACACCTATTTAAGCCTATAATATATATGCTTTTTTCTCACAACATAATTATACATTCGTCATAAGTATTTTTAGAAGTTTTTGAAACCGAGCCATCCAATTTAATACAAACACGATTTTTTTAAAGCTAAGAGACGGAGTCAAACGACCAAGTCATCTGATTTTATCTAATTCAAGTCAATCATGCTGTTCAACTAATGATTAAATAATATTATGGAATCAATGACCAATCTATTTTTAAAATATTGATTATTATGAATGAAATACCTTAAGTTTCTATAAAAAAAATCTTACTTTTTAAACAATAAAGTGATAAAAATGTTAAAGTTTGGGTGCACATGAATTTGAAATAACACATTCATGTAATTCCCCACTTTAACATATGAGCTATGTAGGCGGCTTGACAATTATAAACACCCGCATACTAGTTTTTCTGTCCATGTGGGACTATTTATAGTGTCCCTTTTCTTGCTTATTTAAGCTTAGAAGAAGAAACATATAAAATGTAATTCAGCAGCAGCTCATAATAATGATATTGCAAGCAAACATTTATCCAATGCCTCTTAAGTTTATGTCAATTTCATGTTATAGACAATCTTGAGTTATAGACATTGTAAGCAAGCATTTAACCAATGCCTTTTAGAAGTTTAACTCTTATGTTTATGCAAATTTTATAAAACACGTATCCCAAATTTTATAGTTATAATGTTTCCACAAAAGTATCTTAAACTGAATAATCATATAGGACAAGATTTGAATGTTTGAATTCAATTGGTTATCCCTGAAAGTTTATCTCTTAACTTCTTACATTATTTTACTTTCTTACTTTTAGATAGCATGATCTTATGAGCATTAATAGTCTCAACAGTTTAATCAAACAACACCAAATTCATAACCAAATTTGTGACCGGTTCTATACTCAAGGTGAAAGGTATAGCTGTGTAATTTTTAGAACCAACCTCGCTGATGTAATCATAACAGATACAATTTGAAACCAATTTAATTAGTCTAAATAATTCGTAGGACATAAGTAAAAAAGAAAATAACAATTCTAATACGTAGAGTTCTTTGGTTATGACCAGCCCGACTGGTTAATAAAACAATTGGGTTGCACTCTAGACCTTACTACTAAGTGCATTTTGGATGAGCTAGAGGTGATTCTAAAAACATAAAAATTTATTTGGATATTCAGATACATCATTAATAAATGGTAGTAGGAATTTCTCCAGCTTTTTTTTTACTAGTTTGATGGAACATGTTCTTGAAGCTTTTCGTTTTCAGAATTGAATGAAACATTGTCCTTTTCTATTTCCATATGTGGGAATCAGAATTGACAATACCACCTCGAAAGAAATAAAACAATTCTTGGAAGCTAGACTCCCTCCAGTAGTTACCGAAATTAATTCTTGTTGGCGATGTAGTTAACGTTGATTGGGTCTGTAGTAGCGATAAAGCTTGTGTTTGTGAACCAGGATACTTCGAATTGAAACGTTCCTCCATGACGTTTCGAAACTAAAGTGAAATGATCATCGAAAATTGGGCAGATAATGCAAAACCGATAGTAGCAAATAAATTATTGGCCAATTCGGCATAATTTCATTGCTATTGTGTCTGTCTCCAATGGTGGAAATGAAGAAGAAGATAATAATCATGCATATTGTAGGTTTACTTTAGGTATGTTTTGAATTGCATGTTTGTTTGATGTATGCTTATAAAATATGTACATGCTTTATACTTTTATAGTCTTTAGTGCATGAAGAGAATTATGAAGCACGGACACTCCTTGGATTAGGCGTGTCCCGGTGTAGGACACGTGTCGTGTCCAACACTACACGACACTGACACTTGTAATTACACTGAATTATGTGATTTTTTCAAATTATTAGTTGTATCAACATGCCAGTATCCGTATCATGTTCGGTGTCCGTATCCGTATTCGTGCTTCATAGAATTAACCATTAACCTTGAAATGTTGCACTCTTCCGCACTTATTTCTATATTTCTTTCGTAACAAATGCAAACTTAATTGGCTTGATTTCTCCTTAGGTGCATGCCATTTAAGGATAATATACCACAATATGTTTAGGACAATATAGACTGTAAGGGTGGAAGAACTAAAGGGGTTGATCATTGATGTCTAGTATGGACCATGCTAGGTGAACTTAGCACATAGGTTTTGAAGAGGAGTTCTCCTTTATAATTGGTTCTCTACATCCTCAAAGGATTTGTCCTACGGCTACCTAGGTTTATTCTTAGGTAAAAAAAATTTGGACAATGATTTGGAAGTTCCTAGGACAAAATGATGGTAATAGAATCAACATAAATCCTCCATGAAAATGAGTTCTTAGAAAAATTACTAAAACCGTTGGAAATTTTGCCTTTAATGTGGCATGCATCTATTTTGGTTGTCTTATTGTAGCCTCCGACACCTTTATTGTGTTGGGTCTTCAAGGATGGATTTAGTACACATAGCCTAGAGAGTAGAGATATGATTTGTATAGTGTTAATAAATCTTGGGCATTCTTCAACATGATTTAGTACACATTGCCTAGAGTATAGAGATATGATTTGTATAGTGTTAATAAACTTGGGCATCCCTCAACATAAAAGCTAATTTTGTAAGATTGAGTCATACGAACCTAAATTCACATTCTATAGACTTGTGTTATAGTTCTAAAATTAAAAACAATTTTTTTCAATATTTTTAGAATTTTTTGAAATCGAGTCACCCTGTTACAAATACAATTTTATTAGAGAGAGCGACTCACGCGACCAAGTTATCCGATTTTATACAATTCAATCATGTGGTTCGACTAATGATTCATTAATTCAATCAGGGATTCAGTAATCTTATCAGGTCGATTACATATCCAAAAAAATTTAAATATTGATTATTATAAAAGAAATACCACAAGTTTACTTGTGCAAAAATAAAAAACAATCTTGCATTATGAACTATGAAAACATTTGATCAATCAAGCGGTTCGATCAATGATCCAATTTTAGACCAATAAATCAATAATCTAATAACCTTATCGAGTCAATGACTGATCTAATTTTTAAAACGTTGATTATTATAATGAAATACCATGATTTTGCTTGGAAAAAAAAAACTTGCATTATAAATTACTAGTGAAAAGAGTGCTCGTCTTATCACTTTTTTTATTGCACTAATACATGTAAATTATGAACGGTATTTTATATGAAATTTTGATTTTGATTAAAATTATAAGTACAAATATTTGTATTTTTCAAATTGTAACAAACCCAAACAATTATGTTTATCTTATCAATAACAATAGTAATTTAAAAAAAATAATATATATCCTTATCTTTTTTAATACCACCAACAATATAACATTAATATAGAAAATTTGTTTAAGTGTATAATTGGAATTATAAAAAAATCAGCCAAAATCTCAATCCCCTTCATATATAATAGGCTAAATTAAACCAAGGGTCCTTTAATTTTGAGGTTTTATAATAGGATTTAATTTTTATAATTATAATTTAAAATAATATTATAAAAATATAAATTAGTTTAAATGAAGGGTAAAAAGATATGAAGCTCTGATACTCCGAAACGGAGACGTACTCGTATCGGATACCGATATTCCACGGATCATTGTAGATACCCATGAAGTGTCATAATTAATTATTTAATTTTAAAAAAAAATTATCAGATAATATAATAATGAAGAATAATCTTCAAGTATTTTAAGAAAAATTGTTAATGTATCATGATCCTCGTATCCTAAATTTAAAAAAATTTGATCCGTATAGCAAAAAGAAACCACCAATAAGGGGGTGAATTATTTTCACAATCTTATTGACAGTTTTACATGATCATGACACATTTGACTATTATAAATATTACCAGACTAGTTTTTCTGTCGATGTGGGACTGTTTGTAGTGCCAATTTCTTGCTTTTTAAGCTTTGGAAGAAGATACATAACAAATAATTTAGCAGCAGCTCAAAATGATGATGGTATTGTAAGAAGTTGAACAGGGTGACTCATATTATTCAATGCCTTTTTGAAGCTGAACTTTTAGGTTTATGCCAATTTTAAAGAACGTGTATCATTAATTATGTTAATTGGTCATCCCTGAAAGTTTTTCTCTTAACACTTCACATCAGTTTATTTTTCTTATTTTCAAATACCATGATCTATATGAGAAGTTTAATTAAACAACACCAAATTCAAAAGCAAATTTGCAACTAGTTCTATACTCAAGGTGGAAGTTATAGCAGTCTAATTTTTGTAACCAACCTCACTGATGTAGCCATAACAAGTTCTATACTTAGAGTGCAAGTCACTGGAATCACAATTACAAATAGGCGAAAGGAAATAATATACATATATCAAATGCTTCTATCAAATTCACCTTCAAGCCATGTTTCATGCCAAGAGTAATAGAAAACCTTGGTTACAAGGTGACCTACCTTTCACCTAATGTATGCGAAACCTCCATTTTATGGCTGTTGCAGCCATCTTCATTACAATAAACATCTTGGATTAGAGTTAGACAACTATCATTGATCTCTTCGATAAACTTGGCTTCTGTGACATGATATTGCAGTTTATTATGTGATATAATTTGTATTATTTAGTGATAGAATCTGTGTTGATTCGCTTGTATTAATTAATTCGCTAACACCAATCTTGAAGACTTCTCATTCACCAAAGCCTACTGCACTTGCCTGAAGTTTTTAGCCAATCATTTAGTAAATGTTGGCTCTTAGTCTATTAATGTGAGAATTTGATTTGAAATTATGAAGATAAAGAATGCAATTAAGTTTTAATAAAATAATTAAAAGGAAATTGATTTGAAAATGATTTGAAAAGTGTCATTCAAACCATTTTCCCATCAACTTTGAAAGTAACTGACAGTCTGAAATTTATAAACACTACTATGCTACTAATTTGAGTCGATGCGGGACTATTTAGTTTTGGTGCCTCTTTTTTTTGCTCTTAAAAGTTGAACTCTTAAGTTGAAAAGCTACATGTTTTTATCTTTCCACGCATCTTAGACTCAGAGAATATTTAGGATAAGGTTTGAATGGTATAATTCAATTGATCATCCCTAAAAGTTATCTCTTAATCTATTATTTGAGCATTTACATTCTGAAGACCTTAATCAAACAACACCAAATTTGAGATCAACCTTACTAGATGTAGTCATAACAGGTACTAGTTGTAACAAATTTAATTCGTAGGAGGTATCTAATTGAGGATGGAACTGAACAATCCTGATATGCTTTTGGGGTTAAAATACAATCCTGATATAATTTGCTTTTTACAACATGTTCATATTTCTTTTTGTCTTTGCAATATATATTATCAATCTTTTGTCATTGGCACTGCAACATTATTGTTCAAAGCTTGTTAATATAAGAAATTGAATGCACAACATTATTGTTTAAGACATCACAATTCACAATTATGTGAACTAAAAATATATGCATGCTGAATTTGGACCACGACGTCAAGGTTTTTAATGTCTATTTGACAACAATATTCAAATTCATTACAATTGAAGATTCTCTACATTCCCGCATTCATGACATCGATGTCCAAAGAGTGTTGAAATTAGTTTTATTTTGACTTTATTTAAAAAAATTGTGTTTGTGTAACATTGTTTTTTCTTCTAATTTTAAGATTGACAATAAAAGAAGGAAAATGGACAGTTAGCATATACGTTAATTAGATATAATGATAAAAAAAAAAACCAACAATATATAGGAAATGCATAAATCTGTGCAACTTCATTTCTATTTTTTCTGTCTTTTCTTCTTTCAACTTACAAAGAAATAACTCATTTATACATATCTATTTTTTAGGATATATTTTAACAGCACTTTGAAGTTTATAAACACTATCACACAAGTTTTTTATGTGGATGTGGGACTAATTGTATTGCCCCATTATTGATTCTAAAGACCACTAATGTGCTGACTGTGCGAATGTGTGATATTATCAACAGAAGGCAATCCGAGTTCATAAGCAAAGCAATACATGTTTGATATTAAAAAATAGTAAGGAATGATTTTACCAAGAGGGGTTTGCAAAATTTGTGTGAGCTTGCTGTTTCGATATGGTATATGAACACTCTTTTGAGCAAGGGCGAAAATAACATCTCCAGGAGCAGACAATGATTAGTTAATATCTTATCCGCCTCGCGAACATGAATCGAAACCACACTGCATACATATGTTTGTTCAACTTTATGATTGAGTATGACTTATAGTTACTCATAAGCGGGACAGGGGTGTGGGGATAGGTTCAGTTACAAAACATCGTTACCGAACATGAAGTGTTAGATTTTAGGCTCGAGGTCTAATTCTTTTTTGAAAAATGACTTGTAAGGTAAGGACTGTCCCAGATTGATAAACATTTACTGCTAATAAATGTGAAGCGTGGAGTAATGTGAGTGGAATAAAATTGATCTAAAAAATTGTTATAACAAAGAAGCCGCAGACATCTTAATTTGAATGAAACTAAGATCTTTACCAATACAACTTCCGGGTCCTGTATTGAAAGATATGAACTTGCAAACTTAATTGACTTGCTTAATTTGAATGAAACTAAGATCTTTACCCATACATGTATAATGAAACTTAATTCACAGGCTTAATTTTCATTTAAGTATAAACACTAATGCAAACTTAATTGACTTGCTTTCTCCTAAGGTGCATGCGATTTAAGTGGGTGGTTGAAACCAAGCCATCCGATTTAATACAAATACATTTTTTTTAGAGATCGGGTGATATGACAAAGTCATCCGATTTTATCAAATTCAATCATTCGGTTCGACCAATGATTTAATGGTTAGATCAATAAACCAATGGTTTAATAACCTTACCTGGTTAATGATCAATCCAATTTTTATAACATTAATTACTATGAATGAAATATCACGAGTAAACAAAAATCTTGCATTTAAACTACGAAAATAAAAGACACTAAATTTGACATAACCAAACATTTGATTTATTATATTTTTTTTTTTTTGGAGAGAATTTGATTTATTATATATAATTATGAAAAACAATACAATATCCATAATTCTTATTTTATTCCAAACAAATAACGCATTTATGTAATACACCATTGTAAAGTTACTGAAAAAGCAATGCAAATGTGGATTTCATAAATAAATTATTATATATTATTAAAGAAATAACACATTCATGTAACTCCCCTTTCTTGCTTCTTTAGGCTTAGAAGAAGATGCATAAAAAAGTTAGGAAAATGCTAACTGGTGTCCCGGGTACCGGTTAAGGATAATAAAAAGGGAAATTATATATTAATTATTGCATTTAAAATTGTTTAATTAATCCATAAATAAGTCAACATAACTTCCTTTTATGGTAAGAATTTTCTTTTTTTGCATACTTAATCAGTACTCCAGGAGCACCGGTTAACATGACCCAAAAAGTTATTCAGCAACAGCTCATAATGATGATATTTTAAGCAAGCATTTACCCGATGCCTCTTATTAATTGAAATCTTCAAGTTTATGCCAATTTTAAAGAATGTGTATCATTAATTATGTTAATTACTTATAGTTACAAAAAGATATTTGTGTTTCCAAAAAAAATATGACATGGTTTGAATGGTAGAATTCAATTGGTCATAACAGGTACTATATGGAACAAATTTAATTAGTCAAAATAATTAGTAGGACATAATTAAGTAATTGATGTCCGAACTGAACAATCCAGTTTACTTTCGGTTCTACTTCTGAAGTGATGTTCATATGCTATAGAAACAGAGTGTGTTTTTGTTAATTGTAACAATTTATGCTGGTCTCAATTTTTTTTTTCCTTTTCATTTCTAATTGCTAACCTATATTTCGATAACCAAAACTTGAAATTGATTTATACTTTTATTTTTGTTGAGAAGCTTTTTCATGTTTGACAAGCTATAGAAATGATGGATTCTACAATTTGACAAAGCTTTTTCATGCTAAGGCTGCTTCTTAAACACCTTTCGCTCTCAGTCATACAAGTCCCAATTCTACCTTAGTCAAAACAGTGAAATTCCTTGTAATAAATATGACTAATCAACAATGTCTTACAAATCAATTTAGGATGTTGATTATTATTTTCTTAATAATATTTGAGTAAGGTACATCACATACTCCTACATCATCAATTATTGAGCTAGGATATTGATTATTATTTTCTTAATAATGTTTTATTCATATACCTTGTGATGGATAGCTACAAGTAGATTTGAATGGAAAAGTTTCACGGTCAAGGACTTTGTAATTCTAAATTCATGGAATTATAAAATGTTTTTAAAAATTGATAAAGTATGATTTGGATATTGCATGGTATTCTCTTATTAAAAAATGATCCAAAAAGTTGGATAAAATTTGTTTAATGGTTGTAATATGCGATTAACTACTGAAAAAATAACACAATTCAACCCCCTCTGTTTTTCTCACCTTCAGTGGTTGTTGGAAGCTGAGAGAGACAGACCTTCAGTGGTTGTTGGAAGTTGGGAGAGACAGCCAAGTGGTGGAATACTATCCCGTTTGAAAAATTGTACCGAGGATATGAAAGAATGGGAACGCAAATTGAGAAACAAATATCGAGACTCCATTGAAGAGTGTAGGGAAAAGATGGGAAGGCAGAGGGATAGTGTCCAAATGGCACAAATAGAAAGATACAAGGAATTTGGTGATTGAAAGAGAAATGGAGAATGAAACATGTGTGATAGATAGAACTGTAATTTAATGCTGAATGAGAGATGTGGAAAGTTCTCGAGAAAACGTAGACGGCAAACAATTTTTTAAATTGTTTCTTGTTAATAGAATCGGATGAAGTATATGTTTTTTTTCACAATATATATTATACACTCGTCATGAGTTCTTATTTTTTTGATGATAACACTAGTCATGAGTTGTTTTAGAAGTTTTTAAAACTGAACCATCCGATTTAATAGAAATACAATTTTTTTAAATAAACCAAATCATCCGATTTTATCCAATTCAATTATGCGATTCGACAAATAATTCAATGGTTCAATCGGTAAACAAATAATTTAATAACTTTATCGGGTCAATCCATTTTTAAAATGAATTAAATACCATGAGTTAGACATAATAAATTTGAATTATTAGACAAAAAACAGTACAGCGGGGGATCTTACGAATTATATTTTGGATAATATACATTCATAAAATTCCCCACTCTAACATGTACACTGTGACGGCACCGTGAAAGTTATAAACACCGCCATACACGCTTTTGTTGTCAATGTGGGACTATTTATATGTCCCTTTCTTGCTTCTATAAGCTTAAAAAGATACATGAAATGTAATTCAGCAGCAGCTCATAATAATGATATTGTAAGAAACAATGTGTTCTTGGCAGTATTATTGATTCAAAATATTGGGACTAATGATATGATACTTGCGGCAATAATGTGTTCTTAGCAGCTTGTTTTTGGCTTCAAACGGGTGCTTTTCCTCCAATTTTGAACTCAGTGATCAATGAAGGAAAGAGATGTATATTACGATTATTTGCTTTATCTTTTTTGATTTAGGATTAAGGAGGACAGAAATAACTGTGCTCATAAAATGGACGACTTTAGGAAGACATTCATAACAAATTTCTAAGCCACACTCAAATTTCCCTCAATCCGGTTTAATACAATATTAATGGTTTATGCATCTCCAGAATCAACTTCTGATCAATTTCTAAGCCACACTCAACTTCTGATATAAAGTATGATCAATTTCTGATCACTACAATTGTCAAATGTCAATGGTTTCTCTGGCATGTGATTGTGACAGGAGGATTAAGAAGATAGAGTTCACACCTTTTTGAGGCATTATATTTAGGAATAAAGGAAGAAAGGAAGTCAATATAAAAGTGTAAAGCATTTACACATTTCATAAGCATAAATTTAAAACACATGCAATTTGAAACATACCTAAAGTAAATCTACAATGTTTATGATTCAATGTATTGGAGGATTTGCAGCTATCCTCTTCGTCATTTACATCTACTATTGGCGACACAATGGCGGTGAGATTATGATGAATTGGCCAATAGTTGGTATGCTACTGTCGGTGTTGCGTCATCTGTCAAATTTCAATAACCATGTCACCTTAGTTTTGAAAGGTCATGAAGGAATGTTTCGATTTGAAGGACCCTGGTTCACAAACACAAGCTTTATCGCCACTGCTGATCCAATTAACGTTAACCACATCGCAAGCAAGAATTTTGGCAACTACGGGAGGGGGTCTATCAACTTCCAAGAAATTTTTGAATTTTTTGGAGGTGGTATTGTCAATTCTGATTCCCACGTATGGAAAGAGAAGAGGACAATGTTTCATTCAATTCTCAAAAGGAAAAGCTTCAAGAACTTGTTTCAACAAACTAGTCAAAAAAAGCTGGAGAAATTCCTACTACCATTTATTCAATTCTGAAGCTGGTTCTGAGGTGGACTTGCAAGATATCTTGAATAGGTTCACTTTTGACAGCATCTGCATTATTGTATTTGGATTTGATCCTAATTGGCTTCCAAATAAGATTAGTGATCTTAGAGAAATTTCATATCAAAAATCTCTTATTGTGATAGAGGAAGTGTTATTCTACATAAACTTCATTCCTAGTTTTTTATAGGTCAAATGCATCTAAAAGTCCTTTTAAGTTTTTTCGTTTTTCTCAAAGTGATCCTTTAAGTTTCAAAAGTCTCAAACAAGTCCTTTTAGTTTTTGAATCGTTTCAAACAAGTCCTATTGTAGATAGCATAGTTGTTAATTGCTTCCTTGAACTTATCTTTGGTACCAAATCTGGCTCCTAACTGGTTTAGTGTTCAAATAACAATTCTAACAAAATATATTTTATTAAGAAAGAGAACAATCTAACACTTAGAGTTCTTTGGTTATGACTTGCCCAGCACCAAGCTAGGTTCCCGGTGCAATTTAGGAAGAGACATAAAAAATTATTTTGGTATGTTTTGGGATTTTCAACTAAAACTAGTTTTGTCTATATAATTGATTCTAAAAATGAGAATTTGTAGCTTTTCTCTACAAACATGATTTCAATACTGAAACTTATTTTTAAGCTCACATTCAAATTAGCATATCCAAAGAAAAATCATTTTCTCTTAAATCATTTTTAACTAAAACCAACATTACCGAATCAATAATTCCTATAAAATTTCGCTACCGTATAACCAATCACACTTGCAAAGTGTTATTTGTTGATTTCCCTAACTGTGCAATATGAAAGTATGTTGGAATGAGATTATACACGAACAATCCACTTTGCCCCAAAAACATTGCAAAAAAGTAATGTTTGGTTATTAGTTGGTGTTGTACAACATAACAGTTTATGTGGGACAAATCAACTAAGAAAAAGTTTATTTGTTTGGTATATTAGTTGTTGACATACATACAATATCATGTCGCGGAAGCGAAGTTTAATGAAGAGATCAATGATAACTCTAATGGTTTCTTTTGATTTTTTATGACATCTTATTATTCTTCCATGAGTTACCAAAATGTCTTCCATTTGATTTCATTGTCTGTTCTTCTACCTGGCAAGTTTTGTGCAATCCTTGACCACCTAAAAATTCACAAAAGCGAAATAAGAATCCAAAACTACTGAGAGAATCCAACGGCTTTGTAGCAATTGTACATGCAACTACTGAGAGAATATAAACTATTCGTAATCCACACTCACCTGAATTCTCCCAACTCATGAGCTGCTGCTGACTAATTTCTTCTATATCTTCTTCTAAAGCTTAAAGAAGCATTGCAAGTAGTCCCACATCGACAAAGAAAAATAGTATCGCAGTGTTTATAATCATCAAGGTGCCAACTTCAAAGTAAATACCTGAGAGCTGATTGAATTAATAGCTTATATTTCATTAAATTGAAAATACAAATGCAATTAATTAATCCAATCCAACATTGTGGTGTTTTTTATTTTTTATTTTTACGCAAGCAAAAATTGGCTCGGACATGATAATCATTGTTTTACAAAATTATGCAACAAGATATCCAATAACGCTTAGATGGGATGGATGACATGAGTGAGATTTGCTGCATATTTGGGTCCTACAAACTCGAGTGATTAGTTTCCAAAGTTGCGTGCGTTGATTCTAATCCTAAAATAAAGAATCGAGGGATCAATTTGATACGGGGTGACATAGTTATTGGATCATCTTGATTTTTAATTAATAATTCAGGATCGATTTGATAATGTAACAATTAATTTTTAATTAATAATTCAGGAATCGATTTGATAATGTAACAATTAATAATGACTTTAATTTAAAAAATAAAAGTTCGGAAAAAAATCAAAATTTTCAATCAATTTCGTCCCTGAATATGTAGCATCTGAGTTGGCAATCTATGTCAGCACCTAACGTCGCACATCGTTATAGAGGATTCAGAATTTGCTAAGTGAATTTTCGAAAAATTGAGTGGGAAACAGAAACACTCGGAAAACGTTTCATATATGCAAGCAAGTTACTTCCATTTGAAGCCCTTACAAACCTCAATTGGAAAACTTTCCGATATGAAAATGGTTAAGCACGACAAGAACTATGAAGGCATGGAAGAATATAATGTTACACTCTTCGATCAAGAGAAATTAAAATTAAATTGTCTGTATGTGTCAAAAAAAAATTGTCTGTATGTGTAACAACATTATGACATCATATTTAATTTTTTTTTGGTGGTGCTCGGTATTTGAATCTCGGACCTTGCATTGTTTATACCAACTGAGTTAAGCTCACAAGGACACATCATATTTAATTTAACTATTAAAGATAGGGTTAAGATCTTAATTTAATTGTCTCTGAAATAAATTTTTCAACTTAACTATTAAAATATGGTTAATTATTCAAATTGAAAAATGACTGTGTAATAAAAGAAACATATATTCTACCCATGTAAATTGAGATTCTTCCTATATTTGACTTCCTTATTTATTCTTATATACATAAAGTCTAGAAAAGTGACATAGAGGTTAAAAAATTTCATCATTTTTTGCATAAATATGTAGGATGTAAAATATGGCTTTCGACATAAAATTATTTGAATTTTTCGACAAGGGACATATTAATTATGAATTTTCAAAACGCCAAAAACTCAAAAAACAAAACATCAGGAAACTCAATCTAAAAATCAAAATTTGAGTTGATTTTTTGCGGACACCTTTAAAAAAAATACATAGAGAGGATATGCAATGATTTCTAGCATTACGACTATGTCTTGGTTTATTTTGATTCTTCAACCAAAACGTGAGATATTACAATTTTGATTCGAGTAGTTGTATACTCACGGGTCAAATATTGCAAGTATGTTAAAAACATCATAAGAACATCGTAAATATGAATTTTAATTTCCCAAAATTATGAATTTCTTAAACAATTCATAATTAATTCATCACTCGTTTAAAAACTTCAAAATTTTGTTGTGAAGGTTCTTATGATGTTTTAACCTTGCCTACAAAATTAGGGAACTGAATTTGATCCGTTAGTATATGCCTACTCGAAACAAAATTGTGATTTTGCATATTTTGGTTGAAAAATCAAAATAAATTGAGACAAAATCAAAATGCTACGAAACTTTGCAGAACCTCTCTATATATTTTTTATAGAAGTGTCTGCAAAAAAACCAACTCCAAATTTGATTTTCAAGATCAAGATTTCCCTTATTTTATTTTAAGAGTGTCAAACGCTTTAAAAATTCATAATTAATTTATACTTTGTCGGAAAATTATAATTTTATGTGGAAAATCGTATTCTAAGGTCCTAAACTTACCGAAAAAATTCATGAAAAGAAAATCAACATTTAGATCACTTTTTTGGACTTTATGTATATATGTAAACATATGTCATAAATAGAAAGAATTTCACATTACAGAGGTAGAATCTGTATTTTTTTTATTACATGGTCATTTTTTAGACAACGTATATATTATAGTGTCATTTTGAACAATTAACCGTTAAAGATAATATGATAGGTGGTGGGGTTCGAAAGAAAACTTGATATGTCTAGACTGAAGGCAATCACGATACATCTTAAATTAACAGAGAAGATGACAATCTTATTATTACATTCTGTAGTTCTTTATTTCATTTCATTTTTGACTTTTTGGATTACAAAATTACATTTATAATAAAAATAAGCAAAATTACATTTATTCAGTGTCATCACAATAACTAATTGGCAACTACTAAGTATTCTAGCAAAAAGTATATTGCATATATTTTTTACCAATATAAGAATTCATTCTTCCCTCCATGGTGTTTGTGTACTCTCTTGGGTCTTGTACTCGTACAACTAGTATCATCATTCGAAAAAATATACATATCTACATCGACGGTTAATGCACTTCCACATACGAGGAAAGAACAATAAATAGGTTCTTGGACAATCAAAACGAGTTTTACATAGATGATATGCTGTAACGAAAAAAAGATAGCAAAATATTGTTACTATGATGAGATAAAAGATTGTGTACAAACTTTAAAGTAAAGAATAAAAAAAAATTAAAGACAAAAAAATATCTTACCATAAACTTTCTTTGCAGTAAGAAATAGAAAAAATAATAAAACCATAGTACACACAAAATTGAAAGTTTTAACCATGTTTTTCTCTCTTTGTATGTAACAAATAAAATATTATTTGATAAATTTATAGTGTATAAAGCACATGTTGAGCTAAAAACAGTTTAGTATTCATTGATTGTTTTTAAGGAGTTGTAAAAAAACACTCCCTAAAATAAAAATAATTATTAAATTATTGTGTTTTATTTAACCCTTTAAAACACTCAGTAAAGGGTAACTTAAAAAACTAGTTAATCATTACAATAAATTCTTTTTTAATTAACTTTCCAACTTTTGATGATATCAAGGGAACATTTTAAATTTAAAAAAAAAAAAAAAAAAAAGTTAAAACTTGACAAAAGATACTTGAATATATAATGTACAATCGGCGTGAGACCATAGTTATGCACAAGTTGAACATATTGTAGGAGTTTGATTATATAAAATCATTTCATGATGGATAATGAGAGTTTATGACTCACAATAAATAGCCAAATAGATTAGGAATTATGCATTCACACCACATGTTTCAAAAAGAGGCTTCCCAAGCTTGCGACCTAAAGTTTGTTTATCAATTGGTAGAATATTTTTTGTTAGTTTTGTTAAGACCTAGATTTCGTATCCAAAAACCCACTTGGTGGTAAAGCTCCAACCTAAGGTAAAGGTGTGAACCATATTTAGTTTTTACGACAAACTGATAATGTCTAATTTTTGACATTGTCCCCGGGTTTGGCCTATTGTTGAACCCTATTTAGTTAACTGATTGGTACACATAAAATGTAAAGTTAGAAAAATTATTAAGGTATTGTGTGTTTTACACTAACCTATGTGCTGCAAATTATGTGATATGTGACGACTTCTTTCATGTCCATGTTGTGAAATCGATGTGAATTTTATGCATTTGGTGTTGAATGGTCTATATGTCAATTGTGTCCAATGTGATGTGCCTACGTGACCAAAATATTATATGTGAACTATTTCAAATCTTACTATGTGACTTATGTGAGTAATATGTTATGAATAATATGTCATCAATAATTTGTTATGAAATATAGTAGTTGTATCAAATATGCATTGTGTAATATGTGTGTGAAATGTGATGGTTCAGTCCCTAATCAATGGTGGACCTTAAGATGATGAGTAACTTAATGACCTAAGAGGGAAGAGAGATGATGACACCCGGTCATAACATATATTTAGTGTTTTTATAGGTCTTTTCATATGATTTCTAGCTAATATAGAGTATTTTTGGACAAGTTTTGCATAAAGTTAGGAATTTCACAAGTGTTTTGCAAATCCAATGTCATGGTTAATTTTTCCTAACCAGAAAAACAGGATGTGTGTGTATATGGGGACAAAGAAAAAAGTGTATCTAAAATGAAGAGGGGCATAACATAGCAATGATCACAGCATCAGAGAAGCAACCAAAAGTTGTATCTCTCTCGCCATACACAAGTGTGAAAGTGTGAAAAATGGAAAACCATTTTAGAGAAAAAGAGGTATGAATTAATGGGAATCAAGAAAGGTTTAGGGTTTCAACTTTCAAGTAAGTAAAGAAGAAGAAAAATTGGGGGAAGGAACAAGCTTTGAGAGAAAATTTAATCATCAATTAGAGGTGGGTTCTCCTCCTTCATCTCTCATGCATGGGTTAGGGTTTTAATTATTGGGATTTTATGATTTCAATTAGGAAACAAAATCATCATTCAAACATGTTAGTGTTAGATTGAGAAATTGTTACATTATGAATATGCTTGTTACATGTTGTATGATATGTGCTATAATTTGTTTTACTATGTATGCTGGTTTTGGGACAGTTTTGGGTGTCTTGCAACACCCCAAGATCGTAGGAGTTGAATTAATTGAGTGAATGTAACAGAGAAAGAGAGACAAAAAAAATATTTTAGTGTTGATTAGCTTGAAAAATCTTTTGATTTGAGTTCCAGGTTTGATATGTGAAATTGTGACCATATGATCTAAGAATTTAAATTTTCTAGTAACGAAATGCTGATTTTGTGGACATATGTATTTGGGCTGAATGTTTAGTTGTTTTATGTTTTTGTAAAATAACTTTTGGTTTATTCCAGAGTATCCATCCAATATCATATGCATTGCATCATTTGCAACATCATTTAGGGAATCATAACAAGAATATGTAATCCAATAATGAAACAAATTCGAAAAAGCTCATTCATGCATAGGCAAGGATGCCAGAAGTGCACAACTTGATAGAGTTTGGTAAATTATTGAAAGGGAAAAAACGCAGAGATTTTGATAAGAAATATGGAAATGTTTTAAATCTAATAGAAGTAAATGTCCAAGTGGAGGCAATTACAACATTGTCTCAGTTTTATGATCCTCAATTCAGATGTTTCACTTTTAGCGACTTTCAAATGGTGCCTACTTTAGAAGAGTATGAACAGATTCTAGGGTATTCTTTCAAAAATATTAAGCCTTACCACTATAAGGGACATTACCCTGCTTCTAAAATGGTTGCATCACTTCTGAAAGTTAAACAAGATAAGTTGGAGAAATACATGAAGAGTCCCAATGGTGTTTATGGTATACCGCTATCATACCTAAATGAGCGATTAGAATCATTTCATGAAGAAGGGGATTGGGCTGCCTTTGCAGATGTGTTAGCCCTTGCCATTTTTGGGATTGTTTTGTTTCCAAATATAGACAACCACATCGACTTTGCAGCAATCAATGTTTTCCTAGCAGTGAGGAACGAACGTCAGAACCCGGTTCCTACTGTGCTTGCATAGACATATTATACCGTGAATTGTTGTCATGAGATGAAAAAGAAGAGAACATTATGTTGCTTGTCTGCACTCTCTGTGTGGCTAATCACACATATATTTCATAGTGGGCTTAGAGCATCATGTCCTATTCTTGATTTCAAGCAGTGCTTTGTGAAACCTAAGAACAAATTTGATTGGGGGAGATATTTAGGTGATCTTAGTGAGAAGACAGTTCGATGGTACCCAAAATGGCGAGAAGTGGGTACGGTAATTTATCAATGTGGTACTTTTCCAAATGTGCCTCTCTTGGGAACAAAAGGTTGTATATACTACAATCCTTCTCTAGCATTAAGACAATTGTGCTACCCCATCATGAACTCGCCAGAAGAAGATTCGAGTTTGACAGCCTCATTTATTGTACATGGAATAGACAACAAGGATATAGAGGAGCATAGAAGAGTCAGAAAAGCATGGAACCATATTGGTCACAGAGGGAGAGAACTTGGAAAGAGGAGCACTGACGCCCTCAATTGAGAATGAAATTCCATAACCTACCCCTTTTACAAATGAAGAGGTAGGAGAGTTTAAAGCAGAATTGTTAAAGCTCAAAGAAAAAAATGAAGAGTTAGAAGAAAAGCTGGAAAAGGTAATGGTAATTATTGCTTGTTTCTCTCTTGAATAAAAATATTTTCATAAGAATATTTAAACGGTAATGGTATAGACACGCGCACGCACGCGCGCGCGAGCGTGCACACACACACGCACACATATTTGAGAAATGATATTTGTACAACCATTTTTGTTATAATTTTTGACAATTTTCTATCTCATACTCACATGATGTTATTATCCTATCTCTTCATTTTTCTCTATCTATTGTTTTTTACCAATAAAAAAAACAAAGTTGTCACCAAAGTTGTCATTCATAAATGGATGTACAAATATCATTGCTATATATATATATATATATATATCATTTTTAATATGGTATTTATTATTATGAAACTGAAAAATGAAATGATTTTCCTTAAGAGTTCAAGTAATTACAAAGCTATTGAAGTAGATAAAATAGTCACAAGGAAGGGGGGGTTTGAATTGTGACCCTTTAAAAATTATCCTGAAACTTAAAAATGATTCTCAAGTTGTTTACTTGGAATTATGTTAACTTTCTGACTTCAGAATGTTCTGAAGTTCATAAACAAAATTGCTTAATAAAGTATAAGTGTAAGTGTGTGTTGTGTATACTGTAAATAAAAGAGTACAGAGAAGAAAGAAAGAACACACAAAGAGTTATAGTGGTTCACCCAATGTGGGCTAGTCCACTCCCCACAATCCTGTGAGAGTTTCCACTAAGATGCTTGAGATAACCTCTCAAGTCCTGCACCTTACAATCTTGTTCACCTGAACAATTACACTCCTGTATTCTCTAAGCCTCAGCAGGCTTGCACCTTCTTGCTAAGTTAACCACTTAGACTTTTACAACCTTTGCTCAACCTAACACTTTAGGACCTCTAAAAGGTAGATGAGACTTTGTTACAATTTGTATGGAAGTTGGGTGTTTGTAAAACAAACAATGAAAGAAGAAGAAGAGGTTATCCTACAGATAACAAGAGTATTGATTTGCACTAAGTTGATGAAAGACTTAGAGATTGATCAATTTCAGTTTGCAAAAGCTTCAAACAAAATCAGAGTTGTTTTCTTGTATGCTTTTGCAATGGTGCAAGTTTTGCTAAGGCCAAGCCCTCTATTTATAGAGTCTTTGGGCTCATATAGCCGTTGTAGGGTGTCCAATGGTGTTATGCCATGTGTCCTGGGTCCCACAAGCTTTAACTTGAAATTCTGGGCAAACATTCTGATCTCTGATGAACATCAGAATGTTGTTGTGTTCATGATGATCTTCATCTGGGTTCATCATATTCTTCATCTGGGTTCATCATGTATGAATGAACACATGAAGTTCTGGGCTATGCATATGCTTTTCATATGAATTTCTGGACAATAACCAATGTATGGACTTTTCTTCATACATCAGAATGTTCCTTTCCCAGATTTTGTCTTGGAACCGGTGCAGGAGGATTTAGTGGGATTCTGCATCTTCATGCCCATGCTTTGAGAGATTGTGTTGTCCTTGTTCAGTACCAACTCTCAGACGTGTCTATCTCTTGTTGAAGATGACAGATTTGCTTTGCTTTTGCTTTTTGCTTTTCACCTACTATACTGTTCATAAAGTAAGCATGAGCTGAGCTTGAACATTCTGATCATCAGAATGTTCCATCTGTTTCACTTAGGCTGATTTGTAAGACTATCATTTGATGTAATCAAATCCTAATAGTGAAACAATAATGAAGAGCAGTGATAATAACATCTAGGATGATATTCCTTTGTGAAATATTCCTAGTACATCAATGTTCATAGTCTTAAATGAACATTGAATGCCTTCTTTGACATAACTCTTGTATATGCCTTTATTGCTTGATTGATCCATGCAAATGTACTTTCCTGGACATATATTTATGTCACATGTGCCTTGCATGACCTTGATCACAGTTCTTGAGATTCTTGGCTTGTATAAGAACAACCTTCTGAACTAGGTTGCTTCTGAACAACCTTCTGAACTAGGTTGCTTCTGAACTGGTTGCTTCTGAACAACCTTCTGAACTAGGTTGCTTCTGAACTTGTTTGCTTCTGAACATTCTGATCTTCGAGCAACATTCTGATCTAACTTTCTGACCTCAGTGTTAGATCATGAATTCAAATGCCCTTTGATTTCTTGATTCTTGGTATGATTCAAACCTTGTTCCTGTCTTAGTAAAACACTCAATAGCACAAGTTAAATACCAAGGAATTAATCAAAGTCCATTAATTCTTTAATCATATTGGTTTATTATCTTTAAAATTAATTAGGGATTTTGCCTCAACAATCTCCCCCTTTTTGAAGATGATAAACTTATGATTTAGGATTAAGGATTTTGATTATATATATGAAAAATAACAGAGCTTAAAAGTTTATTTTAATGCTCCCCCTCATTTTTATAATCCATTATGCAGAGTTTTTAAGAACTTTAAAAAGCTCCCCCTCAATTTCATAATATATTGCATAATATAAAAAATGCAAGATTGAACCAAATTCAATATTCATTCATTTGATATAACATGAAGTACATTACATGAAAAGATGGTTCAAAAACAAAAAAGAAAATCAAAGTGCATGTGATCAAGAAAAGCAAAAGATGGAATTTATAAATTCCAATATCAATTGATCACCTAGACCTACTTAGGGCCTATAACTAAAAAAAACTTAAAGACTTTGAATCCTAAAGCTTCT
Source organism: Medicago truncatula (assembly GCF_003473485.1). Lineage (NCBI taxonomy): Eukaryota > Viridiplantae > Streptophyta > Magnoliopsida > Fabales > Fabaceae > Medicago > Medicago truncatula. Next base: position 38,776,724 of record NC_053047.1, on the reverse strand, counting down.
CCCCCTTTTGTCATCTGCAAAAAGGATAGGGAGGATTTCTGAAAAGATTCATGGAGTGGAGTCTCCAGAATCAGAAGAGGGTTCTGCTTCAAAGATGGAGGGGTCATCAAATACTGGAGGTGGAATGGCCAAACCAGGAGCATGGACTTTGACAGTCCAGTCAGCCAGCACACAAGCAATTTTGTGGGTCTTGGTGGAGACTCTAAGTGCCCTTGAGGCTATCTTCTCTGCTCTTGAAGGCTTAGCAGGTTCAGCAGGACCAGAGGCTTCAGCTTGCTCTCTGTTTGCAGACACAAAGGTGTTGAGAGAGTCAAATAAAGCAGCCATGTTTGGAAGTTTGCTTCTTGTGGTGGTCTTCATTTGTGGTGGTGGTGGAGTGGATGAAGGAATGAAAGGTGGAGTAGGAAGGTCAGAGACCAAGAAGTTGGTAGCACCTGCAACAGAATCCATGGTGGAGGATGATGGGTTAACATTCTGACCATTTTGGGCCATGAGCTGTACCTCCTCAGAGGGCAGAGATCCTGATGCCAAAGGCATGGGATCAACTGACAGCTGGCCATCTGGAGGAAGTTCATTTGAGGCATGCTGATCATCAAGCTCTTGATTGTCTTGATCAGCCATGACATGAATATCTTCATCATTCTGGGCTTCAGTTACTGCAACATTCTGACGGGCAGAAGTTTCAACCTTCTGAACATTCTGAACAGCAGGAATTTCAACATTCTGACCTTCTTGAGCTTGCTGAGTTGTTTCTTGTCCATCTTGAAACACTTCACTATTGAAGTCAGTGTTGATATCTTCAATATTGAGATCAAATCCAGTTGAGAACTCCACATCTTGAGCTTCTTCTTCAATGTTCATATTTGAAGCTAAGAGCTCAGCCACTTCCTGAGTTTCTCCATCAACATTCTGAGTACCAAACTCAGTATTTTCTTCAACTCTTTGATCATATGGATTGGAAGCAGCATCTTGAGGGATTTCTTCACTTTCCTCAGCTTGATTGACTTTCTCAGCTTCTTTTTGAAGAGATGCATCATCAACCTTCTGAGCATCATCTTCTCCAATCAAGGTTTTGAACTGCGAGCTTCCTTCTTCAACAATCTCCTTTGCAAGCTTGGAGACTTCAGAGAACAAATTTTCTGCTGGTGGAGAGGGAGTTTTGGTATCTGTAATCTCTTCAACCCTTCTTTTCTTCACAGCTTTCTGAACATTCTGATCAGAATTTCTTTTACCAGATCCAGAGGGTCCAGAAGTTTTGGAGGCTGGCATGTTGGATGAAGTAATATGGAGTTGACCTAAGGTCTTGGAAGAAAAGGTCATAAAATCCAGCTTGCGTTTCTCTCCTTCAAGGGGCACTTTTGCCTTTTGAAAAATGGAAGTGAGATGCATTCCATAGGGTAGTCCAGCAGATGTTTGTTTTATGGCTAGGCATGAATCAATCATGTGTTGAATAATGATAAAACACAGATTTAACTTAATCTTTTTCATGAGATGGTAGATGAAACAAAGATCTATGTCAGAGACAAGTTCAAAAGATCCACATCTAGGTAAAAGACAATGCCTAATCATGTTGTGAAGAATTTTGGGAGTATCTTCCAGGTTTGTGGAGTTAAAGGTGTGATTTTCTTTGGTGTATTTAACTATGAGTTTGTTACGGTTAACTCTAGACTCATCAAACCAGAAGCTAGAGTATAGCTGATTACCTTCATTTGAAATTTTGAATGCTTCAGAGACAAATTCCTGAGTCATCTTGATCTTTACACCTTTGACTGATGATATGAGAAACTTCTCATTTCCATTCTTCTTTTCCTGAACTGATAGGTTGGTGTAGAACTCTCTGACCAAGTCTTCATAGGTGTGTTCTTGAAGAGTTATGAAGTTGGTCCATCCTTGAGGTTCAGTGAACTCCTTCATATTCCATGCCTTGGTTTCCAGACTTTCAAGGTTGAAATACTTGGTTCTGCTCATAGGTCTGAGAGCAATTTTCTCAGCCCTAGATGCTTTTAAGGTAGCAGCAAGTTTGGTAATATCTTTACCTTTCCCATGCTTCTTAGAAGAGCCTTTCTCTTCTTCTTTTTCAGCCTTTTCTTCAGATTCTTCCTCTTCACTTTCTTCTTCATCTTCAGAGGTCTTTTCCTCAGATAAGGGCATAGCTTCAGCAGCAATCTCCTTCCTCCTTTGAAGTATTTTCTTTGTAAGTTCCTTATCCCTTTTTGAGGAAGCTTTTACTGATTTCATTGCGTCAGAAAGAGTTTGTTCAGAGTCTTCATCCTCTTCTTCTGGATCTTCCTCTGTTTCATCCTCAGAGTCTTCATCATCACTTGAATCTTCTTTTTCTTCGTCAGAATCTAGATTCACGTGAGATACCTTTGGTTTCTTCAAAGGTTTCTTCATCCTTGTTGATCGTCTGGTAGGTATTGGTCTGGGTTTGATGATGGGTTTCTTAGAGGATCTGGTTTTGGAAGATTTGGGATTTTCAGAAGCAGGAATGATTACGTCCTGAAGAATGGTGCGTACAGGGGTTTCACTCAAAAGTTGTTGATCAGAGGTTTGATCAGCAGCGGTGTTGGATGGTGGTGGTTGACAATGTTCTTCAGAAAGTCTTGGGGTAGTTTTGGTTCTAGCCATTTTTTCAGAAAATGAAGAACAGAGCAGTTTGAATTTTTTGCGAGGAGAGAGATGAGATGGAAGTGAAATAATCAGAGTTGGTAACTGATTATATAGACAAAACGTGCAAGAGAAAAAGAATAGTAGTGATATGATGACAGTTAGCATTGGGAAGGATGAAAAACTGTCAAAAAGCAACGCCTAGGAGAGAGAAAGGAAAAAGTAGCCGTTTGGGAAGATGAATGGATTTTGGATGATTTGATGGTTAAGCCATTACATGGTGGTTAAACCTTAAACATGACTTCTTATAACCAAGCATTAAATGCTTAAGATTATGGAGGGATTTTTTGAATAAGTCAAAACAAGATCTCACGCATGAGATTGTTTGACCCAGAATTTGGGTTCTGAACAAAAAATAAGTTTCAAGAACATCATGAATGGATAAACTCAGATGAACATACTTGTGACTGTTCTGATCGTATGAATATTGCAATGAACATTCTGATCATTTGAACATTCTGACCTGATGAACGTTCTGAACTCAGGAACATTCTGATGAGAGTGAGATAAAGATGGATCTATCTGATTTGTATCAGATGACATCAAGGGGTTTAGTTTAAGGCCCTTAGTGATCAGTAATCAATCTTTATTGGGATTTTTCATGATTAACAATTTTTCTTTAAGAAAATTGAATCTATCCTCAACAAGGGGTTTTGTGAAAATGTCAGCCAATTGATTTTCAGTATCAACAAAGCTTAATGCAATATTCTTTTTCTGAACATGGTCTCTAATGAAATGATGTTTTATTTCAATATGTTTAGACCTAGAATGCTGAATAGGATTCTTAGAAAGATTAATTGCACTTGTATTGTCACAATAAATAGGAACACTTGTGTACCTTAGAGAGTAATCTTCCAGCTGATTTCTTACCCATAAAATTTGAGAGCAGCAGCTAGCTGCAGATACATACTCAGCTTCAGTTGTGGAGAGTGCAATAGTGTTTTGCTTTCTGCAAGACCATCCAATCAATGCTTGTCCTAAGAATTGACAGGATCCACTTGTGCTCTTCCTCTCAACTTTGTCTCCAGCATAATCAGCATCACAATAGGCTACAAGATCAAAACTAGAACCTTTTCTATACCAAAGGCCAAGATCAGTAGTACCTACTAGATATCTAAAGATTCTTTTAACTGCAGTTAAGTGAGATTCTTTTGCACATGTTTGAAATCTAGCACATAATCCTACTGCAAACACTATATCAGGTCTGCTAGCAGTCAAATATAATAATGAACCTATCATGCCTCTATATTCTTTTTCAGAAATAGATTTTCCACTCTCATCCTTATCTAAACTTGAAGATGGATGCATAGGGGTGCTCATGATTTTTGCCTCATTCATTTTATATTTCTTAAGAATGTCTTTGACATACTTTTCTTGACTTATGAAAATTCCATTTGAATGTTGTTTGATTTATAAACCAAGGAAAAAACCAAGTTCACCCATCATGCTCATCTCAAATTCACTTTGCATAAGGTTGGAAAATTCTTCACACATTTTTATTTTAGTAGCACCAAAAATGATGTCATCCACATATACTTGAACAATAAGCAAGTCAGTATTATGTGTTTTTCTAAAAAGTGTGGTATCAATTTTTCCTCTTGAAAAACCATTTTCAATTAAAAATGTACTAAGTCTGTCATACCAAGCTCTAGGAGCTTGTTTAAGACCATAAAGAGCTTTTGTTAATTTGAAAACATGATTTGGTTTTTCTTTGTTTATGAATCCAGGTGGTTGACTTACATAAACTTCTTCATTTAGAAAACCATTTAAAAATGCACTTTTCACATCCATTTGAAAAAGTTTAATGCTTTTATGTGCAGCATAAGCAAGAAGAATTCTGATGGCTTCTAACCTTGCAACTGGTGCAAAGGTCTCATCATAGTCAATACCTTCTTGTTGGTTGTAACCTTGAGCAACTAACCTTGCTTTGTTTCTGACAACTTTACCTTCTTCATCAAGCTTGTTTCTAAAAACCCATCTTGTTCCAATGATGGTTTTATCTTGATTATTTGGAACCAAGTTCCAAACTTTGTTTCTTTCAAACTGAGAAAGTTCTTCCTTCATGGCCTTAATCCAAGAGTCATCAATAATGGCTTCATTGATTGACTTGGGTTCCATTTGAGAAATCATTGCCATGTTGTTATCTTGAAAGGACAATCTGGTTCTTACACCATCAGTTGTGCTTCCAATGATTTGATCAGTAGGATGATCCCCTACCATTCTCCAGCTTCTAGGTGGACTTTGAAAAGATTGATCCTGAACATTCTGATCATCTTCTTTCTCTACTGTGTTCTCAGTATTTTGAACTGGAACATTCTGAAGTGTTGGTACTTCAGTGTCTTCATTCTCTTTAGGTTTAGAATGTTCATCATATTCATCAAATATGATATGCATACTAATTTCAACTGTCTGGGTTTTTAGATTGTACACTCTATAACCTTTAGAAGTTGTAGAGTATCCTAAAAAGATAGCTTTATCTGATTTAGGATCAAACTTACCCAATTTTTCTTTATTGTTCAGTATGTAACAATAGCAGCCAAAAATGTGAAAGTAAGATATGCTAGGTTTAATATTTTTCCAGAGTTCATATGGGGTTTTGTTAAGAACCTTTCTTATAGAAACTCTATTCAAAATGTAACAAGATGTGTTAATGGCTTCTGCCCAAAAGTAATTTTCAACATTTGATTCATTTAACATTGTTCTTGCCATTTCTTGCAAGGTTCTATTTTTTCTTTCAACAACTCCATTTTGTTGTGGAGTTCTTGCACAAGAAAAATTATGTTTAATACCATTTTCATCAAAGAATGTTTTGAAGGATGCATTTTCAAATTCTCCTCCATGATCACTCCTAACTGTGATGATATTATAACCTTTTTCATTTTGAACTCTTTTGCAAAAGTTTTGAAATGCTTCAAAAGATTCATCTTTATGTTTTAAAAATAGCACCCATGTAAATCTGGAGAAATCATCAACAATAACAAATCCATATCTTTTGCCAGTTAGACTTGCAGTTTGAACAGGACCAAACAGATCAATGTGAAGAAGCTCTAAAGGTTTCTGAGTTGAGATAAACTCAATAGTTTTAAAACTACTTTTTACTTGTTTACCTTTAACACATGCTTCACAGATTCTGTCCTTTTCAAAGCTAATCTTAGGCAAACCTCTAACTAGATCAAGTTGAGAAAGTTTAGCAATGGTTTTCATGCTTATATGACCAGCCCTTTTGTGCCAGATCCATTTGTCTTTTTCAAGAGACATAAAACAAGATTCAGCAGGCATATCATTTAGTTCTAAAACATATAAGTTCTTTCTTCTTGAACCAGAGAAAAACAATTTGTTAGAGGAGGTTTGTCTGACTTCACATATGTTAGGTTTAAAGATAACTTCAAATCCACTATCACACAATTGACTTATGCTAAGTAGATTATGTTTTAAACCTTCCACATACTGAACATTTTCTATTCTAGCAGAGTTAAGATTACCTATAGTACCTTTACCTCTGATTTTACCTTTGTCATTGTTTCCAAATGTCACTAGTCCTCCATCCTTCTTTTCAAAAGTTAGAAAACAATCCCTGTCACCTGTCATGTGCCTAGAACAACCACTATCCAGGTACCATGGTTTTGTTCTTGCACCCTGAGGCAAGACCTCTTCCTCATCATCTGACTGAGCCATCAGTCCCATGTCTGTATCTGCATCTTCTTGAGAATCTGATTCTTCCATGTCATCCCATGTGATCATTGCTTTCTTCTTGAAGGGAGGTTTTCTCTGAACCTTTTTTATGTCAGGACATTCATTTTTGAAATGTCCAGTTTTGTTGCATCCATAGCAAGTGACTTGACTTTTGTCAGCTTCAGTTTTGATGCTGATGTTGGTCTTTGGAAACTTCTTTCTGATCTGATTTCTTCTCAACATCATCCTTTGAATTCTTTTAGAGATTAGTGCAAGTTCATCTTCAGCTTCTTCTTCATGAACTTCTTCTAATTCTTGTGGTTCTTGCACATCTTCATCAGCAACTGATGGGGTTTGCTGAGATGCTTTCAAGGCAAGTGTTCTTACCTTCTTCACTGGTTTGTCTCCTTGAAGTACAACTTCATGAGCTCTTAGTGAACCAATGAGATCTTCCAGGTTCATAGATTTTAAATCTTTGGCCTGAGTGATTGCAGTGACCATAGGTCTCCACATACTTGGAAGACATCTCAGAATTTTTCTAATTCTATCATGAGTGGAATATGCCTTTCCAAGAGATCTCATTTCATTTACTATTGTAGTAAATCTTGCATACATCTCATCAATGGTTTCATTTTCACTCATTTCAAAGACTTCAAATTTTCTGACTCCAATGTCAATTCTAGTTTCTTTGACATGAGATGTACCCTCATGATGTATTTTCAGAGTATCCCATACTTCTTTAGCATTTGTACATTCATCAACTCTTTCACTTTCTTCCATGGTTAGTGCACATGATAGAAAGAGTCTAGCTTTAGAGTTTAGTAATACCTGAGCTTTTTCATCTGTTGACCATGCACTTTTTGCTTTGACAGCTCCTTCTTTGGTTGTTGGAACAAAGTCTTCATTTGTGATGACTGCCCACATATCATTGTCTTGAGATCTGAGAAAGAGTTCCATCTTGCCTTTCCAGAAGTAGTAGTTTGATCCATCAAAGAGTGGTGGTCTATTTGAAGATCCTCCTTCAGCTATGTACTTGACTTTAGACATACTTCCTGAATCTTTTCTCTAACACTTGTTTAAGTGTTCAAACCCTTAGAGCCTAGCTCTGATACCAATTGAAGTAGATAAAATAGTCACAAGGAAGGGGGGGTTTGAATTGTGACCCTTTAAAAATTATCCTGAAACTTAAAAATGATTCTCAAGTTGTTTACTTGGAATTATGTTAACTTTCTGACTTCAGAATGTTCTGAAGTTCATAAACAAAATTGCTTAATAAAGTATAAGTGTAAGTGTGTGTTGTGTATACTGTAAATAAAAGAGTATAGAGAAGAAAGAAAGAACACACAAAGAGTTATAGTGGTTCACCCAATGTGGGCTAGTCCACTCCCCACAATCCTGTGAGAGTTTCCACTAAGATGCTTGAGATAACCTCTCAAGTCCTGCACCTTACAATCTTGTTCACCTGAACAATTACACTCCTGTATTCTCTAAGCCTCAGCAGGCTTGCACCTTCTTGCTAAGTTAACCACTTAGACTTTTACAACCTTTGCTCAACCTAACACTTTAGGACCTCTAAAAGGTAGATGAGACTTTGTTACAATTTGTATGGAAGTTGGGTGTTTGTAAAACAAACAATGAAAGAAGAAGAAGAGGTTATCCTACAGATAACAAGAGTATTGATTTGCACTAAGTTGATGAAAGACTTAGAGATTGATCAATTTCAGTTTGCAAAAGCTTCAAACAAAATCAGAGTTGTTTTCTTGTATGCTTTTGCAATGGTGCAAGTTTTGCTAAGGCCAAGCCCTCTATTTATAGAGTCTTTGGGCTCATATAGCCGTTGTAGGGTGTCCAATGGTGTTATGCCATGTGTCCTGGGTCCCACAAGCTTTAACTTGAAATTCTGGGCAAACATTCTGATCTCTGATGAACATCAGAATGTTGTTGTGTTCATGATGATCTTCATCTGGGTTCATCATGTTCTTCATCTGGGTTCATCATGTATGAATGAACACATGAAGTTCTGGGCTATGCATATGCTTTTCATATGAATTTCTGGACAATAACCAATGTATGGACTTTTCTTCATACATCAGAATGTTCCTTTCCCAGATTTTGTCTTGGAACCGGTGCAGGAGGATTTAGTGGGATTCTGCATCTTCATGCCCATGCTTTGAGAGATTGTGTTGTCCTTGTTCAGTACCAACTCTCAGACGTGTCTATCTCTTGTTGAAGATGACAGATTTGCTTTGCTTTTGCTTTTTGCTTTTCACCTACTATACTGTTCATAAAGTAAGCATGAGCTGAGCTTGAACATTCTGATCATCAGAATGTTCCATCTGTTTCACTTAGGCTGATTTGTAAGACTATCATTTGATGTAATCAAATCCTAATAGTGAAACAATAATGAAGAGCAGTGATAATAACATCTAGGATGATATTCCTTTGTGAAATATTCCTAGTACATCAATGTTCATAGTCTTAAATGAACATTGAATGCCTTCTTTGACATAACTCTTGTATATGCCTTTATTGCTTGATTGATCCATGCAAATGTACTTTCCTGGACATATATTTATGTCACATGTGCCTTGCATGACCTTGATCACAGTTCTTGAGATTCTTGGCTTGTATAAGAACTACCTTCTGAACTAGGTTGCTTCTGAACAACCTTCTGAACTAGGTTGCTTCTGAACAACCTTCTGAACTAGGTTGCTTCTGAACTTGTTTGCTTCTGAACATTCTGATCTTCGAGCAACATTCTGATCTAACTTTCTGACCTCAGTGTTAGATCATGAATTCAAATGCCCTTTGATTTCTTGATTCTTGGTATGATTCAAACCTTGTTCCTGTCTTAGTAAAACACTCAATAGCACAAGTTAAATACCAAGGAATTAATCAAAGTCCATTAATTCTTTAATCATATTGGTTTATTATCTTTAAAATTAATTAGGGATTTTGCCTCAATAGCTATATATAGCTAATTGCAAGAACACCATAACATACTATGGTGCTGCTGTAGCTTATTGAGCAAGAAACTAAACTAAAGCTTATTACTTGGAGCTCAAGTTATCTGCATTTGTAGTGTCATGTAATATTTATTATATGGTATTTATTTTGGACCTTATGAATTTGGAATAATTAATGAACTTCATTGTAACTCGTACGTCATGCAAGTGTAAAATAATTAAACCCTAATTTTTCAAATGAATAAAATGATAATATTATCTTAAAGGTGGAAATAGTTTTTTTTATAAGGAGAGATTTGGACACAAAATTCACACTTACCTTAATCTAAAAATAAACAGGTAGGTTTTGTAGAGGAGAATCAAATGATAAAAATGGTGGTTTTATTTAGATGTATGGTGATCGATTTTTGTTGCAGATGAAGAGAGAAGGAGGTTTTGGTGGTTTGTGAGGTAAAGAAGAACAAACAGCATAGATAGAGAGATTCATATACACTACCCATTGTTCGATCTCAAATCAACGCATATACTCGCTATCTCCATAACAAGAATGGAGATAGCACCTATTCACAAGGTAAACACCATCTTTCTGAGCCCTTTCCTTGTGTCGCAAGATTCTCTAACCCAACCAACTTTCAAGCTTACTACATACCGAATTGATGGATACAAGATCATGAAGGTAAAACTATAGTAACAACTAAATAATATCCTAAAGTTTCTCGTGTTATATTCAATCAACAGAAATTTAAATAAAATAATATCTATTTATTCAAGCTAATGAGTAATTAGGCATCCATATTATGTTTCAAAAGAAACACTTGTGTTGAATTTGTGTGGATGGAAGTGGCTTTTTTTTAGGGCCGTACAAAACTCAGTCCGATCTTGCAACCAGTCATGAACGCATTGGGTCGGATTTGATCCGGTCAAAAAAATAGACAGTGACAAAAATAAGGGAAAGGACAGTGAAACGTTATAAGATCTGATGTGAGTAATTTTAGTGCAAATTGAGATGTTTAATAACTATGAAAAGAATATATTTATCTATCCACAAGCTTGTTATAGATCAAACTATTTATTTATGTCGTACTAGAAGAAAATATAATTTTACAAAAAGAATATACCTTTAAATAAATATGAAGAGCTGATTACACTCTGAATGTAGTAATAAATTTATCTACCTTCATCAAAAGAAGAAGTAGAGATAGAATTTCTAGAATAATCTTCTACAAAACTACTACCACCTGAAGCTCTTGTTGCAGTACTACCATTAGTATTGGACAAAGCAGAAGTTGTGGTTGTATTCCATTTTCCGACACGACCTTGAACTCCTGGTCTACTTGGTCTTGGCAAAGTGAAGGAATCACTTGATAGCATAAGATTAACTGAATTCATGTCAGGTCTTTCTACTAAACTTGCTTGACAGCATAATAAACCTAGTTGAATGCACATTGCAGCCTCATCGCCATTGTATTTACCAATGTTTTGGTCTATTAAATCCATAATCTTCCCTCCTTGATAAAGTTTCCATGCCTACAAATAAGTTATGAAAAAAGAAACATTGTAAAAATGTGAAAGAAATTGTCATAATATGGTAAGAAGTTTCATGTAAATTCCCTTTGACCATATAAGTCAACAAATAGGGATCTAACATACACATGTATAATGCTGGTTTTGTTGTTTGGTGTCCGATACATGTCAATGCAAAACGTGTACCATGTTCATCAAGAAATAGCATCATGATTTGGACACAGAACGTACTTGTTTTATTAATCCTAAGCATATATTTAGAGGCGGGTTGTATGGTATGCTGGATCGCCTAGTTAGGTGGTCCACAGAGGATCAGTACTTGAAAACAGTCTAAAACTTAACAACGATCAACGGCGCCCCCTCGGAAGTAGAAACTTACGGTTCTCTTCTTTCTTACGACTGAGACAATAACTTGATTGGTGTGCACTGAACAAAATCACGAAAAAATTAATGAGTTGAATTTTGATGCATACATATTTGTTTATTTTTGTGTAACATGTGCTGATTAAGTTAGTGTTTCAGCCGTGAGCACAAAGAGGGTCGAGAACTTCTGCTTCCTTAATGTGACAACTGTTGTCGTTAAAGTTTCGAACTATTTTCAAGTACGGTGGAATTTATCTATGTTTAGAAAATATACATTTTGCAGCAGCTTATCATTAATTTATTACAAGAATCTCAGTTGATGAGAATAATTAGCACATACTAAATTTTCTTTCATGCCTTCCATGAGAACAACTTACATAGCTTAGAAGATCTGCCTTTTCTGCATCAAGCTTCAGATCATGGTTTTTTCTCCCGCTAACTATTTCCAACACCAAGACTCCATAACTGAAAACATCAGTCTTTACAGAAAGATATCCACGCAATGCATATTCAGGAGCCATGTAACCACTGAGATTCATCAAACATAAAAAAGCATAAGGATTTCTACATCAGAATAGTAAAAAAACAACAATGACAAAGCAAAGCTACTCACTGTGTACCGGAAATCCTAAACGTTTGCACGTGAGTGTCCTCTCCAGGAAACAGCCTTGCCAAACCAAAGTCTGAAATTTTTGGATTTAATTTCTCATCAAGCAATATGTTACTAGCCTTAATGTCTCTGTGAATAATTCTTTCCGGGGCCTCTTCATGCAGGTAGAGAAGTCCTCTTGCAATACCGGTAACTATTCGAAACCGTGTCATCCAATCCAAAGACCTTTTTTTATCTGAAAATCGTTATATATAACCTTTGTCAATCATTGTTCAGAAACAATCAGAAAACATAGGCAAAAAAGAATTGCGGACACGTTCCTCGATGTGTACTAGAAATTGTTTTTCATACCAAATAGAAAGTGGTCAAGGCTTTTGTTTGGTAGATACTCGTAGACAAGCATTTTCTCGGGTCCTTCTGCACAACAACCTAGTAAAGTGACTAAATTCTTGTGCTGAATTCTTAGCAATAGCCTAACTTCGTTGGTAAATTCTCTAATTCCTTGTCTAGATTCCATTGACAGCTTTTTGATAGCTACTTCTTCACCATTTGGCATCAAACCCTGCAGCAAAACATGCACAGTTTAGTGAACTTTTGCTTGAGTTAAGTAAACTAAAGTAACCTTGTTTCAGAATTGTTTCATAAAGTACATAAACTTCGGTTCTTCAAAAAGAAAATTTGTGATTTGTGAGCTTCAGATGTCTTAATTTTCTCCTGTGCATTATTCAGTTCTCAAATGTGCTATAGACGGTTTAAAAAGATCAACTGCATAGTAGCAACTAGCAAGCCATCTAATCGTGATTTTGTCGCAAACTTCAACTGCAATTGCAGTCTCGAGCAAAGATTTTTGAGGTCTCTACAATCACCTGAGTTGCATATGTCAAAATTTTCTGCAATATCAAGGACTGCAACCATGACCGCAATTAAAATCTTAGACCTAAATTACAAATTTGGATCTACTACATTCAAGACAACATACATTCACACAATCAATGAATCTGAACCATTGGTTTCATTCATAACTCCACATCATCTCTTCCTGAGTTCCCAATTGATGAATCTAAGAGATAAAATTTATTGACTGTCTTAGAATTTTGGGTCGAGCCTAACCCAATGTCACAAAACGACTTGTAATGTGGGAAATGTTTCTCACTTATAAACACGTTTTTCAGACCATATCTCATCCAATGTGGAACTCTCAGCAGACAGCATGAATGTATGTTGCCATGAATGCAGGGAATCTGAATCCCTAAATTACCACAACACTTTAACGGAAGATTGGAACCCTACATCCTCGATAAAATAAAAACTAAATGAGAGTTAAAAATAAAAACAGGAATGGACATAAATATTCTACTATGAACTTCGAAAGATAGCCCGAACTTAGCTAGACTATCTGCAACTTGGTTGGCCTCTCTCACAACATGGCTTATTTTAACATAATCAAGATCCACATCAACTCTTCAATATTCCTGTCCAAACTGTGGCAAGTCTGGGTCAGCACACAACCTGAGTTGATTGTATTAACTGCTAAAAAGAATCCGATTCTAACAACAAATGCTTTAATCCTTTCTCTTTGGCTAACTGCAGACTCTAAAGAACAGCCCACAGTTCAGCTTTAACCACAGAACTAGGTATCAATTTAACAGCAAAAGCCCAAAGAAAACAACCATTTGAGTCCCTCGCATCACCACTGCCTGCTGCTTTCAAACCCCACCCGAGAATCTGCAGCATCACAGTTGATTTTTATCAGACTGGACAGAGGGGGAGTCCTCACAATAGGCTTCATTCATCACTCTGCTACTTGAAACGTGAATATTGATAGGCACTAGTTCATTCTTTTCCATTCAAAAGTCCCTAACCATATTCTTAGATTGGTGAATAATACCCCCAATGGAGTGATTCCCACTAGCGAAAACAACGTAGTTACAATTACACCAAACACAGTCCAGACTCCAGAGTGGCTGCGAATTAACTGTCCAGGGGCCCAGACCTGCAGCTACATCATTGTAAACCAAGTTTTTGGACAGCCAATCACTATTGTTATTTGAATAGAAAACATTTCCTGCAGTGAATTTCTGGAAATGCAACCATACGTGTTTAACTTGCCCGTAGTCCCTGAAAACATGAAGCTCGGTTTCTGGGGCTTGCTTACATAAAGGACATGTCTCAACATCAGTCATGCCACACTTTTTTCTAACGGAATTTGTCATTAAAATACCTCTTCCAAACTTCAAAACCAACAGTTTGATTCTCTCAGGCCCTTTCCATTGCCAAAATATCTTAAAACAATTTGGTTAGGGAAGGCTAATTGGTAACAAAATAATCATAGGCTGAAGCAATAGTAAACGTTCCATCAGAATGATTCCAAGCAATATGATTATCTTTTGTTTACACGCTATTGTCTTAACCCTCTCGGTAATCCGGATTTCAGCCCGAGGTAAGTAATGTTTGACCAAGATTGTTACAACCAGGATTCGAACGCCAGACACGTTGAGACCGATATTAATTTGGAAAAAATAATAATTCAATGTAATTATTGGTGTCTAACATTTGACACGCCTTCTATAAATGTCTGGTGCTAAAGTCCTTAACTGAAACCATCATTCATTGAAGGAAATAAATAAATTCCTTTCATATATCAATTTTATTGGATTCTAAAAGAACAAAAAAAAATAAAAGAAAAAATTAGAAATGTAACCTTAAAAACAGGACCAAAGCCACCACGACCAAGTTGATTAAGCTCAGAGAAGAAATTAGTAGCAAGCTGAAGAGTATTCAACTCAAACAACAAATTACCAGAGTCACCAGGATCCACCGTGTCTTCATCATCATCTCCACCATCTTCAGAGCCTGTGCCATGCTTCTTCTGCAAGCAGAAACATAGCCTGGAGAAGAACATGATATAGTCAACAGAAAAAAGTCAACGCGGATTTGGTGGAGGAAAGACAAAGAAATACGATTTTTGTTGTCCATGTTTGTACTTTGAAATGATGTCTCAACTTATAGTTTACTTTGTCTTCAACTACTACTACTACTTTCACAAGGTACTTGTTGATTACGTGTCAAATTATTAGTTTTACCAAAACATTTATTCGTAAATCAGATATGGGTATCTTTCGGTTTGGGATGAAAATTGAATTGAATCCAACTAAACTATTTGATAAATTTAAAATAACTGAATTGAACTGAACTGTTGATATTTCAAACTGTTCTAAACAGAACCGAACTGTTATGATCGATACCTTTGAATTTTTGTTACCGAAATGAATGGAACTATTCCGAACTGAACCGGAACTGTTTTGAATCGAACCGAACTGTTTCCGTTCAGTTTCAGAACTGTTAGTAATGGTTCAGTTTTTTTTGTTCAAATCAGCAGTTCGATTCAGTTTTTTTGTTTTCTTTTGCCACCCCTATCCGAGAGGATATAAATCGACTCAAATTCAATGTTACGGAAGAGTTTTGTAATTAAATGAAGTCCTATCCTAGATTAATGAGCTTTATCAAGAATGGATTGTTTAGAGAAATTCTGATTTACAAATATCATCACTTTTTTACATACAAGACTTATCGGTCAACAAAAATTAATGGAATGTATCCATAGTTGTAGATTACATAGATACATCAATTTTTTGTTGAAATTAAAGAAGTATTATTTTAAACTTTGTTACCATTTTAATTAAGTGTTAAATAAGTTTTTAATTTATATGAATATCTCAAATTCTACTTTTATTCTCTAAATAAATTCAGTGAACTTTGGTCCCTCAAATATTTGCGTAAGATCCTGAAAACTTTTTTATTTAAGAAGATAAATTAGTTCATCGAAATTAACACTAAAGATAATCAATTCTAAAATTTGAAAGAAAAAAAAAACACACTTTAAAGTCTCAAGCCAACACCAAAATCCTTAAACCTTGTTAGCTTTATTGTTTAAAATTTATATGAAATTCCAGAAAATTTACGTAACATCCATATATTTAATGCACTTATTTAAATTCAATCAATAAACAGAAGAAATTTAGTCCATGGTAGAAAGCGTATTAAAGAATAAAGTGTTCAAGTCTTGCGGAAGTTTTTGTCCAAAAAAATTTCTTGTGGAAGTTGTGTTATTTGTATAGAGAAAAGCATTGCCTTGTTAGACTTACTCATGCAATTTTGGCTTGGCATGTTAGAAAATTCTAAGTGAACAACTGCTACTAATTAAAAAAAAAATTAGCTATCTAATTTTTTGAATTTCTTCTTCTCATCTACCCCATAGTCAAAGCTTTGATTAAAAATGTTTCAAGAATGGAAAATCACAAGGTGTATGAAATTGCACATATTTCATTTGAGTTGAGAAGAATTTCATATTAAAAAACCGCACCAATTGAAGTAATCCAAGCCACATTGGTTTGCGATGGTTTGGTTTGCTTTGAATAACTTCGTATTCTTTTATATCGGGTGGTTAAGATGATTTTTATGCTCAAAACCAAATCAAACTACACCGCGATCACCTTTAGTATAGGGAGTATAAGCATGTCGCATCGCAAATGTATTAGACATTTTTTTTCCAAAAAAAATAAAAAATAATAGTCAAATACTTTCTTAATATGCATCGAAATGTATCGAACACGTATCGATGTTGATATAGTGTCAAACACAATACTTCACCATTTTTATAAGAGAAAGTCAATTAAGTAGGTTAATGCTTCTTTTGCAATGCTACCTTTTGTTAAGAAATTGTGCCTATTTCAGTGTCGACAACCGCTGTGTTCCAAGCAATTTGGTGGCAAATACTATTCCCTCTATGGTCTCGGAGGAGGATAACAATTCCTTGTTGCGCCTTCCCTTGAGAGAAGAAATTAAGGCAGCAGTCTTTGAGCTTAATGGTGACGGGGCGCCGGGTCTTGATGGCTTCGGAGGACATTTTTTCCAGACTTTTTGGGACATTGTCGCATTTGACGTTATTCAATCTGTTCAAGATTTTTTCATTACAGGTGTTTTAGCTCCTAATCTTAATTCTAACCTTATTGTTTTGATTCCCAAGGTGTCAGGGGCGCAGGTTATGGGTGATTTCCGACCTATAGCTTTGACAAATTTTCAGTTTAAAATTATCACAAAAATTTTAGCTGACAGATTTTCCTTAATTACTATGAGGATTATTTCTCTTGAGCAGAGGGGCTTCATTCGGGATCGCTATATATCTGAATGTGTAATTTTGGCGTCCGAGATTAATGTTATTGATAAGAGGCATTTTGGTGGAAATGTAGCACTTAAGGTTGATATTAAAAAGGCCTTTGATACTTTGGATTGGAATTTTCTAATTGCGGTTTTGCAACAGTTTGGTTTTGCTTCTGTCTTCACGGATTGGATTCTAACTATCTTACAATATGCCCGTCTTTCGATTCTTGTCAATGGCAACGCAGTGGGGTTCTTTCCTTGCTCCAGGGGTGTCTGGCAGGGGGATCCTCTTTCCCCACTTCTATTTTGCATTGCAGAGGAGGTTCTTAGCAGGGCGATTTCTTTGGCTCGCAATGTCGGAAAAATTGTGCCTATGTCATACTCCTGTGGTGTTTCCATTCCCACTCACATATTGTATACGGATGATGTGATGATTTTTTGTGCAGATACTAAGCAAAACATTCATTGTTTGCTTCATATTTTTGAGAATTATGCAGCGGTCTCGGGGTAATTGATCAATAACAATAAAAGTAGATTTTACTCGGGAGCTATGACAACCACTCACTCTCAAATGATTGTGGATTTGCTTGGATTTAGCGAAGGTAATATTCCATTCAATTACCTTGGGTGCCCGGTTTTTAAGGGGAAACCGAAATGTATTTATTTCCAGGCTATCACAGATAAGATTAAAGTGAAGTTGACAACTTGGAAATGAGCGATGCTCTCTATCATGGGGAGAGTCCAGCTTGTTAAATCCATCATCCTCGGCATGTTGGTATATTCCATTCATATTTATATGTGGCCTCGCAAGCTTCTCAAAAAAATAGACTCTTGGATCAAAAAAATTATTTGGAGTGGGGATATTCTTACTCGTAAAATATGTACAGTCTCTTGGAAATTTATGTGTCGATCTTGGGCATCGGGTGGTCTTGATCTTAAGTCTACGCGCATTATAAATGAGTCTCTCATGTTATAATTAGCTTGGAAGCTCATGTTGGAAAATTCTCTGTGGTCTCAGTTGCTTCGAAAGAGATATTTATCTAATGGCAAGCCTATTCAGCACTATGTAAAATCGTCGGTGTGGTATGGTATAAAGGAACATATTGGTTCGGTTGCTGCCAATTCACTTTGGGTTGTTGGAACGGGAGAAAATATTCTTTTTTTTTTGTCGGATAATTGGCTCGGTGAACCGTTGCTTGATTTGTTGCAAGTAGCGCCTCATTTCCATGATAGTTTTGATGGCACAGTTGCAGATTTTGCACGGAAAATGGAACATTCCTCAAGAGTTGCTTGATGTGCCCCAAGTGGCAGCACGCATTGGTACCATGGTGTTGCCCAATAGTCATCTTTCGGATTTGCTGGTTTGGTTACATTCTTCCGATAGCAAACTTTCCGCAAAGAATGCTTTTTCATTCCTAAGGCTGATTGCTCCCATCCTTCGTTAGGTTGCTGTTTTCTGGACGGGTTGTATACCTCCGTCTCATTCCTTCATATTTTGGCGCCTCATGCACGGTGTAACACCCCGTTTCCCAACATATAAATAATATAAAATAAATCAGAGTTCACCGCAAACAGGATGTCACATTTCGTTCTTCAAAATATCATTAAATGTAAATAGAGTTAAAATCCACTCTTTATTTAAAACATCTGCTTTCAATAATTAAAACAATGTTGCAGCGGAAAATATTCAACGTCTAAACAATACTTGGCACTAAAGGCCTCAACGTCATCAACATAATTAATTCCATCTAAAAATGGTTCAACAATAAATTCATAAAAAGAATACGTAACAATGGAAAATAAAATACAATTAATCTTCATCTCGTTGCGTATCAGAGCGACTCGTAAGACGACACAAGGAATCAACTCACATTAGCGGTTACTCTTGGTTATCTGCACGTTACCCACGTAGAGGCAACATTCAAACAGAAGGGGTGAAAATTTACATTCAATAATAATAAGCAATAATTCTATAAAAGAATTTAACAACATAAAACAACAACAATTTATCATCAACAATACTAATAAACAATGAGTTAAGTAAGAGAATTTAACAACATAAAACAACATCAATTCATCATCAACAATGATTCACATAACTTCAACAACAATTCATCAAACAAAACTTCGCTCAGCAACACGACAACAATGACCTGACAATGCAACAACAACGACTCGACAATGCAACAATATCGACTCAACAATGCAACAACAACGACTCAACAAATGCAATATGCATGTGGTATCATCAGAGCATCAAGCTCTCTTCGCTAATGTCGTGATTCGACTTGACAGGCTACAACCTCCTTCGCTTAAAGTTAACAGAGCATCAAGCCCTCTTCGCTTAAAATTAACAGAGCATAAAGCTCCCTTCGCTAATGTCATAATTTGACATGTCAGGCTACAGCCCCCTTCGCTTAAAATGATTATGCATTGACACTACCAATGCAACAACAACGACGACAACAACAACAACAACAACAACAACTTCACATTATGACTTCATAGTCTCACAATTCATTAACAGAAATAACATCATATAGGCATCATATTAAACAACAACAATTTATCATACATCTTCGTAAAAACATATTAAATTATCAACAAAAGATTTTCATGTCAAACCCTATTTTGAACCTCAACATATGGTTCACTTCAGACACCACTCCTCACCTCCTCAGACTCAATTTTATGTCATTGCTTCTCCAACCCAATCTCACACGATCACAAAACATTGTTTTTTGAACGACGATTGTATTATTTGATTTATGCACCGCTTATTTCAATCGTATAGAATAGAAATTGTTATTTAACTTGTAACATAATTTTGCTACTAGTTTTGATTAGTTTGTAAGAATGTGATACTTTTGAGTATGTTTTTTTTTGTTAGTTTAAATCACGTATCCTCTGCGTGCGTAATTGCAGAGACTAATCCCTCGAGCCTTGTAGGATCTAAATGGACGGTAAATTCTCGCATTGAATAATCCCTCAAGCCATGTGGGACCCAAATGGGCGGCAAACTAGTTTTAAGATGTTGGATTTGATTCTATAACATTGATTAAGTTAGAATAGACTCGTGTCATCTCATCTAAACGCTCTTAGTTTATGTTTTTTTTTTAAGAAGGGTTATGTTGTTGTTTTCTATGATAATTCAACAATATTGTTGATTAATCTTTTTAGAAAAAGCGTTGATGACTTGTCTTGTAACAAACCTTCCTATTGTCTCGTGCTAATTTCATTAGGTCTGATATTCATGGACGCTTATGATCTAAAATTTGACCTAATTAATGTAAGACCTAGTTTGGGTAAAATCCTGAAACGCTGAATTATGTATTCAACCTAAAAACGAGCTCTTCTTCTACATCGGGTGAATCCAACATAGCTATGAGTGCTCAGAAACTTGAAGTTAATAATTGAATTGCTGATAAAATACTTCAACAGGTTCATTATTCGTTCACTTTATTATATGTTGATTCATTTTGGGAATTTTAGAATTTTCATTTTTTGAAGCTTGTTACTTGGGGTTGTAATTGGGATCCATTTGTTGATAAAAATATATGCTTTAGGCTTTGTTTGGGAGTTTGGAGGGGAGGTGAGGGGAGGGTTTTGAAAAAAAGGAAGGTGCGAGTGGAAGAAATAGAAGACATTGGGAGGAGAGGACTTTAGATGTTAATTTTTTACTCATAATTAAAAATCCCCTTCATGTGGGGGAACTCAAAAATTGTATTGAGGGAGGGTTTTGGGGATTATGGAGAGTTTATATGAATTTTTCAAATTTAATCTATGTTGTTATAATATTCTTAAAATTAAAAGTATATTAATCAATAAGTATATAGTTTATCATTTTCTAAAAAATGGTTCTTTCAAAAAATGTAAATTTTTTGTCCATTTTTCTATATATTTCCAACCCCCTAAAACCCTCCCCTCCGTTCCCTTCCAAACTCCCAAACAAAGCCTTAGTTTATTGTAAAGTGGAATGTAAGGGAGCATTAGGTTTTGTGAGAGTTAAGGTTAGGTTTTGATTAATTTGAGAGATTTTCGTAAGAAGAAAAATCGTCGTGCTTTATCGGTGTAAACTAACTTTAAAGTGACATCCAATAAAAATTGAGAATTTGTGGATTGTTTTTAAGAAAAAGGTTGCAATATATGATTATATGTTTATAAGGAGAAAAATGTCATGTATTGGCGGTGTAAATTAGATTTAAACGACAACCAATAAGAATTGAGAATTTGGGGGTTATTTTTTTTAAAAAGAAAGGGTTGCAATACATGCTTACAAGTTACATGGCAAATACGATGGATTCTAATGGATGACAAAGTAAATTTATTTTACATGGTTTGTGCATATTCATCGAAACCCGTAAGAAGAAAAATAGTCATGCATTGTCAATGTAAAGTAGCTTTAAACTGACATCCAATAAGAATTGAGACTTAATAAAAAAAGGATTGCAATATATGCTTACGTGGCAAATACGATAGATTCTTGTTGGATGACAATGTAAATTTATTTTACACTGTTGGGGCATATCCATTGAACCCCTATGTAAATTCATCGAATTTAATACGATGACGGCAAATAAGAATCAAATATGTGTACTTATTTCTCAAAGCAGTTATAAGTAGTGATCGTACCTGACCAGAAGGTGGTTGTCGACGCTGAGTTGAATGCGATGGTTCACGGTGGTTGTTTATACTTCCAGTGAGCGTTGGACCGAATGGCGGGTGTGTACATGCATACACTCCGACGCTCAAGTCAGTAGAGTTCAGAATGGGGGTTTGAGAGTATGAGAAATTCTATCTTGGAGGTTGTGAGGAGCCTCCTATTTATAGAGGTGGGTGAATGCAGAGCCGTTGTAAGGCACACGTGTGACCGACGGTTACGAAATCGTAAGAAGTGTAACCGCCGGTGAGATATTCACGGGAACGTGGGTTTAGAGACTTTGCTAGACGTTTGAACTATTCTCCTTTGCTCCGAGTACCCCCCTCAAAGTGAAGGGGTGTGTTGCGAGTAATTTGTCAAATGCAGTATTTGGGTTTGATTTGCTATTGGGCCTAAGTAATTAAGCCCAGGTCTTTAACCGGTCCAGAACAAGTAGGCTTATGTGGCGATTTGGTAAGTTTTTATTGGACGTCGGTGTAAAACTAATTTACTTCAACGATGCATCATCATTTAACTTAGATTACCTTATGTTGCTTTTATTTGAAGCTTTTCAGTTTTTGAAGCTTTGTATTGAGTTGGGTACATCGTAATTGGGTAATCGTTTGTTGAAAAAACGGGTGTTTTGTTTTAGTAGGTGTTTAGTGTAGAATGGTATGTGAGGGGGCTTTAGGTTTAATGGGTTTGATACATTTATGTTCATCAAATTTAATATCAGTTGGAGAATAGTTATGATCCAAATTTACTATATATAGTATTTAGTATTTACTACTATTTGGTATTAGCCATCAATTTAATACCTAATCTATCAATCTCTCATCAATTTAGTCTCTAAAATAAATAAATTTAATAAGTAGTCAATAAGGCTTCCTTCAAAAAAAAGTAGTCAACAAGGTCTAGCTCAACCGACAATGCAATATTGATAGGTTGAATACCATCACCCAAATTCAAACCATGCAACTGGCAGTTGTGTCAGATTTTTTGGTGGTGCTCTCCACTTCGTTTACAGACAAAACAAAATAGTACCTAAAGTATATGAAATTAGTCAATTTATCTCTAAAGTGTATGAAAAGCTGACAATTTAGTTCCATGATCTTAATATCATGAACTAAATTGACGGATTTTATCTACGTCTAAAACTATTTATTGTATTTATTTAGTTGTAGGATTAAATTGAAGACAAAATGATAATTTAGGGACTAAATCAATGGTTTATTCTAGATAGCATTTTGTTGAGTGCTGTAACTCATATCCATGGTTCATTAGTTGCTAATTGCTAATTGGCATGTGATACAATCCCATATCACCGGGAGTATAGATACTATCCACAAACCAAGAAACATGAATTGAAAAAGGTTAGCTTTTCAACTCTCATCTTTGAATGAGAATGTTTTGTTATTTAAATATCGAGTAAATCATTAAATTGGTCCATGTCTTTATAAGTTATTATAAAAAAAAATGAGCAAAAGTTATTATCAAATTAGTCTTTTACTTTATTGATATTTCAAATTAGTCTCATTCTTTATCGAAAATTTCTCAATTAAATTACTACATTTATGTTTGTCACTTTATGTTTTTGTCGCATGATTAGAGACCTAATTCAAATTTTTTTGATAAAGACTGAGACTAATTTGAAATATTAACAGAAGTGACTTATAAAGATTGGATTCAACCTGAATTTTCAAGCACTTGTTGTTGTAGAAAGTAATAATTTCTTGGAATGAACTGGAGAAGTTGAAACCGTTGGTCCAGCAGAAGATCAACGAGCTTAACAGCAGAAATGGTCACCAACAATTCAGTGGATTTTTCTCCAATGGAAAAGCAAACTTTGACTAGTAATGACCAAATAAAGGTAAAAAGCAAACCAAAATTTGTTGTGGGAGGTTGCATGTTAGGAAAAAAATAAGCTACCTATTTCTTTGACAAGAATGAACGATCACAATGTGTCCAAACTTTGACTAGTATTTTTTATTTTTTTATGGATTTTGATTGTAATCAAAAGTAATTTTGTTATATGTATGTAAGATTAAAAAGACATTGTTTCAATAATACAATAATACAAGTTTCTCTAAGAATGTATTTGCAGAAGTTATCTTGCTTGCGTTGAGAGAATTCAGCTAAGTGTTAAAGGAGGGATTAAATTATTGGTTTGAGCTAAAGGATAAAAAATTTAAGATTTTGAGTTCAAATTCTAACAAAAAAGTAAATATTAATCTAACTATTAATATTCGTCTTTTAAAAAATATATGTAACTTTCTAATATGTTTGAATTCTTTATTTGTTTTGGTTATAGTAAGTTTTTGCTAATTTTAAGAGTTGTTTGAATAAACTATGGTCTTGTAGTCTTTAACCAATTAGGTGTTCATTGTTTTCAATTTTGCCACTAACCAAACAATTCCTGTAATTTTGAGAGATTTCATTTGTGACCATTCTTGTAATTTTGTTTTATTTCATTCGTTCCAGAGGTTGATCATTTGAAGTGAAGTGAAACATTTGAAGCGGCCACAACTAAATAAAGTTTAAGAAATGCTAATGTAGTAAGTGTTTTAAGAATATTTGATAAGAAATTTAAAGTAACAAGTTATAAAAAGATTAAAAAAACAATTTTTTTCAACGTAAAATTTAACCCTTATTTTATTTTTTTTAATCATTATCGAGTGTCCTTAAAATATTTGTTAGTATAACCATAATTATTTTTATTTTTTTATATAGTTTTGGCAAACTTAAGATTTTTGTAGTATATATTTGATTCCATTGTAATCCTTCTAATTCTATCAATCCAAACATAGTGAAAGTTAAAGAATATTTATAGATATAAAAATTGATATTTTTTAATATTTGAACCCTTTAAAAACTAGACAAAGAAATAATAATAATTCAAAATTCAATTGAAAGATAAGTAAAATCTAGACAAGACTCAATTAAAAATCAAAGTCTAAATTTTTTATGGAAGTCAAATACTCCCAATCAATTTGAGTTAAGGAACTCGGAATAGATTATTTGCTATTAGCCAATTCAAAAACAATGAAATAACAAAGTTTATTGTAACCTATCTATGTATTTGGCTTCAAAATATCACTTTTCTTTGTGCAAATTTAGGTATTACCGTGGATTGGAAAAAATAGATTTTTTTTTTTGTTGAAAAGGCCGAAAAAGATATATATTATAACCACAACAGACGCTTTAGCATAAGAAATGTCAAAACATAACAAAATAATTGGAAATCGTCAAAAACCACAAGAGCCAAAATGGCACAAAGTTTGGAAGAAAAACTACAAAATTGCATCTAGACAAAATAAAGGTTTCAACCTCCAAAATTGGTAGTCAAAATCGAAGGTAACATATGTCGATTTCAACCACCGGAAAGATTGAAGCTTCACCCTTTCAGTTAACGTTTGCAACCTTTCCTCCTTCGTTTGGAGAATTCGCTTATTACGCTATTTCCAAATTACCCAGACAACAAAAAGCCAAATAATATTGAGATAGCTGAGTCTTCTTCGAAAATCCTCGTAAACCGCCAAACTGATGAAGATGATTGACAAGTAAGCCATGTAAAGTTGTTGAATAACCCAGCCAATCAGTAATAAGCGACCACATACCACCAAAAAAGCACAATTAATAAACAAGTGATCTATGTTCTCATTGGCACACCACAATTTGTAACGCAACCTTAGTCATTATCTGTTAAAACACACCTTTGAACTAGCTTGTCCTTTGTAGAAACCCGATTAAAAAACAGATGTCAAACAAAAATCGAGTGGATAAAATTAAAATGATATCATGATTTTGTTGAATCGAAAAAGTTATTTTATGAAATTATTTTGACAAAATCATTTGTGACACCAAACAAACATTTTATTTTGTATTTAAAAAAAAAATTCACAAGTCCTAACTCAACTGACAATATGCCGAAATTGTTAGGCCGATACTATGACCTGAATTCAAACTCCAGTACTTCCACTTATATGTGAGTTTATAATGGCTTTGTCATTTCGTCAATCTACTAAAAAAGTCATTTTATTTTGTATGATGAATCATTTCCCTTTTCTTATTTTTGTGCAAAATCTACTCACAACTTTTTATCCATAAAATTGTTAAAGAAAAAGGTTCCAATATGATTAGCACATTTCACAATCCATTACAACATAATGACAACATCCAAACAGACCCTAACCTACATTTCCACATTTACCCTCACCAAAACCCCAAAATTCCAATCCAATCCTTTCCTTGAATCACACTCATCTTCATCCCCAAACCCCAACCCTAAACCACCATTAACGAATTCATCACAACAACAACATCATTAAACGCTTCGTTTCAAGAATTTCAATTCAACAACAAAAAAACACTGAAACGCTGCGTTTCGAGAATTTTTCAATTTCAACCTAAAAATGAGGTCTTCTTCTTCTACATCGGGTGAAATCAACATAGCTATGAGTGCTCAGAAACTTGATGTTGATAATCGAATTTCTCTTCGATTCTATTATCGAATCGCCGATAACATACTTCGACAGGTTCATAATTCATTCATATACTTTATTATATGTTTATTCAATTTGGGATTTTTGGAATTTTAGTTTTTTGAAGCTTTGTATTGAAATTTAGTTACTTGGGGTTGTAATTGGGATTCATTTGTTGATAAAAATCGATGCTTTTGTTAGTTTATTGTAGAGTGGAATGTGAGGGAGCATTGGGTTTTGTGAGAGTTAAGGTTTTGATTGATTTGAGACATTTTATGTAAGGAGAAAAATGGTTATGAATTGTCTGTGTAAACTAGCTTTAAACTGGCGTACAATAAGAATTGAGAATTTGGCGGTTATTTTTAAAAAACGGTTTCAATATATATGCTTACATGGCAAATACTATGGATTCTTATTGGGTGGCAATGTAAAGTTATTTTACACTGTCAATGCATATCCATTCAACCCTTATGTAAGTTCAGCAAATTTAATACACTGGTGTTCAATAAAAATCAAGTATGTGTAGTTATTTCTCAAAAGCGGTTATAAAGTAGGCTTGTTGGCAATTTGATGAGTTTTTTATTGGACATCAGTGTAAAACTAATTTACATCGACAGTGCGTCATCATTAAACTCAGTTTATTTTATGTTGCCTTTATTTGGTACTTTTTGGTTTTTAAAGGTTTGTATTGAAATTTAGGTAGTTGGGGTTGTAATTTAGGTTCCATTTGTCTATAAAAATCGATGTTTTGTTATAGGTGTTTATTGTAGAGTGGGGTTGAAGGAACCTTAGGTTTTGTTAGAGATAGGGTTTTATTTAGATTTTGATGGATTTGAGACATTTAAGTGCACTACATTTAATATCAGTTGGAGAATAACTGATCAAAATTTACTATATATAGTATTTAGTATTTTACCATTAGATAATACTGATATAATAAGCCATCAATTTAGTTCCTAAATCAACTCTCTCTAAAATATAGGCCTAACTCTATAAATATAATATGCAGTCCCTAAAGTATACAAAATTTGTCAATTTAGTCTCTAAAGTATACGAAAATCTGTCAATTTAGTTTCTGTGATCATAATATCATGGACTAAATGGACATATTTTATATACTTTGGGGACCATTTTGCGTATTTATATAATGTAGGGATTTTGTTGAAGAAACTGATAGTTTAGGGACTGAATTGATGGTTTGTTCTAGATAGTATTTTGTTGAGTATGACTCATATTCATGGATATGTGGGAATCTCTGGTGCAGTAAGTGGAGATGTAAGCGCAATGAGTGTAGTGGAAATGTACGCACAATTAGCTGAATTATAAGATCGATCATTTGTCTTATTGGGTGTCTTTATTTGTCTATTTACGTTAGAATTGGGTTTGTTGTTCTAACGTATTTAATGTCAGTTATACGATATATGACTTGCATGAATGTCCCTATCTAATTTCAGCTTTGCATATGCCAATGATCGAGATTTTAAATTGTTAGTGTTGTTGTGGACACAGTTATGTTTTAGTATTTGGTTTTGCAAATGATTGTGGACAATGTGATCGATGTTTGTCATAGCAGTCCACAATTTAAAACTACGAGGTTAATCAATGTATTCTTGATTTCAAGATGTTTTTCTACTGCTGAATTTAATTCATTTATTGTCCTGCTTTAAATTTTTCTTTTTATATTTGGAGACGTTTGCCTGGTCATGTTTACTTCTTCTGAAGATGAATTAACTGTTTAGTTGCTATGTCTGACCCTCGTTTCCATCAATTGATTTTTACCATTGCAGGCTGATATCTTTCGTGCAGAGAGGAATATTATTGACCTATATGTCATGCTTTTAAGATTTTCTAGGTAATGCAATGTTGCCTGTATATCACTATTTGACTTGGGGTGTGTTTAGGATTGACTTATTTGAGCTTATCTACTAGCATAAGCACGTACAAAACTCTTTTGTGAGAGCTTATGAAAACAACTTATGACATGTCCATAAGCTCTCCAAAGTAGCTCAGGAAAACGGCTTACATTTTTTTTAATCATGTTATAGAAATAGTTTATACATAAGTACTTATACAATAAGCGCTTATGCTATAAACATTTAATTAAGCTTCTTATCCAAGCAGAACCCTATAACGTATCTGGCTTTGGTTGGATTGTTTAAAAGAGATGGACTTTGTTGTATTTGTTTTTGTGTAATCACACTGCATTGAGTGTTCTGTGTTTTGTTTTAGTTTGGTATCTGAGACAATACCGCGTCACCGGGAGTATAGGTCATCTCCATCAACCAAGAAACAATCATTGAAAAAGGTTGACTTTCAACTCTTATCATTTAGTCAAAATTTTATTGTATAAAATCTTGGGTTCAACCTAATTTTTCATGCGTTTGCTGTAGAGATTGTTGATTTCTTTGAATGAGCTGGAGAAGTTGAAACCGTTAGTCCAGCAAAAGATCAACGAGCTTAACAGCAGAAATGCTCACCAACAAAATGGACGGGGAAATTTTCATTCAAATAATTCAGTGGATTTTTCTTCTGCGAAAAAGCAAACTTTGCCTGGTAATGGCCAAATAAAGGTAAACTATGCAGGAAATTTTCTTTCAAAGGTTGTAGCTCACCAGTAATCTTCTTTCTAGTAACTTTGCCTTATATATTTTAGCAGGCAGTAAGAGAAACTGCTAAGGAGTTTGTTTACCAAGGATCAAGTGGCCAACAGTTCACTTATGTTAGACCTGTGGAAGAGCAAGTGCGAAGACTGTAAGTTTTTCACTCATGTTTCATCTATAATTGGCCCCCTTTATGGTGATAGGTATTTCATGTATTATTGCAGTTTTTTTTTTCATCACGGGTATTAAGTTAAATCAAAGTATGTTTCATCTGTTCGGTTATTTTCTAATTTTGATTGAGAAAATGTCTGCATTTAAAAGTTGATAATGCTAGAGGGTCTTTTTTGTGCACATTACTGTGTTACTTTTAGAAACAAACTTTGACCTAGTCATGTGAACAAGGATTCAACTGTTAAAACATTTCATTCCTTTTCCAAGGTTATACCAGCCGGTTGAAGTGCAATATATCTTTATGTCCAATGGTAATGGTATAGACTACAGAGTAGTGGAACATAATAGCTGATACACTACAAAAGATGAGATTTCCTTTTGCTGAATTTGATGGTAAACTTTATGAAAAAGTCATGTCAACCAAAAAAATTATAGAAAGCATAAAAGATGAAAAAATTCAACCTCTGTAAAAAGATTAGTAACCACAAATCAAGAATTCAAGAATGTGATAAAAATGAGAAACTGGGAAAAAAAGAATCTTAAAGAACCCAACTAGCTGGAACCCAATAACAAAGTTCAGTGGTAGTTTGGATTTAAAAAAATGCTTGGGATATGCCTAATTTTACCATTTGTAGCACTGCGTCGAAATTGAAAAACTAGTCTGCCTTGGTCTTCTGGGGCATTTCACAAACTGTCTTGCATTTTTCTGATCAATATTGCTTGACTAATGGGCCCCTTCCATTTTTACTTACCTTTTGTAGATCTCTAACTCTGCCACCTCCAAAGCAAGAAACTCTGTCTAGACATTCTATCTTTGGTCCGAATGGGCTTAATGGGCAGTGGCGGCCACCTACTACTGGTACAGGGGTATGCTAGTGCATCTGTATATTTCCATTGTATTCTAATTTTCTATTCAAAGATCATCCTGACTTTTCTATATGGCTGTAGATCAGGTATCCAACTAACATAGATCTGTCTCCAGTTGAACTACCAAGGTAAGTTTGTAGTCCTTCATGTATCTGTGAACTGGTTTATTTATTGATTTGATGTATTAACTTAGTCCATCCTACTGGGTTTTCTCTGTGAACATACAGCCTACAACGTCCCTTGGAAGATGCATCTTCGAGTAATAAAGATAATAGCATTGAAGAACTCCATAAATTAGATTTAAATTCAATTCCTACTGATAGTGAAGACAGCCAGCCCCAGCGTGCTCAGGAATCTCCTTCTCTCATCTCTTTTGAAGAAACAGACACCTCTGCTCAAGTAGAACTTATCAGACAACCTTCTCCTCCACCCGTACTTGCTGAAGTGCATGATTTGGTTCCTGCAGTATCGCCTCACGTTAATGAGGCAGGATGCAAGACAGAGATTCCATCATCTGATAGTTGTGTTCGTGCCGAGTCTCCCCTGCAACTGCACATTGTGAGTCTATAACATTTTCTTGCTGTCTACGAAGTTTTATTATTCTAAGGTTAACAATCCTCAGAAGGCATAATGAAGTTCGTGTTTAGTGTTTACTTTTTTCAAATATACTTGCAATTTTTAGAAATATTGAATGTTGAATAAAGTTTGACATCATTCCATCTTTTTCTAATAATTTTTTCTACTTTCTATGCGCAGTCAACAGCTTTGATGGAGAATTTTATGAAACTTGCCAAGTCAAATACTAAGAAAAATTTGGAGACTTGTGGTGTCCTTGCTGGTTTGCTTGTAAGTGTTGTTCACATTTTTGTCTTTAAGTAAAGCAATATACAAAGGTAGAAAATTGATTGTTATTTTGTACAATGCACCTGATTTGCAGAAAAACAGAAAATTTTATATTACTGCTCTAATAATCCCCAAGCAGGAGTCAACATCAGATTCTGTAAGAACTCTTTCATTATAAAACTTTTAGTGAATATGTATTGTCTACTCTGTAAACATAGAACTGATTTTATCATTCTTCTTGAACAGTGTCAGACTACACATGAAGAGGAAATATTTGAAGTGCAGGATAAAAGATCACTTTTCCCCCTTGGGTGGATCCATGTGAGTTTTCAAATTTTGTGCTTGGAGGAACTTAGTCATTATGAAATTTGTTCCTTGCTATTTCATAACTTTGAAAAAATTTATATGAAAAATGATTTGATGTCGAATAAATTTTCTCATTTTGTGACTTTAGTTTTGCTTATTGTAAATATAGCGCTTATCTAAATTCCTTATTTTTACTTATCTTACGTTGTTGTGAACACTAACACTGAAATATATTATTCTTAATTGCCAGACACATCCTACTCAATCTTGTTTCATGTCATCAATTGATCTGCACACCCATTACTCATATCAGGTTAGTACATTAAGTTTACATTTTTGTTCTTGCGTAGTATCTGGAGATGGATTTATGTTTTTTAAGGAATGTTGAAAGAGAGGCCTCAAGAACTACCAATGATGGCAATGTTGTGTTACTTGAAGATTTATTTTTTTTGTCTATTTTATGAATTTAAATTATTGCAATATGTTATATATAATTCATATAGAACATTATCCTTTTATTACTCTACCTTGGGTTTGTAATCAAACTCGTACTGTCTGACATATTGCTATTTTTGGTAGCATTCATTCCTCCATTGTTTCTACCAAAGATGGTTCTATTCTCTCATATTTCTTACGCAAATGTTTATATTTTTAGATTATGCTGCCAGAGTCTGTTGCAATAGTCATGGCGCCAACGGATAGGTCAAGGTAAGAGATCATATTTTTTTATGCATGGGTAATAATTGATAACAAGGAAAACATCTCCATAAAAGAATAAGTTGGTGGGAGATCGACTTTTAAAATTTATCATGAGTTTGCTCTATACACATGTGATCCCTTAATGAATGAGTGAAAATCCAGTTTAGTTCCAGATATAAAAAATGTAATTCAATTTAGTTTCTTAGGAAAAAGAAGTCCCCAAATAGTCCCTCAAAATCACTTACCCAAAATACATTATTCACTAACTAAAATTTTAACACCCAGAATAGTCTCTAACAGTGGGGTTAATATGTCTGGATTTTGTATTTCTGAGAGATTATTTGTGTACTTTTTTTTTAAATGACTTAATTAGGTGCCACATTTTTTCTTAAGGATTAGAATGAGGATTAACTCTAAATAAGTTTATGAACCTCAACAAAAGGCATAATATAACTTGGAAGAGAGCGAGATGCCTTTTAAGAAATGATGTATAACATTACCACACATAGAAATCTTAGCATAACTCTTAAGTCTAAGTTAGTTCTTATTATTCCTCCACCTACATCAGCATATTCACTACCCTTAGCTGGAAATGGACCCCCTACAGTCAGCAGTCACTAGTTAAGATTTAGGTTGTTGATAAAGATCATACGGTTGAGACCCATTACTGAACTTATGATGGGAGCCGTCCGAGTAGTATGACTTGGACTTGCTTACTACAGTGATAATTGGGATTTCTGATTGCAGGCAATCCTGGTCCATGCTTGCCCCACAAAAATAGAAATAGGAAAAGTCTCTCATTTACATACTAAGAAGTAACTGACTTTCGGATATTCTTTCATAATAAATTCAATATTTTTTATCGTCTCTCTCGAGATTAAATTTACGTTCATTGCTATCTTTGTGAAATTTTCCCTATCTACTTTGAAATTACATTTGTGAATTTACATGAACAGAAACCATGGCATTTTCCGGCTGACAACCCCTGGTGGAATGTCTGTTATTAAACAATGTGATCAACGCGGCTTCCATCCACATAATCAACCTCCAGATGGTGGTCCTATTTACAACACATGTACAGATGTTTACATGAACCCAGATTTAAAATTTGAAGTCATTGATCTTCGGTGATCATAAAAGTTTTGTTTACATACCCTTTCATTGTGTGTATATATATATATAAACCATGATTTCTATTTTCTTCTATATATAGTTTTGAATTTTTCCATTAAATCAGCTGTGTCCATAAATCATGTTTGGCTGTGTTTGTAAATGTAAATAAATCTTTGCTTGTTGGAATGGCTCTTCTTTCTTTGGATCACAACTTATTTTGACTAAATAATCTAGAATGAATTGGATTCAAAGTTTGATCATTTACTTTTAAATTTCTTTTATAGTTTGACTTTTCATCATTGTTCTTTGCTTTCAACTATTCTATCTTATTAACCTATTAATCTTTACCATTTTTTTACAATGTGGATTATTCCAATTTTCTCTCTAGGATTTGTTATGTCTAATTTTATATTGTCTTGTGTTATGACTCGTTCAACAAAACATTTTCAACTATCTGACACTATTTTTTTCATTAGTTTTTTAAAAATGTGAGAAACACATTTTCTTTTATTTGTTAAAATATATAGTTTCCTCTAAATTTATATGCGATCTACATAGTTTTGTGCAATTATTTACAAATTAGTGATATCTATTGAAAGTTTAACTAAATAAAGTGTTTAGAAAAGTGTGATAAAATATATGTTGCTATTGTTAAAATATGTGAGAAATACTTTTTACTACACATTACACCCAATCATTTACTGTATGTATAATGATAAAGATAACCATATTTCTTTTCGAAACAAAGTTGTTATATTATTGCTCCAAGTGTCTCTCCCAATATAGACAGTTTTTCTTATGATAGGCAATACTTAAATCAAAGGTGGGAGACAATGTCATCAAGCAGTTGTCAATCTCTTCTCTTACATGCTAGGCTTTTGTTGTCCTTGACAAAGCATTGAAAATGAAACACTTACCTAAATTTCGTTCAAGTACCAACAAAATCTAATCCTAACTAGTCATCATAATTACATAGAAATTGGTAAATAGTGAATCAACTTTGGTAGCTGCAATAGTATCTATTTTGGAGATTTCAAATTTCTGTCACTCAAAATTATCCATGGAATTGATGATAAAAACCAATTCACATTGATAACTAAGGATTCCCCGCATTCGAGATATCAATGATCTTTCGATTAAAATCAGACGGTTCAAAAAAATTTAATGTGAATTATAACTCTTAAAAGTCGAACTAATCTAAACAATCTTAATTGAACATTCACCAATATTCTAAAAGCATGGATGCGGCGGCGAATCCGAATTCCACAAACAAGGCATCTTTAGAGGGCAAAACCACCTATATAATTGAGTTATTCGATCTGAGTGTCTATCTGAAACTTGGTGATATATTTTCATTTATTTAGGGTCCACTAAAGCAACCACAGCCATGTCTCCATACTATATATCAATCATGTAACAAAGATAGGTAATGGGTCTCACTCAAAAGTTCATGACATATTTCAAATATATAGGTTATGTTTTTGGTTACACTTTTTATTGCAACAAAACAACTTTTTATGGTAATGCCAATTGTGGATTAAGATAGATGGCACTGTGGGATCCTTCAAAAATTGATGGGTAGGGTCTCATGTTGTGGCAAGAATTGAGCATCTCAAATATGAAGTTAAGGACTTTTTTGTCATCAAGGTTTTGAGTTTATTCATTTTTCCATGTTGGGAAATTGCTCACATGGCAAGCTGACAAAAATGGGTTATGTGTATTGGCTAAAAGAAGGAACAATAGTTATCTATTGAGAATTTTGGGTCCATCCTTAAATGTGACCCCTACATCCCATGCTCTGAAAGTTATACACATCAGGGCCTAAATCCAAATTGTCTAGGGTTTTCTTCTCACAAATATTAAATTATCTTATACAAAATATCATAACCTCAATTACGAACTATGAAGCATATACACATGTTAATATTGTAACTTTAATTAGGAACTATGAAACATATGTACAGAAACATATTATACACGACACAAACACGTAAACACCGATAAATTGAGAATCAAGATTTACATATTCATCATCGTATCAAAATCTTGTTAAGTATTATTACAATTTTAACATGAGTCAAGTTAAAAGATAGTATAAGAGTCGCCATTATATAATTTGAGCACTTTGTTTCTGTGCAATAAAATAAAACAAAACAAGATGCCAAACTATTGAACTATCTCTTTCACCTCCCCCATTCATCTACTATCAAAATGCTAAAAAAAGAATCTAATCAATTTAAGGCCTTTTAAACCTTAGATGATCGTCATCGTAAACAATATTTAAATTTTGTGTATGTCCCTTTTCATGTTTGGCCAAATGCAAGTGTCAACTTGTTAGAATCGTGTCTTAACTGTGTTGGACAACGACACATGTCAGACACTCGGTCATACCTTCAACATGGAGTGTCGATGTCAGATTGATTAAGAAGACTTCAATATTTTCATGTTAATGCAGCGTGTCAATTAAACTTATTCTTTAAGCATTCATTGAGCTCATTTTGTTTTAACATCCAAGTACAATCCAATGTGTGACAAACATTTGCAGAATACTTGAAGATCATACACACACACATACTTTAACATGGTATTCAGTATATTAATATAGCTAAAAAATTCGTATCTAAAGAAGATTAGTATGCTTAATCAAATATAACATTTTTTCAACACTTAGTGCTTGTTGAATATGACACATTTGGCTGGTAGGTAGGAAGTTATTTTCATTGCAACAGTTTCACAATAATAATTATAATAAGGGTCTTGTTAACCAGTGTCTCTGGGGCACTAGTTAAGGAACTAAAAATAGAAAGAAAAGTCAAGTTTTATATTAAAAAGAACACTTTTTTAACTTTCAAAAAGTAGAATACACAATTTTCAAGACAAAATTTCCTCTTATAATTCTTTAATCAGTGCCCGGGGGCATTGGTTAACATTTACCTTATAATAATTATAAGATCCAGGTTGATGAAACTTTGTTTCTTTCTTGAGTCCATGTTTCAAGAAATCAAGCAGATTTTTCTTTACTTTCAAAAGATAATTAAAATACTTGTTGCATTAAAAATTAAAATGATGAAATGAGAAATAAGAAGGAAAAAAAAACTAACTAAGTAGGGCTATTCAGTGAGTTGTTGCCTTTTTTGTTAATTATTTATCTATTTTATTTTTTGACTTAAATACACTTTTCACCCTTATATTTCAAAAAGTTGCGATTTTAGCCCCTTTTAAAAAAAATGGATATTTTGACGCCCTAATTTTGGTCCTCTTTTGATTAGCTGATTTTGATGGAGATTAGCTGATTTTGATGATGTAAACTGGCATAGAGATAGAAGTATGCTGATAAGTGGAGTCCAAACTAGCATGGTGTAACTTTTGGCCCCCCTAAAGAAGGATCCACTTATCAATAGTTTGGACTCCACTTATCAGCATCTTTCTATTCTCATGCCAGTTTACACCATCAGAGACTGAGAAATTGGCATAAAATCAGCTAATCAAAAGAGGGCCAAAAGTTTGGGGTCAAAATATCCATTTTTTTAAAGAGGGCCAAAATCGCAACTTTTTAAAACATATGGGGTGAAAAGTGCATTTAAGCCGTTATTTTTTATTCAGAGAGTCTCTTAATCAATATGCTATTAAATGAGGTGAATTAGACTTTTCAACTAATTTTTTAAAAGTAGATAAAAATAAATAAAATCATCCATATGATCATATTCTTGTTGACTTGTCAGGTTCTCTCGCAAAAATAAGTTATCGACAAAATTGATAGATACTTCACACTATAATCAAAATGGTTAGAAAAAAAATATTTTTGTTATACAATATAGTAAAAAATCAAAGCTAATTTTCATTATGAAACTAAATTAGTTTCGAAATTAGTATTTGATGAATGATCAAGGTAGTCTTGAAATAAGTATATGCAAGCCCTTTTCCATCCACTTGATTAGTTTTTTTATTGTTTAAATGATAATTAAATAAGACAAATGTACTCTCACCTTATCAATATATAATTATAATATGATAGAGGAAAAGAACAAAGGGCTTAATCAGTGGTTAGGATATGATAATCTTAAAATTCTATATCTTATAGAGCAAGTCTTGTAGGCTACCTATTTTTTTTATAGACAATCTCCACACATTATTCCTTGAATTCAGCATAATTAGATTGTGGTTGCAGTCACTAATTTCCTCTAATCAAGAACCACCTTTACTCACTTTATTTACACTTTTTTTTTACCAATTCAAAATTTGCACATAAATAACATTTTCTCTTTGAAAAATCACACATTCTTTTGTTTTCCTCTTTTGTTTCTACTCTCAACCAATAATACTCAAAACACTATCTTGTTTCTTTTTAAAGAAAAAACAACTTTAAATCTTCTTGAAACTTGAATAAATATTCATACATGTTCTTTCTATTTCCTTTGCCAAAATAACTTCATATTTTCAACCAAAAGCCTTTACCTTAGAATTTTTTCCTTGCTTTCATCATATCATGTTCTTGAATCTTGAAAATCAAGTTTGAATTTTGATTCTTTGTTTGTAACTATGTGCTCAGAAACAAGTACTCCGCCGCGTCTCTCTTTCTCTCATAATCTATCTGAGTTTCAACTTCAAAAAGATGTTACTTGCATAGAAACATTATTGTTAGACTCAAATTCTGATTTTGAGTTCAACACAAGTAACATTCTTGAGTTTGAATCATCTTCAGCTGATGAACTTTTCTCTAATGGTAAGATCCTTCCAAAACACACCCCTTTTGTGAAATCTAATCATACAAAATTTCCTCCGCGTCCATCGGCTTCAAATGTTGACAAAATGAAGAAAGAAAGTAATCCAAGGTGGATCTTGGCTCAGTCCGGAACAGAAACCGTTCGAGAGCTTTTAAATGTGAGTACTAATAATGAGAAAAAACATCATTCCAAGTCTTTTTGGGGATTTAGTAGAAGCAAAAGTCTCAATTGTGATACAAAGAAGAATTTGAGTTTTTCTTTACCTCCTTTGTATAGAAGTAACTCAACTGGTTCGGCGAAAAAAATGAGTTCAAACAAGCAAACATCATCAGCAACAACAAAATCATCATCATGGTCTAACATAAATTTGTATCCTATGCAAAAATCTAATTCAGGTAAGAGTTATGGAGGATCTTATGGAAATGGTCATTGGATTAGTCCTGTTCTAAATGTACCAACTCCTTGTGTTTCAAAGGGAAGTGCAAATTTCTTTAGGTTTGGTTCGTTTTTAAGTATTGGAAAGGTTAAGAAGAATAAGAAGTGATTTTGTTCATATGTATCACAATCATATCATAACATATTATAATGTAATAGTTTCATCTTTCTTGTTATCATATTTATTTTTTTGTTCTGAACAATGAAGTTAATTAGATTGGTTTGTTTTGATTATTTCATGTATTCATCTTGGCTTGTTATTATGTCATAGAGGTTAGTTAGCATAGTAATAGGCTCAGTTTGGATAAACAATTTAACTAAGTGTTAATAGCATAATCTCTGTTACACCAACACTTCTGATTGAATGTGTGTTCCACTGTCCGACGCTGACACGATACGACACTTGTGATTGCATTAAATTATGTAATTTTCTTAAAATTTTTATTGATGTTGACGTGTCAGTATTGTGTCTGATGTCCGTGTTTGTCCTGCATAGAGCATAATTGCTTACCATATAAGTATTTATGTAAAAACTATTTCTAATAACCAAAAGATAAAAACTATGTAAAAACTGTTTTCATATAAGCTATAAGTTATTTCCAAAAGCTATCTTGGAGAACTTATGAAAGCAAACTAAAATCAAGTTATGGATATTGGTCATAAGCTTTTTCCATAAACTTTCACAAATAGTTTCACAAGTGTTTAGGCTAGTAAATAAGCTTAAATAAGTCAATTCAAATAGATTATTGGTTGATGAAGTTAATTAAGCAGCTATATTAATAAAATGATTAAAAAGAAATGGTTTATAGAGCTTCTGAATGCCATGGTCTTAGGAGACATCAAAATGGAAATCCATGTTTAATGTTTTGTCCTATTTTGCATTATATTTGGGATTCCTCATAATTATGGAACCTTGTGCCTTTTGGTGCTTGTTAAGATTAGCATTGGTTTGTTTATGAAAAATGTCCCATCTATTTAACTAACGTTTTGTCTTTAATTGTAAAAATATATGATAACTATATGTTCCATAGAACAAAACAAAATCTTGATGGAAAATTTTGTTATTTGATTGTGATACCATTAACTCACCTAATCATGGAACATACTTTGGTTTATTCAATTGGTACATATAGGATTTCAATTGATGCATTGTACATGACATGTTTGATTTGTTATTTCATGATTGTTTTGTTGTTTCTTTAGTTGTTGAATTTTGACATGTTATGTTTCACATGAGCAAGGTCAAATAAATTAAGTAATGATTAAGTTCCACTAATTCACTTTAATTATCTGTGATGGTAATTCCACACGGTGTTTGAAATTATGTACTATCTTTTTATTGTTGTTAGTTGTAACTTCTAAGTCAAGAATATTCTGTTATTATTTTTATCAAAGAAACAAGTGAATTTTTGTGGTTACAAGGAAACTTTTCAAATGAGAATATGATTTTTGTTTAGTTAACTTCATCCCTATGCTATGATATTCCCTTATATGTCTTTTATAAGAAAGACTTGCTATCAATAAAATCCATTGTTTACAATTTCAAAAAAATAAATTTATGTCCTCTTCCATTTATATAAAAAAAAAAATTGAAGGACCATTTATATAATTTATATATAATGGGATTAAACACACTTTTTATCACTATTAAATTAATAAATTTGATTTTTATCTCCACGAAAATTTTATTCGTTTTTGTATCTAAAAGTATACAAAGTGATTGTTTTAAATTTAGGAAATTATACAAGAATTATAAATATAGGAGATTATATGTATAATAAGAAACTTATTCATTGTATATATATATTGAACGGAAACATGCTTTGTTTTGATTTTTGTTTTACTCACATACTATGTTTTGACAAACGTAGAAATTTTTTTGGTGGTGGCCGGGGTTCGGTCTCAGGCCTTGCATATTTTATGCATTGCTTCTATCAATGAGTTAAGCTTACGATGACCGACAAATGTAAGAATTTATGACGAATAAATGTATTATACAAATCAATTTTTTTTTCTTTCAATTTTATAGGAATAAAAATACATTTAGTCCATCCTTTATACTATAACACTTTTTTTTATAGGATTAAAGCAAGCAATAGTTTGGTTACGGAATGTAGGTTTTTCTAGTGTGTCCATATAACTAGATTACAAGCTGGTGATTGATGGAATCCCTGGTAACCCAATCTCTGGTCCAATTTTGTGCTATTATGTATTCTTGGAAAACTTCTTTACAAATTTTAGGATAAGTTTATTATGAGATAAGTCGTACTACTTATCTGTTAAGAAAAACGTCACTATCTTTTACTAGTTATTAAGATTTTGATCATATCTCATCTTGTATTGAAATTTCTTTTAATGAATGAAATGAGTTAATTTTGTTTATTTAAAAGAAAAACACTTGTCTATCTTTCGAAAAAAATTAACATATATGTTTAGTCTTTTCTTCTTCAAAATGGGTGGAGTCTCAATTTAGCCCTCTAATAATTAGCAACATTATTGATCAAATTGGGTTATTTTAATGGATGGTTTTTTAGGGTACATTTCAAAGAATTTTGAAGTAGGCACCTGTGATTTCATCACATAACCACCTTATCCAAAATAATGAGAGCTATTTTAGTTTAGAATAATAATTAATGTCCTTCCAAGCCAATACGAACTTTCAGTTTAAGGTTTATAAAGAATTAATTAAATCGTGAGGGAGGGAAAATTGAATGAGTGCACACAATTATATTTTGGTGGGCTGAAGAAGAAATTTCCATGTTGATTTCATAAAATTGGGTGACAAACATAATTGGGTTACTTTTCGGGAGGAAGGGTAGCTCATGCAGTAAGGAGTAAAGATTTAGGGTTCAAATTTTGACAATGGAAAAAAAAAATTCATTACAACTAACATACATGCTTTCGTGTCTAGGTCAAATTTTCGTTTCTAGATACATGCCTTCAGATAATTTATGCGATTTGAATGTGCATATTTTCACAAACATGAAATTGTTTTAGTAGCGAAGGCGGTAAGAAAGCAGTGATTAACAACATCTAACGACTTTTTTGTAGAGAAATTACGATTATGAATGTTAATTGAACTGATTCACACATGGATTTGAAAATTTTCATATATTGAATTGATTCAAACAAGAAAAATGGAACTAGTTGTCAAAACTTGAAATTTCATCAAGCATTCAGTTTTTTCCTACAACGGCAACATTAAACATCAATAAGGACATACAATTCTTCCCTTTGTTCATTCATTTTAGCACAGTTTCTATTCCAAAAATTGCTCAATTTGGAGGACTTTGCAGAACCTCCACTTTGATTTTCAGTATCCGGTCCAAAGATCGATTAATTTGGGGGATCAATCCCACAATTCGCTAACGGGGTCCAATTAAAGTCGGAGCTTAAGGACTAAACTAGATGAATTCACACTTTCCACAATTGATTAGCATTGAACTGGAAACTAAAAAAAAAAATATCCTTTTTCTGGAAAGAAAATCCTTGAATGCAATGATGCAATTTTATTTAAAGATAAAACATTCATTTGTACATAAACAATACAGTTAAGGAAATATTTTTGATGTATTAGCTAAGATCGTGTTTTCTTGTAACAGATGCAATCAGCACTATAAGAATACTCCAAATACAAGAATAGAAGACAAAGGGAATGTTTGTAATAGCTTACTTAGAGCTTATCTTATAACATAAACACTTATGCAAGTGTTTCGGTAAGCATATAAAAATCATTTATGACATGTTCAAAAACTGTTTTAGACTTATTTTAATAAGCTCTTCATGATAGCTTATGAATGCAGCTTATAGCTTACATGAAAATAGTTTAACCTTATTTCACCATTGGTTATAAAAATAACTTATACATAAACATGTATTCAATAAGAACATAATTAAACTTTTTTTCAAAACACAGTAAAGCTCTAGGTACATTTTCCTGCTGTACTTTTCTCTCAGAAAAGACAAATGGTAATCTGATTCAAGTCACAGCAGTTTGAACTATAAGAGTAGGTACCTTCTGAACAAAGTTTGAACTAGGTCAACCATGTGCTAAACAATTCTTGATCCAATTCAATAATGACTTTGCTTTCCAATATCAAAAAGTCAACCAATGTTACTTTTCATTCATTTTGTTTATTTGTTCTTTAGCTACATTTGACTTATATATGTTACATGGAAAGAATTGAAAATTTAGTTGCATATTTGAAGAAGTTTTATATGACACTTTATCAAATCTTTAACTAGGCATTTATTACAACCACAAGGTCAACAAATACATGACCTAAGTTTTTATTGCAACTACAAAGTCAAGCACAACTCATCATGCAGACTACTCCCTCTGTCCCAAAATGTAAG
The DNA here is from genome assembly GCF_003473485.1 of Medicago truncatula. Lineage (NCBI taxonomy): Eukaryota > Viridiplantae > Streptophyta > Magnoliopsida > Fabales > Fabaceae > Medicago > Medicago truncatula. The sequence goes on along the minus strand of NC_053047.1, from coordinate 38,734,528 downwards.
CAAAAATAGGTCAACATAAGTTGATGTATCTGGTACAAATTTTGAACAAAATACATTAACTTTTGTTGACCAATTTTTGCTTACATTTTGGGTCAGAGGGAGTATGTTATAATTGGTGAGCAACACAAAGAGAACTTATAGAATATCACCTAAGCTTTATCATGACAATTTTTTCAATCTTCACACCTTGTAAAACTAATGCCATGCATAATTTACCATAATACATACTAATAGTGGAGTAAAAGAAAACTTAGCTTTACGAAGCCTGTAGGAAGGAAAAAAAACTCAATGAAGTTCATCACAGAAATTATTCGCTATTCTGCTAAAAAAATAACGAATTTGTTGCGTGGTCGGTGACCAACAACTTGATTGTTCACTAGTTACTACGATACACAAAAAATGATAGTTCACTTTCTTCAGTGAGCAACATAGGATTAAATAAACTACAGGACTCTAACAATTTGATGGTGAATAGAATTATTTCAAATAAGTTGATCAATAGAATCTGTAAGCTACAACATTCAAATAACCAAATGCAAAAATATCAAAATTTCATGATTATTGAGTTGATCTTTTGATTTACATATTGATGATTTGGAAATTACCATTATTTATGTGACATTGTCGAAGGAAGTCACCAAGAAAAACATTTGGGAACATCCAGAATCCAGTTTTGTTTTTCATTTAAGCTCCTGCATAGCGTGTAACCACGTATAAGTCATAAATTCTATCTATCATAAGCTCGATTTAAATTCACAATCACGACAACTATAACTACAAAGACAAAAAATAACATAACATAATGTACAAACTTTACCTCATTCAGGAACTTCAGAAACTTTGTATGACTCTGCAGTAACCTCCGACAGCCACATCCCAGGAAGAAGTGTCTGCAAAAAGAAATCCATGAACTAACTTCAGAACACAACTTTCGAGACATGATTCATACGAACAATTGTAAAATTCCAACAAAGCTTAGAAATGAAACCTATGATGATCACTTAACTAATCATTTCAAGCAATGTTATCAATCGCGGGAAACCTACGATGATCACATGACCAAGTACAAGCAAATGTAAAATTCCAACAAAGCTAGAAAATGAAACCTACGATGATCATTTCATGTCGTGATATCAAGCACAGAAAATATCATTTTGTTCAAATTTCGCTACGCTGCGGCAGTACTATACCGCCGCTATTTCCTAATTGACAACATTTTGTAAGAAATAGTGTATCACAGAATAATAACAATTTGTTCAAATTCCACTACGCTATAGCTGCCATTTGACTGCACCTTTTTCATGTCAGAAACAAAACCAACACAAAAAATACACCAACACAACTAATAGAATGTGTCATTTCATGAATCACTTCATTATTCATTTCATGCAGTGTTGTCAATCATGGTAAAATAAAAGTTTCTTCAAATATCTCTACGCTACAGTACTATATCGTTACTATTTTTTATTTGACAACACTTGGTACAAAATTGCGACGGAACAATAACGATTGGTTCAAATTGTTCAAATTCTGCTACGCTATACCTTTACATAGCCACTATTTGACAACAATTCATACAAAACATAGCATCACAGAACAATAAAGATTCACTCAGATTGTTCAAACTCTGATACCCTATACCTTTAAAAAGCTAAGACGCCAATAGAACAAAATCAAACAAAAATTACAAAGATTTGATTTGGACAATTCAAACAGTAACTTATAACTAAACACTCAATTGTCTCAAAATAGTGTATTGTAGAACAATAACGATTTGTTCAAAACTCTGCTACGCTAAAGCGCCTCTGTAGACAATACTTGACAACATTGATTCCATGTCAAAAACCAAAAAAAAAAAAAAAAAACACACAAACATATCATTTTAAAGTGTTGTCAATCATGGAAAATAATAGTTTGTCCAAATATCTCTAAGCTAGAGTGCTATAACAACACTATTTCCTATTTGTTAACATTGTATAAAACATCGCAACGCCGAATAATAACAATTTGTTCAAATTCTGCCACTATTTCACAAGACACCACTGATCTCAATCTCATGTAAACAAAAACAAAACAAAGAAACACAAACACAACAAAATCAAACCAAACAAAAAAAAGCAAAAATTTGATTTTGAAAATGAAAACAGTAAAGTGAGTTAGCAACTAACATTCAATTGTCTCTGAACAATCCTAGATCTCTTTTTAGGCCTTCTAGGTGGTCTAGTCCCAGCCAAAGCCCAAAAATCTTCTTCAACCTCTTCCTTAGAAAGAGAAACAGAAAATTTAACTTTCTCATTCTCATTCACCATCTTCTTCTTCTTCATCATCAAAGGTGAAGAAGAAGGTGAAGAACACCCCACATCAAAAAACCTCCTCCCTTCATCTTTCACCACAGGTACCGACGGCATCGTCGGTACCAGTGGTGCTTTACATGCAGCTCTTCTTGTTCTCAAATTCCAAGGCCTAACAGCATTAGAATCACCATTGCCAACAACATCATTGGCAACAACATTATTTCCAGCATGACCAACATGGCCATTAACATTGGTAACATCATTAACAGCACCATTTTCTTCAAAGATTGAAACTTTAAGCTTTTTGGCAGCGATTTTGAGATCACCCATGATCCTTTGACGAACAACATCAATGGATTCATTGTTTTTGAGAGATGGGTTGTTGTTGTTGTTGGAATTGTTGTTTTCATTGACACATCTTAGTGTTCTTTGGTTACCCCATTTCAAACATGGGAATGAAAAGTTGTGTAGTGGTTTTGATCTTTCTGGTTCCATAGTTTATTGTTTTCTTCACTGAAAAGAAAAAAAAAATCAAATTTTTGTGTGATGAAGATGTGAAATGAAGAAAGGTTGAATTTTGGAGTTTTGATTTGGTTAATGTAACAATGACAATGACAGAGACAGGAACACACAAACAAGAGAGACAATATCTAGAGAGAGAGAGTTTGCGAGATCGGTTTAACAACGTTCGGCTAAATATTTGCTGTTATTTTATTTGATTGACTTACACGTTTTTTTTTTTTATCATTTTCATTTTTTTTTCTTATTTGGGGGTTTGATTTTTGACTGTATATCATAATTTGCTTGTGGCCCAAGTCTCTAAGAAAAATAATATTCAAATTGATAGATTATTTTGATGGGTTAATTCTATGATTTTAAGAAAAAAAATAATTTTGGTAATCTAAAGTTCGGTGAAAAGGTAAATAAAGTCTGATCAAAGATTGTTTTATATCGGAATCGAATTCGTGTTCTCTTGAATAATTTGTTATTGGTGAAGCTTATTAACCACTTGAGCATGTTTGCTTACTTTTTTTTATGGGTTAACTCTCAGAATGAGTCTGGTAATCTAAATTTCGGTAAGGAGTAAATAAAGTCTGATCAAAGATTGTTTTATTTAGGAATCGAGCTCGTATTTTCTTGAACAATTTGTTATTGGTGAAGTTCATTAACCATTTGAGCATATTTGTTTAGTTTAATAGCTTAGTTTTTTCATAAGAAAGACAAACTAATCCATACACTAATTTGACATTTTATAGGGTTTTAAACATACTTGCAAAAAGTTATTCAAAAATTTAAAAGATTTAGGATAGTTTAACAAATTTAAATGTAACAAGGGTTAAAACTTCATCATGATTTTATTTAGGGATTAAAACATATCAAAATATAGGACGAAGGAATGGTATCAAAGTTAAAGATAAGGAAGATTTTTTATTTTTTTATTTTTTTGAATGACAAATGTTAGTATTTTACTGCTTTTCTTTTTGTTATGACTTGAACTTTAAACCTCAAACTCCACCATTCCTTTAATCCTTAAATCAAATCAGTCGAGCCGCACAATTCCTCTAAAGCCAATGAAAAACTTAAGACTCAATAACATATTTACATTCCAAAGGCATTTGCAGAGCTTGAACTTGAGCGGGAACTTTGATTGGGAATAAAAGATTGAACTTAAGCCAATGAAAACCTTATGTATGTTTAGTGAATATTAATATTGTAAAAATATGCTTGTTTTCATGGTAATTTGGTCAAAGGAATTCATGGTAATTTGGTCAAAGGAAACATGCATAAAAGTTGTTTGGTCAAATGAAAAATACGAATTCTCTTTCCATTTTCTATTTTACCATTGTGGCATTTAGCATACGCAGGTCTATGTTTTTATTTATCATACAAAAAGTTGTTTTTACTCACAATAGCAAGTTATCCAGTCATATATTTAATACACACTTTACCCCCAAAATGTTAAGACTATTACTTTTTCCACCTTATATCTTTTCTCGCGCGCCCTATTTTTTTTTTTTTCAATTTTACCCCTAGTCCGGACTTCGTTTTCCGGAATATTGTATTGTTAGAATTTTGCAGATGTTTTCGGATTTGAAAATCCGGAATAATGTTTTACCAGAACTTTTGCAATTTTAAACTTTACAATTCGTAAAATAAAATGTGAATAAGATAAAAGACATAAGTAAAAAGACACAAACATAAAAACAACTCATTTTATTAATATATGAATACATTACAATAATTTTCAAGCTTTTTAAGGTTATTACATAAGATCCTAAATTTATTTCTAATCTCCTAAGAGCCTAACCACTGCTATGTGATAGGACATACCAGTAGTTTGCCTATTGGAGGAAAACCAAAGGAGGAGGAGGTCGGGAAGAAGAGAACAACGCCCCTGAGGGAGGTGGAGGGTGCTCAAACTTACGCCCAGGCAGGCCAAGCTAAGAACCACACTGACCCACATGACCCTCAGATGAACCGCGCTTTGTTTTTTTTTTAACAAATGAACCGCGCTTTGTTACAGCGCGGTTCCATCCGCATTGACCGTTCATACAAATCCTGAAAGTTTTCAACGAGGCCCTTATCTATGAAAGGTCAACGATGGAAAACCATGGTTGTAGAAGGAAGAAGAGGAGGAGAGGGTGGGAGAGGATGGTGTGAGAAATTGTGGGGTTTGGAAGGCTATTTATAGGGAGGGTGGGTCAAAAACGATTGGGAGGCCATAAATGCAATCAAAAAACGTGGTAAAACGTGTTTTTTAAACTTGACCATCGACAAAAACGTGTGGTGCAGACCACCACCTATGACTGATGCATTCTGGAATATATTTTTCGGATTAATGCGATAATGGTTAACGAGGGAAAAGTTGGCACTTCTTGTAGGGCTAAGGACACTCCGGAATGTAAAATCTGGAAAGCTTCAGCATTGGATTCTTTTGAAAGTGAGCCATTAATGTGGGTTTGGACGGTTACAACCACTAACACGTTTTCATTGACTGTAGTAATGACCTAGGACTTGTTTTAGGCTATAAATAGGCTTTCATCTTCAACAAATACCTTCATTCTTCACTTCACCTCTTTTCTTCCATTTTCTTCAAAAAAAAATTAGTTTTTTAGGTAGCTTTTAGGAGTTTTTGTGGTGTCATAGTCATTGTTGACCGTTCATATAAACCCTGCAATAGCATTGCAGCTTGTGTGGGGTTCATATAACGGTCAACGGAGACCTTGACATCAAAGAAAGACACAAAAAGCGCATAACATTTGGTTCCATATTTAATTTTCCAAAAATCACTAACAATCTGGTCCGGATTACGTAATCCGGACCATGGGTATTTTCGGAAATTTTGCAGGGCACGCGAGAAGGCAGCATGGTGGGAAAAGAAATAGTCAAATGTTAAATATCTTGCAATGGTCCGATGATAATTTTCCAGCTTCTCTCTCCTCTACACCCTTCGCTCCCCTCTACCACTCACTGCAATCAAAGAAGAATCTCATCTGAAAATGATACTCACAACCACCACCACATCTAATTCACCATTCTTTTGCATTCTTATAGTTTTCATTTCTTTTCTTTTTACAGAAAAAATTTACACCAGTAATTGTAACACCCCGTTTTCCCAACATAAAAATTCTTAAAAACATTTATCAGAGTAAGAATCATAAACAACGGGATATCACATAAAACATAATCCAAAACAGTTAAATAATAATTTAACCAATATCTTAAACATTGCAGCGGAAAATCATAATCATAATTCATAAAACGTTTTGGCACGCAGGCCCCATCAAAAGTTCATAATCAGAATCCATAACATTATAAAAATAACATATTAGTCACGTAAGAGAATGAAGCATGCATAAACATAAACCCCATCCCGTTACGTATCAGAGCGACCTAGACGACACAGTGAGGCAAGGCCACTCACAAAAGCAACTGCACACTAAGCACGATCACCTGCAAGTTACCCATACGAAGGGCAACATTTTCAAGCAGAAGGGGTGAGATTTCATAACAAAATAATGCTAATCAAAGTAATTCGAATCATAATTAACATTAACATCATAATCATTCTTGGATAACTTTGCATATTCAAATAACAAGTATCACGTATTCATATATTCAACAAATATCACGTATTCACTTATTCAATCGTCATCAACAACATAGCATTATGGACATGACAATGTGACAATGCTCTTAGACTCCTTATATGCATGTGGTACCAATCGTCATCATAAGTATTAATATACTTTAATCGTGCGGAGGACAAAGCTCCTAATAATCGTGCGGAGGACAAAGCTCCTAATAAACGTGGTGAGGACTAAGCTCAATGAGATGCTATGCATGGACTCTTATGAACAAAACATCGTAATCAACATATCAACATGCATCCAACAATTTGGAGCTAAACATCATCATTTCATCATATATAAATACATACAATGCACTTAGTTAAATAACAGCATAATCAAGTCACATAACAGGATGATATCATTATATCAATAGCACATCAATTATTTCATAATTAAACTTCCATATCTTACATAAATATACAATACCTTAATCATACTCAATCAATATCAACATATCTTAAACAGCTTATAGACTGCATTTAACGTCATCATTAGGTCTATTATCATAAGGGGGTTCGCTCTTGATCAAAACGTGCGACACAAATCGCACAAACACTCAAAACACTCAAGGCTGGAGGTGCTCGCGAGGCGAGGGTTCTTGCTCGCCATGGCGAGTACTAAACAATTCCCAAACTAAAGTTGTTCTGGGTCTAAACTTGCCCTACATTCATTCCTAATCATTACTAGGCATGTTCAGGCATACTAAGGCATTCAAGGTCCAACTAAAAAGGTCGAAACACAAAATCTAACATGCACTCTGCCTTAGCTCGCTATGGCGAGTAAGGTCGCTCGCTATGGCGAGCTGCATTGCACAACTCGCGAGGTGAGATTCATAGCTCGCCGTGGCGAGCGATGAATGTCGCTACGGCCAGACTTCCTAAATTCACAAAAACTCGACGTTTCACATGGTTCTAAGCTTGTTTTTGATTCCAAAGTTCGTCCTAAACATTATCTAAGGTCTAGGAACACTTTCTACATTAATTAAACCAATTCTCACCGTTTGATCATCAATTCTAAGGTTTTGACCTAGTTTTCGTTTTCTCCAATTCACTTCTAATTCTTGTTAACTAATCATCAGAATCACATTCAATTAACAATACTGAGTTATTAGTCTCACCCTTACCTGGTTATGAAGAAATCGCAGCCCTCTCTATGCTCTTCTCCCTTCTAAGCTTTTCTCCCTTTTTCAAAAGTTTTCACGTACAATGAGTTTCTAAAATATTAGGTCTTCTCCTATTTATATCTCTTCCTAATTACTTATCTTATCTCACTTTCTCCCCCAAAACTATCTAAAATATCAAAACAGCCCTCAACTAAATATTTTATATTATTTTCAAATCTTTATTCTATTTAACAATAAAATAAATCTCATATCATAATCAAATCCTCCAAAACTCATAACTTATCACGTCATCAATCAAATCACTAAATTCACCACAAATCATCAAACATATCAAAATCATGCATATACTATATAATTATAATATAATTGCCTAAACACAATTAAATAACGATTAAACGAAAGTGGGCGTTACAGTAATCATTAGTTGTGATTACAATACATATATGCATAGACTTGTATGTATTGTATGTATTGTACTAACAAGCATTGTTTATATGTATTGTAATCACAACTAACGATTACTGGTATAAATTTTTTCTTTAAAAAGAAAAGAAATGAAAACTATAAGAATGCAAAAGAATGGTGAATTAGATGTGGTGGTGGTTGTAAGTATCATTTTCATATGAGATTCTCCTTTGATTGCAGTGAGTGGTCGAGGGGAGGGAAGGGTGTAGGAGGCGAAGATAGAGAGAGAGGTGGGTGGAGGAGAGAGAAGCTCGAAAGTTATCATTGGGCCATTGCATGATATTTAACATTTTGGGGGTAAAGTATGTATTAAATATATTACCGGATAACTTGCTATTGTGAGTAAAAACAACTTTTTATATGATACACAAAAACATAGACTTGTGTATGCTAAATGCCACCTTTACCGATATGTGAAATCTGGTCTCTGTTCAGATTTTGTGCATTTTTTCGTAGGTTTTGTGTATTTGAGTGATTAATCACTTGCATTTGATTGATTGTAATTTTCAAATAATAGTTATTTTAGTCCTAGTAACGAGTGGTTAGAAATGTCTCTTAATGTATTAAAATTTTAAAATAGTCTTTGATTGTGCACTATGTTAGTAAAATAGACTCTTACATTAAAATATTTCTTTCATATTGTCATATTAATATTTCAATATACTTATTTATTATCATATCAGTCTTTATAAGTTTTATTTATTGTCATACGATCCCTTTATGAAAAGAGTTCATGTAGACATTGAACGAATATTTTAACGTCAGTGACTGTTTTGACTAAGTGCACAATCAGATACTATTTTAAAATTTCGATAGATTGAAAGAGTGTTATAGTTACTCGTTACTAATAGATTGATTATATGTTGTAACTTTTTTATCCTCGAAAACACTTTTTTCATTGATTAATGTCAAACAAAAACTATTTCTTTGATTATGACTTTTTGGTTCTAAAAATATACAAGGTTATGTATTCAATGTTTTTTAACTTGGCAAAAATAGTATACATTTTTCTATAATAAAATAATACACTCTTTTTTTCTAAGAAAGAAATACAGATATTACTTCAAATTATTTAAAAATAAAATTTGGTTTGAAATAATTGAAATGTTTACTTCACAGCCCAAGAGAATTTTTTTTATTTTTTACAAAATTCATTTAGAGTTATATATTTGTACTTCTAGAAACCAGGTATGAAACATATTGCTTAGATCATTAATAAAAGTTATTTAGAGCCTAAAAATTACAATTAAATAACTTGAAAGACCTAAGTGTTACAAAGAACACTTAAATGACTAATTTGTTATAATTAAATAACTTAAAAACATAAGTGATACTGAAAAAACTTAAATGATCAACTTGTTATAATTAAATAACTCAAAAGGACATATGATCCAATGTAATTTAGCCTTTAAATTGACATGATTTCTTCTTTTGTAAAACAAAAGTGCTTGTTTATTTAGATCTATCACCACAATTCAAACTCAACACCATCATATCTGAACTCTGTCATTCAAACTTTACTCATGTTCATTACTCTATCAGTGTATAGCATCTATCTATATAGACAGAAGTTACAACAATTACATAACCGTGCTTAAAATGACAGTGTTATAAATAATGGATGCTCCTTAAAATCACAAGGAAAAAATTCTCATAAGGCTAAGTAGCTTAAGTAACTCAATGAATCTCTTCCCACCCGAAATGTGTGAAGCAACAATAGTGCCAACTTTGAGTGAACTCTAACAAGGGAAAAAAAAAAGAGGAGTGGCTAAAACATCTATTGCAAAAAGAGTGGGAAAATGTTTATCTTTTTTTGACTGAATAGAAGAAAGTTGATCTATACATGAGAACTATGGTGCTTGTTTGCTGCTTCTATCTCATAAGAGGCCTCCGTGGAAGTGACTCACTCGCATTATGTATAACAAGAAACGTTACAGGTTCTTGGTGGGGAAAAATTGGATTGCCTATACAAGTATAGTTGTGTTTGTTTCCGCATTCGTTGTGTCCCGCAGTATGTCCACTTGAATATCCAATTTGTTGCATCGATAGAACCAAACTAAGATGGCACTGGACGCAAGAAAAACACACTCATGCGGATCCAAACACAGGCTATATACAAACTCTTTTTACTTATAAGAAAATCGCATTAAGGGCAGCTGGAATTTGTTGTCTCGCTTTTGATCACCCGGGTATTGTATGAGCCACAAAATCCACATTTATGATATAACCAGTGGAATTGTGAAGTTCCTTTTCGATCGCAGTCATGACAAAGTATGTCCTGCATTGGCAATAGAAAAATGAATGTCACTGGTAAATATAATACCAATAGATATATTTAGCTGGTTCTTAGTAACATTAATAGCTGATGGGAGAAAACAAAATGGTTTTGTATCATGGATTTGTGGAAAAAGAAATATTGGTGCAACTTCAAATTTAAAGTATAGATGCTTATTTGTTACTAAACATGTGGATGCCAACTCAATACAGACACTGTTGAACCTTGCATGAAAATTACATGATAATATGTGAAAATATTCTTATGTTGAAAACAAATGGTGTTCAACATAATTATATTCCCCCTACTTATACCAAATGAGATTAAAAAAACAAGTCATGTTAGATTAAAGTCTTTAGACACGACATTTATATAATTGTTATTATTATTTTCCCTCAAAAAAAATTGTTATTATTATTTTGATGACAAAAGAATTCATAAGAAAAGAAAAAATGGACAACACAATTAGGTATGAGGAGAGGGAAAAGGAATCCTCAATTGCCTAAAACACAAACCATGAAACACAAGATTAATTACAAATTCTTTGCAGGTCAATTATATGGTCGCATTAACGACTGAAAGGAATAAAATGAAGAGTAATTTAACAAGGGCCAAGCAAATATTAAAAACAGGCGGAAATAATACCTGAGTGCGGTCCTTGTACTCTTCAGGAAGCTGCTCAGCAGCCAGCAATGCATCAAGCATACCGAAGTAAACCTGGGTAGGTAGAGAAACAGCTAAGTGTCTGTTGTATGGCATGAAATATAAGCATACCTATAATCTATTTCTACTTGAATATGTTGTAGTTTCTACTTTCATAATTATTATGCCAATACCCAATCAAGATTAAACCCGGACCTCCAATAAAATGGTCCATCCAAATCACAGCTTACAAGAAAGGAGAAAGAAAGAACATAAAGATAAACAAATTTTGACTGTATAGTTTATCTCTTTATTTAATCAGACATGATTGAAAAAAATTTAGGCATTGAAATTTAACAGAGCCAGCATAATTACATCACTTATCTCAAATTCCAATAGCATGCAAATGCATGCATAGGATTGTAAAGGATCAATAAATACATGGAATTGTATGCCTAGCAACAGCACAACTTCAGACATAAAAGAATTTTGTTCTTACCGCCATATCTCCCAATGACTTGCTGCAGATTGGGCATGTGTAATGACTGCAAGCGTAGGCCTAACAATTTAAAACAAAGCATGAGATTGAATGCAAAACATTATATGATTACTCCATTTGAAGGAAAAGAATGAAAATAAATGCGAAATGGTTCAGTTGCAGATTTCCTTTTTCCAGGTCTGCGTAGGTGGCTAAACCCTAAAAGGGGCGTGACATACCTGAAAGCAAGATGAATGCATGTAATGCCCACAAACTAGAGCTCTGACCGTTGCACTTGATGTGAACAAGTCGTCACAACAAATTGGGCAGTTCATTTCTAAGCCTTTCTCCCGGCACTTGTGAGACACTGATTTGATCCCCACACAACAATTGCATTTCATACAATGAAAGTAATCAATGCCAAGCCCTTGTCCAACACGGCATATGTTGCAGAATGGGCAATGGTAAACATTCCTGAGGAACGATGCCATGTTAAAAGCCAAAAGGTATGATACAACAACAACAATAACCAAGCCTTATCCCAGAAGGTACGATGGAAAAATAAATTAATGAATTTACAAACTTGACAGATTAATAATCAATCAGACCACAGATGGAATAAGCTTCCCTGTATTTCTAGCAAAGACAATCATATAACATCGAAGATACAAAATTATTGAGAAAAAGAGGAAAACAGTAATAAAGAGAATCCTTAATCCTCTCCTAAACAAAATAATATAACATGAAACAGCCAAGGAAAAAATGATTCCCAAACATTCAACATATAATTCAGTAAAACCACATTAAAAAGGCCGTGTCCATCACACTAACTAGATGCCAAATGGCTAATCATACCAAATATTGTCCATCACTTTTCAAAGAAAGAAATGAGTTTTTTTGGCTTAGAGTACAAATCAAGCCTTGCATTCACCACTATAGATTGGCATTAAGTGTAAACTTAGATTGTAATCTTCATACACAAGCATATTAATAGAGTAATAAGAAATTGAAAGCTAAACTAAGTTTGTAACCTTTTGCCTGGATTATGTTTCTCTAGAAAGAAGGAAATATTATCAAAAGGGTCTCTGACGTAGCAAAACGTGGTTTGAATGGTAGTCTTTTGAATTCTAAAGTAAGAACCAAAATTACCTTTCATCATCAAAAAATTTGCAAATGTTACAGTAGTACTTTGCCATTGAAAGTCCATTACATGAAGGCGTCATGCATATCGGTCCAACTGGCTGTATAGTCAGGCAGGCCATACACATCATTTCCGTTGTTGCTTTTCTGCAATTATCAAGCAGATAATTAGAAGAAATACATATCACTATAAAGTATTAAGAAATCTAAAAAAAATATTACCTATCCATTGAGTGATCAGTTGAATTGTTGTCATGACAAAATCTGCATGTAAATAACTTCTCACAACAAGCAGCTCGAACTTTGCAATTTCTCTTATAGTGCTCACAACCAAATACTTTTTTCTCTGGGTCCCGAAATGAAGGTGCGCAACCTTCTATTTGTTTATTAGATGATTCCCCAGATTGAGAGTTAGGTAACTTCTGTTGGGCGGCTATCCAGCGACTACAATGAACAAAGAACTAATGAAAAAGAGCTTGAAGACGATAGGTTAAACTTCGATCAAATGAACATGCATTTATTACATCATAATTATATAAAGGATAAAATTACGTAAACTGGAATCAACCTTGTCATGAGATTCTGCACAAGGTATGCCTTTCTTCTTGGATCAAGGGTTGAGTCACGATAAACCTTCCGGATTTCGGACACAATTTCATTTTCATTCATCCGGAATATGTCTTTCCAACCCGGCTTAAACATCTGATCATTCAGGTTCAAGCTTTCTTGATATTCAGCACCTATACAAAACCATAACAATCAATATTTTTAAATTTCCTATCCTGCAATTTCCACAACATGAAAAAGATCAAAGCATATTAGAGACCTCTTTGAGAAGTGCTATGTTCTGATGTTTCTGTCTGTGATGTAGATCCTGGACTCTCTATCAAGCTTTCATTTAGCCATTCGTTGAACATTGTGTTCTTAGTTGCTTGTTTCCATGTGTCCATCATTTGGTTCTGTTCATCTTGTGTAAGTGCAGAAGTTACCCACGGTAACATTGACTGGAGAACTTCGGCCCCTGTAGTTCCAATTATCCGGCCCACTATCTTGTCTTGTTCTTCCACAGTGAAATGTTTCCCAAACAATGGCCAGAGTTCGAGCTCTTCCCTGAAAATATGCTGATCCAGTGTCACTCGTATAGATTTACACATCCCTTGTAGCTTAGTTGCAAGCTCATTATACTTTCTGATATCATCACTATCATTAGCATCAGATATTCCCGAATTAGGTTCACTTAAATCCTCTGACAAATGGGTACTCTGCAATGCTTCATGAAGGACAGAGAGCTCAGAAAGAACACAAGAAATATCTTCAAATAACTTTTCTTCTGCCTTATGATCAAGCGTGTATGAATGGCTCACATTATGAAGTGTCTCTTTGGATTCCAATGCAGGAAAAACTATATCGTCTTCAGCATTACTATGAGCTCTGTATAAACCCCACAAAAGACGAAATCTTCCAGTAAATTGCCGGATAGTTGCTTCATCGCCATCACAAAGCTTTCCAGATTCAACATCTAAATACTCCAAATCTATGCGTATAGCTTTATGGAATTTAAATATGGTATCAATTGGTCTTTCTGCAGAGCCAACATCACATGAGCTGCTGTCTGTTTCCCATATGAAAAGACTAGAATTAATAGATGGGGCGGAAGAAGTGAAGTTTCGTAAGGACTTGGCTGCAGAAAGTGAACTCAGCCCCAAATTGTTACTGTTGACCCCTAACGCTGGCACACAACAAGACCGGCCACCACAACATGGTTTCAGGGCCGGTTCATTTTCTGGTGTTTTTGAGACATCTCCATTTTTTTGCAACTCTAATATGCTTCGCTTGACTGATCTTTGGGTCCCATCTGATTCAGCTAATACTGAGCAATCTTTACCAGACAATGCAGAAGCACAAGCACAGGAAGACCGGACTATTTTTTTAGCAGGACAGAAACGTGATGCACTTGAAGACAAGCACCGACCATTTTTACGAGCCTTGCAAGCCCAACCAGAGAAGAGTGTGACTAAAGCAGAATCCATTGCTGGAGCTGGAACAGATACACAATTTGTCAGATAAAGAAGATGCAAAAATATATTTCTTTCAGTGAGAAGTAAATCAAAATAGATATAGAACCTGCCGATTGTATGTTTTTCAGAAATATCTCTGCTTCATCTTCGGTTAGTGATCCAACAAACCATGGTAGGACACGCTCAATCAATTTCAGAGGCATCATACACAAGCTTTCATACACTAGTTCACGTTGCCTTTGGAGGCTAAAGTGCTTCCGTGCAAGTGGAAGAACCTACAGATGTGAGATATTACCCACGTTAAAAACAGATCAAAGGGAAAATTGACATCGCAACTTTCTGTGCAAGTGGAACACACTATTACAACAAATCTGTCCGGAACGAAACTAGGCAGTTTCTTAAAAGGAGTTACATGATTATTAAATAAAATAACTGACAGGAAATTGAGAGCCTGCCCTCTCCCTTACCAACCAGTTCCTTAATCTCAAAGTAGTTACACAACTATTTATAGTTACACATTTTCTGTCTCATCAGGCCCAATTGTATTAACAGGCTTTCTCCTAGAATAGGTCCTCACAATAGGGGGGTCCATTGCTAACAATTTCTTGTCAAACTCTTGCCATAAGATTGAACTACAGATCAAGGAAATATTATGGAAATGCCAGACGAATTACCTGAACTTCTTCATTATGGAAATGCTTCTGTATGGTTTCCATTATATGATCAGCTTGTGAGCACAACATGGAATAAAGTTCAACTTCTGAACTAGATGTTGCTTCTTCACTTACAATTCTTTCAATCAAAGATCGGAAGTCGTTAAATTGGCTTTCTTCTTCAGCATGCTCCTGAAAGAAAGAAAAATCCCCATCTACTGCCGGAAAAATAACCTTGTCCTCAGCAATACTGCATTTATAGAAATAGTTAATTAAACATTACTTGCCGTGCATTTCTAATGCTTTGAAAGAAAATAAGTAGAGGACGGAATTTAAGAAATTAGCTCACTTTTTTTAAATTATCATTTTGTCGCTCTATTAAGTATAGGATACTACAATTAAAGATCATGAGAAGAATCTTTAGCAAGAAAGTATCATAAGCATTCCATGACAATTTATTTCTAAACAATTTATTGTAATTTTCACAATAAAAACAATAACATGCACAAGATAGCTATATCACACGTCAATCTTTTATAAGAATCATTTTATACTATAGAAGTATGGTAAAAATGAACAGAGGAAAAGTAACAAGCAAATTAGGTTGAAAAACAAACAAAAGAGAAAGACTCTCAGAAATTTAAAAGGAAATGTTTCATTGAAGGAACATAAGATGATTCCACAAGACATAGAATTGCATAAACAAGTGAAGGTGATGATACCTGTGAAATATGAAAACTTCGGCGATGAATTGCAACCTTTCATTAAAAGCAGACAGATTAGTATAATCTCCAGAGTGTTGTATCTTTCTGGTCTCTGCTGCTATCTCATTTAACTCTTTTTTTATAGCATTATGCCAGAGCAATATTTCATCTATCGGATGTGAACCCATTGTATCCGGAACTTCTAGAAGAGATGCAGAATATTTTCTTTTCCCACATACAGTGGACTCACATGCACATGTTGCTTTCCCATTCTGATGGGCTAAAGGACTAGGACTGCATTGAACCTGAGAATGATCTACACAATTTTCAACTGTCTTAGCACTACTTCGCCCTTCCATCCAGGTGAAAATAACCTTAAATAAACAAGAATATAATCAGATACATTACCATGACAAATCAAATGTATATAAATTCTATTTCAACCCATGAAGTGGAATTAAAAAGAAAAAGGAAAAGAACAATGGTCTAAAGCAGCATTCAAAACCACACCTTTTGAAGAAGCTTTTCCTCTGGCACTATCTTGCTTAAGCACTTCCGCAAATCCTGAGATTCATCAGGTGATATTGATGTTGAAAGCCATGGCAGAAATTCTGCCATCATATTCACTGGAATACTGCAAAGAAACTGCCAAACTAAAGATGCTTGCTCCTCCACGGAGAACTTCTCAATAAGCAGCGGAAAAACCTGATATCATCCAATAAATAAAAATATCAGACAAAAAAATCACCAGAAAAATAATTGTTTCAGCCATTTAAATTTAAGGGCTCATTTACCACAACAAATTGTTTAGTTCATCGCTTTGTAATGAGGTGCATATATTGTGTGAAATTCCCTTAAGGGAGAGTGTTATGAACATATATGTAAGCATGTCACAAAGGTTAATTCTTTGAAATTTCTGGTTAATAACCCAGCCACTCATGCACAGTTTTCATAGTATTATCGTAAGCACGCACACATTTACATGCTTTGTTTTTCTTCTAGATGATATTCTCTCGTCAACAATAGAAAACTGAGGCTCAGTGCAAATTCTGCTATGTGACAAGCCACTTTTCTTGCTAAGGACAGATAATAATAAGTTTTAATACTTGCTTTGTAAACTTCTATCATACCAGCAAGTGAAAGTTTACATGAGAAATCAATAAATCCGTAGTAGTTAAATTTAAAGATAGCATCTGATATCTCTAATAAATGTTATATTACCATGGCTGAACCAATAGTTGAAGAACATGTGTTGGGTCATAACAAGAATATTTGAGACATCAAGTATGCAAAGTATATTAAACATCTACAGCGGAAAATATAATTTCTGCAATAACCATCCAGCAAATAGCACTTTAGCTAGTAAGATGGGAATTTTTTTCTCTATTCTGTTATCTCAGACTTCGCATTTATCTTTTTGCAATAGTTCAATTGGATGGAAATCAAGGAAAGATATATTGAATAAACTTACTTGCTGCTGCTCCTTAGCCATGTGTTGGCTAACAGATGTCTGCAGAGCTCCTGTGCAGGATGCTAACTCCCTTCGGAAACTTTCATCATTGTCACCGGAAGAGTTTAAAAGCTCAAATAAATGGTCAAAGAGGTTGCTTTCCCCCTTGTGTTCAAGAGAATATGTCTGTGCTACGTTCTTTACACGCCTATCTAGAGCTGGAAAAATCACCTATATTCCAGAACAGATTCCCCAATTAAGCATAGCAGAAAAGCAAGTAACATAAAGTCAAGTCATCATAGATCAGTCATTTCACATCAACTAAAAATGGAATGAATTCGGTGACAATTCATGTTTGCTAACTACATTTAGTAACCTTCGTAAAAAAGCCCAATTTAGCAATAAATTAAAATAGAATCAGATTTTGTTGGAATAAGAATACAATCAATTCAATCGTAGCGAAGCAGTGACAGCACTGCAAAATCACTACATGTATGTTTGGTTACCCTTTAGAAAAGCCAAAATTTCATTCTAGATGTGTAGAATTGATTTTGACATGTTTGGTTGCTCACGAGTAAAAAAAAAATAATTGTCCCAGAACTGATTCTAACTTGAAGCTAAAAATTGGAGCTTTTGATTCTAGAATTGATTTATACACTCAAATTTATTGATCAACTCACTTTTACATTAATATATCCAAACATAAATGATTTTACCTTCAACACCCTTTTAGTCGGAATCAATTTTACAAAATCAATTTCTGGCACCGCATAACCAAACATACATGCATAGTTCAACAACTACAGCGGTATAGATGGGGAAAAATCACCGGCAGGAAAGGAATATCACATTTGAATGCTATAATTATGCAGTGTCATTTCAAAGTTACCAACCTATGCTCGAATGAAATATACCACAAAATATTCCAATTTTAAAATATTTTAACACTGAAACTTAACCAAGTTCTTCCCGAAACTAAATTGCTAAATTTATCAAGTCTTCATTTTTCTACATTAACAAAAGAATAGCACAAAATGTTCCAATTTCAATTTTTTTTAGCTATGAAGCACAAACACAACAGACACGACACGGACACTAATGATAGTTTGAAAGGACATAATTCGATGCAATCACATATGTCAGTGACGCACACTGAACACGGCCTTCTATCAGAAGTGTCAGTGCTACACAGTATTTTATCACTTCAACTTATTCAACATCTTCCACAAACTAAATTGCTAAAATTATCAAGCAAATAAAAATCATGAATCAAAAACCATAAAAATCTTCATTTTTCTACCTAAAGAAAACACAATTCCACAATTCAACAAAAACAAAAAAAGAATAATAAAAAAAATGAACCTCGTCTTCAGCATTGGAATGGTGTCTATACATCGATCTAAGAAAATGATACCGTTCCGATAACGGTCCAATATCAAAACAATTTCCAGTAGCAAAATCCAAAGCTAATCGATGCAACGCATCAAGCTCATTCCCAATCGCTTTTTGAAAGAACGAGAAAATCAAAATTGGCGATTCCGTTAAAGAGGAACGGTTGAATCCACCACCACCATTGGAAGAAGAAGGAGGAACAAGAGTCGTCAGAACCGCCACTCCTCCTCCGCCGTCTAAGTGCTGCTGTTGCGGAATTAACGGCGTCGCCATCCTCTCTCTCTCTCTCTCTCTCTCTTCTTTTTTCGTTTTCGAATTTTCTCAGCGAATTTTCTCGGTGAATTTTCCGGGAAAATTTTCTCTCTCTAGGTTTTGAGTCTTGGTTGCTATTGTTGTTAACTGTTTGTAAGATTTTTTTTGTTGTGAATTATTGTTTTTTTGTAAAAAATTAATTTTGTGAGAAGAGAAAATAAATTTTAAGTTTGCAAAAAGACAACCTGCGAGCGAATGAGCGAAGATCATGATGATGTTTATATACATGTGAAACTGCCACGTGGGTAGTATTGCCACGTAGGATTAATGTGTCATATATAATAAATATTTTTTTTAATAAATGTCACATTTTGGGGTAATGTGATTGGGATGTGGAGTTTGTTTTTCTCTTACAGTTGGGATATAGAATTTGGATTAAAGAAGTGAATAATATTAATTTTTTTTTAAGCCAAACACAAAACAGAATAAATAAATAAAAACAGATAGATTACTGGAAGCATTGGACTTGACCTAGAAATAATCTAATCGGTGATATATCGCGATAAATCAGTTTAAATGGAACAACTTTAATCTATCTTAACAAAAATACACTAACCAGTGGCGCAGCCCATTGAATCTGCGTACGGGCGCGAAAACAGATTAAAAAAAAAAACGTGAAAAGTGGACATCTGCATAGAACAGTTAGAGTTTAAACTTGACAAATGGATTGATCGTCGACACACTAACCAATCCAAGTGTCAACAGTCCCCTGAATCAACAGCAAGCATAAAATGTTCTTTTAAGCAAACAACATGTAAGAACTCAGATCGAGGGATGAGTTCAATACGTCAGTAACCAGACCCTTTCGGGTTAATCGAACCAAACTCTTTCGTGTTAAACGAAACTGACCCTTTTAGGTTTATGAAACTCAACCACTACAAAAAGAGCCCAGATCTACGACCACCCCCAACCTTTGATGTACAAGAACCATGAAAACACATATCAAACACACGAAGGCTCAAACAATGAACAACATGACGACGACGACAAAAACGAGCCACCCACAAACACCACCATGGACCCAACCAAAACAAACCACCAACACCGAGACCACCAATACCAAACCGCAGACGGTGATCCCGCAAAAAAAGAAACACACAAAGACCCCGGAGGGAGTCTGCCACCAAATCAAGCAAAATAGGCAAACTGAATCTTAAAAGGGCAGATACGCGGCCACCGTTGCAAACCACAATCATCGGTAAGAACAACCACAAACCATCATGATCCTTACAACGACGAACGATTCGAAAGTTGCGTTGAAGGAGGATTAATCGTGGAGGAAAAAGATGTCACAACACCTGCAGCCGCCGATATCGGAGCATATTAATATTAAATGAATAAACAATTATTATTTTGATCTTTGAATGTGTGAAGCATTGTGATTAAGACTTTTGAATTTATAAAAATTACAAACACATCATTTGATCATTAAGTTTCTCTTTATTAGTTAGTGTATATTTGGTTTTAGGATAAAAAAATTGGTTTGATAAAATTGATTTTGCTTAAAAATGAGTTGATAGTAAAATGATTTATGTTTCGAATATAAAAATAAGTTAAAGAAAAAATTTGAATATAAAAGTTCATTCTACAAATTAAAATCTACAATTTTTAACTTTAAATTAAAACAATTATATAGACAAAATGAACTCAATTTCAAAAGAATCAAACATGTCAAAATCAGTTTTACACATTTATAATTAATTTTGATTCTTCAAATGAAACCAAACAAACACATAGTTATTTTGTTAGTCTTTTTTTTTTATCGGTAAACATGTATTTTGTTAGCCAATTTAATTCTTAAAAAAAAACACGTAAACATATATTTAAAATTGGACATATTCAAAACTATAATGACTATATTTTACACATTTAGATCAAAGTAACTCTTTGTCCAATAGTTAAATTGAGGAATTACATTTGCATGATTTAAGTGGCAAAGGCATTCAGTCATTTTCATGGAGGTTGTATATCATTATCACTTGCAATTATAATAATTGTCGTGCAGATATTAATTAGAAAATATATATAGTGAATATTTTGTGACAAAGTCATCATAAACTCATACACGGAAGGTGGAGATATTGGGTTTTAACTTTGGTCATGACGTTCGGCCTAATAATTTTGATATTTTTATCAGTTGAACTAGAACTTATAAGACATATTTTGTGATTTTAATTATGTAATTTGAAAGTGTTTTTGTTTTTCTATACGTTGCGTTTGGCTTTTCAAGACACAAAAAATCAAGTAAAAGAAATATATTCTTCCTTCCGCTTAGCTTATGTTTGATCCTTTCTAAATCTTAAACAAATAGTTTTTGCAATCATTTCAACAACTTTTTAGTTAGACTAATAATTTATTGGTCCATTGTCTATATAAAATTAAATAAAAAAATTATTAATCTTTGTTTATTAAGTATCAGTACATAAGAAATATTTAAATACAACTTTTACTTTATATAATGTATGTATTAGTAGATCAAGATGGAGGAATAATATTTGATTACTGGCCTATATTGAGCTAAAGTTCAAAGGAATAATTGTTGATAAGAAAACCCCATCATATTCATCTTTTTTTTTTAGGGAACCCCATCATATTCATATTTGGTAAAGATTTGCATAGTGAATAAACTACCCGAGCTAGAGATTGAACTCGTGATAATAAGATGTTTAAGACCATCTCCAATAATGTATTTTTACATTTTGATAACAACTTTTATATTTAAAGATACGTTAATTTAATACATACATTTAATATCTTATTTTATCTTTATCTTTCAGTATTACATCAATAACATGTCATATCTATCATATGATTCTCTCTTATCTCTTTATATTTCAAGGTGATTTAGTTACCCAAAAATACTCAAGATGTTTAATGATATTTAGTATTCACCAATTTTTTTCCTTTTGATAATATGTTTACAACAATTGTTAATATATTGTGAGACCCACTTAAAGCAAACTAAGAATATAAAATGAGTATGGACATTTAAGTTTAAAGCATTTCTTTTTCCTAAAAAATAAGCTTAAAACATATGTTTCTGTTCTGGATCGGCTAGAAGTCAAATAAGATAAAGCCCACGACTAAGAAGGTGTTGCATTTCACAGAAGTTGTTAGCGTTCTCCACGCCTATATAAGGGTGACCCATTGTCACCCTCAAGGTCACATTTCACTTTTATTACTTTTCGCACATAACCAACTCTCTCAGATACTGATTTGAGCGTTGGAGTGATAATGTGTCTGCATGTATCATTCTCCTCCACCTAGAACACCGTGAACAACCGTTCAACAACCTCGATCGCCGCCAAACAGATCAGTTTCGTAGCTCTTTTTTATGTAATAATTTTAAGACGGGGCTTCGATCTAAGACATGAAATATCTCACCAACAAAAAAATACATGAAAGAACTTAGAAATCAAAAAACATTTATAAAGAAATATATATAATTTCCTTTCTAAAAAAACTATTGTGCTTGAACTCGTAATTTCCGAATTTAAGATCTATCCTTTTATTATCAGACGGACTCTGGAAAACTTTTGTAGCTCATTTCTATGGCATTTTATCAGTATTTGTAAATTATAATTGACTACATATAGTTGAACATTACATCTTATAAACTAACAAGGTTTTTATTAGGCCTAAATGAAAGTCGAACATTACATATTATCTTACTAACAAGTTTTTAGGTCGTGATTGAGGTTCGAATACTTTTTTTTTTTAGGGAAAGGTTCGAATGCGGACTTCTTCACGTATTAATGTATATTTTAGATAATTATTTTTTTGAAGGAAGGAAAATAATTATTGTCATTTGTTTATCCACAAAAATTTAAAACGAAATTAATATAAAATAAAACTATAGTTTTAGATTAAACAAACGGAGTATATAATCACTCATCGCATATATCCTATACTATGTGCACGTACCCAACGTTTTATATTATTTAATCTAGATTAATTTATTTACGAATTCAACAACTATGAATATGAACTTTGTTCAACAAAAAAACCTATGAATATGAACTAATAACATCGTACAAATAATGTACGTAGACTTTACAAAAATATGTACAATAACAATTAAAATAGTGACCACAAATTTGACTAGTAACCAGATGACGTACGAGACAAACCTAAACAAACGAAGAAAAACTTTTTTTTTGACAAAAACTTATTAAGGATAATATTTGACTTTTTTATGATATATATAATATGTTTTTTTGTTCTTGACCAAAAATAAATTATTTGTTGATTCAAAAAAATAAATAATAATATATAGTTTTGTCATCGTTTCAAGGATTTGAATATTTGGACATGATGAAAGGATGATGAATGGAGAGAGTAGGTGTAATAATCCAATTAGATAGGTCTTTATGTAATATTAGAAAGTGTTTTTTTTTTTTTTAGGGATAATATTAGAAAGTGTTGTTTTGGTCATACTTGAAAATGAAAATATATGAGGTTTGAAAGTAGGTACACTAGAAGACAAATTAAAGTGGTGTTACGTGGCTCCACCATACATCACTTCATTGGCTACATTACATAAATTAGACTCTTAAACATTTGAATAATCTTTGTTTTGTTTAGATTAGAATGGAAAAAATTAACATGTCACTCTTAGAGTTGTTTACATTAATTTTTACATGATCCAGATTCATGGTAATTAGTTAGGATATTCGAGTAAATGGAAGAATTTTAGTACTAGTCTTTAATTTATGCACATGTATAGTTTTTTTTTTTTGAAAGAATGCACATGTATAGTTTTGTTGTTTATTCATTTTAAGTAAAAAATCAAACCAAATTTATTGGATACTTTTCCTATGTTAATTAAAGTTTATAAACTGCATGCGGCGGAAAGATTTCTTTATGCTTAAAAGCATTGTTTTTGGTACGTAGTGGCAAGATTCGGTTGAAATTCCCATAACAATTAAAAATGTTTAACCTAATATTATCACACAATTGTTCCCTAAAAAAAAAAAAAAATCACACAATTGTCAACAATTTATCATCTAATAACCCCTCAAAAAAAAATTATCATCTAATAAATCTATTAACTATTCAAGCTCAATTGCTTGATTTACCAATATTAATATTATCAGTTAAGTTGTACTTTAAAGACATATTTTGATTTCTATTTATATATATATGTGTGTATTTTTTTTTTTGGTGGTGATATGTATGTATACACACACTTTGGTTGCTTGTTTTCAAGCAATTCATTAACGTGGGTAATAAAAGAAACCACAAGAAAAGCTGTGTTTTTGGAGTATATCTAATTTATCAATATGAAAGGAATCAATGTACCTAGCCAATTTTCCTGTATAGAGAGGGGTCACAAAAAAAGAATCATCGAATATATAGAATAAAAAATGGATAAATATTCAAAAACCAGAATAAGATAAAAAGAATATTATTTTTTTGTAGGAATACAATTGAAATATAATGAAACTTTTGTTTAAATGATTGTGTAGGCTTTAAGTAAGGAAGTCACAATCAAGTATCTTAATTAGTTTTTTTTTGAAGGAAGTATCTTAATTAGTTTGAAATTCAAAGTTTGAAAAAGAAAGGTAAAAGAGTTGGCAAAAAAAACTAGAAGGGTGTGAAAAGCACAAGGATGACACGAGCAAAGTGTGTGTCATGAATTAGGTGGCACTTGAATGCCCCATGCTTGTGTAAGCCTAAGCTTGTCTTGGCTTTGGATAACACATTCCTCTTCCATGTCTCAACCTTCTTTAATACATTTGGTTGTATTGTACTTCATCAATTTATTATCCTTTTCACTTCTTCATGTATACTATTAACAATTTATCCCGCGAATATAGTTCAGTTGGTAGGAATATTGTATATTATAGGGTTAAATAAGTAAATAGTCCCTTTAAATATACCAATATTTGATTTTAGTTCCTCTAAAATATTCTTTAGGCTTTTGCTCCCTCTAAATTTTTTCATCTACGAAATTAGTCTCTGCGCTAGTGTAATATTCAGCGTAGAGCATGCACTAATTTCATTTATGAGCAATTTTAGAGGGACCAAAAGCCTAAGAAATATTTTAGAGGGATTAAAATTAAATGTTGGTATTTTTAAAGAGATCATTTACTTATTTAACCCTATATTATATATAGGGATCAAAGTTCGAACCTCAGACATCCTATTTCTCTATATTTAAAATGTGTGAGCTCTAACCATTAAATTATTTGAAGAAGAAAAAAAGATGTAAAAACAACTGAAGAATTTAAATATTTATCTTGTTGTAAAATTAGGTTACATTTTTCTACGTTTAAAACGTGTGAGTTCTACCCGAAGAAATCATTTGAAAGAAAAAAAAATGTGAAAGCAACTGAAGAATTTAAATATTTATCTTGTTGTAAAATTAGGTTACAAGATGAGTCACAAAGATTAATAATCTATTTATATTTTATTTTTGTACTAAGTCAATAATCTACTAACCTAGCTAGAAAATAGGTGCACGTTCCTTAGGAAAGGCAGTCCTATTATGTGTTCGTCACTAATTTTGGACGTTTACGTTCTTGTACTCTGTCTATTATTATTTTTAGTGAAGTAATACAAGTTTTATTTTCTTTAAAAAAAACTATAAATATATAATCAGCGAATATCAACGGTGTGTGTATATATATATATATATAGTAAGATTTCCTTAAAATCAATATTTGATTTGACATAAATATCTCAACAAATTTTTGATCTTATCTATTAAATATTTTACTTAACTTTTTCATTGAATTCCTAATATTTTATGTAACAGAAATATCTCAACAGAAATAACACAAATTTTTAAAAGTTAATTTTATTCTATATGGGTTAATATTTGTACTAAATCCAATTAATTTTATCTTTATGTGCGTTTATGAATTTACTAGTATTTATTATATGATATATTATATTATATTTGTGTGTATTTATTTAAATATTCATCCTATATCAATCCGTGATAAATTTTATTTGCGGATATCATACATATAATTTTTTTATCTTTTTTTTTTTGAAGAAATCAAAATGAAATTATATAACTACAACAATCAGCAGTTCCCAAGCACAATGTGTGCCCAGGAGACCGCTAAAAAGTTACAAAATGTTAGAAATATATATACTAAAACTGAGAAAACACATGTTAGCCAATGCCCAGACAATCTAACGGGCTTGACCACCACCTCTGCGTACCATAAACAAACATTGCCTTTTTAGTTTTCAGCCACTCTAAAGATAACAATTTGACCTTATCTAACAAGCGAGGAGCAGTAGTAACAATATTATTGAACAAACGGTTGTTACGTTCATTTCATATAACCCAAGAACACAAAAGCCAAATAAGCCGCATGAATGAACTTTTAGCTTTACCAACACCTCTCATATGAGTAAATTGCACCAAATGATCTACTATAATATTATAGTCCACCCCAAAAAAACCAATCCAATCGCGCACATGTTGCCAATTTCAATATAGAGGCGAATAAATACACTAATTTTAATATAGAGGCGAATATGGAAATGTCAAATTCAGTTGCAGTTATCAAAAGAAAAATTGATGTTGGATTTTTTTATAGTTCTCTCCACTTTCTTTTTGTTTTTTTTTTTTTGACAAAATTGTTCTCTCCACTTGATGTAATCATATTCGAGATGTATCAAATATTAAATGTGAATATCTATCTCGGTTGAGATCTAAACCATGATTGACCATATTATGAGTTTTTTTTTACAAAAACAAAACGATATTCATTCATTCAAATTGATAGAATACATCAGAATCAACATCGCTAAAAACGTAAAGGGTGAAAATGCGAACAAACTCAAATCATCCAAATTAATAGCATACAACGACAAAATGCCTACAAACAATATGATAAAATATAAATCACCAGAATACTCATGCTTCCGGATCTGCAACGTTGACGTCTAAATCATCAATTGAATATTGGATTGACTGAAACTGATTTTTCAATATGAATCAAATGAACACTGCAACAAGATGCAAAATCAAACAACGCCGCACAAGATGATGAACAACACAACGCCGCACTCAAATAACGAAAACACAGAAGAAAAAAAAACCCAACAATAAACACTTGATATATGTGTAAATCACTTATTTGTATCGAAAGAAGGGGTAAAAAAAGATGCAGAGAGATGATTATAGGTCAAAAATGACATAAAATCATCCCATTTTTAATGAATGAAACAAAAAGAAAACTTAGAGAGTTTAATCTCTTCCGTTAAACTCAACCCTATTGAAATTGATATTAGATTTGTTTAGGATCTTTGACCAACTATAACAATTAAATAAAATATAAATTGTGCTCTTCCAACATTGTTTGCTTGTTAGAGATGATTTCTTAAATCACTAGTCGTCAATGTTAACGATTGATTTAGTGGCTGATTTATAACTATGTATATCTTTTGTACCAGAGTTATATACAAATTAATAAACAAAATAGTATTTTCTTTTTTCCTTTATTTTTTTTGTCTGAGTCGTTTATATCACCGTGCAAACCAAACTATACGATGCCCTAATACATATATTCTTTACCTTTGGCTACCAACAAGGTACTGTAAGTGGACTATAAAGGACGGTGATGCCATGAACAGTCGAAAATCTTATCTAGTGAGATTCAGCATGTACACTTTATTATCAAGGCATACATTTTCATTCTCAAGTATGAAAAAAAGCATATTCATTATTATGGGAGCAAGATTGCAAGGGATCATGCAGTTAGTGTGAAAGCTTAATTAGCGATAAGGTTTGTAGACGGCTATTAAGATACGAATGAATTAGGTTCAAAGTGGATGGTTATATTAAATATCTCTAAACTTTTTCTTAAAATTGTAGGGTTGTATCGATATAGTCCATATATTATTAATATTCTAAAATGATCATGAATTGCAAAATTTTATTTATGTTTGACCCTCAAGCCAAATTTGTTATTTAATTCATGATAATGTTCATTAGTTTCAAATTCATCTCGAATATTACCTACTTACTTAAGTTTGGATAAACGTTTATATCGTTGAGTCTTTGTCCCGATATGCCATATTATGAGAGAAACAACTATCTCTTGCTTTTTCCTGGTTAGATGTTAATCTGTCTGGTCATAATGGTTGAGGGGCAATGGTGGCAGAGAATGCTCGGGTGTGACAGTAATAGCTTCCGGTGCGGCGACGACGAGTCTTCGAGGTGGAACGAAAGTTGCCTGCAGGCATGTTAGCACTTCGACGCTCAAGTCAGTAATGAAACTGAGAAAGAGTGTGTATGAAGTGTTGTGAAAAGTGATATGTACCTCGAGGGTGAAGCAAGTTCACCCTTACATAGGCGGGGGTTGGCCATAACCGTCTTCGGGTTATGCTTCGTGTGATTAGGAACGGAGCAAGACACGTGTAGGGTGATCCTTGCGTGAAAGCGCGCTCCTGTGTGGCACGGTACACGTAAGTTGACGTGCTGCTTAAAGTGCGAAGCCTTGAGGCGGTGCAAGTCTTGCTGCGTGTCACCGTGCAGTTGATCTTCTGATCAGTCTAGAACAAATGTGCATTTACCTGTCTCTCGACGTGATAATATGTTTAACCTCTGTTTGGTTCTATGCATTTGAAGAAGTCGGAATTGATTTTGGAAGTAAAATTGATATTAATGTATTCATTTGCTCTCGAGTATGATTACTTTTTACTTTGAAACTAAAATTTGTAGCTTTTAAATCTAATTAAACTTTATTTCTACATTATAATTTATTGCTCAACAACTCACTTTTAAGTAAAACAAATTTTACGAAATGAATTTTGTCACCACAAATCTAAAGATACACTTAATGATATAAATATAGAGACAAGTCTTATTAAAATTTTGAAATATCGATGATGTAGACGGTCCTTTAATTTCAAGAACCAATTTAGATATTCTTATTTTTTTTTTCTTTCTGAGGGAAAGAACCAATTTAGATATTCACTCTTAAACTTACTAGCAAGATTAAAATTAAATAAATAAAAATTCAACGTAAGTGTAAAATTGATTCATCTTTCCATATTAGGTGTGAGAGGATATATACCATTCACTAGTTGACACGACAATTGCCTAAAAACATGGCCTCCATAAGGTTCAACTTCTCTCATAGCATATAGTTTTGTACCCATAAAGGGGTTACAACTTTTGATGTTTTTATCTCCATATGGTTTGGACAAATTGAAATGGAAAACATCTCAGACCATTCAACATTTGCATTTCTTGATTGATAAAGTTTCCAAAAGAGAAGATGACAAATATCAACTAATTAATTTAAATCATTTATAATTCAACTTAACTCATTTTCATAAAATCAACTTATAATATGAAGATTGTCCACCATTTATAGACATTCTTCTTCAAGATGTGATTCAAATAATCTAATCTAATAAAAATAATATGATAATAGATGATCTAACAAACTCTGAATAACTCAGATGATATCTTAAAATTTAAATTGAACATAGTTCAACTCTTAAATTTTTTACTTATAATATAACAATTGCTCACCATTTATAAATACATTGTCAAGATTTTTTTCTCATTCAACATAAGACTCTTTACTTATATTTCATAATAGATTTGTCCATTTTTAAGTATTCGTGATGAAATCTTTTGATTTCTTTTAAGATAATAAGATATTGAATTTGCATCAATAGTTTTTAGTTACAGTATATATTTTACATATGGACAACAATGACCTTCTAAATCTCAGAAACAAAAACGACCTTCTAAAAAATTGCTCAACAGTCCAACTATATGTGACGTAGGACTCCAAAAAAACAGATATTTTCTTTTATGCTTTTTCCCTTTATTTATGTTTTTTTTCAAATTATTTCTTAATTACTTACTAGTTAATAGTAGTAACTGTTGACAACTTGTGAAGGATGATTAGACACTCATTAAGTTGTAGTAATTGGATAAGGCTTAGCACTTGGCATGCATGTTCTTTTGATTTTGCCCGTCAAAGATTTGTCAAAACCAAATTGTAGAATTTTGTCGTACGTACATTATTAAAGTCAATCCTTGCTACGTAGTAATATTTATCTTTAATTAATCCCAACTATAAGTAGATAATGGATTTGGGGATGAAGCAAAAAAGAGTGTTTTTTTTTTTTTTTTTCACAAACAAAAATGATGTATATTAATAACAACGGTGATGCACTCTTCATTAGGCGTGCAAAAAGTGAATCACCGATCCAAAGTTACAAAGTCATAATAATTAGTGGTGAACATCTATACATAGCAACAGATGTGTCCACCAATCATAATAACAATAACTAAAATATGGATGCTTTGCCTTCATCCACAAAAAAAAAGTGTAACTTAACTTTCTCAAAAAGAGCATAAATATGTGAATCCGCATTATTAAAGAGACGGTCATTCGGATCGTTCCATATAATCCAAACACATGCAAACCCGATACCTTTCAAAAAGGAGTGAGTACACCGCGGTAGACCAGCCAAATAAGAAAACTGATGCAGATGATATCACACAGCTCACTAGGAAACAACGTAGATATGCCTAACCAATTCCGAACCTGAGTCCATAAAGAATTTGAAGTACCACAATCCAAAAAGAGGTGTCTAGCTAATTCTAAGACATCACAACCGACAGGGCACAATGAATCTGTATGCTGAATGATATTACATCTCACCAAGTTGTCACGAGTCGGAAGTCTATTGCGAAGTAAACGCCAGACAAACAGAAACACCTTTGCCGATTTATAGCTATGCCAGACATCATCAACGAGATTTCTATCCATCTGATCCCACAAGTTGGTAATAAAGTAATAGGCATCCTGCACCGAGTATCCATGAATAGGGTCCAGAAGCCACCTCCATTTGTCAGTTACGTTAGCCTGCAAAACATTGTTATGTAATAATAGTGAACACTCCCTCACACATTACTCATTCAATGCTAACAAACGACGCCTCACCCCCTTCCCCCCACCCCACTCTATCCAGCTCCTCCACCGTGCACTCCTTATTCAAAGCCAAATCAAAGAGTCGAGGAAACTTGAATCGCAAAGGCGATTCCCCAACCCAATGATCTAACCAGAAAAGTACTACGACCATCTCCCACAATCCGACGAATATTGCCTTCAAACCAGTTCCCCACTCCCTCACCAACTCCCCCACGAACATTGCACAACATCCTCCACCAAACTGAACCATGTCTGCCCCCCTCCTTCATCCGCCCCCCTTCCTCATCGTAGCGTGCTTTTAACACACGATACCACAACCCCTCCATATCTACTAACATCCTCCAACACCATTTCCCAACAAAGAAATGTTAAATTCTCCCAACCTCTTAACCCCCAACCCTCCATCCTCCATCCTCGTTTGGAACACATATAGAGTCCCATTTTATCCAAGCTATTTTCCTAAAATCCTAACTCCCACCCCATTTTTTTTAAAAAAAAAATAAAAATAGATTCAATAGAGAAAATTATACATGCGGAAGCCTTGAAAGAAAAGAGTGTCTTTGATAGTGGATTTGCTTCACCTTCAAAAATATTAATTTATGTTCTAACAAAAAAATATAGGCAGCCTAAGTAGGATTTTTATATATTTTCTTAAGGACCTTCAAACTTTATTTCTTTCTATGTCAAAAAAAATTAATTAATTCTTACTTTATTTGTAAGGACCAAAAACATATTTAACCATAAATAATATGAGATGTGTTGAATTTATTATCATTTTCGCTTCTAGACTGGATGTGTTGTAGAACCTTGTGTACGACTAACTATTGGTTCATATTAAGGGTTTTTGTCGAAAAGTGTTATCTGGGATATTGCATTCTTACAAGCATAAATGAGTTTTCAAACGATGAGAGTTTTAGTTTAAAGGAAAATTATGAAAATAAAAACCCGTGAAATTCTCATCCATTTTTCTTGTCCACTTTGGTTATCATACTCATAGGTTTCTTATGACTCACATTTTTGTTTTATTTCAATATTTCAGAAAAAGGTGTATTTAGTATAGTTATTAGGCTTGCAAGGTTAATTATATGACGAGTCAGTGTTAGCCTATACGCCGGTCATAACTTGAGATTGGGTCGTGACACTATATATTTGAACTGAATTAACCATCGAAATTGTTGTTAAATTTTTTTGCTACGTTTGTGTCAAAATAATCCAGCTCATACACAAATACGTATAAGCCAGAAGCCAACAGGGAAGGACAAACCCACTAATAATGGTGTTGTCTAGCAATTAACATGCATATCTGTCCAATATGGAAGGTAAAGAAATCTAATACCTAGAACCAACAGTGGCACATCAGACTCTTGAAACAAGACTAATCCTAGGTTGTGATATTCTATGAACCAGACACTAAACATGACACTGACACGTTGACAATTGGAAAATAGCCAGATGATTACAGATGGTTTCCTGGCAATTCACAATCGAAGAACAAGAAAATACTTAGTTTTTGTTAGAGAAAAGTTGCGTAAATTACCGACTACAGGCTGAATTCATCAAGAATGCATTCTTCATGTTCAATTTTATGGGAGAGAATGTTGTTTAAGAATGTGGATAGGGAGATTTTATTTAGATATTAGAAACATAACTTAGTCATTTTTATTTCAACATGAGAGGATCCACTCTTGAAATTGTAATACACACCATTATGCAGAAAACAAAAATTCTAACATGTTACAGTCCTAAAAATAAGAAAATAAAGTGATGAAAAAGATTTACAAGTCATATTAATTCTTTGAAGAGAAATGGGGAACCAATTTGTAAAAATTTAAAAACAACTTAATGCAAGAAAAAAGGACTTTCTTTCTATTAAGTTATAGCAATTCAATTCTCTTCTTGATGTATAATATCCACTCATTACAACCTTAACGTAATACATGGAAGTACAAAACCAAAACTTTGAGTTATGAAACGAAATTCTCCACTTCCATTTGCCAAATCAAAACAAAATTTGATAGGAAAAAAGCTTCTTTATACCATCTAGTTCATACATATAAATGTTCCCACAACATTTTAATTTATTTTTTTGCAATTTTTAATCTTTGAAACTATTGAACTATGATATAAAATGAAGTTTCTATCTATCTTTGAGAATCTTCATTTATACATTTTAAACATACGAACAAGGAGAAAAATAAAATAAAAAAAGCTGGTAAGCTTTAAGTGTAAAATGTTTACATTTATAATTTATCAAACATCCATCAATGGAGTGGGAAAATATCCTCCCTACGAAACACACACGGGAAAATTAACATTGACATTGATTCGTCGACACCGATAGTAATTTGAGAAAATAACATAAATGAATGTATACGTAATTACATATGTCGGTGTCATGTCGGTGTCAAATACACACATGTTGGACACCAGACACGCCTTCAATGAGAAGTGTTTGGGAATTGAATACAGGTGCCTCGAGCCTCATGTAGTTTCTGTTAGTTTAGAATAAGATATATTACATTATCTATTATAATGTCAGTATCAAACACTATATATTGCAAGATAAAACAACAACTAACCTGACTCAAAATTACACCATGAGCAAAATTAGCTTATATAGTGAGCATACAAGTACTAGTAAAATAGAATGTACTACTCTATAGTACTACACTAAGATAACTTGTACTATCTAAGCTATATAATATCCTCATTTTGCTCATGGTGTAATAGTCTCCATAGAAGAGAAAGAATGCTATTAATGTCACTCAAATCCAACGCCAGAGACAAGAAGCTGAACACCCCAAAATTTCCTCTATCCATTGGTAGCAACAGAGGAGAAAAAGTGTGACAGCAATTTCCGGAAATCGCCGCCAGGGAACGAAATCAGCACTCATCACCGACGGGATCAAAGATTACGATGCAGAAATTAGGGATATTGAAGCTGAAGGTCGGGTGTTGTGATGTTTCCACCACTGCGTCAGTGAGTGGAACTGCAAACATTTGACCGGGATCGATCGCGTCCATAGGGAATCCTCACAATCGAGCCGGTTAGGAAGTCTATCTCGTAAAAGTCTCATACTAAACACATTCTTTTTTTGGCACTGATGTGAGCCATATCTCTGCACTGCCTTCAATAATTCATCATTGAAATCATTGGGAAAATGCAAATATCACAGATCTTGATAACAACCTTTCACCGAGAATATGTTGCACTCTCTGGCAACCATTTATCAACATCCAGTACAGGTTGCTGCAGCTGTGTTTTTACACAAGAAACTGAACTGGCAGAGAAGTGTTTTTACACAAGAATACCTTATTAATCACAAGAGCCATACAGTGTTGTTTCTGCTACACAGGTTCTGTCTCGGAAACTCTGAGTCAATCTTCAAAACTCTGTAACCAGTATAATTGATCTGCAAAGCATAGCATTACTCACTGCCCTTTCGAACAACCAACGGATTCTGTGCTGCGAGCAACCACTAGACATGTCGCATGACAACGCCAAAATCCTGACCACTGCATATGTTTTCCCATGACCTGATAGCAATTGTTTGTCTCAAGTGGTAATGATGACTCTGCTTCCAGGACCAAGCCGACCAGGCTCTCCGACCAAATTGTTCAATTTCTCTCGTTTGTCTATGTCATCGAGAATCAACAACACTTTCTTCTGAGATAGCCCTTCATTTTATGATTGAAATTCCTTCATTAACATGTCCAAACTGTCTTTCAAATCCGATTGATTTGGAGAGGAGCTGCTCTTGGAGATACTCTAAGCCATGTTTAACAGCATTTTCTCTCACAATGTGAAGGAAACACTTACATTCAAATTGATCAATAATCGAATTATAAATTGCTTGAGAAAGTGTTGTTTTACCCCTTCCTCCAGTTCCAAGTATTCCTATTATGCAGACTCCATCATTCGAGATTTGAGACCAACAAGGTAATCAGCAACATGTAAAGGAACATGGTTAATCTTGTTGGAGACATCTGTAACTATTTTTTCAATAAAATCTCGTTCATATTCATTTATGTCCAATCATAAATATTTAAATAAATGCATCAGAATAACTATCACAAATATGTATTTACATATAATAATGAGACTGATGAAATTCTCATTAGATTGGAATAGAAGAGTACAAGAGTATATATACAAAGCTGAATTATAATACTAAACAACAAGAACTATACTAAAATGTACTACTCCCTAATTGCTTGTACTGCAAGCTACACATGTCTCCTTATTTGATGTGCTTTACTCATGGTGTAATAATAATCAACTTCTTTCTGAAAATATCTTTCATAAAGTTTATGATTAAAAGCATTTATGCTTTCAAAGTATAAGTATCTTACTCATAACAACATTCATTTAAGATCTGCCGCAATTTATTAGACGTTGTGCAAAACTATCCAACTTCCACTATGGCTTCTCCTGTCTGCAAGTCAGAAGCATTCAAATAGATATGATAAGTAACACAATATACAGTTATGCTGCTATAGAGAAAATTGATATTAGTTACTCCAGAAAAAATTTCAACATGACTTGCAAAAACCAAGCATTTAGCTCAATGATTTAAGAAACTTCTCCATCTAGAAACAATGAATTCGTAATTGAGTATACAGAAATTAATCAACATTTATAATAATGATAATGATTTCATCAGTAAACAGCAAACCACAAACCTGCAAAGTTGAGATCAAGAGAATAACAACAAGACGGACTAGACCAAGGAATCCAAATTAGTGGTATTGGATGGAATGGATTCCATCACAATTCATTATATTCCATAAGAATTGAAAACATGTTTTGTTTCCTTTTCTTTTGAGATTTTGTCTCTCTATATGGATCGGTGAATATCACATTCTCCTCCTCTGCGTTGTTTTTCTCCTTTAACACGTGGATTCCCATTTGTGCACTCCTTAACATTTCATTCTTCTCTTCCTCACTAAGATTGAAACTCTTCAACTCAAGCTCCACACGGATCCATTCATTTTCCAAAAGTGCTTTGTCCATTTCAGACTCGTACTTAATCCCATAAATTCTTCTCAAGCGTTTATTATGTTCTTCCAATTTCAGATCAAACAAAAGTGTATGGTCTGAGATCCCAAACTTCAAGGTAATATCTATCTCAATTTCATATCCATTCACAAAAATATTGACTTTTGGGTAACCCAACCAGTGTTCTGGAGAAAGAAGAATATAAGTAATAGAAGGGATCTTTTTACGAAACCAGAAAGTAATTGTGCTTTGTCCCCTGATTTGGTGCTCAAACCAATTTGGAATCCCATCTGTTCCATTTGGGAAATAAAATTCAGTGCCTCCAGCCTCATGTAGTTTCTGTTAGTTTATAAAAAAAGAATGATAATTACACTATGAATTATATACATGAAATATTATGTATCAAATAATATCTATTGCAAGAAAAAACAACAAACCTGACTCGTTAACATTCTTCTACTTGAGGAACTCAACGATTCACATTTATAAGCGGAAAGCTCTTCAAGATTTGGTGGAATCCCTCTAATTTCCTCAAGAGACTTGCAACAATCGAATTCAAAGATCTTCATAAGGTGACATTCATTAAGACACTCGGGAAGAATATTGAAATTGAAGTTATGCGATAAGTCTAGCCTTTTCACATTAACAAACCACTTGAGAAGTATTGGTAAACATTCATCTGAGAGGTTGCAATTTTGGAGACTAAGCTGTGTCACATTTGAAAACACTATAGAATTAATTTTGTCATTATGTTTTGGGAACCTCAGCATTCCACATCTCTCTATTGATATGTCATTAAGTTCACTGAGATTTTGAAATGAAGATGGCAATTCTCCTATGGAAGTATTAACAAACAAAATACGTTTTATATTTGTCATCTTGCATAATAATTCTGGAAAACTATTGAGACTCACACAAAAAGAGAGTTCCAATTCCTTAAGAGATGCCAAACCTAAGGGTGGAAAACGCTTGAGCTTGCTGCAACCAATTGCACTTATGAATTCAAGTTTATTTTGGTGGCCAATTGAATCGTCAATTGTAATTAAATTTCTACAAAATTTAAATGAGAACTTCTCTATATTTGAAAGACCTGAGACATCAGGTATATGTGTTAAATATTCACAATCGTCCAATGTCAAGACTTTCATATTCTGGAACTTCTGCGTAAACACAAGGAAGAAACAAATACTCTCTTAGTGATTTCTTTTGTTGACGAAAACAAAATTATTGTGAATTTATAAATGTATACAATTATAAAATGAAGTTACTTCACTTGCCTTGCTTAAAATACTAGATGATAGAGACTCCAATAAACATCCTTTCCATTTCAATACTCTCAAACTGTTTGGAAGATACTTGAGTCCATTGGAAAAATGGCCATTTTCAATGATTAGTGTTTTAAGTTTTGTCATCTTCTTGAAGGCCATTCCTTTCTGGTCTATTACGGATTCCATGGAGTGGAAATTCATATATATCATTTCAATTTTACTAGTTCCCTTTTAACAAAAAAAAAAAAAAGAACATAAATCAACCACAATAAAAATAAGATATGGAGAAATTTACATGTAATTAAGTAAAAATAAATACTAGTATGAGATGGTCATAAAAAGAGCAAAGTCGTTTTAAAACTAAATAACAAATTGAACATAGATATCAATCTTACTCACAGTGTTTTCATTTAAAGCATGAACTATATCATCTTGACACCATAGCCTACTTCTTTCTCCTGGCTCTTTAGGTGATTCTTGTCGGACGACTTCTTTACCCATGTCCTCTATCAAGTCATGTAATCCCACACAACCATCATATTCCCAACGGTCTATGAGAGATTTTTCAGCCAACACTTCTAGATGATGTGTTATGCAATGGCCATAATGAGCATGGAGTATATCTTTGACATCCGCCCATCCGCATCCTTTGAAGCAACAAGCAATGTCCAGAAAGACACTCTGCTCCTCTTCTTCCAAAGCATCATAGCTTACTTTAAGTATCTTTTGGATCTCTTTATTGGGAATCTTGTCATACCCATCTAATGTACTCTTCCATTTTTCTATGCTCTTTCCAAACAAGTTTGAACCCACTACTTCTATAACTAATGGAAGGCCAGAAGAATATGCAACTGCACGGTTTAAAATGTCTTCGTAACCTGAAGGAACTTTGTCACTTTTAAAAGCCATCCACCTTAACAATTCAAGAGCTTCAGTCCCATTCAACCCTTCTACTGCATGTGTACTTTTTATCCCATGACTACTTAGTAAGTGTTTGTCTCGAGTGGTAATGATGACTCTGCTTCCACGGCCGAACCAATCAAGTCCTCCAGCCAAAGCATGCAGTTGATTCATATTGTCAACATCATCGAGAATCAAAAGAATCTTCTTTCTACATAGCCTTTCCTTAATGATTGGAATTCCCTCACTAACATGGTCTAACTTAATTTCCAATCCAATTGTTTTCAAAAGGAGCTTCTCTTGGAGATGTTTCAAGTTATTTTTAGCTGAATTCTCTCTCACATCATGAAGAAAACATAATCCGTCAAATTGATCACCAATAAAATTATAGATTGCTCTTGCAAGTGTTGATTTACCCAAGCCTCCTATCCCATAAAGTCCTACCATGTGTACCCCTTTATTAGTTTCCTTATCAAGAAGCAATTTCACTTGTTGTATTCGAAACTTAAATCCAACAGGGTAATTGGCAACATGTAAGGGCACACGATTGATCTTGTTGGAGATGTATTTGACTATGTCTCCAATAAAATCATATTCATATCTGTTCATGTTCAACTAGATATGTTAGTCCAAACAACAACATGACAATCACATTCATGTATTGATAATTATATTATAAAATTTTCATTGTTTTGAGTTATAAAAAACTAATTCTAGTTTAAGAATATATAAATTGTGGTTCCCATTTAAGCTTTAAGATTGAATGATTTAGGTACATAAATTAAAGGCAAAACAAGATTCAAGGGAAGTAGAGTACCTCTGACTACAATCACTTGACAAGTCTGGTGTCTGATTAAAAGCTATCTTCCCAGTAAGCTTGTATTCATATCTATTCATGCCCAACAAGATAAGTTGGTGAACAAATAAAAAAACAATCACATCTATATCTTGACGAATATATCATACAATTCTAATTGTTTTGACATACAATAACTAATATTTGTTTAAATATATAAATAAAAAATGTTTCCCTTTTAAGCATTTATATGGAATGATTGAGGAATAAAAATTGAAGAAGGCAAAACAAGATTGAAGTGAAGAAGGCTACCCAGGAGAACGATGGTCGCCAGACAAGTTAGCTGCTTGAGTAAGAGCTATCTTCCATTTTTGCAACCTTTCCATATGATCTGTATTATGTTGGAACCTCTCTTCATGCTTAGCCAATGCTTCTCCATAACTACCTCTATGATGTCGCACATGAGAAGGATCCACGCCAAAGAAAACGGGCAAAACGAGGCGACCATTTTGCTTATACAAGTGAATGATGTGGACAAGTTCGTCCAAACAAAACGACGAAGAGGCATAGTTGGCAGAAAACACGGGGATAAAAATCCTAGACTCTTCAATGGCATTGTCGAGTGATGGTGTGATTTCATCCCCTCTTTGAAGTTCACTATCATCAATGAAGGTGTGGATTCCCTTGTCAGTAAGAGCCTTGTAGAGA
Organism: Medicago truncatula; assembly: GCF_003473485.1. Taxonomy (NCBI): domain Eukaryota; kingdom Viridiplantae; phylum Streptophyta; class Magnoliopsida; order Fabales; family Fabaceae; genus Medicago; species Medicago truncatula. The sequence goes on along the minus strand of NC_053047.1, from coordinate 38,694,854 downwards.
TTGCCGGTGAAACCATACCGAGTGTCACTTCCCCTGAAACTAAGGAATACTTGGTATTTGAATACATAGGAAATTGAAGAGGAAGAGGAAGATGATTGCATAGCCATGAGATTTGAGAGAATATGGATGAAGAAAGAATTTGAGAATGCAGAATAGTATTAAATATCACATACCAATGCTACGTCAAACTTCCTGGCCACTTGCTATAGCCGTGTGGACCAATCACACAGTAAATATCATTTACTGCAATTTCTTTAATGTGACTACTATTAAACTTTTGGACAAAACTTAAATAAATAAATAAGTTTTTTTTGAAGGAATAAATAAACAAGTTAAAAACCAAATAATAGTGAATTAATAAATGTTTTTGCCTAATGCTACGATATAAGTTTTTCAATTGTGTTATTTGTACACACGATTTTCGATATTGTATTTTGACAATGTATATCATTGCGTGTAAATGCTAACCGGTGGCTCTGAATATTGGTTAAGAAAGTTAAAAGATAATATTTTAAATCGTAAAAGACTCTTTTTTAGCTTTTAATGCAGTAGACTACACAACTTAAAAAGTCTTATCAGCACTGATTTAGCCTTAAAAGCCATCCTTCTTACTCCCCCCGTCTCACAATAATTGTCTCTTTACCATTTTTTATTTTTCTCAAAATAATTATCACTTTAAAATAACAATGCAACATTTTTTTCCCATTATTATATCCTTATTTATTGAATTTCATCCAACTTAACTCATTTGACTCAAGATAGATCCTTTGTAAACTGATTTATGAGATTGTTTAATGTAGGGATTGTTAGCAGGATTAAACTTTGTGCTTAAGCTTTTAATCTTGTTTTAGTGCAATTAGGGCTTACTTGGCAGAGGTTACTTGTAATGCAAGTTAGCTCAAGTTGCTTGGATACTTTACTATAAATAAGTATCCACTCATTGTATTTTACAACTGAATGAATGCACAATCATTTTCCTTACAATATACTCCAAAAATCAACCAAGTTTGCAACTTCCTTAAAAGAAGAAGACTAGTAATACTTGTGGGTCTATGTGGGATATGAGGGCTTTTAAGGCTGTTGGTTGATTTTTGGGGTACATATATTCATTACTTTCACCTACTAGTCTTCATCAAACTTCATCTTCCATGTCGGTCAATGTGGAAAACTTCCTTTGAATTTTCTACATCCTTACGTGTGGACCAATCACCAATAGTACCATTCAATCCTTAACGTGTACCCATCAATGAAGGTGGATAGGTGGATGAAGACAAGTAACACTTTTGTCAACCAATGTGAATCTTTTAAAAATCAATGTCAATGCCTTAAAAATCAAAATGACATTTCTAAGTGATATTTTGTTTAGACCCCAAAAGTCAAAAGTTATTTAGATATTTATATTGTTCAAACAAATACTACCCTTAATCTCATCTATGAAAAATGATGAATTTACTCCCTCTCCTTGTTTATAATTGTCACTTCTGCATAAAAAAATTTGTTTTTGATTAATTGTCATTTTCAAAGTTCAATACATCATTAAATGTTAATTTATCTATATATCCTTATATGTTTATTGCAGAGAAAAATATATATAAAATGATTAATATTATTATAGGAAAAAGATAAATTGTTTTATCCAAAAAGTAGTAAAAGTATTTGTTGTTTTCTTTTTCTTGAAGAAGCTAAATTAGCTCACCCAAATTGACACCAAATATAATCGAACCTGCAACCTCGAGGATGATTCATAAATGTGCGTTCAGCTCAGATCTGATTTTTTTTTTATTCATAAAAGTCCTCTCCCCATTTCATTCATACCGAAACCCTAACCATATCTCTTCATTTTCTCCCTCATTTTTTACATCTTTGCAATCTTCTCTATCTTTCTATCGAGACAAAATCACAAAGATGTTTGAATTACACTTTTCTCATCTCAAAGATTCTTGAATTACACTCTCCTATCCTCTTATGTTAAAATATACACCCCCCTCCCTTGAAAAGTAAAATTTATACTCCCCTCCCGTATAAGATGCTTGAATTATAACCCCATCCTTTAATAATTAAATATGTACTACACTTTAATCTATTTTAACATAAATAAATATTTGTATGATATATATTCATTTTGAACCACCATTTAAGAAAAATTAATTCATTTCTTTATAATTTAAATGTCAATGATAATTAAATTTAAATATTTTGCTATTGATTTTATAATTTAGAGTATGAAATTAACTTTTAAATAACCATGCTTTATTGTCTTTAGTAATTTTTCACATATTTTAATTTTATTTTGGGTTGTTTCATATTTTATAATAGGGTTTATAACTACATGTTAATGAAATTGTGAATAAAAAATAGTAAAAAATATGTATTCAATTTGAAGTGTGTTAAATTATTTTTCTTTTTGCTAGATTATTAGAAATAAAAAAAATATATTGAGGGTGTAAAGTGTAGATTTTATCATAAGAGGGGATGAGAATGTAATTCAAGCTTCTCTTGGGGGAGGAAATTGAAAAGTTTTCTAATATGTTTTGAATAAGAGGGAGAGAAAAATGTATATTTTAACATAAAGAAGTGTAATTCAAGCATTTGTGAAGAGGAGAGGATAATTTACTCTTATATTAATCAGATAGTTTCTATTTTGACATAATCATAAAAAGATACTACACGTTGCAGTATTTCATATTCAATACTCCTGATTATTGCTTTAGTGGCCTTAATTCCATGAGAGAAACAATAGGGAACAAACTGTGTTCCTTTTATTGTGGTTATACTGCTATTAATTAGGGATTTTAGTTGCCAAATCATATCTATTTCATATTCAAACTATTTTATCTGCCTCTTTCTTTCCTTTAATGTTGGAGTCAATGAAATACTCATTAGTCAAATTCTCTCCTTTGTTATTTTGTTCCTAAAATCAAGCCACACGTTAGCCACCTATTTCAATTCTCTCACAATTAGTTTTCTTCCCACTGAATCAGATTACACAAGTTATTTCTCTCAAATTCCATTGCATTGGTTTTGTTATTATAACCATAACCACACAAGTTATACTAGCCATCTCATTCAAATTCTATCATTTATTCATTTTGGTACTAAATTTTTTTTATTCTATTATATCCAACTTCTTATCATTCCTTCATTTATCCAACTTCTTTACCACATACTCAATTTCGTGTAAGCTTTTAGAGACTTTAAGCATTCATTCGTGCATTGGCTCTCGTAGAATCTCTGAAAGCACTACATTAGTAAGAAAAACGTTCGAGGTAAGGGCACTACTCCATGCAACTCAAAGAGGATCCAAATCTTTGTGTCCATTCAAAAATTATTCCTCAAAATTATTGGTTGGAGCATACATATGTGACTATTATTTGATGGAGCAAAATACTTAGAGCTTTATTTTCCTTTCTTTTACGGTCAAATAAAGTAAGATCGTAATGAACCATAAAATGGGTTTTTTTTTCTTTCTAAAAAAGGAATAAAATGGGTTTATTTATTATTCATGAAAATATATGCGTGTTTATGTGACTTATTATATGTTTCTGTTGATCATAAATTTGAGACCGTTATAGAACAAAAATAATAAGAGGAAAAATAAGACATTCATGAAAGATCTCTTTTGTCATGTGATGCATTATTACTTTCCGTGCGGTTGGTGGAGATTGCATTTATTTCATTAACATATGACAATATGCATTTTTGTTTGGTGTCTTAGTGTAGGTTAAATTTATGGGTCCTGCTAACCGGTGCCTCCGGGCACTCGTTAAGCATACCATAGAATTATTACTATAAAAGGAAACCGTTTTTGACATTATTATAAATTAATTATACAATTTCAATGCATTAACTACTATATAATTTCCTTTTTCATTCTCTTAATCAGTGCCTCGGGAGCACCGGTTAGCATTTCCCTAAATGTATTAGGGTTAATTAACTTTTTAATCCTTATAAATATCTGCAGTTGTTTTGTTTTTAGTCCCTATAAAAATAAATCACACTTTTTAGTGCTTACAAAATTTTCTGTTAGTGTTTTTAGTTCTGTTAAATTAAAATTTGTTTAATTATGCTTAAAATTTTAAATTTTTTAATGATTTTTTACATACTTGAATTTTTAGGTCCAAATTTTCGTTAGTTTTATCTTGAATTTTTAGCGTTTTAAAAAAATTATATTTAATTCATTACATATTAAAAAATTCTAATTTTTTATAAAAGAGATTATTATAATGTTCTTAACTTTTCTGTTAAAAATCATTTAAAAATATAAAAGTTTAAGTATAATTAAACAAATTTCAATTTAACAGGGACCAACACATACTTTTAGTCCTTGAAAAATTAAAATTTGCTTAATTGTGCTTAAACTTTTAAATTTGTAACATATTTTTCACATACTTACAATTATAATATTATACAAAGTTCATCCACAAAAAAGTAACTTCAAATTTTATTATTAAGTCCAAATTTTCATTAATATAATCTTGAAAATTTGGCTTTTAAAAAAATTCATATTTAATTCATTACATGTTAAAAACTAAAAAAAATTATAAAAGAGTGTCTTGCGATGTTATGAACATTAATGTAAAAAATATTTCAAAAATTTAGAAGTTTAAGCATAATTAAACAAATTTTAATTTAACAGGGACTAAAAACACAAACAAAAAATTTTGTAGGGACTAAAAAATGTGATTTATTTTTTTAGGGACTAAAAACAAAACTGCAAATATTTTAAGGACCAAAAATTCAATTAACCCAATTTATTATTCATTATGGTGAATGTAATTTTAAGATTCATTTTTATTTCATGAAGGTTCATTAGGAATTTATTATATTTCATTTTATTAGGATTGCATTTTATATTTCATTTTTATTTATTAGGATTGCATTTATTTTATTTTCATTTTAAATTAATTATAACATGACAAATCAATTATATCCGGATCATATAATTTTAAGAGCATGCTTTTTTATTTCATGAAGGTTTATCAGGAATGAGTCATGTTTTGGGGAATTTATATGCATTTGAAAAGAAAGGAAAAATAAAGAAAAAGGAGATCGAAATTCAATATATAAACCGGTTAAACTTTAGTGTAATGAGCAATGTTTTCTGTTAACTATAACGATAATATTATTGATTTTTTTGAAGGAGATAATATTATTGATTTTAATTTTGAGTAGTTATACCTTCTATTGATTTTTGATTTAAGGTTATACAAAACAACTAAAGTAAAACTCTTTGGTCTTCTTCATGATTTCTTTAGTTATTATTTTTGTATTTTGAAGGAAATTTGATAAATAGTTTTAGGGCAGTCCAATCATCTTACGGGTCTTAGGCATGCTATGAGACATTATAATTTTTTTTTCCTTCTAATAAACGAAGAATGACACAAGCATTATAGGTATGACAGTCGACAATTAGTATATTATTCATTTTTTTATCACTAATCTCATCATTGCTTAATTTTCTTGAATAACTTGCATGAGAAATGCCTAAAATATTTTTCATTGAAAAAATTAAGATTCATTTTAATAGTAGAACGTCAACTAGATTACCCTTTGATTTGTTATCAAGATTCTCCAAATTTCTTGAATCATAAATATTAAAATGAGCAATTTCAATATTAGATGCATTTAATTGGCACATCATCACCAAGATATGAGACGAAGGATTTGGCACCCTTAATGTGTTTTTCCCATTCCGCAGAGTTTTCATTTATGTGATGTTGTGTTTTAGTTTGCTAAAGTTTTGTGTTGCTATACAAACCCCTCTTTTACATTGGTGTGAAACCTTTTGATAATAAAAAAAAATGTTTAAAGGCTTCTAGACTGAAGCTTTGATACCGCTGACATTAGTGCCCTTTTGGTACATCTGCTATACAGACCCCCTTAAAAAGTATGTATTGATATATATACTCCATGTATTTTTTTTTTGGGCCACTTATAGGCATGGGCCTTAGGCCGTCGCAGGGCCAATGCCTTAGGCTGGCCCTGAATGATTTATTTAACCTAAATTTTTGGCAGAAGAGTAGTGTATTTATATAATTTTTTGGTTTTTAATTTCTTGTTTAGTTTTGTTTTGTATGGTTTATGGTTTATGAAAGTTGACCCCTTACACCAGCATTTTAAGTGCCAAAGAAGAGATGATGTTTGCTTTGGTGTTTTTACTTGATGCGCGTACGAGGACAAATTTGAGGTTTTGATTGAATTGTAATTTTAAAAGAATTGAAGGATATTTAGTTTAATAATTTTAAATTAAATTATGTTAAGAATTTTTCTATAAGTTTTTGTTAAGAATTTATTATCAATGAAAAAAATAGCAGTCTTGTTTTTCTAATATAAAAATAGTAGGCGTAATGTCTTGATCAAAATCCGGGGTGTTACAAGGCCGATGCGCTTTTGTTGTTGTTGGTGAAGCTAGGCAATGCTTGGCGGTAAATTTGAGCTTGGTTGATGATGCGGTTGTGGTGGTGGAGGAGTCTTAGGAGGTGGTGGTGGAGTAACCGGTGGCGGATATGACGTGCCAAAGACCAAGTAGGTAAAAGAAGATGTAATTAAAATTAATTGTTGTTTGAGGTTATGATGTGTTTTTTTTTTTTTTTTTTTTTTTAAGTAGTGTGTACTGAAAATTGTATATGTTTGCCTTGAAGCAAACTGATTAAGATATAATTTAATGGTAGAGGTTGTTATGTTAAAGCAGTAGACATGTCTTTCAAATCGATTTAAGTTGTGAATGAAATTTCTAATGGTTTTATGTGTTTGAAATTTGCAGAGGTCTATAGCTCTATCAATTTAATCATGTCTAAGCCTTCCTTCAAGACTCAACATCATTTAGGTACTTTTTCTATATGTAATTTGATTCTTAGTTTGGGATTTTATTGGGTATTGGAACCTTATTCTTGTTTAAATTTGAAGTCTACTCTTTTGTGTTGAAAATAATATTGTGTATCAATTAAATTAAATGTGAGAAAATATGCCACGAAATATTTCACCTACTTTTTTTTATTTTATTTTATGGATTACAATATTTCACCTACTTTAAATATATCAGGCTATTTTTTTAAAATAACTATTAGAAGGAAACTAATAGTAAGATTACTCCTTAAAATTGATCATTTCCTAACAAAGACAGTAATAGAGTTAAAAAATATTTTAAAAATTACAATTTAATAAAACCCAATTTTTGTCCCCGGGTACGCTTCTATCATACAACAACTTCATATTTCATTCATTGGTACCAACAACATTATGTTAATGTAATAGTCGATTTTCTTATTCAAATTGGTTTATACTCAAAGCACGAAAAACAATATAATAAAATAGATTTTGTCAAAAAAAATAATAATCATAAAATAGATAGTATCAAAACTTCTCAATAAAAAAGAAATAAAAAAGATACACCAAAGTCACATACTTTAAGAAAGTTCACACCCATTTTCCTTGCAATAAAATAGTTTAATGAATTATCATATCACAAATATATAATATGGGCTCAAATGATATCATGTGCTCCTAAAGTCTATATGATCCTGATATAATCAGCTCGCCACTAAGGCACCACGAAGAGATATTAATTTAACCACCCACTAAGGCACCACACAGAAATGCATATGTTCTGTCATGATTATGAAAATAAATGCAATCCCCACGACTTGGGCAACCACATAGAAACTAATATATATGCGGTTGCATAAGTGGCGGGGATTGCATTTATTTTCATAATCATGACATGACATAGGCATTTTTGTATGATATCTTAGTGGCGGGTTAAATTAATATCTTTTCGTGGTGCCTTAGTGGCGGGCTGATTATATCCGGATCATGTAGCCTTTAGGAGAATGCATCTTGCACATGATATCATTTGAGTCCATTATATATTTGTGATATGATAATTGATTAAAAGCTAAAATAAAGTTTTGGTCCCTGCAAATATGTCTCGTTTTGATTTTAGTCCCTGTAATTATTTTTGCAGTGACCATTTTAAAAATCAAAAGATTTTGCAATGACTATTTTTTTAATAAATGGGTTCAGTCATCATGTGCCTTATCATGTGCCACGTGTGCAAATCATCACAAAAATGAAGTCAGGGACCAAAACCAAAATGAGGCATATTTGTAGGGACCAAAACCATAGTTTACCTTGATTAAACTATTTTATTGAAAGGAAATGGGTGTAAACTTTCTTATAGTATGTGACTTTGGTGTATCTTATTTCTTTTTGATCGAGAAGTTTTGATATTATCTATTTTATGACATTATTTCTCGTGTTTTAAGTATGAACCAATTTGGATAAGGAAATTTAGCTTACATTGATATATGTTTGTAGGTACCAAGAAATGAAATATGAAGTTGTTGTGTAATAGAAGCGTATAAGGGGACAAAAATTGTGTATTATTAAATTGTACTCCATCCGTTTCAAAATAAGTGTCGCTTTAGCAAAAAAAAATTGTTTCAAAATGAATGTCACTTTACATTTCCAATACAACTTTAATTTTTTTTCTTCCAACTTTACCCTCAATAAATACTCCAACTTTTTTCTCACACAATTTTCAATGCAACTTTAAGTTTGTCTTTTTCATATAAAACAAGGGCAGTTTGGTAAAAGTGTTACGTCTAATGGTTATTTCATTTCTTTCCTTAATCTGTGTGCAATTGGCTAAAACAACACTTATTTTGAAACGGAGGGAGTAATTTCAAAAATATTTTTGAACGCTATTATTGTCTTTGTTAGGAAAGAATCAATTTTAAGGAGTAATCTTCTATTAATTTTGATAGGTTATCTTTCTCTTAGTTTCTTTCTAATAGTTATTTTAAAAAAAATACCCTCACATTTTTAAAGAAAATGAATAATTTTATGTAATTTTTTGGTTGAAAATCGGGGGCAATACAATCTGGTTCACGAAAAAAATGTTTTTTTTTGTGTGTAAGACGGGTATCCTCCATGCGCAACTACATAGACTAATTTTTCGATCATTGTGGAACCCAAATGATTGATAAGCTCTTCCTATAGATTTTAACGCTGCTGCATGCCCAGGAACATGCACTTTTTTTTTATCATATGGTGAGAGTATTTTTAAGTGAACTCTTTTCAAAAACTTACACTTTTATAAGGTAAGAAAAATAAATTATTTCTGTCCATTTAAAATTGGCCTTCTTTGCTCAAAAAAAAAAAAAAATTGGCCTTCTAGTGGTCGGAAATTCGAAATAAAGATAAGAATTATTTCTGAAGCCTGATAATATTATTTTTCTGCTTGATTTGTGTGTGTTGGTCTTGATGCTTTTGTGAAGATGTTGGGAGTTTCCAATTTTGTATTGTATGTTACATAAATTGACTTTTTTTTTTCTTTGTCCAAACTGCATCTCAAGAAACTTGGTGAAGAGGAGAGAAGACATAGAAAACTACTTGAATCACTAACGTTTTATTTTAGATCATTATGACTCCATTCTTTGTTTTGGCTCTATTATGAGAGAAGAAATAGATGAATAACATTCTCATTAATTGATGAAATAATGAAGGAGTACAATTTATATAGAAGCTAAGAGGTATACTATATTACAATGAGCTGAAGCATAGAGTATTGGAACTCTTCTAACTAACTGTAAACAAACTAAAGTTAGGTAACTTGCTACGCAAGTTACTGTTGTAACTACTCCTCATTCTCTTGTTTTCCTTCATGATGTGTTAGCCCCCCACAAGTTGAAGGATGGTAAATTTCTACCATATTCAACTTGAATAGTAAATTGGATGAGGAAGAACACCTTTAGTAAAAAAAAAAATGCTATTTGTGCCTGAGAAGTGACCGGAAGGAGTTTCATGCTTGAAGTTTGTCCTGTACAAGGTGACAATCAATCTCTAGATGTTTTGTGCGTTCATGAAAAATTGGGTTTGCAGCAATGTGCAAAGCACTTTGATTGTCACAGTATAACACATGCAATTTAGAGGTTTGAAGCTGCAAATCCTGAAGCAAATAAAGCAGCCACTGAAGTTCGCATGTAGCAGCTGCAAGTGCCCTATATTCCTCTTTTGAAGAGGACCTAGAAACAATCAATTGCTTCTTAGTGCGCCATGAAATCAATGATTTGCCAAGGAAGAAGCACTGGCCAGAGATGGATCTTCTTGAATCTAAGCAGCCAGCCCAGTCAGCATCAGAGAACCCCAAAATCTGAAGAGCTGAATCTCTAGGAAAGAATAAACCTTTGCCTAAAGATGTTTTAAGATATTTGAGTACTCTCATAGCAGCAGAATGATGAACTTGTGTACGCTTAGCGAGGAACTGGCTCAATTGCTGAGTAACAAAAGTAATATCAGGTCTTGTTGTGTTAAGATACAACAACCTACCAACAAGCCTTCTGTAAGCAGATATATCTGTGTATGGTGGACTGGAATCACGATGAAGTTTAACAGAAGGGTCAGAAGGAGTGGAAATAGGTTTAGAGTGAGTGAGACCTGAATCAGCAAGAAGATCTAGACAATATTTTCTCTGACAAAGTGAGATACCTTGTTTGGAGTGAGCAACTTGCAAACCCAGAAAGTACTTGAGTTGTCCTAAATCTTTAATTTTGAAAGAAGCACGCAGGACGGATTTGATGTTGTTAAACTCAGAATGAATTTCCTGCTAAAATAATATCATCTACATAGACCAAAATGATGGTGAATGTAGTAGCTGAAGATTTGGTAAATAGTGAATGATATGAGTTAGCATGCTTGTATCCTTGAGCCAATAACAAAGAGGTGAGCCTTTCATACCATTTTCTGGAGGCTCGCTTCAATCCATAGAGGGATTTAACCAATTATCAAACTTGATTGGGTTTAGATGTAGTGATACCAAGTGGTAACTGCATGTAAACATCTTCTTGTAACTCACCATGCAAAAAAAGCATTGTTAACAGCAAGTTGGTGTATGAACCAATGATGAATTGATGTTAAAGCAATAACAAGTCTCATTGTAGTAAACTTAGCAACAGGTGAGTATGTGTCAAAGTAATCTAAACCTTATATATGATTTTAACCCTTTGCAACTAAGCGGGCTTTAAACCTTTCTATGGATCAATCTGCATGATGTCTAATCTTATATACCCTTCTGCAACCAATAGGTTTGATATTAAAGGGTAGATCAACAACTTTCCAAGTTCGAGTTTGTTCAAGAGCAGTAAGTTCAGTCTCCATGACCTTATTCCATCAATCAAATTTACTAGGCTCATCATATGATTTAGGCTCAATGTGTGTTTGAAGGGAAAAAACAAAATGGAGATGTTGATTAGACAATTTATTATATGAAAGAGAATCAGTAACATGATAGCTAGTAAAATCAGTAGAATTAGTATGAGATGATGATTGATTTGAGACATGACATACAAAATCTTTGAGGTGTGATGGTGGATGCCTTATTCTAGAAGATCTAATGATGGAAAGTAACTCATGAGGAGGAATAGTAGGAGGTACAATGTGGGAGGGAGAGTCGTCAAAAAATATAGGAGAATGGCTAACGGGTAAGTTGCCAAACACATGAGAAGGTATATCAGGTGATGAATTTGAGGAAAAGTACTCCCAATGAGGAACATTAAAGTTGATGTAGGGTATATGATCATGAAAAGTAACATGTCTTGAAATAAAAATTTCTTTGGACTTCAATTTTTTTTTTTTTTTTTTTAACTTTTTGGTTTTCTCAGTTTCAATTTACAATGTCTCAATAATGATTAAATGAATTTTCTTTATTGTTGATTGAAAAATAAATGTTAAATAGAATTGATTATGATAATTTAATAAAAAAATTTGCATCTAAAAAATTTCGTAAAATAAAAAGTGACTTTGGAGTTTGTTTTAGGCCTCATTAACTGTTGGGTCGACCATGATATAGTTTTAAGATTATTACTTTTTTCATCCTATGTCTTTCCTCGCGTGCCCTATTTTTTTTCTTTCAATTTTACCCTTGGTCCGGATTTCATTTTCCGGATTACATTGTTAGAATTTTGCCAGATTTGACAAATCCGGAATAGTGTTTTTCCAGAACTTTTACAATTTTAAGTTTTGCAATTCGTAATATAAAATGTGAATAAGGTAAAAGACAGAATTAAAAAGACACAAACATAAAAACAACTCATTTTATTAATATATGAACAATACATTACAATAATTTTCAAGCTTTTTAAGTTTATTATATAAGATCCTAAATCTATTTCTAATCTCCTAAGAGCCTAACCACCGGTATGTGATAGGACATACCAGTAGTTTGCCTATTGGAGGAAAATCGGAGGAGGAGGGAAGAAGAAAACAATGCTCCTGAGGGAGGTGGGGGGTGCTCAAACTTACGCCCAGACAGGCCAAGCTAAGAATGACACTGACCCACATACAAACCCTGAAAGTTTTCAACGAGACCCTTATCTATGAAAGGCCAACGATGGAAAACCATGGTTGTAGAAGGAAGAAGAGGAGGAGAGGGTGGGAGAGGATGATGTGAGAAATGGTGGGGGTTTGGAAGGCTATTTATAGGGAGGGTGGGTCAAAAACGGTTGGGAGGCCATAAATGCAGTAAAAAATGCATTTTACCACATTTTTTAGACTTGACCACAGACAAAAACGTGTGGTGCAGACCACCGGTCATGACTGATGCATTCCGGAATATAAAATCTGGAATCCACATCTGTTTTCCGGAATATATTTTCCGGATTAATGTGATAATGGTGGTGAACGAGGGAAAAGTTGGCACTTCCTCTAGTGCTAACGACATTCCGGAATGTAAAATCCCGAAAGATTCAGAGCCATTAATGTGGGTTTGGACGATTACAACCACTTACACGTTTTCATTAACTGTATTAATGACCTATGACTTGTTTTAGGCTATAAATAGGCTTCCATCTTCAACAAATACTTTCATTTTTCACTTCACCTCTTTTCTTCCATTTTCTTCAAATGTTTTTTAGTTTTTTAGGGGTATCGATGGTGTCATGGTCATTGTTGACCGTTCATAGGAACCCTGCAATTGCAATGCATTGCAGCTTGTGTGGGGTTCATATAACGGTCAACAGGGACTCTTGACATCAAAGAAAGACACAGAAAAACACATAACATCTGGTCCGGATTTCTGTTTTCGGAAATCACTAACAATCTGGTCCGGATTATGTAATCCGAACCAGGGTTATTTTAGTAAATTTTGCAGGGCGCGCGAGAAGGCAGCAGGTGGGAAAAGTAATAATCTAGTTTTAAAGGACAAAGTTCAAGTTCCACATAAAAACATTGTAAAATGGTCACTAGTGGCACTATAATAAATAAAATTTAAAAAATAATTTGCTATTATAATATACTCCAAGTTATGATGAAATAAGGAAAAAATATATACTAGGATAATTTAATATTTGGGGAAAAAATTGTTTAAGATATTCAACGTTTTCTTGTCAGAAAAGGATATTTAACGTTTTTTAGGAATATTTAGATATAAGATTGATTATAAATATTTTTTATCGTTATATAATAGTAAAATAATATTAAGTTAAGATGGAATCAGATTTTTTTTTCTGAAGGGAATAAAAAAAAAATTATATTAAGATAATTTTATATTAGAATAAATCTGTTTTAAATTTTGTTATATTTCTATCTATATATTAAAAAACTGTTTTAGATACTTTAATTTTTTTTGTCTAGTAGTCTAATGGTTAAAAGAAAAAAAAAAATTAACGTAAAAAAGTGAGGTATCTACGATTCAAACTCTAACTTCTACGTATATTATGTAATGTCTCTGCGAATTAAATTAAACTTATGAGAGGACACTTATCATAAATATTTTATTTCGAGGACCAAGACTAACACAAAAAAAAAAGACTAGCACTCATTGTTTCCTTCAAAAAACGAAAACACTCAATATTTTTTTTAAACCTTTAAAAATAACAATACATTTTGATTTTGGGCAACAAATCAGAGCGTAATTTGTTATTTTCTCCATCAGCTATTCCATATTGTGATTTCTAAAACCATATTTATTAAGAAAACTAAAATCAGATTTAATTTAAGAAATTTGAAAACATAAAACCAACTGTAACCCAAAAATGAAAACATAAAACCAACAACAGCCCATATTAACAGTAATTCGATTTATTAGGACATTTTCTTCTGGAACCCAGTCAAAACTTATGGTTTGTTAATTTATTTATTTAACTTTTTGACTAAAAAAAACCATTTTTTTAAACAAAAAAAAGAAGCATCTAAAAGCATAAAATAAAATGTTTTATATATTTAATTAATCAACGGGCTAACTTAACGCATATTCCTTTTACCATTCATAAAAAATTCCTTTTACTATTCATAAAAAAATAAAACATTCCCCTTTTTTGTAGCTTTTATATCCCATTAATACAGTTCATAACGTACAATTATACAACTTTTAATTTTCTTTCCCAACTCATTTAATAATAAAGTGGAGTACACACAAAACTTTTGGTATTGTTTTGATATCAATTCAAGTATCATTTTAAGGAAAGAATCGAGCTTCACCTTTGCTCTCTACCTTTCTCTATTTCACACATACATATAGTGTATAAATACTCAATATTTTCACTATTACTAATACACACAAAAATCTCAACACAAATTTCTATTATTTTATCCTTGCAAGACAAATTCTCTTACATTTTTGTGTGTCATGACCATGAAGAATAATAAGCATCAACAAGGTACTATAGCCTTACCATATCTTAAGTTTTTCAATGCTCAACTTTATTTCATCAATTTCTTTGGTCATATTCTTGTATTTGGTCTTGGTTTACTCATTGGTATCACTCTCACTTTTTGTCTCAAAAATGTTTCATTCAATTTTCAATTCCAACAATTTCAAGATCCACCTTTTAGCTTCAATCCATCTTCCCATTTTTCTCATTCACCTCCTATCTCATCAAACCTCTCAAATCCATCAAATGATCATAACCAAACAAATATTTCTATCAATGAGAAGAGTTTGGTGATTACTTCAAATGGGTTGGAGGAATTTTTGAAGATTCCAATGGCTATGCATGATATGAATGAAGAGGAATTATTTTGGAGAGCTTCGATGATTCCTATGATTCATAAACCTCCATTCAAACAAATACCAAAGGTTGCATTTATGTTTTTGACCAAAGGACATGTTTTATTGGCTCCTTTGTGGGAGAAATTCTTCAAAGGAAATGAAGGGTTGTATTCTATCTACATTCATCCAAATCCTTCTTTCAATGAAACGGTTTATGATCAAAGCTCAGTCTTTCATGGCCGAAGAATCCCAAGCAAGGTACGTTTTCAAAATTCTCTCTTTTCTTCTAAAATTTAAGAAAAGATAGCGTGATTCTCAAATGTTGGTCGAATGAGTCATTTTCGGAACAACTTCTCTACTTTTTTTTTTTTTTTATAGATTATGTCCACTAGAGGTAAATAGATACTCTTTTTCGATCCGGATTTAAGCCATAATTTACGTCTAACCTTTTCTTTTAGATTCAATCCTGTTGGCAAAACCACTTCTTTACTTCTTTTTTTTTCTTTTCCTTTTCTAGAAAACTTCTTCACTTTTTCTGTTTATTTTTTGGTACAAAGAACCACCAATATGTTTTGTTTTTTCAATGTCAAATTAGGATATTTACTATTTAAAAACTTTAAAATGCATTAATTAAAAAATTAATAAAATGGTAACTCCTTTGGTAGCTCAATAATGTACTTATTAGTGGTTTTGTTAAACAGCTACTAATTTTTTTTTACGTGAAAAACAGCTGTTAATTTAAAACTAAACCATAATTATTTTCTATATATTTTACGTTTTTCCTTTTCATTTGATTATAAGGGTATCTGAATTGACGTGTTTTCCATGATTAGTGACCTGTTTGTGTTTTAGAAATAACCAAAAATGAAGCCAGAAGATTCATTTCCTCACATTATATGTATATATGGCATGAAAAAAATTCTTTGATTTCCTCACATTATGTGTATTTTTAGGCTCCCAAAGTAAACAATTACATGCATAGTAATTAAAAAGTTCCTTAATATACGCCATATTTCATGTATTACAAAGGATTCTTGTGTTTTTGGCAATGCCACTATTGTATAATCATGTGTCTTGAATCCAATAATAACAAGTTTTCAAATTTTACTTCAATTGCAAAATTTCTCTAATTTTATTATATAATCTTAGGAATCTAAGCATATTCAACATTTTTTGCTTCAAATAGTTCCTACCACAATGTGCCATCAATTTTTTTAAAATAAATAAATGAAGTTGAACGTTAACTATAGGAGTTGCACATTACATTATGAATTTTAAGGTCTAGCTTCATTGGTCTAGTATATTTTTTGGGAATTTTTTTTTTTTTTGGTTAAACTTCATGGTCAACACTCAACATACAAAGATGATAAATTTTTTTAATATTATTTATGGTTGCTTCCACAATAGTTAAAGCAAAACGGTTATGCATACTTTTCTTTGATTCCACTCTTTTTGCAGGTCCAAGAAAATTCCATTCCTCATTTTTAAACCCACTTTTCTACACCCATCAATTTTTTCACAATTCTTTTCTTCATGTACTTTGTCTCTTGCATCTGTAAAAAAGATTCCAAAGACAAAATAAAATGTATCTTTTTGATAAATCATTTACTTTTAGATAGCAACGTATGTATTAACTAGAAAAAAAAAGTGCATGCATCATACACATTATTTAATTTATGCACTATAGAGGGTATATGTTAATTTGTTTTTTTTTTTTTTTTATAAGGACCCAAATACAAAAATCTAAATTAGCTAAAAAAATTCAATAGTTTAGCATATTGTACAATAATGTGAATTAAAGAAATGTTCCTTCGACATCAAAAACTTATTAATCATGTTTTATCTTTTGGTACACACATTGTTGGACATGAACCCATTCTATTGGTGGCCCACTTACTCATTTTAGAAACTTTTATTCTAGAAAGACAAATAAGAGGACAAAATTAATATTTTTAATCTTTTGTCCTATTCTTTGTTTTTGTTTTAGTCCTATAAAAAACTCTAACCGGTTTTTGTTTTGATTTTTATATTTTGATTTTATTCCCTATGATATTTATTTCATACTGAAATATTTCCTCTAATATGTAAAACGTATTAATTTTTTTGTTTTTTTTATTTTTTTTTATCAAGTAGCCTTTTGTTTGTAGTTCACACATATTATTCAATCTTCCTACCAACTGAGTTAAACTCACATACTTTATTTTTCTGTTTATAGAATCATTTTAATTTTTCTGTTTTATAGAATCATTTTTTTCTTCTTCCATGTTTCAAAGACAAAGTAATAAGAATTTTCAAACAAAAGCCAAAATTTATGATTTTCTTTTGTTATGCAGGAAGTAAAGTGGGGTGAGAATAGCATGATAGAAGCAGAAAGACGTTTACTAGCAAATGCATTGCTTGATTTCTCAAACCAACGTTTTGTACTACTTTCAGAATCATGCATACCATTGTTCAATTTCTCTACAATCTACACTTACCTAATGAACTCAGAGAAAACCTTTGTGGAAGCCTATGACCTAGAAGGTGCCGTTGGACGTGGTAGATACAACTATAAAATGAGTCCATTGATTAAACTTTCACAATGGAGAAAAGGGTCACAATGGTTTCAAATTGATCGTTCCCTTGCACTTCATATAGTTTCCGACAAGTTATATTTTTCTATGTTCAAAAACTATTGTGACCCTCCATGCTATAGTGATGAACACTACATGCCAACAATGGTTAGTATCAAGTTTTGGAAGAGGAATTCTAATAGAACTTTGACTTGGGTTGATTGGTCAAAAGGTGGACCACATCCATCTAAGTTTTTTAGACAACATTTGACTATTGATTTTTTGGAGAGGTTAAGGTTTGGAAGCACTTGTGAGTACAATGGAAAGACAATCAATGTTTGTCATTTGTTTGCAAGGAAATTCACTCCTCATGCTTTGGATAGATTGCTTAGATTTGCTCCAAAGTTGATGCAATTCAATTGATTTTACAATGTACATTTGTACTTTGATTTTTCATTGATCATACTCATTTGTTCTACTTTTTCCACCCTAGTTGAACCATCATAGTCATTGATTTATGAAATAAATCAAGGGGCACTTAGATTTTGGCCCTTTCTTTTTCCTATTGGTTAGAGTTTTTTTTAATGGTTTGAATATATTATTCTTTGCAGGAATTGTGTATTTTGTTTCTCACTTTTATATTCCTTCTCAATTTGGTGAATATCTAGCTGGGCTATTTTTTTTATTTCACTTTTATATTCCTTCTCAATTTGGTGAATATATTACTCCCTCCGTCCCGAATTAGCTGGGCTATTTTTTTTTATTTCACACATATTAAGACAAATGTATAAATGAAGGAGAGAGAAAAATAGTTTTAAGTGCTCTTGTTAAGTATTGGTGCATTCTCCACTATCATAAATGTAAAGTGGAATATATTGAATTGGAAGTTGTGAAAGTAATATTAATTAGAGTTATAAAGGAAAAAAATAATTAATATTGTATTGAAAAGTGAAATGACTAAGTTATTTTGAGACTTTTTTTTTCTGCAAATGAAGTAATTCAATATTGAGGTTTCATAGTTTAAGTTTTCACCTATAATTATGTTAATTTTATCTATTTAATGTGATAAATTGACTGAAAAATTGGTCCAATAGAAGAAAACATGGAAAATGATGTCCTTGTTCAAGCCTTTAACCATTATGTATGTGGTTTTAGAGATGGTGTATGCCCTATATTTGATGTGCAAACATATTTGGTTGAACATCAAAATTGATGGATGATAACACAAATTTGCTTTATTGGGTATCAGTCCTTGATGATGATATGAGGACATTGAAAGAAAATAGTGTTCATGTTGAGAAAAATATTTCAAAACCAAGTGGTGGGGAAGTAGGAAATAGGTCAAAACATGTAGGAAATAAGTGTGGTAAGATGGATGCAGTTAATGATACCTCCAATGATAGGATATAAACTTTCTATTTGCATAAAAAAAAAAAAAAAGTGTTTGCACACTGTCAACATGCCATATAATACGCTCCTTATGGCCATAATATTGTTCTCCAATCTTAGGCGAAGTAAGGCTTTCTCCATTATGTCGAACTTATTGAAGATACAGTAGGAGAAAAAAGAGTGATAGAGACAAACTAAAAACTGAAGATTAAATGGTGACAAATTTGTAAAATAGTTGAAAAATGCACTTTTTATCTAGTTAATTTTATTAGAGCATGCCAAAGATTTAAAATATTCCACATCAAACTCATGCTCATGAGTCAAGATTCTCACGATTTCCTGAATTGTATATTTCCTTCAGAGAGATCACGTGATTATATAGTGAATATGAGACAAATTGGGAAAAAAAACTCGCATGGTATCACATTCACCAAATATTGGTGCTGAAGTATATCACGGTTTTAGTTAGTTTTGCTAACTTAGGTATAGAATGTTAGACTAGACTACACATCTTGACATTGATCATGTGATCATGATTCCCTAGATTGCCTCAAATGTGGGGACTGCACAAAAATCATGTGTAGAAATAGTGAGAACGAAACTAACTTGAATGAAGAAGCTTGTCAAATATAGAAAATTATTCATGTATGTCTCATGCTATAAAAACAAAAAATATGGGTTTTAAAGGATTTCAATTTTCATATTTCTACAATGGATGAAGATAGGTATGGAATTAAATGAGGGTTTCATACTTTCTCTAAGTTTCAAGAAATAAAGTACACTCTAGCAAAAATGGTAGAGTGTATGGGTCAAGTGTGGGCATTGGAGCGAAATATGTTTCAATATGTTCTATGCCCACCCGAACAATTCTCAGTCCCAAACATGAATGAATACCATAGAGAATGAGAATACTGCATGTAAGAGTCTAGACGTCCTAGGAAAATTATACGTTAACATGGCCATAGAAGACCAAAACAACGTTCATCAGAAGTCCCAAGAGGCAGTGATGAGTCGCTCAAACTAGTCGTTAATATCATACGTGACAAGAACACTCAAATGCAAATTTGTCGCAACAGAAGTCTGAATTCAAGGAAAGTTGAAAGACATGGAATAGAGCATCTCCGTAATATTGGAAAGATGGTAATTTATCCGATGAGTAATAATTTATATTTATGGATCTCAATGTTATGACTTCATCTCAATCAAACCCTCAAATATTGTTAGGACTATCTCCTCAAACCTTCATCTATTGTACCATTTCATCTATCATTCTATCTAATTGTTCTACATTGGTTTTTATATTTCCTCATGCATCTGTTTATACTATTGTCATCGTTAATCAATTGTATAGATCATATCGCAATTAAGCGTAAACAATAATTGTTGAAAATTTATTAAGTTGCATTAATATTATTAAAGTTTTCTATTGTATCACCGTCTTAACTTTAATGTTGTGTGGTCATCAAAACTACTGATGAATAATTTTTCACTTAGAAAAGAAATAGATTATTTGCTTGTACAATTATGCTCATCTGCTTCAAGCTGTTGGTTATATGAAAATATCGGTTGAACACTACAAAATTTTAATAACCACTCCAATGAAGTACCAAAATTTAATGGATACATAAAAACATACTCATTACATAAAATTAAATAAAAAAGTGAAGATTTCCACTAGACATAACAAAACATTAAATCTCAGAAACTAGGATTAAATAAAAAAAGTGAAGAATTTCATTGGACATAACAGAACACATTAAATCCCACAAACTAGGATTAAATAAAAAAGTGAAGATTTTCATTGAAAATACAGAACATTAAATCCCACAAACTAGATAAACATATTAAATATAACATAACTTAATACAACTCCACATCAGCTACTCACTTTCACTCGAAACATACAACATTGGTTCAGTTTCTTCTCCTGATCTCCAACTAAACATTTCTTCAACATCATGATATTTATGAAAAACCCTAACAACATAACTTGTTTTCTAGTTATCGTTATCATCAACCAAAGAGATGTAAGGAAAGACATGCAATATCAATGATCCTTCAAGTGTCAGCACGAGCTAAATAGAAAAAGTAGTTTAGTTATTGTTTTAACTATAATAAAATATCCTTCGGCTCTAATAACATTTCAAATGGCTTGGTGATATAATCAAATTTCAATGTTGTGTGCATTTATCCAACATCCGTCATACAAACACCGTTAAAATTTATCTTAATAATCATACCTAGTGCAAATGAAAATATAGAGCATCACAAGCATACTGACATATTATACTATACGATTGTTCAACAAAGTTAGTAACTAGCAACATATTATGTTTCATTAATATTATAGGTGCAACATGGTTCTACTAAATTAAAAATAGCATAAAAATTTTTTACATTACAATTTTATCAAGCCACTTCATTAATTTAAATCTTCTTTCTCGTATCACCATTCATCCACGGCAAACGCAGAACCCCACTTCATGTCAAAACGTATCTTGGGATAAAAATATTTTTCTCGCAAAATCTAATGGAAGTTTCGATAGGTGTTTTCACTACATTATTTTTTGGTTCATATGTCATAACCCTCAATTTTCTATCTCTAGGTTCCTATGTTGAATTAAACAGAACTACTATTTCAGGATTAAAAGCTAGGGTTAGTAGTCATTCAATTCCTAAGATCAATTTATGTGATTGCAAGAAGTTAGAGTTAATAATCATGCAAACAATCATATGAAAAGCAATGAACACAAATAATTCTGAATAAAGACCGAATAAAATTGATAATAAAGAGAGTTTCAAATACTAATTCATAGATTCATCTTGGCTTAATCAAAGGAAATTAGTTAGATATGATTAAAGAAATAAACAACATAGTAGAGAAAATATAAACCAATAGAGTTCCATCGTTGCCGGCTTCACTCTTCAATTTATCTTCTTTGCGCTATTGTTGATGTTGTTTCTCTAAATCCATGTGCCTCTAGCCATGCGTGAATGAATCCTCTTTGTTTCCAAAATCGTCCAATCGTAATCATGTACTGTTCGGCTCTCTAAAACGTGAATGAATGCTCTCCTTTTATATTTTTCCAAGCGACCTAGTTCCTGATTGTTTTCTTTCTCCACAAGCATGTCATGCTTTTCTTTCATTTGATTTTCTCAAGCCCAAACTTCAATATGAATATTATAACCATTGCTTTTGGGCTTTGGCACTTCTTGTTTTACTCTTGTTTGATCACATAACCAATAATCATGATAATAACCCATTAATTTCAATATTTTCTTGCTTGACTTAATAGACAAAAAAAAATAATATTTATTCAAATTGACTCAAAATTAAATACTAACTAATAAAGACTCTAAATTAAATACTAACTAATAAAAATAGACTTAAAACTTAATTAAAAAGACTCTAAAAATGTGATATGACGGACTGTCATCAGTGATGGCTTAGGTTTGAACCTTGAACCTCACATCTATTATGCATTGTTTCTATTAACTGCACTAAACTCATGAGGACGGTGTTTTCACTATATTTAGAGCAGTGCAAGGTAGGGGTGTTCATGGGTTTGGTCAACCTAGAAAATCCGGTCAAACCTATCCAAAAAAACCCAAAAAAAAATGGGTTGGATTGGGTGGGTATGGTTTCTAAAATGGAAAACCAATAAAAATAAATGGGTTTCAGGTAAAATCAGACCCAAACCCAAAAAATCCACTTACCCAATAATGTTAATATTTTTTATCTTTATTTTCATAGGGTAGAAGAAAGTTATATTTTCAAACATACACATTGTATCCTATATATTGAAAATCAAAACATACTAGAGTTACAAATTAATATGTCACATTTTTTTGGTTATTTTGATACTAATGCAATTTTATTTCATGCAACTTTAGATTGCTGCAAGTATTTTATGATGAAGTTTATTATTTGATATTCTATGGTGTATAAAATTATAGTAAAATAAGATTAAATTTTTTTTAAGAAAATTAAAAAGCAGAGTACTATTTTAAAACAAAATTATGAGGACTTGTCATTTAATCATTTAATATTAAAAAAATAAAAAAATAAGTTGGGTAACCCATTATCCAATCCAACCCAACCCAAAAATTTGTGGGTTTGCCCAAACCTACCCAATAGTATAACGGGTGGTTATTTACCTTACCCAAACCGAAGTACCATATTTGGTTTGGTTTTGGGTTTGACCAAACCCAATCCAAACCCATCCACGAACACGGCTCACAGAACAATTTTCTTACTATTAACGGAAAAATCTTTAAAAAATGATTATGTTATTCATAAATAAATTACCAGTTGTTTAAAGTTGTTGTTTAAAGTTTTTCTTAGAGGAATGATTTAAAGTTATTTGTCAATGAGATTGATAGAGAGTAACGCTTTAGGCTTAAGTTTTATTTATTTTCTGATAAATAAAACAATTATGAATAACTGACAAACGTTTTATTTATTTTCTGATGAATTGAAAAACAATTTCATTTTGCTATTTTGTGGATTAAAAAGTTGTATAAATTTTAGACTTATAATTTTTGAGTCGCTCTTGTATGAAGATGCGATAGAAAAAACCTAAAGAAGATATCATCAATATGTAAAAAAAAATGAAGAATGTGTGAATTTAGATTTCTCGTCCAGTTAAGAGATTAAAACTCATATTTTAACGGTACATGATATCCGATCGGCTAATTTGGAGAACTAATTCCACCAACTTAAATTAGAGTAAACAGATCGCCTAATTTGAGGAACTATGAACTAATCCATAAAAATGGCATCGAAATATACTTCATGATCCTAAGTCCATGGGACAAAACTAACTAATGTGGGTTTTAGAATATTTGAAACTTAAGAAAATAAGTTCTTTTTCTTATATGATAAATTCATGTTTTAACTAAGATCTTGCTAATTTATGTCGTATAGGACACAAATTAAGAAGTTTACAAAATAAATTCAAAGAAAAGTTTTATAATGAAAAGATAAATTTTTAAATTTTTAATACATTAATACATAATTTCCAAAATTAATTTTCTATATTTAAAGTTTCTTAATATCTTTTTGAAATAATATTTAATTTCTTTGCATGTGATCTCTTAGAAGAGCACAAAGCTAAGATTTTCCTTGTAATTGACACAAATGCTGATGTAGTTTACCCAGCAGTCTTCTAGACTAGACAATTTTAAAATAATTAAAAAACTCAAAATTGAGTCAAAACGTCACGACCAAAACCTGCTTGAAAATTTTCACTCGGTTTCAAATGCAAAACCCCTTTTATGGCTTGAACAACAAGTTTCTATATATTAGTAAAATTTCCACACTCTTTTTTGGTTGTTGATAATTAAGAAATTCTACTGTTTGTTCCACAAGACGTGTTTTATAACCGCGTAATATTAATTACCTAACATAGAATTTTTTTCTTGAAATTTAATTGCAACATTTTATTTCCTAGTCAAAATTAAATACTATGATAAGTTGTACAAAAAAAAAACTATGATAAGTTATAAATACTTTTTTTTGACAAAATAAGTTATAAATACTTGATGCGTTATTTTGGACATGGAAAGTTTGATAGCTCCTTATTGAACTTTAGTGACACAAACAATTACACATGCAATACAACACGCTTCTAGCCATTAATGTTTGTCCAAAAAAGAAAAGAGGGTAATACAAAAAAGCTAGATTATAGCTTGTTGGACTAGCTTATAAGCTTGTTTTGATAAAATGAGATGTGTTTAGTAAAAAGTTTTTCTCACTAGCTTATAGCGTTTTTTAAGAAGCTAATCCAAGTAGACTTTTAACTTATAACTTGTAGCTTTTTATACTTTCTTCCCATTTTAACCTTTTCTTAATTTTATTTTATTTTATTATAATAAAAAAAAAACTTATCACTATCTTCTTAAACTAACCACGTTTACCATGTATGGCTTTTTAAATTTTCTTGTCCACTTTTTTTTTTACTTTGCTCATAATTCATATAATATATAATTTTATATAAAATTTATAATAAATAGTGAAGCAAGTTTAGTTAAATAAAATTTATAAAAATAAAATAAAAATTGTTAAATAAAAAAATTCAATCGAATTCATAAATACATTTATTATTTTGGAGATGAAAATAATTTGAAATATATTTAAATATTTAAAAATAAATGCGTTAAGTAATAAAAATTATATATATAATATAAAAAATATTAAACAAGCATGTCCTTTTATGTCATTTTATATTTATAGTCACTTCAATAGCTAATTTTACCAAACACTTTTAATTTTAATCAGCTAACTTTTTAGCTATAAGCTATCAGCCATCAGCTATAAACTAGCTTTTCAACTATCAACTAACTTATAGCTTTTTTTTACCAAACACACCCTTGGTCACATCTCTATCACATACCTAATCAGATTGATTCGTTGCGTAAAACTTTTTATTGGAAACTTTGTTTCATAAAAAGATTCAAAATATTGACATTCCAATCTCCGATTGAAGATCAAAAGTGAAAATTGAAAGAACTATAACTTACTAACATAGGAAAGAGCTCCTTGTCTGCTAGTAGAGTATCTTGCCTAAAAGCAGGCCCCGCCTTGAGGGTGTGCAAGGTGCTCAACCAGGCCGGACCTACAAATGCTACGGGCCTCTAACGAAAAATTAAATCTAATACCCACCCCCCCACATAAATAAAAAATATATATGTTATATCCTTTTCTTTCTTTAGTACACGTTTGAGTTTTTTCTAGACTCTAATTATCCTTTTTGTACATAAATTTACCCTTTTCCACAACAGAGGAGTGACAAATCCAAACAACACCGTTAGATAAATTTCACCTCTTTCACTTAATTTTTGTTAATTCCTTTCATGTTTAGAACTTCTTCTAATTCTGGTTTTTTTAATGAAATTTAGCTAGACAAAAAAAATTACGTTTTATTTTACTAGGGGCCTGTTTTTAAAAAGAGAGCCGAGCCTCCTATTTCACGGGGACGGCCCTGCCCAAAAGGTGCTTGATGCTAACACTTGATCAATAGTTATTGAGTTAATATTTGATTGACTTTTAGTGCTAGTGGGGTATTAATAGAGTAAACCCTGATAGTCAATCTATATTGATTTAATTTTTCTTTGTATCATAATATTGATGTGTGTGTGTGTATATATATATATATATATATATATATATATATATATATGATATTTCTTTATTGCTTTTGTTTTGTTTCAAAATAATAAAGTCTCTAAAATAATTAGTATATGGAACATTGAGTGTGACTTATTCGTAAGACCCACTAAACTAAAAGACATTATTCTTAAAATGTACATATTTAGTCAAAAGCATTACTCCCTCCGTTCCTTTTTATAAGAGTAGCTTACAAAATAAAATAAAAAAGTCCCTAAGTATATAAGATCATATACAAGTTTCTACATGCATTGATTACTCTTTTTTCTTTCAAATATACTCTCCCTTATTGATGCTATCAATTTGCTTGATATATGTAAAGTTAATATTAAATATGCTATTAATGTCACACACATTTGAGACAACTTTATTATTCCAACAACTTTTCTTAATACTTGTAATGTTTATAAACTACTCCTATAAAAAGGAGTGGAGGGAGTACTTTAAAATGGGATAGTAGTAAGACAAAGACTATTATGTGGGTAGATAGAATCTGAACGGTATAAACACTCTATAAAAACATCCAAAAATACGTTGAAACATTTTAGATTCTATAATTCGAATAAGGCACACTGAGAATCTTAGAGTGGGAAAAGTAACGATAGAAAAATATAGGTGTTATTCTATATTCATTCTAAATTTTGCGAGGCTTTTCGCTTCTTGTATAGCTCATTGTAAATTTATGTTTGACAAGGGTAATTTTACGTTTCACAAATGATTCTTAGCCTGTGAAATAGATAATTTTCTAGTAATGTTGCTTCGTGTAAGAGTTTCTTATTTTTTTCGAGGGAAAGGTAAATTATTTCATTTCATCTAAAATATTAGAGTGAATACAATTGGGAGGATGAAAGAAAATACCGAGAATAGTATGTAATATAGACGCTCGAGCAAGGTTATGAGCGACTATGTTAGCTTATCTTCTAACACAAGTTAGAGCATAACTAGCATAAGCTAGGGCAAGGTTATGAGTTTCTTATTTTTTGTTTCTTTGAAAATTACGGATATTTAGGTGTTTGCATGTGGATCTTTTGTTTTGCAAATCGTTTGTACTTCTTTCTGTTTATCCTTTTGATTAGACATTTTCAATAACCTCCTAATTATTGAAAAAAAAAAATAAAACATAGATAGTTTCATAAGTTGTAGCTCAACTGCTAAAAATATCGAAATTGTAAGGATTGACGTCATGACTGGGATTCAAACCTTAGTACCTCCACCTTATGTGTGTGAGTTTATGAAGACTTTGCCATCTCGTCTATTAGTGAAAATAAATAAATAAATAAATAAAACAGAGATAGTATTACCATCTCTTAACAACAAGAGTACTTTTGATTGGAATGGATTCAACATGACTGTAACAGATATTTATTTAAGTGGTTTTCTTCGGAAACTAAAAATAAAATAAAAGAAATTACATAGAAACTCAATGTTATAATTTTCTTTACAAAATATATAATTTATAGAGACCTATACATTTAATCATATTTTTTTCTTTGTCAACAAAAATTAGAGGTGAAAAAAATAAATTTAATCTTCAACTTTAGCATTTAACAATGGAATTAAAGACGAATTTAACATTTTTCTCTCTTCAATTTCTTACACTAAAAATTACTACGATTTATTTATGGGGATGAAATAAAATTTAAAAGTTTAGTACAAATTAAAAACATATTTAATTTTAGCGCAGTTTATAAACAACATTCACACTCTATCTATGGTGAAACAAATTTCAACAAAGATACAATTTTAAGGACATTGCACAAGATCCTAAAACAAATGATGCACTTTTGAAATGCGGTTTGAGGTTAAAATATTGTTGTTGTTTATGGAAATCGAGCGTAGCCCCTTTACCTTGACTTAGGGGCTACCAATATGAACTTCCAGTGCATTAAAAAAGTCTTTTATTTCATTATAATTGAAAGTAAAGATAGTTTATAAACAACACTCATATTCATAAATCTATTTAGACACTTTATAAAACAAAATCACGAGGACTTTGCATAAGACTCCAAAATGGGTAATGCCAAAGAAATGTGGTTTGAGTTCAGAAAACATCAAATGAACAGTTGAAACAATTTTCATATCGTTGAATATACAAGTAATTAGTATTTCCCTTTATAATAATTTAATTTGTAGGTAAGTAATTACAAGTGAGTTTCTTCTTTTGGCACCCGAATTTACATGTATAATAATTAATAATTGATGAATTCGTGACACAATAAATATTTTTGATCTAGTTGCTCTTAACACGTATTCGATCCTTCCAAGAAACATGTATTTTGACCAGATGGGTAATCATCCAAGTGTCAAACCATAAAGAAGACAGACATTTTTTTTTTTGGCAATAGTAAAAAAAGACAAACAAACTGAAAGCAACTTAATCTAAAAAAAAACTACTCTAAATTTGTCATGACGAACAAAAAAATATATCTTAGAATTATGTTATATAAAATCATACCCTTTTTTTTTTTAATAAAATAAGATCAAGGTTCCTTGTTCCATAAGAATGCAATGCAACCCTTGTATTTTGATACGCTTAATTCTCAAACACCCAATCAACACTTCATTTTCTTTATCTTTATGTGTTTTTCACTATTATATTATATATAAGAAATGATATTTCTACAACCACTTTATGACATTTTTTTGACAACTTTCTCTCAAATACTTATATTATGTTCTTATTTTTTTTCCTTCAATTTTCTCTTTACTATTTTTGATCAATTAAAAAATAGAAAAAAGAAGTTGTCATAAAAGTTGTTTCAAATGGTTGATCAAATAAAAATACTCGTTGTATCTTTATCATAAACTCTCTTCATTTCTATCCTATGATGATGGATGTAAAAAAATATTTTTCCATAACAATGATAGTCAATGGTCACAATCACCAAACAGTGTAATATTTGAAAATTAATATGCCAAGTCGTTACACAAAAGCACATCATTTTCAACAACATTTTTAATTTTAGACCCTATATCCTATTTTCTTGGATATTTCCTCCGACATTCTAAGAAGCTTCGGATTATTATTTTATGCATGTTTAATTATTTTAATATGTATTTCAAAATTCTAAAGTCTATTCCATTTTTTGGGCTATAAATAGGAAGGTCTTGGACAACCTTCCCTTCTCTACTCGCCTTTGATATATTTCATCTTTCTCATATTACAAGACATCAAAACCTTAACTCTTGCTTCATAACACTTTTGCAAAAATGGCTACTAAAAGGGTTTTTGATGATTCTAATGATAAAGATCAAGACAATCCAAACGACAAACGAATGAGATCATCTACTAGTCGACCTTCTTTTGCTTCGTATGCACTTCTTTTCTAATCTACATTTTATGCTTCATTTTTTTTTACTAATCTCATTCGTATGCATGATATATTGAATTCTTATTGACAGTGTAATAGAAACAGCAGTTAAAGTGCAAAATATGCAGAACTTTTTAGGAGCTTTGGAACCTTTTCTTAAAAGAGTGGTAAGTCAAGTCAAACTTTACCATGACATTTGACAAAGATGCATACATATTTAGGGTTAATGAGATTAATTTGTTTCTCATGAGTTAGGGTTGGGGTGGCCTGATAATAGCTGACCCAACAAACAATATATTTATATTATACATTCTATGATATATCATCTTAAAATTTATTTGAGTCAAATTCAATATTAAAATCTAGCTCATCAAATATGAGGGTGTATCATAATAGTATATTGTACACAAAAATTGTTGTTTGGGTCACTGGATGTATGTCCATATTTGATATTATCTTAAAATTTATTGGTGTGTTAAATATGATTCTCTAAAATATGGTTTAAATATAGACCTAATTTACCATTTTTAATAAAAAAATGAATTTTATTATAATGTAAAATAGAGATTAAAAATAATATTTTATTAAAAATAGAATGATGTACGGTTAAAGCATATCTATATTAAACAACCCGGAAAATACTTTGTCTAGACACAAGTATTTGGTCAATAAATTTAGGCACACATAATTGAGAAAAGCTAAAGAGAGAAAATAATTAGATCATATTTATTTTTCAAATAATTAAAAAAAATGTATTTTTACGTGTGAGTGGCTAAATAATGTGTCCAAAAGTTTGTGTTTCAATTTTTTAGTGTCTTTAGCTAACTGCAATGTCAACTGTATCAACCATCAGTATGAAATCTCCAATTGCAGCAGTCTCCGCCTAGCTATTCATACTACAAAGAACCAACTCC
Source organism: Medicago truncatula (assembly GCF_003473485.1). Lineage (NCBI taxonomy): Eukaryota > Viridiplantae > Streptophyta > Magnoliopsida > Fabales > Fabaceae > Medicago > Medicago truncatula. The sequence continues at coordinate 38,664,534 of NC_053047.1, read as the reverse complement.
ACCTAACTACGAATCTTGCATCAATTAATTGAATACTACTTGTATTTCTCATTATGTAGTTATAATTTTCTCATGAAAGCTTACTTTATTATATGATTCATTTGGTTAGGTGAGTGAAGAGGTAGATAGAGCAATTGGAAAGTGCTGTCCATCTTCCATCAACAGGTCACCTTCATTAAGAATCCAAGCACCAAGGGATCAACAACCAACCTTACAACTCTCATTCAGCAAAAGGCTTTCCCTCCCAATTTTCACCGGTATATGATACTAATGTTCATTTTACAACCATTTCTTGAGATGAATTCCGACCCTTATAGTTACAATAGAATTAAGTTGAAATAATGACGAAAATTTAGAGATAGAAAAAGGAAAAATCCACCTTGTACTTGCAGTAAGTAAAATATCTAAAATTAGAGTTTAATCTGTTTAGGTCATAGAATACTCTCAAGTGTGGTATTTATAGCCTTGATTGAGCTTGTTTTCGTGTCTCAGGCCCTAAGTTGCCTTGATTGAGTTTGTTTTTGTCTCTTGGGCCTTAAGTAGTTTAGACCCCCAAGTTAGTAGGCAGACACTCTAGAAGCTTCTAGAAGCTAGGAAAGGCGATTTACGCCTCTTAAGACCATTGGCGTGCCCCCTAGGGCTAGTGAGCCTTTATTGAGGGCTAACAAGCCCTTAATATAATATTGGTGGTCCACACCTCTAATTTAGTCACTTAGAGATGCCAAATTTGATTACCAAATTTATATTTTTCATCTCTAGTTTTCGTCGTTATTAAATTTTTCTTGTATTGGTCAAACTTCTACCATTGAGTTAACTTCGTCCCAATTTTCACAGGTAGTAGAATACTCGACGCTGAAGGTAAGCCTATCTGCATAAGTCTTGTTGACAAAACAAACAATAACCAAATTGTTCAAACAAGTCTTCCTTACCCTATAAAGCTAGAGATTGTTGTACTTGATGGAGATTTTCCACATGATGAAAACGAGAATTGGACTAGTGAAGAATTCAATAAAGACATAGTGAAGGAAAGACCTGGGAAGAGACCATTACTTTCTGGAGAATTGAACCTTACTATGAGAGGTGGAATTGCACCAATTGGGGACATAGAGTTCACAGATAATTCTAGCTGGATAAAGTGCAGGAAATTTAGGGTTGCAGTTAAGGTGAATCATGGGAGTAATCAAAGTGTTAGGATTCAAGAAGGCATGACTGAGGCATTTGTTGTTAGGGATCATCGTGGAGAATGTAAGTTTTATAATCATAAACTTGGTATATTAAATCATAAACTTGGTATATTATATTCTATATATGTTATCCTGAATATGACTTAATTTTTTGTGTAGCATGATATATTATTGCAATATAGATTGGAATATATTTGATGACAATGACTAAACACTTATTTCCAACTAACTTTGTTTTTTAAAAATTGAATTTGTTTACATGTTAATGTGTTTTCCATTGATGATTTGCCAAGTAAGCACTTTTTTTTTGCCAAATCACTTAAAAATTAGACACATCAGCGTTTTTGGAAGAGAAATTAGGAGTTAAGACTAAAACAACAAAAACATGATAGTTTAGGGACGGTTATGTTCGATTTAAAAAAGGCAGGACCATTTTCTTGAGTTGGTCAAAATACGAGGGCCAAAAGTGTAATTAAGCCTAAATATATTAATAAGATGATCCCCACTTTTGTTGTTGTAGTTATGTTATTGAGTGTGCAAATATTGTTTATATTTAGTATTTACACAAAAAAATGGAGACGGTCCATTTCCTAAACAAAAGTAGTACTTTAAATCTTACTTTGATGTAGTATTAATTTTATGAGTTGCATATAAACATATTTGCCTGTTAAGGGAATCATAGTTTAGAAGTATTACTTAAGTTTTTTTTTTAAGAAAGTATTACATGCTAAATATCTAAATTTAATTTCTTGTTGACATTGTTTTCATCATTATCATTATCAGTGTACAAAAAACACCACCCACCAATGCTTAGCGATGATGTGTGGCGCCTAGAGAAGATAGGGAAAGATGGAGCTTTCCACCACAAAATGATGGCTAAGGGGATCATAACAGTGCAAGACTTTCTTAAATTAGCAGCTATTGATACTCCAAAGCTAAGAGAGGTATATATCTTTATAATTAGGGGTGAAAATAATATAGATTACTCCAAAACATTTCTATTTTTATGCTAATTTTGTTTAGGATCTATTTATCTAAAAAATCACACTTTAGTTCATAAAAAAGTCTTAGTTCTATTAGGTCAACATATTTGAATATATTTGTTATTAATATTTTCAATAATTTAAACATATTAAACTACGTAGAACATTATACAAGATCGTCTCATAAAAAAGTCCTAGCTCAAGTGACAAAAATGTCCAAATTGTTAGGTCGGACGTCATGATCGGGGTTCGAATCCCGGCACCTCCACTATGTGTGTGAGTTTATGATGACTTTGTCATTTCGTCTATCTACACACACAAAAAGAACTTTATACAAGATCAATTTCTTCAAAGGATTAAGTTAGACCGCAAATTTGAATTTAAACTTAATGATCTATTAACTTGTGCTCTTATGACACATGTGAAGAAATTTAAAAGTAAAAATTTTATACTGAAAAGAGTAGCTTGGGTACTTTTAAGAAATTGATTAGACGACTTTTGAGATAGAATTACTATATATATTTCCTTTAACATGTGCTATTAGCATTTTCCTTTAATTAAATATATTAGATTCTTATTTGTGAAGCAATATGAACTAATTACTTTTTTATTGATGAATTTATCTGAAATCAGATTTTGGGCATAGGGATGTCTGATAAAATGTGGAAAGTCACAATGAAGCATGCAATGACTTGTGACATGGGGAGCAAGATCTATAGATACCGTGGACCTCAATTTATCATTCTTCTGAATCCAATATGTAAATTTATCAAAGCTAATATCAATGGACAAGAATTTTCCAGCAGAGAGTACTTGAGCCAAATGAATAAGGTACAATATATTAACCATCTACTACTCAAGATTCACATTTGTAGTATTACTCTGTAGATTATTATATATATGCTAGATGTTGGTCCTCTAATTCATTTTAATTGGTGCCATACCATTTCAAAATTGGCAGAGCTATATAGACAAATTGGTGGGAGAAGCATACACAAAATGGCATGAGTTGGAGGAAATTGATGGGGTTTTAAATGATAACATTGCTTTGTTAACCCAAGGTATTTTCAATTAATCATCAATGACTTTTGTTCTCAATAAGCTACATTATACATACATTTTTTTTAATAGCAAATGTTAGTTGTTATTTTGTTGATAGAAATAAGTTCATATACTCATGTTGATTGGCTTCGTAGCACCACACAAGATATGTTGTACTGGATAACAATACATGTATTCATGTAGTCGGCATGTTAGTGATCGTTGTGATCAAATGACTTAGACTTTAAACTCGACATTTCATTTTAAAAAAAATCAAAATATATATCAAAATTTTAATCGATCATCTGATCTCAATTTAATCTTAACCGATGTGACCAATATGTTGAATGTGTGAATTTATCGATTGCAGCGAATCCAAATCTCATACAAATCTGTGCAAAAAACAAATTCATGTTAAGAGTGGTGAATGAATACAAATCTCATACAAAACTATTAGATATTATTCTAAAAAAATATCAACTAGCTTGTATATATAGTTCCATTTTATCAAGTATCTTAAAAACTTTAAATTATGAATTTGACAAATAATTAATTACATTTTATTCTACAATGAAATTAATGTTAATATGAACTTAATTATAGGTGATCAAATTGTGGAGCAATATCCAAACAATCATCCAGCAACAGTAGCAACAACATATCATCAGAATCAATATTATGGTGATCCATCTATAGAAAATATTGCTAGCTATGTACCAAGCAATAATGCACAAATGGTTAGTGGTGAGTGGTTACCAAATGCAAATGGATTTCCTTTTGGCTTCACAGGTTCACAATCAGATGGGGACATGACACCTTCAAGTTCTGTCCCTAGGGACATTAATGGGTTCACAAGACAACTTTAGATGTATTAAATGCGGACCTGAATCGTCTGTTGTAACTGCTTCACGCAATAGCCGATCGCAGCAATAGAAAAGTGATTCAACAATTTAAATTTATTTGGCTATTTTTCACAGTTTGATCTCAGCCATCGATTGGAGATCGGACGGCCAAAATCCATTACAGCAGGACGTTGTCACAACACCAAATCCTATTCTATTAAATTCCTACAAATGTTATAGTAAGCAAATATAATAGGAAAGCTACGTAGAAGTGGTACCCATAAATAATGTGTCAAAGTCAAAATGGTAAAAGAAGCTGCTTTGATTTTGGGTTGTACATAAAAGCAAGTGCAAGCATCGAAGATAAACAAATTAGATTTAGTGTAAAGGTAGCAGGGACTAATGTTGTGGAAATCAACCTGCTACTTCGTAGGGAAGAGCTAATACTCTGATATTAATGTATTTATGATCATGAAACAATAGTATGTCTAGTAGCTAGTAATACATATTCTTCTATACTATATAAAGAAAAGAGTAAATTGTTATTTAGTATCTGATTCAGCATCTCGTGGTCATAAAAGTCTCTAACTTAAGATTAAATATAAAAAAAGTCTCTGATTCTGTATTTCCGTTATCATTTTCGTCCCAGATGTTAAATAATTATGTTAAGTGATGATGTGCTACATATTTTACGATGACATGACATATAAAGTGTCACATGGACTAAAGTCAAAGTAGAAAATGGTCACTTTTGTTCTTGAACCAAAAATCAATATCCCCAAATTGAATCTCAAATCTTTAAATCCCTAAATCTCAAATCCCTAAATGTCGTCTAATTCTCTCTTTTGTTCAAAATTAATTTTTCATTAAACAACAACTTACTGTTAGATCTATGACTGTGCATACTTACTATCAGTTACGCCCCTGACAGTAAACATATACTCTCACTAAGATCCCTGAAAAATTGTTAATTTAACAGAATGCTTAATTATGTATTGCAAACTTGGCAGCTCCCTCTCAACAAACTTGTATCATGAGCTCCTTGCTTTGGAGCAATAGGAGGGCCTTGAACTTTTTCATCTCTATCTGCCTCCTATAACATATAATGCTTTCAGTTTCAAATCCATATTTTTAATAAAACTAAATGCATGCGTGTGAATCGTGTATTCTTTGACAAAAGATACTTATGAGTGTCTTTAAGAAGATGAAATGATAATAATAACAATTATAGTTATAGTTATAATTATAATGTTATCTCTATCTGCCTCTTACGAAGCCTTCGCATGATTGTTAATTATAAAAAACATGTAAATCCTATTCTGCCCATAAAGGAAAGGAATGGCAGACCTCCCACAAAAACTATGAGAATATATAGAAATTGTCTCTTAATTTTTATCATACCGAATTAAACATGTCTTGATTTTGTGAGAGTTAACTTAAAATAAAAAATCTGGAGTATCGTGCCACGATGGAGAAGCATCGCGCCATGATGGTTGAAGCAAGATTCCTGATAAGCTACTGGAAAAATCGTGCCACGATGAAGTAGGGCCGTGCCACGATGGTCGCGCTGAAGATAAAAAAAAACGTATTTTCAGTTAGATTTGTTTCAGTTTTTTAAGGGTTTACTTTCCACTATAAATAGAGCCTTGTATCAGATGATAAAAGTGTGTAGAAAAACAAAGTTTAGACCAACAACAAACTAGGGTTTATAGAGAATCTCTCTTAGAGACATAGAACCGTGGCATACACACCTCAACAGAATGGTCTTGCTGAAAGAATGAACAGGACTCTGTTGGAGCGTGTGAGGTGTATGCTGTTGGGAGCTGGATTGTCCAAGAGTTTCTGTGGAGAGGCTATTAGTACTGCAGCATATTTGATTAACAGATGCCCATCAACAGGGATAGATCTCAAGACACCTATGGAGGTTTGGAGTGGGAGACCGGCAGACTACTCTAACTTGAAAGTCTTCGGAGCTTTAGCGTTTGCCGATGTCAGGCAAGACAAATTTGATGCTAGAGCTGTGAAGTGTATTTTCATGGGTTATCCTGAAGGTGTGAAAGGTTATAGACTGTGGAAGATGGAACCTGGAGAATCAAAATTTATTATAAGCAGGGATGTTACTTTTGATGAGACCCGCATGGGGATGAAGTGCAAAGACCTGGATACAAGCTCAGAAACGGGGACAGAGAAACTTCAGTTTTAGGTGGAGCCTATCACTGATGAAAGGGAAGAGGAGGATCAGACTCCAGTACCTGATAAGGGTGAAGGCCAAGAGATAGTGAATCCTGACTATCAGCTAGCAAGAGATAGGGAGAGGAGAGACATTAATCCACCTAAGAGATACGGTTATGCTGACCTTATTTATTATGCTTTGAATGTGGCTGAAGAATTGCAAGACTCGGAACCAAAGAACTTCAGGGAAGCATTAGAAAGCAATGAAAACAAGGACTGGCTGAAGGCAATGAATGAGGAAATGCTTTCATTGGAGAAGAACCAGACTTGGAAACTTGTTTCATTACCTGAAAATCAAAGGGTAGTGGGAAGCAAGTGGGTGTTCAAGAAGAAAGAAGGTATACCAGGGTTCGAAGCACCAAGGTATAAGGCAAGACTTGTAGCAAAGGGTTTTACTCAGGTGGAAGGGATTGATTACAATGAAATCTTTTCACCGGTGGTAAAGTATTGTTCTATAAGGGTACTTATGGCGATTGTTAACATGTATGATCTTGAGTTAGAACAAATGGATGTGAAGACCGCATTTCTACATGGAGAGTTGGAAAAAACTATCTATATGCAACAACCAGAAGGTTTTGTAGAAGACAATACAAAAGTGTGTTTGTTGAAGAAATCTTTGTATGGGTTGAAGCAAAGTCCAAGGCAGTGGTATCGTCGGTTTGATGAGTTCCTAGTAAAGGCTGGTTTTATGAGAAGCAACTATGACAGTTGTGTTTACATGATGAGAAGGAATGAAAAAGTCATTCTCTACCTTCTCCTTTATGTAGATGATATTCTTATGGCAAGTTCTGACATGCAAGAGATTCAGAAGCTCAAGGAAAGATTGAATGATGAATTTGAGATGAAGGATCTTGGTAATGCAAAGAAGATACTTGGTATGGATATCATAAGGGACCGGAACAAAGGTGAGTTGTTCTTATCTCAGCAGGGGTATTTGAGGAAAGTGGTGGAGCGGTTTAGAATGAAAGATTCTAAAGTCGTTAGCACTCCTCTTGGTCACCACACTAAGCTATCTATAAAGCAATGTCCTCAATCCGATGAAGAGAAAAACAAGATGAAGGGTACTCCCTATGCAAGTGGGGTTGGAAGCATCATGTATGGTATGGTTTGTAGTAGACCGGACTTATCCTACGCAATCAGTGTGATAAGTCGGTTTATGGCAAATCCGGGTCAAGTGCACGACAAGCTTTGAAGTGGGTTCTGAGATATTTGAATGGATCTTTGAAAGGTGGTCTAAGGTATACAAGGTCACAACCAGGTAGGGATGCTTTGGAGGGATATGTGGATGCGGACTATGCAGGTAACGTAGACAATAGAAAATCTTTGTTAGGTTTTGTGTTTACATTGTTCGGTACAGCGGTAACTTGGAAGGCAAATCAACAATCAGTTGTAGCTGTAACGCCCTAGTCGTATTTTATTATTTTTAGAATTATTTAGAGTCTTTTATGTATTTTTATAAAATATGTGTGTTTTATTTGGTGTGTTATTTTATTTATATGATTTAATTTAATATATGAGAATATTATCTAAAATAAGGTTATTTTGGAGTGTGGGGTTTTGATTAGTAATTAATAGAATTTAGGGGAGGTTTAATGTAATAGGAGAAGTTACACTTTAGGGGATTAAGGAAAGAAAAGTCAGAAAAACAGTTTCACGTAAAAACAAGTTGGAAAGGAGAAAAACTAAGGCAAGGAGAGAAGACCAAGAGAGAAGAACTTAGGAACCGATTGCTGTGTTTTCTTTGTCTTTGCAATTCTAAGGTAAGGGTGAGATTATCTTTTAATGATTATAATATATAATTTCTGAAAATTAATCTAATTGAATAGTTCTTGAAGATAAAATTGAGAATTAGGGTATGAGGCTGATTTTTGAAAGAAAGGTGTAAGAATTATGTTTAACGTGTTGTAATTTGATGCTATGTATGATTTCTTAATCTGTAATGCTGCTATATTCTGAATTGGAATGAAATTAGGATTGGTTGATTGAATTGAGAAAATTGTAGATGATTGTTGGAATGAGTTGAATTGATGTTGTTAATGCATGTTTCGTGTTCCTTTCGATGACTAGTTGTGTATAGAACCTGTAAACAATCGCTGGAAAATGTTTTGGGTGATCAGGGGATTAAAACTGGGTTTTTGGAGTGGAGAGAAGTCTGAAATCGTAAGTTTTTACCCTGTCCAGATGAGTGGTCGCTTAAGCGAACATCCCGTCGCTTAAGCGAGCGATCAAGATCGCTGCCCAGAAATTGTCTTTAGCCGTTCGCTTAAGCGAACCGTGAGCGAGCCGTAAGCGTAGAATGCCTTTAGATACGACATTGTGTTCGCTCAAGCGAACTGTGAGCGAACCGTGAGCGAGCGAGGATCCAGATTTTCCTGTAGCTAGTCGCTTAAGCGAGCTACCCTTCGCTCAAGCGAACTGGGCCTTAGTCAACCTTTTTTTGAACCTTGCTTCGTGCAATAGGGGTCCCTTTTGAGTACTTCTAGGTGTTCCCTTAGCTTGTATAACTCTTGTATATGCATCAAATCTTACTTATAACACGATGTTAATTGATTGGTTAATTTTATGAATTTTGGAGATGTTGTAGTTACTTGAATCAAGTGAATGAACATGTTGCATTAAAGGGGTGGTGAGTCATATAAGTACATATGCATTTGTTGAGTTGTATGTAGATATACACAAGTGGAGTTAGTTGCATAAGCATAAAAACGGTTAGGACCTCGGTCCTGGAACGCCTTGTCATTCAAAGCGGTGGAACACTATGTTGTTCAAAGCGGTGTTAATGGGAGGACTCATGTCCTGATAAAAAGAATGCTTTAACCATTCTATAACGGTGAGGGCTTCGGCCCTGATATGGCGCCACATGCATAGTTGCATTTGTTGAGGAGTCTTAGTGGAGTTGTCATGTCCTGCATGAGTCTTAGTAGTGGAGTCGAGTGGTTGCATGAATCGTTATTTGCTGGCTTATTTACTATTGGATGTTGATGTTGCTAATGATGTTGTACTTATTTAATTGATGAATTGTTATAATGATAGGGTGTTAGATTCATTGATGTTATTATATATTAATATTATTGTTTGAGAATCTCACCCCTTCTGCTTGAAAATGTTGCCCTTCCTATGGGTAACTTGCAGGTGATCCTGAGTAGTAGGTGGTGGCTCACTGTGTCTAGGGCTCTGATACGTGGGATGAGATTTTATTTCTTGAATTCTTCCTATGTATCAATTTTGAAATATTGTTGTTGTAGCCCTATGGATGATTTGATTTCTTTCGATGAAGCGTTTGTGCCAAGAACAATTGTTGGAGTTTATTTAAGTTGAAAAATATTCCGCTGCAAGTTTAACGATGTTTTTATGATGAATGTTTAATTAAATAGATTTTTATATATTCTATTTAAGAAATTTTGATGATGTAGTGTGACATGCCCGTTGGGGTTTTACTCTGAATGTTGAAATATGATTATTTAATTGATTTTGGGAAACGGGGTGTTACAGTAGCTCTTTCAACAACTCAAGCGGAATACATAGCCCTTGTTTAAGGGGTCAAGGAAGCCATATGGCTTAAAGGTATGATTGGAGAAATGGGGATTATTCAAGGATGTGTGAAGATACATTGTGATAGCCAAAGTGCCATTCATTTGGCAAATCATCAGGTGTATCATGAAAGGACAAAGCACATTGACATTCGTTTGCACTTCGTCAGAGACATGATTGACACTAAGGAGATCATGGTAGAGAAAGTGGCATCGGAAGACAATCCAGCAGACATGTTCACCAAATCATTACCAAGATCAAGATTCAAGCATTGCTTGGACTTGATAAACTTCATTGAAGCATAGATGAAGGATTGGATAGAGCAGCAAGGTGATTGATGGTTAAACTGGCATCATCACTGATTTGAAGTCAAGGTGGAGAATTGTGAGAGTTAACTTAAAATCAGAAATCTGGAGTATCGTGCCACGATGGAGAAGCATCGCGCCACGATGGTTGAAGCAAGATTCCTGGGAAGCTACTGGAAAAATCGTGCCACGATGAAGCAGGGTCGTGCCACGATGGTCGCGCTGAAGATAAAAATAAAACGTATTTTCAGTTAGATTTATTTCAGTTTTTTAAGGGTTTACTTTCCACTATAAATAGAGCCTTGTATCAGATGATAAAAGTGTGTAGAAAAACAAGTTTAAACCAACAACAAACTAGGGTTTATAGAGAATCTCTCTTGGCAACAACTCTAGGGTTGGGATTGTTTTGATTCACCTTGAACAAAACACTATTAGGATTGAGTCTCTTGGTCACAGGAAGAGGTTGGGACTTGGGTAGAATTAGGTTTGAAGACTGATTCTTGAAACTCATTATCTCTTTGTAAAGAAACTCATTCATTATAGTGGATCGGAGAGCTACTCTCTCCCCTATACTAGGTCATCATTATACCGAACTTGGTAAACAAATATCTTGTGTTCTTTCTCTCTCTCTCTCTCTCTCTCTCTCTCTCTCTCTCTTTTATCTCTTGCTGTTTTTGTTTGGATTATTTGCTACCCGCTTGATTTGATTACTTGGTATTAATTTGCTCCACGCATCAAGTTTTATTGGTGTGGTTTTCTCAACGAATTCACAACAGATTTTTATCTTGCACAAATGTCTTATTGCTGTCAGTAGGTAGCATTCTGTTAAAATAAAACCTTTTCAAGGACCTTAGTGAAAGTATATGTTTAATGTCAAGGACCTAACTGCTAGTAAGTTGGCGCGAATTGGTGGCCTGGGACGAGGAGTTTGTAGGGTAGTGTAAGACCTTTCTTTTTTATGTTTCTTTGTAGGATACTGTTACAGATGAATGGAAGTGGCATCCTAAACAGGGAGACAGGTATACAGTATGTGGTGTGTATCAAATGCTCACTCGGCGGGAGATGCACAACTACGATGCAACTTCAACAGGTATATGATATAAAAATGTTCCTTTGAAGGTTTCTATTTCTGTGTGGCGTCTTCTTCGTAATATGTTGCCGACAATGGATAATTTACTTAGACACGACATTATTTCCTATGACTCTCAATTGTGTATGTTTAGTTGTGGCCATAATGAATCATCATATCATCCTCTCCTCCATATTGTCTTATTTTCGGTACTCTTTGGCAGTTTGTTAGAGAATGGATTGGTATCTCGTCAGTGGATCTTCAACACATTTTGCATCATTTTCCTCAATTTGCTTATTCTTCAAGATGCTTTAAACCCCAACGATCATTTTTGCAGCTAATATGGCTTTGTTGTGTTTGGGTGTTGTAGACTAAAAGAAATAGTAGACTCTACCAATAAGGTAAGGGTCATGTTAACTAGTGCCTCTCGTGACACTAGTTAAGAAAGTTTAAAATAGAAATTTTCCATTAAAAACAACAACTTTTTGACTTTTATAAAGTGGAACATTTCACTTTTCATCATTTTCCAATGCAAAATTTCTATATTAGTCTCGTTAACAAGTGTCCTGGAGGCACTAGTTAACATTTCCATCTCATAAAGTAAAATCATGTACGCATCTGATGAATAAAGTTAAAGTGTTATTCTTTTGGTGGCTGAAAGCTAAATTTGGTAGTTTTCCTTTGGCTTAATTACCTTTTTGGTCCTCTAACTATTTAGTTGGTATCGGATTGGTCCTCTAACTAAAAATTAATTTATTTCAGTCCTCTTAAGTTTTTCACCGTTACTACATTAGTCATTTCTGTTAGTTTTATTCAAATAAACGTTAAAGTTTGTGTTATGTGGGTACCTGACTTCCTGTTTCACACATACATATGAACCATAATAGTTACCAATAATATCTGTCATTATTTAATCATAATACCTTAACAAGGAATATGATCAAAATGATACTAATAAATAAAGTTAGAGGACTCACATAAAACAAACTCTAACGTTTATTTGAATAAAACTAACAGAAAAGATTAAATGTAGTAACGGTGAGAAACTTAGAACACCGAAATAAATCAATTTTTAGTTAGAGAACTAATCCGATACCAATTAAATAGTTAGAGGACCAAAAAAGTAATTTAACCTTTTCCTTTTGGTTACCATATATGATGGCAAAAATCTTTATATATTTGGACATCGTTTAATTTTATTTTTTACTATTTTATTTCTAATACTGTTTTGCTTCTCTTGACACATCTTGTGATATGTACTTGCTAAACAAAAATTAACAAGAATAATTTAATTTGCTGCTAAGTAATTACAAGCGAGTTTCTTCTTTTGGTACCCGAACTTTCAAAGGCATGGTGAATTCGAGACACAATATATGTTTTTGATGAATTGTAATTGACCTTACGTATTCAACAACCTTTCCTAGAAACAACTTGTTTGACTAAACCGTTAATCATCCAAGTGTCATTGTACCACAAGGAAGACAAATATATCAAGCTGAAAGCAACTTATGAAAAAAGAAAGGGAAATATTGTTACTTGTACCCTTAAGCACGAAATAAGGATCTTACAATAAAATTAAATAATAATATTGTATTAAAAAGTTAAGTTTTTAAGTTTATGAATGCATAATTTTCAAGATTTTTATTTAATTTTTTATCTTGTGCTCTTAGGGCACAAATTAATAAGACCCAAAAAAAATGTCCTAAGATTTGTTACTAAACAAGATCATACCGTATTTTATAGAAAAAGGTTTTGTGTATATACTTTAAGAGAAAACGAGATAAAAGAGAGGAGGGTTGGCCTATGGGCAAGAGGGGTGGCAACCCAATGTACCAGTTTTATAGAGGCACCAAAATTATTGTTTCTACGTAGTAGTTAGTACTAACTATATAGGTATATTTCTTTTGCAATAAAAAATGCAAGAATAAAGACATCAAATAATTAAAATGACACAATTTTATTAATTCGTTCAGGGCACTTAAAATCTTAGGACCGTCTCTGAAATAGAGTGATATGATAAGTATATAATTTGATAAAAAAAAAAAAATCAATAAAATGAAGTGTTGAATGAATCTATGAGAATGTAATTTGTTTAAATAACGATTGTATCCCATAATATTAAAAAGTCAATGGTCACAATCACCAAATAGTGTTATATTTGAAAATTTAAATGCCAAGTAGTTACATTACATCATATAATAAGCACATCATTTCAACAACATTTTTAATTTTAGACCCTATATCCTATTTTCTTGGATATTTCCTCCGACATTCTAAGAAGCTTCGGTTTATACTTTATGCATGTTTAATTCTAAAGTCTATTCAATTTTTGGGGTATAAATAACACGTTATTGTGAAACCTTTCCTTCTCTACTCGCCTTTAATAAATTTCATCTTCCTCATACTACACCACATCAAAACCTTAACTGTTTGGTTCATAATAACACTTTTGCAAAAATGGCTACTAAAAGGGTTTTTGATGATTCTAATGATAAAGATCAAGACAATCCAAACGACAAACGAATGAGATCATCTACTAGTCGACCTTCTTTTGCTTCGTATGCACTTCTTTTCTAATCTACATTTTATGCTTCATTTTTTTTTACTAATCTCATTCGTATGCATGATATATTGAATTCTTATTGACAGTGTAATAAAAACAGCAGTTAAAGTGCAAAATATGCAGAACTTTTTAGTAGCTTTGGAACCTTTTCTTAAAAGAGTGGTAAGTCAAGTCAAACTTTACCATGATGTTTGACAAAGATGCATACATATTTAGGGTTAATGAGGTTAATTTGTTTCTCATGAGTTAGGGTTGGGGTGGCCTAATAAGAGTTGACCCAACAAACAATATATTTGTATAATATACAATATTACATTTTCTAAAATATCATATCATATTATAATTTATTTGAGTCTAACTCTATATTAAAACCTAGCTTATGAAAATTGAGGGTATAGCATAGTATATTGTACAAAAATATTGTTATTTGGGTCACCAGATGTGTGTCAATATTTGATATTATCTTAATATTTAAGGTGTATTTAATATGATTCTCTAAAAAAATGGTTTAAATGTGAACATTTACCATTTTTAATTAAAAAAAAAAATATAATAAAAAATGTAAAATAGAGATTAAAAGTAACATTTTATTAAAAATAGGATGGAGGATACCAAAAAATAAAAAATAGGATGGTCGACTGCTTAAACCTGATCCATATTAACCAACCCTTATAATTTACTCTCTCCGTTCATTTTTAATTGTCATTTTTAGAGAAATTTTTTGTTTGTATTTAACTGTCACTTTCAAAGTTCAATGCAACATTAATTCTTGTTTTATCAATATTATTCTTAGATATTTATTGTGGAGAGAGAAACATATGAAATGAAATATTAAATTAATAAGGTCATTATAGTAAAAGTAAAAACAATTGTATCAAAAGTACTACCATTTATTGATTGTCTTGGTTTGTGTAAAAAATCAAAATGTGACAATTAAAAAGGAACGGATGTAGTATTTGAGAGTTTTGAAAATTGTGAAAATTTGTCTCCACCTATAACTAACTGCAATGTCAACTGTATCAACCGTCAATATGAAATCTCCAATTGCAGTAGTCTCCGCCTAGCTATTCATACTACAAAAAACCAACTCCACCAAACTATGAATCTTGCATTAATTATTTGAATACTACAACTTGTCTAAAAATATCGAAAATTTGTATTTCTCATTAATTTTCTCATGAAAAACTTCATTTATTATAAGATTCATTTTGTTAGGTGAGTGAAGAGGTGGATAGAGCAATTGGAAAGTGCATTCCATCTTCCATCAATAGGTCACCTTCATTAAGAATCCAAGCACCAAGGGATCAACAACCAACCTTACAACTCTCATTCAGCAAAAGGCTTTCCCTCCCAATTTTCACAGGTATGAAACTTACATTGGTTACAAGATTTGAATTCCAACCCTTAGAGAGTTAGAGTTACATAAACAAAAGTTGAAACTTGAAATAGTGACCGAAGTTTAGAGATAGAAAAAGGCAAAATCGATCTCCAAGGCTGTTCCTATGAAATTGTAGGCTCGACTTTCATAATAAAAATAGGCATGTAATAAAATAAAAACACAATTCTGTGAAAAATATAACATTATTGTGATTCTTTGAAATAGCTTTTCAATTGATTGATTAAGTGATTATACAAATTGGATGGTTTGATAGCATTGAATTCTTGTCTAAAAAGTAGAACTAGAGTCTAAAGGATAAATGTATGTTGGATTTGTGGTGGTTACCAGTGTGTGGCGGCGCGCGGCTGAGAGAACGCAAGAGAGGTTGAGAAGAACAAAGAAGTAGTGTTGTTGCTGGAAGAAAGAAGAAACAAAGACATGTATTGACTATAATTAGTTTTTGAGTCCCGTCTTTTTGGGTGGCCCAGCTCGATTGAACCGTTTCCACATCCCAAAGAATGGGCCTGTCTATCTCTAATTTAGTCGCTAACCGTAGAGTTGTTAAATTTGATTACCAAATTTATACTCAATGAAAAGAATTTCATCATTATTAAATTTTTCTTGTATTGGTCAAACTTTTACCATTGAGTTAACTTCGTTCCAATTTTCACAGGTAGTAGAATACTCGACGCTGAAGGTAAGCCTATCTGCATAAGTCTTGTTGACAAAACAAACAATAACCAAATTGTTCAAACAAGTCTTCCTTACCCTATAAAGCTAGAGATTGTTGTACTTGATGGAGATTTTCCACATGATGAAAACGAGAATTGGACTAGTGAAGAATTCAATAAAGACATAGTGAAGGAAAGAACTGGGAAGAGACCATTACTTTCTGGAGAATTGAACCTTACTATGAGAGGTGGAATTGCACCAATTGGGGAAATAAAGTTCACAGATAATTCTAGCTGGATACCGTGCAGGAAATTTAGGGTTGCAGCTAAAGTGAGTCATGTGAGTAATCAAAGCATTAGGATTCAAGAAGGCATGACTGAGGCATTTGTTGTTAAGGATCATCGTGGAGAATGTAAGTTTTATAAACATAAACTCGGTATATTAAATCATAAACTTGGTATATTATATTCTATATATGTTATCCTGAATATGACTTAATTTTTTGTGTAGCATGATATATTATTGCAATATAGATTGGAATATATTTGATGACAATGACTAAACACTTATTTCCAACTAACTTTGTTTTTTAAAAATTGAATTTGTTTACATGTTAATGTCTTTTCCATTGATGATTTGCCAAGTAAGCACTTTTTTTTCCTTTCAAATCACTTAAAAATTAGACACATCATCGTTTTTGGAAGAGAAAAAAGGAGTTAAGACAAAAACTGCAAAAATATGATAGTTTGGGGACAGTTATGTTCGATTTAAAAAAGGCAGGATCATTTTCGTGAGTTGGTCAAAATGCGAGGGTCAAAAGTGTAATTAAACCTAAATATATTAATAAGATGGTCCCCACTTTTGTTGTTGTAGTTATGTTATTGAGTGTGCAAATATTGTTTATATTTAGTATTTACACAAAAAATGGAGACGATCCATTTCCTAAACAAAAGTAGTACTTTAAATCTTACTTTGATATAGTATTAATTTTATGAGTTGCATATACACATATTTGCCTGTTAAGGGAATCATAGTTTAGAAGTATTACAAGTTTTTTTTTTTAAGAAAGTATTACATGCTAAATATCTAAATTTAATTTCTTGTTGACATTGTTTTCATCATTATCATTATCAGTGTACAAAAAACACCACCCACCAATGCTTAGCGATGATGTGTGGCGCCTAGAGAAGATACGGAAAGATGGAGCTTTCCACCACAAAATGATGGCTAAGGGGATCAAAACGGTGCAAGACTTTCTTAAATTAGCAGTTATTGATACTCCAAAGCTAAGAGAGGTATATATCTTTATAATTAGGGGTGAAAATAACATAGATTACTCCAAAAACATTTCTATTTTTATGCTAATTTTGTTTAGGATCTATTTATCTAAAAAATCACACTTTAGTTCATAAAAAAGTCTTTTAGTTCTATTAGGTCAACATATTTGAATATATTTGTTATTAATATTTTCAATAATTTAAACATATTAAACTACGTAGAACATTATGCAAGATCGTCTCATAAAAAAGTCATAGCTTAAGTGACAGAAATGTCGAAATTGTTAGGCCGGACGTCATGACCGGGGTTCGAATCCCGACACCTCCACTGTGTGTGTGAGTTTATGATGACTTTGCCATTTCGTCTATCTACACACAAAAAGAGAACTTTATACAAGATCAATTTCTTCAAAGGATTAAGTTAGACCGCAAATTTGAATTTAAACTTAATGATCTATTAACTTGTGCTCTTATGACACATGTTAAGAAATTTAAAAGTACAAATTTTATACTGAAAAGAGTAGCTTGGGTACTTTTAAGAAATTGATTAGACAACTTTTGAGATAGAATTACTATATATATTTCCTTTAACATGTGCTATTAGCATTTTCCTTTAATTAAATATATTAGATTCTTATTTGTGAAGCAATATGAACTTATTACTTTTTTATTGATGAATTTATCTGAAATCAGATTTTGGGCATAGGGATGTCTGATAAAATGTGGAAAGTCACAATAAAGCATGCAATGACTTGTGACATGGGGAGCAAGATCTATAGATACCGTGGACCTCAATTTATCATCCTTCTGAATCCAATATGTAAATTTATCAAAGCTAATATCAATGGACAAGAATTTTCCAGCAGAGAGTACTTGAGCCAAATGGATAAGGTACAATATATTAACCATCTACTACTTAAGATTCACATTTGTAGTATTACTTTGTAGATTATTATATATATGCTAGATGTTGGTCCTCTAATTCATTTTAATTGGTGCCATACCATTTCAAAATTGGCAGAGCTATATAGACAAATTGGTGGGAGAAGCATACACAAAATGGAATGAGTTGGAGGAAATTGATGGGGTTTTAAATGATAACATTGCTTTGTTAACCCAAGGTATTTTCAATTAATCATCAACGACTTTTGTTCTCAATAAGCTAAATTATACATACATTTTTTTTAATAGCGAATGTTAGTTGTTATTTTGTTGATAGAAATAAGTTCATATACTCATGTTGATTGGCAGCGAATCCAAATCTCATACAAATCTGTGCAAAAAACAAATTCATGTTAAGAGTGGTGAATGAATACAAATCTCATACAAAACTATTAGATATTATTCTAAAAAAATATCAACTAGCTTGTATATATAGTTCCATTTTATCAAGTATCTTAAAAACTTTAAATTATGAATTTGACAAATAATTAATTACATTTTATTCTACAATGAAATTAATGTTAATATGAACTTAATTATAGGTGATCAAATTGTGGAGCAATATCCAAACAATCATCCAGCAACAGTAGCAACAACATATCATCAGAATCAATATTATGGTGATCCATCTATAGAAAATATTGCTAGCTATGTACCAAGCAATAATGCACAAATGGTTAGTGGTGAGTGGTTACCAAATGCAAATGGATTTCCTTTTGGCTTCACAGGTTCACAATCAGATGGGGACATGACACCTTCAAGTTCTGTCCCTAGGGACATTAATGGGTTCACAAGACAACTTTAGATGTATTAAATGCGGACCTGAATCGTCTGTTGTAACTGCTTCACGCAATAGCCGATCGCAGCAATAGAAAAGTGATTCAACAATTTAAATTTATTTGGCTATTTTTCACAGTTTGATCTCAGCCATCGATTGGAGATCGGACGGCCAAAATCCATTACAGCAGGACGTTGTCACAACACCAAATCCTATTCTATTAAATTCCTACAAATGTTATAGTAAGCAAATATAATAGGAAAGCTACGTAGAAGTGGTACCCATAAATAATGTGTCAAAGTCAAAATGGTAAAAGAAGCTGCTTTGATTTTGGGTTGTACATAAAAGCAAGTGCAAGCATCGAAGATAAACAAATTAGATTTAGTGTAAAGGTAGCAGGGACTAATGTTGTGGAAATCAACCTGCTACTTCGTAGAGAAGAGCTAATACTCTGATATTAATGTATTTATGATCATGAAACAATATTTTGTCTAGTAGCTAGTAATACATATTCTTCTATACTATACTATATAAAGAAAAGAGTAAATTGTTATTTAGTACCTGATTCAGCATCTCGTAGTCATAAAAGTCTTTAACTTAAGATTAAATATAAAAAAAGTCTCTGACTCTGCATTTCCGTTATCATTTTCGTCCCAGACGTTAAATGATTCTGTTAAGTGATGATGTGACACATATTTTACGATGACATGACATATAAGGTGTCACATGAACTAAAGTCAAAGTAGAAAATGGTCACTTTTGTTCTTGAACCAAAAATCAATATCCCCAAATTGAATCTCAAATCCTTAAATCCCTAAATCTCAAATCCTTAAATATCGTCTAATTCTCTCTTTTGTTCAAAATTAATTTTTCATTAAACAACAACTTACTGTTAGATCTGTGACTGTGCATACTTACTATCAATTACGCCCCTGACGGTAAACATGTACTCTCACTAAGATCCCTAAAAAATTGTTAATTTAACAAAATGCTACCTACTGACAACAATAATACATTAATGCAAGATAAAGATTAAGACATGTTTAATTATGTATTGCAAACTTGGCAGCTCCCTCTCAACAAACTTGTATCATGAGCTCCTTGCTTTGGAGCAATAGGAGGGCCTTGAACTTTTTCATCTCTATCTGCCTCCTATAACATATAATGCTTTCAGTTTCAAATCCATATTTTTAATAAAACTAAATGCATGTGTGTGAATCGTGTATTCTTTGACAAAAGATACTTATGAGTGTCTTTAAGAAGATGAAATGATAATAATAACAATTATAGTTATAGTTATAATTATAATGTTATCTCTATCTGCCTCTTACGAAGCCTTCGCATGATTGTTAATTATAAAAAACATGTAAATCCTATTCTGCCCATAAAGGAAAGGAATGGCAGACCTCCTACAAAAACTATGAGAATATATAGAAATTGTCTCTTAATTTTTATCATACCGAATAAAACATGTCTTGATTTTTATCTTGCACAAATGTCTTATTGCTGTCAGTAGGTAGTATTCTGTTAAAATAACAACTTTCCAGGGACCTTAGTGAAAGTATATGTTTAATGTCAAGGACCTAACTGCTAGTAAGTTGGCGCGGATTGGTGTGGCCTGGGACGAGGAGTTTGTAGGGTAGTGTAAGACCTTGCTTTTTGATGTTTCTTTGTAGGATACTGTTACAGATGAATGGAAGTGGCATCCTAAACAGGGAGACGGGTATACAGTCTATGGTATGTATCAAATGCTCACTCGGCGGGAGATGCACAACTACGATGCAACTTCAACAGGTATATGATATAAAAATGTTCCTTTGAAGGTTTCTATTTTTGTGTGGCGTCTTCTTCGTAATATGTTGCCGACAATGAATAATTTGCTTAGACACGACATTATTTCCCATGACTCTCAATTGTGTATGTTTAGTTGTGGCCATAATGAATCATCATATCATCCTCTCCTCCATATTGTCTTATTTTCGGCACTCTTTGGCAGTTTGTTAGAGAATGGATTGGTATCTCGTCAGTGGATCTTCAATACATTTTGCATCATTTTCCTCAATTTGCTTATTCTTCAGGATGCTTTAAACCCCAACGATCATTTTTGTAGCTAATATGGCTTTGTTGTGTTTGGGTGTTGTTGACTGAAAGGAATAGTAGACTCTACCAATAAAGTAAGGGTCATGTTAACTAGTGCATCTTGTGACACTAGTTAAGAAAGTTAAAAATAGAATTTTTCCATTAAAAACAACAACTTTTTGACTTTTATAAAGTGGAACATTTCACTTTTCATCATTTTCCAATGCAAAATTTCTATATTAGTCTCGTTAACAAGTGTCCTGGAGGCACTAGTTAACATTTCCATCTCATAAAGTAAAATCATGTACGCATCTGATGAATAAAGTTAAAGTGTTATTCTTTTGGTGGCTGAAAGCTAAATTTGCTAGTTTTCCTTTGGCTTAATTACCTTTTTGGTCCTCTAACTATTTAGTTGGTATCGGATTGGTCTCTAACTAAAAATTGATTTATTTCGGTCCTCTTAAGTTTTTCACCGTTACTACATTTAGTCATTTCTGTTAGTTTTATTCAAATAAACGTTAGAGTTTGTGTTATGTGGGTACCTGACTTCCTGTTTCTCACATACATATGAACCATAACAGTTAACAATAATATCTGTCATTATTTAATCATAATACCTTAACAAGGAACATGATCAAAATAATACTAATAAATAAAGTTAGAGGACCCACATAAAACAAACTCTAACATTTATTTGAATAAAACTAACAGAAATGACTAAATGTAGTAACGGTGAGAAACTTAGAAGACCGAAATAAATCAATTTTTAGTTAGAGAACTAATCCGATACCAATTAAATAGTTAGAGGACCAAAAAAGTAATTTAACCTTTTCCTTTTGGTTACCATATATGGTGGCAACAATCCTTTATATATTTGGACATCGTTTAATTTTATTTTTTACTGTTTTATTTCTAATACTGTTTTGCTCCTCTTGACACATCTTGTGATATGTACTTGCTAAACAAAAATTAACAAGAATAATTTAATTTGCTGCTAAGTAATTACAAGCGAGTTTCTTCTTTTGGTACCCGAACTTTCAAAGGCATGGTGAATTCGAGACACAATATATGTTTTTGATGAATTGTTGACCTTACGTATTCAACAATCTTTCCTAGAAACAACTTGTTTGACTCAACCGTTAATCATCCAAGTGTCAAAGTACCACAAAGAAGACAAATATATCAAGCTGAAAGCAACTTAATGAAAAAAGAAAGGGAAATATTGTTACTTGTGCCCTTAAGCACAAAATAAGGATCTTACAATAAAATTAAATAATAATATTGTATTGGAAAGTTAAGTTTTTAAGTTTGTGAATGCATAATTTTTAAAATTAAATTTTTTATTTAATTTCTTATCTTGTGCTTTTAAGGAACAAGTTAATAAGACAAAAAAAAAACTCTAAGATTTGTTACTAAAAAAGATCATACCGTATTGTATAGAAAAAGGTTTGGTGTATATACTTTAAGAGAAAACGAGATAAAAGAGAGGAGGGTTGGCCTATGGGCAAGAGGGGTGGCAACCCAATGTACCATTTTTATAGAGGCACCAAAATTATTGTTTATACGTAGTAGTTAGTATTAACTATATAGGTATATTTCTTTTGCAATAAAAAATGCAAGAAGAAAGACATCAAATAATTAAAATGACACAATTTTATTAATTCGTCCAGGGCACTTAAAATCTTAGGACCGTCTCTGAAAGAGAGTGATGTGATATATGTGATAAGTATATAATTTGATAAAAAAAAAATATATATATATATCGATAAAATGAAGTGTTGAATGAATCTATAAGAATGTAATTTGTTCAAATTACGATTGTATCCCATAATATTAAAAGTCAATGGTCACAATCACCGAATAGTGTTATATTTGAAAATTTAAATGCCAAGTAGTTACATTACATCATATAATAAGCACATCATTTTCAACAACATTTTTAACTTTAGGCTCTATATCCTATTTTCTTGGATATTTCCTCCGACATTCTAAGAAGCTTCGGTTTATTACTCTATGCATGTTTAATTCTAAAGTCTATTCAATTTTTGGGGTATAAATAACACGTTATTATTGTGAAACCTTTCCTTCTCTACTCGCCTTTAATAAATTTCATCTTCCTCATACTACACCACATCAAAACCTTAACTCTTTGGTTCATAATAACACTGTTGCAAAAATGGCTACTAAAAGGGTTTTTGATGATTCTAATGATAAAGATCAAGACAATCCAAACGACAAACGAATGAGATCATCTACTAGTCGACCTTCTTTTGCTTCGTATGCACTTCTTTTCTAATCTTCTCTCTAGCTCTTTTTCTTGATAATCTTTAATACTTTGATCCATGTAGGAAACTACTATATATATCTACATTTTATACTTCATTTTTTTTTTACTAATCTTATTCTTATGCATGCTATATTGAATTCTTCTTGACAGTGTAATAGAAACAGCGGTTAATGTGCAAAACATGCGGAACTTTTTAGGAGCTTTGGAACCATTTCTTAAAAAAGTGGTAAGTCATAGTCAAACTTTACCATGACATTTGACAAAGATGCGTACATATTTAGGGCTAATGAGGTTAATTTGTTTCTCATGAGTTAGGGTTGGGGTGGCCTAATAAGAGTTGACCCAACAAACAATATATTTGTATAAATATACAATATTACATTTTCTAAAATATCATATCATAGTACAATTTATTTGAGTCTAACTCAATATTAAAACCTACCTTATGAAAATTGAGGGTATATCATAGTATATTGTACAAAAATATTGTTATTTGGGTCACCAGATGTGTGTCAATATTTGATATTATCTTAATATTTAAGGAGTATTTCATATGATTCTCTAAAAAATGGTTTAAATGTGAACATTTACCATTTTTAATTAATAAAAAAATAATAAAAAATGTAAAATAGAGATTAAAAGTAACATTTTATTAAAAATAGGATGGAGAATACCAAAAAATAAAAAATAGGATGGTCGACTGCTTAAACCGAATCCATATTAATAATCAACCCTTAAAATTTATTTGAGAGTTTTGAAAATTGTGAAAATTTGTCTCCACCTATAACTAACTGCAATGTCAACTGTATCAACCGTCAATATGAAATACTCCACCTAACTATGAATCTTGCATTAATTATTTGAATACGACAACTTGTTTAAAAATATCGAACATTTGTATTTCTCATTAATTTTCTCATGAAAAACTTCATTTATTATATGATTCATTTTGTTAGGTGAGTGAAGAGGTGGATAGAGCAATTGGAAAGTGCATTCCATCTTCCATCAATAGGTCACCTTCATTAAGAATCCAAGCACCAAGGGATCAACAACCAACCTTACAACTCTCATTCAGCAAAAGGCTTTCCCTCCCAATTTTCACAGGTATGAAACTTACATTGGTTACAAGATTTGAATTCCAACCCTTAGAGAGTTACATAAACAAAAGTTGAAACTTGAAATAGTGACGGAAGTTTAGAGATAGAAAAAGGCAAAATCGATCTCCAAGGCCGTTCCTATGAAATTGTAGGCTCGACTTTTATAATAAAAATAGGCATGTAATAAAATAAAAACACAATTCTGCGAAAAATATAACATTATTGTGATTCTTTGAAATAGCTTTTCAAATTGATTGATTAAGTGATTATACAAATTGGATGGTTTGATAGCATTGAATTCTTGTCTAAAAAG
This sequence comes from Medicago truncatula, assembly GCF_003473485.1. NCBI lineage: Eukaryota > Viridiplantae > Streptophyta > Magnoliopsida > Fabales > Fabaceae > Medicago > Medicago truncatula. The sequence continues at coordinate 38,639,961 of NC_053047.1, read as the reverse complement.
TAGAACTAGAGTCTAAAGGATAAATGTATGTTGGATTTGTGGTGGTTACCAGTGTGTGGCGGCGCGCGGCTGAGAGAACGCGAGAGAGGTTGAGAAGAACAAAGAAGTAATGTTGTTGTTGGAAGAAAGAAGAAACAAAGACATGTATTGACTATAATTAGTTTTTGAGTCCCGTCTTTTTGGGTGGCCCAGCTCGGTTGAACCGTTTGCACACCCCCAAGAATGGGCCTGTCTATCTCTAATTTAGTCGCTAACCGTAGAGTTGTCAAATTTGATTACCAAATTTATACTCATTGAAAAGAATTTCGTCATTATTAAATTTTTCTTGTACCGGTCAAATTCCTACCATTGAGTTAACTTCGTCCCAATTTTCACAGGTAGTAGAATACTCGACGTTGAAGGTAAGCCTATCTGCATAAGTCTTGTTGACAAAACAAACAATAACCAAATTGTTCCAACAAGTCTTCCTTACCCTATAAAGCTAGAGATTGTTGTACTTGATGGAGATTTTCCACATGATGAAAACGAGAATTGGACTTGTGAAGAATTCAATAAATACACAGTGAAGGAAAGAACTGGGAAGAGACCATTACTTTCTGGAGAATTGAACCTTACTATGAGAGGTGGAATTGCACCAATTGGAGACATAGAGTTCACAGATAATTCTAGCTGGATAAAGTGCAGGAAGTTTAGGGTTGCGGTTAAGGTGAGTCATAGGAGTAATCAAAGCATTAGGATTCAAGAAGGCATGACTGAGGCATTTGTTGTGAAGGATCATCGTGGAGAATGTAAGTTTTATTATCATAATTCATAAACTTGGAATTGTATAAACTATAATATCTTTAACATGCCTTAATTTTTTGTGTGTAGAATCGTATATAATTGCAATATTGATTGGGATATATTTGATGACAATGACTAAATAGTACTTATTTCCAACTAACTTTGGTCTTTTTAAATTAGTTCTTACACCCTTAAATAAATTAATAAGATGGTCCCCACTTTTGTTGTTGTAGTTTTGTTATTGAGCGTGTAAATATTGTATATATTTATTGTATCCGTTTTAAAATAATTAAGTGTCGTTTTAGCAAAACAAAAATTGTTTTAAAATGAATGTCACTTTCAGTTTTCATTGCAATAATAATATTTTCTTTTCAATTGTACCCTTCAATTGATACTAAACAAACTACTTCCAAAATATTATTATTTTTTCTTTAATGAAAAAAAAAACCGATAGTTGATTCAGATAACTTGGTAGAATATTATTTCTCTTTCTTTTAATTAATGTATTTCTTAATATGTGTGTAAAAACCTTAAAAGATATTCATTTTGAAACAGAGTGAGTAATATTTACACAAGGAAATGGAGATGAATTGCATATAAACATTTTTACATGTTAAGGGAATCATAGTTTAGAAGTATTACAAGTTTTTTTTATTTTTTTTATTAAGAAAGTATTACATGCTAATTATCTAAATTTTATTTCTTACTGACATTGTTTTCATCATTATCATGAAGTGTTCAAAAAACACCACCCACCGATGCTTAGCGATGATGTGTGGCGCCTAGAGAAGATAGGGAAAGATGGAGCTTTCCACCAAAAAATGATGGCTAAGGGGATCAAAACAGTGCAAGACTTTCTTAAATTAGCAGTTATTGATACTCCAAAGCTAAGAGAGGTATCTATTTTTATGCTAATTTAGTTCATAAAAAAGTCTTTTACTTCTATTAGGTCATCATTTTTGAATATATATGTTATCGTAATTTTATTATTCTATTATATTTTTGAACATTGTCTTGCATCAAATATATTTTTAATATTTTGAATAATTTAAACATATTAAACTACATAAACTTTATACAAGACTTATTTCTCCAAAAGATCAAATTTGAATTTAAATTTAATGATTTATTAACTGGTTTGTTTATTTAAGGGTATTGCTAACTTGTGTTTTTAGAATATATATAAATGAATTCAAACGTAGAAATTTTACATTAAAAAGAATAGTTTCAATACTCTTAAAAAATTGATTAGACGACTTTTGAGACAGAATTACTATACATGGTTCCTTTAACATGTGCTACTAGCATTTTCTTTTAGTTAAATACATTATATTCTTATTTATGAAACAATATGAACTTATTACTTTTTTTATTGATGAATTTTCCTTGCAATCAGATTTTGGGCATTGGGATGTCTGATAAAATGTGGAAAGTCACAATAAAGCATGCAATGACTTGTGACATGGGGAGCAAGATCTATAGGTACCGTGGACCTCAATTTATCATTCTTCTGAATCCAATATGCAAATTAATTAAAGCTAATATCAATGGACAAGAATTTTCCAGCAGAGAGTACTTGAACCAAATGAATAAGGTACAATATTAACCATCTACTACTCAAGACTCACATTTGTAGTATTACTTTAATTTGTTGATTACACTATATGCTAGATATTAGTCTTCTAATTCATTTTAATTGGTGTTATACCATTTCTAATTTGTAGAGCTATATAGACAAATTGGTTGGAGAAGCATACACAAAATGGCATGAGTTGGAGGAAATTGATGGGGTTTTAAATGATAACATTGCTTTGTTAACCCAAGGTATTTTCAATTAACCATCAATGACTTCTGTTCTCAATATTCATACCTTTTTTTTTTTTAAATAATAAATATTAGTTATTTTTTTTAATAGAAATAAGATCATATACTCATACTGGTTGCTACGTAGCACCATACAAGACCTGTTGTAGTGGATAACAATCGATATATTTACGTAGTTGGCATGTTGGTGATCGTTGAATTGTGATTGGATGACTTAGTTTTTGAACTCACCGCATTTCATTTAAAAAAAAATTCAAAATGTATATCAAAATTTTAATTTTAATCGATCGTCTGATCTCAATTCAACCTTAACCGTTATGACCAGTATGTTGAATGTGTGAATTTTCCGACCGCAGCAAATCCAAATCTAATTCAACTTGTGCAAAACACAAATTCATGTTAATAGTGGTTAATGAATACAAATCTCATACAAAACTAGTAGATATTAATCTAAAAAAATATCAACTAGAATGTATATATTGTTCCATTTTATTAAGTATCTCAAAAACTTTAAATTATGAATTTGAAATATAGTTAATTACATTTTAATCTAAAATAAAATTAATGTTAATGTGAACTTAATTATAGGTGATCAAACTGTGGAGCAATATCCAAACAATCATCAAGCAACAATAGCTCCAACATATCATCAGAATCAATATTATGGTGATCCATCTATAGAAAATATTGCTAGCTATGTACCAAGCAATAATGCACAAATGGCTAGCAGTGAGTGGTTATTGAATCAAGGCTATACCACAACACCAAATGCAAATGGAGTTCCTTTTGGCTTCACAGGCTCACAATCAGATGGGGACATGATACCTTCAAGTTCAGGCCCTAGGGACATTAATGGGTTCACAAGGCAACTTTAGATGTATTAAATTCGGACTTGGATTGCCTGCTGTAACTGTTTCACGCAATAGTCGATCTCATCCATAGAAAAGTGACTAAACAGCTCAGATTTATTCGGCCATTTTTCTTACAGTTTGATCGAAACCACCAGTTGAAGATTGGACGGCTAAGATCTATTACATCATGACGCTGTTACAACACCAAATCCTATTCCAATAATTCCTACAAACTTTATAATAAGCAAATATAATAGGTAAGCTACTTACACGTATGTATAAGTTCTTTTTATAATTATTGTAAACTTACACTTGCTTGCAAGTGGTGTACCCATAAATAATGTGTCAAAGTCAAAATGTAAAAGAAGCTACTTTGATTTTGGGTTGTACATAAGAGCAAGTGCAAGCATTGAAGAAAAAGAAATTAGGATTAGTGTAAATGTGGCAGGGGCTAATGATGTAGAATTCAACCTGCCATTTTGTAGTGAAGAGTCAATACTCCGATATTAATGTATTTATGATCATGAAACAATATTAATGTAAGACATCCTCTATAATATGGTTCTTAATTCTATTCTCTTATTTAGTGTTACAAAATTTCTATTTAGCTAATAATCTTTTTATAATTCTTGTAACTTACACTTACTTATAAGTGGTGTGCCCCTAAATAATGGAGTATCTATGTAAAATTCCTCACATGATAATTTCAATACATAGGTTTTTATTTTGTGTACAATACAGTGCATAATTTGTTTGATCAGGCCAATATTGGACATTTTGAATACTTCATTAATCAGCAATTGATGCATGCTATATCTTGAAATTCTGCAAAGTAGCTTGATTTCTTGTCTAATTTCTTTACAAATATGTCCTGAAAAGAAGAAACCATAATAGAAAATATGTTATCTGATATATATTCTAATTCAATTCATCCATGTCACTTCTACTTTAACCTCCATTTGCAACAATAGATTTATCTGAATGACCTTTTTCTTTAGTAAGCATAACATATAGTTTATCTGACCAATGTGTAATGCTTTTACAACAGTGTATCACACATATAAGATCCACTTGCTTTACAATGTGATATTAGAATATACAACAAATATGATAAATAATGCAGTGTGGAACATTTACCCCAAAATTTCATGAAGCTGATGATTCTTGTACTGATCTAGTAGGAGAAGAAAGAATAGGTTTTGGTGGTATTTCCAAACAATTCTTGTTGCCTTCTAACATTTCAATCACTCTACTCATTGTTGGTCTATCATTTGGAAATGTTTGAATGCACCATAAACCTACAATGGTCAATCTCCTTGCAATTTCATCTTCTTCCGAGACAATCACTTCGTCCGGTCTCAAATCATTGCGTAGATCAAGATTCTTGTATACCCAATGAGGAAAGTATATCTCACTTGTTTGACTTGCATCGGCGTTAATGTTTTTCCTCCCACCAACCATTTCTAGCAACATCATTCCATAACTATAAACGTCAGACTTGTGCGAAACTCATCCAAAATTTATATTCCATAACTCAGGAGCTACATACCCCATTGTCCCTCTAGCGTCTGACATAGAAATAATGCTCTCTTTCTTATGGCAAAGTCTTGAAAGTCCAAAATCTGATATCTTTGGACAAAAATTCTCATATAAGAGGATGTTATGTGGTTTGATGTCAAAATGTAAGATTCAAGTGCTACATCCCTTATGCAAGTACTCAAGCCCTCGAGCTATCCCTTTCGCAATTTGATAAAGAATGTCCCAACTCAGAGATGGAATGTCTCAGGTCCCTTTTTGTAGATGAATTTTTCAAGGGAACCATTCGACATTAATTCATAAATGAGAGCTTTTTTCCGTCCTTCAAAACAAAATCCAAGAAGGGCGAAAACATTAACGTGAGAGGTTTTAGTAATGCTAGAAACCTCATTCATAAATTCATCACCATTTCCTTTAGACTTTTTCAGTATCTTTACGGCCACAGGGCAATCATTGACTAGCTTTCCTTCGTATACTGTAACATAACCGCCTTGTCCTAATTTGACTTTGAAGTTGTTGGCCATTTTCTTCTAACACTAAAGGCTTCATGAGTTTTTAAGAATTCTCCAATGTCTTTGTTATTGTTTCTTGACATGTACTTGAAACAAAAGATAGTGATACATATCGGTAATCCTACTAATGTTGCACCTGCACTTCCTGTTAGGAGGCTTAGTTAATGTATTATGACATAGAAAAGAATTACAGTTTTCTTTATAATATAAGTTATTTTGTGTAAGAGAAAGAAAACACAAATAGGTAAAAGTTAAGGTTTCATTAATCAATACAATAGATTAATGATTATTAATATATATATATATACCTTGAATGATTTTCCTTTTCTCTTGCCAGCTCAAATGCTTACCTGTGATAGTAGTAGAAAGATCATAGAGAGGAATTTGTTTGAGCATTGGTTAGTCCTTTTGAATAAGAACTACATAGTGCACAGTCCAAAATTAAGTTGATAACAGAAGATGAAAACAAATATGGATCAGGGGACAAACATGGACACAAATGGAAGTGTATAAGAAAAAACTAACATTAAAGGATTGGAATGAATCCACTTAAGTTTTTGCATCAAATTAAATCCATTTTTTTAAGTTTATAAGAGATGCATCCATCATCTTAAGTTTTTGCATCAAATTATATCCACTTTTTACATAAGCATGGATAAGTAAGAATAGGGTTTGATATGCATATATGTCTTTCTGTCTATCCATCTATGGAAAAGAACACGTGTCGCCTTTTGTTGATTTGATTTTCTTCCCAATACTTTCTTTTCATACACTTGTTTTGATTAATTTAACATAACATAAGGGATCCATGAGGAGACATTGAGATATACAATCTTGCTGTAAATACAATAGCAAGACTAAACATCATCAAAACCAGTATTATTCCAACAATACCCTTCACTTCCCAAGCATCTTATGCACTCTTCATTCACAACATATTTGACCTGAAACCCCTCATATAAATTTGATCAAGATCATCACTTCCAATTACACCAAGATTAGTTGCAGGCACAAAAGCAAAATCTGCTTGTACTAAGATATGTTTCCCACATCCTTTTAACTCTGGAATTTGTTCCAACAGCATACCTCTTGGATCCTCAAAACATATAGCATTTTGTGATCCACACAAAGATTGGTAGTTAGCATAAGACATGACATCATATGAACAGTCGTAGAATATGCTTATGTTATGTGTTCATGTAGGAAACTGGAAAATATTTGGACTCAAGTAAGTATCATTGAATTTCAGAGTACAAACCTCGTCTGCAAGATCGGTTCGTCTCATTTTGATGGTGTATGTTGTAAGATTAATATTTAGTACTGTGAAATTTTGTGAGCCTAATAGAATTGTAGATGTGAAATTTTTCCTTTGATCTTCGAAACAGTTGAGGTAAAATAGATCGCCGCCACCGCAGTGAGAGGGTCGGTTGTGTCCCCAAAATGGATAAGAGATGTTGGATAGTTGATCTCCATAGTTGTAGGATTCTTCCCTACAAAGGGAATAATTCAGATTTGTTTGAGGTTGCTGTGGTTGACAGTGTAATGTTTGTAACAAAGTGGTTAACAAGAAGAAACATATTATGTGAATAAGTTTATCCATTAATTGTTATATGCAAAAGGATGTTTGATTTTTTTTTTTTTTTCATGCTAAAATCCTAAGTGTTTTCTGCTCAGCAATAGGAGGAAGAGGAGAAACAATTATTGTTTGTGGGTTATGTTGACATTAAAATGATGGAAACAAATTCTCTAAAGCAACTTTGTCATGTAGTTTTTAGTCCCGTCGTTCGATCTATATCAATGACAAAGATCGTTTAAAATTTATTTTGTTATTGTATAATTTCAGCAATCTGATCTTAATTTAAGGGACGAGATTGTGCAATGCGTGTTTGTGTTACGATAGGGAATTCGGGTCCCAAAATATAAGACAATTATTGTCATGGCCATAGTCAAGGAAGGAGACTGGTCAACTGTGAAATTACTACTCTCTTTCCTATTTCATAAAAAAATATGGTGGCCACGGAACAAAGAAAATGGAATCCAAAACCAGGTCAACACATTTTATGTAGTCTCTATTTTTTGTTTGTTTCTTGTTTAGTTGATTTGTCTTTTTAAGTTTTAAATAACAGTTAGATAATATAATAGTTTTGGGAACACTGGGAGTTTTATTAGGAATCCTTTAACATCATGATTAGAATAAGGTCAAATTTGTACCCAAAAATAAAAGAGAAAAGAATAAGGTCAGATTAGGCCTAGTGTGTTCACAGTTTTTTTTTCTTCCTTTCCGCAAGATAAATGAATTCATTTAGCGTAGAGTTAGGGACGTTCGCGTTAGGGACGTTCGTGGTGCGGTTTGGATTGAATATGAGACAAAAAGTCATTTATTCTAAAAATTTAAATACCTGTGGTTCCGTTTGAATCAATTCTAAAAAAATGTGTCGCCATGGTAATGAGTTTGATTGTGGAGGTCGCACATGAGCATGTGTCAGACACATGTTGATGTGTGCCGAATGCATGTTGACGTGTGCAAAAAGTTGACGTGTACCAAAATCAAATTTTTTATATTTTATTTTAAGAATTTGGGTCATTAAAAAGTAATACACCGCATAGTCCAAGCTGAGCTGGTCGACTGGACAATGGCGGAAGCAAGCCACATGGGTGTGGTGGTCATGTTGATTGTGTTATCTCTCATTTACAAATTGGGACACACACATAAACATTGTAGGATTGTTCCTTACAAAGGGAATAATTTAAATTTGTTTGAACGTTGCTGTGGTTTTTTTTTTGGTGAAGAACGTTGCTGTGGTTGATAATGTGATGTTTGTAGCAAAGTGGTTACCAAGAAGAAACATATTATGTGGATAAGTGTATCCATTAATTGTTATGTGCAAAAGGCTCTTTATATTTTTTTCATGCTAAAATCCTCAATGTTTTCTGCTCAACAGTATGAGGAAGAGGAGAAACAATTATTGTTTGTGGGTTATGTTGGTAAATTCTCTAAAGCAACTTTGTCATATAGTTTTTAGTCCCGTCGTTCGATCTAAATCAATGACAAAGATCATTTAAAATTGATTTTATTATTGTATAATTTCAGCAATCTGATCTTAATTTAAGGGACGAGATTGTCCAATGCGTGTAAATGCGTGTTTCCTTTACGAGAGGGAATTTGTATCCGAAAATATATGTTAATTATTGTCATGGCCATATAGTCAAGGAGAATGGTCAACTGTGAAATTACTCCTCACTTTCCTATTTTTTTTCTCTCTCCATTGTTTGATTTGTATGGCTGCTACCTCATCAAAATTTACTTACCAAAGAAAATGGAATCCAAAACAAGGGAACACGTTTTGGCAAAATCACAACAAAAAAGCTTTATATGTGGAAATCACTTATTTGATTGAAAGAAAGAGAAAAAGGATGCAGAGGGGTGATTCGGTGATTCCAGGTCAAAAAATGAACTAAAATCGCCCTTCATCGATGATTGAAAGAGCTCAGAGAGAATGTGGAGTTTCTCTCACTAAAGAACTAGGTCTGGTTTTTGATTTAACACCTTATAGGAAACTTAATTTGTTTAGTGACATAATAGGGGAATGTCATGTGAGACAATCCAATTGAAACACACAAGCCAAGCGAAAAATCACCGCAGAGAGCTGGTGATGATGTATCACCCCCACAACTGTCATCGGTCTAAGTCCATCAACTAGAGTTCCTATGACGACAAATCAGCTATGAAGAATGCATTTACTAGCAAGATTAATGACTATCCGATCCCAAAGTCCCTCCAGAAGCCTCTCAACGTCAGGCTGTACGACGAGACAAAATATCCTGATGATCACTTCAAGACCATGGTCACACTGTTGTCATTTGGCAATGCCACTCCAGTGAAAAGATTGTTTGTTTTAACCTAGTGGGAATATTGAGCTATGACATGGTTTAAGACCCTCAAACCTTGGTCCATTTATTCTTGAATCGAACTATGGAAGAGGTTTATGTCTCACTTTAAGGTGTCAAGGAAACAACCAAAGTTTGTAGACAGCCTGGGAGCCATACGTTAAAACAGAGGAGAGCCCCTAAGGGACTATATTGAGAGCCATACGTTAAGGGCATGCCTTGATCATTGCCTACTAGTTGCTTCCACATAAGATAAACTTTTTGTAGTATAGCTTGTTTTTCATTTGTAGCTTATGCAGTCGCCAACTTATAAAGGATATATGATGTTAAAATTATAAATTTAAAACATAAACGTTACATCACAAATTGTTCATGATTCTGCATTGAATATAAAAATAATTTGAGCACTGAGACCCACTTGCATGACAAGATGATTAAAAGTGATAAGATGATCTCTACTCTAATTAAAAATTACACATACCCTCAGATTTTAGGACGTGGAAGACTCTGATACAGATCTAGTCGGAGAAGAAAGCAATGGTTTTGGTGGCATTTCCAACGAATTCATGCTAACATCTAACATTTCAATCACTTTACTCATTGTAGGCCTATCATTAGGAAACGTTTGAATACACCACAAACCTACAATGGTCATTCTCCTTGCAATCTTATCTTCTTCTGTATCCATTATTCCATCAGGTCTAAAATCACTAGCAAGCTCAAGCCTTTTGTATACCCAATGAGGAAAATATATCTCACTTGTGCGACTTGCATCAGCATTAATGTTTTTCCTCCCTCCAACCATTTCCAGCAATATCATTCCATAACTATAAACATCAGACTTGTGTGAAACTCCTCCAAAATGTCTATTCCACACTTCTGGAGCTACATACCCCATTGTTCCTCTTTGATCTGACATTGAAACAATGCTTTCTTTCCTGAGACATAGTTTTGCAAGTCCAAAATCTGAAATCTTCGGACATAAATTATCATCTAAAAGGATGTTGTGTGGTTTTATGTCAAAATGTAAAATTCTAGTGGTACATCCTCCATGCAAGTACTCTAGTCCACGAGCTATCCCTTTTGCAATTTTATACAATTTATCCCAACTCAAAGATGCAATTGTTTCAAGTTCCTTATTGTAGATAAATTTGTCAAGAGAACCATTTGACATAAATTCATATACGAGAGCTTTTTTGTTGCCTTCAAAACAAAATCCAAGAAGGGTGACAACATTAACATGAGAGGTTCTAGAAATACTAGCAACCTCATTAATAAATTCCTCACCATTTCCTTTTGATACATTCAATATCTTCACTGCCACAAGACAACCATTAAATAACTTTCCTTTGTACACAACACCAAAACCCCCTTGCCCGAGCTTATCCTTTAACGAGTTTGTCATGTTCTTTATTTCTGAATATTTATATCTTTTCTGCAATAGAGCTCCATGATCTTTTAAAAATGCTTCAATGTTTTTATCATTCTTTGTCCTAAACCAAGATGTTACTTGTTGTATTAATGACTTGCCTCTAAAATAACAAATTGTGATGCACATCAGCAATGCTACCATTGCTGCACTTCCAACACCTGTTGTTAGAAGTAGAATTATCTTATCATGTGCTAATGGAAGAACAAAGCTAAAAAAATAAATAAAAATAGCATCGTGTCTTTTCCTATGAAGTTATTTAGGGTGTCGGTGACAAAATATGACTTCCTTCTAATGAAAGTGATAGAATTTAGTATCTCTCTGCAATCAAAGTTATATTGGTAAGTCATGTGCTTATGGTTTTTCCTGCTACATAGTTAATACTTAATACTAATAGTTTGCTGAAAAAAGACAAAATCCAAAATATTGTTGTGTTAGGAAACTTTGTAAAAAAAAGAAGATAAATAGGCAAAATTTGAGGTTATACTTTATAGTATAGTTTTGGTCTTTATTTGTCTATCTAAGGGAGGAAAATCGTTCTTCTTTTATTACATATAGGAAAATGGTTTCCTATATTCAATTTTTAGTTGCTCTAAAATTATTTGTCTCTTTTACAACACAATAGATTATTTATTATTCTTTTCCACTAACATACACTTATTTATTGCAATTCAATCATCTAAATGTTCCACTAAACTATAATTAATAAAGGTGTTTTAGTAAATGAAACACATTTTACCATTAAAATTAGGGTCTTGCTAATCGGTGCCACCAAGGCATTGGTTAATGAATCTACAAATAAAAATTTTGTCTTGGAAATATAAGATTAAGTAATGATTACACAACTTTTTTCATGAAAACTTACTTGTTTTGGATGTTTAACCAATGCCCTTGGAGCACCGGTTAGCATTCTCCTTACAATTAACAATACTAAACATTTTCTTAATAACTTGTATAGAACTCAAAAGGGACATCTGATTTGAGACGGAGGGAGTACTAAATATCGAACAAAATACGAGAGAAATAAAATAGAAATTTATATCATAGATGTATCACCTAGAATGATTTTCATTTTCCCTTGCCTGCTCAACTGCTTACCTGTGATGGTAGTAGAGGAATCTTCAAAAGAATAGAGGAATTTGTTAGAGCATTGGATACGCCTAAAAAAACTTAATTTAATCTTGAATATTTTTTTTTGAAAACGCAAAAATGGAATTTCAACAAGGGTAATCTTTTCGGCATAAGGGCGTATCGGAGAAGTTCACAAAAGATACAAAAATGTCTAATTTAATAGTTGACAAATAAACAGATTAAGATAAATAGAAGAATGTCTAATTTTGGCAAAATGCTGAAATTGTTAAGTCGGATGTCATGACCAGAGTTCGAACCCCGGTACCTCCACTTACGTGTGTGATTTTATAATAGTTTTGTCATTTCGTTTATCTCTTAAAAAAAAAGATAAATAGAAGAATGTCTAATTTAAGCTGCATATGGTAAAGAAATTTGAGAGGAAATAGGGAAGGCAGAAACAGAAATAGGAATAGGGAACTAGAAATTCACGAGCAGGATTTTAAAAAAGACGAATACTAACAATTGCCTTAAGCATTGTTTAAGGAGACAAGAGTAAATTTGTATGGGAAAATGTGTAATCATGACATTTTTAATCGCAAAAAGTTAAATTTTTAAAACAAAATTTCTTTTATGATTTGTGCTATATATATATATTTGCTATTCAAAAGCAACCTTGGCCTCACCTTATATATTTATGAGATAAAGAGATAAGAAAACATACTATTGTGAAGAGGAGAACAGTTATTATCAATAGACCCATCTGGACAATTATCATAATAGCACAAATCAACATTTTTATCCAAATAATCACTCGAACAATATCCTTCATTTCCCAAACAATTTAAACATCCCTCATTCACACTGTATTCTACCTCAAATCCCTTATCCAAATATTCTTTGAGATCGTCATAATCAAAATAATGTTCATATTCTACCGGCACTTTAATATGTTTCTCACATCTCTTTTGATCTAGATTTTCGAAAAACAGCCAATGGGAATCAGAAAAGGAAGGATTGTGAGATCCACACAGAGATTTTTTAAGTAAATCTTGAGAGACATTGTAAGTACAATTGTAGTATATGTCTATGATTTTGACACTTGGGAGGTACTGAAATATTGTTGGAGACAAGAAAGTATCATTGTATTGAGGAGAACAAAAATTTTGGGAAAGGTCTGTTCTCTTAAGTTTGATGGTGTGAATTTGTGAGTTAATATCAAGTACTGTGAAATTTTGTGATGATAATAGAATGGTAGTAATACTGTTGTTGTGGCAGTTAAGGTAAAACGGGTTGCCGGCGCCACAGCGATACGGACGATTTTGTCCCCAAAATGGATATATTATGTTGGAAATATTTCCGCAGTTGTAAGAATGGTCGACATAGTTACAACTTGAATAATCGTGAACTGGTTGAGAGTGGGATTGTGTTGGAAAAGAAGTGATTATTATCAATAAGAAGAAACATAAGAAAGAGATGTATGTAATATTTAGGAACATAGTTAAGAACAAGGAAGAAATGAAAGAATTTATGTTATTGTTATGAAATGAGGTTTAGACTTTAGATAGAAGCAGTTTACTGCATGATTCTTCCATGTTTAGCAAATATAAATTCTCACGTCGGTCTATTTAGTCAACAAACACAACGCGAGAAATTGCCTCTCTCTTCGTTATTTTCTTTTGGTTGGACTCTCCCTTTCTTTCTTATTTCTTTCTATTTAATGAATTAAAATTTAGATTAGAAAATATGACCGATATCTTGCGGCCAGAATTAATAGGATTTTTTTTTGAAACAAGATATCTAGAAAATTGATTGGACTAATTAGCTACATCTTAAATTATAAATCGTTGATATTTTTATAAAAATTAATGGACGTAATAATATTTTGTGAAAAAGAGAAATTATAAAATTATTTTCTTTTGGTAGGACTCTCTCTTTCATCCGGTAGGACTATAATGGTTGACAAATCTTCCCTCAAGAGATTTGATGGTTGTGTGTTTCTTGGGTTAGAATCAAACTCAATAACGCATGACCTCTGATTAAATCGAAAGGGATTCATTACCATTTCATCCAAGTGATATTGGGTGACAAGTCTATTATTAATTAATATCATCATTACTAAAATTGATAACATATGATATATGCATATACACACACACTCTCTCTCACACACACACACACTCTCTCTCTCACACACACACAAATTTTGTTCTTTTTAAATATAATCCTACCATTTAATTCTAATGATTTTTTTATCAGTTTTATCCATCATTAAACACCAGTTTAAGTTATAACCTAACTTTTATCAAATTTAATCGATATTTACTAATGAAAGTTGACTTAGTTGATAAGTAGTTGATTCATGAAAAAGGTTGTGGGCTTAATTGCCATTGTCGATGTGAGCTTGAGTCTTTCCTTGACCCTTGGTGACCACTCGGAGCTCACCTAAACTTTCTATAACCAATTTATTTAGAAGATAATTCATTTTTCAAATAATAAATTGCTAGAGAAAATTTAAAATAAGTGTTATGCTAACAAGTGCCCTAAGAACACTTATTAAGGAAACCAAAAGTAGTATGTTTGCATTTTATTCAATAACATTTTAACTTTTAAAAAGTTAAATTCATCACTTTTTACCATTTTTCAAAACGATATTTCCATTTCCATCCTCTTATCCAATGCCCCAAAGACACTATTTAGCATTTCCCTTAAAATAACCCTTTGATTAAAATTAAATTACTTGTTTTAATCAATTTTAAATATAATAAAATAATATTTTTTTACATGTGCCCGTTTTATTAATTCTAATTACATATTCTTGATTAATATTCAAACTTACACAACTAAAATTTATTTATTTTATATTTTAGATAGATCTTAATAGTTTATGACTTTATTCTATAAGTTCGGGGTTAGAATATAAGTAATTTCTCTACTCTCTTAATTTTGAGATGCATGAATTTTTAATAAATATTATACATTTTTTTAACACTCGGTAGCTAACTCAAGGATCGACTAATCATAGTGGTCTAATCTCAATAAATATTATACATATAACCAAAAAATTAATATTATATATGTAATGCAAGTAACATAAAAAAAAAAAATACACCAGTGTAACTTCTAACACGAGTTAGACAATTTTATTTTTCTCATAGTGACTTATCAAAGTTATGGTTTCTATACATGGGAGAGGGAATAGTGGTCCATACTTGATGTGCTGTGATACGTGTTCACAAAAATGTTTGAATAGTCCAGTCCCCTTCCTTGACTGTGAGACTTTCACTAAACAGGTTAATAGCAAATGTACATTTGAATTATTATGTTTTAGTTGACATTTATATAAAAAATGTTTGAATAGTCCCCTTCCTTTATTGCGAGACCTTCCCTAAACAGGTTAATAGCAAATACATTTTAATTATTATATTTTACTTGACATTTAAATTTCAAATAACAAACAAATGCAATTTCCTAAAAAAAAAAATACAAATCAAGTGCACATTTGCACCACAAAGTGCAAACAAATTTACTTAGTTCAAATATAAAAGTGCAACCAATTAAATTATTAGATGGCAAAGTTGTCATATTCAAATGCATGCCTCTCTTTAAAAGAAAATTAAATAACATTATAAGAAAAGATGAATGACATTGTCACATAAAAAACATAAAGAGTAGTTCACATGATCCTAAGAATTATATTTCTCTTGTAATCTCCTTAATTTAATTGAAAAAATGGTCACTTTAATCCCTGACTCTGCACCTCGCTGTCACATAGGTCATTAACTCAGGATTAAATACAAAGAAGTTCCTGACTCGACACTTCCGTTATCACTTTAGTCTCTGACGTTAAATAATTCTCTTAAGTGTGCCACATGGACTAAAGTGAAAGTAGAAAATGGTCACTTTAGTCCATGTGGCACACTTAAGAGAATTATTTAACATCAGGGATTAAAGTGATAACGGAAGTGCAGAGTCAGGAACTTCTTTGTATTTAATCCTGAGTTAAGGACCTATGTGACAGCGAGGTGCAGAGTCAGAGATTAAAGTGACCATTTGCTCAATTAAATTATTACATGGCAAAGTTGTCATATTCAAATGCGTGCCTCTCTTCAAAAGAAAAATAAATAACATTATAAGAAAAGATGAATGACATTGTCACATAAAAAACATAAAGAGTAGTCCACATGATCCTAAGAATTATATTTCCCTTGTAATCTTCTTAATTTAATTGGTTAGGGATTCTCTCGATGTTCGATGGATTTACCAAAATGAACTTCAAAGTGTTAAAGGAGAACAGGTTATGAACAGTCGTAGTTAGCATTTGGCGATGAACAACATACGCCAGATGAACAGTCGTAGAATATCCTTATATTATGTGTTCTTGTAGGAAACGGTAAAATATTTGGACTCAAGTATCGTTGAATTTCGGAGTACAAACCTCGTGTGCAAAATCGGTTCGTCTCATTTTCATGGTGTAATTTGTGAGGTTAAAATTTAGTACTGTGAAATTTTCTGAGCCTAATAGAATTGTAAATGTGAAATTTTTCCTTTGATTTTCGAAACAATTGAGGTAAAATAGATTGCCACCGCCACAATGAGAGGGTCGATTATGTCCTCAAAATGGATAAGAGATGTTGGATAGTTGATCTCCACAATTGTAGGATTGTTCCTTACAAAGGGAATAATTTAGATTTGTTTGAGGTTCTTGTGGTTGACAGAGTGATGTTTGTAGCAAAGTGGTTAACAAGAAGAAACATATTAAGTGTATCCATTAATTGTTATGTGCAAAAGGATGTTTGATTTTTTTTTTTCATGGGGAAACAATTATTGTTTGTGGGTTATGTTGCATTTAAATGATGGAAACAAATTCACTAAGGCAACTTTGTCATATAGTTTTTAGTCCCGTTGTTTGATCTAAGTTTATGACAAAGATAGTTTAAAATTGGATTTTTTTTATTGTATGATTTCAACATCCCGATCAAAATTTAATGGACGAGATTGTTTAATACGTGTAAATGTGTGCTTCTCTTACAATAGGGAATTCAGATCCCAAAATATATGACAAGTTTTTTTTTTTTTGACAAAAAAATATATGACAATTATTGTCCTTTCCATATAGTCAAGGTAGGAGACTGGTCAACTGTGAAATTACTACTCTCTTTCGTATTTGATAAAAAATATGGTGGCTACGGAACAAAGAAAATGGAATCCAAAACCAGGTCAGCACATTTTATGTAGTCTCTATTTTTTGTTTGTTTCATCTTCAGTTGATTTGTCTTTTTAAGTTTTAAAGTACAGTGAGATAATATAATAGTCTTGGGAACTATTAGGAATCCTTTAACAAGATGTACCAAAAAAGAGGCATGGTGTATTTAGCGCAGTTTTTGCCCTTCCTTTATGCAAGATAATTGAGTTTATCTAACGTAGAGTTAGGGACGTTTGCGATGTGGTTTGGATTGATTGTAAGACAAAAAATTATTTAATATTTGTGGTTTGGTTTAGATCACTTCTAAAAGAATCTGTCGCCACGATAATGAGTATGTTGACATGTGCTGGACACATGTTGAAGTGTGCAAAAATTTGATGTGAGCTGAAAATAAATTTTTTTAAATTTTATTCTAAGATTTCGAGTCATCAAAAAGTAATACACCACATAACCCAAACCGAGCTGGTCAATCGGGCAACGTCGGAAGTGGGTGTGGTGGTCATATTGATGTGTTTTCTCTCATTTACAAATTGGGTATCCCTTACAACACACATACACTTGTGTTCCAACAAATATTATGTCTTGTAACTAGTAACACAACATATCAAGAGCTCTTTCATGATATAGTTTTAGTCCCTTACAACTTAACTAGAGAATGTAATTGCGTTAAATTTTTTAAGAGTTACGCCGTCAATTGTTGTCTTACCCGACTCAAAAAATTAGTCACAATATATTTTGTTTTTATTACATTATTCTTTTTTACTTTGATGAAAAATTATAAATTTATGAACGTTTTATATAATTTAAACACATTGATCGACATCAATTTTTGATGTATTTAAAGATATTATTATAGACTAGAAATTATGTAGATGTTATGTAAAGTTAAATTTTCTAAAATGTCATGTTTTATACCAGAACATGCTTTTTTTTTCTTTCTTTTTTCGAACAGGTAGGCTTAATCGGGAATGGTTATGGTGCATAAGGAAATTCTTATGGACCGTGTATAAATTCCAACATAATTGCTTCCTACACCCCTAAAGTGAGCCAAAACCATTTTTGTTCAAAATGAAAGAAATCTGATGGTTGTGATGTGTTTATGCACGGTGCATAAGGAAATGACTTATGCACCATAACTTTTGCCGGCTTAATCTTATTGATATATTTAGGGGAGTATCCTTTCAAAAGGTAGGGCCGGGGTAGCCTTGGCTGCCCAAAAAAAAAAAATATTCTTATAGTAGTTGGTTTGTATATATATCCGACTACCCTAAATAAAAAATATTGAGATACCTCAAACAAGTTTTAGTTGTCGAAAATTAGTATAAATAAGAAAGTAAAAAAATTATTACATGATTGATAGATTTATTTGTATTGGTTTTGATACTTCCGGTTTTAATAATAATTATAGAGAAAACTTTTTCCACACTAAAAACTATCAAGACAATAGTCATAATTAAACATAACCTATTTGTGTACATTGGAAAATATATTAATCTATTTTGTAAATAGTCATTTATGGATAAAATTGGCTTCTTGAAACACATTTTGTCCAACTATTTTAAATAGCTATTTTCAAGTTTTATCATTTGTTACTGCTCTTAGTTAATTTTCATGCATTGGTTAATTTTTTTGATTATTTTTATTTTAGTCTCTACATACAACACTTGCTATTTTATTCTTTAAGATTTTGTTTAATTTTAGTCCTTAATTTTTTGTTATAAAGATGAAAAACAATTTTTTTGGTTAATATGTTGGTTTTTTTTTTTTTTTTATAGTTGGCCCTGCGTAAATTTTTTTCTAGCTTCGCCGCTGGATATATTAATGATGAGTTACTTTTAGAGGAATATATATGATTTTCAGTGTTTGTCTCCTACCTCTTATTGTTTTAAATAATTTCTTTTGAACATCCAATATTATTGAAAAAACCAAAATCCACTCAAGAAAAGTTGGACGAGACAGAACAAAGAACAAATAAGCAATCCTCCAAAAACAAACAGGGGACACAAATACAGCAAGAAACCATAACCATAACAAGCCTCATGAAAACATCATACCCTAACATTAGCCCTCCTAAAACTCCAAAGCACAACCACCAATATGAAAACATAGTCCACATCATCCACAAGGATTCCCTAGCAAGACATTTTCTTGGGTTGGCGTGCACTTCATTCATCCAACAAGTAAGATAAATAAAATTTGCGACGTGATAAAATTAAATTGCATCCAGTTCATGACATAACGCCAAACTTTTGAGATAACTTCACATCGAAGAAAAAGATGTACCTCTGTTTCCTCCACAAAAAACACACCTCTTAAAATTTTGTACATCTAAGAGGCGTCTCTTTGTAAAGTTAACTTTTATTGGGATACGATCAAGTAGGTCTAACAAAGGTCAAAACCTTTGATAGAACCGGGCCCCTCCAAATATAGAAAAACACAACCAACTCCTTTACATTCACCCCTTATATGGACCACAAATTCTCTAGTAAAGTGTAACAGAATCTTACCGAGAAATCCTCCAATGACGTCAAATCTCTCCACCACCTAGACACAAGAATTCCAAGTCCACCCTCCTACTCACTCTTGGCCCGTATCTTTTCTCTAGAATTTCTTCCAAACATATTCTCATCATGAAGAAGTTTCCATCTCTCACACCTATACTTCCCTTACTTCTTGGTTGACAACTTCTCCTCCACTTCACCCAATAAATTTTCCTCCCACCTACCCCCCAAAGAAACTTTCTTTGAAGCCCACAACCTTCTAAACCACTCTAACTAGCATCTTCAAAAAGGAAAGATTTTAAATAATATAAACATGTCATCTCCCTTCTGAATATACTCTCATTCATTTCAGCCATGTCAGTTCTATTTGTACCTGTAGCACTAGCAAGTTTATTCTTTGATTTCGTAATCAGTAGAAAATTTTTGTAATGCACTTACATACACTATAACAAAAGTTTAACACCAATATGTGATTTCCTTGCTTCATAACTATGATAGAAAAATATAAAAACAAGTATGATTAAAATAATGCAGTGTGGAAGACTTACAACATAAATTTCATGAAGCTGACGATTTTGGTACTGGTCTAGTAGGAGAAGAAAGAATAGGTTTTGGGGGTATTTCCAATGAACTCACATTGCCTTCTAACATTTCAATAACTCTACTCATTGCAGGTCTATCATTTGGAAGTGTTTGAATGCACCATAATCCTACTATGGTCATTCTCTTTGCGATGTCATCATCTGTGGCAATCACTTCATCGTGTCTCAAATCAGTGTCTAGATCAAACCTTTTGTATACCCAATCAGGAAAGTATTTCTCACTTGTATGACTTGCATTGGCACTAATGTTTTTCCTTCCTCCGATTATTTCCAACAACATCATTCCGTAACTATAAACATCAGACTTGTACGAAACGCCTCCAAAGTTTCTATTCCACAACTCAGGAGCTACATATCCCATCGTTCCTCTAGCACCTGACATCGAAATAATGCTTTCTTTCTTGAGACAAAGTCTTGCAAGTCCAAAATCTGATATCTTTGGACAAAAATTTTCATCTAATAAAATATTATGTGGTTTTATATCAAAATGTAAAATTCGAGTACTGCATCCTCTATGCAGGTACTCCAACCCTCGAGCTATCCCTTTAGCAATTTCATAAAGAATCTCCCAACTCAGAGATTGATAGGTTTCATGTTGCGCGTTGTAAATAAATTTGTCAAGCGAACCATTAGACATGAATTCATAGATCAGGGCTTTTTTGCGACCGTCAAAACAAAATCCAAGAAGGGCAACAACATTAACGTGAGAGGTTTTTGTTATGCTAGAAACCTCGTTCATAAATTCTTCACCTTTTCCTTTGGATGCGTTTAATATCTTCACGGCCACAAGGCGGTCATTGAGTAGCTTTCCTTTGTATACTGTACCATAACCACCTTGTCCTAGTTTGACTTCGAAGTTGTTAGTCATTTTCTTGATATGCGAGAATTTGTATCGTCTTATAGTAAAATCTTCATTAGTTTTTAAGAATGCTTCGATGTCTTGGTTAATCTTTTTGTCTTGATTATTCTTTATGGACTTGTATGTGAAATAAAAGATAGCGATACATATCGATAATCCTACAAATGTTGCACCTGCACTTCCTGTTAAGATTATGAAAAGATTTAGAAACTTTTATTTATATAAGCAATTTTGTGTAAGTGAAACAATGCAAAATTCCATAACTCTATGTAATCAAAGTTACATTGGCAGACAAGGCATGTACATAAGGTTTTGCCTACCACAAAATAGTTAATGAGACAAATCAAATATGAAATCAGATGTGTTACCTGCGATAATTTTCATTTTCCCTTGCCAGCTCAACTCCTTACCTGCGATAGTAGGAGAAATCATAGAGGAATATATGTTAGAGTATGGATTTACTCCTAAAAAAAACTATCTTGAATTAACTAGCGTGAAGACGAACACATTATTTATACCGCGAAATCATATATTTATTTCACTACAAGAAAATATAGATTTTGCTGCCATTATTTTACTACAAAGTGTTACTAGCAAATCTGAATTAAAAATACCACTGAAATACCACAAAAAACAAGTTATTAATTTTTTATTTTATTTTACAAATCTTATATTACATTCACCGTCTCAAACAATAGCTTCGTCTCCGATCACGATTCACCATGTCCGATCACCGAGTCACCATCTTTAGTTCACCGATTCACCATGTTCGATCTTCGACTCACTGACCTTTTTTGGAATATAATATAATCAAATAAATATTTAATTTTCTTGTTTCAATTATACTTGAATTGTTTCTATTATAACGAAATTTAATTGATTTTTTTTTAATTAAATATTTAAATAGTATTATGCAAAAGATTAATTTGTGATTTTTTACAAGATTTAAAATAATAATCTAAATGAAGGGTATAATAGATGTCTGATAGCTAGCGTGCAAATAAATAGTTAAAGATGCAATGAAAAATATTCAATTTTAGAAGAATTTTTAAATAAAAATACTATTGTCACTATTATAAGCAAATGTTCACCATTATCAAATTTATTTTTTGCTCAAAATAACAAGGATCTACATATGGACTACATATTTTTGAGAGATCCATACATTAAAATTATTTCAATGATGGACACCCTATTGTAATTGTGTATACACCTCGAGAGACATAGAGATAAAGAAAGTGTGATAGATATGATAAATTAGTGATATGATAGAAAGAGAGATGAAAAGAAATAAAGTATTAAAATGAGTGTGGAAATAAATGATGGACAAATTAATATCATTGTTGTATTTATCTACTTAAGAGATAGAGATAAGAAAACTAACTTTTGTGAATAGGATAACAGTTTGTTGAAAACTCACTAGATCCATGTGGACATTTATCATAATAGCAAGAGGACACTGCATATTTCTCAATATCACTATTGTTCTTCAATCCACAATCTTTATCTTCAAATCCCAGACACCTTAAACATTCCTTATTCATACTATACTTCACCTTAAATCCCTTATTCAACCCACTTTCAAGAACACCACGTTGAAAATAACCATAATAATCATCATTCATAGGAAAATCATCTCCTACCGGCACTTGAATATGTCTCATGCAATTCCTTAACAATTCATCTTCATTACCAATATAACAAAAAGAAGGGTCGTGTGATCCACATAGAGAATTTTCAAGTATATATTGAGAGACAGTGGAACTACAATTATAGTGTATGGTGATGTTGTTGACATTTTGTGGATATTGAAACAAAGTTGGAGACAAATAAGTTTCATCAAACTGAGGAGCACAAAGATTTTGGGATAGGTCAGTTCTTTTGAGTATCATGGTGTAACTTTGTGAGTAAATATCAAGTATTGTGAAATTTTGTGAGGATATTAGAATGGTAGTAATGTTTTTGTGGCAGTTAAGGTAAAAATGCTTGCCGGCGCCGCAGTACGAAGGACGATTTTGTCCCCAGAATGGATAGTAAATGTTGGACAAATTTCCACAGTTGTAGGTGTAGTTTGTGTTTTGACAATTTGAATAATTGTTAACTGATTCATCTTGTTGTGGTTGAGAGTAGGATTGTGTTGGAAAAAAAGTGATTATTAATAATAAGAAGAAAAAAAAGAAAGAGATGAATGTAATATTTTGGAACATTTTGTTTTGAATGATGAGGAAAAGAATACAAGTTATATTATGGAAGGAGGTTTAGATAGAAGCAGTTTAGTTCATAATTCTTACATGGTCATAAAAAATGATTCTTACATCCATTTAAGGTGTGTTTGGTCTAATTGTGATTTGGACGAAGCAGCACTTAGCTTGAATGTTCAACTTAAGCAAATCATATAAACAATCAAATTTGGACCCGGAACCTAAACATGCAATTAGTCAACTAATTAAAAAGTCACCTTTGAAATTTTCTCTTTTTTCTTCTTATTTCTTTCTTTATTATGAATTAAAATTTAGATTAGTATAAGTTGTTTTTGATAGGACTAAATAGATAAGTATAAGTTGTTTCGATAGCACTAATTAGCTACTCATGATGTCTCAAATTATGAGTTGTTTCGATAATTTCATATAAACGAATAAATGTAACTATTTTTTTCTCTTCAGACAAATAGATGAAATGTCACTAGCTATTAGAAAAATCACAAACATAAATAGAAGATTGTGTATGACCAAATAATTTTAAACATTTGGCTAAAGTGCACTTTTGGCCCCCTATGTTTCAAAATATTGCGATTTTGATCCCTATTAAAAAATGGCAATTTTGGCCCCTTTCATCCCAAAATTGCTGAGAAGACACCACGTGTCCCAAAAAAGGTGCTATAATCGCAACTTTTTGTAAAGATAAGGGGTCAAAAAGCATATTTCCCTTATGTTAGGAGGTCAAAAGAGCATATTTTCCTAAACATAGGGGGTCACTTTTGTCATTTTTTTTAATAGGAGGCCAAAATCGCAACATTTTAAAACTTAGAGGGCGAAAAGTGAAGTTTAGCCTCAACATTTTTACAACTTAAGTTAAGCTATATGACCTGTGGACATTTTTACCTTACATTTAAACCTCAAATAACAAACAAATGCAAATCAAGTGCACATTTTTCTCACAAAGTGCAAACAAAATTATTGGACGGCAAAGTTGTCATACTCAAATGTGTGCCTCTCATAAAAAATAAACATTGATTATAAGAAATTAAAGATGAATGATATTGTCACAAAAAACATAAAAGAGTAGTCCACATGATCCTAAGAATTATATTTGAAGTGAATCATCAGCTTCGTTCTTGAATTTGTAAGGATCGGTCAAAATCGTCCCTTAATTATGCGAAATATTAAATAAATCCCTGAATTTGTTATATGTAAATCAATTTAGTCCCTCCGTCCAATTTGGGTGTTAACGGTGTTGACGTGGCCGTTAACCTCTCACATGGGTCTTCATGTCATATGCCACACAAGCAGGAACTAATTTGGCCGATAATAACCAAAATTTTCAAGGACTAAATTGATTGATTTGTAGAAAATGCTTTGCTCTTTCTCCCTCAACGGTTATTTCTTCCCCAAATATTGAAAACCTAATTTTACAATCTGTAATCTACACTCCAAAATCTCAAAAATATTATCCAATAATTAGTGGTAACTTTCTTCCCCAATTCAAAAAACTTCAAGTCCTAATTATTTGACTAACTATCAAATCGATCCTTACATTATATTAAAAAGTCATCAAATAAGTCATTGAATTATTTAATCAGATATCAATTTGATCCTCGAAGCATATATATGTAGAACAAAGTAAAAAAGTCAGATGACACAACTTGATCCTGAAATATTACATAGGCAAAATCAACCCAACTATGAGGCATTAACAAGTCATAAGTCTTCAATATTACATAGGCAAAAAGAAACCCAGCTATGGGGCATAATTCAAACAAGTCTAAATATTACATTTCCATCAAGCATCACTTCTTTGGAAATTTAGGGGTTGGGATAAACTCCACGAATTTATGTTGAGTCGAACCGAATAGACCATAACTTGGATATGGTACTCTAATAACGCCAGGAGCAGTTGGATGTGTTTGTGCATGACCCCTCACTGGTGTTTTCTTAGGCCTCTCATTTAAAATAATTGGTCCTCTAATGTCATATATCCTTATAGTAACACCCTGCAATTACATATTCAATCAAATCAATTCCTAAATTATAACATATTCAATCAAATCAGTCCTTAAATTATTACACTTACCAGCAAATCGATCCTTAAAATTTAAGAGTCATACATGTCCAGGAACTACTTCATTTCCAACAACATTGTCAGCATTTTGAGCATTTGCAACAACATTTCCAGCAACAACGTTTTCAGCATTCTGAAAACAAATGGATAAAAAATGAAAATAAAAAAAAAACAGTCACAACAATGGAGATAACGAGCAGAGGTAAAAAGAAAAAAAAAAGAAGAGGAATGACGTTTACCGTAACAAACGACGAAATCTCGTTAAAAACATAATCTTTTTCAACGTTGATCGATGAAAATGATGATGATTTTAGGGAGATGAAGATGGTGAAAGTTTTAGCGGGAAGGTGAAGAGTGAGGAACTTATTTGATGTGTCTGAATGAAATGTAAGGATGTAAATGAATGGGTAAGAGATGTGTAAAATTGAAAAAACAGAAGAAAAAAAAATGAAAGTGAAAAGTTAAAATGAAATTTGTTGCTTTTCAATCAAAATGGTCCTTGTACACGTGGCTGACTTGATGACACATGTACAACACATCACAATATGCAGGAAGTCACCTCATCACCACTAACAGAGAGATTGGACGAAGGATTAAATAGGACTAAATTGATGGACGTTTGACAAGACTTGGACGAAGTTGATGGGATTTTAAATGATAACATTGCTTTCCATAAGGTATTTTCAATTAATCATCAAGGATTTTTTGTTGTCGGTATGCCAAATTATTTATACATAAATATAAATAAGACAAAATACTCACGTGGGTTGACTATTTTTGTTAGAACTTATTTGTATGAAAAAAAATACGTTTTCTCAAATAAAAAAAGTCATATTTAAAAGTATTCGTCTATATATTGAAATAAAAAAAAAAACTTAAAAAAGGATTCAAATTTTATATTGTTTAGAATAGTATTGAATATAAAAACTCCAACATTTTCTTCAACAAAATATAGATTAGAAAGTTAATTATAACATGAGTTGACTTTGGCGTCGTACCAACGAAACTATAACATTTTCTTTGGTTTTGTTTTTACAGTGCCCTCTATTGACGTCTGTAAGTATCATTACAACATGGTAGTTCTCTCAAGCTGCGCCTGTTGCACTTCACTCATAGATGATATTCTTCATTGTTTATATGAGTGCTTTATCGATGTCAAACTTTGGCTTTACGAGATGACATGTGGCGCCTCCTCAATTTTGTTTGTCACGGGTTGGTTGTAAGCATGGTGTTGGAGAAATAATATTATTTTTAAGGATCAACATTGGCTTATAAAAGAGATGGTGCGAAAGACCTTCTTCTTGCATGACGAGTGAATTGCTTATTATCCAAATCTTGTAATGAATTCACACTCATGCGTCTCTTGGACTACTAGAGCCCTCTTTTTGAAGGTACTCTCAAACGTAATGTTGATGATGGTTTCTTGGAAAACTATGGGTGCTTAGGTGTTGTGGTGTTATTTGCAACCATGCCGGTTATTAGGTGGTTGATTTTTCTCACTATAAAATTGGAGGTGATACATTGTTGGCCTAGTTGTGTGTTATACAGATGCATGTGTCTTGATTTTTGTCATAACAAAAGCTATAACAAGATTATCTAAGAGTGATTGTTTGAAAGTCATTGAATTGTTTACTGATGATCGTGATCATAACTAAGACGCTTATGCTACTTACATCATTAATATTAGGGATGTTTTAAATGAGAATAGTAGCATAATATCTTAAAGAACAAAAATTTTGTGCAAATTTTATAGCAAAGGAGACATCAATTTTGAGGTGCTCTGCTATGAAATCCATTGTTATAAAAACAACGTTATTGTAACATATTGAATGTTGTAGTATATGTTGTAAAATTACAAGGGAAGAAACCGTTTTAAATATTCACTTGCAAAACAAGAAAGCCACTCCATATTCCACACTTTGATGGCTAATTTGCTTAAGCTAAACATAATAACTAATCTACTAACATTTACCTACAACAACAACCCAATCTTATCCTAAAGCCCGGCTAAAATAGTCAAATGACATCATTATATTCTATCATATTCCATATTTCTATCTAACTCATTTATTTAGGTTTTTAGATCTATCTTATAATTTTTATATTTTTTTCTTAATAGTCTCTCTTATAAAAGTTTTGACTGAAATTAAAAGTTTCTCTAGCTAGTAATTATATAAATCATCTTCAGCCTCTAATGGTTTAATCTATTTTCTTATAACCGCGTAATTTGTCTATTTGCTGTTTATGGTCAATACTCGTCATAATTTATTATTAATTTGAAGCATAACATGTTCAGATTTAATTTGTTTACTATTATGTGGAAAAAGAACATTCTCAAACCATATCACGAGTAACACGAAGCATAAAAGTAAGAAGATCCCTTATATAGCAATTGTATTATTTTTAGTGGAAGCCTAATTCAATCAAAACTTTATTAGTAGGGTCTCCTTTATGTTGGGCCTATTGAAAATGTCATCTTTTTCTTTTTCTTTTTAAATTCTTCATATTTACTTTTTACATGGATATATGGATCTATAAAAATGAATAATTTTCCCTCACGTACTGCATCATGAAAACAACATCATCTTCAACAACATTCAATTAAATAATGTTAAATTAATATTTATAAAAATATTTTAAAAACTAACATAATAAGGTGAAATGATAGAGTGATTTTATTGGATGCATGCGAATTTCTTTTTTAAACATTATTATCCAAATTAAGTCTTCTTTTTACTTACCAACTTTAATTAATAATTAGGAATTTGACTTGGTTCACCTTGACTCACAAATCTCACCACCTTTAAAAACATGAGTTCATATTTTTCCTTTGCCTATAATAACTAAAACTTCTATGCTACCTATTTCTCTTTTTTGTAGTTTCAAAACTATGTTGAAGCAGCTTTTCCTTCTGGATTTGGTGTTGATATTTTGTGTTCTAGTATTGGCCTCAGCTCAAAGTGAAATCAATGTGAATGCTACATATCGTTCTTTCAATTCTCCAACAACTAAACAAGGTATAGGAAACAAGTGGAACTTGAACACAGCAGGTGTGTTATGTGCATCTCAAGATGGGAACAAATCATTGTCATGGCGAAGCAAATATGGTTGGGCTGCCTTTTGTGGTATATGGCTAAGCAAATATGCTTGTGGCAAGTGCTTAAATGTAAGTATAATAATGTTTGCAATTTGGTTCTTATTTTCTTTATGCCATACAACCCTTGTTGGAATCTCACACATCCCGGGTTCAAATATCCACATCCTAAAACAATTTGAGAAAATTCTCTCGAAAACAACTTTTTTTCCTCCATCGAGAGGTGGAATCGAATCTCAGGGACTTGTAACACATTTAGAATGCAAAAACAACTAATATTTGATTATATTTTCTGATTTTTGGGTAAACTTTAGGAGCAATCAAAAAAAAAAAAAAAAACTAATATTTGAACTTTAGGGTTTACATTCACGCCCTAAAATGTCTCTATAGGCTACAACCACCATTTAAAATGTACTTATAAGACTAAAATTGTTTCAATAGATAAATACAAAAATTGATTTTCTTTTCGATCTGTAGTCTGTTTGAATCGGTCCAATTATTTTTTTTATATCATCTGAATATTATAATTTGATATAAAATTTAAAATTTTGTTAGTTTCATCTAGAAAGTAGATGATAGACTATAATTCTGATAGTTGAATTAATCATTTACTCATTGTTGATCGATTTAATCATGAGAGATGGCAAATCTCTAGTAGTTCAGTCCATATATAAATCTATTAAGTCTTTTCATTTTGTCACCTCGAATTTCAGGTGACAAACAGAGATAGTGGGAGTACGGTAGCACAATTAAGATTTCCGATCACCCAAACAGTAAGAATTGTTGATAACTGTAGTCATGGAGGGCTTGAATTGGATATGGATGTCTTTCAAAAGCTTGACACCAGTGGTTACGGGATGTCTCAAGGTTACCTCGTGGTGGATTACGAATTTGTGAACTGTGGTACTACTAATTATCTCTTTTACCCTATTATAAGTTGATTATATTCTAGTTTTAATTTCTATAAAAGAAATCATCAACATAGTTTATGGTTATATGATGTTTTGATTCTCATTGACATGCCAATATTAAGAAATGAGGAAGAGATCTAGGTAAATTTACTATAACATTCTTTTTTATAGAATCATCAATATTATTTTTAAGGGTCACACATAGAAAAAAGGATCTCTATTATTAAGAGTAAAACCTAACTTTTTATATCCAGAAGTCCTAGCTCAACTGGCAAAATGCCGAAATTGTTAGGCCGGATGCCATGATCGGGGTTCGAACCCCAGTACCTCCACTTGTGTGTGTGAGTTTATAATGGCTTTGCCATTTCGTCTATCTATCAAAAAAAAAAAAAAAAAAAAAAAAACCCAACTTTTTATTATTAAAGAGTAAAAAGGATCTCCATTATTAAGAGAAAAAAGGATATCTTATCTGAATCCAACTTTTTTTATCTTTTAAAATCACGTGGTACCCACCATTTGTCGGATGCTTCAAAAGTTGAGATTTATTGACTAGTTGACTTTGACATACCATTTGGTATCCACCATTTGGTATCACTGATTCACTATATCATTATATATTGTACAAAATATTATACATTTTGTTTAAACGTTGTTTCTTTACATATCTATATATTTAAAAGAGAAATGATATTTCTACAACCATTTTTTGATAACTTTTGAAATAACTCTCTCTCTCATATTCATATGTGTTTTTATTCTCTCTCCTTTTCTTTCTCTCTCTGTTGATTTTGTCCGATAAGAAGAGAGAAAAAGTGGTTGTCACAAAGGTTGTACAAAATTGATTGTACAAATATCACTCCTCTATTCAAAATATCATCTCAAATGCATTTGCACATTTGATTCTATAAAATTCACGAGATAACCTCTTATCGAATAAAATTCTGGTTCATGGAGATTCTATTATTTTAAAAGGAAGCAATAATTAAATATCAAATACTTTAACAAACAAAAGACAAACATTAGTGGGGCAATTTGCCCCCATATTATGTGAATAGATTTGTGCCTGATTGTTCAAACGGGTAATAAGTAACCACAATAGTCCTTCAATGTATCAAAAATTCAAAATAGTTTTTGTTGTGCACTTCGTTAAACAACACATGTTATTTTCTTTGATGTCCCTTTTATATAAAGAAAATAACATGTTTTGAATTTTTTAGGCTGACTTTTTCAGTTTTCAAAATTACTCTCAATTTTCAATGCTAATATCACATATAATCAAATAGATAGGAGTAAATTTAAATATTAAAATAAAAGTGTAACAAACACGATATTAGTATATATATATATGTCAAGTTTTTTTCCTTTCTCATTTAAAAAGTGTAACAAATTAGATGAGTATATACTTACTTTTTCATTATCTCATTTATACCATTAAACAATTTTTTCTCAAATAAAGATTGTTGTCGATGTCATTAAAAATATAAGAATTTATATTATTATTTTTTGTTATAACAATTTTTTCTCAATTAAAGATTGTTGTCGATGTCATTGAAATAGATAATCATGGTTAGTTTGGTTTGTTATAACTTGAAAGCAACAAACATTTATATTTTTAATTTTAATCAAAATCAAAATTTCATAAAAAAAAAAAAACATCATTCATAATTTTCAAACGTTAACGCGATAAAAAGAGCTGAAAAACACTCACATATTCATCTTTTCGCTACTATCATAATGATGAAAATTCTTTGGCCCTGACCTTATGATCTAATTAAGCCTAGATTTTTTTTTTTCAAAAATAAATACTTAAAAGTATTTGAGCTTTTATTTTTTTGAAAGGAAACCAAGCATAGAGCAAACCATAATTGAAATCATTGATTGATTTTTTTCGATTTATGCGACCACCAAGAGAAAAAATTTATACTATCACAAATATTTGATTTTTTTTTTAGGGAATCACAAATATTAGAGTCTTGTTTCTTACCAAATATTTATTATTATCCTATTTTTAAAAGGATCTACGTACAAACTATATTTTAGAAAATGCGTAAGAAGAAGATTCTTTTTTTATCCGCATATACTGTTACTGATGGTGATTAATTTTTTTTTCCTATATTTAGTTTACAGCGAACCACACGTTCTGTCAAAGTCAAATGTATCAAGTAGAGAACCACACGTTCTGTCAAAGTCAAATGTATCAATTAGCGAACCACACGTTCTGTCAAATGTATCAATTATAATATCTCCGACACCAGCACCAACACCAACACCAACATCAACGCCAACACCGACACCGACATTCTTATCGCCTAATCCTTTATCGAATTTTACTCAACAATTTCATCGTGCTACAACTGGTATGTTCTTCACCCTTCTACCTCTTTGATCATAAATTTTCTAATCTATGACACTATATATGTGTCTATAAAATTATTTAAGCAGAATATATTTTAATTCCTCTTGCTCTTTATGTTTATGATTGTTTGCAGGCAGTCACTCTAACTGGAAAAGGAATGTCATTATAGGTAATATATCAAACCTCACTTTAATCGTTATTCTCCGCATCTATAGACACGAGGATAAAAAGTTATAGGAAGATTTGACATGTTAATTCTAATTTACACCTTATATCTATTGTGTGAGTTTCACTCACTACAAGAATTTTGCTTATTACTGGCTGAACTAAACCCTTAATAATGCACAAAATCTGTCAGTAATGAATATTACTGAGGGATAGGTGTCCCTCAGTAATACTGGCGTCAATAATGTTACCGACGGAATATTCCCTCAGTAATGAATTGGTAGTCATGACAAAACATTACTAAGAAATTATTCCCTCAGTAATTACTAACGGAACAATCCGCCAGTACTGGCTGATTTTTTTCATTCCATCCTTACATTACCGACAAATTTAAATCCGGCACTAAAAAAATTTCATCCCCAAATCATTACTCACGGAAAAATTCCGCCACTAATTAAGTCAGATCGGTCATTAACATTACAGACGGATTTTTCTGTCAGTAATCCTATTATAATAATAATTCTTATTTTTGTGTGTAACTTTTGGGATTATTGAGGGGTTATATCCGTCAGTAATGTTACCGAGGTTTTTTTTCGTATTACTGAGGGTTTGGGCGGCCAGTAATTACTAAGGGTCTAAATCCGTCAGTAATGCAATTTTGATTTGGTCACTAATTAAGGGAATTCCTGAAGTTACTTATATATTTTTGAATCAAAAATAAATAAAAAATACTAGATAATCAATCTTAAATCATGCGTCTTCAAATTTTTTAACCTAAAATGATTATTCATATTTTAGCATGTCTTTGATGATATTAATGTTTGTGAATTCTAACCAAGATTCTTTGTACAACTTTACCAAGAGTATTTTGATTAAGGATTAGAAGGAGATCATTGACACACCAAATAACTATATAAGAAAAGAAAATATAAATTTTCTTTATATTTATTCAGTTTAGTTTCTTCTATCAGGACATAATTAATCGATTCTCCTTTTAAACAGGTGTTGTAAGTGCGGTTATGACCGTATTGTTAATGTGCATAATTATTTACTGTCTTAGAAGCAAATCATCAATTCGACAAGGAAAATTTCAGTGTAGAACTAGGAATGAAAAAAAAATCGAAGCATTTTTAAAAGATCATGGAGCTCTGTTGCAGAAAAGATATAAATATTCAGAAATAAAGAAAATGACAAACTCTTTCAAGGTTAAACTTGGTCAAGGGGGTTTTGGTGTTGTGTACAAAGGAAAGTTATTCAATGGTTGCCACGCTGCGATAAAGATATTGAATTCATCCAAAGGAAATGGTGAAGAATTTATTAATGAGGTTGCTAGTATTACTAGAACCTCACATGTTAATGTTGTCACCCTTCTTGGATTTTGTTTTGAAGGCACAAAAAAAGCACTCATATATGAATTTATGTCCAATGGTTCTCTTGACAAACTTATTTACAATAAGGGACCAGAAACCATTGCATCTTTGAGTTGGGATAATTTGTATCAAATTGCAAAAGGAATAGCTCGTGGACTAGAGTACTTGCATAGAGGATGTACCACTCGAATTTTACATTTCGACATAAAACCACATAATATTCTTTTAGATGAGAATTTTTGTCCAAAGATTTCAGATTTTGGACTTGCAAAACTTTGTCCAAGGAACGAGAGCATTATTTCGATGTCAGATCAAAGAGGGACTATGGGATATGTAGCTCCAGAAATGTGGAATAGACATTTTGGAGGAGTTTCATACAAGTCCGATGTTTATAGTTATGGAATGATGTTGCTGGAAATGGTTGGAGGGAGGAAAAACATTAATGCTGATGCAAGTCTCACAAGTGAGATATACTTTCCTCACTGGGTATACAATAGGCTTGAGCTTGGTAGTAATTTGAGACCTGATGGAGTTATGGATACAGAAGAAGACAAGATTGCAAGGAGAATGACAATTGTGGGTTTATGGTGCATTCAAACATTTCCAAGTGATAGACCTACAATGAGTAAAGTGATTGAAATGTTAGAAGTTAACATGAATTTACTTGAAATACCACCTAAACCATATCTTTCTTCACCTACTAGGTCAATATCAGAGTCTTTTAAGTCTTAATATTTGAGGGTAAGTATAATTGTTATATATCTTTTAATCAGAGTTGGTAACCTCTTCAAATGAAGACACTCTCCACCCTTTTAATCATTTTGTGAAGCAATTAGGTTCAAGTGTATGTCTCGAATAGTTTTTATACTTATGCAAAGTCATGAACAATTCATAATGTTATCATCTTAAATCATTTAGAAGTTGGTTGCTGCGTATGCTACAAATGGAGAACAAGCTATACTAGAAAATGATTTTATCTTATGTGGAAGTAACTAGTAAGTCGTGATTAAGTCATATCCTTAATATGTGTAATGAAAATATTAGGTATATGATTAAAATATTCATATTCTCCAAAAATAATAGCATCGAATTTTTTTTTTAGGTGATCTAATATTTTAACTTGTCTACTATTATATATGTGATGCCCCTCTTCTTTTGGTGCTTTGCATTGGCAGTTTTTGTGATGTTTTTGTTTCTGTTTCGGTGCTGCCTTGCATATTCTTTTGCTATGAATTTGTTTTTAGATAGGATGGTTTATGATGGTTTCTTCTTGCTGCGTTGGCAACTTTGATTGATGTAGGGAGGTTTTTTCTTGTGGGTAGGTGGATGTGGAACTTTAGTGTGGGTGATGTTGGTCTCTGTTCAAGCGAGAACAAAATAAAAAGAGAAAAGATTAAAAAAAATGATGAAAAAAAGAGGTGTTTATGAGTTGTTTCGGCTTTGAGCCCTTATATGTGCGTAGAGTGATCGGGTAATACCTTAGGATTTTAGAATCCGCAGGTAAGATATATCTGCAGGAAATGTGAAATTATCCGTGGAAAATGTGAAATTATTCGCAGGAAGGAAGTAACGTTTTAGCGATAATTTTTTTGCCCATGCTCTATAAAATTCATGGCTCCGTCACTTCTTTAATCTCTACTTATAGTTACGGGTGTGCATGGTTGGATATTTTGACCGACCAAACCATATCCATATATAAACCACTTATATGGTTTTGGATTCCTAACCAGGACCATATTTTATTGTAAACCGGTTATGTAAACGGTTATGGATATATAACAGGTTATTTTTACAAAATCGGATTATAAATGAATATGGTTTGGTTTAAAAAAAATATCCGGATTATTTTAATATCGGGATTAAAAACCAGCTATTTCTCTTTCAAAATTGATTTTTAAAACCATGTTTTATAAACAATAATCCAAATTTAAAACAACTTATTCAAAATCGCTTATCTAATACAAAATAGCTTATTACGATCTCTTTTTAAAAAAAAACAATTTATTTATGCCAAACAACTTATTAGGATCTCTAATAAGATGTTTTGAAAAAGAGATCCTTATAAGATGTTTTGCATAAATTAGCTGTTTCGAATAAGTTATTTTGAAAAAAGAGAACTTAATAAGCTGTTTTTGCATAAATAAGCTGTTTTGAATAAGTTATTTTGAATAAGTTGTTTTGAAAAAAGAGATCCTAATAAGCTCTTTTTCATAAATAAGTAGTTTTGAATAAGCTATCTTTTTAAAAAGAGATCCTATTAAGTTGTTTTGCATAAATAAGTTGTTTTGAATAAGTTATTTTGAAAAAAGAGATCCTAATAAGTTGTTTTGCAAAAATAAGTTGTTTCGAATAAGTTAATTTAAAAAAAGAGATCCTAGTAAGCTGTTTTGCATAAATAAATTATTTTGAATAAGTTATTTTTAAAAAGAGATTCTAATAAGCTTTTTTTGCATAAATAAGTTGTTTTGAAAAAAGAGATCCTAATAAGCTCTTTTGCATAAATAAGCTTTTTTGAATAAGTTATTTTGAAAAAAGAGATACTAAGAAATTGTTTTGCATAAATAAGTTGTTTTAAAAAAAGAGATCTTGATAAGTTGTTTTGCATAAATAAGTTGTTTTTTAAAAAGAGATCCTAATAAGCTGTTTTGCATAAATAAGTTGTTTTGAATAAGTTAATTTGAAAAAAGAGATCGTAATAAGTTGTTTTGCATAAATAAGCTGTTTTGAATAAGTTATTTTGAAAAAAGAGATCCTAAAATCGTTGAGTAAAAAAAGTGGATACGGTTATGGATTTAGACATCCAACAAAAATCCGAATTCATAAACAAAATATTTTGCAGGGACCTTTTTTAAAATCAAAATATTTTGCAGGGACTATTTCTCTAATAAATGGGTTCAGTCATCATGTGCCACGTGTGCAAATCATCACAAAAGTGGAGCCAGGGACCAAAACCAAAATGAGGCATATTTGCAGGGACCAAAAACAACAACAAAATTTTGCAGGGACTAAAACCAAAACGAGCCATATTTGCAGGGACCAAAACCATATTTTAGCCCATTAACATTAAATCAATTCAACATTACGTGAACATTATACGGATGATTGAAATTCAACAAAAGTGCAACATTAGACAACACATTACACATCGATACACATATAAAAATCTCTACCAACAGTCTGAGCAGCTGCAGTTTGAACGAACATAGAGATATAACATAATATTTTCAACCATAGACCTAAACATAAAAATCTATGTCGCTATCGTCACGAATAACCCGATGAGCCATTTTCCACGTGTCTTCATCTTTATCCGCCCTCAAATCTACACACGGTACATGTACAAATACACGAGATGTAGTATGATTTTCACCAAGATAAACAAATTATTTGTTAAGTTGTGACTTCAACTCATCCATTGTGTCAGTCGGAGTTAAAAAAAAACTTTAATTGTCTTCTTCAAAGTAGAGTATCAAACATGAGCTTTAATCTGAGCATCTTTAGACATGTTGAACTTCACAAAATTTTTTGAAATATCAAATATAAGAATAAAACAAAATGAAAGGTAAAGTATAAATTTGCCGAAACATAGACATATATTAAATGCAGAACATTAATAACAAAGAAAATTGTCGGTGTTTTGTCCACCACATACTATATTTATATAATTTATAAAATGTTAGTAATATATTGGCCACAAAAAATGGAATTACGTTATCTACCATAAAAATATGTCGGTGTGATATCGGAAAAAAAAAAAAAAAAAAAAAAAGATGAACACCAACAAAAAAGTTTCATCTTCCATCTAACGGAATTGAATCATCTTCATCTTCCGCAATAACTTCAAATTTTTCATTTTCTTTTTCAGTAGTGTCACACAAAATTGGATTGTTTCAGTTTGACTCATTTTTTAGTCGTGACAGTTTGTGTCTCTTTTCAATGATCATGAGGTCTCGGAACCAGGTTTGTTGATCCAAAATTTAAATTACCATGACGACGCCTCTTCACTCTTGTAGCTTCCGCTCCGTAGATGATGGAGGTAGTGGACATCATTCTTTCAAAACAAAAAAAAAAAAAAAGAACAAAATGATTTGAGATTAATCCAAGAAACATGATGTGGGTTTAAGAGTTAAGCGGTGGCCTGCCTCTAATTGAGAAAAATGTCTCTGAAATTCCAATTTCAAGATTTCTCAACTCCACCACAACCATATTGTAATAGGTTACAATGATGCCACCCATATCTGGCACTGTAAACCATTTATCTTCAAGTACAATACAACTACTATTTTCGGGATGATGCAATCCATTCAAGATATAGTTAAAACGATCATCACTAAAATATATTTGAATATAGTCTCTCCTATGTTCTTTCACCTCTTGAATAAGTGCTATGCGAACCATAACATGACTTTCTTTCATCAAACACATGTACTCAGCTATAGCCGAAACCCACATTTTTCATCGCCTATAACATCCAAAATTTTCTTAATAAATGGTGTCATGAATTTTGGCATATAATGAATAGGAATCGAGGCATATCTTTCTTTGAGTTAAGAAGTTGACGCAACATCCGAAAAACCCAAGGTATGTTCTCCTCCTTTTTAGCCGTCAGAAATGCAAAAGCAATCGAATTTGTCATATCGGTTGAGGTGACCTCAATTATCACAAACAATGGCATCCTGTACAAGTTTATTTTATTGGTGGAGTCAAGGATCAAAACTGTTGGAAAATTGTTAAACAACTTAATCGATTCGAGATGAGCCCAAAATATGTCCTGAATAATAGCTCTCTCATATTGTGTTCTTGTGAAATAAACATATTTGTACTCTTCGAACTTTGACACTAGATATTGTATCTTCGTCTTGTCATATGTGATTGTATACTTATTTGACACTAGATATTTTTTGAATATGTAGGTAAAAAATATGCACTTCAAGTTATGGTTTCATTGTATACTTAAGTGATTGTGCAATTTGATGACTTTAGTGTATTTTAGATGAGAAAGAATGATAGAAGTGTGATTAAATCAAATTATTTTGATGCGAGAAAATTATTAAAATTAAAAAAGAGATAGAAACAAAATCATCAAAATCACCAAACTCAAAATCACATAGTTACTCTCTTTTTACCTACACACTTTAATTAATAATTGAGCATTTGACTTAGTCTACCTTGACTCACACACCACTTCTTGGTAGCTTCTTTAACCATATCTAAAGACACGGTTTCTTGTGGCAATTGCTTAAATGTATGTATATATGTATATGTATAATGTTAGCACTTTACTTCTTATTTTATCCACGCCCTAAAATGTCTTTGCAGGTTACATCCATTACCTAAACTGTATTTTTTTCTTTTTAAGAACTTTCTCTTAAAAAACAATATTTTT
The DNA here is from genome assembly GCF_003473485.1 of Medicago truncatula. NCBI lineage: Eukaryota > Viridiplantae > Streptophyta > Magnoliopsida > Fabales > Fabaceae > Medicago > Medicago truncatula. Next base: position 38,601,342 of record NC_053047.1, on the reverse strand, counting down.
TTTTAACTATCTCGAGGTGGAATCGAATCTCTTCGACTATGTAACAAATTTAAAATGCAAAAACAACTAGTATTTGATTATATTTTCTATCAGGTGAACTTTAGGAGCAATCCAAAAAAACAACTAATATTTGAACTTTACGTGTTAAATCCGGACATTAAGGGCAATCAATGTGAAAAAAAAAAAAAAATTAAAATATTGTTAGTTTCACGTAGAAAGTACATAATTGATTATATTTTCTATGGAACTCTGCATTGTTCTTGTCCAAATTAACTTTTAAATTCACGTGATATCTATGAAGCTTCCATACTTCAAAATGGATGACGTATCGTATCCCCTGCGTATCCTGCACCGATACCTGCCCGATACTTCCCGATACGTATCTGGAGAGTATCCAAATATTAAATTTTATTTTTTAAAAAAATAATTATCCGATACTTTCCGATACATCCCGATACGCACAGATACTTGTGTTTTTTTATATTATTTTGATTTCTGTTTTTTTTTTGTGTAAAAAATAAGAATAAAAACATTATAAACGTTAGTTACTTGTTAGTGTTAACTCTTAGTACTGTTGTGTTCTTTTTTTGGATATAGTGATTCTTTTTTGGATCGATATAGTATAGCACTAACAAGTTCCTTTTGGATATAGTGTAGCATTGATGTATAACACTGCTGGTGCTCTTTTTGGTATATATTGCGTATGTAATTACCTAATGACCACTCTCTTAATCGTCAATATTATATTTATATTAATGTGCTACGAGCCTGGTTTCTTGTGTTTGTTAATATACTTGCATAATAAAAAAAATGGTTATAATTATATAATACATTTAATTATATAATTTTTTTTATTAACGTATCTCAGCCGTATCGTATCTTGATTTTTGAAATTTTTCCGTATCGGCGTATCGGTGCAGTATCGTATCCGTATCGTATCTCATATCCGAGCTTCACAACGTGATAACCACTATTTGTCGGGTGCTTCACATGATTACATTTGTTGACTACTTGACTTTGACTTAGGAGTATACATTTAGATTCACTGTATATTGGACAAAAGATTAAACATTTTGTTCAAGGGTCCCTCTTGCATGGTCCAGCTACTCTTTTTCACCTAGCTAAAAAGAGTATATCAGTAAAAAAATAACTGTAAAAATAGCTGTATTATATATATATATATATATATATATATATATATATATATATAGTTAGGATTCGTTGACACCAAATATCAACTGTTAAATCTAACTGATCCAATGGCTTACAATGTTGTGTGTTAAACTTGTGATGGCTAAAATATGGTTTTTGTGCCTGCAAATATGCCTCGTTTTTGTTTTAGTCCCTGTAAAAAAAAATTGTTGTTTATTGGTCCATGCAAATATGCTTCATTTTAGTTTTGGTCTCTTACTCCACTTTTGTGATGATTTGCACACGTGGCACACGATGCCTCGTTTTTGTTTTCACAGTATTATTGTACATGAAATCAATTGTTTATTTTTAGGGGATACAATCCATTGTTATAAAAGCAGTATTATTGTTACATATTCAATTTCTAGTATCTTTATATTGTTCTTAATAGTTTATATTATAATTTTATAAATCTTTCTTCGGTCTCTAATGATTAATCTATTTGCTTTAGTACATAATCTGCCTATCTTCTCTCTAAATAAACCTAATTTCCAGATTCTAACATCATTTGCCTTTAAAAAAATCAATGCTTTGTTGCATGCGCCAGCTTCCTTTTTCCAAAGGCCACCGTTGATCACCGCGTATAAAAGTAAAAAGATGATTTACATGGCAATTACATGATTTTAGTGGAAGCCTAAATCAAAAACAACTTTATTAGTAGGGTCTACTTTATGTCGGGCCTGTTGAAAATGTCATCTTTTTCTTTTTCTTAAGAAATGTTTTTCTTTTTAAATTCTTCATATCTATATATCTATCTAATATAAATTTAGAACTCATTTCATAGACTTTTATGGAAATGAATTACTATTGTTTTGGTATTGCCACATGTCCCCTTTCTTTTTTACAAATGCTTCAAAAATAAAATATTTTGCAGGGACTATTTCTCTAATAAATGAGTTCAGTCATCATGTGCCACGTGTGCAAATCATCACAAAAGTGGAGCTAGGGACCAAAACCAAAATGAGGCATATTTGCAGGGACCAAAAACAACAAATTTTTTTTGCAGGGACTAAAACCAAAACGAGGCATATTTACAGGGACCAAAACCATATTTTAGCCCATTAACATTAAATCAAGGCTAAAATATGGTTTTGGTCCCTGCAAATATGTCTCGTTTTGGTTTTAGTCCCTGTAAAAAAAAATTGTTGTTTTTGGTCCCTGCAAAATATGTTGTTTTTGGAAATAGTCCCTGGAAATAGTCCCTGCAGGGACTATTTCCGAAAACAAAATATTTTGCAGGGATCTTTTTCAAAATCAAAAGATTTTGCAGGGACTATTTCTCTAATAAATGGTTAAGTCATCATGTGACACGTGTGCAAATTATCACAAAAGTGGAGCCAGGGACCAAAACCAAAATGAGACATATTTGCAGGGACCAAAAACAACAAAAAATTTTTGCAGGGACTAAAACCAAAACGAGGCATACTTGCAGGGACCAAAACCATATTTTAGCCTTAAATCAATTCAACATTACGTGAACATTATACGGATGATTGAAATTCAACAAAAGTGCAACATTAGCCAATCATGATTGAAATTACTAACCAATCAAAATTGAGATAACATGTCATCGTTATAACATTTACTTTGTTAGTCAATATGTTTGTCATCATTTTCATCATCTCTCTCTCTCATATGTTTTTAATTCTATTTGTTTTCGTTTTCTTTATTCATCTATTGTGTTTTAATTTTGTTTTTGTTTTTGTTTTCTTTTTAAATATTTCAACGAAGGGAAAGCTCTCTAAATTTTTTTAATGCCTTCCATAGTTTATCCAACATTAAAGGAATGATATGGTAAATAATATGTTTATACACATTTTTAGTTTTTTTTTTACACATTTAAATTAAATAAAAATATATTTGGTCAAAAAATAGTGTGTGCAAATGTCAAATACATGTTATCAATTGGTTTTGTAAAAAAAAAATAAAAAAATCAATTGGTTTGAATTACTGCGATTTTGTTTCTAAGATCAAATGTATCGATTGATGAATATTAATGTACAATATTATTTTTTCGTTATTGTTTGCATGAATCAACCACTTGATTATTTTGTTTATTTTATGTCTTTGGTTATAAATATCGATTTTGACTCCCACATTTTTCACACCACTCTATATTCACAATTCATATTATTAATGCACATATAAATATCGATTTTGAAGTCGCATGTTACTCTATCATTCTAAATCTCATTATAATGGCTATTACACTAATCTACATCATCATGTTTTTAAATTGTTTTGTTCAACAAGATTAATTGAATTATAGCCTATCAACATTTCAAAAAACAATGGTCAACTTTTAAATATTAATTTTTATTAAGAATTTTAAATTTCAAAATAATCTCTCCTAATTTATGTCTTTTATGGCTATATATTCCCCCACGATTTTTCTCAGTTTCGTTCATAACGTGGATCTCGCTCCTTCATCATTTTCTTCGTTTTTGGTCACTTCCACAATGTTTTTTTTGGTTACAAAGAAAAAAGGAAAAAAAAAATTAAGGTCTCACAAACCGAGTACCATTAGCATCAGCAATTAAAAAGGGGCCTAAATCTGTAGGGGGTTTCTACAAACTGTGAGGTCGACATTGTTTCTAGCACCCGTCTTCGCAAACTAGTCCGCACAAGAATTACCTTCGCAGTAGATGTAAGATATATGCACCTGCCAATTACGTTGTAGCAACTCCCTTATTCCCTTATTCCACCCGCGGATGACAACTCCTTAGGTTCTTGGGTGGAGAATTGTTTTAAAAATCATGGAATTTTCCCACTTTTAATCATGTGGAAGTGTTGGTGTGCCAGAAATAAGTTCATTTTTGATGGCATAAAGACACCATTCTTTATAATTGTAGCAGAGTGTAATGCTCTTTACATGCACACTATCAAGACATTTGGGATTGGGGGCACAGGTGCTCGTGGAAGTGAGGTTGCACGTGAGGTTTGTTGGAAGAGACCGGATACTGGATGGATTGCTTTGAATGTTGATGGGAGCGCTCTCACTAACCTAGGTGCAGCGGGCTTTGGAGGCATCATTCGAAATCATGAAGGTCGATTCATGCTTGGGTTTAGTGGATCTGTTGGTTGGTCTAATATCTTGTATGCCGAGTTGATGGGTTTGCTTAAAGGTATGTTGTTGTGTTGGGAAGAAGGGTACCGGAAAGTTCAATGTTTTACGGATTCCTTGGAAACTATTAGACTCCTTAATGAGGCAAACACATTATATCATCTTTATGGTAATGAGGTTGCTTTGTTGCGTAAGCTGCCACTTCCACAATGTTTAACTTCACTACTTTAATCTTTTTCTCTTAGTATTTAATTTTACATATCAATAATCCTCATTCATCATTTATTTGTGGTGAAAGGATATCTATGCGATGAAGATATCAAACACATATTTTGTCAATCATGTCAATTTGATACATCTATATGGCAATATAATGTTTTGAACAATTATTTGAGTGTATTTGGGTATGTGTTTTTTTTGTGGACAAACCTTATTTATGGGTGTTGTAATGTTTATCAAGCCAATACATGGTTTTCAATTTTGATTGCATTTATGTTGTTGTATATGGTAAATATTTGGTGTGATCAAAAGATGGTAACATTATAATTCAAGATTTGAACGATTATATGGTTTGAATAAACTCATCGACAACCAGAATTGAAATTCTTCCCTTTGATTTAAAAGCAAAATCATTGCCTTTGGAGGTGTACAATGTCATTTCTTTTACTTAACTAATCTCAAACTGTGTAAAATCTATTGTGGTCTCCTACTTGAATCAATGAAATATTTACTTTATATTTTTTTTTATAGGATAGCTCAATATAATTATGAGGCATTATATCTGAATCATATAATTGTATTAAGATGGATCATTTTTATGTTGAAATAAGAAATGTTAAAATCCAACAAAATACCATCAATCTAAACGTTTTGATATTGAAATAATTTCTTTATATTACCAATTGATTTATGTGTCATTTGTGGTGGTAATTGTGACAAACATTGAAAGAGCTATCACGATAGAATGATACAGTTAGGAGGACTCATGAAAATAAAACAGGTTTATTTCCCTTTGTAAAAATAACATTTTTAAAATAGCATATAAGACAAAAGAATTAAGAAAATAGCATAAAAAACCAAAATATTTCATCATAATGTTGGGACTTCGGCAAATGGGTGGGGTGGGGGCTCAACTGAGTTGGATAATCGCATTATGCTAAGAGCAATCACAATTAGATTGACAACACACATTCAACCAAAACCATAAGGCAGTACGTATATCAATCATCTCACTTTGCTCAACATCTATTTTTGCATTTAATGTGGAACTTTAACCCACACTTGATACATCGAAATAAGGTCAAACAGATGCACAACATGCTAAAAAAGGTGGATTTGTGGTGGTTTCATACAAGGAGGTTTTTTTTCATTTGTTTTAAAAAAAGAGAGAAAGGGAATTAGAAAACGAAAAAGATGATAAAAGGAATTTGAAAATGATAGAAATTATAAGGGAAAAAAATAAGTATTGTGTACTTTGTCCGTGAGAGTATAAGAAATATAATGAATTGTAGGTAATTTGATGAGTTTGTTGAAGGAGTTCAAGATTTTTGGCTAATTATTTTACCAAAAAATTATACCCACTATTACAAAAAGCTACATCATTTTAAAATGTCTAATAAGTATGTATTTCTTCAACTCAGTATAACACATGCATTTTTCCATTTTCATATTCAATCCAACACCAAATGTATTGAAATTTAAAATGATAGAGGTCGAATAAAAAAATTGCATGAAAGAAAATGATAGCAAAAAAACTAAATTTTAGGATAAGAAATTAAAAAGATGACATGAAAACACTAACAAAAATTTGTTCATCATAGTGTTTGGACTTTCAGATGGGAGCCTACACTGGGTTGAATTATCACATTATGATAAAAGCAACCACACAAATGAGATTTATACCACATCTTCACTTAAAATGTTTAATAAACATGTATTTTGTTAGCTCAATATAACATGTATATTTTGCCAATGTCATATCCCACAAAACACTAAAGTGAATGAATTTGAAATGACATCTAAATACTAAAATTCAAGATGAAATAACTAAGTAGATAACATCTAAAAACGAAAAACAAATAGTTCATCATGATGTTGAGATTTCCCATGGGGTTAAAGTGGGTTAGATAATCACATTTAGGCTAAGAGAAACCATATAAGTGAGATTGACACCCCAATATTTAACCAAGACCTTAAAGCATTAGGTATTATGGTCATCTTACTATATGTTGCTCAACATCTATATTTGCATCTAATGTAAATCTTTAACTCACATTTGACACATTAACATCTCTCCCTTAAGCGTGAAACTCTCTGCATGCATGTGTAATAAAGAGACAGAGCCAAATAAGATCAAAAGAAATGACATCTAAAAATTAAAATATAAGATAAAAGAATTAAGTAAATGACATTCAAAAACGAAGAAAACTACTCATCAAAATATTGAGACTTTTAGGGGGATGAGGGATGGCTAAACTGGGTTGGATAATCACATCTATATTATCACAATATACACATGCACCCAACGTGTAACTTTAATGGGTAGAATGCACTTAATTGGACTAAGACCAACCACACAAGTGAAATGGATATCAATCTTTCACTGAAAATCTTAAGACATTAGATATACGGACCACCTCACTATATGTTTCTCAATATTACTCTTGCATATAATGTGAAATTTTTACTCACACTTGACACAGTATCTGTGTTCCCCCACCAAGAGTTGCTCCCCCACAATTTTGAATCGGGATATCATATCATCGTTATACTTTTTGTTGGAGCCAACATTTATGTGGATCGACACATTGGAGAAGGAACAACCACAAAAGTGCGAATGCGACTACATCGTCATCCCAAATTTTAATGCTTACATACGATTTTTTTTCCACTTATTTGTTAATCAACCTCCACTATTTTATCCAATGTTTGGTTTTAACTGATGCTCAATACATCATAATATTCTCTCCCTACACTATAATGTATTTTGTCAATTCAGCATAACAAATGACATCCAAAAGTTGACATAACACTTCATCCTAATTTTGAAACCTTCGAGGGATCATAGTCTAAGTTTGATCACCATATTCGACTAAGAAAAACCACACATGTCTGACTGATATCAAATTTTTGTCCTAAACCTTAAGACATCAGATATATATGTCATCTCACTTATATATTGTTTAAAATTTACCATATATCCCATCCTAACATAGAACTTTGACTCACACTAGACACACTAATATTTCTTAACCAACTGGGCAACTATTCGTGTTCGTAATCATGTGACATAGTAAAATAAGGTCAAGCGGAGGAACACCATGTTCCAGAAGGTTGGTTGGTGATTGTTTCATGAAGAGAGTTTTATATTCCTTTCTTTTATGTGAAGAAAAAAAGGAAATTAGAAGGAAAAGTAACGGATTTGAAAAAGGAATTTGAACATGAGAGAAGATAAGGGAAAAATAATTATTGTGCGTTAAGTTTGTGAGAGTATAGAGAGTAGTGTGAGTTATCGGTGATTTTATGAGTTTGTTAAGGGAGTTGGAGATTTTTGGGTAATTATTTTACTAAAAAAATTGATTCAATTAAGAAATGCCACATAATTTTTAATGTCTAATAAACATGTATTTTGTGAACTTAACATAACACGTCTGCAATTTTCCATTGCCACTTGCCGCCAAAGTTCAAAAGTTGATGAATTTAAATTAATAGAGGTTGAATGAAAAAATTCAGATGAAAAACAATGACATTTAAAAACTAAATTTTAAGATAAAAAATGCAAACAAACGACATCAAAAAATTAAAAGACAAATTATTTGTGACTTTCGGGAGATTCTGCATCGAGTTTGATAATCACATTAAACAAAGAGAACAATACACGTGAGTTTGACAACACATCTTCACCCAAACCTTATGAAATTAGGTATATGGATCATAACACTTATATGTTACTCAACATCTACTCTTACATCCAATGTGACTTTAACTCACACTTGACACGTTAACATTTCTCCCTCAAGTACGAGACTCTCTGCATATGAGATCTACCACCATAAACCAATTCTGCTTTTCCACATAGTCGATCTGAGCTATGATACCATTGTTAGCCCTTACGAGGGAGCCAACACTGGCATGGATTGACCCATTACACAGAGAACAACCAGACAAATGAGAATGATATCAAATCTTTACTTAATATTTTAAATATCACGAAATTCTAGCCCGTGCTTGGCACGGGTTTCTAAGCTAGTTATAAATCATTCAAGCTTGCTCATGACATGTGGCATTATGAAGTAAACCAAGCATTCTCATGAATTTGACATTTAATGCTATTAATTTATTTGCATTTGAGTTTTATAAAATTATTCTAATTTGATGTGTTGCTATATATTCATGGAATATTAAATATATAATATATCTTAACAATTATTTTAATTGAATTTTTTCTTTTCACACACATATACACACGAATCTATTTATATCCAAATTATTTTGTGTTTGAAATTAAATGTAACAAAACCAAATGATACACTTCATTGTATTTTGTATTTTCGTTCTTAAAAAATAGCATATGTTATATTTTCGTTAAAAAAAAAAAAGAAGTTCATATGTTGTAATATTATTAAAAAATTGGGTCAAACTTAAATATTACTATAATCTGAAAACAATAATGAAAATAAACTATTAATAATTTTTTTTTTAATGAAACATTTATTGAGAAAATATTCATTATTATCACAGACCAAAATTTTAATTGTTTATGCTTGGATCATTACATATATTATAATAATAAAAAAAAAACACATAATCAGAAGAAAAAAACGACTTCTATTTTAAATGATTATATTACATATATATATATGTCAAAATCACCTCTAACTTAGCATAGGAGATTTCCTACAAAAAAAAAAAAAAACTTAGAATAGGAGACTTTTTTATGATACGCTTTTAATGGTTATTAAAACAATTTATGGACATTAAAATTAATTCATGACCAAATAATTTTGTAAATGAATACCCTGCATAGAACAATTGTTTTTTATGAATGTTAAAAAAATAATGGTTATCATACCAAATTACGGTGTGAAACAAGTCTATAAATTAGAAATATGGATTGGCATAATTTCACATCACAATTCACAACTGTTATCCTCTGTTTTTTTATTCTTTGTTCTTCTTCTTTTTTAACTTTGATATCAATGCTCCAAAATTTATATTTTCTTTATGTTGTGGCTTTGATGAATAAAATGTTCAGACAAAGATTGTTTAGTTTTTTTATTCTTTTTTCTTCATATTTTTTTTCATTGATATCAATGTTCCAAGAGTAATATTTCCTTCATGCTGCGATTTTGATGAATCAAATGTTCACATAAAAAGTAGTTTCTTCGTCTCTCCTATAAAAAAATTATTCATCTCTCCTTTATTTTTTTTTTCATGTGACTTATTTTATTTTTTCCTTATGCTTTTATGACATTATTATGCTTTTTTGTTTTCGTTATTATTCTATTTAAATTTATGGATGGTTTATAAATGAATAATATAGTTTTTTTTTTACTTTTGCGGTTGCTATGCATACAAGGTATTGAATCAAGAAATCACGAACAAGCACAAAAAAATAAGAATATGGAGATACTATTTTATAGATGAAACCGATTATATGATGGTTGAGTTCAAGACAACATATTCTTCACACGAGAGCCCAGGGGAAAAAAGATGACATTATGACAAACTTTGAGATTCCAAAGAAATTAGTCGTTCTTAGAAAAGAATATAGATAAATTTTTTACTATGATGAGTCACTATTTTATGTCTCTTATACAAAGAAGGATTGTGTAGTTTTTTGGTATGATTTATATGTAATCGGACTGAAAAATGGAACAAAGGAATATAATATTGATGAAATTAGTTAATAAATTACTTATCATTTTAATGCTTTTTACTATTAGTTCATAATTGAGTTTATCATTTTCTGCATATTTAAAGTCAGTTTAGTCGAAATCAAAAATAAACATCATGCACACACACTATCAAATGGCAACGCCCAAGTTTCACCAGCAATCTCATGTCCTCTTTTCTTCGGTAAATTGTATATTCGTTTATAATTTGTTATGATTTTATTTCAATAATTTCTTTAAAAAATTATTTTTCATTATGTAGTTGACAAAGAAAGCTATGACCAGTTGTTTATTGGACGGTAATCAATAGCAATATTTTTTTGTTGTTGAGGGAAGTAATAATCTTGATTAACATATTTAATTTATCCATCACAACACCATATATGTTGTAATGTAAATGGTAATTAATAAAAAAAATATTAATTGAGTAATATAGTTAAAGCTCATTTAATCATTTTCACAAAAGAGTAGATAGAACTCTTTTTTTCGAGAAAAATTTAAGAATGCCATGAAATAAACCTTTGATCAAATAATTAAGGAGTTTATTTTTTCATGTTTATAAATCATGAAAATTCTAGACGTTATTATTTTTTAATTAAGACAAATATCTCTAAGGATCAACAATTTTTTGGATGTAATTAATTTGATACAAACTTTTTAAATAATTGATCTGTAACGCCCTATTTGAAATATTTGATTTATGTTGATTGAACTTTGAAGAAAAAAAAATATTGCATCTGTTTCTAGTTACGACCTCTTTTAGGAAAAATTTGCACTTAATATAAATAAACATAATTTTTAATTATGAGATAAATTTATTGTTTTTCTTTATATATTTGATACCACATATTAATTTTTTTTTGGAAGATAAAAACTAATTATTAGACATTTTTTTTTGAAAGAACTAATTATTAGACATGTCAATTTTTTTTTAAAGAAAACATATATATTATTATATACAAAATATGCGACTGATATAGTGTTATTCTTTTGATGAGATTAATTTTTATGCATCAATAGTATAAAACTTTTTTTACAAATGTTTTCAATTAAATCATGTCAAATTGATATTTATAGACATATTTTACAAAAAATGTAGACACTATTATCCAAATTTAATCTTGTTTTTAGTTACCAAACTTTAATTATAATATTTTTGCATTTGGCTTAGTGTACCTTGACTCACACAAATCTCACCACCTTTAAAAACACGGGTTCATGCTTTTCCTTTGCCTATAAACTAAAACTTCTATGCTACCTACTTCTACTTCTTCCAAGTAACACACCACTTGGTAGTTTCTCTCTTTTGTAGTTTCAAAACTATGTTCAAGCAAATTTTCCTTCTGGATTTGGTGTTGATATTTTGTGTTCTAGCATTGGCCTCAGCTCAAAGTGCAAGGTTTGTAGAGGCTAAATATCGCTCTTTCAATTCTTCGAACTTGAACACATCAGGTGTATTATGTGCAGCTCAGGATGGAAACAAATCATTTTCATGGCCAAGCAAATATGGTTTGACTGCTTTTTGTGGACCTGTTGGTCCTGTTGGCAAAGCTGCTTGTGGCAAGTGCTTAGATGTATCATATGTATGTATAATGTTTGCAGTTTAGTTCTTATTTTCTCTATGTCAAATAGTCTGGTTGGAATCTCATACATCACGAGTTCAAATATCTGCCCCCTATTTATTTGCAGGCTGCATCAGACATATTTATTTATATTGTGTTTGTTATATTTTTTAATATTTAAATTTATTTTTATTTGTTTGTTATATGTGTTATTTGTATTGAAAATTGAGAGTATTTTTTGAAAGAAAAAAAGTTAACCCAAAAGAATTTTTTTTTTTAGGGAAACTCAACCCAAAAGAGTTGCAAGGGTTGTTTTCTTTATAATATCGTATAAATTATATATATATATATATATATATATATATATATATATATATATAAGGACCACTAATTTATACCTATTTAAAAACACTAAGGTGTAAATTAGCAATAAGCTAACAGTTGCACAGTTGCTTCTGTTCTGGCGGTAATGAAGGTTTAAAAAAAAAATTGCTTGGAAAATTGCTTGGTGTTGTTAGCTCGAATGTTGCAAAAGCATATTTCTTTTTTTATTTTGAATTACTATTTTCAATTTGCTTTGTATTAATATAACAATTTTATTTTCAATTTAAAACGACATTTCTCTCTTTACGTAATATTTTAAACTCTGCCAATGTTGATGGTCTACGCAATATATATTTTTTCTAGGACAATCCCTCGCCAAAAATTTTTCTGACTGAGCTCGTCGAAAGAGTAAGAATTGTTGATAACTGTAGCAGTGGAGGGCTTGAATTGGATATAGATGTCTTTAAAAGGTTTGACACCAGTGGTTACGGGATGTCTCAAGGTTACCTCGTGGTGGATTATGAATTTGTGGATTGTGGTACTACTAATTATCTCTTTTACCCTATTATAAGTTGATTATATTCTAGTTTTAATTTCTATAAAAGAAATCATCAACATAGTTTATGGTTATATGATGTTTTGATTCTCATTGACATGCCAATATTAAGAAATGAGGAAGAGATCTAGGTAAATTTACTATAACATTCTTTTCTATAGAATCATCAATATTATTTTTAAGGGTCTCACATAGAAAAAAGGATCTCTATTATTAAGAGTAAAATTAAAGTTGATCATATTATTTTGAGAATGACTTTCATAAAGAATGACATAATAAATTTCATTCAATACAAAAAGATTGTTGTTAAAGCAAATATTACAAATAATTTAATGAGTGAATATATGGAACTTTGCATTATTCTCATCCAACTTTTTTTTTAGCTTTTAAAATCTGTGGTACCCACTATTTGTCGGATGCTTCAAAATTGAGATTTGTTGACTAGTTGACTTTCACATAGATTACACCAAAGATTATACATTTTGTTCAAAACTTGTAATTTTGTAAAAATAAAATAAAATAAAATAAAATAAACCTTTTTTAAGGAATGTTCATATAGCTTAAAATAATTGTCCCTAAAAAAAACTTTTTGTGTTGGTAACTCTTTTAACATGGATATTTTCAGGAATGTTCATATAGCAGAAATGTTTTTAAGGAAAATGTTTTCAATATTATAAACAAACATATTTTCAATATCATTTTCTGTTTTTAATGGAAATGGAAATAGGAAATGAACTCAGTTTGAAGAGAGTTATAATATCAAATTCTACCTCCTTCATCATAAATTTTGTAATCTATGAGACTATTTGTCTATCAAATTATTATTAAAGCAACATATATACCAACTCCTCTTGCTCTTTATGCTTATGATTTCTTGCAGGTAGCAGTCACTCTAACTGGAAAGGGAATCTCATTATAGGTAATATATCAAACTTCACTTTGATCATTATTGTCAATCTTTAACTAATACATTTGCAAAGAAATAACAACAAGGTACTAGGTAGTTAATTCCGCATGTATAATAGGAGGATAAAAAGTTGCAGGGAGATTTGATTAGCTGAGAGAGTGAGGTGGATTATAATACTACGACTATGCACTTTACACTTAATGTGTGTGAGTTTCTGATAGACATTTTAAAACAAAAATAAATAAAGAATACTAGATAATCAATCTTAAATCACGTATCTTCAATTTTTTAACCTAAAATGATTATTTACATTTTAACATGTCTTCGATGACATTAATGTTTGTAAATATTCTAACCAAGATTCTTAGTACAACTATTTCAGAGTATTATGATTATTTGTCAAAAAAAAAAAAAGTGTATTATGATTAAGCATTAGAAGGAGGTTATTGCACACCAAATAACTACATAAGAAAACGAAAATATATTTATTTATTTATTCAGTTTAGTTTCATCCATCAACACATAATTAATCAATTCTCTTTATCAGGTGGTGTAAGTGCAGCTGTGAGCGTATTCTTAATCTACTTCATTCTCTATTTTTTTGGATGCAAATTATCAATATGGCAAGGAAAATTTCAATTTAGAACTAAGAATGATACAAATATTGAAGCATTTTTAAAAGATCATGGAGCTCTATTGCAGAAAAGATATAAATATTCAGAACTAAAGAAAATGACAGACTCTTTCAAGGTTAAACTTGGTCAAGGGGGTTTTGGTGTTGTGTACAAAGGAAAGTTACTCAATGGTTGTGATGTTGCTATAAAGATATTGAATTCATCCAAAGGAAACGGTGAAGAATTTATTAATGAAGTTTCTAGTATTACTAGAACCTCACATGTTAATGTTGTCACCCTTCTTGGATTTTGTTTTGAAGGCAAAAAAAAAGCACTTATATATGAATTTATGTCAAATGGTTCTCTTGACAAATTTATCTACAACAAGGGACCAGAGAGAATTACATCTTTGAGTTGGGATAATTTGTATCAAATTGCAAAAGGGATAGCCCGTGGACTAGAGTACTTGCATAGAGGATGTACCACAAGAATTTTACATTTCGACATAAAACCACATAACATTCTTTTAGATGAGAATTTATGTCCAAAAATTTCAGATTTTGGACTTGCAAAACTCTGTCCAAAAAAAGAGAGCATTATTTCGATGACAGATCAAAGAGGGACAATGGGATATGTAGCTCCAGAAGTGTGGAATAGACATTTTGGAGGAGTTTCACACAAATCTGATGTTTATAGTTATGGAATGATGTTGCTGGAAATGGTTGGTGGGAGGAAAAACATTATTGCTGATGCAAGTCACACTAGTGAGATATACTTTCCACATTGGGTATACAATAGGCTAGAGCTTGGCACTAATCTGAGACCTGATGGGGTTATGGATACAGAAGAAGACGAGATTGCAAGGAGAATGACAATTGTGGGTTTATGGTGCATTCAAACATTTCCAAGTGATAGACCTACAATGAGTAAAGTGATTGAAATGTTAGAAGTTAACATGAATTTACTTGAAATACCACCTAAACCATATCTTTCTTCACCTACTAGGTCAATATCAGAGTCTTTTAAGTCTTAATATTTGAGGGTAAGTATAATTGTTATATATCTTTTAATCAAAGTTGATAACCTCTTCAAATGAAGACACTCTCCACCCTTTTAATCATCTTGTGAAGAAATTAGGTTCAAGTGTATGTCTCGAATAGTTTTTATACTTATGCAAAGTCATGAACAATTCATAATGTTATCATCTTAAATCATTTAGAAGTTGGTTGCTGCGTATGCTACAAATGGAGAACAAGCTATACTAGAAAATGATTTTATCTTATGTGGAAGTAACTAGTAAGTCGTGATTAAGTCATATCCTTAATATGTGTAATGAAAATATTAGGTATATGATTAAAATATTCATATTCTCCAAAAATAATAGCATCGAATTTTTTTTTTAGGTGATCTAATATTTTAACTTGTCTACTATTATATATGTGATGCCCCTCTTCTTTTGGTGCTTTGCATTGGCAGTTTTTGTGATGTTTTTGTTTCTGTTTCGGTGCTGCCTTGCATATTCTTTTTGTGCTTCATGTTTCTGTGTTCCTAGTATCTTTTGCTATGAATTTGATTTTAGATAGATGGTTTATGATGGTTTCTTCTTGCTGCGTTGGCAACTTTGATCGATGTAGGGAGGTTTTTTCTTGTGGGTAGGTGGATGTGGAACTTTAGTGTGGGTGATGTTAGTCTCTGTTCAAGCGAACACAAAATAAAAAGAGAAAAGATTAAAAAAAAAAAAATGATGAAAAAAAGAGGTGTTTATGAGTTGTTTCGGCTTTGAGCCCTTATATGTGCGTAGAGTGATGGGGTAATACCTTAGGATTTTAGGATCCGCAGGAAAGATATATCCTCAGAAAATTTGAAATTATCCGTAGAAAATGTGAAATTATTCACAGGAAGGAAGTAACGTTTTGCGATAATTTTTTTGCCCAGGCTCTATAAAATTCATGGCTCCGTCACTGCTTTCATCTCTACTTATAGTTAGGGGTGTGCATGGTTGGATATTTTGACCGACCAAACCATATCCATATATAAACCACTTATATGGTTTTGGATTCCTAACCAAGACCATATTTTATTGTAAACCGGTTATGTAAACGGTTTTGGATATAATTTTTACAAAATCGGATTATAAATGGATATGGTTTGGTTTAAAAAAAATATCCGGATTATTTTAATATCAGGATTAAAAACCAGCTATTTCTCTTTCAAAATTGATTTTTAAAACCATGTTTTATAAAGGAAAATCCAAATTTAAAACAGCTTATTCAAAATCACTTATCTAATACAAAATAGCTTATTACGATCTCTTTTTTAAAAAACAACTTATTTATGCCAAACAGCTTATTAGGATCTCTTTTTTCAAAATAACTTATTCAAAACAGCTTATTTATGCAAAACATCTTATTAGGATCTCTTTTTCAAAACAACTTATTCAAAACAAATTATTTATGCAAAACACCTTATTAGGATCTCTTTGTAAAAAACAACTTATTTATGCATAAGCTGTTTTGCATAAATAAGCTGTTTTGAATAAGCTGTTTTTTAACAAATAGATCATAATAAGCCGTTTTGCATAAACTAGCTGTTTCGAATAAGTTATTTTGAAAAAAGAGAACTTAATAAGCTGTTTTTGCATAAATAAGTTGTTTTGAAAAAAGAGATCCTAATAAGCTCTTTTTCATAAATAAGTTGTTTTGAATAGGCTATCTTTTTAAAAAGAGATCCTATTAAGTTGTTTTGCATAAATTAGTTGTTTTGAATAAGTTATTTTGAAAAAAGAGATCCTAATAAGTTGTTTTGCAAAAATAAGTTGTTTCGAATAAGTTAATTTAAAAAAAGAGATCCTAGTAAGTTAAATTAGTAATGCATACTGTAACGCCCACTTTCGTTTAATAGTTATTTAATCGAGTTTAGGCAATTATATTATAATTATATAATATATGCATGATTTTGATATGTTTTGATGATATGATTGATGACGTGATAAGTTATGAGTTTTGGAGGATTTGATTATGATATGAGATTTATTTTATTGATAAATAGAATAAAGATTTGAAAATAATATAAAATATTTAGTTGAGGGCTGTTTTGATATTTTAGATAGTTTTGGGGGAGAAATTGAGATAAGATAAGTAATTAGGAAGAGATATAAATAGAGAAGACCTAATTGTTAGAAAAACTGATTGTACGTGAAAACTTTTGGAAAAGGGAGAAAAAGCTTAGAGAGGAGCAAGAGACCAAGAGGGCTGCGATTTTCTTCATAACCAGGTAAGGGTGGGACTAATAACTCAGTAGCATTAACCTCTGTAATTCTGATGATTAGTTGACAAAGTTAGGATTGATTTAGAGAAGTTTTGGAATTAGGTCAAAACCCTAAAAATTGAGAATAAACGGTAAAACTTGTTTAGATTGATGTAAGAATTGTCCTGTAACCTTAGAATATGTTTAGGATGAATTCTGGAATCAAAACCAAGCTTAGAACCATGTGAAACGTCGGATTTTTGTGATTTTAGGAAGCCTGGCCGTAGCGACATTCATCGCTCGCCACAGCGAGCTATGATAGTCGCCTCGCGAGTGATGAAGATTCATCGCTCGCCACGCGAGCCTTTCCCCTTCGCCTCGCGAGTTGTCTGGTGCAACTCGCCATGGCGAGCAACCTTTCCTCGCCTCGCGAGCTTAGGCAGAGAGCATGTCATATTTCGTGTTTCGACCTTTTTAGTTAGACCTTGAGTGCCTATAAGTTCCTAAACATACCTAGAGAGATTAGGAATGATTTTAGGACAGGATTGAACCCAGAACAACATCAGTTTGGGAGATTAGTATTACTCGCCATGGCGAGTAAGTACTCTCGCCTCGCGAGTACAACCAGAATGTAGTTGCTTGAGTGTTTGTGCGATCTGTGTCGCATGTGTTGATCAAGAGTGAACCCCTAATTGGTATTGAGACCTAGTGATGACGTTTAATGCAGCCTGTAGAGTTGTTTAAGATTATATTGATATTAATTGAGTATGAACTAATGTATTGTATATTCATGCAAGATATGAAGGTTTGATAATAATGCAATTTATGTGCTATTGATATAATGATATCATCTTGATGTGTGACTTGTTTATGCTGCTTCCGTTATTTAACTAAGTGCATATGTATATGATAAGGTTTAGCTCCAAATTATTGGATGCATGTTGATTAAGATGATTACGTGTTTTGTTCATAAGTGTCCATGCATAGCATATCATTGAGCTTAGTCCTCACCACGAATATTAGGAGCTTTGTCCTCCGCACGTTTTATAGGAGCTTTGTCCTCCGCACGATTAAAGTATATTAATACTTATGATGACGATTGGTACCACATGCATATAAGGAGTCTAAGAGCATTGTCAATTGTCATGATTAAGATGCCTTGTTGATAATGATTGAATATGTGATTACGTGATAAATGTTATTTGATATGTTATGATATTCCTAATTATTGGACATACGATTACGTGATAACTGTTTAGCAATTATGCAAAGTTAATAATGGAATGATTATGTTGTTAATTTATGATTCTCAATTACATTGATTAATGTTATTGTATTATGAAATCTCACCCCTTCTGCTTGAAAATGTTGCCCTTCGTATGGGTAACTTGCAGGTGATCGTTGTTATCATGGTTTTTGGGTGCCAAGCCATTAATTGGACTTGAACCTTTTGACCGTTGATATCTCTTTTTTTCTTGGGAAGGGTAAAAGGAGAAAAACCCTTGAGTTTCCGAATTCGGGGGTCGTTTTCGCTACGGGAAGGTGTTAGGCACCCGGAGCGATTATGGTATTCCATAAGAACCGTTCTCCTAAGTTTATTTCTACGCTTTATTTTTATTGACTATTTGAAAAAAAATGAAGGTGTGATTAGTGAAGAATGGGGGTGAGAAGAAGTAGAATTTGATTTTATTTCGGCTTGGAGGAGTTTTGACTCATTGCCTACGTACCCTTTTAAGGGATCAAAACCGATCGTAGTTCATTCTCAAAAAATAGTTTTTGTTTTTGTTGGTTGATTTTAAGTTTGAAAAGAGATTTTGAAGAATAGAGATGAGAGGCCTCAAGGGCATGAGATTTGGAAAATGTGAGGTGGAATTAGTTATTTTGCAAAGTAAAGTCTAAGTATGGTTAAAATTCATTAAGATTTTTACTTAAGAAAATAAAAGGAAAATGAGGAGTTTTGACTCCTATTTTTTGGAAAAAGGTTTTCAAGTGAGGTTATTCACATTTCTTTGGGAAAATGATTTTTGTCTAAGCATTATAAAACCTAAGCATACATCTAAACATACATTCCCTAATCATGCATCTAGAATATCCATGTGGGGTGTGTGCATGTGTCGGTGCTTGTGTCGGTGTACATCACTTATAGTGTCCATAGTCCTTTACATTGAGTCCTAGATACATGCTATGGTCTTGCAAAAATGTAAACTAAACTAAACTAACTAAATTTATTACAAACCAATTGGCATAGAAATGAATACAAAAAGAAAACCTAAACTAGGAGCAATGAGGGTACAAAGATTAGGTGCTTATGGAATGAGTGAGATATGAAACATAAGAGTTAGTAACACAAGTACAAAATGATAATAAAAAAAAAAATGCAAGCAATATAGAATTGAATAGCACAAGAGAAAGAAAATAATGCAATGAAACAAAATAGTAAAAATACACCTAGAATTTAGGTATAACACTCATACATGCATATGACATATAATTCCCTCATTATAGCCATTTTTGAAAGGTTTGAATTTAAGCTACAATGTGAGGATCATAAGAGTACACACAAGCCAAGCATTATATCATATTCCTAGAGATATTTTCACACATTATTTCACATGCAAAAATATCACAATATGTAAAAAATGCATCAAGAACATATATGGAATTTAATGAGCAAGAATTAAAAGAACAAAGTAAAGAAAATAAATGCAAAAATAAGCAAATAAATTCTAACACTTAGAGGAAAAATTAAAATGATAGGGAAACATTTTTAGAAGCATAAAATGCCAAGAAAGTGTAAAAAAAAAAATATTTAAAACACACAATTAAAAAGCAATTAAAAAGAGGCTCAGCAGGATTTAATCTGGACCGTTGGATGAATCCAGAGGTCCAGATCTAACTCCTAAGATCACATCACAGCCACTGGATCAAAGATCCAAGGGTCCAAAAAAAGCACAAAAGATAGTGTAAAATGCAGGAAGCACAGTGACCGTTAGATCAAAGATCTAACGGTTCAAACAGAAGATATACCATATTCCACACAAAAAGTCACACACAGGATTCAAAATCAAACACACAGCAGCCATCAGATCTTGGAACAATCCAGATCTGATGGTTCACAGAGCGAGGGAACACAGCAAGAGTACGCACGCGCGCGCGTGGGAACAGAGTAGTATAAAAAGGAATTTCACACAAAAAATCACATAAACTTCTTCTTCTTCTCTCTCTAAGTCACACTTAGAGAGAGAAGCTCTCCCTTCTCTCTAAAAGTCCTGCCGGAGAAGAAAGTGGAGGTGGTGGTTCCGGCGCGGCGGCCGGCCGGTTTCCGGCGGCGGCGCCACCGCGCCGGAAAATTCAAACTTAATTTTCTTTCAAAATTTTTACATCAAAAGTTCCGTCACCACCTCCTCTACACAAATCCGGCGTTAGTTTTAGCGAGAACGGAGCGATTCGGACTAGATCTACATTTTTTCTTTGAAAATTTTTCACACTTTTTTTGAAAAAAAACTACGGATCTAGATATCCTTTTCTCTCTAGAGTCTGAATCCGGCCTCAAAGTTCTCAAAATCCGAACACAAAAGCCTAGATCTACAAATCCGTAACAAACTTTTCACATGCAATTTCAAGCAAGAACGCGCGGAAATGGCTTAGAAAGGAAGGAGAAACGCGTTACCTCTGTCGTAGAACGGAGAAAAAAGATATCCGGAAAACTTCGAATCTCTCCTCTTCTCTTTCGCGCGCGCGCTATTGCCTCCGTTGATGTGGTTTCTGCTCGAAAATCCGGTACGATTTGGTGTTGATGTGATGATTCGCGGTGGTTTTGAGTGAATCCGGTTCGGATTTGTTGATTTTGTGGTGGTTGGGGATGATTCTGAGCAGATCCGGTTTAGATCTGTTGATTTTGGTAATGAAGTGTTCTTGGTGTTCTTCCTCTTTTCTCAGCTTTTTTCTGTTTTGATTCTGTTATGGATGAGAGAGAGAAAAAGATTCTGTTTGAGAGTGATTGTGATTGATTCTGATTTTTTTTGACTGATTGTGATGGATCTGACACATTTACTATTTATAGGCTGCCATGTGTATTGGAGACCCAATGGAAAATTGACACCTGGACTGTTTTGGACTTAAGGACTAATCTGCAAAAAAGTTAATATGAGGACTAATCTGCAAAAAAAAAAAACTAAAAAAATGCAAATAAAAAAAATAAAAAAAAGAGTATTGGACAAAAATGCAATTTTGGGATCTGTTTAGGGACTAAAATGCAATTAAAATAAAATTGGACTAAAATTGGCAAATTGGACAAAATGTAAAGAGAAACTGAAATTTTGACAGGAAAAGACAAAAATGCCCCTAGGGACTAAACTGACTCAAATTGACTCAGATGCAATTTCGAAATGACTTTTGAACAAAGACTCCACAATGATTTGTAAAGCAAGTTGAAAAGACTCGGAGGAGACAATCACAAGGGCTAAAATTGGTTCCACTGCAGGAAATGACCAAAATACCCTTTTGTATGATTTTTGAAAATATTTGAAATAAAATGCAAGAAAAGTAATGCAATGATTCAGAGAGTTTTCAAATGACTTGTAATGCAAGAAAGACGCTTTGGATAGTCTTACGCAAGAAAATCACGATTGAACACACTTCGAGACAGAGATAGTAAAAAATATGCAGATGCAAAGAGAGTTGTAACGCCCTCTTTGAATTATTAGATTTATTTAATTATTTAATTGAGTCTAAAATTTATTAAGAAAAGTTTAAAATATATTTATTTGATTATGTGATTTATTAAGTGGCTTATGTTGTTATTTAATAGATTAAGATTTGAAAATAGAAATAAGATTGAGTTGAGAGTTTGTTATGAGATTTTAGAGAGTTTTGGGGGAGAAAGAGAAATAAGATAAAATAGAAAAAAAAAAGATTATAAATAGGAGAAACCTAGCTTAGAAAAAACATAACTTACGATCAATTTTGGAGAAAAGGGAGAAAAAGCTGAGAGGAGGGGGAAGACCTAGGAGTGCTGCGATTTTCATCTATAAGGTAAGGGTGGGACTAACATTCAATAATCTTAAGTCATTGATTCTGAAAATTGGATTTAACATGTTGTAGGTTTTCGTTTTTGAGAATTTGAGAATTAGGGTTAAAAGTGGTTAATTGATGATTTTCTAAAATAATGTTTTTGGTCAAGTTTTATATGATTTGAGTCTCTTTTGATCTTTATAAATGTTTAGACAAATTTTGGAATCAAATTTGGGCATTGGGAAGTCAAAATTGGGATTTTTGGGTGAAAAATTGGTTTTTCCCGAGAGCTGCACAGTGACAGCATCTTCTGTTCCATGTTCTTGCGTCTTTTTCACACGTTTCCGTTTTGAACTGGGTTTTGGTGTAAAAATGAAAGTTGTAGATAATTTTGTTATCTTTCCATTGGCGTCGGTTTGACTTGAAAATGATTTTTGGTTTAGGAGTTATGATGAAAATACTCAAAGTAGGTCTCAGTGAATTTTTATGAATTTCAGCACAGCTTTGTCCGAATTTGAAATGAAAACTGGTATTGATTGGTACAGAATTGGTCTTAGGTGTAAACACGAAAGTTGTAGGTATAAATGTTAGTTTTCTAATGCCGTTGGTTTGACTTCAAAACGATTTATAGAATTTGAGTTATGGTCAAATTACTGAACGTAGGTCACAGTGAATAATTGATTATGATTGATGAATTAGTATATGAATGTATATGTTGTGAATACGATATTGTCCATGATTGATGAAGTGTTATATGTATATATGATGTTTTAAGATGTTGATTATTATTTGATGTTGTTATACTGTGATATAATTGTATATGCATTACTTGAATTATATGTGAATAATTGAGACGTTGTTGACTTGCATTTGATATTATTATGTCATGCTGTTTTTGTATACTGTTGTGTTGCTGTTGTTATTTAACTAAGCTGCATGAGTCGGTCTAAGTTGATTAAGATGATGAAGTTCCAAATTATTGGATTATATAAGAGGTTGTCGATTTAACATGTTAAGAGGTCGAGTCCATGCATTAGCATTTCATTGTTGGGGGCTTGATGCCCTGGAGCCTTTGCTCGATTAAGTTGAGGGCTTGATGCCCTGGGAGCCTTTTTACGCTCAAATAAAGTTGAGGGCTTGATGCCCTGGAGCCTATTTACGCTCAAAGATTGGTACCACATGCATGATTAGAAGATTAAGTTGCATAGTCAAGAGGTTAAGTTGTCAAGTTATCAAGTTGTCGAGTTGTTAAGTTGTTAAATCATGAAATTGTTTAAAGCTGTGATTCTTTATATGAACTATTAAAGAAGTGAATTATGATATATTATTATCTATGATGAATATTATGATGATTACATGATGTTGTCTATGAGTTGTTAAATATGATTGATGATGCTTATGTTGTTAAATGTAATTGATGAATTATATGCTTAATATTATTGTTTGTGAAATCTCACCCCTTCTGTTTGCCCACCATGGGTAACTAACAGGTAACCAAGAATAGTTGATGTCGTGTGAGCTTTCCTTCTCATGTGTCTTAGGTGCTCTGATACGTAACGGGATGGGAACTTTGTTATTGTTTTTCTATTCCTTACGTATTGTTTTTGAAGATTTATGACTATGTTTTTAGATTGGATTTGTATGAGACATTTATGAAGAGGCCTTCGTGCCAAAGACTGTTTTAGTTATTGAAATAAATTCCGCTGCGAAGTATTAAAGATCTTGTATTTGAATTTTAAAGGATAAATAGTTATTTATTCAGTTTATGATTTTAAGAAAAGAATGTGACATTCCGTTTATGTTGAAAAACTCTGATTATTTATGCGAAATTTTTATGTTGGGAAAACGGGGTGTTACAAGAGTAAAGGTTCGGAGTAAAACAACAGCAAATTGACAAATATCAGTATCAGAAAATAAATTTGAATGAGTATTTTTAGGTCCAAAATCAGGGTACAACAATCGTGCTTAGTGTGCAGTTGCCGTCGTGAGTGGCCTTGCCTTCACTGTGTCGTCTAGGTCGCTCTGATACGTAACGGGATGGGGTTATATGCTATAACATGCTTCATTCTCTTACGTGGATAATATGTTATTTTTATTATGTCATGGAATATGAACTATTTTGATGGGGCCTACGTGCCAAACTGATTTATGATTTTTGAATTAAATATTCCGCTGCTATGTTAAAGATATTGTGAAGGTTAAATTATTATTTAACTGTTTTTGGATTACGTTTCTATGTGATATCCCGTTTATGGTTGTTACTCTGATAATTGTTTATGAAATTTTGTATATTGGGAAAACGGGGTGTTACACATACAATGCATTCTACATTACAAAACCAAGTCAATTCTAGTCTGTTATGACATGTAATTAAGAACGACAATTCCAGAGGACACACACTATACTAAGTCATAAACAATAACGTTACATAATTTTTCAAGATTCATTAACATTAAATCAATTCAACATTACGTGAACATTATACGGATGATTGAAATTCAACAAAAGTGCAACATTAGACAACACATTACACAACGATACACAAATAAAAATCTCTACCAACAGTCTGAGCAGCTGCAGTTTGAACGAACATAGAGATATAACATAATATTTTCAACCATAGACCTAAACATAAAAATCTATGTCGCTATCGTCACGAATAACCCGATGAGTCGTTTTCCACGCGTCTTCATCTTTATCCGCCCTCAAATCTACACACGGTACATGTACAAATACACGAGATGTAGTATGATTTTCACCAAGATAAACAAATTATTTGTTAGGTTGTGACTTCAACTCATCCATTGTGTCAGTCGGAGTTAAAAAAAACTTTAATTGTCTTCTTCAAAGTAGAGTATCAAACATGAGCTTTAATCTGAGCATCTTTAGATATGTTGAACTTCACAAAATTTTATGAAATATCAAATATAAGAATAAAACAAAATGAAAGGTAAAGTATAAATTTGCCAAAACATAGACATATATTTATATTAAATGCGGAACATTAATAACAAAGAAAATTGTTGGTGTTTTGTCCACCACATAATATATTTATATAATTTATAAAATGTTAGTAATATATTGAACACAAAAAATGGAATTACGTTATCTACCATAAAAATATGTCGGTGTGATATCGGAAAAAAAAAAAAAGATGAACACCAATAAAAAAGTTTCATATTCCATCTAACGGAATTGAATCATCTTCATCTTCCGCAATAACTTCAAATTCTTCATTTTCTTTTTCAGTAGTATCACACAAAATTGGATTGTTTCAATTTGACTCATTTTTTAGTCATGACAGTTTGTGTCTCTTTTCAATGATCATGAGGTCTCAGAACCAGGTTTGTTGATCCAAAATTTAAATTACCATGATGATGCCTCTTCACTCTTGTAGTTTCCGCTCCGTAGATGATGGAGGTAGTGGACATCATTCTTTCAAAAAAAAAAAAAAAAGAACAAAATGATTTGAGATTAATCCAAGAAACATGATGTGGGTTTAAGGGTTAAGCGGTGGCCTGCCTCTAATTGAGAAAAATGTCTCTGAAATTCCAATTTCAAGATTTGTCAACTCCACCACAACCATATTGTAATAGGTTGCAATGATGCCACCCATATCCGGCACCGTAAACCACTTATCTTCAAGTACAATACCACTACTATTTTCGAGATGATGCAATCCATTCAAGATATAGTTAAAACGATCATCACTAAAATATATCTGAATATAGTCTCTCCTATGTTCTTTCACCTCTTGAATAAGTGTTATGTGAACCATAACATGACTTTCTTTCATCAAACACATGTACTCAGCTATAGCCCGAAACCCACAATTTTCATTGCCTTTAACATCCAAAATTTTCCTAATAAATGGTCTCATGAATTTTGGCATATAATGAATAGGAATCGAGGCATATCTTTCTTTGAGTTAAGAAGTTGACGCAACATCTAGAAAACCCAAGGTATGTTCTCCTTTTTAGCCGTCAGAAATGCAAAAGCAATCGAATTTGTCATATCGGTTGAGGTGACCTCAATTATCACAAACAATGGCATCCTGTACAAGTCTATTTTATTGGTGGAGTCAAGGATCAAAACTGTTGGAAAATTGTTAAACAACTTAATCGATTCGAGATGAGCCCAAAATATGTCTTGAATAATAGCACTCTCATATTGTGTTCTTGTGAAATAAACATATTTGTACTCTTCGAACTTTGACACTAGATATTGCATCTCCATCTTATCATATGTGATTGTTTTTTTTTAATTTATGACGTTCATTGTATACTTATTTGACACTAGATATTTTTTGAATGTGTAGGTAAAAAAAAAAAATGCACTTATACAAATTATGGTTTCATTGTATACTAAAGTAATTGTGCAATTTGGTGACTTTGATGACTTTAGTGTATTTTAGATGAGAAAGAATGATAGACGTGTGATTAAATTAAATTATTTTGATGCAAGAGAATTATTAAAATTAGGAAAGAGATAAAAACAAAATCATGAAAGTCACCAAACTCAAAATCAGATAGTTACTCTCTTTTTACCTACAAACTTTAATTAATATGCTTAATTGCACTTTTAACCCCCTATCTTTTCAAAAGTTGCGATTTTGGCCCTCTAACTAATTAAAATACAAAACAGTCCCCTATGTATTGGATCTTTGGCATTTTTGGCCCCGAAGACCACTTTTGACTTAGTCTTCGTTGACGTGGCACCCACATTACTTAAGTGAGGTGCCACGTGTCGACTATTGTGGGTGCCACGTCAGCGAAGACTAAGTCAAAAGTGGCATTGGATGCCAAAATTGCCAAAGATTCAATACATAGGGGCTATTTTGTATTTTAATTAGTTAGGGGGCCAAAATCGCAACTTTAAAAAAAATAGGGGGTCAAAAGTGCAATTAAACCTAATTAATAATTGGGCATTTGACTTAGTCCACCTTGACTCACACACCACTATTCCAACACCACTTCTTGGTAACTTCTTTAACCACATGTAAAGACACGGTTTCATGTTTTCCTCTTCGCATATAACTAAAACTTCTATGCTAGCTACTATTACAACACACCACTTGCTAGTTTCTCTTTTTTGTAGTTTCAAAACTATGTTGAAGCAACTTTTCGTTTTGGATTTGGTGTTGATATTTTGTGTTCTAGCATTGGCCTCAGCTCAAAGTGCAAACAATGTGACTGCTACATATCAGTCTTTCAATTTAACACAAACTAAACAAGGTATAGGAAACAAGTGGAACTTGAACACATCAGGTGTGTTCTGTGCAGCTCAAGATGGTAACAAACCATTGTCATGGCGAAGCAAATATGGTTGGGCTGCCTTTTGTGGACCTGTTGGTCCTGTTGGCAAATCTGCTTGTGGCAAGTGCTTAAATGTATGTATATATGTATAATGTTAGCACTTTACTTCTTATTTTATTTTTGTCAAATCGTTTGTAGAGAATCTCACACATAACGCGGGTTCAAATATCCACGCCCTAAAATGTCTTTGTAGGTTACATCCACCTAAACTGTATTTTTTCTTTGTAAGAACTTTCTCTTAAAAAACAATACATTTTTTTAACTATCTCGAGGTGGAATTGAATCTCTTCGACTATGTAACATATTTAAAATGCAAAAACAACTAGTATTTGGTTATATTTTCTATCAGGTGAACTTTAGGAGCAATCCAAGAAAACAACTAATATTTGAACTTTACGTGTTAAATCCGGACCTTAAGGGCAATCAATGTGAAAAAAATATTTAAAATATTGTTAGTTTCACGTAGAAAGTACATAATTGACTATAATTTTGATGGTTGAATTAGTCATTCACTTAGTATTGATCGACTTCGTCCCGAGTGAATGTTGAACTCCGGTGGTTCAATTCAAACCAAAGATTTTATTGATTTTGCCACTCCTAATTGCAGGTGACAAACCAAGATGGTGGGAATTCGGCAGTGCAACAAAAATCAATAACTCCGACCACCCAAACAGTAAGAATTGTAGATGAGTGTAGCAATGGAGGGCTTGACTTGGATATGGATGTCTTTGACCTGCTTGACACATCTGGGGATGGCAATGCTCAAGGTTACCTTTTGGTGGATTATGAATTTGTGGACTGTGGTACTACTACTTATCTCTTTTACCTTATTATAGTTCTAATTTCAATAAAAAAAATCATCCACATAGTTGTTTTTAGGGTTAATAGTGTTTTACCATGTAATATACGACATTTCCGGTTTATCGATGATATAACAGAAGGTAAATCGAAATTTTCTCAAATTAACAGGAGTAAACCAAAATTTGCTCAAATTGCATGGGGAAACCGAAATTTCCTCAAATTATAGGGGGCAAAAATTTTCATGAAGGTCTAAAATCAAAAAATCTTCAAATTACAAGAACGAAATCAAAAAAAAAAATTTTACAGGATGGAAAATTGGAAATGACCTATATTACAGAGGGTAAAGTACTGTTAACCCTTGTTTTTTATTATAGGATGTTTTTTTCTCATTGATAAAAAAAATATGACATAAAAATTTCATTCAATAAAAAATAATAGTAGTACAAAAAGATTGCTGTTAAAGTAAATATCACAAACAAATTTTTTTTAGGGAATTTGTAAATATTACAAACAATTTGATGAGTGAATATATGGAACTATGCATTGTTCTTGTCCAAATATGCATTGTTCTTGTCCAAATTAACTTTTAAATTCACGTGATACCCACTATTTGTCGGATGCTTCACATGATGAGATTTGTTGACTACATGACTTTGACTTAGGAGTATACATTTAGATTCACTGTATATTGGACAAAAGATTAAACATTTTTGTTCAAGGGTCCCTCTTGCATGGTCCAGCGACTCTTTTTCACCTAGCTAAAAAGATTATATCAGTAAAAAATAACTGTAAAAATAGCTGTATTATATATATATATATATATATATATATATATATATATATATATATATATATATATATATATATAAACGTTCATATGAAGTTTCACCTAGCTAAAAAAAATTGTTCCTAAATAATTCTTTGACATGGAATCATTCATTCATAACTTTTTCAAATTAAGCTTTCAAACATTATTGATCATCTTTTTAATTTAATTATCTCATTTCGTTGTTTTCTAATTTGAATTGAAGTTTATCTTGTAAATTAGGTTAAAACATAATTTTTCATTTTGTATTTTATTAATGAATAAATTATTTGAAATTTTGTGATTGGTTGCTTTTAAAGGTGATCTGTTAGCTTCGACTTTACCTAAGAATTTCTCCAATAGCTCAACTACCGTATCTCCGACACCAGCACCAACACCATCACCAACATTCTTATCGCCTAATCCTTTATCAAATCTTACTCAAGAAATTCATCGTGCTACAACTAGTATGTACTTCACCCTTCTACCTCTTTGATCATAAATTTTGTAATCTATAAGACTATTTGTCTATAAAATTATTATTAAATTAGTCACTCATTTTGCTCTTTGAGCTTATGATTATTTGCAGGTAGTCACTCTAATTGGCAAATGAAAAGGAAAGTCATTATAGGTAATATATGAAACTTCAGTTTAAACGTTATCAATCTTTAATTAATACTTTTTGTTAAGTAATTAACACCTTATACTTAATGTGTGAGTTTCACTTACATACTTTTTAAACAAAAATAAATAAATAATACTAGATAATCAATCTTAAATCACGTGTCTTCCATATTTTTAACCTAAAATGATTTATATTTTAGCATGTCTTTGAGAACATTAATGTTTGTGAATTCTAACCGAGATTCTATGCTCAACTTTGCCAAGACATTTATAATCAAGAGTTAGAAGGAGATAACTGACACACCAAATAACTACATGCATAAGAAAAGAAAATATAAGTCTTATTTATTCCTCTTAAAATAAACTTTATTTATTCAGCTTAGTTTCTTCCATCAGCACGTAATTAATAAATTTTCCTTAAATACAGGTGTTGTAAGTCCAGTTATGGTTGTATTGATAATGTGCATCATTATTTATTGTCTTAGAAGCAAGTCATCAATACGACAGGGAAGGTTTCGGTTTAGAACCAAGAATGATAACAATATTGAAGCATTTTTAAAAGACCATGGAGCTTTATTGCAGAAAAGATATAAATTTTCTGAAATAAAGAAAATGACAAACTCTTTCAAGGTTAAACTTGGTCAAGGAGGCTTTGGTGTTGTGTACAAAGGAAAGTTATTCAATGGTTGTCACGTTGCTATAAAGATATTGAATCCATCCAAAGGAAACGGTGAAGAATTTATTAATGAGGTTTCTAGTATTTCTAGAACCTCACATGTTAACGTTGTTACCCTTCTTGGATTTTGTTTTGAAGGCACAAAAAAAGCACTCATATACGAATTTATGTCAAATGGTTCTCTTGACAAATTTATTTACAATAAGGGACCTGAAACAATTGCATCTTTGAGTTGGGAGAATTTGTATCAAATTGCAAAAGGGATAGCTCGTGGGCTAGAGTACTTGCATAGAGGATGTACCACTCGAATTTTACATTTTGACATAAAACCACATAACATTCTTTTAGATGAAAACTTATGTCCAAAGATTTCAGATTTTGGACTTGCAAAACTCTGTCCAAAACAAGAGAGCATTATTTCAATGTCAGATCAAAGAGGGACAATGGGATATGTAGCTCCAGAAGTGTGGAATAGACATTTTGGAGGAGTTTCACACAAATCTGATGTTTATAGTTATGGAATGATGTTGCTAGAAATGGTTGGAGGGAGGAAAAACATCATTGCTGATGCAAGTCACACTAGTGAGATATACTTTCCACATTGGGTATACAATAGGCTAGAGCTTGGCACTAATCTGAGACCTGATGGGGTTATGGATACAGAAGAAGATGAGATTGCAAGGAGAATGACTATTGTGGGTTTATGGTGCATTCAAACATTTCCAAGTGATAGACCTACAATGAGTAAAGTGATTGAAATGTTAGAAGTTACAATGAATTCACTGGAAATGCCACCAAAACCATTACATTCATCTCCCACTAGATCAGTATCA
Organism: Medicago truncatula; assembly: GCF_003473485.1. Lineage (NCBI taxonomy): Eukaryota > Viridiplantae > Streptophyta > Magnoliopsida > Fabales > Fabaceae > Medicago > Medicago truncatula. The sequence goes on along the minus strand of NC_053047.1, from coordinate 38,569,917 downwards.
GAGTCTTCTTAACCTTTTCAAATGAAGACAATCTCCATCCCTTTAATCTTCTTGTTAAGCAATTGAGTTCAAGTGTCTCATATAGTTTTTATATTTATTGCAAGCTCATTAACAATTGATCATGTAAATTAAACTGTACTCCCTCCATTTCTTTTCTTTTGATGATTTAGAAATTCAAATGTATTCCAAAACATTAGATGTTGTAGTGAATTTATTATTGTTTTCTCAAGTTTATCTTTATTGGAAAACACCTTAAACTATTAAAATAGTTGTGACCTTTGGTTTATCACATGTGAATTTAATGATAAATAAGGATATTTTAATCAAAAATACACAAATATTTATATACTTTAATTACTCCTTAAAATTTGTGCTAAGAACTAAAATATCAAAAGAAAAGAAATGGAGGGAGTATGTTACATATGCTACAAATGGAGAACAAGCTATACTAGAAAATGTTTTTATTTTATGTGGAAGTCACTAGAAAGCCGTGATTGAGAGGGATATACTAATGGCTTAAATATGATTTTCGTCCTTGTAAAAAAAAAAGTTTGAAAAATATCCCTGTAATTTTTTTTTTGTTTGAAAAAGGTCCATGGCCCCACATTTTTGAAGATATGACATGGGTTTTGCCACGTGGCAGTTGCTGACTGTGCAACTTATGCCACGTGGCACTGATGTGACAGTTCACGTAATTAAAAATTTAAAATTATTTTTAAAGTAAAAAAATATGAAAATAAATTCAAAAATCATTAAAAAAATCGAAAAAAAAAACTGTTAAAATTAAATTTTCGACCATTAATTTTTTTTAATTTAAAAATTATATTTATTTCTTCATATTTTAAAAAAAAAATTAAAAAATCATTTCATTTTTTTTCGAAATTTCAGATTTTATAATTTAAAAAAAAAAAAATTTGAAAATTATATGATAAAAATAATTTCAGAAAATAATTTTAATATTTTTTATATTTTAAAAACAATTTTTAGAAAAATTTAATATTATGTGGCATAAGTTGCACAATCAGCAACTGCCACGTGGCAAAAACCATGCCACTTCAACGTTTTAGTGGGGCCGGGGACCTTTTTCGAATAATTTTTTTTTTTTACAGGGATGTAATTCAAAGTTTTTTTTTTACAGGGACGAAATTTAAAACCGATCCAAATTACAGGGACTGATATCTTATTTAAGCCTATTCTAATTAATATGTGTTATGAAATATTAAACATATTAGTAAAATATTCATTTTCGCCCATAATAATGACATCTAATTTTTTTATTTTTTTTGGGGTGATCTAAAATTTATGATAAATGCTAATATGTGTCGGGTACATGTTGAAAAATCAAGGATGAAAATGATGTATTGAAAATGTGTCATAATATATATGACTTAAGTACATACGTTAGCATAACAAATTTTTTATTCAATGTGACGATTGTAACGACACATAAATTAAAAAAGGATTTGTCTAACCTGTGCAAACTTGCACATGTTAAGGCTACTAAAAATAGTAATTTTTCTTTGAAAACCAATAATTAATTATTAAAAACCTACATATTTAATATAAAATGCACAAGTTCCAAGTCAAAGTTACTACTTTAAATTTGTTAACATGTGCAAATTTACACATGATAGAAAAACCCATTAAAAAATTATAATTGAAGGTATCAAATCCTTTGCAATCATTGAAGAGTCCGCTGGAATCCACACCCTTAAATATTTTATCTTACTTGTTTTTAACATTCAGTTCTCTTCATCTCTTAAAAAATATTCAGATGTTTTATTTAAATAGACCTCTCCTTTCAGAGTAGAGGATCCAGTTCCATAGTTGAATGAACATTTCCTCATAAATGCTATGTATATCGAATTTGTTTTCACGAATTTATCCCAAGGAGTATTATTTAGTTGCATAAAGCGAATTTTAAATTGAGGCATTTTAAGTGTGTTGACATAAAAACTTAAAAATTAAGAACACTAAATGTATAATTTTATTTGAGGCATGTGACACTAAATATGAATATTATTCCCAATCAAATATTTTAATATTGATTCATCAAACTGCGAGAGTTTAACTCCTTTCGTTAGACTCAACCTAGGGCAAGCACTTTTTAAAAGCAAATAACATTATATTCATAGAAATTTGAAGAAAAAAGAATTTAAGATACCTATAATCAATAAAGTAGTTACCTCTGGGATCAAACTTGCAACATGAACTAAAAATCTACAACTCTCCATTTAACTATTAATTAACTGAGCTAGATGCGAAGATGTTTAAAGAATTTGACATATAGAAATATATTTAAAGCAAAAAATATTAAGGACCTATATATGAGGCTTAAAAAATTAGGAGGTATATTATATCTATGAAGTTCCTCTTCTCTTGGTGGCTGGGTTTTGGTGCTTTGCAGTGGCAGTTATTGGTGCTTAGGTGGTGGATGGTTTTGAATTTATCACATTTTTGCTCGATCAATTGGTTGGAATGACATATTTTTGTTGTCAGTTTCATGTAGCAATATTTTGGTGTTGTTATATCATGATACATGTTGTGCTCTTGGAGCTGCTGCCTTGCATATTCCTTAATTTTGTGATAGCAATCTTTTGGCTATGCATTTGTATCTGGTATTTAGGACAGTTTATGGTGTAGTCTTCATGCTGTGTTGGCATCTCTGATCAATGTTGGGAGGTTTGTTCCTTTGCATAGATGGATGTGGCTCTTTAGTGTGGGTAATGTTGGGCGAGTCCTTCTCAAGTAGAGCCACACACAAAATAAGAAAGAAAAAAAAAACATAAAAAATAATGAAAAGAAAAAAAGGTGTTTATGTGTTGTTTGGCTTTGAGCCCACATATGTGTGAGCAGTGATATAAAAGCGATTTAATACCTACGAAACTTGCTCATTATTCATAAACATAATTTTCTTTTCATCTTTACTTATAATACAAAGATTTTGTAGAGAGCAAAGCCTTTTAGTACTATTAGTAACCATCCGTTAACATTGGTATAGCTTATCATTGAACGTTATTCTTTTTACTTCTTAAATTTATAGAAAATGATATTTCAAGCGAAAAATATCATCCGAGCATTTTCAGACACAGTTGGCATTTATTGATTGGAGCATGTTTTTCATCGTCATGTGTTTTCCACCACCTCCTCCATGTATTCCGAAAATAACACAATTTAATTGGAGCATGTTTAATTCGCGAGACCTTCGTTATAAAGGTTGTCGCTTATATAGCAATTTTTTTTTCCGATTGTTGTTGGTCGAGTGACACTTAATTGTTATTCGGCTCTCCATTAGTAGTTAAGTGTAGTTCCAAACATTTTAGATCGATTTCAATATTCCTTGTAAAACATTGAATTTGAGCTTGCCCAAATGTCTTTTTACGAATACAAACACTTAAAAAGCACAGTTTAGTGTCTTTCTGAGAAGTACTTTTGGAGAAAAACATTGTATATCATGTCTGAAAATATATTTCGTGAGGTTTTTTTTATAGAAAATGGATGGTTAAAGTTCTTTTAGAAGAAAAATACCATGAAATTGGTTTCAAGACCAAATTATTAGAAACAAACATTCCATTTGATAGGGTTTTAAATTGAGAAATAAAAATCTACATCTATCATAAACTTGTCATTTATGGGACACCATGCATTTGGTGCACAAAGAAGATAAAAATAAAATAAAAATGAAAGAGGACACTTCTAGAAAAATGATAAAAGGTAAGGGTCTACTTAAAATCTGCAGATTCGCTTTAATATTTCTTATGTCAAGCTCTCTTAGAAGGAGAAAAAAAAAATACTCCTAATTCTAGTCTAATTTCAAATTACTTAATATATTTATTATTTTTCTCAAATATATCCTTTTTAGAAAATATATTTTTTCTCAAATATATTAATACAAAAAGAACAATTTAGTCCCCTAAAAAAAAGAAGTAATAATACTTCACAAAATATTCACATTAATCAATATACGTCAAAATTGTTTATAAAAAGAGTGACCAAAGTAGTTGTATCCCTTCTTTTTTTTCTTACCAAATTTAATATTAGTCTTTCATAAAAAAATCCTGAAAACTAATATCCTATTTGGACATTTGACTTCATCCACAATATTGTCTCACAAATCTAACCGCTAAATACTTATTGTTTTCCTCAAAATCGTGGCTTGATTTTCGTTTTCACGATCTCCTTGGTTTTTTTTTTTTTTTTTTGGCTAAAATATGGTTTTAGTCCCTGCAAATATGGCTCGTTTTGATTTTAGTCCCTGGTAAAAAAAATTTGTTTTTGGTCCCTAGAGGGACTATTTTCAAAAACAAAAAATTTTGCAAGGACCTTTTTTAAAAACAAAATATTTTGCAATGACCAAAAACTACAAAATTGGTTCAGTTATAATGTGCCACGTATGCAAATCATCACAAAAGTGGGGTCAGGGACTATTTTCAAAAACAAAAAATTTTGCAGGGACCAAAAACAATTTTATTTTTACCAGGGACTAAAACCAAAACGAGGCATATTTGCAGGGACTAAAACCATATTTTAGCTTTTTTTTTACAGCTTCCAGCTGTCTAAAACTGCTAAAAACTAATTGAAAAACAGACGATACATGGCAGACATCTCCAAATATACATGTCATAACTCCAACATGTCAATACATAAAATCTCTGAATCCCGACAAAAGGGTAAAAATTTCAACAACATCAATAATAACCCGAAATAAAGATATCGGCTGACATCCTAGATCAGAGTCTAATCTAAGACATCAAACGTATAAATAGAGGTAGTGTAACACCCTATTTTATTATTTATTTATTTTATCGAGTTTAGTGTCTTTTTGTATAATTTAATTGAATAATTGTGATATGTTATATGTTGGTAATTATTAGTAGCTTAATATGAGCATTATTAGTGAGGGAATATAATTAAATTAGATTAATGAGACATAAAGGCAGAACTGGAATAAGGGAGAATATGTAAGTTAAGAATAGGAGGGGTTATGAATAGAGAGTCAGAACACGTAAAAACAGTTTTTGGGAGAAAAAGAGAAAGTGAGAAGTCAGATAAGAGAAGAGCATTGTGAGAGGGCAAGGGAAAGCTTAAAGAATTCAAAGTTCATCCAATCTAAGGTAAGGGTGAGACTAACCATCTTTAATCATGAGTCTATAATTCTGAAAAAGGGTTTAATTTTATTGTTGTTGATAATTGTGATGTTAAAGAAGTTGGGGTTGGCAAAAGAAGTTAGGGTTTTCAATTTGCAATTTGATTCTTTAAAGTGTAACTAATCCAATGAATTAATGTGAAAGTTGATGTTTAGGTTGTAGAGTAACCCTAGGTAATGTTTTCTATCAAATTGGGATCGAATGGGGTCAAAAATTGAGATTTTGAATAAAAGTGATTTTAAGTGTTTTTGGAAAATAAGTGATTCTGGGATAAGCTGTTTTTGGAGATTTAAAAATACGATTTTTCAGTAAAATATGATAGGATTTATTTAATAGGCGCGTAGGCGAAAACGAAATTGGAATCGGGATAACAGTTGAGTTTTTACGTGCGAAATGATAAAACCGGAAAAAAAAAAAAGAAAAAAAAAAAAACCAGGACTGCACAGAGCTGCAGCGCAGGTCACTAACTACTGTCTGCCCACGCCTGGGTGTGTAACACCCCATTTTTCCAATATAAAAATTTCAAACATATAATCAGAGTAATCATCAAATAACGGGATATCACATTCTTAAAAATCTTAAATCATAGGTAAATATATAATAATTTATCTTTCATCAACAAAACAGCAGCGGAATTAAATTCAAATCATCATAAAGTCTTGGCACGCAGACCTCATAAATATACTCAGTCAAATGACATAAAAGCATAGCATATACACAAAGGAAGAGAAAACAAGCAAAAAGGTTCCCTCCCGTTACGTATCAGAGCAACCTAAGACTCAGTGAGGATAGGCCACTCACGACAGCAAACTCAGCAACTCTAAGCTCAATCACCTGCAAGTTACTCATACGAAGAGCAACATTTTCAAGCAGAAGGGGTGAGATTTCACAAAACAATAATATTAATCAATATAATACAACGATCATATTTAACAACATGAACATCAATATAAGAATCATAAACATCATCACATTACAGATAATAGTATATCATTTATCACTTCATTAAAGCATCATAAATCTCATAACATCTTAACATCTCGACTCGACAATGCGACTATGCAACCTAGACATCTCATATGCATGTGGTACCAATACAGGGCATGAGCCCCCATCGCTATAAGTATTAATATACTTCAGGGCATGAGCCCCCATCGCTATTCGAGCTAAAGCTCCATCGTGTTGAGTACTAAGCTCCAGGGCATGAGCCCCCAACAATGTATGCTAATGCATGGACTCGATCTCTTAAAAACATCTCGTTAATCATCTCTTATATATCCAGTAATTTGGAGGTTCAACACGTTCATCTCAGAAGACTTATGCAACTAGTTAAATACCAATAGCAGCATAGGCAGATCACAACATCTACATGACATTATAATATCAAATGCAATTTCAATAACCTTTTTAATATTCAATAACATCTCAAGTAATACACATTCACCAAGTCACATCCTAATTAGCATCAAAACATCTTAAACAGCTTTACAAATTATCTCTAACATCAACATTAGGTCTCACTACTACCCAGGGGTCCATCTCTAATCAAAACATGCGACACAGGTCGCATTAAACTCACTTGCACTCAATTCTGGAAGTACTCGCGAGGCAAGGGCATATGCTCACCATGGCGAGTACAAGCCAGGTTCCCAATAAAGGTTGTTCTAGGTCCAATCTCATCCTACATTCATTCCTAATCATTACTAGGTATGTTCAGGCACTCAAGGACATCCAAGTATCAACTCAAATGTCAAAATTGCAAAATCTTGCATGCTCTCTGCTCTAGCTCGCTATGGCGAGTAGGACTGCTCGCTGTGGCGAGCTGCATTGCGCAACTCGCGAGGCGAGCGATGAATATCGCTACGGGCAGAATACAGTTTTCACCTAAAAATCACCAACTCTCATAATTTTCACCAAGGACATCCAAGTACCAACTCTACATCAATCTAACCAATTTTCACCATTTAATCATAATTTTCTCACCAATTGACCTAGTTTTCGTTTCCTCCAATTCAATCATAATCTTTGCTAAATATAATCAGATGAATTACATGATCAATAATATTGTAGAGTTAGTCTCACCCTTACCTTATACAATGAAATCGCAGCCCTCTCTTCGGATTCTCCCTTCAATGGCTCTTTCTCCCTCTTCCAAAAGTTTTCACGTACAATAAGTTTTTTCTAAGTTAGGTTTTCCCTATTTATATCTCTCACACTCAATCTTATCTTATCTCACTTTCTCCCCCAAAACTCTCTAAAATCTTAAAACAACCCTCAAACTCAATATTTATTTATTTTTCAAATCTTATTTTATAAAACAACAAAATAAGTCTTATCTTCTCATAAAATCACATAAAACATCACAAATCACAATTCATCGCTAATCATCTAAATTCATTGTAAATCACACATATATTATTTAAATATAATATAACTCATCTAGACTCAATTAAATAATTAATAAATCGAAACGGGCGTTACAGGGTGCAGCTTGCCAGCACCTAGGCGCCGAAAGACAGCCCTCATGGGTGACTGCTTTGTTGTGCCTTCGTTTGCGTGCTGTCAGGACTTCGGTTTTTGAGTTTTTGTGCTTTTTCACCCTTTTTCTGATTTGAATTGACCTTTGGTGTAAACATGAAGGTTTTAGATAATTATGTTATATTTCCAATGGCGTTGGTTTGACTTGAAAATGTTTTGTGGATTTTGAGTTATGATGAAAACACTTCAAGTAGGTCTTGAGGAAATTTTAAAGAAACTTAGCATAACTATTTCCAAGTCATTCCAATACTTATGGTTTGGTTTCTAAACTTCAAACTTGAGTAATAAAGGGTTAAATTAAGGTATGAATGCTTGAGTTTCGTAACTATAAGTGTGTTGATGAAATTATTGTTTATATGCGAAGAATAATGTTGATTAATTGTGAAATTGTGATGCGAAGTTGATGTTGCTTCTGTTGCATTTTAATTGTGTCATTGCATAATAATTTCATACACTCACCAAGCAAGCAATAAACTATTCTTGCACGTTGTCTACCCATTCATACAAATAGGTAGGCGGTCCACCATAGACCACTGGGATTAGCTTCACATGAATCATAAACAAGAATAAGCAAACATAAGCATTCAAGGATTTTATGCATAACTCATATACATACCCATCCCTCCTAGAATACTAACATCACATGATTATTATTCCCCATTTCATACACCTCAAGCTATCACATTACTAACATAACATAGCAAACATATTCATCATGTCATCGACGTAAGCTCATCATTTATCAACATCAATCAAAGAAAGGATTACTCACCTTATTCCTCATTTAACATACTTAACTCAACAAGTACAATTCATCATTTCAAAGTTATAAACAAACCATCATCATTATCAAAGAAATCACCACATCATATATATATATATACACACACACACACACACACACACACACACATAGATATACAATTCTCACCTCATTACTATTACCAAAATAATTATCATCAAATAGATTCACCAAGTGTATAAGCACAAGCAAGTAAGGCATGCAATTAGAGCATAGTTCAATTATTTACAACCATCAACAAAATCCACCAATGTACATATACACCAATCCACACAATCACAACATTCACCAAATTCCACCAATGCACAAATTCATCAAGTCACATATTCAATTATGACACGCCTCATCAATTACACAAATGCATGCAATGTTCTAGACTCTTCTAGATGCATGCGGTACCGTCACCAACAACAAAGGTCGTCACCTCATGATGCAACAAAAACATCATATGTAAGATTTGACATCCGTCTTACATTTCAACGAAGTAAAAGTTCACCACCCTTTTACAACATATATGACTCAATATGACTATGATGCATGGACATACAAGCAAAGACTCGACAAAGCAAAATCATCTCATATATTCAACAACAACAATGTAAGAGATCACCTCCATTTACATTGATCAACTTCAACAACAATTGCATTATCAAGTATTTACTTCCACACAATCAACAAGTCACAATTCAAATAAGAGTCATCACCACATTATCATTAACATAATCATTATCACAACTATCAACCAACATCACAACAACTTCATACAGTTTCTCACAATTCAAGTAAAGGAGAAAATACAACACCTTATGATAAACATCATATTCAAGAAGACATAGGTTAAATACTTTTAAACATCATAATTAAACTCTTAATACTCAAGTTTTGAAATTTGGAAACAAACCATAAGTTTTGGGTTGACTTGGAAATAGTCATGCTAAATTTACTTAAAATTTCTCCAAGACCTACTTGGAGTGTTTTCAACATAACTCAAAATCTAAAAATCATTTTGATGTCAAATCAAAGTCATTGGAATGCTAATTCAATTATCTAAAACATAAATGTGTGAAAAAGATGCAAGAACACGAAAAAGGAAAAGTTGTCACTAAATTTCGCCAATAGCGAAATTCTGGCTATTAGCGAAATTTTTCCAGATAGAATTCGCCAATAGCAAGTTTCTAGTGAGTTTTCCCCTGTTGATACAGTTTTTACACTATTTTTCACCCAAAAATCCAAATTTTGATCCCCTAACACCCAAATTCTTCCCTAAAGTTTGTTTATAAGTTTATGTACTTAAAAGACAATCTAAACAAACAAACAAACAAACAAACAAAAGTCATGGATTCATTCGCTTCGTTCTTCGATTCAACACCTCGATGGAATTTCAATACTCTCAAAAACTTCAATCAGATTTCTCCCAGCGTTTAGAATCACCTCAAACAGGTTTATTTGACCTTGTGTTTTGTTGTAGTCGCTGCTGCTATTGGAGCTTACCTCCATGTCCTTCTCAACATTGGTGGTATTCTTACCACAATTGCGTGCTTGGGAATTAGTGTTTGGTTACTCTCAACACCTCCTTCTGAAGAGCGAATGAGGTTGACTTTGTTGATGGCCGCGACACTGTTTCAGGGTGCCTCTGTTGGACCCTTGATTGATTTCTCTATTCAAGTCGATCCAAACATCATCTTCAGTTCATTTGTCGCAACTTCCTTGGCTTTCGGGTGTTTCTCTGGAGCAACTTTGGTTGCTAAGCGTAGGGAGTACCTCTACCTTGGTGGCTTGGTTTCTTCTGGGTTGTCCATTCTTATATGGTTTCACCTTGCTTCTGCCATCTTTGGAGGTTCAATGGTTCTTTCAAGTTTGAGTTGTATTTTGGGCTCTTTTATCCTTGAAGCATGCTCTGACCTTGTTTAGTGATTTGGTTGCAGTTTTTTTCCGGAATCTAGCCATCATTTTGAATAATTCCGGCAAGAGGGCTGAGGAGGAGAAGAAGAAAAAGAAGAGAAGAGAATAATTTTCTTACCAATCACACTTGTTTGACTCTTATCCTGTAATCTTTGGATGATAGTAAGATACAATAACAATTGTCTGAAGAGTGTTCTCAACGTCTTGAACTTATTCCCAACTATGTAGTTAGTCATGTTTCTGCTTTATAACACATGTTGACATGTTATTTTAGTTTTCTAATAAAAGAGGTTATTACGTACTTAAAAGACAATCAAAATCATATAGAACTTGAAATCAAAACAACATTTCAACAATTTCAACAATGTTTCACCAAAACTCTCAACAACAACTCAATTCACATCAGAATTCCATAATTATGAAAACTCATGGTATCAATTCATCACCAACACATCTCATAACAACAACAAAAATTAACCATGAATTCATCAACAATCCAACAACAACAACAACATCATTCTTCATCAATTTTGAGCAACACACAAAATATACCCATATATACATATCAAGCATGCCAATTCAACATCTACAACACAATTATCATCAAATTCACATACTTAAACATTGCATCAAAACATAAGCACGAATTTCACCAATTATAATCACAATAATCACTTTTCACAAATAAGCACTTTTGAACTTGAGAAGGAAAAGAGATTATACAAAGGATTATGAATGAAAACTAGTCCCCTTACCTTAAATCTTCACAAATCTAAGCTAGTGCTTCACTTTAACTCCAATCCCTTGAGTCTCTACCCTCTTTTTGCTCTTCAAGTTCTTCCCTCTTCAAAACCCTCTCTCTAGCTCTTTCTCTCTCTACCTCTCTCAAAATATTTTGTGAGAATGAACAAATGATACTAGGTAACCTAGTTTTTCCAATAACTAAGGTTTAAATAGGCTCACCACTATTGAGCTTAACCCTTAATGTCTTAATGGACTCAACACACTCATTAACTAATTGAAAATGTTTCTGTTCACTTACGGATAAAAACAACAATAGTTACTGACTCTAAATTAATTACCTCACTTTCTAGCCACTTAATAAGAAGAATAACTATTCTCACTCAAACCACTAAAATAATTCTACATGGTAAAATTATTAGTTTACCTTTGTCCACAAAAAGACCAAAATACCCCTCTAGCATTAAAACCCACTAAAATACACACATAAGCAATTAATCACATACAAGCATATATAAAACACACAAAAACAATTAAAATAAATCTAACGAAAATGTAATGTTACACGGTGTGGGTTTAATATTTCTCATGTCCCAAATTATAAGTTCTCTTAGAAGGTAAAAGTTATTTCGAAATTTAAGCCTAATTTCAAATGACTAGAGGTATTTATTATTTTTCTTAAACATATCTTTTTAATACTATTGATTTATCTTAGGAGATAAAATGTTATTAATTTAAATATTTAAAAAAAGAAATTTAGTAATAATAATTAACATAATATTGACATTAATTAATTATACGTCAAAATTGTTTATAAAGAAACGGACCAAAGTAGTGGTATCCCTTATTTTTTCTTACCAAATTTAATGTTAGCCTTTCATAAAAATCCTGAAAATTAATATCCTAGTGGACATTTGACTTTGTCCACAATATTGACTCACAACTCTAACCACTAAAAGACTCGTGTCCAAGTTTTCTTCTACGCTACTTCCTTTTCCAAGTAACAAAAGCCACTATTACAACACTATGCTGGTTCCTACCGTGCAACATACTCCCTCCGGTCACATATATAAATAAAAAACAATTTTTTTAAGTATATTGAATAACTAATGTATCTAACATATAAATGTGACCGAATACATTAATTATTCAATGAACATAAAAATGTATTTTTTACTTATAAATGTAACCCAATGGAGTATAAAACTCATTATCTAAAAATTGTGTTAACCACGTAATAAAAAATGAAAAATATTGTGTGTCAAAAAACCAATACTTAAAAAAGCATATCATTTAATTACTATTATAAGTAAAAATCTACATTTTAGATTCATTAAATTAATGATATAATGATCTTTATTATAGACCACATACATTATTCAATTAATAAATCTAAAATGTTGATTTTTACTTATAATAGTAACTGGAGGGTGTACATATTAATCATTTACGGAACATAGTTAATATTGTGTGTTAAAAATCATTACTCAAATGAACAATATTCTGTGTTAAAAAATCAATACTCGAATAAAAACATTTGAATGAAATGGCAAGATCTCTTTCAACTTAATAAGAATTACTAAATTCAAATTCACTTTTAAGTCGTGTTAAACCAATAGATTGATATCTATATATGCGTGTAAAGAATATATTCAGTTATAAAAATAAAAAAATTAAAAACAAACATGTATATATTTTTTTTAATCCAATAAACACGTATGGTTAATCATCTCTAATAATGTGTGAATAAAGACAAGGCATTATCCTCATAAGTTCTTCCATTTTAGAAACCAAACAAACGCAAAGCATATTCGTAGAAAACAAGGGCAACTCAACTTATTACTTGTAAGAACAATCACTACACAACCATGGCAAGCAACATAAATGGTCTTGTTTTTGTGCTGCTCGCAGTGGCTAACCTTCTTCATGGATCCGTAGCTAAAACCTTCACCGTGGGTGATGGCTTAGGCTGGACTATCCCATCCGTTGGATCACAATTCTATGTCAACTGGGCGACCAATAAAACCTTCACCTCACGTGACACTCTTGGTATGTAAGACATCATGTAAATCTTAGCTATTAATATTAATAACTATAAATCAGATTATTTTAATTAATTTCTTTTAGCGAACAGTATTCAACTATCAATTGAATGCACACGCCGTTGCATGGGTAACAAAATCAGATTTCGATAGTTGCAATGGAACCAACGCACTTGCGGTTATGACAAAGCCTCCAGCTAAGGTGTTTTTCAATCTCAGCACTGTAGGGCAACAATATTTCATATGTACCTTTCCTGGTCACTGTTCTGCTGGTCAGAAACTGTCGATTTTCGTTGATGAAGTTTATGTTTTACCTACCTCTTCTCCTACGGCCCCCGTTCCATCACCGGTACAAGAACCAGCACCAACTGCCACTACTTCACCTGCTCCTGCTACTGGTATGTACTTCACCCTTCTACTAATTTTGATTTTTTTTTTCTGACCCTCTTTTCGGAAAAAAATTCCAGTCTGACCCCTTTAGTTTTTTTTTTTTTTTTGTCTTATTCGCCGTTCCCGCTATCTGAAATGGCGGGACTGACCACCGCGTCAGACTGCACTCTTTTTTTATTATTATTTTTTGGTCATTCCCGCCATTTCAAATGGCGGGACTCATTATTTTATTTTATTTTCGTTTTTTCTTTTTTTTTACATTAAAAGTATAGTAATGATAAATAATATTGATAAATAAAAATATAGTAATGATAATGATGATATATTTAATTTAAAAACACTAATTATTTTATTCATAAGAGATAAAAACAAAAACAAAAACAACTTTCTCCACGGAAACCAATTACGCCAATGTAAACTATGACCTCCCGTAGCACATAATTTATCTTTTTTATTTCGTACGGGTCGTTGGTTTTGCTCTTGCTCTTCCTCTTCCTCTTCCTCGTGCTCTTCCTGTTCCACATCCTCGTCAAGAATTTCAACATCATCATTAGTTTCCATAGCGACTTCATTTTGCACTTGTGAAGCTGAGTTGGTCCAGATTTCATTAACGAAGTCATCGTCATTAAACCCTGCTGCCAGACTTTCTATGGTATTAGTTTGTGAATTTGGCCATTGAGGTGCGTAGCTTGTTTGGGGATAGTTGACAAACTGTAGAGGGGTTGGTAGGTTGAACGAGGAGTATTGTGATTGGTCTGCATAACTGGTTTGTGTGGTGTATTGAGTTGGATTGTAGTCATCAAATGAATAGTTTGATGTTCGAGAGCTTTCTCCATGATGACTTTGTTAAGAATAGCTTGGATATGGGATTGGGGTGTTATGTAAGATATGGTTTGTGGGTTGTGGCGGTGATTGGTAAGTTTGGTTGTAGTTGTAGTTGGTGGATGGGTTAAAGGTTTGGTCAAATATTTGCCACTCACAAATATTTTAATGTGGTCGGTTCCATTGAGTTATCGGTTACGATTGAAAATCGGGAGATTTCACAACATCATCAAACACCACAACCGTGTCAAACACCTCCATTGTTTTCACAAACACAATATGAGTTTGAACACCCATCTTCATCACAACAATTACCGTACACGCAGTTGTTCTCACAAACACAATATGAGTTTGACCCCCCTTCTTCATCACAACAATTACCGTACACCCAACCGTTTTCACAAACACAGTATGAATTTGAACCCTCATCTTCACAACCACCACCACAAACACAACCAGAAACACAAACCCGCCTAGAAGACATCCCAGACACCATTCAAGATCAAGAAGAAGAAGCTAGTAGTGAAAGTGATGAAGACGAGGCACTTCAGCATGATGCAGATGAAGAAGACGAACATGAAAACAGAAATGAAGAAGATATTTGGAGGAACATTATGGCTGGCACACAACACAACCACCGCTACAGGCAGTGCCGATCAGAGCTGCTTATTGTCCCCCGCTGCATATGCGTAACGTTGATGTTGATGCATATGATGCTCTGTGTAACACCAGCTCGTTTTCCCAACTTAAAAATTTCATAAACAAATATCAGAGTATCCATCAAATACGGGATATTACACTTCTTAAAAATCACAAATAAGATAATTAACAAATTATCCAACATCATAAATCTTTAACATAATAGTAGCGGATTAAATCGTCATAAATATAAGTCTTGGCACGCAGGCCTCATAAAACATCTAATAAGTTCAGTCAAACATCTTATTCATAAACATCATAATCAATACGTAAAGAAATGGAAAATAGTCATAAAGTATCCCATCCCGTTACGTATCAGAGCAACCTAAGGACTCAGTGAGGAACAAGTCACTCACGACACCAACACCAGTAACCTAATCCTGATTACCTACAAGTTACTCATACGAAGAGCAACATTTCCAAGCAGAAGGGGTGAGATTTCACAAAACAATAACATTAAGCATATAATTCAATAATTACATTTAACAACTTAAATCATCATCTTACCAAAAATATATCATTTAACACTTCTTAATAATTCAAGAAACAATCACAATCTTATCATCTTAGACTCGACAAATGCGACTATGCAACTTAGACCTCTTATATGCATGTGGTACCAGTTCATCGTAATAGTATTAATATACTGTCAGGCGTAAGCCCCCATCGTGGTTGAGCTAAAGCTCCATCGTGGTGAGTACAAAGCTCCGGAGCAGTAAGCCCCCAACATATGTATGCTAATGCATGGACTCGACATCTTAAACATCTTAAACAACTTCGTAAATAGTCCAATAATTTGGAACATCATCATCATCAACTTGGATTGACTCATGCAACTTAGTTAAATAACAAAACAGCAACTAAACAGTATGCAAGTCATCGTGATATAACAATATCGAATGCAATTCATCAACTTCATATCATCAACATAAATCATGCAATGTTTATACATTTATATAACATCAACAACATCATCGGATTAAAAAATTTAGACTCACTGGAACATCAACAGCAAGCTAGGCAACTTAGTTCTTAACATCTAAAATCATCTCACAACAACTCGTGCGACAAGGACCGCATTTAACCTAACAAGGCATGTTGTAAAGGGGTAGCTCGCGAGGCGAGAGCCTCTGCTCGCCATGGAGAGTACAGGTTCATTCCCAAGGAATTCGTTTTCTGATCTTTCCAGGTTCAATCTCATTCTACATTCTTTCCCAATCGTTATTAGACTTATTCAGGCACTCAAAAGCATCTAAGGGTCATCTCAAAAGTCAAAAATACAGAATCTTGCATGCTCTCTGGTCTAGCTCGCTATGGCGAGTATGTTTGCTCGCTGTGGCGAGCTGCATCGCGCAACTCGCGAGGCGAGGGGAAATGGCTCGCGAGGTGAGCAATGAATCTTCATCACTCGCGAGGCGAGGTTCATAGCTCGCAAAGGTGAGCGATGAATGTCGCTACGGGCAGAAGTGCAGTTTTCACCAAAAATCACTAATTCTCATGGTTTTAAGCCTAACATTAATTCCAGAATTCATCCTACACATTATCTAAGGTCTAGGGACAGTTTCTACATCAATTTAACAATTTTTCACCGTTTGATCATTAATTCTCCAATTTTGACTTAATTCTCAATTCCTCTAAAACTCATCCTAATTCATGTTAAACCTAATCATTGCATCATATACTTAATGAAATTGCAGAGTTAGTCTCACCCTTACCTTGTTAGATGAAAATCGCAGCCCTAGGTCTCTCTTGCTCTTCTCTTGACTTTTCTCCCTTTTTCAAAAGTTTTCACGTACAATGTGTTTCTCTAAAATTAGGTTTTCTCTATTTATATCTCCTCTAATTATCTTATCTTATTTCTCTTTCTCCCCCAAAACTCTCTAAAATCTCAAAACAACCCCCAAACTCAATATTTTATTTATTTTTCAAATCTTATTTTATTAAACAATAAAATAAGTACCAACTCCTCATAAATCACATAAAATCACCTCAATCATATAAAACCTCTTAAATCACACATATATCATATAAATATAATATAAACTCATCTAAATAACTTCTAGACTCAATTAAATAATTAAATAATTTGAAACGGGCGTTACACTCTGCCTACCGACGATCACTGGAATTCGAATGAATAAAATAATTATTGTTTTTAAATTAAATATATCATCATTATCATTACTATATTTTTATTTATCAATATTATTTATCATTACTATACTTTTAATGTAAAAAAAAGAAAAAAAATAAAAAATAATGAGTCCCGCCATTTGAAATGGCGGGAATGACCAAAAAATAATAATAATAAAAAAAAAGAGTGCAGTCTAACGCGACGGCTGTCAGACCGGCGGCCAGTTCCGCCGTTTCAAATGGCGGGAACGGCAAATAAGACAAAAAAAAAAAAAAAAACCAAAAGTGGGTCATTTTGAAAATTGTTTTCAATAGGGGGTCAAACTGGAATTTTTTTTCGAAAAGAGGGTCAGAAAAAAAAAATTCACTAATTTTCAGGGTGGGCGGGAGCCTAGGGCACCATTTTCGTAAGGACATTCAAATTATTATATTAATGTTGTAGTCAGTACTATATAGATATATTTAATTTTAAATCCTTTTAATTAATTATATTGAAAATATGTTTTTAAATAACTTTGATCATGAATGAATCTTTTGCAATAAAAAATGCAAGAGAAAAAACACTCAAATAATTAAAAGGGTATTATTAATTTCGTCTAGGGCACTAAAAGTCTTAGAACCAGCCCCGTTGACTTAGATTTAGATTACCATTAGCCTAACTAATTTGAGTAAGTTTAAATTTTTTTTTTTTGTTTTTTGAGCAAGTGAGTAAGTTTAAGTTATTAATGTGTTAATTACTACTCTATTTATAAAGTAATTCTAGTATGGTCACGAGCAGTATTCACTTTATGATTTTTATGAAATTCACATTATTATCCACAATCATTGTCTGTGGGAAATTTCCAACTTTTTTTTATAGGGGTTAAACTAAAATTCGCTTAAATGGTAGAGGATGAAAATGGTCCCTCGCCAATATTCGCTTAATATTATTTAATCTTAAAAAAAATTCTATTTTTACAATCTAACTTTGATAATATTCCTTTAAAACAAAAATTATGAAAATGGTCCCTCACCAATTTATTTGTTTATAGACCACAAAAGTGACAAACATACTCTCTTCGTCTCTATATATAAGATATCTTTGTATTTTTCGCATTTCTTTAAATAATTGTGAACATAATTAATGTGTCTATTTTATATGTCAATATTACTAAATTGTTATTTGTTTGTATGTGTATTAAATTTGACTTTTCATATTTTAAAACAAGTTAATAATATTAATTAGAGGTATATTTTTGAAGAAAAAAAATAACAAATTTATTTAGTAATTTGTACAAGTGATGTTTTTTTTTCTTTTCTTGAAGTGTACTTAAGATTAGGAACTGTGGAAGTATGTTACAAATTTGATGATAAACACGATGAACCAAACCACTTCAAAATGGCACTGCAAAATGTTTGCAAAATTTTCTTTTATAAGCATACACATACTAATGTAAAAATTTGGCAAGTAGATTGCAGCACAAAAGGTGGAAAATGTGACAATATCTCAAAAGGGTCGCAGGGATTAATATTCTTTAATGGTACCGCTAATATAGTGGTGCGAATTCTTTCTGTGTTGATTTTGATTAAGTTACCGCTGTGATGATTACTAATTTACTACTCTATTTATAGAGTAATTCTAGTATGGTCCCGAAAAGTACTCACTTTTTTAGGGTATTTACGTGTATATATCTTTGAAATACATATAACTCATGGGTTCCAGCTATAGTAAGGCACTATGAGAGATGTTGAAATTTCTTCTCCTACATGCCTATAGAAAGTAGCTTGCGGTGCTTAACTTCAATTTGTGTCAGAAGCAATTTGAAAGCACGGCAGATGGTAGTTCAAAAGTCAAGGACGGTTGAGTATAGTGGTTGAATGTGAGAACCAAGCATTCAATGTTTGTGGTTCAAATCTCTCTATAAATAGAGAAGAGCTTCAGCAAAGCAATCACACCACAACACAACACAATCCTCGGGAGTTGAGAGAAAAATAGAGAGTTCCTCGTAAGAGTGTGAGAGAAAAATATAGTAAGCCA
Organism: Medicago truncatula; assembly: GCF_003473485.1. Lineage (NCBI taxonomy): Eukaryota > Viridiplantae > Streptophyta > Magnoliopsida > Fabales > Fabaceae > Medicago > Medicago truncatula. The sequence goes on along the minus strand of NC_053047.1, from coordinate 38,550,684 downwards.
ATTTGTGAGAGTTGTATCTATAAATTTAGATACGTAGTTAGGTCCATCTGAGGGTGAAGATTTGTATTCCCATTATTATTATAGTGGAGATTTAAGAGGCCTACGGATCCCGTGGTTTTTTTCTTACTCACATTGAGAAGGTTTTCCACATTAAAATTTTGTTGTGTGTCATTTTATGTTTCCGCTAAAGTGCCTATTTTGAGTTCAGAGAGGAGGGAAATTATGCAGGCATTTCCCAACAATAATTTTTCTTCCTTAAAAAAAAAATACATATAATTTTTCTGTACTTTTTTAGGGTATTGATGTGTATAAAGATTTATTTTTTATTTTTTTTATCAGCATGTACTGTTACTAATGGTGAACAAAAAATGTATTATATATAGTTTGCAGTAATGGTACACGTTGTGATCACAAGGCCAATAACAGTAGATCAATTACATTATCTCCGACACGATCACCATCACCAACTGGTATGTCATTCACCCTTCTGCTTCTTTGATCATAAATTTTATAATCTGAGACTGTGTCTATAAAATTATTAAAGCAGAATATATATACCAACTTCTCTTGATGTTTATGCATATGATTGTTTTCAGGTAATCACTCTAACTGGAAAAGGAAAGTCATTATAGGTAATATATCAAACTTCACTTTAATTGTTATTGTTAATATTTAATTAATACATTTATAAACCAACTAGTTATTAGATAGTCAATTCCGCATGTATAGATAGGAGGATAAAAAATTGTAGGCAGATTTGATATGCATTATATACCAATGAGTGTGTGTGAGTTTCACTTATAGACATTTTGAAACAAAAATAAAAAAATAAAAAAAATACTAGATAATCAATCTTAAATCACGAGTCTTCAATTTTTTAACATAAAGAAAATGATTATTTATATTTTAGCATGTCTTTGGTGACATTAATATTTTAGCATGTTTTTTGGTGACATTAATGTATGTGAATTCTAACATATATTATGCATGAGAGTTGTTGTTCCTACATTTGATTTGGCTGTTGCACACGAGTATTTTACGTTTTTGCCTCCTCGGCAGTTAACTGTCGAAATTTTTGAAATCCGGCTGCAGTTAACTGCCAAGGAAAACAAATTATGCAGACTGTGGGTTCTGCATAATTCTAAATATTTCCAAGCCATTTTTCGCCCAGTTTTTACCTATAATTAATCCAGAGCATTTCCAAAGGCAAAATAATTCATACAACATTGAAACTCGGACATAAACAAGGTAAATACAATATCTTTTACAATTGTCCATAATTAAATCAAACCGACATTTGGTTCCAATTACACAAACGTTTGAAATTCATCAAAACGTTACAAAGTGTCCATAATTAAACAACTCATTACACATCATTAAATTAAATCCCTACATACATTCAACGCAATTGCATATCGATCAAACATACATATATAATATATTATCTTCCACCATATTCTAAAACATAAATCCGACGTCGCTATCGTCGCGAATAAGCCAAGGCATATAGCTTGCCGTTTTCCAAGCGTATTCATCTCTATCTTCTCCTAGGTCTATGCATGGCATTTGACCAAACAAGTGACGTGTATATTGATTTTCACCAAGATGCTCAAAATAATTGTTAAGTTGTGCCTTCAAATCGTGAAGAGAGTCCGTCGACGTTATCATAACCTTAACCGTCGTTTTAAACGCGGAGTACCTAACACGCCCTTCAATTTGTCCAACCTCAGACATGTCTCACTTGAAAAAAGCTTTAAGAAAAGAATCATAGATTAGAACAAAATTAAATGGAATGTAATAACGAATAATTCAAATGTGTAAACATTAATAAGCTATAAACAAGTATTGCACTAGTTTCACCACATAAAAGTCATATTATCATATACTACCTCCGTCCCTATTTATAAGACCCTTTTGAAAAAAAAATTTGTCCCTTTTTATAAGACCCCTTTGCTATTTCCAACTACATTAATTATTTCTTTACATACATGCCCCTATTTATTATACATCTTTTTCTTCAATCAACAATAAATAACATGTTGAAAACATAAACCAACTCTCTCTTAAAGGATAAAATTGTAAAAACAATAGTAATTACAAACATATTTAATACAAATATCGACTATCTTAATTCCCGTTATTTTTTCAAAAGGGTCCTATAATTAGGGACGGAGGTAGTATATATATATATATATATATCGATATATCGATATAAATTACATAATGTTAGTTATATATTGGCCATAAAAAATTGGCGTTACAATTTCGACCCCAAAATATACGTCGTTGTAATTTCTACCAAAAAAAAGGACTAACACCGACAAAAAAATCACTCATTAAAAGGCAAGTGATTGGAGAAGATCAAGTGACATAGAATCTTCCTCATCTTCCGGAATAACTTCAAATTGTTGCTTTGGTTTTTCGGGAGTGTCCAACAAAATAGGCGCCGCTTTGTTTGACTTCTTTTCTAGTTTCGACAATTTGTTTCCACTTTCAATAGCCATGAGCTTTCGAAACAACTCATGTTAATCCAAATACTCATCTTCCCACGTCACCTCATCTTATTTCTTTTGATTGTGCCACTCCGTAGATGATGGAGGTAGTGGACAACCATTCTTCAAATAAATAAGCACGAAATGATTCGGAATTGCCCCAAGGCACAAGATGGGAGCTTTTTGATTACCCGGCGGTGGTGGCCCTCTTAGTGGGAAAAAAGATTCCGAGTTTCCAACTTCAAGATTTGTCAACACGACCACACACATTTTGTAATAGTTAGCAACAATGTGTCCCATGTCCGGAAAAGTCAACCACTTATTAACAAGATGTGCACAACTTTTCGTATTTGCGGGAGGATGTAAGCCATTTAAAATGTAGTTATAACGATCCTCATCCGCAAATACTTCAACATAATCACCTCTATGATCTTTCAACTCTTGAATAAGGTGTGTACGGAGCATGAGATGATTTTTTTCGGTCAATCCCATGAACTGGGCTATAGTCCGGAATCCACAATGTCCATCGTCGATAACATCCACCACTTTTTCAATAAATGGAAGCATGAAGCGTGGCATATAATCAATAGGACTCATAACCGGGATAGCCTTAGGCTTTGGATACCGAGTAGGTGGTGGAAGTGGGGAAAGTGATGTTTTACCAAGACGAGCACCTTTTTTCCTTTTGTTTGATGATGTTGTTGGTGATGGTGACGGTTGGCTATCCGGATTTTTGGAATCAACAACCTCCCACGAAGAAGGGATCCGACTAGTCGATGTAATTTTTCCTTTAGACCTCGCAATGTCGACTTTTTTCTTTGCTCCCTTGGTTGGTACTTTTCGTGGTGGTGGAGACATCATGGTGGTTTCAGGAAATGTCAACTGCCGTAAACCCTCTTTGACCTCAACCTTCATTTGGAAAGGGAGTTTCTTTAGATGTTCTACAATAGCCTTCAACTCAACCTCGACACAAAAACCAACTTCGTTACTTTCTTCACCCATACGTAACTTAAGCCAATGGTGGTATATCTCATCAATAAAATTGGCTTCTCTTCAAGGAGCTTAGTAGCAATTTCGCATGGACATGGTAACCCGTAAGAAGTCCTTTGAACACAACCTCAAATGTCATTGTACATGCACAATGTTTTCCTACAATGTGTCTCTTCCAAAGCAATGTTGTCCAAAGCATATCTAGACACATGACCACCTATCCCCGAGTACAAAGTGACATATTTGAATCTATGTTCCAACACGCTAACGCTCTGACCAAAGGTTGTTTGTATAGCAATGAACTGAAGCAACAACATGTCATGTATTTTCTCCCAACAAGTACCCAAATCACCCACACTATTGTCCAAATATTTCTTCAATAAATCGTGAGCTGATTCGACCCTCTTGGTGGTCCTGCAACCAAGATGCAACACATGGTCTGTCCATGCCCTCACAATTTTGTCCTTCACTTCATTCAAGGTGGTCATGACATATTTTTTGAAAATTGGAAAATCACTACATGAATCTTGGAACTCCACTAATGCATTTGCATATAACTGTCGAGTGGGCGATTCAACTATAGCTTTCCATGCCCTCAATATCTTCTTGACAACATCGCGATTACTCACCTCTTTCCCATCCTTTTTTCCCAAAGGATATTTGCAATCTAAGACGCACCTTTGTTTAACATTTGCTTGCACATCAAAGTAGCAATTCATTGCATAACTTTCGGGGAAAACATTTGCAACCACTTTCATCAAAGACATATCCCTGTCGGTAACAATCACCTTAGGCATATTCATCTTTGACGAAAGAAGTTTACCAAACATTTTTAAAACCCAAACAAAGTTTTCCTCTTTCTCATGTGTCACAAATCCAAACCCAACCGAATATGTCAAATCGGTCGAAGTGATCCCAACTACCTCAAACATTGGCATCCTGTACATGTTGGTTTTGTAGGTGGAGTCCATAACCAAAACCGTTGGAAAATTGTTAAACAACTTAACGGATGTTGTATGAGCCCAAAAGATATCTTCGATTGTAGTACTTTCACTTTGTGTTCTTGAGTAATAAGTATAGTTGTGCTCCTCCAACTTCGAGATTAGATATTGCAACGGCTTCTTGTCACCTCTATTTGCCTTCCATATTTGTTGACGTTCATTGTACACTTGCTTCATATTTGTCATGCAATGTGGTCTTTTGTTCTTCAAATGTATAAAAATATTTCTTGGAAGCATCTTGCTCTTGATCAAGTCACGTACAATCTTCTTGTCATTCTCCTTTAATCTACCGGCAAGAATGTGTCCTTCTAAAGTCGGCTCCATCGCATGGTTGTGAACTCCATTAAGAATGTTCAATCCTCATTCCTTTGTTACCTTACTTTGATATCCACTAATCATGAACAACCACCCACATTTTCACACACTAGGCGGAACATTGGATTGATCAAGCTTGATCTGTGTGTAACAATTGTAAATCCCGCCTTATTTGCTTGACGACGCGCCCACTCAAGCAATTCATCTCTATCTTTCGACTTAACGTCGTCTGAAAAAAAACTTAGCCGTGTCGACCTCGTGGGCTACGGGTGGGAGGACACTGGAACCGCCAACATACTTTGAAGCTTCAACATGGACGGAAGCTCCATCAATGTTTGGCTTCGCTTCAACCCTAGGCGGTTTGACATCTCCGGAAATTTCGACAAAATTATGTTTTGTCTCTCCCAGAACATCTTCCGCGTTCTCTACCATTACTATAATTAAACAACACATAAATATAAATTAACAACTAACTAATGCATAAACATCAATGCCATAATGAATTAAAACAAAAAAAACAAAAAAAATAGGAAAAAATGGCAATAGCTGCCATTTTTTCGTTGTGATAATTTTTCACAAGAGTTCCTCGGCACCTTACTACCTTGGTTTTCCTCGGCACCAAACTACCGAAGTTTTCCTCGGCAGTTAACCGCCGAGGATTCTCATGACAGAGTTCTACGTAACTGACGTAGATACCCATAACAAACTCAAAAAATGAACGGATTAAAATGCTCAATATCTTTTTTTTACGTCAAAAGTGTGTTGATACCTCCTATGCTTGATGCTTGAATGATTTTGGATCAATATTTGATAAAAAATAATAATATTGGATTTGGGGATTGAATGGTAGGGAAAATGAAGTTGATGATGAAATAGTGTGTAGGGGGAGCAGATGGCTGTTTCATCAGATGAAACATATTCCTCGGCAGTTAACTACCGATGTTTTCCTCGACAGTTAACTGCAGCCGGATTTCAAATTCCTCGGCAGTTAACTGCTAAGGGGGCATTTCAGTAATTTACTGGTGTGTCTTAGCCCTCTTCAATGTGTCAGCAGCAAGGTTCATTATACATTATCCCTACCAACTCGGCTAAACTCACGTCAAATAACTATATAAGAAAAAAGAATATAACTTTTATTTATTCAGTCATGTTTCTTCCATCGGCCCATATAATTAATCAATTCTCCTCATAAACAGGTGTTGTAACTGCAGTTATGGCCGTATTGTTATTGTGCACCATTATCTATTGTCTTAGAAGCAAATTATTAATACGGCAAGGAAAGCTTCAGTTTAGAACTAAGAATGATACAAATATTGAAGCATTTTTAAAAGATCATGGAGCTCTATTGCAGAAAAGATATAAATATTCAGAAATAAAGAAAATGACAGACTCTTTCAAGGTTAAACTTGGTCAAGGTGGTTTTGGTGTTGTGTACAAAGGAAAGTTATTCAATGGTTGTCATGTCGCTATAAAGATATTGAATTCATCCAAAGGAAACGGTGAAGAATTTATTAATGAGGTTTCCAGTATTACTAGAACCTCACATGTTAACGTTGTTACCCTTCTTGGATTTTGTTTTGAAGGCACAAAAAAAGCACTCATATATGAATTTATGTCCAATGGTTCACTTGACAAATTTATTTACAATAAGGGACCTGAAACAATTGCATCTTTGAGTTGGGAGAATTTGTATCAAATTGCAAAAGGGATAGCTCGTGGGCTAGAGTACTTGCATAGAGGATGTACCACTCGAATTTTACATTTTGACATAAAACCACATAACATTCTTTTAGATGAAAACTTATGTCCAAAGATTTCAGATTTTGGACTTGCAAAACTCTGTCCAAAACAAGAGAGCATTATTTCAATGTCAGATCAAAGAGGGACAATGGGATATGTAGCTCCAGAAGTGTGGAATAGACATTTTGGAGGAGTTTCACACAAATCTGATGTTTATAGTTATGGAATGATGTTGCTAGAAATGGTTGGAGGGAGGAAAAACATCATTGCTGATGCAAGTCACACTAGTGAGATATACTTTCCACATTGGGTATACAATAGGCTAGAGCTTGGCACTAATCTGAGACCTGATGGGGTTATGGATACAGAAGAAGATGAGATTGCAAGGAGAATGACTATTGTGGGTTTATGGTGCATTCAAACATTTCCAAGTGATAGACCTACAATGAGTAAAGTTATTGAAATGTTAGAAGTTAACATGAATTCACTTGAAATACCACCCAAACCGTTGCTTTCTTCTCCTACTAGGTCAATATCAGAGTCTTCTAAGTCTTAAACAGAGTAAGTATAGTTATTATTTAAGGAGAGGGTAAGTATAATTGTTATATATATTTTAAACAGAGTGGATAACCACTTCAAATGATAACAATCTCCACCCTTTTAATCATCTTGTGAAGCTATTGGGTTTAAGTGTCTCAAATAGTTTTTACATTTGATATTGCAAAGTCATGAATAATTGATCATGTAAATTAAACTCTTATAATGTTATCATCTTTATAACCTTTAGAAGTTTGTTGCTGCATATGCTACAATGGAGAACATGTTATACTAGAAAATATTTTTATCTTATTTGGAAGTACTTTCTCCGTCCTTATATAGAAGCACCCTTTTATTAGAAGGAAAGAGTGCTTATATATAGGGACGGAGGGAGTAATTAGTAAGCCGAGATCGATGAATATCCTTAATGTGTTATGAAAATATTAATAAAATATTAATATTTTCCCATAATAATGACATCTAAATTTTTTATTTGAGGTGATCTAAATTTTCATGAGAAATGCTAACATATAATCGACACATAGATGAAAGTTATGTATTAAAAATGTACCATAACATGACCAGGGATATGTTAGCATAACCAAATTTTTATTCATACGGACCATTGTAATGACACCCAAATTAAAAACTTATAATTAAAGGTATCAAATCCTTTATAATCAATATCATTGAAGAGTCCACTTGAATCCAAACCCTTAAATATTTTACCTCTCTTGTTTTTAACGTTCAATTATCTTCACCTCCAAAAAAAAAAACATTCAATTCTCTTCCATCTTTTCGTCGTAGAGGATTCTAAATTGAATGAATATTTCTTAAGAAATGTTTTTTTTTTTTTGACAAGATTTCTTAAGAAATGTTATCTGCAGCAAATTTGTTTTTACGAATTTATCCCGAGGAGTTATTTAGTTGACCAGTACGGCACTACCTACATGATTGCCACAAAACCGGAATTAAAATGTGAACAAAATTGTGTTGCCTTTAATATTTCTTATGTCAAGCTCTCTTAGAAGGAAAAAAAATACTCCAAAATTCTAGTCTAATTTGAAATTACTTAATATATTTATTATTTTTCTCAAATATACCCTTTTTAATAAATATTTTTTTCCTTTATTGAAAAAAAAGATATATATATTTTTCCACAAATATATGGTATTATGATTATTCGACGATGATTGTAGGGGTGTGTCTCTCCCCGTTTAGTTTTTTCTTTTCGGGCTTAGGCCCCTTTTAATACAATAATACCAAAAAAGAAAAAGAACAATTCAGTAATAATACTTCACATTTCACAAAATATCCACAATAATTAATATACGTCAAAATTGTTTATAAAGTGAGGGACCAAAGTAGTGGTATATATCCCTTATTTTTTCTTACCAAATTTAATATTAGCCTTTCAAAAAAAAAAATCCTGAAAATTAATATCCTATTTGGACATTTGACTTCATCCACAATATTGACTCAAGAATCTAACCACTAAAGACTAGTAACAAAAGCCAATATTACAACACTTGGTGGTGGCTTCTCTTGATAATTTCCAAACCAAGATAAGATCAATAATATGTCGATGCAACTTTTTCTATTGGATAAGGTGTTGATATTTTGTGTTCTAGCACTTGCATCTGCTCAAAGTGCTAACAACGTGAAGGCTACATATCAATCATACAATCCTCATAAAATTAAATGGAACTTGAACACATCTGGTGTATTTTGTGCAGCTCAGGATGGGAACAAATCATTGTCATGGCGTAGTGAATTTGGTTGGGCTGCCTTCTGTGGACATGCTGTTGGCAAAGGTGTTTGTGGCAAGTGCTTAAATGTATGTATGCATATGCTTTTATTACTTGAGTTGTTTTTCTATTGTGCTTAAATCAGCTGGTCTAATTAGAAAATTGGATTCTTATTCACGCAGTCAAATGACTGCGTGGCTGTCTTTAATCATAAGTAAATTTAATTTTTTTTGTTAAAAAATAAAAATACTTAAGCTTGAGATCTAAATAGTCTAATTTTGATCAATCGGTCACATAGTCACAAACAACATAAATGTGAGCAATCAACAATGACTTTGGGGAAATTTCGATCTCATATTTATTAGAAATAACTAACACTATTGGATTGGATACTAACGACTAAATTGGTAATTTACCAAGTTTGATGTTGTAAATATAAATTACCAATTGTCGTTTTATTCTCTCAATTACATAATTTTTTTAGTCCTTACCAAATTTGTTTATATTAAAATTGATCTTTTTAATATTTATTTTATTCTTAGGAACTAATTAAAATAAATCATTCTACATATTACGAAGATCAATTTAATACGCATAAATTTTGTGTGAACTAAAACAAGACAATAGGAACGAAAAGAAAAAGTTATATATTTAGAAGGACTAAAAGTAAAATATTATAGAGATTAAAATAAAAAAGTTGTATATTTGTTTGGGCTAAAAAATTAAACTTTAATATTTTAAAATAAATTTAAAATATTGTTCACTTCATAGATATTGTTGATAATATCCTAGAACTTTATTGATTAATAAATTAGTCATGGACTAATTGTTGGTCGATTGCAGGTGACAAACAAAGAAAATGGGATTATAGTCTCTAAAATAGTAAGAATTGTTGATACATGCACCAATGGAGGGCTAAAGTTAGATATTGATGTGTTTCAAAAGCTGGATAGCTTTGGGACCGGGAATGCTCAAGGTTACCTTATGGTGGATTATGAATTTGTGGATTGTGGTGAGTAGAATATTTATCTCTTTTATCATGTTAAGTTGATTATCCATAGTCACGTTGGTCCCTAAATGCGTAACGAATTGTCATAATAGTCTTTTAATATATCAAAATTTCAAAATAGTCTTTGATTCTACACTCTGTTAGTCAAAATAGTCTGTGGAGCTAAAATAATCTTTCAATACCCACCATAAGTCTTTTCATATATGGATTGAAATGTCAATAAAAAAGTACTTATTAAGACTGGTATGACAATAAGTAAATATATTGAAGTACTGATATGACAATATTAATGAAGTATTTTAATATCATGGACTATATTGATTAATGAAGTCCATATCAAGGACTTTTTTGAAAGTTCGATACATTGATGGACTATTGTGACTACTCGGCACACATTCAAAGATCAAAATAACTATTATCTCTTATGTTAATTTAGTCATCAATCTAAGTTATTTAACAATGTATAGATTACAGAAAAATGTTACTGAGGAGAAAATTGTTAATAGTGTGTATCAAACTCTTGAACTTTATTTTTTAAATCTGGATTTTCCCACACCAGGTTAAATCAATTTTCCCCCATAAAATTTGGATGCGGGTTGGTTTGGTTTGGTCGGATTGAATTTGTTTGCATACCTAGCATAGAGATAGACACAAAGTTATAATAACTTTCCTGCTCTAAAGTTAGCAAATTCAGACTCGGCCAACACACGTAAATTACTTATTTTCAAACACATTTTTAACTATTTTTTTTAGAAGAAATGTACACAAAATCCTTTAAGGCAGAAGCATGTAATTTTCGTTTAATAAACAACAACCTTCAATAGATAAATCTATTTCGTGTATGTTTGATATCACGGTCGATGTATCTTAATAAGATGACATACCGTGATTTTTCAAAAACTATATCAAATATAGTTTTTAAAAAATTACAGCGGATCACCGTGAATCTGATATACTTCCTATCATACCAAACATATGTTTTGACAAGTTTAAAGTGAGGATCAAAGGGAAGAAGTTGACATGTAGAACTAATAATAAACTTTATTTTTTGTCGGTTTTGTAGTTATAAAATGTGAGAAAACACCTTCTATAATTGAAATTAACATTAGCAACAAAAGGTAGTCATATAATAATATTTGCAAGATTAAACGTGGATTTAATTCTTAATTTTATTTTTTTTGTGAGGAGATTGCAACACAAAAGGTGGGAATTGTGGTTACATCTCAACAGAGACGCGACGACAAGCAATTCCTCGAAATGGTATTATTACTACTCTTTCATATTTATTCTTATTCATACTTAGAGCAATACTAAGAAAAAAGATTAAGTGCATGTTGGCTTTGAAACTATTGGGACAATATTTGCGGTGATACATAGCAATACCCTCTTACGTAAGTTACATTTATTTTTATAAAAAAGAAAAAATTATTATGTGAGTTGAACTCCAGATTCACTGTCCTCGTGAGCTTAACTCAGCTGATAAAGATAATGTATAATATATGCAAGGTTCAGGATTCGAACCCTGACGACCACAAAAAAAAAAACTCCAGATTCACTAAGACTAGTCTCAAAGCTTAACTCAGTTTATGAATGTTATTATTTACAAATCAATTGCATCCTCACGATGGCAGCAGAATTTGAATTCTTATCCTTGCGGCTTAGTCGAGACCATTTCTAAGATTTTGGTGGTCTAAAGGCAAACCTATAATTTAGACTCTAACTAATTAATAAGTATATATTTTTTTTTGAATTCATAAAATGTGAATAATTTTCTTTAAGATGATTGTTTTTATTACGTTAGATAATAATAGAATAAAAACATCAAACTTCATGAGTAATTTACAACAAAAACAATATACGTTGTGCACATGTTTATTGTAAATCAACCATTTTCTTTCAAAAGTACCCAATTCAATTCTCTAATAGGCCATTTTCAATTAAAATGTCTATGGTTTTAGCATCAAGAATACTCCAATTTCTAGGATCATAGATATCTAAAGGATAGATGAAGTGGTCATCTATGCCTACATTAACATTCGACGCATTAAAAACATTATCATTGATAAGATTGTCATCATTCCAATTTTCATTGGATTGTTCGAGATCATCTTCTTCTACGACCAATTAATCATAATTTGAAGACTATCATTTGTTTACAAACAAATTTATCTATGACTCACTTTTGTGATTTTGTTGCTCATTTTTTCTTCCCTTTTTCACTACAAGATGCATATTTTCGTGGCAACATTATACGATAAAATAATAAAACAAAAAATAAAATAATAATGCGTGAATCATACTCGGCAATGAAGATGCCGTTGAAACCCTTTTTCTTCTTACCCTTTAAGTTTCCAATGCAACTTTGTCTTTCTCTCATGTACCTTTTTATTTTGGTATACATTGTTATAGTGTTGTTGTTACAAATTAGGGATTTGAACTCTCTTTAGTAACATGATGTGATAAATTTTTAATAGACCAACAAAGAACTAAACTTTTAAGTATTATTATTTTTGGACTTAATAGACGCCTAATTTTTATATCTTGGGGCCTAATTAAATATTTTTTTGGCTTAGAACGGCCCTCTCCTTGCTCTGCCTCAGATACGACCCTAAGTTGAGTCAAACTTATTGGTGTGAGTATGATAGTTACTATAAGTCACCATATTTTTATATCTCAACATGGCAAAATGCGTCGATGCATCTTTCAATTAACCCGCAAAAAACGAGGCTCAAACAGTCACCATTGCAATCAACAGTTCATGTCATTTATCGAGGCTAAAATTATGTTGTCCCTCTCTTTTCAAATGATCCAAATACTAGCGAACCAAATGACATGTAAGTCAGTTCACCAAACTTTTGAAATGTCTGTTAAATGAACAAACTGAACAAATGGTCTGAAATACGAAAAGGGTCGATTGAAAAAATCCCAATCCAATGTTGAACAAGGTAACAAATAGCACTAAAAATATTACAATTCGTCATCGGGTTATACGACATCATCCTCACGTCGTCGTTATCATAAAGCAACAATTTCAAAACAATAAAGTAATGCACATAACATTTATAATACGTCAACATTAACCCAGATCACAAATACACCATATACACCTAACATGATACATATGCTATTACACTTCATTCCTAGACTTATATGCATCCCGGTACCGGTTTCTGATCAACATTTGTATGTCAGATTTGAGTTACTGAACATACAAATATCATTTGTCTTTCGTCATTTTTATGCAATGTGATATGATGCATGGAGACTCACTAACAACATGTAGTAAATACTCGACAACAGATCATCTTCACAACATAGCTCATTTACGTCGTCATTATTCAACATAATACAACATGGTTATTACTTCATCATTCAACATTTTTCAACATAGTCAATACATCATTACTCGACATCATAATCAATCAACATCTCCTTAAAACCTATATTCAACATTAACTATCTTCATTCACTAAGTGCTTGATCCTAACGACAACTCTCCATTCAATTTCATCTTATCAATTATTTTAACATCATTTATCCTCTTAATTCGAGCACACTCTATTTATTTTAACTTAAGTTCGTTACTTCACCATTATCATTATTTCTAATAGTATCCCTTACTTTAACTTACACCTTTATATTTCAAATTACCTTCGTCTTATTTCTCCGACTAGCATCTTCATTACCTTAAACCACTTCACCACTCTACTTGTTCATGTTGGTTCTATACCTTACCCTTTATGGAGTATCCTATTCTTCGTCTTAGATTTAAGCCTTTACCTCATCATTACTTCCACTTATAAAATCATATCTTCATATATTGACTCATTTCCTTCACCGTCTACTGCCTTATGCCACTAACATCATATGCTTGTTTTACTAATAGTTTGTACTTATTAGACTCAACCTTTATTCTAAGATTCTTTTATTATTTTCGTATTTTGTTTATGAACTATTCCAAATATAATCCCATTTTCTTCATTTAGCCATTATCTTCTTTCTCTCTCATCTAACCCTCTTCTAATCGATTCATATCCTAACTTATAGCTCCTACTACCCCTCACGTCATTCATTTACTTCATACACAACTGTATATCTTCATTTACAATCCCCTCATCATCTTCAGTTCTCTAATTCAACCTCACTATTACACTGTTATCAACCTATCTTATTATTCAAGAGTAACTCGACATTCATCCTTACTACGACCGACATATCTCACCCTATATTTTATTTTTAAACTACTCCCTTCTATCAGCAGTTAACTACACTTCATCGTATCTTTATCATTACCATTTAACTTGACTATTCTTCTCTTCAACCTAACAACTTTCCTACGTTCTCGCTCTTCATATATACTACTCGCTACAATTATCATTCACTCTCATTTACTATTATTTTCATCTTTATTAGTTCATGAATTACCCTTTTACAACTCTCTCTACTTTACCTTGAAGTCTTTCACAAACATCATTTATTACGTCATGCATCATCGTCATATAAAATTTATACTATCAACCTATGCCATCATATTACAACGTTAACATCTCATTGATCCATTAACATCATATCTACATATCATATATATAGTTTACATCTTCGTTATTTCAACATCATGTTTAAAACACACATCCATCATTAGGTGTATATGTTTGCCTGTGTTTTCAGCAAACTACGAGGTAGTTCTGATTGTTACAAGCGAGACCGGACTAGAGATCTCAGGAGCACGTTGTGCAAAGGTTTTGATTGAAAAAAAAAAGGTTTGAAAAAGAGCCACGAGATGCACTCAGATTACTTAGAGAGCATGACGGGTTTGTAAAGAAAAGGCATTGTCTCTCGACAGATTTGAGATTGCAAACAAAAGCAACGTAAAGTAAAAATGAAAAGATAAAGGGCTTTAAACATGTAAATTAAAGGAAAAGGTAAATGCAATGCATTAATCTAAAGGTGGTCTACAAATCAGTTTACATACATTCTATATAACTCATTTCCCTAGACGCATGTAGTTTGAATGTTGTAGAATTATGTATATGATTTGCGACCCATTTTCCAGCTTGTAAACACTTATTTGTACTAAAAACCTAACTGGCAAACCGTTAGCCCCATGATCAACACTTCCTCCATCTAGGACAACTGCTTGCCCCACGTTTCCACTAAGTAAACCGCTTCCAAACTTGAACTCGTGCTTTCCTGCCTTCATTGCTTGACCTTGACGCGAGCTTTCTTCGACTTTGTTCCATCGAACTTCAAATCACGCATTTGCTTGCTATATTGTCGAAATCTTCAACCTTATAATGAGAAAGCCTTCAATTCTTGCAAAGTAAAAGGTCAAACAAATGTTGATCATATTAAATGAGCCTGTTGAATTTAAAGGCTAACAATATCTCCTTATTCTTTTAGGCTCATTAAGTTTAGGATCACATCTTCATATATAGTTTAATCGTTACTATCTTTTATTGTCTTAAGCCACTCTCACCAGTTCATGTTTTAGACTCGTCATTATTGTGATATTTATATCTAAGACTCTCCTAGATATGAGATCACATCTCACTTCATCTAAATCACACAACCCGTGGTTTCAATGATTACATTAAAAAAAGGAGACACACTCCAATAAACAAAACATACCCTTTGCTGAAAAGATTTAGAGCGGTTCAAAAATACAACTCAAATAATTAGTCCAGCTCAATGCATTAAGGTCATACAAAGAGAGGCTCACAAATAACATTGACTCAAACCCTAATACTATTTTCTAAATATGATGGATTTGATCCAAATACAATTCAACTAAAACAAACCATCTATGTGCTTTGGTAATCAATGGCAACACACAAAGAGGTATAAAAAATAAAGTACAAGCCTTAACAACGAAATCCTAAAAAACTCAATTCAATAATATTGATTTCATAAATGAAACTATGTCTAATTCTTCCTTATATAACCATCCAGCAGTTTGGGCTTTTTCTTCACATGCTAAACAATCAGCAGACCAAAACGTATATTCGATCTTCACAATATTCTAGGAGAAAATATATTATTTTCTTAAATGTCTAGGACATTTAACTTAGAAAATACCACGTAGCAAACCGACAATGAAAAACTTCTAGAAACATACGCCTCTTGGATCACAAGTCATGACGTAAATAAAATCTTGAGTCAAATAAATATTCAAGGATTTCACGCAAAAATATAATCTTCCACGAAAGCAACACAAAGTACTTCACATGGTACATGATGTCGTACTAACATGTCTAGGAAATCTGGTCCAACATCTTGCTAGAACATCTTGTTTTAACAAAATGCGGCCAACAGTATTTAAAAATCAACAACAAAAAACCGAAAAAGATGGGTTGAGTTGGGTGGGTATGATTTAAAAAATGGAAAACCCACAAAAAATAATGGGTTTCGGGTAAAATCAGACACAAACCCAATAAAATCACGTACCCAATAATACCCGCATTTTTATTTTTATTTTTATTTTCATAAAAAAGAAGGGGAATACCAAAGATTTTGGTCATACATCAAGTCTAATCCAAAATTGACACAAGACATCCTCTATATCGAAAATAAAAAATGCTAGAGTTTCAAATTTGGATGTTGCACTTTTTGATTATTTTGATGCTAATGGAATTTATGTCTTGCAGTTTTAGTTTGTTACAAATACTTTATAATGAAATTTATTATTTCATATTATCATTATTATCTTATGACGCTAAAATAAAGTGAAAATAAGTTACATAATATTTTTTAGAAAAAAAAATAGTTCAGTAATTTTTATATAAAAAAAATAATATGAAACTCATCATTTAGTCATTTAATATTGAAAAAAAAAAAACAGAAAAATAATTTGGGTAATCCACTACCAGACAACCCAAATCAAAAATTAGAGGGTTTGGCCAAACAACACTAATAATGTAATGGATAAACACCCAAACTAGAGCACTTGTTATGGTTCGAGTCTTCGGTTTGGCCATACCCAATCCAAACCGACCCACATACACCTCTACTCATAGCCCTCTTTTAAGACCATAATTCCCTAATTCCTTAGGTGAATCCGTTTGAATAAAGGATAATTTAGAAATCACAAGCTAACAACTTTATATCCCTAGATTATCTGTTAAGTTGACCAATATATTAGATATAAGTTATAGGATGATGTCAGCAGTCATATAAACTATGTATTCAATTTATATTTTACCAGAACATAAAAACATTAAGCATGCATTATACTGAAGAAAATAGATTTGCAATTATAAGGAAATAGACTTTAGATATTACATTGTTCAAAAACTTTAGAACAAAATCATTCAAGACCTAATCATTAAGAAATTAGCTACTTATGGATAAAGCATAAACACCATACGAAAATAGGATTCATTACATTAAATGGATGGCTAACTATGAGTTTTGATAACCTCCCACCAGATCTTCAGTTTTTGAGCTCCAAAGATGCATTTTTTCGTCTCCAATTTTCGAACCCTTTGCACAAAAGCTCGTCTGACTTTTATAGATCCTCCTTTTGTAATTAAAAAATCGTGCCCCGATGGTAAAAAATCGTGCCACGAGTGTTTATTCAAATTCAAAATTCCTCCATACGCTCCTCAAATCGCGTCACAATATGCAGAAATCGTGACACATTTTTTTACGACTTGAAACTCCATAAATTTGTTCAAAATCATGTCACGGTGTATAAAAACTGTGACACTATGGTTTAATTACCTTGTTTCCTCAATTTCTATCATTTTCCACCTTATAACCCCTAAAAATCATATGAACTCTACTAAAAATCATAGAAACAACTAACAAAATAATGCATGACCTAATGTCATCACTAAACATTCAAGATATTAACGCAACCTCCATGTTTATGTTAGTTTTACTAATAGTGAAATCTTTAAAATTACATTATCTCAGTTTATTTTTCCAGCATATATTTGTTACTAATTAGTGAACAAAAAATTGCTACATATAGCTTGCAGTCCACAAAGTCGTGGAGCATCAGCTTGTCTCAAAGTCAATGGCTCAACTACAATGCGACCAACACAGACACCACCACCGACACAGGCACCGACACCAACACGGACATCATCGTTGTTACTGCCTAGTCCTATATCACCTAGACTTAAAGTTGGTATGTATATTCACCCATCTACAGGTTTTTACTCAGATTTAGTTTTCCCACGTATAGAATAATAAAAGTGCAAACCTAGGCTTTGAATTCATATGCAGGAATTATTTTTGTCAGAATATTTGTTTTACTAATATGAACAAAATTCTGCTGTATATAGTTTGCAGTAATGGTACACATTGTCCCAATGCCACTGCTGACAATAGCTCAATTACATTATCCTCGGCACCAGCACCAACACCAACACCGATACAACACATTCATCGTGCTACAACAGGTATGTATACTTCACCGTTTTACCGATTCAGATTTAGTTTTCATAAATTAAGATATAAAATATGTATTCAAAAGAAAGGTGTTTAAACTTTTAAACATTAAATACACAATTTAAAAAAAAAAAATTATTTCAAGAAAAGTGTTTCGCTTTCATTAAAAAAAAAAATAATTCGCCTATGATAAAAAAGTAGAAATTCAATAAGAGAGCTTTAAAAGACTATTTGTTTTTTTTTTTTTTTTGTTGAATTTAAAAAACTATTTGTTAGAATAGTCACGGTTATTGATTATTTTCTTTTCTAAAAAATTATAAAGACATAACTCCGTAAAAAAAAAAAAAAAAAAAAAAAAATCAAGAAACAGTAACAGTTCTTTCTTGCTCTCAATGCTTATTATTGCAGGTAGTGACTCTAATTGGAAAAGAACAGTCGTTATAGGTAAGTAAATCAAACTTCATGATTTCTATTACTATCAAACTTTAATTTAATGCACATGCGCAAAGCAAAAAAAAAAAAACAAAGTCAAGTATATTGATCTCGACTCAAATTAAAAGAGTCATTTGATAATTTTTCATATATTAACAAAAGTGTATAAGTGAAAGAAAAAGAAAAATAATTTTAAACGTTCTTATCAAGTTTTGACACATTCACCATTATCATAAATGTAAAATGAAAAATACATCCGCCTGTTATTATTATAAGCAAAAACTAATATTTTAGATTCATTCATTAAATGATATAAGTGATGTATAATAAAGATCATGTACATCGTTAATTAAATGAATCTACAACATATATATATATATATATATATATATGGATTTGCTAGAACACACCCACTAGTTTTTATGTGGGAGTGTTTTAGCAAAGCTACACCTTAAGGTGTATTTAACCACTTTTTAGTTATTCACTTGCTAAAATACTCCTTCTAAAAAATAAGTGGGTGTATTCTAGCAAATGCCTATAGGATTTGCTAGAACACACCCACTTGCTTTTTCTAGAAGGTGTGCTATAGCAATATACACCTTAAGGTGTATTTATTAACTTTTTAGTTATAACTTGCTAAAACACTCCCACATAAAAATTAGTGGGTGTGTTCTAGCAATATATATATTTGTGTCTAAATAAATTGTATTTAAGTTTGTGTCTACGTAAGTGTCTCTATAAGAAAAGACACATTATAACTTTTATTTATTTTCTTTGATTTCTTTCATCGGCATAAAAATAAAGGTAGTTCTCCTTTTGTAACAACAGGTTTCGGAAGTGCAACAATATCAGCATTGTTAGTGTGTATCATAATTTGTTATTTTAGAGGAAATTTAATAAATGTGTGTATAGTTTGGCGGTGACGATAATTGATTTTGATAGAATTGAGTTTGAGATAATTTATTTTGGCTAAAAATGAGTTGGATGTTAATTCGTTATTTTTGGATACACTTATTTAAAAGTGATTCTTATGGGTTGATGTTGTTTGGATAGTTTGAATCAAAATTGATTTTGAACTTTAAATGACCAAATTACCCTTTTAATTGTCTTTAACTAAATTTTTATTCTCATTTTAGATAATTATTTCAACTTATCTAAAATTAATAATGGATTTCAACTTCAATATAAATTATTTCCTCAAAAGAAAAAAAACTTCAATATAAATTATAACTATTTTTTTAACATTATTTTATTTCTTTCAACAAAAGAAAAATAAATATCCTCTCAACAAAGAAAAATAAATAATCGAAAACCCATAATATAAACACACTTAATGGGCCAAAGAGTTAAATAATAGAAACCCCAAGGGTTGTCTTCAACCTACACCTGCAGTCGGAAGACAATGAAAAAAAAAATAGAGTACTGAAGAAAAAAATATGTGTAGGAAGTTGGAGAATAAGATAAGGGTAATATGGTAAGTAAATTTGTCAACAAATATTCCAATCTATAGCTTTAAAGAAACTCATGTTTTGGGTAGATTCACGTTTTAGAGAATTGGTTTTAAAGTTATCCAAACATCCATGAGATGGTTGAATTGGCGTTTGGAATTGAAAACGGGAGTTTGGGGTTTACAAACGTGTAACCAAATAGATACTAATACAACAAGTAAAACTCTGGTTTAGCAAAAAGAACAATTCAAATATTGAAGCATTTTTAAAAGATCATAGAGCTCTATTGCAGAAAAGATATAAATTCTTTGAAATAAAGAGAATGCAAACTCATTCAAGGTTAAACTTGGTCAAGGAGGTTTTGGTGCTGTGTGCAAAGGAAAGTTAAACTTGAAGGTTAAACGGTGAAGAATTTATTAATGAGGTTGCTAGTATTTCTAGAACCTCGCATGTTAATATTGTCACCCTTCTTGGATTTTGTTACGAAGGCACCAAAAAAGCTCTTGTATATGAATTTATGTCTAATGGTTCTCTTGACAAATTTATCTACAATAAGGGACCTGAATCCATCACATCGCTGAGATAATTTGCATCAAATTGCGAAAGGGATAGCCAGTGGGCTACCTTGCTTGTCATTTTCTGCATAAATTGGGCAGAATTAGACACATAAAGCATAAATGGTATAAATACAACAATTGATAGATTTTCCTTAGATAACTTGCAAAACAAGTCACTAAAATGCCTAGATTAACACATAAAATATGTTACTTTTAAGCACTTATCAGTACTTCTTCACCAAAATCTGTCTTTAGTTTTGACACCCTGATTATACTTATTCATGCGTTTCATTCCTCCTAGGTCCTATTCAGCTCTCAGACATTCATTTTAACCGTCATATACTAGACAGAGTTGATTAGGCTCACCTTGTAATGACATTCAGAATAAATATCTGAAACCCAATGGTCCCACTACGTTCATTGAATTCTAATTACTCAAGGCACGATCTGAATCGACCTGCTCTGATACCAAATGTAACACACATACTAAATTTATCTAGAATATTTAGCATGTGCGTTAAACCTAGTATTAGATACATTAAAATTACAACATAATTTCTTTCAAATGAATATATACATCGGCACAAGTTCGTACATTTGATATATCTAAAGTTAAAGTATATTAAAAGGTGAATGTACATGATTATGTTGACTGAAAAAACTAATTGTTGACATTGAAATTGAGTACGTCAATTCACATTATAAAGGATTACATTTTAATTTCTTTGTTGAAATTTCTGTAATGGTTAAAAGTATGATAAGTGTAAGACTTGTATTTAAGTTAAAGAGAGGATTTTTCCATGTTTTGTACACTAACATGGCTGGAAACGTTCTATATTATTTTCCTTAAATTCTATGTTACTGAGTTTTGCTCACTATGTTTTTCGGGTGACGTTTCCAGGTATAGAAGTACACATTTGAGGACTGAGGACTGAGGAGTTTTGCTCAGATATTAATGTAAAATTTCATTTTTTTAAGTTGTAAACTTTTCAATAAAGTTTTTAAAGAGAATTAAAGTTTCTATTTAGAAAATATTTCATTCAAATTTTTAACTTAAATTTGGGTGTTACAGCAGCTATAGTGAAAGCGACTTTTGTCGAGGCCTTGAGACAAGAAGGCTTGGTCGCGGAGTTTTGTTTGCAACATTGGGTCCTGCCCAATTATGTGAAGGATATGGGCACTTAGGCATGTTCCATGGAGCCCGTTGTTTATCTAGGGCCGTTCTTAGAGTTTTACGGATCTTAGGCATAATATGAGAAAATGGTCCCTTATATAATACGTCATAATTTTTTTTAGTTCATTATTGTGATTTTATTAGTTCTTTATTTTATTTTATTTTTTTCCTCTTTTCACTACCATTTTTTTTAGGCAACATATTATGAAAATAAATCAAATACTTTACAAACACTAAAACAAAATAAAAAACCTTAGAAGAGAACAATAGCACATGCGAAATGATCATGAAGGCGTTTCACATCGGCTTAATGAGCATGAATGCTCTCGCATCAACTTGCAATATTGAATTCAATTTTACAATCCTTTCTATCAATTCAAGAAAGTTTTTTTTTTTTTTGAAAGATCAATTCAAGAAAGTTGTCATCACAATATTAATATAATTTATTTTTTTGAAACCTGAGAAATATAAGATTAAGATTAATTTCATAGACTCATTTTCAACTAAAATGTAATTGTTTTGTTATGAAAATTATCCCAATTTCTTTGATAATAAATATCATCAATATTTTTAATACTAGTGAGGCACATTATTAAGAACAAAGGGCCCAAAAAATATTGTCAATTTCTTCGATAATAATTTTTTTTCTTCACATTATTGAGAAAAATCAATTTTTTTATAAGGAGGGTCTATATAGAAATCTTTGTGTTATACAAGGGTATATATAGCAAATCTTGTCAAAAGGCCTAATACATTAACAGATTTGAGTCCAGTCCTTCATCATGTTAATATTTCGGGCCTTTCAATAAAGTTTTCTATATAAACCCCCAATGAATCCAATATTTCTATATACACCCCCTTACATAATTTTTTTTAGTGTCCCCTAATGGCATGGGCCCTAGGCCGTCGCACCCCCGGCCTATGCCTAGGGCGGACCCTTTTGTTTATCCACAAATGCTATAAATGTTGAACCAAATAATTAAGCAGTAAAGGTGTCTAAGCCTAACATGTCCCACATCGAAGTGTTTATTTTTTTTTTGCTTTCGCACCGGTTTCCGACTCACCAAAGGTGCACAACTAATCTGGCTCATGCGTAGAGGCATGCGCACTAGCCAAGCGTTGCTCCCCCTGTGAATTGAATTCAGTATTGCTCAGGTACGTCCTTGCCACTATAGCCCAAGAAACTATGTTCCACATAGAAGTGTTTAAAAAATAAAATTAAACTTGGAAGACCACTACGTTCAAAAGTATTTCTCAATCACAATTAAATCAAAGATAAAGATTAAGTGCAAGAATAACATCAATATCAAATCAAATGCTAGAACCATATATTTATAAATCAAATGATTACATGTTTAAGCTATGATCAAGTACCTCTAATCCCAACAAAGGAGATTTAGCTACTCATTGTCATGGAAGCCTTGCAAGGATGAATTGAAAGAGAAAGATCCATTACACACTTGTGATCTCTCAACAAAGTGATGTAGAATTCACTTTCTATCACTCTCACTCTATAAAGCACAAGCCCTATCTCTCTCTCTAGAAATATTACAAGTGAAAAACTCAGAGAAAAACTAAAGTATATAAAACTATCTTAATGAAATGGTTGAGTGGGCTATTTATAGAATTCTGACTCTGCATCAACTCGCCTCGCGAGCTACTTCCTTCGCCATGGCGAGTTGAAGTTTCTTCCCCATTGGGTTTGTGCCACGTCAGCATTGATAGGCTAAACCGCCCATACTCGCCTCGCGAGTCATTCCACTCGCCATGGCGAACAGACTCGCCTTTTACTCGCCATTCCGAGTTGGTGGCGTGTAATCTCTGTTGGCCACTGGAATTGCTCGCCTTTTACTGGCCATGGCGAGTTGGGGGCGAGTAATCTTCATTTTTCAACCTTTTTGTACTTTTCTTCATTTTCTTCTCTTTCCTTGATGTCTTGAGTTCAAATCCTGCACAAATGGGTGAAGTAAGATAGATAAAGCGTAAAAGGGCAATAATCACTTATTTCTCGGCTTTTCCCTTAATAACTTGCAAAACAAGTAACAAAAGTGCCTAAAATATATCACTTAAATTACAACTTTCTAGCACTTATCATGAACCTCGCTGATGTTCTTTCTCCAGCCATTGTTAAGTAAGTTGAGCCTAACCAAGGGCGGACCGAGTAGTGGGGAGGTGAATTGTGTTATCTTTTTCTTCTTTTTAAACTAAGTCCAAGGTCCATAGTCTGATAGAGTCCAGTTTCCAGAACAATGTACAAGTCTAATGCAGTGGATAATGTAAAGATAAAGAAAGAGAGAAGAGAAAGACACAAACAATTATATAGATTCTTTACATAATCCGCAAGTAGTCTTGTCCCCCTTGAACTTCCAAGGAGAGTTCACTAAAATCAATATTTGATTACAAATGCTCAAGCACACAAGTAAGATATTTTCCTATGATCAAGCACAAAAGCAAGAGACTTCTAGACAAACAAAATTACAATGTTTAGGTTGAACACTTGATATACAATCAGTGGTGTTCTCAATACAGATCAGATAAGACTCTTAAGACTCTAGAATATCTAAGATATGAAAGTTTATAAGAAATTCTAAGTTTATGATGCACAACAATTTCAATAGAGTTTTGACACTATCAAAACGTTGTTGAGTCACTATAAATCTCCAAGTCTTCACTCCTTTATATAGAGGTGTGAAAGAGACGTTGAGAGGTTTCCAACACACCAAAGAGTCGTTACTAGAGCTTGATTTGGTTAATATCCTAGGAGGAAATAATTTGAAATCCATTCCTTGTTTGGAGAATTAACCAGCATAGACACAGCTAGAGCAGTACTATGTGCATACATGATAGTGGAATAGTGGAACAGTGGTTGTACAATTATACTATTGTTCTTTCATGCGCTCTTCAGTGGTTAAGCATCCAATGCCTTATAATTCCTCTGAAATATACGTTGTTCCAGGCTTCTATTCCTTTTGCAATCATGTGTCTTCAAAATAACCAACTTTAACTAACTCCAGATTCTTGACTTCATACTCTGATGAATTTCAGACTCTGGTAGTCATCTTCTGATGAATCTTCAGACTCTGATGGTCTTCAGACTCAAACTTGCAACATAAGCTTCCTTAGTAAATTCAATTGCTCTCTTTTGTTCTTTCAGAACCAATACCTTGTTTTAAGACTTATAAATTTTAGTCTACGGTCCTGCACACTTGAACAAATACTAGCATATCGAATTGACTTTTTAATACCTTGTTATCATCAAAACTTAAGGTGGTAATGTTAAACACATTTTGTTCCAACAATCACCCCCTTTTTGATGATGACAAACACTACTTTTAATAGTCAATTGTTGTTAATCTAATTAACAAGTTGACTTTAAGGTATGAGGTTTGTAAGCTCCCCTGAGTCTGATAGTTCTTAAGGTGAGGTTTGTAAGCTCCCCCTGAGTTTTATCCAAGTTAATTAAATTCATTTTAATCATTAAAAACGTCCCTCAGAAATAATTCACATCAAATCCAGAGACTAAGAGATGAGAAGAAGGTTCTCCTAAATTAATTTTAATCTTAATTTAGTGGACTCAGAATCTAAATGTACTATACCCCACACCCCCTTTTGTCATAAAAAAAAAAAAAGACTAAAAATAAATTAAAGAGAGAAGTAAGAAAAGAAATGAAAAAGGATAACAGCATGAATATTTCTATGCATATATGAGCAAAAAGTTAACAGAGCATAACACAAAATAATATCAGAGGCACAGGTATAAGAAGCATAAAATGTCAGAAACATAAACAACAATAAATAAGGGTGTGCAATTGTTTACCAGTGTTTTTGGTAAATAAATACAGACTGATTTTGATTATAACAAGAAGGATCAAACCAGAGATCCTAGGATATGTAGTACATTTTTTTTTTGTGCGTTCATCGAGTTCGTAGGTTGCTTAACGAACTGGACAAGACCGTGTGGCGTCTTTCGATAGGTTTTAATGCATTAAGTTTTAAATTGCAGAAACTCAAAGAAAAGAAAAAATACAAATGCAAGTGCATTATAAATAAAGGTGGTTCGGCAAATCCTTTACATACATTTTAAAATATGAGATTTATGACTCTTTTCTCTTGCGTTGTTACTTCGAGTGTTTTAGAATTCCATATAGGAGATTTGAGACCCGTTTTCCCTAAGGAAAACTATTATTTATACATAGGAAATAAGTGGAAAGAAACTAATCCCAAGATTAGCACTCCTTCCATGTAGACAATCGCTTGTCTCCCACGTTTTCTCTTGAGGAAACCGCTTCTCTTTTGAAATTCGAATCTTCCCTCTCCAAAGGCAATTGCTTGACTTATACGGCTTCGCTTCTTGCTCTATATCCTATTGAACTTCAATGTATCAAGACTCTTTATGTTGAGTCCAACATTTTGTCGAAACCTCTCTGATTGAAAAAAAAAATACTTTGATTTCTGTAAGAGTAAAAGTCAACTAATGTTGACCACATTAAATGAGGATGGTGAAAATATCAGCTAAAAAATTGCCCCCTAAAAATGAAATTTTCTACTGAATATATTCAAAGGAGAGAATTGGCATTTTTGAGAGAAAAAAAAACCTCGAAGTATTCCAAAGCATGTGTTACGCTAATCTTGACTTTTGAGAGTAGTTAATATTAGGGATTCTTTCTCCCCACGATTTCGAGATTTTGTGGCCACTACTTATGGACTTCAAAAGTTGATGGAACCTTTCTATTTGCCCCATATCTCCATGTGTCCTTCGACGTCTTTCCTGCTTCATCTTCGGACGTTTCCCACTCTCTTCATCAATCTGGCGCCTCCTTCTTGTCTATTGGTTTTCTTGAAAACTCCTAGCTTCTCCACTACATCAAAGAAACTACTTTCCAATTTAAGACACGCGACGGTTTTTGACCGAGGAAATTGACGGTTTTACTGCTTCATTTACCTCTTTTATATATATAAAAAAAAACCCTCTTTTGTTGCAAAACATCACTTCTCCAAACTTACTCACTCTCTTTCAGTTCTGTTACAGACTTGAGCATTGGAGTGCTAACGTGCCTACAAGCACCCTTCATTCCACCACAAAGACTAATCGTCACCGTACCGGAAACCATTACCGAATCATCGAAGCATTCTCTGCCACCGTTGGTAAAATGAAATTAAGATGTTTTGGTAAATCATCCTCCTTCATTTATAAGATGTTTTGGTAAAATGAAATTAATTTTGCATGACAGAGAAATTAAGAATTATTTTAAAAAAATTATTTTATATTTATTATGTATGAAAGATGAATTAAAGAATTCAAAAAAGATAAATTATTAATGATTAAGAGTGTCCGCAAAAAAATATAATTGAAATTCTAGTACTCGTTGGACAGATACTCTATGTGATGACCTAGACAATAGCTGCGTTAATATGCGATTTCTTGGAAAACAGGTACAACAATATAGCACAATGAATACTAGATAGAAATAAAGTAAAGCGCGATAACGAAGAACACAAGAGATTTGGTAAACCATTACGGTGCAACTTCACATGCCTCTTCGGGGGCATCCACTCAAGAAATGAAATACATTATCAATAGTATTAATTTTTAGTCTTATGTGAACAAACCTTGTTCATTACCTCTTCACCTAATACTACACGTGTATTTCTATATAAAACTCCCCCAAAATATGATAAACCCTTCTAACTTTCTCTCAACCCCTATCCCTAGTGATTGACTCAATCACCGTTAGAATAATATTAGGAGAACAACTCAAAACACAAACCAACTCTTGCTAGAAGCACTATAGTGTTATACAAAGAATAATTACAAGTCAACTAAACAAACCTACTCTCAACCTTTTGATATTCAATGGAGGCACAAGCGAGGTGTACAAAATAACACAAAGAATCACAAACAAAAACCTAATAATTTGCTTTTCTAATCTTGATTTTCGTAATTAGAAACTAGGGTCTGGGTCTCCTGATATAGCCATTGTTCTGCGTGAACAAAATTATATTTTAAGCAACAATCTTTCTAGAAGAAAAATATTTTTTTCACAAATCTATATTGGAAATTAACTTCAAATATACGGCATCATAAACCAACACAAGCAAGATTCTATAACCACACGCTTTTTGGAGCAAAAGTATTACCAAACAAATCTTCAAGCAACTCCTCTCCGATCATACACAAAGTTACATCACTCCAAAGAAGGAAAAATACGGTACAACTTCATATGAAGGATGTCATACTACATGTCTAGGTCATCTGGTACAAAATCTTGCCAGAAAATATTGTTTTAAGAAAATGAAGCCAACTCAACAATAAAAAAACACAACAAAAATTAAGAGTATAATAGGAAAATTCACGTAAATCCTATATTGGTAATGTAAAACGACTTATTATTTCGGATATAACTTATAATTTTGGACGAAGGGAGTAATTAATCTATACATAATTAGGGAATCAAGCTCTTCCCAAATGTCTTTGATGCTCTGGTTTTGCCCTTGGCGCTTATGTTTGCCTTACTTTACTCCGTATTGGTGTAATCATTGATAAAACTCTGGCAAATGTACCAAAAAGTATCGAAGTAGTAATAAATATTGTTCCACAAGGACTGTATTAATCTCAATTATAGCAATGACGTTATTGTTTAGGATATGTAAAGGTTATTTAGTTTGCCCTAGGCAGTAGATTTGAGTGCAACAAAAAGTAAATATATAGTTTGTTTTGAAAAATATATTGGAGATGAATGATTAAGCCAGTGAATCCACTATTTTCCTATGTGGATAGTTTACCTCTCTTTAATCTCAATGATTATTCTTTCTTTAAGACAAATTAACTAATTAGTTTTGATCAATCTCTTAACTCAAAACCCTTTCCTAAGTTATAACCTTTTAATCTCTTAAACCGATTGAATAACCGCATAAGCTATGTCTGAACGTTAATTCCTAAGTCATAACTCGCAACTTATTCCTATCTCTAGTTTCATATGCAAAGTTAAACACAATTACTATTTCAGGATTAAAAGCTAGGGAAAGTAGTCAATTAATACCTAAGATCAATTAACATGATTGAAAGAAGCTAGGGTTAATAGTCATGCAAACAATCATAATAAAAGCAATGAAAACAAATAATTCTGAATAAAGACTACATATCATTTATAATAAAGAGAGTTCAACTACTTGGTTCACATATTACAATAGCTTCATAATGGCTCAATCAAACTAAGAGTTTAACTACTGATAACTAAACAATCATAAGCATAAACAAGAGAAAACATACATAAATCCGGACCAACTATGAGTTGGTATGAGATTCAGGGCTTGTTCTTCGGTCTCCTGGTGTCTTCTATGCTCAAAATCGCAATAATAATCGGTACCCTAAACCTTAGCATTAGCTAGCTTTCATAGAAAGAATTTTAGGGTTTCAGAAAAGCCCATCATCGTGCCACGTTACGATCCAATCGTGGCACAATTACTTCATTAATCCTACGAGGTAGTAGATAAAACCTAGCATCGTGACACGATCCACAAATTGTCGTGGCACGATTCTTTCAGAATTGATTTCCTTTGTCCCACACCTTCACAACGTGCCACGAACCTTCTTCAACGTGGCACGATTCTTCACACTTAGGAATATTTTCATCTTTTCATCAATTTCTTCTTTTGGGCTCTTGTTCCTATTTTGATATGATTTTACCATGAATTACAAGCAGTTGACTCTCTAAATGCCATAAAAACGACATAAACATGACCAAAATACTAGTGTTGACATGGAGTCATCAATCATGTCCAAAACCTATAAAAAAAAAAAAAAAAAAGGTTACGTAAACAGAGCTGGTAGCTTTCTGGTAAAATTTAGCTGTATAAACGATATTTATATATACTTGGAAGTTTTTGTATTGAATTACTCGTAAAATAAATCGATAAGTGTTATAAAATAAACCTTATTGCTGTTAAAAAATACCTTATATACTATAAAAATAAATTATTCAATTTATACGATTTTTTAAATTATTTTTGAGAAATGATATATTTTCGTTCCTAACCAGTTTCTGAGCATCAACGTACTATGCCGAAAATGGGGTCAACATACTAACTAAAAGATATTTAATGCGTTAAATTGTTATTTTTGTCAAGTAGTTTAGTGACTAGAATCTATCGTTAAGGTGAATAAGTGGAGTGTCTGTGGTTCAACTCTTGACCTTTGTATATTACAATGCATTGTTCCTACCTAGTGAGCTTTCTTCACGGGGACAAACGCGTCAACTTTTTTATTTTGGGAAGAAACTCTTCTTAAGATCCAAATCAATTTAGACGTGTGTGTGTATATATATATATATATATATATATATATATATATATATATATATATATATATATATCGGTGTGTGTGTTTGTTTATATATCATAGATTGGAAGTGCATCCCCAAACAAATTATGTCGTAGGAGGAGAACATTGTTCGCTTCTTATTTTATTTTGGTGTAGTAGGTAGTAAGAGTAACGATAACTTTTTGAAAACTCATGTAGTTTACTTCTTATTTTCAATTATTCAATACTTTTAATTTTAGTGATAAGTAATACACTTTAAATAAACATTGAAAGACTATAGAATTAGTTGACAAAAATATAATATTTCATAGGAAGATAATTTATTAATTAAATTGACACTCATGGCCATTTTACAACCATCCCCTACTAAAATTTGAAACAATACCTTGAAAGTGCAAGGCTAAGCTCTTGCATCCATTAATTGGATATTTTTATTAAAAGAACGACACTCACCGTTCAAACATCCTCCATCTACATTTATTTTCCATGAGCAATCTCTACAATCGTCATTTTTTGCATCGTAAACGTCAAGATAATGAAGATTGGGGTCTTGTGGCCATGTAAAACTACAGAAGAATAGCGTAGCTATGAAAATTGGAAATACTATTGGTTTGAATGAAAACACGTAACTTTGTCCAAACATGATTGTGTGAAATCCAAGATCATCATTTTTGGATTTGCAATGAACAGTCATGGTTGTTGGAGTTGGACCTTGAACGGAGAGGATCTACTTCAGTGGAAATTTCCTCCAGTTTTCTCCTGTGAATCAATCTTAGCCGTCCATTTCTTTTAATGAAACCTTAATTAATCTCAGCCCTTCATTCATTTTAATGTGTCATTTTCATTTCCCTTCCTCCCTTTTCACGTTCTGGCTTCCCTTAGAAATAATAGAAACCTCTTCATCTTCTTCCATAACAACACAGACCTGGCTTCCCTTACCACCGTTGTGCTTCTTGATTGCCATCGTTGTCACCGTTGTCGTCGTCTCCGCACCAGTATTCGACGTTGTCTCACCCTATTGCGACGCTCATTCATCGTCTTTGTCATTGTTTCAAATTTATTGTCTCAAGGTAACAAATAACAATCCATTCGAAATTTGTTTATGTGGAATGAAAATGGTGATAGTAGACTTAGGTAACCAAATCTGTCATTTTGGTTCTTCATTATCAACTGTGTTTTTTAGTCTATGATGCTAGTTTTAAGTTGTTGGGGCCTTAATCTGCATGTTAATTTATCTGTGTATTGAAAGCAGAACGTGAAATTAAGCGGACATGTGGATTTATATGTTATTTTTACGACACTTAGGTCTGTGATTTTAGGTTTGATTTTACTATTTCTGAAAGCAAGTCATCAATACTACTACCACATATGTCTCTTGTTTTCTCCTGTTATGTCATAAATAATCATAGTATTGAATAGACATGCTACTGTGTTGAATACAAAACATTACTAGGTTTGATACTCTTCTCTTGCTATTGCAGTAGGTTGCCAATTGATTCTTTTTTTGCACCATAAGCCATCTCCATGGATAACGAATTTGAGAGGAAACCTCGACTAGGAAAACAATTTAATACTTGGGAAGAGGCAAGGGATTTTTGGAATGATTATGGTGGAAAAATTGGATTTAATGTTAGAACAGAATACTTGAACAAAAGCAAAGATGGAATGGTTTTGTCTGGAAGATTTGTGTGTAGTAAAGAAGGTTTTCGTAAACCAGATAAAAGAGACTGCTTAACAACTAATCATCGGCTTGAAACAAGAACTGGATGCCCTGTAAAGATGGGAATCAAATACATAAAAGATATTGGAAAGTATCAAATTCATGATTTGTTTGATGAGCATAATCATCAACTGCACCTTCCTGAGACGACTCACATGCTTGCATCTCAACGAAAATTATCTGAAATTCAAGCACATGAGATTGACTTGGCAGATGATGCAGGAATCAAGCAAAGGTCTTTATTTGAGCTAATGAGTAGGCAAGTTGGTGGTAGAGAGAACCTTGGTTACACACGCGTGGATCAAAAGAATTATCTTCGCAACAAGAGGAAGAGAAACATGGCATACGGGGAGGCTGGCAGTATATTACACCACTTTCAACAAAAGTGTGTAGAAAATCCATCATTTTATCATGGAGTCCAATTAGATGTTGAAGAACAAATAACAAATATTTTTTGGGCTGATGCAAGAATGATAATGGATTATGAATACTTTGGTGATGTAGTCACTTTTGATACTACATATAGTACTAACAATGCATATAGACCTTTGGCTGTATTTGCAGGATTTAATCACTTTAAAAGAGTGGTGATTTTTGGTGCTGCGCTTCTTTACGATGAAACTTCAGCATCTTTTGAATGGCTGTTTAGAGAATTCTTGAAGGCGCATAAGAATAAGAAGCCTCAAACTCTTTTCACAGATCAAGACCCAGCAATGGCTAAAGCTTTGCATGAGGTAATGCCTGAAACATACCATGGTCTATGTTCTTGGCATTTGATGCAAAATGGCATAAAACATCTTGGGGCTAGAATGAATAATGGTTCTAATTTGTTGAGAGACCTTAAGTTTTGCATGTACAAATATGTAGAAAAAGATGATTTTGAAATAGCATGGGATAAATTGGTTGATGATTATGATCTTCAAAAAAGTGGGTGGATAACAAGTTTGTATAAAATAAAAGAGAAGTGGGCTAAATGTTATATGAAGAATGCTGTGACTATTGGCATGCGAAGTACACAACTTAGTGAAAGCTTCAATGCAGATTTGAAATCTTGCTTGAAACCAGACTTGGACATCATCCAATTTTTCAAACACTTTGATAGAGTGGTCAATGACAAAAGGTATAATGAGTTGCAATGTGAATTTGAGTCTAGGCAAAAATTACCAAGGTTGAAGATGGAGCATTCACCTTTACTGCAACAAGCTGCACAAACATATACATTACCTATGTTTGATCTTTTTCAAAAAGAATATGACAAATACTCTGCAGCTTACATAAAAAAATTAAAAGAAGGTGAAACTACTTATGAATATTTTATTGGTATGCATAAGGAGGATGAAGAGTTCAAAGTTTTGTTTGATCCTTCCATTGACATGATTTCGTGCAGCTGTAAAATTTTTGAAAGTTTTGGCATTTTGTGTTGTCATGCAATCAAGGTTCTTGATGTGAAAGATATCAAATCAATCCCTAACCAATATATTTTGAAAAGGTGGACAAGGGAAGCAAAGATTGGATGTGTTAAAGATACACATGGAAGAAATGTCCAAGAAGATGTTAATCTTGATAGCGCACAATGGTATAGAGAGGTTTGTCCTAAATTAGTGAGAATAGCTACAAGCGCGTCTGATTGTAAGGAAGCACGTATCTTTGTAGAGAATGCTATTAGGGAGTTGAGTAAGCAAGTTTATGACATTTGCGGTAAGAACTTGAAATATCAAACTTCTCCAAATAAACTGTCTCCAATTCTTTCTGGCATTTCACAAATTCAGAAACAGTACTATTCAATAAACAATATTGAATTATAAGTTCTCTTAATTCCTTTAACTTTCCAATTCCATATGTTCCAACACGTGGGAGTGTTATTCCATGTAAGTAAATCTGAAATTAAATTGATAATCAACTTATTAGAATCAATCCGACACAATATCAAAAAATAATACAGAAAATGAGAGAAGAAAGGAAGATGGAAAAGTGAAGTCGAAAATCAAAGTATAAAATTAAGAAGGAATTGAGCAAGAATCCTAGTATAAAATTGACGCTGAAAATTAAGCATGCTATATATCTGATATTAAGAAAGAATTGAGCAAGAATCGATTGAAATTTGAAAGTGAGAATGAAACCCTAAACAGAGAAGACAACTAGAGAATAGGTACGTACGTATTCGCAGAGAAGTTAGAGATCGTATTTGAAAACGTGTTTGCCATTTTAACCTTCAAGATCCACTGTGAGAAACGTACGTGTTCGTGCACGGCCGTGGTTTCAATCGCAACTTCCCCACACCGTCGCAAACCTGTGCAGGATGGAGCAGAAAATGGTTTGTGAAAGAGACAAAATCTATGATTTAATTGGTTTTAATCGTAGCCGTTGACATGTCTTTAAAAAGGAAAGGCTAGGATTGCACAGGAGAAGACTGGAGAGAAACTTCACAGGAGACAATCCGCTCCCTTGTTTACAATAGTAACTGTTACCCTAGCACCAATAGCGATAGTCTCTCTAGCCTCAAATGCAAGTAGCATGATTAGGAGTATTGATGATTTTAAGGTGATTGCACTTGGAATTGCCATTGTTGTATGCACAATGCCTACAAGACATACATCAATCTTAATTTATAGGGCATTGAGCGGTCGTTTATTTAAGTTTTTTTAAGTAAAACAATTATTTTTCTATAATAATCAATTTTAAGATAATAAATGTGTGTCATTGTATTTTGTTCAATGATTTTTGTCATTTTAGTCAGCAAGAATAAATTGGATTAGTTTTGTTTGACCATAAGTATTATTTTTTTATTTGTTACATGTTTTACAAAAAAAAGGCTTAATTGTGAGCAAAACTTTTATAATTATTTATCATTTTCTGACCCTTTCTTTTATAAGAAGAAAAAAAAAACTTTTTGAATATGTTTACAAATATACCTTTATAGAGAATTGTGAAACATTCAATACATCAATTAAAATTTAAAAATTCAAATATTATATGAGGGTACATAGGTCGTTTATTTAAGTTTTTTAAAGTAAAACAATTGTTTTTTTTATAATAATCGATTTTAAGATAATACATGTGTGGCATTGTATTTGTTCATTGACTTTTGTCATTTTAGTCAGCAAGAATAAATTGGATTAGTTTTGCTCGACCATAAGTATTATTTTTTTATGTTACATTTTTCACCAAAAAAAAGGCTTAATTGTGAGCAAAACTTTTTAAATTATTTATCATTTTGTGACCCTCCTTTTATAAGAGAAAAAAAAACTTTTTGAATATGATTACAAATATACCCTTAGAGAATTGTGAAACACTCAATACATCCATTTAAATTTAAAAAGTCAAATAATAAATGAGGGTACATAGGTCGTTTATTTAAGTTTTTGAAGATAAAACAATTTTTTTTTGTAATAATCAATTTTAAGATAATACACGCGTGGCACTGTATTTGTTCATTGACTTTTGTCATTGTAGTCAGCAAGAATTAATTGGATTAGTTTTTGCTTGACCATGAGTATTATTTTTTTATTTGTTACATGTTTGACTAAAAAAGAGAGGCTTAATTGTCAGCAAAACTTTTACCCACCTCTGATATTCCTGTTTTATTTATTTATTTACCCTGCTGTAAAAACAATTGTTTTGATTTACCATCCTAATAGGTCAAACAAAAAACGAAAATTTCTTGAAAAAAAAAATTGATTTTTGTTTGGCTTATTAGGGGGTAAATCAAAACAATTTTTGTTTGCAGCGGGTAAATCAAAAAAAAGATTTTAGAGGGGGGAAAATCGAAAATGATCTATATTAGAGGGGGTAAAGACCTATTAACTCAAAACTTTTTGAATATGTTTACAAATATACCCTTATAGAGAATTGTGAAACATTCAATACATCCATTAAAATTTAAGAAGTCAAATATTAAATTAGGTACTCTACATATTGAGTAATGCTTCTCAAGGTCGGCGCAAGGGCTAGGTCACTAAATCCCTCGCTTCAAGCCTACGGCCAAAAAGGCAACACTCACTTTTGAACACTCTCTCTAACATTCACTCTTCTATTGGATGAAATCAATGTATGTCCCACTACTTTGTGTGTGTTCTATTTCCAATGTGTAAACCCACAATGATTTAAACCAATAAGAGAGTGAGTATTAGAGAGAGTGTTGCTAGCACTCCTCTTTTTAAGATTATTTGGTCGAGCCTTGCTTCTTTGAGTGAATCAATAAAACTTCTTTGCATTTCTATTCCAATTTAGTGGAACCTTTTCACTGTATTAAAGGATATAATATGATTTAAGAAATGAAAAACTTCATATATGATGACAAATCTATTGTATCAAAGTTTTTCATTTCTCATTAACACTTCACAGTATTACAATTTTACATCTAAATTACTCTGATGCTGCTGACTACATGTAGTTTTCCAATACCTTTTTTTTGCCTCTTTAACACGATCATCCATTCCCGCTAGCTCTTCGATCTTTATGAAGGTCATTGCCTGAGGACAAGATCTAGGGTATATGTTCTTACCAGTACCACTAATTCCAATTTTTGAGGTAATACATGAAATGGCCACTAAATAGTGATATTAAATTGAAGCATTAAACAATAATAGGAGACAAACCCTAGCTCCAGTACAAAAAGCATCGTAGTTTTAGATTCAGTTTTGTTGCCATACATGCAACGATATAGTACTCTTGCCAACACTAGGATCTCTTTAGCACGACATTTTTTATCGAAGGTGTATTCGGTGTCACACTCATGTTACGATATCGACACATATGATCACATTGAATTGTGTTATTTACTCAAATTATTATTGGTGTCGACGTGTTCAATGTATGTGCATCTGTACATACTTCTTAGACTAGGATCCTACATAACCAAAGATAACATAACCTTAGAATGATGTTCAAAGGATAAACATGTTATGCTTAAAATAAAGCTTGTCATAGCTAATCTATTAAAATGTTCATTTTGGAATAATTTAAAGAAACTAAACGAAACATGAGAAAGAGAGCAAATATAATACAAACATCGGCCAAAAGGCCCACAACGTATATTTGTACATAACATATGGGAAGATATGCCTATAAAACAACAACAAGATCTATAATCTTTTCGTAAATATCTGACCACCCAAATTCTTTGATATATATCGTTGGTCATTGTTGTTGGAAATTACAAGTGAATAAGGGATAAGGGTTTACATAACCTTCGTAAATAATTCGGCCTTCTTTGATAACATAACCTTCGTAAATAAACTGCTATACATAGAACCTCAAATAAAATGATTTCGGCCTTGATCAACGTGGATAAGGGTTTACATAACCCTACCACTCTATATATGGACTCAATTAATTGTAGGTTTTCAATACTCCAATTCAGGACACCTAGAGAGAAGTTTCGTGAAATCTTCCTCAACTTCGAAATAAATATCACACAACCGTAGGGTTTTGAGAAAAGGAAGTTCAACAGAACAATGAAACATAGCTACTACATGTATATTCATCAGTCTCAAAACCAAAAGTGTATTGCAGTAGGAAATGGTGGTACGTAGGTGCCAAATGGAATGGACATCAACCAAGGATAGATAAAGATGACGTCGTTTTGATGCTTCAACCCATTTATAAAAAATGACACGGTCCATGAATCGACCAAAGTGAACCCAGTTCACTGTGTTTCTGGGATACAAGCTTCTATCATCAATGCAGATAATGGAGAGTGAGTGGCATAATGGGACCCAACTCTTAGAAAGGACATTGGTTCTAAAAGCTTATTTGATTGGGAGAAAAGACAGAATGTGGGTAACCATCTCGTCTAGGAAGTTGTTGATGATGCATGCTTTTATGTACTCATAATATAACTCTTACTTGCAAAACAAGTCACCAATTTTTTAACGAACCATTTGTTCCTGTTTGTTTGAAGCTTTGGGTGGGAGAAGTTGTTGAGAGTATCTACTGTCAGCGGCCACTGTGTCAGTGGCGTTTGTTTGAACTTGAGGAAGTGGAAGAAGAATGATAGAGCTTTGCGAAGTTCCTCCTACACGATATATTTTCTCCCAATTTTTGTTGTTTTCTATCAGCGTCGTATGTATTCAATAATGCATGAAATTTGTTTAATGTAACACAAGCTTACATTAATCAAAATTTGGATGATGTTCATAATAAACCCAACGAGTGAAGCCTTACATGTACACACAAGCGCGCTACTGTATTATTTCTCCTTTTTCTTGAACCTTACCATATTTTCATTTTTTGCTACTAACGTAGGTTGAAATAATTTTGATGCAAGCATTAGTATTTCATATGGTATAATTACGAGCTACACCGTTGCATTTGTTTAATTTTTTTTTCTTTCAAGGACAATTGTGAAACACCCTACTAGAAATTACCTAGGATATCTAGCATGTGTGTTAAACTTGGCATTGGATACATTAAAATTACAACAATAAAAAAATTCTCTGAATAAAACATAGAAATCTCGTATTATACCTCTAAAATAATATCAATGACGTGAACTTTATATGGTCCAACAACTTCTGCTTCTTCATCACGAACCCTGACGTTTAGTAACTTGAATATCTCAAATAAATAAAAGGGATTGGGGTGAGACATGATGTCTCAGTGAGTTCCACCTATCCTAGGCTGTAGGCAATCTCAAGGAACCTAGGATCAACATATGTTCTAAACTCAACCCATTTCGGGCATAGCGGCCAATAGCGGCGAGTTTATAAAGTCATAGTAGTCAATATCCGCTATTAACTACTATGATTTCGGATTTATACAGTCTTTATCATATATAATTGAGCGATCGGGGATAACTAGGATCGCTACCTAGAGTACTATCATGATTCAATCATAATGTATATTTTTATTCATACACATACTCATAATCATAATCATAATCATAATTCTTGGCTTAACATTCATGTCATTAATTATATATTTCTTGTCTTAATGTTCATGTCATTAATTATACCTTTTTTTCGACTTAAAGTTCTTCGTTGTGGCGAACGGTAACTATTTTATTTTGTTAATATGAGTCATACCTCATAAGCTACATTATCTCTTCGTTGTAGCAAATAGAGGTTTTCACATTTGTTACTATGAGCTATACCTCATAGGCTACATTATCTCTTCGTTGTAGCAAACAGAGTTTTCTCAATTTTATTATTATTATTTTTCTTTCTATGAGCATGTTACTCATTTCAATTTTTCTTTCACATCATTTTTATAAGTATATAAATCAATTGTCTTGCTTAGCATTTTATTGCTAGAACCAATTCATATAATCAACACTTTCATATCATTGATATTATATAAAATTTCATTCACATTATCATGACTTGCATATCCATTAAAACCTCATTTGTACTAAGTAAAAGTAAATAACACAATTTCAATGACATGATTCAAACTACCCAAAGAGAGAGTTAACTAACTAAGGAATCCTTGATTTTGTTTGATACAACTGCCATCCAAACCTTTACATAAGCTCCACTTAAAGCTTTCCAAAATTCCCTTTTACTTGACTTCAATGCATACATGTACTTCCATCGAGTGGTTGCTCCAAAGAAGATTCCACTTGTTCAATAATGCTCCAACTTTCCTAACCACCTTCAAGCTTCTCGTCTCTGATCCTAATGAAACTTCAGTACTTGTCCGTCCAATCCGATCACTGTACCGATTATTATAACATGAACATTCCAACCACATTAGTGCAGATTTTTTTTATTCAACAACTGGAACTTGTAACTCTGTTTTCTCCATCGTAACATAACTAATTTAAGCCATTCCGAAGCCTATCCTTATCCTTATTATCGAATCCTAAAGTACAATGCAAATACTACTTGGAAAACCCTAAACCTAATCATTAGGCGGGAAAAATGCTCATTAAATTTGAATTTGAAATTCAAATCTCACAACAACCTTTTGGAAAACCCCAAAGTGCATTTATACCTTTGTCTCCCATGTTAATTTGTTTTTCATTTTCCAAAGAAGCAAACTTTATTTGTGTCATCTCTTCAACTTCAATCCAACCATTTCTTCATTGTTCCATGTCCCTCTCTCGCTTCACCAACCCCCTTTCTAGATCCTCTCCTCTGCCATCATCATCTACACATGGAGCCATGGATCGGTCGTCGAGTTCAGCGACTCGGAGCCATGGATCGGCCGTTGTTGCTTTGCCGTCGGAGTTACAATCCTCCTCACTCTCTCCCATGGTTTGAAATAGAGAAACGAAGACAACAAATTATCATCCATCTATCTCATCCAAACACGCCCTTGATCTCATTCATTACGCACACCATGGGAGCATTAACCAAACCACAAGTTATCACGCCGTATCCATCGTCATCACTAACCAACTATCATCGGTGTCACCGTTAACAAACCATATCGCTGTCAACTTTCATCACGTCATTACCATCGCCGCCGTCAACTTTCATCACGCCATTACCGTCACCTCCAGTTATCTCATCCTTTAGGTACTTTTGTTTCTTCATGTTAGATCTCTTCTTCGATTCAGGTTTGTACGTAAGTGTTGGAAAACCCTAATTAAAATATAAAATATAATTAATGCGTGAAGTTTTTCCCAAACCTTGATCATCATCTTCACTCTTGATCATCTTGTTCGAACCTATAAAATATAATTACTCATATCAATTAACAACAATACAAATTGGTTAACCATCACTTCATTCCCAATTATGCGTGTTCATTAGCACAATTTTGTGGCAAGGATTAAAGTTTTCTCATCACCATACCCATTTTTTTTTGTAATGAAGAAGAATTTTTTGTTTAATGATATGACTTTTATTTTGGTGGAATGAGATGAATGCATCGAGGGTTTTTTGTGGGTTCTAGATCTACATATTATTTCTTCAAATTTTTGGTTGAAGATGAATGTTTTGAGGGAAGTTGATGAAAATATGTAATCTTGGTTTTTTCTTGATTTTTTTTTGAGCCAATAGAATGTGGAGATTTAAGATTTTGATTGAATTTTATAGGTTTGAAGAAAAAGAGGATGAGGAAGATTGACTATGAAGATGAATTTGAAGAAAATTATTTATTTTTTCTAGGTTGTATTTTTTTTCAATGAAAATATTTATTTAAAAAATAAGAAGATAAAGGACCCAAGTAAGAAAAAAATATATAAAAAACCTCTGGAGTAATATTGTTTAAAATCAATTAAACATAATTTTTTAAAATGACAAATAACAAGTTAAATTAAGAGAATTAAATATTAGACTTCAAATCTTAATTGTACGATTTTTTTTTATCAACACAATGCAAAAGATACTATTCTAAAAAAAATGAGTTGGTTAATTATATACAGTCATTATTGTAACTCATTATTGTAACTGTTGTTGTATCTTACAATACAAGGCATTTAAAAATGCAATCACTTGTAAAGCCCAACAACAACCACAACAATGACATGTTATAAAAGAGTTATGATACATAGACATCCTTAGGTGGCAATACACCCTTTGACACTCACAAAAATCTGACACGTAACCACATGGACCCTGCACAAGCACACTTTCTCTTTTCTCTACTCTTCTCTCTTCCTAATGTATGGGGTGTACAAAGGTGTATGGAAATAAAGGATGTCTATGTAACATTTTCCGTTATAAAATAGTCAAATTTTGGGGGACAACAACAATTTGAATTTGGGTCCTAGTTGTTATATGTATTAATATCTGATATACACCCTTATTTTATAGGTAAACATTCATACATGTTTTAACACATACTCGATGTGGGATTTGTTGTTGTTTACTACATGCCTGAAGAGAAAACCGAAGTTTCAAGTCTAAACTCATGCGGAAGTTACGACCGAAGATACTCCAATATCTAAAGGAAATACTAATTCAATTCCAAATCCAACAAGCAGCAGGAAGGCTATTGACTTTATTGGAAGGCTAGCTCTGATGAATCACCCCATCAAGTCCTCATTCAATGGGAATGCTATATATGAAACTTGGTGATTCACCCTTTCAATAATTCCTTTTCCTTCCGTAATTTGCGTTTCTGTTGTAACAGCCTCAAAGCCTTAGATTCCTTCTATCATATGCACAGCCTTGATGCTATATATGTACTAGATTGATGTATGTATGAGGCATGAAGTGAATATTAAAGGAAGTAGACAATTAACAACTATAGACTCATTCAAATATGTTGAGTTTACGCTTGTTAAGTACCATGCTGATATGTTGATTTTTCCATTTTGTAACTGTTATGTGCAAATTTCATCTCCTAGCATGTCTGCAAGTATAAGTTTATATAACCTGAGAGTTGTAATTTGCAATACATATAGATATAGATATAGAAGTTGAGTTCAATTTACTTGGTAGTCACGGACCAATATTGGTTGGTTCTCCAAGAATCTAATGTTCTGCTTTTTTTTTTTTTTTTTAACTGAAACTGTTATTTCATCGCTTGTTAAGTACCATGCTGATATGCCGATATGCAAGCACAAGTTGATACAAGCTGTGAATTGTAATTTGTACTACATATAGATATAGATATAGATATAAAAGTTGAGTTCAATTTACTGGGTAGTCATGGACCATTCAGTCATATGAAAAATCGATGACATACTCTGTTGTTACAGTTGATGATAAGTTCTTTTAAGTTGACAAAATTACATTTTGGATCATCAAGGTTTACCTTATGAGTGACAAACTTATTTAAATTACATTTTGGATCATCAAGGTTGTCAACTGTTAAATGTGTATTCCATACCTAAAACTTTATTGTTTGTCATGGCTAAAATATTGCTAAAATTTCACATCTTATTTTTTTGAGTAATGATTAATAGACACCCTTAGGTGGCAATACACCCTTTGACATCCACACAAAAATCTGACACGTAGTCACGTAGACCCCGCAAAAGTACACTTTCTCTTTTCTCTCCTCTTTTCTCTTCCTAATGCATGGGGTATACAAGGGTGTCTATGTATCATTACTCTATTTTTTTATAGGAAAATGTTACATGAACACCCTTTAATCATACATCCCAT
Source organism: Medicago truncatula (assembly GCF_003473485.1). NCBI lineage: Eukaryota > Viridiplantae > Streptophyta > Magnoliopsida > Fabales > Fabaceae > Medicago > Medicago truncatula. The sequence goes on along the minus strand of NC_053047.1, from coordinate 38,507,804 downwards.
TATACACCCCATGCACTAGGGATATTTTGATAAATTCAACTTACGACCACATTTTCTCTTTCATCTCCTCTCCCTCTTCCTTGCCACATGTCAGGATTTTGTGTGGGTGTAAGAGGTGTATTGCCACATAGGGGTGCACATGTGTCAACACTCTTTTTTATATACATTAGAGGCTTTAATACAGCTCTCGTCCTTTTTTTTTTGGACAAAACCGCAGTTTTGATCTCCTTATTTTCAATTGCGCAAATGACATTGACCAATCTATGATTTTGAACATCCAATTTAATAACATTGTAATATATTCATATGAAAACAAAGAGCAAATGATAGTATCAAGAGTATAATTTTGCCTTGGGAAGCACAATTGCACGAGTGATGCTTCCAAGTTTCTTGTTCATGAGCTGAATAGCCGGTAATGATTGGCGCCCTTCACTCGAAATAGAAGCTCTATATCGCATCCATGGAGCATAAAAATTTGGGATATAATCTTCCACCTCGCACATTTTAAAAGTAACTTGCCTAGATACCAAATGATCAATTATAAAATATTTGTAGACTCTAATTATTGTTTGATGTATTGATTCTTTGCAACAATCTTTGCCCAAAAAATTAATTAATTAGAATCAATTTTATTTTTGAACAAATATTATAGCAAATATCATAATACACCAAGCGGACAACACAATATAATTGGGTCCAAACAGATACAAATATTTTAAGTCATGGCTTTTTATATCAAAATAGACCCAAAGTTTGTATATATTATTCTTTAGCAAGGTGTCAAAATCAGGACTTTACTTCAGGTCGAAAGGGAATAGCAAAATCGAGATTCGTAAAACCGCAATCAAAATCAAAAGATTTTACTAAAGGACTTTTGTACAATAGATGTAGGATAGCAAAATCGTAAATCGTAAAATCGCAATCAAAATCGAGGATTCTAACAAAACAAAAGTAAAGCTAAATACATGTTATAAATTGCATAGTCATAAATGACTTAAAGTTCAAAGTCCGCAAAATACATATACATAAATTACTCAAAGCCTACATGTCAAATGTTCTTTGGTAGTCATAATAATGGTAAACTTAGACAAAATACTTAACGCCAAATATTCTTTAAGTTAAGTGAATGATTGAAAAAAACTTAGCCTTTTTGGTATTTATAGAACCGAATCATGGCTACAACTCGAGTCATTTGACAAATGGGTCAACGACCTATGTGTTGTGTGCGCAAGGTTGTGATGACGTCCATGCTATGTTGCAAAAGCCGATGATTCTCTTAATGTATTCAACAAACATCAAAGACCTAGCAGAAATCATGAAACTATCACCACTCATATAGTTGAAGAGAATAAATAAGACATCCTTTTAATGGAAAATCACATTATTATATTATATCCTTTAACACAGCCTCTGTGCAGATGACATTTTCTATTGCACAAATGTTAGTTAGATAAAGTGTGTTTGGATTTGCTTAACTTTTTAATTACTACCCTGATTTTGATTTTGATAACAGTTTATTACACTGAACACATTTATGGCATCTAATTTTGATAACATATGTTACAATATTTTATAAGTAATCTTGCGATTGAAAACTTTAAGACTTGAACTAATTTGGAATGCTACTATCCAATAGCGTTTAGATGAGATGAAATGGGTCTCTTCTAACTTAACTAAGGTTCTGAGTTCGAATCCAGCATTGGACATGCAACAGCGTTAAAACTCTTTGGGAGAGCTTACCGTCCATTTGATTCCCACAATATTCGAGAGATTAGTCTCTGTAATTGCGCGCAGAGGATACCTGGTTTTAGAAAGAAAAAAAAAATTAGGAATACTACAAGATGAAAACATCTTAAACTATATAACAAGCCATGTTCACAAGTTAGAATTGTAAACTTTGAAGATTTTTATAGGACCCAAAATTTATTTAACTCGTTTTTTATTTTATTTCTTTCTAATAATGTATAGTTTTTTGTGTTTTCTTTGAAAAAAAATTTATAAGAAAATGTAAAAATGATTTTTATTGACTATTGATTATAGAAAAAATGAAAGAGAAAGAAATTGAATGTAATTTGCATTTAATTTTATAAGAATAAACAAAAAAAATCTAAAAAAAAAATAAATTCTTTTTTGCTTATATTTTAGGAAAAAAAATATGCTTTTTTTTTTTCTTATGGGATGAAGGGAGTAATGTTTTTTCGGAAGTTTGAAGAAAAATCTAATTGACTTCAAAAAGAAGATTTGTCCACTTAATGTTTTTTTGGAAGTTTGAAGAAAAATCTAATTGAAGAACACAAAGTAATAGGTTCCAAACGGTTACACTAATATGAAGTATAGATATAGACTAATATTATTTTATAGGTAAACTTTGGTGTATGATTTTAAGTATTCATCGATGTGGGACTCAAGAAGAGTGCTACAAGGTGGTTATAACTTCTTTCTCCTACTCGCTCGTTTTTTTCTCCAAGATATTTATTCTTCATTCTCAATTCAGTTATCTTTTCCTAGTATTATTATCATCTCAATGGTGGGTCCCAATTGGATGAAGATGCTTATATATTTTCATTATCCCATTAACCTTTTTATCTCAAAACAGATCCAAAGTTTCTTGTTGTTTATAGGTATTCGTATGCTGAGAATTTGTATATTATTTTTTAGACCTTATATTAAGAAGACGTCTGAGAGGAATTTCAACACCAGTGCACCTCTTATGTATGTGACAGTGACGATGATACTTTTTTAGATGCACATGAAACACTATCACATTTAACAAAATCATTTTAAATGCATTATGTATTTACCATTATCATATTATATGGTCCAAGTCTTCAACTTACGTGACTTGCACAAATAGAGAGACGGTGGTGTTCAAGGAAGCGAATGCAACGATGACAAGGTTATGAACGCAGGAGCATCCCGAAGCAGTGACTTCAAGGGATATCAAAGACCTAGCAGAAATACTGAAACTATCAGCACTCATATAGTTGAAGAGACTAAATAAGATGATGGAAAACTACAAGCTAGTTGTCAGCACCATTAGAGTAAATTATTTTGAACCATTCAATATCAACATTATATGTCAAAATGAAATGCTGTTCATTTTAATGATAAAAGAAATTTTTGGATAGAATTACATTTTTTAGATCACATCATTATATCCTTTAACACAGCCTAGTTAGATGCAAATGACATTTTCTATTTCACAAATGTTAGTTAGATAAAATGAGTTTGATTTTGCACGGAAAAGTTGTAAACTCTCTCAAGACACACAACTACCCAAGCCCCAAGTACAACCAGTAGACTAGGGATGTTCGGGGTGAAGAAAACTCAATATAACTCTATATTTATAACAACTTTCTAGCTATTTTTTCATCTCACCATCAGAACTTAGTTGGAACATATAGTATAATCATTATTTAAATAGATTCTCTTTGATTAGAAGTAGTAGTTGTTGATGCTCATCATATAAAATGAATATTTATGCCTTGATATATATGTGTTACCTAGGCTAGTTAAAATTTCTAGGTCTGTCCTTGCGATGATGGGTCAACTGCATTATGCTGCTAAAGGTTGTGTTACATAAATCAAACTACATAATAATCTATCATATATCATATTTTTACTTGGTACAACATATTTCCCTCCGTCCTAATTTATAAGTCATTTTGAAGAAGAAAAATTGCCTCAAATTATAAATCTTTTTATAAAGATACATTCAATGTTATTTTTTCTTTTATACCCTTAATAATTATCTATTATTATATATTTTTTCAATTATTTAATTTATCTTTCTCATTTTTTATGTCATGGAATAAAGAAAGTAATTTACAAGTCTTCTATTACAAAGACTTGGGCAACATAGGTGATTTAAAAATAAAATAAAAAATTGAGGTTGTTTAGGTGATTTGATTTTTGAAAGGTTTAGATGTACCGAGATTAAAGTTAAATGTTAAAAACATTTAATTTCCGAATCAATAAACCTTGTAAAAATCAATCACCCATAATTAACACAAATGATTAATGTACCGTTACCTTAGGGAAATATTGAATCCAAACGGTTTGTTTTATTGAATGGAAGTATACAAGGGTCTTTGTTATAGGTAAATCTTTTTCTGGATTGTTATATCCTTATAGGTTCTTCTTCCTGCTACTACTCAGTTTTAATATCCTAACTAGATTTGTATGATCAAATCATATTTGTGTGATCAAATCATCAGACCAATCTTAATAATTCCCCTGCATGAATGTTATAATGTTTTCTATTTTTTTATTTTTTTTGTCTAGTAGCATAATGGCTAGAGCTCACACATTTTAATGTGGAGAAGTGGGGTGTCCGGGATTCGAACTCCGGCCCCTGCATATAATATGTAATATCCCTATCAACTGAACTAAGCTCACGGGGATAGTGTTTTTTCTATTTAAATAAAGCCAAGACAACAAATATGTTTATTTGTTTTTTCTCCTTGGAACTTCATATTATTTATATATATAGAAGAAATAATGTGGTGGAGGAGAAAGCATTAGTGAGTATATACTTCTTGAAAACGGCTTCAGAAGGGAATTATAGATACCAAATTGATCAATTTCACACTATCCCTAATTTCAGCATGTATTGTATGGATTTTTTAAGTAGTTTCCATTATTGCCAAGCCAAAAATATTTTATTTATCATAAGGACCACAAATAAATACATAGCCCACAACGAATAAATTTTCAATGTTAGTAACTTAGTATTAGTTTACCTCTCTTTCTCTATATAACCCAAAATGAAAATCTGAACCATTTGTGTGGAGCTTTTGCCGCGATCCAAGGTTTGATTTCTTTGATCGTTTTACTAATGTAGTTTTTCATTTATGAATAGAATTAGCTTCTTTTCAGATTTGAAGAACATAGAATTCTCTATGCATGAAAGTATGAATGTTAAGAGAAAAGTTGATGAAGATATGTAATGTTGGTGTTTTCTAGATTTTTATTTGAGACAATACGATTTGGAGGTTTGGGATTTTGATTGAATTTTATGGGTTTGAAGAAAAAGAGGATGATATTGATGATTTGAAGAAAATTATTTATTATTTATGGGTTGGTTTTTTCAATTAAAATAATTATTTAAAAATCAAATTATTAATAAATAATCTGACATGGCATGACACCTCGCAGTTTTTTAAGAATTTTTTTGAAATAGTACCAACCTTTTAATTATTAAGAAGATAAAGGACTCAAGTTAGAAAGAAAAAGAAAAAAAAACCAAAATTGTATATTTAATTCCCATAGAGTGTGTGAACAAACCACTAAAATATACAACAAATTAGTGTTTTGGTGTTTAGGTTGGGCAAAATTGTATATTTAATTTCCTTAGAGGACATGGTTTGGCAAAATTGGATTTTTTTTTTCTTCTGGCTTTTTCTAATTATGGGAAGGTATGAAGAGAAGAAGTTGAAGATGACCCTGTAGTTAGATAAGAGATTAAGACGAAGATGGTCGTGTAGTGATTTAATGCTTCGGTGTTTGGATTTTTTTGTCTGGATTATTTTTTTATTTTTTTTTAAGTTGATGAAGATGACGAAGAAATAGAAGCTAGAAGAGAAAGAAAATGGAAGAAAAATTGTGTTAGACCATCTTCAATGGAAGGGTCTTAACCATTTAAGACCCGTTATCTATTAGGTACTTTATTGGAGAGAATCTTTTTTAAAGTCTTATAAGATCCGTGATCTTACTTAACACCTCCACTTTTAAGCGGGACCCTCACTTTTTTTTTTTTTTTTGACAAGAGGACCCTCACTCCTGTTAATATTAAAAAATTGATATTAATGATATAAAATTATTTATAGTTAATTAGTGGGATCCATTTAAGAAAAAAAAATGGATGTCTCTATTGTAGATACTCTTAGTGGTTTATTATTAGATTTAATGGTCTTGTATGATGAAATGATTTATTTTGTTTTAAAATGATCAAATGATTAAAATTAAATAGATTAATAAGATTTAGAGTGGACCATCTATAATTTTGTTACACTTTATACATTTTGGGTTAAAATTAACAGATTGAGACCAACAGATGCATATTTAAGAGATCAAATAAGATGCATATTCAATTTAGCCAAAAAAATAAAGGGCCTCTAGAATAACAAGTCAAATTAAGATAATTAAGTATAAGGACTATACCAAAAATATCATAAAATTTAATTTTTAGTTGATTTAATTATATACAATCATTGTTGCATTTATCCTTTACCATTACAATAGAAGCATTTACATAATTATGCAATCACTTGTAATAGCAAAGAACAACACAACAATAATCATTATAAAATAGTCAAATCATGGGGACAACAACAATATGAGATTGAGTCCCCAACAATATTAAATGCTTCATGCTTCATGGTTTCGCCATTTAGATTGTTTGCTTGTATTGAATTTTAGGAGTATCAACTATAAATTTGGATTTCATGTTGGCATATATAGTTCAAGATTCATGTTGTTTCTCTCCCTTACACTTTGGCATTTAAATTGTAGTAGATCATGTGAGTTAATTTGGTAAATAATTTCACAATTTGGTCAATTAAATTCAAGGGAAATAAAGATCTTCCAAATCATAAATTGTAAATATCATTATCATCCGACTTGATATAGCAGCCCCCCTAATATAGTAATAGACACCAAACTAAAGGGTCCATTGGTGAACGTCGAATTTAATTCATATCATCTTTTATTTAGTTAAATACGTTTTTTTGGTAATGTTAGGTAAAAGTATCATCGATCAATGACTCATTTTATAGCCCAATTTATTAAATTCTTACCATTTTAGCATGAACTTTTGAACAATCGATTGCATCCTCCAAGAATCAAATGAGTTTATAAAAAAAAAGAGAAGTTTATAGACCAATTACTAGCATTAGATTCACTTGTTTAACAATGGTCTAAGTTAATCCCTATGTTTCTAGGTGCGTGTGTAAATTAGCAGCCCTTAATATAGAACCCAAACATTGGTGAACCTCAACAATGACCCATCTTGGTTTGAATTCATATCATCTTTTATATAGTTAAATAAGTTTTTGGTAATTACAATGTTAGACAAAAGCATTGTCAATCAGGACTCATTTTGTACCCCAATTTATTAAATTCTTACCATTATCAGGACTCATTTTTGAAGTCAATCAGGACAAAGTGAAGAGTCCTAATTGGGAAAGCTCTTCACTTTACATGATCTGAATTCTGGATGCACTTCAAAGTTTAAACATAGTTATAACACTTACTTTCGCATTATCTTGACATGGTTTGAAAGTTCAACAAGTTTTTTTATTTTATTTAATGCTAAAGGTTCAACAAGTTTTAAATTTTCTTGATATAGCTTATTTTCATTAAGTTAGGAAACTCATCTCCAACTAATTCATATATTTTTTACTGGATTAAATAAAAAAATTATCCTTATAACATATCGCAAATTATTTCTTCCATCGTCGTAAGAAAAGTGGGTATGTTTGAATCGTTGTGCACACAATTCTAATGACTTTTAAATTCAAATTCAAATTTGTGTAAAAAAAATTAAGTGTCCGTAGACTTTCAAATAATCTTTGCAAACATTACATATAGTCATTATGTTCACAACATTATAAAAAAAAATTATAAATTTTTTTAAATCTAAAAAAAAAAAAAAAAATTTAACATAGATTTAAGGCAAAATTACTCCGCAATCCTTTAAGTCTTTTTTTTTTTTTGGTACAATCCTTTAAGTCCTTTATATATGTTTCAATTAATAAAATGATTTTTATATTTATATTCTAAATATATGTTTTCACTTTCGACGGGCAGCAAACTCAGGCTCTCTATACTACTCTCCCTTAGGAAATAGCTGATTACATAAATAACACTCATATGAATTTCAATGAAATGGTGGATGATGCTCTCATATGGAGCCACAACAAAAACGGCGCTTACACGACCAAAAGTGGGTACGCTTGGCTGCTGCAAAACTCGAATCCCTCTTCATATACCCCAACTAATTTATCTTGGTCTTGGATATGGAGATTGAAGAGTCCTGAAAAAGTCAAGCTGCTTATTTGGCTTGCGTGTCACAATGCTATGCCTACGCTATCACTGCTGCAGCACCATAACATATCACCTGTTGCTACCTGTTCGAGATGCGGCGAAAGTGAGGAAACCATCTTGCACTGTATTCGGGACTGCAGGTTCTCTTCCGTAATCTGGCATAATATCGGTTTCATTGACCAAGAGTTCTTTACGGAAAGCTGTGTGCATAATTGGTTAAAAAATAATGCAAACGGCACTCGTCCCTCCACCTTCCTTGCTGGCCTATGGTGGACATGGCGACACCGTAATTTGATGTGCCTAAATCATGAAACTTGGTCTCTCACTCAGTTGAGCTTTCTTATTCACGACACAGCAAATTCCATCGAGACCGCTTTCCAAACTGTTTCTACCTTACAACAAGACCGCATGGTTCGATGGAATCAAGAAAGCTGCAACGGTCACATGCTTAATGTGGACGGTAGTTGTTTAGGTGTACCTATACGAGCGGGGTTCGGTGGGATTATCCGTAATTCTGCAGGTTACTACCTCTCGGGATTCTTCGGATTCATCCCTATATCAACTGACATCTTGTTTGCCGAGCTCACCGCAATTCAACAAGGTCTACGTCTAGCAGTGGCAATGGGCATAGAAGATTTGGTGTGCTATTCAGATTCTCTGCTCTCCATAAGACTCATCATTGGTCATGTTCCAAGTTACCATGTTTATGCGGTTTTAATCCATGATATAAAAGATCTCTTGTCCTCAAGAAACTTCAACATTCATCATTGCCTCCGTGAAGGAAATCAATGCGCCGACTTCATGGCGAAGCATGGGGCCAACTCCAATGAAGATCTTTCTATTCATGCTACTCCTCCGACCGACTTACTCCCTTTGATTAGAAGCGACGCCATGAGAACTTTCTTCCCTAGAGCTTAGGCTTTTCTTTTTTTTTTTTCTGTCTTTTTGTTTCTTTTCTTTCTCTTTTACTTTAGCTTTGTAAACAAAAAAAAAAGGAAGGACGATGGTACGGCTGGTGGGTTCAGCATTTAATATACTAAGGCTCTGTTTGGTAAACCCAAAATAAGAGCTTTTAGCTTTTAGCTTATAGCTTATAAGCTCGTTTGACAAAAAAAGCTCTGTTTGGTAACACTTTTTCACCATGAGCTTATAGCTTATTTCACGAGCTTATAAGCTATTTTTCAGAAGCTATTCCAAGTAGCGTTTGAGCTTATAGCTTCTCACTTTTTCTTCCAATTTTACCCTTATTATTTCATTTAAATTGTATTTTTATCCATTATAATTTTTATAATAAGCTACGTAATAAAGACTACTATCCCTTTATTCCAATTTTTGTATATATATCAGCTGACCTTTTTTTTTTTTTTTGAAAAAATATATACCTTCGTTTTTTTTTACGAAACAAAATACTATTATTCTATTAGTGTTACTTTTTATTTTTATTTTTTTGAGGTAAGTGTTATTTTCTTTATTCTCTATTATTAGTATTACTCTATTAGTGCTACCTTTTTTTTTTGTTTTTGAGGTAAATGTTATTTTCTTTATAAAGTAGAAACATTTAAATGATAATAAATATAAGATAAAATTTTAGTGAATAAAATTTAATTTAATTTATAATACATAGGATATATTAAATTAATAAATTTAAAGTATTTTTTTTTAAAGAAAAATTAGTTTACAAAATTACAAATACTTAAATTAATGATATAATTTTTATTATGAATTAAGAATACCCTTTATGTCATTTTACATTTATCAGCTAGTTGAACCGCTATTTTTACCAAACACTTCAGTTAGCTTATAAGCTAAAAGTTATCAGCTAGCTTATCAGCTAAAAGCTATTTTTACCAAACAGAGCCTAAATTACTAACGTATACTGTAGCGAAATATTTCAGTTTTTATTTTTTTGGGCAGTAAAAATGGTTTAATTTTCTTCTCTAAGATGTACGCATGCTTCTTTGCAAAAAAAAAAAAAAAAAACGAGAAAGCTCCTCCCAAGTGAACAGCTTTAGGAAGTTGTGGCAAATTGAAACAGAGTAATTCTAAATAATCTTGTCAAACAATTTTAAAATGATTCTGAATAATCCTGATTTATAAGAGGATGCAAATATTAAGAAAAGGATGTGGTACTGTTAAGGTGGTTTTCCTAAAGATCCTAATTTTTAGGAAGAAAACATTGATGAATATGAAGATTTGTTTAAAGAACATATGAATAATATTAATAGTTTTTCTTACAATTTAATAGTTTATTTTTCGTTAATCAAAGAAATAATCCTATTAAAAAGAAAGCTGAATTTACACGGTTAAAATAATTTGTAACACATAAAAACTTATTTCCAACTTTTATTATAAACAATGCGGAGGTGGGGTCATTATTTTTGTTGTAGGTATAGTGACAAAAAGTTGGTAACACGTAACCAGTTTTTGATATGAACCGTTCATATATAATAATATTATATCAATGGTTATCAATGAAAGAGAAAGTAACTTGTGCATGGTGCACAAATTTATAATTTGTGCATGCTAAATGCTACCACCTAGAGAACCAAACCTTGCATGTCATTGTCGATATGATTGAAAATCTAAATTCGGTGCGCTATGAATGTGGCGTAACAATGGAAATCTTCCTAGGAGAAACAAGATCTAAACATGAAATTGTTGTTAACTTTTGACTCTGAAATGAAATGTGCTTTGAAATTTGATGAACCTACGAATATTGCAGGTTTAGGCTTGACAACCAACATCAATCAAAGCTAGACTAATTTCTCGCCAAAGCTGCCTCTTGCTAAGAAATGCTTCAATATTTCGGTTACGCACCTTTATCACCAAGCTTCATGCAAAAATCACCTGCTTCAAAGGGAGTGCCCCCACTACATTGCGCAACAAAACCGTCTCAGGCTCTCCACAAGAAGACCAGAATCAAGCCCTCCTACAGTCTGGAGCAGTCTACGCAATGAGTGACTACACAAGCACAACGCATCAACACTAAACTCGTTGTTTAAAACCCAAAAGAAAAATACACCAGATACGCTGACTTATCACACCACAACCACTCCAAAAAACTTCAAGACATTGCATTGCCTTCCTCCCACTTCAGAAGTAATGATTTTAACTATCCCTGACTACAATGCCAGCCTGAGTCAGATACGAGATATTTACACAAAACCTCCCCTAGTCTTCTGACTCGATGCCAAGTCCTAAACAAACTAAAGGTTTAGTCCACCACTGCGATATTGTATATCTAAAACAGAAAAGCATTCTAACCTGTTTCAAAATAGTATCAGTCGATTTTTTTTTTTATCCAAGTACTCCATAGACCCAATTATGTCTCTTTTCTAGCTTGGACAATTCTGAAGAAAGAATTGAGATGATAACTACAATTCTTATGGTATACTGCCTTAATCCTCATCCAATGGGCCAAATCCAACCACACCTTAAAAAGATAACAACGCTAAAAAATTAATGCAATGTTTTTTCTTGCTCACCACAACCTCCAACACAATTCAGCTCCTCACCGCCTAAGATTCCCCTATTCAGAGAAATATGAATATCAGAAGAGACATCACAATCGAAGAGCTCTGTTGTTCAAAAGCAGTTGGATTGAAAGTGGTCCTATTCCTACAATCACAGTGGGGATTAAAGACATGTCTTATACTAGTGAGGAGAGGAATGAAAAAGAATATGCCTCGGAAAAAAGTTATACGGATCTTCAATCTATTATCTCGAATGCGGGGATGTTGCTAAGAAAAGTGGTGGGTGGCCAATATCATGCCCTATATTAGTATTGTAGGTCATAATTGTATCACACAAACCATCTTAGAGATAAAACGTACTAATGCTTGCATCAGAATCATTTCAGTGTAGGTTAGTTGCTAAAAATCAAAACACAGTAAAAAGGTGTTTTAAAAAATATTGAACCTGTAGGAAGAGTAGATGTTAAAGCTGATACTTACCTTATTGAATCATATGATATCGAGAATTGTAGTAGCTAAATAGTGCTCTCAAAATTAATACTGTTTTGAGCATAATCTACCTCATATCATCTTGCTGGAATAAAGTCTAACGAAATTTTCTTAACCAAGAGAATGCAATCATACTTCAATACTTTTATCAGGTCATGCGTGCCCTTGGCCCCGTGGCCTACGAACTTCTCTTAATGTCGGATGCTTGGATTCACCCTGTATTTCACATCACGAAGCTCAAGATGTATCATGGAACTCTTCCTACTCAGATTCCTCCACTCTCTTCTTCAGCAGACGAGGATCAATCTCCAACCCTGACTGTTCTAGGTAACCGTGTAGGCGTGTACTGTGTTCCAAGCAAGGAAGATGATATCAGTTGTTGATCCGGTGAAGTGGGTTGTCAGCAGGAGATCACTGTTAGACGAGATTTGCTTTCATACGAGAAGGAATCATAACCATTTCACTGTAAAAATCCACAGAAATCTCACCATTTCAAGCCTTTTTTCTATTGAAACTGGCATGTGACAAATACTTCGTACCATAATTCATTATTATATTGGTATGTGCTAAACTAAGAAACTAAGACATGCTAAAAATATTGTACTTCAATCACTAACACCGCGTACAATCACTATAACCAGAAAGAAACCCAGATCACTATAATTATCAGTATAAAGAATTCATCAGCAAAGAAGTATGCATGATTGACAGAAGCTTTCACACTTATATTTTTAAAATAATGATGGAATCTTGAATGAATCATCTTTGTAGAGAGAACATGTGAGATACTTATTTCTATATATAAGTGAAATAAATGTGTGTGACACTTATTTCCTTTAGATATTGGAGTTTATTCTTCTGCTGTAACCTTGTGCTTTGGTTTTCTCTTAAGGTATGTAATATACCACAACAAGTCCCACATCGAGTATACGTTAAAATAGGCACTAAGTTTTACTTATAAAATAAGAGTGTACATCACTTATTAACACATAGTTGGGGACCCAATCTAATACTTTTGTTGTCCCAAAGTTTTGACCATTTTATAATAGGTCATTGTTTTGGTTGTTTTTGGGAATTACAAGTGATTGCATTTTTAAATAAATGTCAGTTTTGTAGAACCAAAACACATCAACAATGATGACTGTATATAATTAAACCAAATAAAAATCTTATTGTCTCTCCTTTCAGAAATATGTTTTTGTTATTTGTCATTTCAAAATTTTATGTTTAATTAATTCTTAAAAATCTTATTGCCCTTTATTTTTTTTTCTCACTTGGTTCCTTTATCTTATCTTTTATCTTCTTTATCATTAAAAGGTTGGTCCTTTTTCAATTTTTTTTCTTAAAAATCTGAGTTGGCTTGCTAGATTATTTATGAATAATTTGATTTTTAAATAATTATTTTCATTGAATCCACTTATCATCAAATCCCATCCGTTCGAGATCAACACGATCATAAGCTTTATTGATATCAATTTTGAGGGCTAGCTTACCCCTCCATCTTCCTTTTCATAGCAAGGATACTTTCTAGAGCAATAAGTGCGTTATCCATAATCGAGCTTCCTTCAGTAAAGGCTGATTGCTCCAAGGATACACATTTATCTAGGCACCCCTCCAATCTATTAGCAAACAAATTCGATATCATCTTATATATCACATTACAAAGGGAAATAGGCTGTAAATAAAGAAAGCTACCGAGGGAATTAACATTAAATGCAAGTCATGCTGCACCTGATAATGTGAATCAAGTTGTGTACCATCTGCACATTGTGTCTTTAAAGAAGATAAATTAACATCAGCAGCAATGGCCTGATGCATTTGTTGCAGCAATAGAGATTGTTAGTTTGAAAAAGCCATCATGAATGAGCGGGATACAGAATCGGATGCTATATTGTCTCTGTCGGGTTTATATTCAATCACAAAATCAAAGCCAGGTAACATGTGAAGCCACCTTTGTTGCGCAGGTGTTTGAGTAGTTTTGTCCGTAAGTGCCTTCAGACTCTTCTCATCAGTCCGGACGATGAATTTGTGGCCCAAGATGTAATGTCAGAATTTTGCCAAACCTAACTTAGATAGAACAAAAAAGAATACAAGTTCTTGCATCTCATATCTCAACCACATGCTCCAAGAAGCTCTTGTCAACTATATCAGTGGTGACAGTTCCTCTATTCCTGCTAGGTCTTTGATGTTTGTTGAATACATATGCATTTAAGAAGATCACCAATATTAAAAGGATCGTCGGCTTCTGTGACATAACCCCAATGCTGTCTCCACCTTATAGAGCGTTAATATTCCATGCGGTCGCTGCTTTTGGCTGCCATTTGTAACCCCGTCATTGCTGCATCTTCTTCCTCGTACGACGTCATCTCTCTATTTGTGCTAGTTACTTAAGTTGAAGACTTGGACCATATAATATGATCATGGGAAATACATAATGTATTTAAAATGGTTTTGTTAAATGCGACGGTGCTTCATGTGCATCTAAAAAAGTATCATCATCATTCTAACATATTCTCTGCACAAAGACCAAAAAAATAGCTAGAAACTTTGGATCTGGTTTGATATAAAATGCCATGACTTAAATCAATGGGATAATGAAAAGGCTTATAGTTTCTATACTGAATAAATGAACCTATATAAGTATTGAGATAATAATAATACTAAGAAAAGAGAATTAAATTGAATTGAGAATGAAAAAGAACATACATCTTGGCGAAAAAAACGAGAGAAAGAAAGTTCCACCCACTTTATAGCACTCTTGAGAGTCCCACATCGATAAAAACTTACATCACACACCTAGTTTACTTATAAAATAGTATTCGTCTATGTTACAATTCATTGTAGCTACTTGGACCCAATTACTTTGTGTCGTCCACTTGGTTGGTATATTGATTTTTGCTATATTGTTGTTACAAAAAATTGATTTTAATTTAATAAAATTAATCAATTTTTGGGACTGCAATATCCCAAGAATCAATACACCATGCAATAATAAAATCTACAAATCTTTTTTAGTGGCCAATGTTAGCTAGGTTGTCAAGCTGTAAGTATCCTTGCAATGGCCAAGTCCTAAGGAAAAACATTTATCCAGATTCAAAAAATTTAAACCTGAATTTATTGTTACCAATATTAGTTGCATTTAGATATTAACATCATTGTTACATTTAGATAACAAACTTGTGGAGTTGTTTGAAATGTTCAAATTCAATTCAGATATTTGCAAACACATGCCTCAATTCAATGCCTCAAGATGACAAGCAATAGTAGTTAAATTAAGGGCGTTGAGATAAGTGGTGATGGTTTGGATTTCAATTAGAGTAACAGAAATTTGCAATATTCTAAAACATAATTTGTTCATGATATGACTATGATGTACCTCTCATGTTCTTTCTCAAGCCATTGTTAAGCAAGTTGAGCCTAATGTTAGTAATTCATCATGAAAAGTGAAAGTTCGTGCTAAGTGGGAATGATTTGCTACTGCAAGTTGCTTGCTTGTTCGTGCATATGCCACTAAACATCATGAGAAAGCCTCCAAACTCTCCGACACAGAAGTGATAAAGCATAACCCCATACAGAACATGCAGAATATTGCAGATTTAGACTTGACAACCAACATCAATGCTGCCTCTTGCAAAGAGGTGCTTTAATATTTTAACTACGCACCCACTACATTGTGCAATAAATCCGCCCCAGGCCCTCCTACACTCCCGAGCAGACTAAGCAACTGACTGATTACACAAGGACCACACACCAACACTAAACTCACACTAAACTCATTGTTTATTCCACAGAAGCAAAATACAACAGATATGCTGAAAGCAAGTTCTCCCTAAAAGCTGAATTTCTTCTCCAAATTCATCAAAAGGCACGCCAATCATATCACCACAACTCCAACACTTTCAAAACATTGTATTACCTGACGACCACTTTAGAAGTAATGATTGTAACCATCCCTGAAATTAGAACAAGTTCCTAAACAAGCTAGAGGGTTAGTCCACTAATGTGATATTGCATATCCATATCCCAATGATTTTGATCTCATCCAGTTCCGGGAAAGCATTTTAACCAGTTCTGAAATAGGTGACACCGAAATTAGAACAAGTTCATAAGCATTTTAGAAGTAATTTTTAATTTAAAAATACAATTTAATTTAAATTATGAAAGTGATTGCATTTTTTAATAAAAACTTGTTTAAAAATTTCTTATATACTTATAAACTCCCAATAAGACTATTTCTTCTCATTTAATAAAAACTTGCTTATATCTGATGGGTGCAACAATTATGATTCACTTGAAAATACTAACCTTACCATACCAACAATTTGAAAGGGAACCGGTTTTACATAACATAGCAATTCGTTGAACTCAACAATTTGAAAGTTAACCGTAATTTGCCGAAGATTAAGATTTTAGTTTGGAAGTCTTGATTGGGGATGAGTTAACAGTTTACTAGTTCAAGTATGTAATACACTAATAGGAAGTCTATCATCTATGTGTTTTGATGGATTTTTTTTGTGTGTGTAGACTTACCTTGTGATCTGTGTGAGACATATACACTTGGTTTAGTTTTTAATGGTATCATGGTTGTGATTTACACATGTTTGCGTTTCTTTTATGTCTTTCCCACTTAACTTCTCCTTGATTTCATTGAGTATTTTTGTATACTTTATGGTTATCATAAATAAATTCTGGGGATGAATTTCCAGTACTGAAGGTGTTTTTTTTTTTTTTTTTTTTTTTTTTAAAAAAAGATTTTTTTGTCTCGGCTTAGCTGGTGTTAAGATGAACTCTACAATGTGCCACACATTTTGGGAAACTTGAAAGAAAAAAAATATAATAAAGCTAACAACAATCTTGTATAAATATTGTACCAGAAAAACCCGAACCATAAATTTTAGCTCTCACTAAAAAGTGTAATACCAATTAACAAAACTGAATCATAGAAGTAAATATTCATTTACATGTCACATTTACATTGTCTTTGTAGAATCCTGAAACTGAATAAAATACCATTTGTAAATAATTCTCTTGCCTAACTAATGCCACTAGACAGTGATTTCATTTGTTTTACAAACCAGTTTTTGAAAAATCAATTGAAGAAAATATGCTTGCTAGAAAAAAAACCTAATTGATTGGTATATTTTAGAGGTGTTTAGAAATAAAATGATGATTGAGTTTATTGCTGCTATGATATGGTTTAAAGGAGTATGAAAAAAAAAACCAGTTTCCATTGATTCGTGAATTTTCTCATCGACTTCAATTTAGTTGTAATTTTAGTAATTCTTTTTCCACGCCTTTTTGTTTTTGGGCTTATTCCTTCTTTCGTGCATTATGATTTTTGCATCAAGTGGTTGATTTAAACTCTATATAAGAACATTTGCACATATCATAGCTACATATTATCTTTCAAAACAATGGGATACAAAACAAAAATTCAAACAAAGGATTGTGTTAAATTGAAAGATTTAAATCATTATTCACAAGTTCGTGTCTTGGTAAAAGCATGTAAATGGTAATAAAATAGTAGTTTATACTACCTCCGTCCCTAATTATAGGGCCCTTTTGAAAAAATAACGGGAATTAAGATAGTGGATATTTGTATTAAATATGTTTGTAATTAGTATTGTTTTTACAATTTTATCCTTTAAGAGAGAGATGATTTATGTTTTCAACATATTATTTATTGTTGATTGAAGAAAAATATGTATATTTAATAGGGGCATGTATGTAAAAAAATAATTAATGTAGTTGGAAATAGCAAATGGGTCTTATAAAAAGGGACAATTTTTTTTTTCAAAAGGGTCTTATAATTAGGGACGGAGGTAGTAGTTTATTATTGTGTACATGTCTTAGTCTTGATCTCAGTTATACGACAAATTTAACCTTAAATCATGTTCAAAATCCACACACTTAACTGCCACGTATTGTTTTTGTAATGTATGGTTAACAAAACCGACTAAATTGAAAACGTTTACAAATTTAAAAATTTATGTTTGATCAAAATAACTTAAAATGACCTATCTATTATAAACTTAAAAATTAAGAGTTTTTCTAATTACACCATGTTTAATCCTGGTTGCACCCCAAAATGACAAAATTACCCTTCCATAAAATTTAATTTTCTCTTCAGTTTAAGTAGGTCATGTAAACTGAGTTTAAGTGTACATACTTAAACTCAGTTTAAGTAGGTCATGTAAACCGAGTTTAAGTGTACATTTAAAAGTTCAACCTTGTTCAATGATTCTACATAATCTCAGTTTCAGTATGTACATGTAAACTTATTTTAAGTAGGTCATGTAAACTAAGTTTAAGTGTACATACTTAAACTCAATTTAAGTAGATCGTGTAAACTTAGTTTAAGTAGCTCATGTAAACTGAGTTTAAGTATACATACTTAAACTCAGTTTAAGTAGGTTATGTAAACTAAGTTTAAGTAGATTATGCAAACAAAATTTACATGAACCTACTTAAACTGAATTTAAGTTAACCTCAACGATGTAAAACTGAAACTGTCGTACAGTGCAGTTGAACAAGAAGAAGAAAATTGAAACCAGCGCTATTGAAAAAGAAGAAAAAATGCACTTATTTATATGCAATCGAGTATGAATGAAAGATGTTTTGATTCACTCTTTAATCTTCCATAGAGATTAATTGAACATCAGGATTGTTTGATAGTTGGTGGGTGAAAGAGAGTGGAATTTTAGAGTGACAATGAATGAAATCAAGATTTTAAGAAAATTTATATAAAAGGACAATTTTGGTATTATCAAAAACTTTTTAAAAAAAACTGGATGTAACCAGAAATATATAGGGTGTGAATAGAAAAACTCAAAAATTAAAGGACCATTGGTGTAATTTAGTCTTAATTAAATATGTAGGAAATGATAAATAACTATGAAACTCACACACACATTGAATTAATTTAATATGAAGTTTAATAACTCATGATCTTGCTTTGAGTTTGTTTCATTTCTTTCTCTTCTTCTTTTCCTTTTGGTTTGCATGTTTTTTTTTTATCTTTTCTTCTACTCTTTGTTGGGTTTGGCGTTTTGCCCCCAACTTTTTGCTTATCTTTTTAGTTTGAGAAGGTTTTGGTCTATGTTCCCTTTCTCTTTTTGTTCTTGTTTCTTTTCTTCTATATATTTTTATTAGCTTAAAAAAAAAAATAAGCACACAAATGGAATTAATAAAATGAGGTTTAATTAAATATTAGACTAAAGACGATAAGATATTTATCAAAAACTAGATCACAATGGTCTATTAAAATACATAAAGGAATCCTTAAAAAAAAAAATACATAAAAGAAATTAATAAGATACCATATTGCAATCATAATCATCCTAATAAGCCCTTCAAACATTTGGATCTTACAAGGAGTCAATTTTAGATTTAACTGATCCGAAAACGGAACTTATTAAACTTAAAAGAGAGCTATAACTTATTAATTTAGATATAGGAAAATGTTTATATACACATTCCTTTAAATGCTTGTTCAATACGATATTGTTCTCCTACTATTCATTTTCAAATTTAATTTATAACTTTTGGTTTAATTATATATAGTTATTGTCCAAATGTTGTTTATTGAAATTGCAAGTGACTAAGACTAAACTGCATTTATTTAAAAATCCAATCACTTGCCATCTCAAAAAAACAACATTTAAATAACAAACTGTTATAAAACAGTTAAAATTATGAGACAACCCCAAAAATATGCTTGTAAATGATATATACTGTTATTTTATAAGCAAATCTCAATGTCTGTTTTTTACACATATTCGATGTGGGATTTCTTTTGGTATACCAAACAGCTGAACAGAAAGTCAAACATCTAAAGGAAAGTTACAACAGAAGAAACTTCATCATCTAAACGTTACACACACACACACATTATTATTTAAGTAGTCATGGTTTAGCATGCTAAAGGGGCAGCTTTAGTTTTGGTTTAGCTTTGCCATCATTACCTTCTTAATTTTGCAGGTTGATGTATTTTGGATTGTGTTGCAAGTTTTTTATGTATGGATGTCTATTCACATTTTTTAAATATGATATATGTGTAATTTCCCATCTATGCACAACAAATTCATATCTTACAAGCATATGTAGAATAGAAAATAACAAGAACTCAACTATAAATATTACAAATTACAGGAAGATACATACATGGATATCATAAACACGATAAAAACCAAACAACATACATAACATTATACTGATGTTACAATAAGATACTTTACATTTTTAAGTGGTGTATATGGAACCTCAAATAAAATGATTTCGGCATTGATCAACTTCAATGATGGTTCAATTCAATGTACCGTAGGACTCTATAACCGTTCTGTGTGTAACAATTGTAGTTTTCCAATCCTCCAATTCGGGACACCCAGAGATAAGTTTCATGAAATCCTTCCCAACTTCGAAATAAATATTAAACAATTGTAGAGTTTTGAGCATAGGAAGATCTACATAACAATGAAACACAAGTGTTTTGCAACAGAAAATGGTGGAAGGCACCAAATGGACGTTAACCAAGTATATATAAAGATCCTCTATGTGACGTTGCATTGCTACTTCAACCCATTTATCGAAAATGACACAGCCAGCCTCAACATTCAAGAGTCTGGAAAAAAACTCGAGACTATAAGATTTAAGGGTTACTTATTGAGAGTGTGGGTTGAACATAATTGTATCCACGAATCAACGAAAGTGAACCCACTTCTCTGTGTTTCTTTGATAGAAGCTTATATCATCAAAGCGGACAACAGAGAGTGAGTCAACATAATTGTATCCACGAATCAACGAAAGTGAACCCGCTAGTTCTGAATGCTTCTTCAATTGGGAGAAAAGAGAGAACGTGGATTAATATCTCGGAAGTCGTTGATGAGCTTTTTTGTACTGTAAAATTATTGCAACTTTTGTACGAAGCTTTCGATTCCCGTTTGTTTGAAGCTTGCGGTGGGAGAAGTTGTCGAGAGTTTCTACTGTCGGTGGAGAATATGCCGGTGGAGTTTGTTTGAACTGAAGGAAGTGCATGGAAGAAAGAATGATAGAGCTATGCGAAATGCCTCGAAAAATTTCCTGAACCGGAGGAAACCTAATAAGAAGACCTTGTTTCTTTTGGAAGACCTTGCTAATAACTAATCTATCTATATTGTTGTATTTATTAATTCAACCCCTCAAATTGTGTTGACGACACATCATCTCTCTATGTGCGACGTCATAAATATTATGATGTTGCACCTCTAAGAGAACTCTACCATTCTTCTATGTCAACACATTATTGCATTCAATATTATTGACTACTATTGTGTTTTTTAAATCGATCAATATGTGTGCATGTTAACTCATATTTTCCTTTTCATCATGTTGATTCATCTTCGTAAATATGTGCAGCACAATGCAAATTGCATAGAAGGGGAAGAGAAATTTGCATAGACAGTCGTAATGGATAAGATTATATCTTTGATGTCACCAATTCTTTGATCATATTATAACTTTACATTTTTTTTGGACAAAATATCATTACTTTACCTAAAAACATGATTCAATGTCACAAACAAAATTTGTATGTGCAGTAAGTTAATAATAAATTTGGAATATATTTTTAATTAAAGATAAGATTCAAGACATGCACACATCGTGCCGGTCTAATTCTAGGTATGATTATTACAGGAAAAGAGAAACAATGGTGTCAAACAAAAGTAACCAAATTCATTAAACAAATAAAAAGGAGAAGGAAATATCGTCCCAAAAGAAAAAGAAGGAAAATATATTATGACATTAAAGATAAATCCAACATGTCTCTATGAGTTAACTAAGTTAACAAGGAAATTGTATAATATATATCGAGTTTGAGATTCGAACCCAGAACACTCCACATAAAGACATTACAAGATATATGCAGAGTTAAGGTTCAAACTCGAAACACTCCACACCTATTCAAACTACTTGACAAATAAATAAATAAATAAATCCAACACATCAATATCCATAATTAAGTGCAGGATTTGTTTTCCCTTAAAAAAAGGAACAATTTATTTTAATAATTTGAAGTACTTTTTTTTGTTTTTGAACAAAATTTGAAGTACTTTTTAATATCCTGTTATTAGTCGAA
Source organism: Medicago truncatula (assembly GCF_003473485.1). Taxonomy (NCBI): domain Eukaryota; kingdom Viridiplantae; phylum Streptophyta; class Magnoliopsida; order Fabales; family Fabaceae; genus Medicago; species Medicago truncatula. The sequence continues at coordinate 38,485,682 of NC_053047.1, read as the reverse complement.
TGACATTCCTGCATATTACAAGTGATTAGAAAATGAAACTCGTTAAATGAGTCCACTTATAATCTGCAAGAAGGACAACCGAACAATAAGTAGTGATATATCACTGTATTACAGAATTTGAGTGTTTAAGTATATCAATAAGTGGGCTCTTGTTTTATATATAGGCATATCTTCATGTCTGTTTTGTACAAACATTGGATGTGGGACTTTTGTTTTTGCAATATATGTTATCAGTTTTGCTCTCTTTCCTAATTTCTTTCATCAACCAATGTAAGTATTAAAAACCACTAACCTCTTCTCCCAACAGTGGATTTTCTCTCCATTTTCGTTTTCTATCAGTGTTATATGTATTCAATAATAAAGCTTGATTAATGTAACCGGTGCTTACATTATAATCAATATTTGGATGTGTTGTGAATTCGGTACAAAATCACACCAATGAAGAACAAAGATGTGTGGAGCAAAGGAAGTGGTAATCAATGGATAAAGTGTCTCCAAGCAAAAACAACAAAAACAGACATAAATCTAAGTGTAGAGCAACATCACAAAGCACAAAGATAAGCAATGAAAGAAAGGAACAAACACACCAAGATTGTTGACCCAGTTCAGTCCAATATGATCTAATCTAGGGGAGAGAGCAACTCTCCAATCCACTATGATGAAAGTGTTACAAAGGAGTTACAAGAAATTAGCTTATAAGCTTACACAAGAGCAAGACCTAATTTCTACCCATTTTGTGTCACCCACACTCAATAATGAATCCTAAGAGAAAACATAAAAAGAAGCTTTTGATCCTTCCAATGGTGAAATCTCACAACCCAAGGTGTTTACAATGTTTCTCAACCTAAGAGATCCTCACTACAAAGACACTCAACCCTAAAGTTACCCCCTTTGTAATCCAAGTTTCTCTCTCTTCCAGCTCACCTTCAAAATCTGCACAAGAACACTTATATAGCAGTCTTCAGCTATCAAAATCGTGTCACGTTTTTGCCAAATCGTGACACGATTGGTGCGTACGACCCAAGGTACGACCAACCTTATCCTGAAAAACGTACCTAGCAAGTTTGAAAATCGTGTCACGTTTTTCCAAAATCGTGACACGATTGAGCACCCTGCAAACCATGCTCACTGCCTGGAAATCATGACACGCTGATGAAATCGTGTCACGATTTCTCTGTTCTTCTAAACCACAAATTTGAAGCCAATTAACAACAGGATGTATTAGTTGATAATGAACCCAAGAATGAAGAGTGACAGGTACACATAAGTGACCCAAGAATGAAGAGTGACAGGTACACATAAGTGATGTTGCTGCATTATTTCTTCTCTTTCGCTTTCTTGAGCCCTTTACCATGCTTTCATGTTTAGCTACTAACCTACATTGACATAATACTCATGCAAGGATCAGTACTTCATATCTTATGAGCTACAATATTGCATTTGTTCCATCTAGATATTAATTAAAGGATTAATTCTCATAAAAAAAAATTTATTCAAAACAATTAAAGGATTAATTATCCATTTGCAATTACGAGCAGGACATGATATTGGCCGCCACTTTTCTCAGCGACATCCCCTCATTTGTGGCAAGATTTGCATCAGTTTCTTTCTTGGTAAATTATTCCTCATTCTCCTCCTTAAATATTTGTAAAGTCTCTAACCAATCCAAAATATGGAGGATGGAAAATTCAGCTGCTGAATGAGTTATTCTTTGCATTTGAAGTCAACAAATTATGCAAATTCCGATCCTTCCATCGCAACAGCAGGATAAATTCTTATGGGTGGTGAATAAAAAATGTGAATTCTCGGTAAAATCGGCATACAAGTTTCTTAATGAGTTCTTGTTGGTTATTTGATGAAATATAGTGGTTATAACAAGAATGAACAAAGAGAAAATATGATGCAAAAGGCTTGTATATTATTTAGCAGGAAAGACTGGTGTACTTATACAACCATAAGGAAAGTAGAAAGGCAGATACGTTGCCACTAATTAACATAACTGATGCCTAAATAAAAGGAAATCAAATCAGCCACTTAATCTTTATTGCCTAGAATTTAGGAGAATTAAAACTGACTGAGAAGCTTCAAGGGTCATTCATTAAACACTCCTCCTTGACACTGGAGCTGCATATTCCAAGCCTTTTTCTCATGAACTCAAATCTAGCTTTAGGAAGTGCCTTTGTTAAGATGTCTGCATTCTGATGTTCTGTTCTACAATAGACAAGTTGAACTTCACCATCCTTCTGAACTTCTCTTAGATAGAAAAATTTGATCTTGAAGTGTTTGGTTCTACCATGGAACACTGGATCATTAGCAATTGAAATTGCAGCTTGGTTGTCCACAAATATCTTAGTACTTTCTGTTTGAATCATGTGCAAGTCTGTCATGAGCTTTTTGATCCAAATAGCTTGGTTTACCACAGCAGCAGCAGCGATATATTCTGCCTCTGCCGTTGATTGAGCTATAACTTTTGTTTTTTTGAACACCATGAGAAAATTCCAGAACCCATTGTAAAACAATAACCTGAGGTGCTTCTTATGTCATCAACACATCCTGCCCAATCACTGTCTGAATAACCAAGAAGGCTGAAACTTTTAACTTGAACGAACCTTATTCTGTAATCAAGTGTGCCCTTAACATATCTTAGAATCCGTTTTGCGGCTTGAAAGTGAATTTCACTAGCACAATGCATGTACCTTGACAGTAAACTTACAGCATCCATAATATCGGGTCTGGTTGCTGTTAAATACATCAAACAACCTATTATGCTTCTGTACAACCTTTCATCAACCCTTTCAGCTTCATCTTCTTTGCAAAACTTCTCTTTTTGATTCATCGGAGTTGCAGTTGGTTTACATTCTTCCATGTTGAATTTCTTGAGAACTTCTTTTGCATATTTTTGTTGGCACACAAATATTTCATTTTGCTTTTGTTGCACCTGCATTCCAAGGAAAAATGTCATTTTTCCAAGATCTGTCATCTCAAAAGCACCTTTCATTTCTTCTTTGAACTTGTAAATAAGCTCCTCATCACTTCTTGTAACGAACAAATCATCAACATAGAGTGATACAACAAGTATTTCACTCTCAACCTTTTTGACATACAAGGTAAATTCACTTGGACTTTTTACAAAGCCTAAGCTCATCAAGTGTGTATCGATTCTACTATACCATGATCTCGGTGCTTGTTTCAGCCCATATAAAGCTTTATTCAATTGAGCAATGATATTTGAACAACCATTTGGCACAACCTTTTTGACAACCTTCTTTTTCTCTCTTTTCATTGGTCAAAAACAATGGAGAGAGAAAAAGGAAGAGAGAGAGTAAGAATATAATGTGAGTATGAGAGAGAAAATTGTCTAAAAGCTGTCACAAAATGGTTGTACAAATATCATTTCTCTATTCAATTTATATACCTTCTCCTCCTGTCCTTGAACAACAAAACCCTATGGTTGTTTGACAAATATTTCTTCCTCTAAGTATCCATTCAAAAAAGCTGACTTGACATCCATTTGATGTATGACCCAGCCATTTTGTGCAGATAGTGCTAGCAACAACCTTATGGTATCCAATCTAGCTACTGGAGCAAATGTTTCAGAGAAATCAACCCCAAAGATTTGGGCATATCCCTTAACAACAAGTCTTGCCTTATACTTGTTTGCATAACCATCAGGATTAAGCTTGGTCATAAACCCATTTGACTCCAATAGCCTTCTTATGATTAGGCATGTCCACCAATTTCCATGTCTGATTTTTTTCAATCATATTGAGCTCCTCCTTCATTTCATCTATCCATTTTTTATCAGTTGCAGCTTCTTCATATCCAGCAGGCTCCATGATCGCAACATTACACCTCTGATAGATGTCAGAAAGTGATCTTACTCCTCTGACAGGTTCATCGTCTACATCTTCATTCACTTCTTAAGATTCAATCTTGTCATTTTCCCAGCTCCAACTATCAAATTCCATGAATTTTACATCCCGGCTTACAATTATTTTGTTGTGGTGTGGTAAATATATTCTATAGGTGTAACACCCCGTTTCCCAAATTACTTAAATAGTAATAATACAACAATAATCAGAGTATTCAACATGTAAACGGAATGCTACACTTCATAAAATCATAAATTAGTTAATTAACTTATTTATGATTTTATGAAGTGTAGCATTCCGTTTACATGTTGAATACTCTGATTATTGTTGTATTATTACTATTTAAGTAATTTGGGAAACGGGGTGTTACAATAGGCCTTAGCAATTAAGCTATAGCCCACAAAAATTCCTGGTTCTGCTTTCTTGTCCAGCTTGTCTCTCTTAACCTGATGTATATATGAGAAACATAGGCAGCCGAATGTCTTCAGATTAATTAGCTTTGGTTTGCTGCTATGCCAAGCTTCAAATGGAGTCTTTTTCTGCACAGCTTTTGTTGACAATCTGTTCAGCAGAAAAACTGCAGTATTTGTAGCCTCTGCCCAAAATTTCTTTGGCAAACCTTTATCATGAAGTAAGCACCTTGCCATCTCCATAATTGTTCGGTTTTTCCTCTCTACAACACCATTCTGTTGTGGAGTGTATGGTGCTGTTAGTTGATGTTCAATGTCTGCATCTTCACAAAATTTGTTAAATTTTTCACATGTATATTCAGTCCCATTATCGGACCTAATGACCTGCATCTTGCTTTCACTTTGAGTTTCAACCCAAGCTTTAAACTTCATGAAAATATCAGCAACTTCAGATTTGAACTTCATAAAATAAATCAAGCACATCCTTGAATAATCATCAATGAATGCAATGTAATACTTACTGCCATTCAATGATGGTGTTTTCATAGGTCCTCCCACATCTGTGTGTACCAATTACAGCTTTTGTGTAGCCCTCCAAGCTTTGTTTTTTGGAAAAGGAAGCCTTTTTTGCTTCCCGTATTGGCAAGCAGTACATTCTGGAGGCATAACTTCTAAATTGGGAAGTTCTTTCACTAAGTTGTTCTTTTTCATGAAGATTAAAGCAACATGATGAAAGTGGCCCAACCTCTTGTGCCAAAGCATTGTATTGCTGACCTCTTTGTGCATTGAAGCCTGCTCATTTTTCATGAAAATTAAGGCAAAACTTTTACCTTTCATTTGAACTTTGAACACCTCTTTACCTTCTGAATTTTTAATCACACAAATTTTATCTTCAAAAAACACCTTATAACCTTTTTCCAACAATTGTGGAACGCTCAACAAATTTTGATTAATTTCAGGAACATATAAAACATCAGAGATAAGTTTCAGACCTGTGTGACCTTCGATAGCCACAGTGCATTTGCCTTTTACTTCAATGTATGCTCCATTTCCAATCTTGACTTTAGAGGTGACGCTTTTACCAAGCTCTTTGAAAAGCTCACGATCGTATGTCATGTGATTTGTACAACCACTATCAATAAGCCAACTTTCTGTGGAATGATTTGAAGCAAAACATGACGCAATAAACAATTGCTCATCTTGTGATTCATCCTCAGCAACCTTGACCTCTTCTTGCTGCTGTTGAGATTTGCATATCCTTTCAATGTGCCCTAACTGACCACACTTACGACACTTCACATCTGGTCTCCACCAACACCTTTTTTCTAGATGATTGTTCTTTTTGCAATGAGGGCAGGGTGGATATGACTGATTGTTAGTGCTTTGATTGTTGTTATTGTTGCGGCCTTTCCCATTTTTGTTGATTTGCAGCTTGGCTTGAAATGCACCTTCCATAGACCCCTCTTGTCTCATAAGCCTTCTTTGCTCTTGTGCCTTTAGTGCATGTAACACTTCTGCAAGAGTGATGTTGCACAAATCTTTTGTGTTCTCCAAGGTGGCTATAGATGCTTCATATCTTTCAGGTAATGTCACGAGAATTTTTTCTACAATTCTTGAGTCAGGAAACTCAGCACCAAGCAATTTAACCTTATTGGCAATGTTGAGTAATTTATCAGAGTACTCTTTGATTGTCTCAGATTCTTTCATTCTCTGCATCTCAAATTCTCTTCTAAGTTTATAACCTGCATGCTACGTATCCTTTGGTCTCCTGGGTATTCCTCTTTCAGATAATCCCAAATTTCTTTCGCTGTTTTGAGAGTCATGACTCTCGTAAAGACAGTTTTTGAGACACCGGAAAATAGACATGTTTTTGCTTTTGACTTCTTGGTTTTTTTCTCTTTGTGGTTTTTAATCTGAGCTATGGTGGGATTCTCTGGAAGCGGAGGAACATCATAATCTTCTTCCACAGCTTCCCAAAGATCTAAAGCATCTAGGCAGGCTTCCATCCTCACAGCCCACAGATCAGAGCTTTCATTTTCACCATCAAAAATAGGAAGAGCAACATGTGAAAAACTTGTTTCAGCATTCATCTCACAGATCCCGTAAGAAAAATGCTCTGATTACCAATTTGTTGGTTATTTGATGAAATATAGTGGTTATAACAAGAATGAACAAAGAGAAAATATGATGCAAAAGGCTTGTATATTATTTAGCAGGAAAGACTGGTGTACTTATACAATCATAAGGAAAGTAGAAAGGCAGATACATTGCCACTAATTAAGAGAATATGATATTAATAAACTAAGGACCGTTACAAAAACATATTTCTTAAAGAATGTACCTTATCAACAATAAAAGCGAAAAAGATAATAGTTTGAAATTTTTGGCTGGTTTAATTATATACAATCATTGTTGGGGAGAATTGTGGGAATTACATTACAAAACATTTATTTAAAAATGCAATCACTTGTAATCCCAACAATCACCGCAACAATGACATTATATAACTATAAGTTGGTTTTAAGGACAACAATAATATGAGATTGAGTCTCCAACTATGAGTTGATAAGTTATATACACTCTTATTTTATAGGTAAACCTTCGTGCATGTTTTAACACATACTCTATGTGGGACTTGTTGTGGTATACTACATGTTTGAAGAGAAAACCAAAGTTTTAAGTCTAAACTCATGTGGTAGGTTACAAGAAAGAAGAAACTCCAATTTTTGAAGGAAACAATCATCCAATTCCAAATCCAACAAGCTGTACGAAGGTTTATCTCTCTCACACACACAAATAATAATTTTTGCAACTACTGCACTTGGGTATGTTTCAAATCAGATTTTGCTGAAACTAATAGTCTCCCTCACCCTCTGTTCATCAGTGACAGCAGCAACCAAAGATTCACTTGATCTTTATAAAAGGAAAGACAATTAACAACTATAGACTCATTCAAATATGTTGAGTCTACGCTTGTTAATTGTACCATGATGATATGTTGATTTTTTATCCATTTTGTAACTATTTGTAAATTGTACAACTTTATGTGCAAATTTCATCTCCTAGAATGTCTGCAAGCACAAGTTTATACAACCTGAGAATTGTAATTTGCAATACATATAGAAGTTGAGTTCAATTTACTTGGTGGTCATGGACCAGTATTGGTTCTCCAAGAATCTAATGTTCTGCTTTTTTTAACTGAAACTATGTATTTCCTCGCTTGTACAAACATGGCAACTTTTTAGTTATTAACTAAAAAAGATAGTGTACCTCTGCCATGACTATAATATCCTTATCATTGTTAACCAATGTCATATATAATTGCCTTCTTAATGATACGATACAATTTATTTATTTTATCAATCCAAAAGGAACATTGTTAATGATATACTATATCATATCAATCCAAAAAAGAAACACTATATCCAAAAAAGAACACATCAGTATTCAAGATTTAAGTTATTTTAGTTAACAATTGGGAAATATCGGAGCAGGTATCGGTGCATGATAATCATCGGATACTCTCCTGATACGTATCGGGAAGTATCAGATAATTATTTTTAAAATAAAATAAAATTTAATCTTAAGATACTATCCTGATACTTATCGAGAAGTATCGGTGCAGGATACGCAGGGGATACAATACGTCATCCATTTTAAAGTATCGGAGCTTCAGAGATCATAACAATATGAAATCATCAAAATTACCGATCATTGCAAGATTTGTCTTAAAAATAGATATCCAAACATATACTAAGAATTAAAAAGAATAAAATTAGCGATCGTTGCAAGATTTGTCCTAAAAATAGATATTCAAACATGCGACTATTGAATTGAATGAAAAAATATCTTTTATTCTATTTGTGTTGAGTTGAAGGTAAACTCTTAAGAATTAGAAAGAATAAAATAAGTTTTACTTTTTCTTCTCTTTTATTCTAGACTAGATGCTATCATACACCCAAAAAAAATTTGGCGGAGTAAGAAGAGTAACATCACACTTATTATTTGAAAGCTATAATCAAACATTATACATGAGGGGAAGGAAAGATGCATCGACACGAGTTTGCTCCAACATACACTTCTTCTGCACCAAGCTCCTCAATTTTCAATAGCTTCAACTTGAGATCCACATATTTAGTGCATGTTTAACAGTGAAAACTAATTAAAGCTAGAGTAAATAACGTCCTCGTGAGTATAATTTAGTTTAAAAAGACATTACATATGCATAAGTCAGATTTCAAACTCCATATTATTATTTATTCCTCACTTATTTTCTACAATAATTAACGTCTTCATGAGTCTATCTCAGTTCACAGAGACGTTAAAGTATGCAGAAGCTGGGATCCAAATCTCAAATTCCCCTACTTATTCACCGTATACGATGAATATATTACTATTAGGCTAGTTGAAAAAGAAAAAAAAAAACTAGAGTAATTAATTCCCCTACATATTATATGAGCCCTTCGTAAATTCCACATTGCTAATAAACAACCATAATAGAAATCATATTCATGTCATACTAAACCATATATTAATACTTTTTTTTTTTTTTTTTTCTGAAAAAGCTAAAATCTATAACTAAACTTAGAGGTCTCTAAATATAAAAAATCATCAACTTTGAGTCATCATTCAAAACAAAAGTCGCATTTAATTAAATATGAGGAATTATCTCCAGAAATTAAGACTAGCTGATCATTTCAATTAAAATTAATTCTTCTATTTACTCCAATACCCTATCAAATTAAGAATTTGGATCATGCATTTTAGTGTAAACAGCTAAAAAACATGTTTTTTTTCCCCTTCTAATCTAAACAAAGATTGTTCAAATTTTTACAAGTCGTGTATTTACGTGGCTTGTTAGGTGATGTATGATGGAGTCACATAACACCCTTTTACTTCAAACCTCATATTTTCAATTATGGTCAAAACAATTTAATTGGATTATCACATTTTCGCCATTCATAATACTTTCATATCATGTCCAAATTTTCAAATCCTTCATAGGATGACGAACTATATATTTTATACATGTAGAAAATAGCTATACGTACAATGCTGGTGTACTGTGTAATTGATTCATTTCATAATTCATATATTTTTCATAATTTTTTTTTATGGATTCCTTAAACAATGTCTTTAAGGCACTTATTAAAAAAGACTCTTATTCCTATCATGAGTAAGACGGCTTAAGATACATCTGGTGACATGACTTTTAAATAAAAATAGCAAGAAACTATATAATGACTTTATAGCAATAAAGGTGATTATTTTGTTACAAACAAAGTTATTGAGATGACCAATAATAGATGAGTTGTGTTATTTGAATATTCATACATGTGACAACTTTTGTGACAACCAAAATTTTACAAAGGAAGTGAGGTAGTGACACAAAAACCAAAACAATAGAGAAAGAAAAGTAAAAAGATAACGTAAGTATGAGAGAGAAAGTTGTCACAAAATTTATAAAAAATGATTGTTCAAATATCATTTCTCATAATAGACAACATTGATTAATGTAAAAAGTCTATGACATAGTCTGTCATGATAGTTGATGATAAGTTCTTTGAAGTTCACAAAAAATAAGTTTGGATCATCTTGGTTTACCTTAGTGTGTAAATACTTATGATACGAAACAAAAATATTTAAAAAATACTTATAATACTCAAATAAAAAGTAAATAAATTATATTTTTCTCTCCTCAAAGATGTTTAAATAAAAAAAATTATTTAATTAAAAATTAAGTAAATTAACTTGTCAAGCAAAGGCGCTGCCAAATGGCACACATACAGGCAACCAAATGTCACGCTCTTGTGCAGCGTGTATTCCCTTCTTATATTATAAGAGACCATTTGATAGCTTGTTAGTATTTTCACTCTTCTCTTCTATGCCTTGATTTCTTAGATAGGTCGCTTTTCATTTATGATTACAATTTGAATATTTTTTTTTTTTTATCAAATTCTGATTAATTTACAATTTATAATTCCTGAGAAATTCGCTCCAAAATCATGCCCGAGAAAAACACTACTTGTTTGATCCAAAGGTAGTGTTGTGAATTCCAACAAAATCACATCAATGAAACGAAGATGTGTAGAGAAAAGGAAATAGTAATCAATGAGTAAAGTAGCCTCAAGCAATAACAGCAACAACAAGAACAACAAAAATAGACTTAAATCTAAGTGTAGAACAACATCATAAGCATAATCAAAAGCAACAAATATAAGCCAGAAAGAATGAAACAAACATACCAAGATTGGTAACCTAGTTTAGTCCAATATGACCTACTCTCTAGGAGATAGCAGCTCTCCAATCCACTAAGATAAAAGTGATACAAATGGGTTACAATAAATTAGCTTAAGAGTTCACAAAGAACAAGACCTAATTTTTATCCATTTTTAATTTCAAGTCACCCACAATCACTATGAATCCTAAGAGAAAACACTAAAGAAATTTTTTTGATCATTCCAATGGTGAAATCTCAATACCTAAGGTGTTTACAAAGTTTCTCAACCCAAGGCAACGTCACTACAAAGACACTCAACCCTATAGTTATCTCCTTTGTATTCCCAAGTTTCTTTCTCTTCAAACTTTCTTTCAAAAATGAATTGTGAAAGTGTAAATAGTACCTTGTAACAATCAAAATTGTCACATTTAGTCAAATCATGTCATGATTTCGTAACATACGATCTAAGGTACACAAATCTTATGCACAAATCGTGTCACGATAGCCACAAATCGTGTCACGATTTTCCTCCAAAAAACTCCATGTTCATTGCCTATAAAATCGTGTCACGCCATCCAAATTATCAAAACAATTACAACTGATAGGACAATAATAATGTATAATGCACATGCGATAGTGAACTAATTTCATCAATAACTAGTTTCTTTCACAAATTCACAAATTTGAAGACACTTACAACTGATAGAATAATAATAATGTACAATGCACATGCGAAAGTGAACTAATTTCATCAATAACCAATTTCTTTAAATTATTCCAAATTGAACTTGTTAATTGGTTATTTATAGCATGTTTTATTTTAAGCAAAACTTCTTTAGCTTTTGATAGTGGATTTAGATTTAAGTTTAACTTTGTCGTATAACTAAGATCAAGACTAAGACACATACACAATAATATACTATAACATATTCTCTCGATTCTATAATAAGGGAGTCATTTGCAAAAGAAAATATTGTCCCAAATTTTTTTATTCATTTCACTTTTCATTACAATAATATCATTATTTTTTTGCCAATTATAACTCTAATACTACTTTCATCACTCCCAATTCAATATATTATATTTTGTATTTATGATAAGAAGGAATGCACCAATAGTTGAAAAGACACTCAATACCATTTTTCTCTCTCTTTCACTTGTACATTTTTTCTTAATGTGGGTGAAATGAACAAAATGATCACTTAAAATGGCACGGAAGGAGTACTATTTTAGTACCATTTCCATGGTTTACAAAAGACACAAATTGTGAATATGCCAATTTAGATCTTTCAAGTTAACACAATCCTTAGTTTGAATTTTGTTTTGTATCCCATTGTTTTGAATGATGAATGGTACAACTAAATTGAAGTCGACCAAAATTCACGAGTCAATGGAAACTGAATTTTTTCATATTTATTTAAACTTATCATAGCCGCATAAACTCAACAATCATTGTTCTCGTGCGCTTAGCTCAGTTGGTAGAAACCCTAAGCTCTAAACTTCATAATTGTTGCGTACATATTATGAAGTCAGAAAACATCCAATCAGGAACTCCCTAAATGATATCATATCACTACACCAAGTTCGGTAATTAACATCAGTATTGCTTCCATTGAACTGATCCACAACTTTATTTACATCTAGCTGAAAATCCACATTTGCAACTTGCAAATCATGAATCCAATTAATGGTGTGAGTAATCCTAACGCCACTCCAAACTCCGTGGAGGATAAGGGGTAAGCCAAAATGTTTGTGCTAACACAATTTGCGCTCTTCATCCTGAATAAGAGACCATGCATGTCTAGGGTTTGTTTGTTTAAGTTTACTGACACACTTCTCTAAGTTTATGGCCGTTCCAATCAAATTGAAGGCCCATCTAAAACATTAAAAATGAATCCCTGTTTAAATATTAATAGTTTACATTTTTTTTTAACACATTTTTAAAAATTAATTATTAACATTTTTACTTTTTTTTATTAACTATAAATATATTAGTTTTATAATTTATTTATATTATATAAAAAAATTATATTTTATAGAGGGTTTTATTTTTTTGAAAGATATTTTATAGAGGGATAGTAAACTATTATCTAGCAATTAGTTTATATAATTCCATATTTCTTAATTTACTAATTTTCGTAAGGACACTTGGAGGTTGAAGACATCATATACATGTCACGTTTTTTTTTTATTGCTCAATAATTTTAACTAGATTTTAATACCCTATCATTATGAAATTGTCATCACTGCAGATTACAAGTGAGTAGAATATCAAGGGTATTAATAAATGCATCCACTTGTAATCTCTAGCGATAACAACCTAACAATGACAAGCAATATATATCACCAAAATTATTTTGGTAAATATCCACCAAATGTGAAGTGGTATACACCTTTATTTTATAAGTATATCTTCTTATATGTTGTGTATCAACTTTTGATGTGGGACTTTTGACAATGTTTGACGATGTTGCAATGTTAGTAGTATTAGTTTTGCTTCTTTTCCATTTTCTTTGAGTTATTCGTACAATCTATAATATGAAGCTGATCAAAGATTTGATTTCTTAGATGGTTTGACTAATGTGGCTTTTCATTTTATGATTACAAATATGACTACTCCAAATATATATTAGGGGTCTTGGTTGCTTTCTTGTTATAGTTGTTAGTTCTAGCTGTTATGCTATTTCAGGTTATCATAATTGTATGTGGTCTAATTGATTGAGGTTGGTAAAATTTGTTTCCTCTAACTATATATGTTTGTCTCTTCTATCAACTGATGTGTGCTCAAAAGAAACTTAATTTAATTTCAATACCAATGCTCAAAATAATTCGATTCTCTAATGTTCATAGAAATCTTTAAGAAATTTTATAAGACTTGGTTTACAAAATCTTTTAAGAAATGTTATACACAATAGTAAGAACATGTAGCTTATAAGTCAGGCTCTAACATACTGAAGTAATGATGTATGGTTTTGTGGGTAGTGAAGTAATGTATGATGGAGTCCCATAACACCACTTAGTTCATTCAATTTTGTCTTATAATGTACTATGGCCAAAATAATTTAACCACCCTCTTCATCATACTTTAAATTATTCCAAAACTAACGTGTTAATAGATTAGTTATGGCAAGTTATATTTTAAGCATAAGTTGTTTATGCTTTGGTACTAGATTCCAAATGTGATTATAAACTTAACAAATACAGGTTAGAATATACTATGTTTTTATTTTTATTGGATCATTTTGCAAATTTTGCGTATATTATAGGGTCAATTTGAATAATTAACCAATTATTATAATTCTTAATTTATAACTTTTCATAAAATAAATATGCTAAAAGCATTCAATCAATTTCATAAAATACTCAATTTTTTATGGCTTAATTACACTTTTGGTCCTTGCATTTTGACCAGCTCACGAAATTGGTCATACCTCTTTTAAATCGAACAAAATTGTCCCTAAACTATATGTTTTGTGCAGTTTTAGTCCTATCTCCCTATTTCCAACTCCAGAAACGCACAGAAATGACAGTTTTAGTCCAACCACCTATGCTCAACCATGAAATAAACAATGAATAAATCATGTGGGTACAAGAAATCTACTTTGTTCAGCACATAAACCAAGAAAAACCCTAATTTCTAAGACATGTTTCAGGTATGTAACATGTCTCGGAAATTAGGTTAGTGTGCTGAATAAAGTATAGATTCCTTGTAGCCACATGTTTTATTCTTTGTTTATTTCATGGTTGAGTATAGGTGGTTGGACTAAAACTGTCGTTTCTGGAGTTGGAAATAGGAAGATATGACTAAAACTGCAAAAAATAATATAGTTTAAGGACTTAAACGATTTTGTTCGATTTAAAAAAGATAGGACCATTTTCATGTGTTGGTCAAAATTAAAGGACCAAAAGTGTAATTAAGCCATTTTTTATCAAACGAAACTTATGTGGATGACACCTCTTTACTTGGGATTCATTTTTTCCTAAAAAAAAAAAGGAATATATACCGGTCATTACACGAAAGGAAACACGAGTGGAAGTTTCTATATAAATATAAAATTAGAGCACTAAAAAATGCAATCACTTGTAAGCTCCAACAGAATCAGCCCGGACAATGAATAGTTATACCAACATTGCCAATAAATTATATTATACTCCATGTTATATTTAGGGAACAACCACATTATAAAACATGAGTCCCTAAAAGAACTATTCTTTTATAGGTAAAGTTGTGTGTTTATAATTTACATAGTTTTGATGTGGGACTGCTCAACTCCAGAATAGTATACACACGCCTTTTCCTTCTCTGTAAGTATTAGAGACAAATACACCTCTTCTCGTTTTAAACAAATTTTGAACAAATTTACAATTTTCTATGCTTCATTCATTTGATTCCCTCCTTGAGGATTTTGCTCCAAGATCATTCCTGAAAAATAAAAAAATTGCATGTTTGACCAAGGTAGAACAACATAATAATGTATAATTAATGCACATGCAAGGGAACTAGTTTCCTCCGTAACTAACTTGTTTAAGTTATTCCAAAATGAACATGTTAATAGATTAGCTATTGCAAATTTTATTTTAAGCATAACTTGTTTATCTTTTGGTAGTGGATTTGGAACATGATTAAGGTTAACTTTGTTTACGTAGGATGTAGATTAGAAGGCTTATTGCCTGTGTTGGTACATGAACTAAGGTTTGTCATCCTTTTTCAGTTGTGTGATGATATATGGTGAGTTAGGGCTCTCTTCTCAAACTACAGCCCCTAATTTTTTAGGTGGTCTAATAATTCTCGAAGGTTTAAAGCACGTTAACAAACGATTATCCATTCCTAGACCAGCCATGTTTATTAGAACAATTCAATTAGGTCTAAGTCGAAAGCTAGGGTCAGTAGTCATTCGTTCTCACTAAATCATGTTTATATTTGATCAGGATATAAAAAGCATTAAGAACAATTGAATTGAATAAAAACTAGATTGTCATTAATAATAAATAGAGTTTCGCAGCAACATGGATCAATTAGGGTTACAAGGATTCATCTCAGACCTAATCTCTAAGAGATTTAGCTACTCATAATTGAGTTTACAAATATCATAATTAATGGAAGAATTAAAACATACATAAACTGGATTAGAGATGATGAAATCGCCCCTTCTGCAGTCTTCTGGGTGTTAAAATCGCACTTTAGCTCTCCAAAATCGTAACCCTTGTTTTCAGAATAGTCTTCAGCTTAAATAGGCAATATTTTATGCGTCCAAAATCGCGCTGCGTCTCATAAAATCGCACCACGATTCTGAAAAATCGTGCCACGCTACCAGAAATTGTACCACGATTTCCGTGGCAGAACCAAACCTTCATTCTGGTCACAAAATCGCGCCACGCCACTCAAAATCGCGCCACGGTTACCAATTTCCAGCACTTCTAAAATTGCTACAGACTCAATAAAAACATCAAAACAATTGTTTCTTCAAAATCTTGTATTTTTCATGCTTTCCTTGTTGTTTAAGCTTGCTCGTGAACTCAAAACATCATGAAAATGACACTAAAAATAAAGAATGACTGACTGTCATCATATGGTAACCTGGACTGACTGTAGTTATATTCACCACATTATGATATTGTTTAGACCTTTGAACTTGTTCAATTTTGAATTTAGAACAAGTTGTCTGATAGAAAATTGAACATCAATCCTCTTTTGATGTCTGTGAGACGCAATTCAGCTCGCTGTCGTTAACCAAATCAAAGAAGATATTATATGGAGGCTAGGGATGGCAATTGGACCCAAACCCAATGGGTACCCGCAAAAAATACCCACAATGGGTAGGGTAAAACCCCGCTTTTGTGGGTCTGGGCACGGGTACGGGTAATACCCACAAAATTAAATGGGTATGGGCACGGGTAAGGGTACTATACTGCCCAGACCCGCAACCCCACATCTACATATTTATATAATATCATAAATTATTTATTTTTTATGTATAATTAATTAATTTATTTAGCCTAAATCTAAACTTAAACCAAACAACTGCTTAATAAAATAACAACTCCATCATGCCAGTGTATAATTTTTTAGAGATATTTTGGATGTTTTCTATTTGACTAAATACCACGATTCATATTATTTTGAGTTAATTTTAAAAAAATTAGGATCGTGGTTTTATTTCATTTATGATGTTTTTTTGTTTTTTCATAGTTAAAGTGCGGGTAATGGGTGCGGGTATGGGCACTTAGGTACCCATAGGGGATTGGAAAGGGGACTAAAGTTGTTGTTCACGAGGGTACGGGCACGTGTACGGGTATTTTTTTATAAATGCGGGTATGGAACGGGCACTGTAGTACCCTACTCATTGGGTACCCATTGCCATCCCTAATGGAGACCACACTCTTGTAAGGTACAAATCAGAAATGACATTGGACCAAGTAACACAACCTGTGTTGCAATACCTCAACTTCCTCTTCATTAAATTGTTAGGTGTAAATTTTACTTGTAATGCAAGTGAGACCTTTATTTGGGATTCATGTAGAGTGGATATAGTTTTGTTTGATATTTTGCATCAATAAGTTGATTTTTACTTTAAATGAGGTCTTATTTTGATTTTTGTAGATTGGATACAACATTGTTTCGTTTCCCGCACACATACCTAACAACTTTAATATTCTTATTAGTTTATGATATCAATGATGCAATATAAAAATAACATTTGGAGTTCAAAATGAAGGGGACCAACATGGTTTAGTGACATAAACAAGAACAAAGGACCGTAAAAATGAAATTATATTTATTAAAGGAAGGACAGTAAGATTTTTATCAACAATAAAAGTGAAAAAGATATTATTTTGAAAATTTTAAGTTGACTTAATTATATACAGTCATTATGTTTATACTTGTAATCACTTGAAAACATCACCGAAAAATGAGCTGTTATAAAACATATATATCTTGGGGACAACAAATGTATGAGATTGGAGTCCCCAACTATGACTTAATTGGTGATATACACTCTTATTTTATAGGTAAATCTTTCTGACTGTTTTGACACATCCTCGATGTGGGACTAGCTGTGGTATACTACATGTCTTAAGAGAATAACCAAAGTTCAAATCTAAACTCATGCAAAGGTTACAAGAGATGCAGAAACTCCAATATCTGAAGCAAATACTAATCCAATTCCAAATCCAACAAGTTTCAGGAAGGTCTATCTCTCACACACACATTAATTTCACTTATATATAGGCAGATATAAGTGTCTCACATGTTCTCTCTAGTGTGTACCTCGCTCCTCTGTTTGCTGGTAGCATTTCATATCTTTTGTGGTAATCCTGAATGTTGCACATGTTAAGGTAACTAAAAGTAGTAAGTTTTTATTGAAAACCAACAATTATTGATTAAATGTTACATATTTAATATAAAAAACACAAGTTCCAAGTCAAAGTTACTAATTTAAACTTCTTAACATGTGTAAATTTGCACATGATAGAAAAATCCATCGGAAAAAAAAGGGAAATTAATTAAGTAGGAGAATTTGCCACTAAAACCAGTTTGTAATGAACTAATACTCCACCTTCTCGCCGATGGCTTACAAACATCCCTTTATTTGTGACAATAGATTGCAAATTTGTATCATTTTTTTGTCTTGGTAAATTCCAGTTTGTAATGAACTAATACTCCACTTTGTGATGATGACCCTTATGTTCATAGCCCGCCATAGATTGGTATGGAGGATCTTAAACTGAGTTCCCTTATAGACCATAACAGAGGAGTGTTGTGATGGACTTGATTCGGAATATATGTGATGAACAACATGACATATATAGAGTGAAAAAGAACACCTATTATGCATATTAATAATGAAGATGCACTGGTGTAGAAATTGAGCAAGGATGAAATATATACAGTTCGGTCGGCCTATAGATTCACTATGGAGTTCCTCATTGATTCATCTCACCTGCGGATCCCTGAAAATTGGACTTTATTGTGGAGTATGTAAATTTCACACAAGGTTAAAGTATTCCTGTGGCGGATAACAAGGGGGTGCATCCCAACACGGGAAAAATTGGTTCAGAGAGAAGTCATTTGCACATCAAGTTGTTCGTACTGCGATGTTTTGATTGAGGATGGCTGACATTGCTTTCTCGGATGCACAAGGGCACGTGCAGTCTGGGAGCAAAAATATTATGGCATTTTGGAAATGGAATTATGACGCAATAGAATGGTCGACTGGCATATCAGAGGACCAGTGTTAGTATATAGAAATGGAATGTCAACATGTAGTTCATAGTGTACTATGGGAGTGAGTCCATCAATGAATTTGGTGTCGTCATTAACAAATGTAGATCCATTCTTAACACCAGAAAGAAAAAACATATAAAGCTTGAAAGAACCTTTTTATAGCCGTCTTTTTCAAGGTGTTCGCCATAGTGACATTTTTTAGTCAAGATGACATTGGATATTTTCTAAGCTAAATATGTATTCAAGTTAAGCAACATCATTTTTTTACAACATTTTTCCTATAAAGACGTAGATTAGAACATCATTAGTTTGTGATTTAGGGGGGTGTATTGGATTAGGATTTTAAAAGACTATTTTAATAAAAAAAGTCTTTAAGATTTTAAAAGACTGTGTGAGATTGTATTGATTCTGTGATATTTTAAAAGACTTTTTATGTAAAAGACTTTATACACTCGAGATAAAGGATTTATCACACAGACTTTTAAGGATTTCAAAGGATTTCATGTGATTTTAAAATTTCAAAAGATTCAATAAATTTTAGGGGAAAAAGAGCAAACTTACAAGCGTGAATGATAAAAATAATGAACAAATAAATTCTAGCGTTTGAATAAAGAAAAATAAAACCAATAAAAAATTCTTTTACTATTGATTTTTAAATTTTAAGAATTTTATGGAATTTATAAGATTTTAAGGGACTAAAAAACACTCTAACACATTATTCTCAATACACATTTTTTATTTGTTAAAAATGTTATTCCCATAAAATTCAATTGTACATATTTAAAATTATGCCAGCACTTACAAATCTTTAAAAAAAAAATATTGTGTCAGCCATTACAAATCGGTCGAGTTTACCGAGTGTTAACTCAGTCAAACTCGTTAAACCTTCCAATTTTACCAGAAACCGATTTTACCTCAGAGTTAACACGATTTTTGTACCTAAAAATGTAAACTCGATAATCTCGGAGATTTAACACTCGATTTGCGGAACATTGATTACGACATACTTTCTATAATAATATTCTCAATACAATTTTTTATTTTTTTATGAGATAGAGAGAGGGAGAGAGGGGGGATGAGAGAGAGAGAGAGAAGAGAGAGAGAGAGAGAGGGGGAAGAAAAAGATAGTAACTTTTAAAATAAAAACAATCTCAAGAAATCTCATCTTTTTATGAAAGACTTTTTCTTGTTAAAATTACACTACAAAATCCCACAAAATCCAATTTATTAAACAATCCTTCGAAATTTGAATGATTTTGAATACCACAATCCATGAAAGACTAATATATTGAACTCTTCTACTTAAAGTTCAGAGTTCCAACTTGCTTGTCATGGCTGTACGGCACTCAGAGCCACCATTGACAGATCACAAAGCACATTTCATTGTTGACATTAGCAATAAGTTGCTAAGAATAGATTCATTAACAAGAAGTACATTTTATTGATGAACCTATGCGCTCTTCCAATTTGCTTGTCATAGGTTCCTCAAATTTCAAAGCACATTTCATTTCAGAGTCAAAGTTAACAACAATTTCATGTTTAGATCTTGTTTCTCCTAGGAAGGTTCCCATTGTTACGCCACAGTCATAGCGCACCGAAGTTAGATTTTCATTCATATCGACATGCAAGGGTTTATTTATCTTACATGATTTTAAAGTAGATCCTACTGTTGTTAGTGTCACAAAATGTTTTTATATATAAATAAGCATAAATTAGGGAGCATCACCAATCACAAGGGATGACGGTATGAATTAAGTGTATAAGGAGAATGTGATTATTATTATTATATGGAAAAATAATGTTGCAGGCTTTGCAGTAAAAGAAGACAAGAAGATGAACACAAGATAAACGCTAGAGTTTAACTTGTCATACTTCTTGGGAATGGAATTTGTGAATACAATAGCTGAAATATGTAGAAGACTTTCTAAAGAAATTCAGAATGAGCAATTGCAATCCTGCAATAACTCCATGAAACTTGTGTTAAACTAAGCAAAGACACAAATGTTGAACATGTGAATGCTACACTATACAGAAAAATCATTGGCTCACTCATATATATTTGTGCAACACTAGGCTAGACATTAAATTTGATCACATTAATATATTTTTTTACTTTCGATAGTATATGGATGAATAAGGTGAATAATAGTTGTATTTTGTATAAAAACTTTTTTGTAGTGAATTAAATTGATCTACTAGATGTAAACATATTTTAATTCTCAATTTAGACTTTTCATAAAAATAAGTATGTATTAAAACCCTTCAATCAATTGTTCAATGGGTTTGTCTATCAATGGGTTTGTCTAAAAGCAGCAACTTTTTAGTGATAAACAGCTCTTATTTATTAAAGGCTTAAATGCAATTTTACCCCCCCTATTTTGATTGAATCTGAATTTTACCCCCACTATTTTAAAACTCGGAATTTTACCCCTATTTTGATTGAATCGGGATTTTGCCCCTCTTATTTTAAAACTCGGAATTTTACCCCCTCTATTTTACGTTTATCAGAATTTTACCCCCTATTTTAAAATAAAGAACCAAAAAATACTAGAAAAAAAAAACGATTAGAAAATATTAATTTGGTAAAAAAAATATAAGGAAAACAAGAAAACACAAAAAAAAAAAAAAAAAAAAAAACTGAAAAATAGAAAAACAATGAAATTACAAGAAAAAATTCAATTAAGAATACATGAAAAAACTAGTTTGCACCTCTAAATATTTGCTATTTTTATGCTAGTTTTTTATTTTATTTTTAGATATCATACTAGTTTTATGCATTTTTTTTTCTAGTATTTTTTATTCATTTTTTTTAGTATTTTTTTGGTATTATTTTTATTTTTTTTCATTAAAAAACATTTGATACAAATAATTAATTATGTGAATAAAATAGGGGGAGGGGGCAAAATCCTGAAAACATAAGATAGGGGGGGTAAAATTCCGAATTTTAAAATAGGGGAGACAAAATCCAGAATCAATAAAAATAGAGGGGGTAAAATTCTAAATTTTAAAATAGGGGATAAAATTCAAATTCAATCAAAATAAGGGGGTGAAATTACATTTAAGCCTTTATTAAAAAATTATATACTAAAGTTCAAGTTCTAATACAAAATTACAATTTTGAAACTTTTAACATGATTTACACATCATAAAGAAACCATTTTTTAATTGACAATATACGCTCCCACATGTATTCAATTTTTATTAAGTCAATAAAAATTGTTGTATATAATACATCAACTCTTATTATCCCAAATATATCTTATAAATATAACAAAAGGAGTATATATCCCATCATTATACAGGACGAAAACAGTGGGAAGTTGAAAGTGATAAGAAATTAAGTGCATTAAAAAATCCAATCACTTATAACCTCCAGCTGTATCATCCCGGACAATGGCTAGTGATATATCAACAACATAAAGGGAACAACCACAATGTAAAACTTGGAGTTCACTTGCATTGTTTTATAGGTAACTTTTTGTGTCTATTAGTTACAGAGTTTCGATGTGGGACTGCTGAACTCTAGAATAATGGTATACATACACGCCTCTTCCTTCCATTTCCATATTATTTCTTTAAAGTAATCTACATTTTTTCAAAAAAATAATAATGCGTGGTTGTCATTTTTACTTCGTAAATTTTCGTTAGAGACCAATTCACACTATTTAGCAGCTCTCAAATTAAAATAACAAGACATCATTACTATACTCTTAAATTGTTGTGTAATCATGAATCCGGTTAATAGTAGTTAATGGTGTGGAGTAATCCTAACACCACTCCAAACTCTGGAGCATAAGGGGTATGTCAAAACGTTTGTGCTAACACAAACCTGCCCTCCTCATCCCGAATACATATTTCTGCACTGACTTTAGCGGAAGAAGATGAAAAGGAAGCATCCACATTACACTTAAACGTGGTTTTTGGAGCGAGTGCTATTCCTTCTTTCCGTAAGTGTTATAAGAGACCATACACATCTAGGGTTTGTTTGTTTGAGTTTATTGACATGTTTCTCTAAGTTCATGGTCGTCCTAATCAAGTTGGAGGTTAGGCTAAAATATTACAAAATGGACCCCTTTTTAAATATTAACAGTTTGAAAAAAATTCATTCTTTTTACCTACTTGAAAATAGACATTTATCTCTGAAAATAAATTTACGAAAAAATTTATCTGTATGTAGAATTTTTGCTGCAAATCTAAGGCCCTAAGCAAAAGGCCTCCTTGCACTTACACATTGTCGGCCTTGTCTAAGTTCATCACAATTTGCTTAATGTAAGGCCCTAAGCAAAAGGCCTCCTTGCACAAATCATTGAACACCTCTCGTAATGACCGGTAATTGAAATATTTCTTAATGTTAATAATTTTTAAATATTCTACTTTTGATCGAAAATAGTCATTTAAATTTGTGGTATACCTTGTGCTGGAAGGACTTATTCTAGTTGGTAATATTTTTTCATTTTGGCTTTTTTCAAAAAAAAAAAGTTTTCATTTTATAATATATATATACATTATAAAATCACCCTATGAGTTGTGACAAGTATTAATATATTTTAAATTAATTATAAATTTATTTAATTTTTAATTAATTAAAAATATTGATTTATTTATCTTATATCAAATTTTATTTTTTTTAAATTATATTTTTTAGAGGTATAGTAAACTATTTTCTAACTTAGTTTATACAATATATTCCTCTAAAAAAAAAATTTGCTTTTACAATTTTCATGTTCTTATCCTTATTCTGAGCATTAAATGACTCAACGTATCTTCAATCCAACACCCTCCTAATTTTTGTAAGAACACTTGGGACTGAAAACATAATACACGTAATGTTTTTTTATTGAATAATTTTAAGTAGGTTTAAATATCCTATCATTATGAAGGCAATGTTACTGGATTACAAGTGAGTAGAATATCAATTGCATTAAAAGTGCTTCTTTTCCATTTCCTTTGATTTCTACTGACACACTTGTCTAAGTTCTTCGACTTCTCCTTCAATCTATAATTTGAAGTTTGTTCAAAGGTTTAATTTCTTAGATCGTTCGACTAATGGGGCTTTTCATTTTACCTGGGTTATATAATATCATATGAAAATGAAGTGTGTAGAACATGCCAATTTCAGTTGAAAATAAGGCTTCAATTTAAAATGTTATTGAACATTTTTTCTCATACTATGACAACATAAATTTAGTTATCTTTTTTTTTTTTTTTGTTACTTGAGCCAGAATTTTGATAATCTTTTTTTTTTTTGAAGAATTTTGATAATCTATTAAAACCTGTGTCAATTTGGAATGGATTTTAATCCCTATCTTCTTTTTTTTTACTTGCAGTTTCTCAATTAAGATGTGAAGTTTTCTCAATTTCAACCTCCTGTATCGTTTTTTTTTTTTTTTTGTTGCATGACAAAGTGAAATTTAAATTATTTTTATATACTATTACTTTTTGTTTTGTATATTTTGAAGCATTGATGTAATTTTGATCAAGGTTGAATGCAGAGTTTATAACTACAGTTTAACAACTAGGTGCTGCATGATATAAAAAGGATTATTATACCTTGATTTTTCTGCAGGAATATATATGTACATAACTATTGGAATTTTCTGTTTTGCACATTTTCCATGTGGGGGACTCTTGAAAACAAACTATAAAGTGCTGCTGCTTTGCTACTCTCTCATTTTAAAATCAAGGAATTATTATTTACTCAAATTAGTTTTATTATTTACGTTGCTATGTGTCATACCTATACGCGAGGGATTAATTTTCCTAGGAGTAAAGTTAAATTAGTTTTATCCAGAAGTCCTACCTCAACTAATAAAGTGCCGAAATTGTTAGGCCGGATGCTATGATTGGGATTCGAACCCC
Source organism: Medicago truncatula (assembly GCF_003473485.1). NCBI lineage: Eukaryota > Viridiplantae > Streptophyta > Magnoliopsida > Fabales > Fabaceae > Medicago > Medicago truncatula. The sequence goes on along the minus strand of NC_053047.1, from coordinate 38,461,094 downwards.
GATATCTCAATTGTGTATGTGAGTTTATAATGACTTTATCATTTCGTCTATCTAAAAAAAAATGAAATTAGTTTTTACTGATCTCTTGCCTTGCCAAAAAAATAATAATTAAATACCACAAAAATTTGATCTAATGTTTGTGCTTCTAGAGTGCTTCTAGAGCACAAGAGAAAAAAAAATTGTGATTTCTCATAAACAAATGAAATGAAAATATCAAGTACTATAGATTTGCCGTAAATATATGATATAAATGTATATATTTTTAAAATTGAATATTTAACACCAAAACTTTGATAGTAGAATAAATAGAGATGAACTTAACTCGTCTATGAGACTTCTACATGTCATTTGGAATCGAAACAAAATCAAGAGACTCAAATGACAACAAAAGAGCACTTTCGTGCGAAACTGTTGAATAATTAACATATAATGTTCCTTTTTTTTTCCTAATTATAGCTCCATTTGAAAAAAGTTTTGTTCCTAGTATAAGCCTCTATACAAATTACTAGATGCATTTATTATTTTTCTTGAACATACCCCTAATTAAAAAACTAAGGTAATGTTCCGGTGCCTCCGGGGCATTGGTTAATGAAACTAAATAAAAAAAAATTTAAATTAAAAGAAATACTTTTTAATTTTTTTAATAAATTAACTGTCCAATGTGATATTACTATATTTTTTTTCTTAATTAATGTCTCGGGAGCACCAGTTAACATACGAGAACAAGGTTAAGAAAACAATTTAATAATGTTTTAATATATATTGTCATTATTCGACCCTTGTTCTCGTAGGAGATTATAAATTATAAATAAAAAACATTAAAAATGCATCACCTTAACTTATAATCTCCAATAAAAACAACGCCGAACAATGACTAATGATATATAGCACTAAAATGAAAGGGACAACTTCACTGTATACTATTGGTCCCCTCCTTTGATGTGTGGTGAGTTAGATCCACTTTCCTATTTTATAGGAAAATAATCCTCTCTGTTTTTTCACACTTAGGATGTGGGACTTGTGAACAAGAGTTATGGTATACACGCCTCTTCCTTCTGTTTCTCCCTCGGCTAGTACACAAGTGCAAAGCGTCCTTTGGTACTAGATTTAATTCTACAAGCTCAACTATAATACATGTGATATACTAATTAACACTATCGTTGCTTTGACTAATGCAAATGACATTGATGATATTTTCTAACTATTTGGAACAGAATGATCTTAGATGATATGCAGGATGGTCAAGCAGTTCAATTAACGGGAGTTCAATCAAGCAAAGAAGACAATTATGCATATATATCCACTTTGCTTGATTTAATAATTTTATTGAGGTAGCTCCACAAGGTGAGGCATGTAATCAAAATTAGGAGTATCTTAGTGATGCTATTGATGAATCATTGCTCTCTGATTCTCCTCAGATATTTTATGATTTTATTTGGTTTTTCGGATGATGAGATACTTGATCTTTTTGGCTTTCATTTTAGGCACAATGAAGTTTGAAGCTAAGATAGTACCCATTTTTCCTGTTGGCATGGAGACTGTTTTGAAGCCACGAGTGTTTCTAGCAATGAAGATAAAAAATATGAATTCTACGTTGAAAACACCCTCATTACTTAAAGCATTAGGGTTGGCAGAGGAGAGGTTTTTAAATTTGTTTGTCAAATACTATGACAGAGAAATTGCTGATGAGTCGATGAAATTTTATAAAAGAGATTAGCATCTTCATCAAAGAATTGTATTACTAGACTAGAGGATTCCATTTGTAAACTACTTTTATATGTTTTGAAAGTTTAGAACTAAAGTTCATTTCTGTTTTGTGGAAATTATTTTTCTGACGCTTAATACTAGTTCTCTGTCTGTGTAGTTGTGCTGCATGTTTTGAAGGGAAGAAATAATGTAGGATTGAGAAGTTTGTTACCTATATCCTATGAAACACAGATACACACACGGACACTAACACGTCGACACATATAATAATTCGAGAAACACATAATTCAATGTAATTATGTATGCCGTGCTGATGTCGTACACTGATGCGTGTCAGACACTGTGGCAAGCCTAATCCAATGAGTGTCCGTGCTTCATAGTATGCTTATATTAGACTACTGAATTTATTGATGATCAATCAAGCAAAGTTTGTATGATAGGATAGGGATATGGGGAATGTGTGGCTCTGGGAAAACAACAATAGGCAAAGCTTTATACAATCAAATAGAACAAGTTTCATTGAAAGTATTCGATAAGTTTTTGATAATAACTGTAAAGGGATTATTCAATTACAACTACAAATTCTTTCAGATCCACTAAAAATAAAGGACAAGATACATAGCATTGGATGGGGTATAACTAAGATCGAGAAAAGACTACATGGACTTCATCGTACTTGATGATGTGACCAAGTTTGGGAAATTAAAAGCCCTGTGTGTAAATTGTAAGTTCTTTGGTTCGCGAACTGTATTGATTTTTACAACCAGAGATGAACACCTTCTCAAATCACTTAGTGCTGACCATGTCTTCACAATGGTAGAAATGGTCGAAAACCAGTCACTTGAACTTTTCAGTTGGCATGCTTTGGTCAACCAAGTCTTATAGACGATTTTAGTGAACTCTCTAAATATTTTTATGCTTATTGGGGAAAGTCCTTGGTTGTTACTTATCTGAGAGGACAAAACAAGACCAGAGGAGTGCACTATTGAAATTAGAGAAAATTCCCAAAGTTCAAGTGCAGCAGGAATCGAGAATCAGCTTCGATGGTTTAGAAGATTATATGTTAAAGGATATATTTTTTGACATATGTTGTTTCTTCATTGGAAAGAACAGAGCTGATGTTACAGAGATACTTAATGTTTTGTCAAAAATTACTGTAAGAATTTTTGTGCGTCCTCTGTAATCTTATCAGGCTCATAAGACTCCTCGTTTGTTTCTAGACTACTTTTTCTCTCCATAATTGACGGCTGAAATTATTTGGATGCATGATTTGTATTCTCATGTTCGTTATAAACGTGCTTAGGCTGCTACACCTCTGCAATAAAGCATTTTCACAAAGACGGGCATTTTAAACTGACACGTCGACAATGGTAATAAATTCAGAAGAAAAAAAAAAATTGAATAAAATCACATGTCGTATTGTCTGACACCGATTGTCATGTGATGTTTTTCCTTCTCTCATTTGGTCTTTGATGTCACCAATTATAAATTCCCGCCTCGTATTTCTCCATTTGGAGTCGATTCATTCTATTTAGTTTCCTTGGATGCAGTAGAGAGTAATAATATGAGGTATCTATCACCAACGCTTATCATCCTTTCAAAATATAGAATTGCTTGGGTCAATGCCACTCAGAGATTCAACTAACTCAAGAATTAAGAAGATTTCTTGATGACCTATATGAATTGAATTTTACTGAGTTGAACTTCTCATGCACCACAAATCTCAAATCTTTCATTGAGAACACTTCTGCTTATAATTTTTTTTTAAAAACTTTAATTTTATTAGTGATCACTTTTTTTATGAATGGCAAATGTTTGCTAGGTTTAAAATTCAGGATCACCAACTTCTGAACTTCTCGAACAGTTGAGCTGGTTAAATCATATACAGCCATTATGCATGTGCTGTTGTTGCAAATTACAAGCGACTAGGAATAAAGGGCATTTATTTAAAAATGCAATCACTTGTAATATCCAACAACAACACCAGAACAATGATCTGTTATAAAACAGTTATATGTAAGGGAGTACAACACCTGTATGAAACATGGATCCCCAAACTATGAGTAAGTAAATGATATACACTCTTATTTTATAGGTAAATCTTTGTGCCTGTTTTTACACAAATCTGATGTGGGACTTGTTGTGGTATACCACACGTCTGAAAAGAAAATCAAAGTTTTAAGTCTAAGCTTATGTGTTGTGCTATGATGGATAACAATTCAACTTCATTGCACCATCATAAAAGCTTTATTTGCTTTGGATAATAAAGTAGATAGAATAAGCATAAACTACAATGCGCCTTCATGATTGGTAAATAGTCTATTGGGTCAGCTGTTTTGGGTAGTCATTGTTTAGTATGCTAAAGTGGCTGCGTTAGTTTTGATTTGTTTCCAAAAAAACATGGCATGAATTTAAGGGTGACTTATTTTGATTTTCACCTCATACGGCTCCTCGCGAATAAATCGATTCAAAAATATTTAACCAAGAAAAATTTAATTTTAAATTACAATATTAAATTAAATTTAAAATAGAATACAATCGCGGGATTTTTTGACATATTAGAAATTTGTAAATCATTTTCCCTGATTAGAATCCTTTATGAATTTGACCCTTCTAATGTATTTTTTTCCATATATATCATTCTGCTATGAACATGTTTTTGGTTAAAGTTACAACACGATGGTTTGAGACGTTGCTATTGCTCCAACATGAGGATACATAAGTGAATTGTGAATACAAAGTTAAAAACAGATTCTCTCTGGATATCCATTCATACACAAGAGGCATACTGGAGATCACATTCTTTCTGGGATATCCATTCTTATGGTAAGTGATGAAATAGATACCATTACTTTTAAATAATCTAAACAAAAGAATCTTATTATATTCAATTTCATACCACTTTATTCCATCACATTCTATCAATCCAAACATTCAATTGTGAAAAGGTCAAAGTAATATTCAATATCAAGAATTAAGACAATCCTCAAAATTATTAGAACTAGTATATATCCATGAATGTATCCCAGTCTCCATTTTTCGCAACCTTTTGCTTCGTGTAGAAGCAACTTTTGAGTAGAAATCGGAAGTTAATCACTTTGGAATTTCCGTTTTTTTTTTTGACATATTGAAATATATCCACTTTCTAAATACATTTTCATATTTCGTTTTCTTTTCTGCTTCTTAACACATTGCTTATTGTTTTCTTCGATGATATTCTAAACACTTACAATGTTAGGCAGTGGCTCATATTGTACGAAATCAAATGAATTTTAATGTAAAAGAGAAGTTTTTTTTTTGTTATAAATTATGTTACTATTTTTTATTTTATTTTATAGATAGACGAAATGACAAAACCATTATAAACTCACACACACAAGTGGAGGTACCGGGGTTCGAACCCCGGTCATGACATCCGGCTTAACAATGTCAGCATTTCGCCAGTTGAGCTATGACTTCTGGATAAATTATGTTGCTATTATTGTTACATTTTGATGAATAGTGTTGCATTTGTTTTTAATTTTTTTTCATGTAAATGATGAATGTTGGTATTCTATTACCTAAACAATTATTTTTCAAATTGGAATGAATGAATGACTTAGAAATTTGGCAAATTTCAATGTTAATTTTATGATATGAATGTATGGGTGAATGAATGTTTGAATGGATTTTAATTTTAAGGCATGGCCGACGGTTCATGTATGTAGTGCCCAAAATGTACACATAAATCTGAGGCTCGATACATTTTCTCTTTTTGGTTTAGTTATATTACTTTGATATTGGTGGAAAGAAATGATTGTACCGAGTGTTTTTTATGGGTTCTAGATCTATGTATTCTTTCTTCAATTTATAGGTTGAAAATGAATGTTAAGAGGAAAGTTGATGAAGATATGTAATGTTGGTGTTTCATGGGTTTTTATTAGGCAATACAATTTGAAGAATTGAGAGATATTGATTAAATTTCATGGGTTTGATGAAAAGAGGATGAAGATTGAATATCAAGATGAATGTGATGAAGATTTGAAGAAAATAATTTATTTTTTCTAGGTTTGATCTGTTTCAATGAAAATATTTATTTAAAGGATAAGAAGATAAAGGATCCAAGTGAGAAAAAGAAGATAAAGAAAATATTTAGTTATAATACATAAACGTTTTCAAATAACAAGTTAAGAGAATTAAATATTAGTCTAAAGATTGTAAAAAAAAAAAAATCTAAAAGGAAGGACCGTAAGATTTTTTATCAACCCAACATTAAAGCGCAAAAGATACTATTATGAAAATTTTAAGTTGGTTTAATTATATACAGTCATTATTAAGGCATGTTAGAATCACAAAAAAATGCAATCAACTTGTAATTCCCAACTACCTCAACAATGACCTGTTATATAACAGTCAAATCTTGGGGACAGCAGCAATATGAGATTGGGTGTGCCAAACTATGAGTTAATATTTGATATACAATCTTATTTTATATGTAAACCTTCCTGCCTGTTTTAACACATACTCGATGTGGGACTTGTTGTGGTATACTACATGCTTGTAGAGAAAAATCAAAGTTTCGAGTCTAAACTCATGCAGAAGGTCTATCTCTCTCGCTCACATGCATTTATTTCACTTATATACAGGCATAAGTGTCTCACATGTTCTCTCTGATAAGATTATTCATTTAAGTTTCCATCATTATTTTAAAAATTTAAGTGTCTATCTCGATCCTCCAGATAAGGTTATATAACATGTATACGGTTCAACATCTACTCTTCCTCCATATAATCCAAATCATGTAAGATCTACAACTTCCACTCCTTCCGAATCACATTTTTAGATTTTTAAGCAATATTGATGGCATGTATTCAATTATTTTATTTTATTTTATTTTTAAAAAACACCTTTATAGCATGTTTTCATTTTTAGCTACTAACCTACATTGAAATGTACGTCTCATCTTTAAGATGGTGTGTGATATTATGAGCTACAATATACTAGTATCTATTCTAAAGAAAACCAACTGATACAATTATGATTTATGAGCTACAATACTGCATTTTGTTCCATTTAGATATGAAGCATAAGCAAATTACTATAAAATTTATTTTTCAATAAATTATTATTATTGAAAGGGTTATTTATGCAATTACTAATAGGACATGATATTGACCAAAACTTTTCTCAGCAACATTCCCTCATTTGGAATAATAGATTTTTTTTTTTGGTTACACTTTGGAATAATAGATTGAAGATATGTATAATTTTTTTTAAAAAGGAATCAGTGAGGCATAAGGCATTAGTAACTCTAACCTCTGCCCAAAGTTTAGTGATGTGAAGAATGCATGGAAGTCAGTTCTTGGTAGCAAGCATTGGGTGGAGCCTTTTATTTGGTGTCTTGCTTGATCACATTTAGTGGAGTATAAATGATCATGGGTTCAACAATATTTTGTCGTCCAACTACTGAATCATGATATGTTGGATGACAATCAATAAGCTTTTGAAAAATCATGAGTGATGCGAGAAATGATCGTATATATACAGTAAGTTAAGTTGTCCTCAACTCTGATGGATCATTAGTGTCGGTCAATTATACTCGATAACAACCAAACCTTATCCCACTAAAGGTGGTCGGTCATAGATCAAATGACACCATAATGTTTTAAAAGGTAGCCATATTTTGTATTCTGCAAGTTTATAATGAAAAAGACGTGTTAGACCGTTTTTCTTGGTTTCAATTATCTGCATTAAGCTCAATTTTCTTAACAATAGCTTGAGAGAGAACATTGGTGATTCATCATATTATAACTGATCACCGATTTTTCATTCGAACTGTTGGGAAGCTCTTACATTGCATGACCTTGATGTATAACACTTACTTTGTGATGATGACCCGTATGTTCATAGCCCACCATAACAGAGGAGTGTCGCAGATGGACTGGTGTAGAAATCCAGCAAGGATAGAAAATATACAGCTCGGTCGGCCTATAGATTCACTATGGAGTCCCTCATAGATTCATCACACCTGCAGATCCCTGGTGATTGGATTTTGTTGTAGAGTATGTCAATTCCATACAAGGTTAAAGTATTCCTATAGCGGATATGGTGGAGCATATTTGGGAGCGATTTGGTCAAGAGAATAATGAAAATTAATTTGTCTTATTTTATATTTCGGTTATATGTAATTTGTTGCTTATTGTTATGTATTATTTTGAATTTCAATAAAAACGTAGTTTTTAGGTATTATTGTTGTGTATTTCGTATCATTTTTAATTTATTGAAATAATTTTTCTACAACTTCAATAACTAATTTTTTTCTAATTTTAATTAAAATACTTAAATTAATATTAATTCGGAATCAAAACTAATTATAAATAAAAAAAATAAACATGTGGGGTCATGTTTGAGTTCTTTATAAACAATCACCATTTTAGCTTGGCCCCACGAAAAGAAACTTAGTTCACCCAATAAAAATGCTTAAAGTAAAGGTTTTGGTTGTAATAATTCAGGAAAATGCTAGCAATACACATTCTAACATACACTTTTAACATACTCTGTTTGATAGTTTAAAATTCAAATTTATATGAGACCCACATAATTTAGTGTGACGCATGTGAATTTTAACCAAATTATTAAAAAAAATGTTGAATAATATTTATTATAATGTGTGTTGCTAACGTTCCTCATATTTTAAATTATGTTTTAATATATTGCCATTATTCGAATGACTGGAACTATGGAAATTACAAAAAATGAAAAGCATTAAAAATGCATCAACTTAACTTATAATCTCCAAAATTACCATCACCGAACAATGACCAGTGATATATCACTAAAAATTATGGAAAATCCCCTATATTTGGATGGTAAGATATCTCAAATGGTGGACTCTTGTTTTATATGTATATATTCCTATCTCTCGTGTACAGACACTCGATATGGGACTTTTGTTTTGGCAATGTTAGTAAAATTAATTTTGCTTTCTTTCCCAATTCCTTTCATCAGGTATAACAAACCACATACCTCACGATATAAGAATCATTTTTGGTAGAAACTTTACATAATGATGTATTGGACTCATAGTGTTGCGCATTCTGCATAAAAATACATCCTATTTTAATAAATACATACGACGAAAAAGCCATTTCAGAACACAAATGTTTTGAAACACAACAACTCAAAAACAACAAAGCACTCAAATGTTAATCAGCAGATTATAAAGAAAAAGATATTGTGAGTCATAAACTTATAAATAAGGACAAGTTGTAGTGTACCTTTTTCCGCTTTTCAGAGACCTTCACAGCGGTTTGATCAGACTTTCCAACATTGAAATCTACGGATGTGATTCCACCTTCATCATTAAAAGCAATGTGTGAAGGAGCCAAGCCAATAACAGACAACCTTAAAGATCACAAAAAACAGTAATAAACTAAAAATGTGAAACACATATCAATTTGAAGTTAAAATCATGCAATTTAAGAATATGAAACTATACCATTAGTGTGGCGGTAAATGTATTGATCATGAGCTGGTTTAGTAAAATCTGGAAAAATAAAAATAAAACGAGGATGAAAATAGAAGTTTAGGGTTTATGCGGGAAAAATGAATAATGAGTGAATTGAGTTACCTAGAGCGAAATAAGTGACGAAATTGGTTTCAACGGCAGAAGGAGGAATGAGGGGAAGATTCTGAACATCAGGGAGTAGAAGCTTCTCTAAATCGTCCTCTTCTTCTAAGATACAAACATGCATATCATATATACAAACGAGTCAAACAACATACATAACAATACAATATAATTAAGTTTCTTTTGAGTACGCATCAGTTGGTAGCACAAACATAGTAGAGGTACAGGACGACATATGTCATGCTTGTAATTGCATATGGTCAAATGCAATTGAGATGAATTTTATCATACTTCGCTTAAGCTTCATATTTAAATGGAACAAATGTAATATGGTCGCTCGTAATTCGGTTTGCTTTAGAACTGATACGATAGCTTGCAGCTCGTAATATCACAGACATCAACTCAAATATAAGAGGTACCATTGCTTGCATCACAATAATTTCAATGTAGTTTAGTAGCTAACATTAAGAAAAGAGATATATATTTTCTTTCTATTTATCTCCTCTTTTATGTAACTGTCATGATTCTAGCCTTCTGATGCAAGTCTCATTGATATTCTAACTTTACGATGTCATGGTTTCATGATTGCTGATCAATATGTAAGATATTATGACCAAAATTCATTCATAAGAACAAAATGGTGGCAGAGAAGGATGAAACTGGATCCATATAATAGAACTGAAAGGGTTGCAGAGAAACTAGCATACACTCTAATTGCTAACAAACTAACTGCAATCGTAAGCTATCACATAGCTATCCGATTCGTTCTGCTTCAACCAACATCTGCCATTTAAATTTTTTATTTATTTTACAGAAGCAAAAGATCCAATGTATGCGAAATCTAACTAAATTTTAACAAACTTGGTTTAAAGGAGGTACATACCTACTTTAAAAGGAATTCCATTTTCCCTGCAACTAATTAAGTTTGATAGGATCATTCTATGACGAACAATGTGCGAGAGTCTCAATATAGTAATTCTAAAGTGATGAAGAGAAGAAGATGAAGATGACAGTGTAGTTAGATAAGAGATTAAGACGAAGATGTTGGTGTACTGATTTAGTGCTTCGGTATTTGAATTTTTTTGTTTGGATTTTTTATTTTTTTGAAGGTTGATGAAGACAATGAAGAAATGGAAGGTAGAAGATGAAGAAAATGGAAGAAAAATTATGTATCAGTAGTTTATTGTTAGATTTAATGGTCTTGCATTCAATCCTTCAAAAAAGACCATTAAAACATCATGCAAAAAGATTTAATGGTCTTGCATGATGTTTTAAAACGATCAAAATTAAATATATTTATGAGACCACCTACAATTTTGTTAAATAAAATGGGGTTAATTAAGTTTTTAGTCCCTATAAATATTCACAGTTTTGTTTTTAGTCCTTACAAAATAAAATCTTCCTTAAGCATTTTAGGGACCAAAACTGTTGATGGAAATTTTTTACAAAGACTAAAAGTGCTGATGGAAAATTCTATAGGGACTAAAAATGCTGATGGAAAATTTTATTGGGACAAAAAATGTGATTTGATTTTGTAAGGACTAAAACAAAATTGTGAATATTTATAGGGACTAAAAACTTAATTAACCCAATAAAATAAGACTAAATTGATCGACGAAAATATATTTAAGAGACCAAAACGGAACTTAGGGAACAAATATTTAATTTAGTCAAAAAAATTTGAACATTTAGAATAATTGTTTCTCTTTCTCAACAAAGATGGTTTGAATTTTTTCTCTTTCTCAATTCATTCTACGGTCACTGTGATTTTGCTGAGATTTCATCTGTTTCAATTTTGGAAGGCTAGCTCTGATGGATCACCCCCTCAAGTCCTCATTCAAATGGGAATGCTATATATGAAACTTGGTGATTCACCCTTTCAATAATTCCTTTTCCTTCCGTTATTTGCGTTTCTGGTGAATCGGCCTCAAAGCCTTAAGTTCCTTCTATCCTAAGCACAGCCTTGGTGCTGAATATGCACCAGATTGATGAATGCATGAGGCCTAAAAATATAATTCAAGGAAGCATTTAGTTGAAGTAGATTTATTAGCTTTCATTCAAAGAGATTCTAGCATAAATCGTATTCCCAACATTACTATACCGCTTTCATTCATATTGATAGAATCTGAAGAAAGTAAAAAAACCAATCCATAACCCTAGCTAGATTCATGGGTCTCAAATACATTGATTAATAATCTATATCTATATAAATAAGTATCAAAGCAAACAATATAGATAGGTTCTGTTCAATGAGAACATGTATCAACTCGTAGAAATATATCATGATCCATTAAAAATAAGGTGAACGAGGAAGTAATTATGTTTTAGAATATTGCAAATTTTTGTTACTCTAATTGAAGTCCAAACCATCACCACTTTTCTCAACGCCCCTTACTACTATTGCTTCCATGTTTGTCTTTTGAGGCATTTGTTTGCAACAATCTGAATTGAATTTGAACATTTCAAATAACTCCACAAGTTTGTTATCTAAATGCAACTAATATTTGTAACAATAAATTCAGGTATAAATTTTATGAATCTAGGTAAAAAAAAAATAAAAAAAATAGGACGGATCTAGGTAAATGTTTTTTCTTAGGACTTGGTTATTTTAACCACCTGAATTTTTTTTTCTTTAATAAAAAATTATTTATGTGAATCGGATTTCAAGGATACTTACACCTTGACAACCTTGTTAGCATTGATCGCTAGAAAAATATTTGTAGATTATGGTATATTGATTCCTTCTATGTGAGTACTGCCAAAAATTGATTAATTCAATGAAATTAAATTAAATTTTTTTTTTTTGGCAATATCACTATAGAAAATATCAGTATACCAAGTGATGTTATTTTATAGGTAAACTTGGTGTGTGATGTTTAAGTTTTTATCGATGTGGGTGGGACTCAAGATTGCTATAAGGTGGTTGAAACTTTCTTTCTCTCATTTTTTGCTCCAAGAGGTATGTTCTTTTTCATTCTCCATTCAATTCAATTCTCTTTTCTTAGTATTATTATTATCTCAATGGTGTGTCCTTGGATGAAGATAAGCCTTTTCATTATCCCATTAGTTGCATTTTATATCAAACCAGATCCAAAGTTTCTAGCTGATTTTTTGGTCTTTGTGCTGAGAATCTGTTAGAATGACGATGATGTTTTTTTAGATGCACATGAAGCACTGTTTAACAAAACCATTTTAAATACATTATGTATTAACTATGATCATACTATATGGTCCAAGTCTTCAACTTGAGTAACTAGCACAAATAGAGAGATGGCGTCGTACGAGTTGGAGGATGCAGCGACGACGGGGTTACAAATGCAGTAGCAGCTAGAAGCAGCGACCGCATGGGATATTAACGCCCTATAAGGTGGAGACAACATTGGGGCTATGTCACAGAAGCCGACGATCCTTTTAATATTGGTGATCCTCTAACTATTTACTCCATTTTACTGTATCCTGTAAGTCTGTGCTAAACAAGAATTTTTTGGTGATCCTTTTTGAGTGAATCTTTATTTGTTTAAATTAATCTACATTTTTTCAAAATAAATAATAATGGGTGGTGGTTATTTGTACTTCGTAAAAATAACATATAAATCATATGAAGGCTCTATTTGGTAAAAATAGCAGATAGCTTGTAGCTGATAGCTTATAGCTTATGACCGATAGCTGATAAGTTAGTTAAAGTGTTTGATAAAATTAGCGGTTCAACTACCTGATAAATGTAAAATGACATAAAAGAGTACTCCTAATTAATAATAAAATTTATATCAATTGATATTAAAAATATTTAAAATTTAATATATTAATTCAATATTTCTTCCATATATTATTTTTAAATTAATAAATTTGCTAATGTTTTAATTAAAATTTATTTTATTTCAGTTTTTATACTTCATAAAAAAAATTAAACAAAACGTTTCATAAACGTGATTATTTTCTTTCAAATATATTAAACAATAAGTACGTAAGTGACGTCCTATATTTTTTATTTGGTAGTGATTTTGTAAGGGACGTCCTATTAATAAAGTTGCTAGATAATAATAAAAATAATAAATATTATTAAAAAAAATCATAAATAAAAAATAAGTACATAGACGTAATCAACTATCTTTATGTTTTAAATTAAGTCAGGTACATTCAAACAAAAATATTAACCATGCCCAGTATTTTATTTAAAGGGACGTCTTGTGCCAAATAATAAGCTATAAGCTATAAGCTCAAACACTATTTGGAATAGCTTCTCAAAAATAGCTTATAAGCTCGTGAAATAAGCTATAAGCTCATGGTGAAAAAGTATTACCAAACAAAGTTTTTTTTGTCAGACGAACTTATAAGCTATAAACTCATTGACATGTCTTACCAAACAGACCGAAGTCTTATTTTCATGAAGTCATATAATCACCGGTAATATCCTTGTTTCTTCCCTTCCACTCATCTACAACTTTATTTACATCTAACTCAAAATCCACTTTTGTAAGTTGCAAATCTTGAATCCAACTAATGGTGTGGAGTAATCCCCTCTCCAAACACTGTGGAGCAAAAGGGATAAGCCAAAAAGTCTCCTTGCAAAAGGCCTCCTTACACTTCCACAAGGCCGTGTCTAAGTTCATCGGCTTCTCTAAGTTCTTGATTGTTGAACACCTATAATCAAAAATATTTTTTGATGTTAAATTTTTAAGAGTTAAATAAGTTTTTTTGTCTTTATGAATATATAAAATTTTAAGTTTTAGCCCCTAAAACTTAAAATGAGATGTTATCATCCTCACATAAAAAAAAAAAAAAAAAATCATTTATTTTTGATCCTTATTGGATATAATTTTGACATAGTGAAATCCAAGCCATCATCACTTACCTCAATGCCCCCTAACTACTAAAGGCGCTAATTAAAAAAAAATACATTATACCAAATTTGGCTAAATAACTAGAAAATCAATCATCCATATTATTATTGCATCCATGATTGTTGAGAATTTTAAATGACTATAAAATCAAAGGCATTGAAAAAATGCATCAATTTAAATCAACTTAAAATTCCCAAGATCATAAGCATAACAATAGCGAATGATTTGCTACTAGAATGTTGGGTGCCCAACTTCATATGGTCTACCTGCAGTTTTATAGGTAGAAATTCTTTTGTATTGTTTCTACACTTACGATGTGAGACTAAACTGAAAGGTTACATACATTATGAATGTTTCAATGCTTCTTTAGATAAATTGATTAGTTGTTGTTGTAAATAGTACTTGATTAGGTTGAGTTGAGCGCATAGATGTTATATAAGAAAGGTTTCCTTTGAAATTGTTGATTTATAGATTGTAAGGTTAGTTTTTTCATGTGAATCATAATTGTTGCAGCCATCGGATATTAACATTAAAGTTTTTATTAAATGAGAATTTTAGAACGGACTTAATAAATTCCATTTTTTATTTTGTATCAATTATGACTATTGTGATGGTTTTGCATTGATGATGGGGAATTTAGTTACTATTCTCTAAGAAACCTAATGAAAGCTTCTTTGGAATTGAAGCCCAACACTACACTACACTCACTCCAAAATTAAGGAAGGAAATTGTGAACACTCCCTCACTCTCTTGAAACGATATTGAAGGAACAAGTTATATTACAATCTCTAACTTCTCATATTATTTTCAAATCAACTAAAGAATCACTTGATTTTCGTTAGAGAAAAAACAATCTACACCTATGGATTCAAATATGTTGAGTCAAAATCTATTGAGTCTAAGCATGTTAAGAACCATTCCGTTATGTCAGTTTTCTCATTTTATGACTATGTGTCTTTGAAGTACAAACACCTTAGACACCAAGCATGTCTTAATGTTTGACACGCGTTGGTGTTCGACTCTAGAAAACATTCGCACATATATTTTTAGGAGGGTTAATGTTTTGAAGCAGTGATGATCAATAAAAGAGTGAAATATATTGAATGTGAAAACATCACTTTTAACTTCCTAAAAAAAAATCACTTTTAACTTTTCGATATAGTAGATTATATTGATGAACAAGTTGAATTATTGACATCTTTTTTTTTTCATTTTTTGTAGTAAATTAAATTGATTAATTTAAATGTACACATATTTTAATTCTCAATTTAGAACTTCGAATAAAAAATAAATGTATTTGCTCAAAATAGATAATAGCAAAAATAAATATACTAACCCTTCAATCTATTTTTTATTAGGCAATACAAGCTCTCAAAAGTGAATAAGAAACCATTTTGGTTTATTTTTTTGATTTGATAGAGAAGGTGATGATGAATCTTGGGTATTATTTTCTATTTCAACCCTTTTTCCCCTTCACTTGTTTCACTTTTCAATTCCGTGGCAAATACAATTCTTAAGAGAGTCCTGATAGGTGAACACCTTTACTTGGCAACACACTCTTATACTCCCCCATGTGGCAGGATAATTTTGGTATTTCATCTAATTTTAATGAAGGGTAGTTTTGTCAAAACCCATATAAACCTTGTCAAAAATAAAATAAAATCAGCATCTGCAACGCGTTCTCTCCTCCACCGTCATCGTCCGCCGCTCCATCCTCTTATCTCCGCCGTACTAACACCTCTAATGTAACTGAATTCTGTCTTGCCTTCCTTCTCTCTCCCTCTCTCGCTATAACTGTTTCTCTTCTCTCTCGCATTCGCAATTGTTCCTGTTTTCCCTCCGCTTTCGCAATATCTATGTCTTCACCACATACTAAATAGAACACAACACAAAAAACAAAATAACACAAACTGACCCACCAATGAAAATTTGTTCAAAACAAGAACTTGAATCCAAAGTTTGAAACTTTTAACGCTTCAAAGTAGTTTTAGAAGCAAAAGAAATAATGGGTTGTATTTATTTTTGTGATATATAAGTTTTTTTTTGTTTTTGTGTTGAGTTAAAGAAATGAAGAAGAGTGAGAGTGGTGGATATGTGAGAGCAGATCAAATAGATCTGAAGAGTTTAGACGAACAATTACAAAGGCATCTTACAGTAGAGCATGGACTGTGGAGAAGAAGAATAAGGAGAAAGAAGATGAAGATGGTGAAGTTGAAGTAGGAAGATCTTCTTCTAATAGTTTAGACTGAGGATGACCGGAGGAGCAGCCGCAGCGACAAGGCAATGAGAGAGAATGGAGAGTTGCAGCATTTTGTTTTTTATTTTTTATTTTGTTGAATTAATAAAATATAATAAAAATTGACACATTGGATGTGTGTATGGGTGGTATGGCAATTAAAGGATGTTTACCAAACATAACTCTTCTTAAGAATATGAGTAAACAAACCGGTAGGAAGAGACAAATCAAATTCATTCACGACAATATGTTAAATTGGAGTGTGTGAAGAGAAGAAGATGAAGATGGCAGTGTAGTGATTTAGTGGTTTGGTATTTGAATTTCTTTTCCTTGAAGGTTGATGAAGATAATGAAAAAATGGAAGGTAGAAGATGAAGAAAATGGAAGAAAAATTATGTATCAGTGGTTTATTATAAAGTAATTATTGGCGTAAAGTTAATTATTAGAGAATTTAATTGGTTTAATATATAAAGTAATTATTGTGTCAAATGCAATCACTTGTAATCCATAACATCAAATACAATAATGACATGATATAAAACCACGACAACTGAATGTGATTGGGTCCCCAACTATGAGATAATGGGTGATATACACTCTTATTTTATAGGGAAATCTTCATGCCTGTTTTAACACATACTCGATGTGGGACTTGTTATATGAAGAGAAAAACGAAAGTTTCATGTGAAGGTTACAAGAGAAAAGCTTCAATATATAAAGGAAATACTAATCCAATTCCAAATCCAACAAGTTGCAGGAAGGTTTATCTCTCTCTCACACATTTAGTTGGCTGTACCTTTTTGTATGATAGTTAACAGGTGATAGAGTGAGTTGTGTGGGCATTTGGTAAAGTGATTAACAATGCCATCACACTAAAAATTAGATACTCATATATATTCTACTATCAACTATGTGTCCCCGATGCAAATTTAAAGCAATTCCTATGAATTGTCGAAATATTCATATATAAATCAGAAAATTTTGGTTCAAATAGTTACTATATATAGGGATAGGTGTCGCACATGATCTCTCTAGTAAGATGATTCATTCAAGTTTCCATCATTATTTTAAAAATTTAAGTTTGTACCTCGGTCCTCTGTTGTATTCCTTTGCTGGTAGCAATTCATATCTTTTGCAGTAATCCTGATAAACTGTAGAAGCGTGTTCCAATCCATAAATTTTATAGTGTGGAGAGAACAAATGAAGTTGTAGAAGTGTGCGGAGAGGATAGATGAAGTTGTAGAAGTCTAGAGTTAAATTAAATGTATGTTGTGACAATTGGATACGGATAAAATATGTACTCATAATTCAATGGAATTTTAGAGAAAGAGAGGGTTATATGAACATGTTTGCATGAGTTTAAATTTTGAATCTTAATTTACATATACAAAAAGTTTTTAATGTGAAGATGAAGACTTGTTATATGCCGCAAGCTTCGTTTGGTGAGGCTTTAGGAGAATAGCAACTTTTCCTTTACATACACTGCTGAATACCTTGCATGAGATGATTCATGTCAGACTGTTTATGGTCTTTATCTGAGCTCTTTGCTTATAGTTCATGTCAGTTTTGATTTTGAACGCAAAACGAGTAGGTTTCGTACTCTTACCATAGGGTTTGTAGTATCATGAGTATTTTCTCAATTCATTCTGCATTCACAGTGATCTTGCTGAGATTTCATCTGCTTCTCCATTGTTGGTAATGTTCGTGCTGATTGAGCTTTTGATTTTTCTGAGGTTTCGTTTCACTGAGGCATATCTCAGCAATGTGATTCACCATTGTGTTGCTTTTTCGCAGTACGGATCTAAACTGAAGCCATATAATACAATAAAAATGTTGGATAAACTGAAATGAAAATTGGTTTGTCCATGTAGATAATGAATGGTTAAATATCTTTCATTCTTATTAGTTTTAATGACATTTTTACTTCGATTTTTAAAGATAATGAATAGTTAGTAAAAAAAAATCAATTAGACCTTTTTTCTTTATGAATTTTGGCATTTTATGAATTGGAGAGTCAAGAGGATTAACTAGATAACATCGTTGAAATGCTGCACCCGTGTTGAATTTTGGCATATTATGCATTGGAGAGTCAAAAGGATAAACTGGATAACATCATTGAAATTGGATTTTTACTTCTGTTTTGGTCTTGCTATGGCCGTATTGAATTTTGGATTCTGATTCAGAAGCTTGCCAAGTGTTTCTGTGATCTCTATAAGCCAGTCAGACGGATAGGTGAACTATTATTTGAAACCATATCACGGTGACCCAAATACAACAGCCCTGCACCTGCCAAATTCTGCAGAAGTTAATTCAGCCAAATTCTGCAGAAGTTAATTCAGCCTTTCGAAGTTCTGGATTAGAAGGATATCTCTAATGGATGACCCCCCTCAAATCCTCATTCAATGGGAAGGCATTTTTAGGAAATTGAAGGATTTTAAAGAAGTGCTATATATGAAAGTTGGTGATTCACCTTTTCAATATATATGGCATGGATTCTAACCACTATCTCCTTTTCTCAAAATTGTAGATAAGAAGATGAAGGTGAAAAGCTGAAGCTTACATTAATCCCCTTCCTCCAAATGATCCAAATCAGATTGAATTTATTTTGATGCAAGAATAAGTGACGAAAGCTTTTCAATCACAATCTCTAACTTATCAAATAATTTTGTCAGTCGGACAATTGATTCCTCAACCTTTCTGTCTTGCACTTGTTGGGAGAAAACCTTGGCACATCCGCCAAATCAAGTTTTCCACCTTGGGAAGCATCTTTAATTTCCATATACCTTCCCAGTGACCTGGCCTATACAAATATGAATTATCCGCAATTTCTTCCAAGCATACACGATATGCACATTTTACTATATAATGCCCCGGCTTTCTCCTTTTTCCAAATGAGCTTGTCCTCTCCACGATGGAATTAGGGGTATCATCAAAATACTTTGGGCCGTATCATAATCAAAGCACAATTGCACAAGTGATGGTTCCAAGCGTGTTGTTCACGAGCTGAATAGCCGGTAATGGTTGGCTTTCACTTGAAATATAAGCTCTATCTCGCATCCATGGAGCATAAAAAATTGGGATATCCATACCTGAACCAATCTTCCACCTCGCATATTTTAAAAATAACGTGCCTAGATACCAGACAATCAATTATAAAATATTTGTATAGACTCTAATTATTGTTTGATGTATTGATTCTCGCTACAATCTTTGCCGAAAAAATTAATTAATAAGAATCAATTTTATTTTTCAACAAATATTATAGAAAATATCAATACACCAGGTGCACAACACAATATAGCTGGGTCCAAACAGTGAAACAGATACACTAATTTGTAGCGTAGACGAATATTTGTTTATAGGTAAACTTGGTATGTGATGTTTAACATTTTATTGGTGTGGGACTCAAAGTGGAGAAGCTAATAAATGGAGAGGATCTTGACTTCTCAAAGTGGGTGTTACTTATTACTCCTGCTTGCTCATTCAGTAGAGAAACTATAACCTTTTCGTTATCCTATTAGCTTAAGTCATGGCTTTTCATATCAAAATAGACCCAAAGTTTGTATATGTTATTCTTTAGACCTTAGAACAAGATGTCTGCGAAGAAATTATACACCAATTCACCTCTCATGGCTGTGAGAATCAGGATGATGCTGTTTTAGATACAGTATGTATTTATCATGATCATATTATATGGTCCAAGTCTTTAATTACTTCTGTAACTTGCACAAATAGAGAGACGGTGGCGTGCGAGGAAGAGGATGCAACGACTACAAGGTTACGAACGCTATAGAAGCCAGATGCAGCAACTTCAAAGGATATCAACGGCCTATGTGTTGTGCGTGCAAGGTGGAGGCGTCGACGAACTATGTCGCAAAAGCCGATGATCCTCTTAATCTATTTCACAAATATCAAAGACCTAGCAGAAATAGTGAAACTATCACCACTCATATAGTTGAATAGAATAAATAAGACAATTGAGAACTACAAGTAGTCAGCACCATTAGAGTAAACTATCACCACTTATATGTCACTTTTAATGAAAACCAAAATTTTGGATAGAATTTTGTATGAATTCTGCTTTTTAACCTTTTACCAATTTTGGATAGCATCATATATGCAGATGATTTCTTCATTTTTTAGACATATATGACCCGTATGTTCATAGCCCACCATAGATTGGTATGGAGGATCTTAAAGTGAGTGCCCTTATAGATCATAACAGAGGAGTGTCTTGGATGGACTTGATTCGGAAATCGGAATGTGATGAACCAGCATGACATATATAGTGTGACAAGAATGCCTATCATGCAAATTAATAATGAAGATGCACTGGTGTAGAAATTCAGCAAGGATGGAAAATATAAAGTTTGGTTGGCCTATAGTCCCTCATAGATTCATCACTATCAAGCTGTCAGTACTGCGACGTTTTGATGGAGGATGACTGGCATTGTTTTCTCAGATTATGGCATTATGGAAAGCTTCTTTCTCATGAAGCTGAATGTATAGCATTATTATGGCAAGCATTAGAATGGTTGACTGACATATCAGAGGAACTAGTGTTACTGTTAATAGATATGGAATGTCAACTTGTAGTTCATAGTGACATCAATGAATTTGGTGTCATCATTAACAAATGTAGATCCATTCTCAACTCTAGAAAAAAAAATATATAAAGCTTGAAAGAACCTTTTTATAGCTGTCTTTTTCAAGGTGTTCACCATAGTGACATTGTCTGATATTTTTTTGGTTAAGATGCCATTCGATATGTTCTAAGATAAATGTCAAATACTCCAGTATACCTTATCAACTATCAAGTGTATTCAAGTTAAGCAACATCATTTTATTACAATATTTTTCCAATAAAGACGTAGATTAGAACGTTATTAGTTCGTGATTTAGAGTCTGAAACATTGCACTCTTCTACTTATACTTCAGAGTTCCAACTTGCTTGTCATGGCTGTACCGCGGTCAGTGCCACCATTGATAGATCACAAAGCACATTTCATTGTCCGACATTAGCGATAAGGTTACTAAGAATAGATGAAAGTCACATAGGTTCATCAGGTTTAACAAGAAAATTAACCTAAGAATAGATTTTCAATTTCATTGTCTTACATCAACAAGAAGCGCATTTCGTTGATGAACCTATGTGCTCTTCCAACTTGCTTGTCATAGGTTCATCAAATTTCAAAGCACATTTCATTTCGGAGTCTAAGTTAACAACAATTTGATGTTTAGATCTTGTTTCTCCTAGGAAGGTTCCCATTGTTACGCCCACAGTCATAGCACACCTATGTACTATTTTAAAGTAGATTGTACTATTGTTTGTGTCACAAGAATTTTTTTATATATAAATAACTATATATTAAGGATTATAACCAATCACAAGGGGTGAAGGTATGTATTAAGTATATATAAATACTCTTGTTCTTCAAGGATGGAAGAACAAAGGAGAGTGTGGTTATTGTTATATGGAAAAATAATGTTGCAGCTTTGCAGCAAGACAAGGTTTAAGCAATCTAACATTGGAGTTTAACTTGTCATAATTCCTGGAATGGAGTTTGTGAATACTATAATTGGAGTTTTCTTGCATCACAAGAAATATGTAGAAGACTTTTTAAAGAAATTCAGAATGAGTAATTGCAATAACTCCTATGAACCTGTGAATGCTACACTATACAGGAAAATCATTGGCTCACTCATATATATGTGCAACACTAGGCTAGACATTAAATTTGATCACATTAATTATTATTTATTTTCGATAGTATATGGATAAATAAGGTGAATAATAGTTGGATTTTGTATAAAAACTTTTTTGTAGTGAATTAAATTGATCTACTAGATGTACACATTTTAATTCTCAATTTAGAACTTTTCATAAAAATAAATATGTATTAAAACCTTTCGATCTATTTTTCAATAAGATTTGTCTAACATGTGCATGTTAAAGGAATTAAAATTAGTAACTTTTTTATTGAAAAACAACACTGATTTATTGAAAAATTATGTACTTAATATAAAATACACGAGTTCTATTGCAAAATTATGAAACTTTTAACATGTGAAAATTTACACATTATAGAAAAACCATTTTTTAAAAGAAAACATAGTAATGTAGAAGAAATGTATAATGCACGAGAGAACTAATTTCCTGAGGAAAACACTGCTTGTTTGATCAAAAGGTAGAACAACATAGTAATGTATAATGCACGAGAGAACTAATTTCCTCAATAACTAGTTTCTTTAAATTATTCTAAATTGAACGTGTTAATAGATTATTTATGGCAGGTTTTATTGTAAGCAAAACTTGTTTATCTTTTGATTGTGGATTTAGAACTGAGATCAAGACCAAGACACGTACATAATAATATACTATAAACTACTATTTTATTACCATTTACATGCTTTTACCAAGACACGAACTTGTGAATAATGATTTAAATCTTTCAATTTAACACAATCCTTTATTTGAATTTTGTTTTGTATCCCATTATATTGTTTTGAAAGATAATATGTAGTTGTTGTACATGTAGCTATGATATGTGCAAATGTTCTTATATAGAGTTTAAATCAACCACTTGATGCAAAAATCATAATACACGAAAGAAGGATTAAGCCGGAAAAACCTTAGAAAAAAATTACTAGAATTACAAGGGAATGATGAATGGTACAACTAAATTGAAGTCGATAAAAAACTTACGAGTCAATGCATAAACTTGATCACTGTTTTATGGGTTTTCTATCATGTGTATTTTTCATTAAAGTAGTATGTTTGTATTGTAACTTGTGTATTTTCTATTATAAATATAACTTTTTAATAAATAATTTTTGTTTTTCAATAAATAGTTACTATTTTTAATTACTTTAACACGTGCAATATTAAACATGTTAGACAACCCCTTGTTTTATTTCTAAACACCTATATATCAATCTTGCCGGTTTCTTTCTGGCTAGCATATTTTCTAGACCTCACCATCTAGTGGCATGTAGCAAGACAATTTCTAAGGCCAACATGTACATTTTTTTGTGGGTTGAGAATTTTTGAAATTTGTTATTGGATATGCTTTTTTTTTTTTTTTTTAAGTTGTTATTGGATACGCTGTCATGTTCTTTAATGCACATTTTGTAAGAAAAAAATGATTTTTTAAGTACATTGAATAATTAATGTATACAGTCACATTTATATCATGTGTATTCAATATACTTAAAAAGTTGTTTTTGGTTACAAATATAACCGAAGGGAGTACTTTTTTGCTTATAATAGTGACTAGATATGCAAACTACTAGATGTATTTATTTACTGTTTTTCTAAAGATACCCCTAATCAATACTACTAACTTGTCTTGAAATATGAAAAGTCAAATTAAATGCACATACAAACAAATGATAAATTAATAAAATTTACACACAATAACTACAATAATGGACCAATCACACCGCCCACTTGTGGGGGTCCATTCATAGCCATAGCAAACTCTGTATGGACTTAGCCCATCGAAATTGATACTAGAGGGAATCAAACTTGAGATCTTTGGTGGAGCAAACTCCAAGATTCAAAGCCAACTACTGGGTCAACCCCAAATGGGTTTCTAAAACCTAACATTACAAGTATTCAATTTTAAATTCATCAAAATCACAACTAAGTGTCAAAAAAAGGGTTTACCTTATATAAGGTTTGCTAACTTATACAAACAAAAAATATTCACCTACAACTATTATAAACCATTATTAAACAAATAATAATTAAAAAATTGGGTGCATTCAACTTATTAAAAAATTAAGGCTTAATTACTCTTTTAGTCCCTTAACTTAATTTTTGGTTTCGTTTTGGTTCCTTAACTATTAAAAGTTTCATTTCGGTTCCATAACTTATTTTTTGGTTATCTTTTGGTCCCTTAACTATTAAAAGTTTCGTTTTGGTCCCTTAACTTATTTTTTGGTCTCGTTTTGGTCCCTTAACTTATTTTTTGGTTTCATTTTGGTCCCTGAACTCTAATACATTCATCCTAACATAAAGGACCAAAGTGGTTGACGGAGGAAGAGTTAAGGGACCAAAACGAAACCAAAAACTAAGTTAAGGGACCAAAACGAAACTTTTAATAGTTAAGGGACCAAAACGAAACCAAAAAGTAAGTTAAGAGACCAAAATGAAACTTTTAATAGTAAAGGGACCAAAACGAAACCAAAAAATAAGTTAAGGGACCAAAAGAGTAATTAAGCCAAAAATTAAATATAATGCACACTTTTCAATAAACAATTTTCATATTTAGTTCATTAACTTCTACCTTAAAGACACAAGTTAATATTTCCCTAAATATGTTCTTAAGAAAAGTATAAAAGTGGTGCAAGTCATTATTCTTTTGTTAAATATATAAATTATTAATACTACTATTAATTATTCAAAAAAAAAATACTACTATTAATATTACAAATTTGTACATTTGAAATAAATTTATCACAGTATAAAGACAAATAAATGTTCTCCATTATCATTATTTCAACCATTTAACTCTGGTAATTATATAAATGAAAAGTATTTAAAAAATGCATTCACTTATAATCTCCAAAAAGCAAAACGTCTGAAACAATGATTAATGATATAACACTAAACTCTAGGCACAATTTCACCATGTAACATGGGGCTTCATTCAATGTGTGTAAAGTTAGATCTACACTCTTATTTTATAGGAAAATAATCTTATATGTTGTTTCACACTTCCGATGTGGGACTTCTAAATTAAAGTTATGGTATACAACTATACAAGTGCAAAGCATAAGTTGTTTGTCCATGTGGTGTAGAACATTATTTGAAGATGTTTATGCTAAACTAAGTTTCATTACTCAGTATGTATATCATGCTTTTATTAGTTTTAATTCTATATAAATAAATTGCTAGTTTTAATTCATAGCTTCTTTGCGCAAGCAAAGTTGTTGTTGTAGCAAACTGGTTTTGTCCATGTCCACCAATCATTTATTTATTTATTTATTTTGAAGATTTAAACAGAGACAGCAATACCTTGCCATCCAACGACGAAGAACACAACCGCAAACTTCTCAAAAATCAACATGATAGGTAAAGACTTAACAACTACTTCATTGAGCAGGGGGCGGAAGGGTCGGCTTGTCCCGGTACAGGGTGGCAAAGCCATTTTCCAAATAGAACTTGATGGAAAGGGAATTTTCAAATCCCTGGAGAATTGCTGGGATACAAAGTAGTTGACCTTGTTTCCATGTGAATGATTGTGGTGAAGAAATAATGCCTTTCTGTGAACATTGAACAAAGTGTTGATGTTGAAGGGTTCCATGATGAAGACAGAACAACACATGATGCTTAGGTTTCACACAAATGTTTTCGACACTAGAATGTGACATGAAAGGAGATATTGTCAAGTATTGTTATCTTTAAGAAGGAAGAAAATAGAGCTGAGAGAGAATGTTCAAAAAGGAATAGTACCTTTTCCTTCGTCTACAAACTACATCAGAATGAGAATGTACCTGTAATATACTATGTTTTCAACTAAGGTACCACACAAGCTTTAAGAAACTTGACCAAACCTTAATGTCAAATAATCCAACTTTGTCTCAGCTTCTCTATATACTTTTACACGATACAACCTTCTCTGTATACGATTTTTTCCATTCACTGGCCCTCGGCCCTCCATTAGACCATACGCCAACGCCTTTGCCATCCAGCGCATTTGATGAGTCCTGGTCCCAAATTGTTTGAGATGCTACTATTGCTCCAACGTGAGAATACAAAATTTCTGACTAAGTGGCTAAGATGAACAAGCAACTTTCACTATTATCTTGTGGAAGAATTTATAAGAAGTAACTTTGTAATTTTGAGAATACAAACTGCCTAACTTTGTAATTTTATAATGAACGGTTATGTCAAGTATCAAGCTGTTATATTGTATGTTAAATGAATGCCGTCATTTTGCAAATTGTTGCCAAGTTCAAATTGATCAATTATTTTTTGCAAAAGCTATCACATACGACAGTTGGAGATTTAAATAGTACTTGAAATGATGTTAATAAGCTTGTTATTCCATCTAAAAATAATGCTACAACTCTTAAAGAAAATGCTTCATGATATCATTATTATGATACTCGAAGTGGTCATTTGCTTTAAAAATTAGCATCAATCCGACACAACTTAACCAATGGATTGTATAGATATTGTACATGTTTCATCACTGTAATACAATACACCTTAAATCATGATTTATGTTATCTAAGTTAATATAAACACTTCCACATAGACAATGAACACACAAAAATCAAGTCAGTTATCAAAGTCAATTCAGATCAAGCATATGACTTGACTCGACAGAAAGTGTTAGATTTCTTAAGCATAGCCTTGTCCCTGCCTTGCGATGCTGCTTGACCCTGTTGTGCTTGGCCCAAAGATGTTCTATGCACATGTAGTTTAAAATTCATACAGCTTTTTTTATGTTTTGAACAAGTAAAATTCATAGAACATTAATATACTTTTATGCAAATGCTAGGAGAATTTGATGATTCTTTAACCCAAAAAATGCTACCATATATAGGTTAAGGATTCAACGAACAAAAAATAAAACCTTATGTGAATCATGCTACAATGTAATTGTACATGACAAAAATGAAAATGAATGTTAAGATTTTGATTGAATTTTATAGGTTTGAAGAAAAGGATGATCAAGTCAACACCAATACTATTAGTAAACTCGATGTTCTTTTTCTTCGAACCCATTTTTTATTTGAGCCAATACAATTTGGAGATCTGAGATTTTGATTGAATTTTATAGGTTTGAAGAAAAAAATGATTAAGTTAATACCAATATCTATGAGTTAACTCGATTTTCTTTTCCTTCGAACCCATGAAATTGTATGGAATTCCAAACTTCTTTGTATGAGTTAACTCGATCTTCTTTTTCTTTGAACTCATAAAATTGTATGGGATTCCAAGTGATATACACTCTTCTTTTATAGGAAAACCTTCATGACTGTTTTAACACATACTCGATGTGGAACTTGTTGTGGTATACTACATGTTTGAAGAGAAAACCTAAGTTTCAAGTTTAAACAAATGCGCAGAAGGTTACAAGAGAAGAAGAAACTCCAAAATCCAAAGGAAATACTAATTCAATTCCAAATCCAACAAGTTTCAGGAAGGTCTATCTCTCTAGTAAGATGATTCATTCAAGTTTACATCATTATTTTAAAAATTTAAGTGTGTACCTCGGTCCTCTATTGTAGGCATTTGCTGGTAGAAATTCATATATTTGCTGGTAAAAATTAATGACTTTAAAAAAATGATGAAAGCTTCTACCGAATTAAAGCCCAACACTAAGGAATCAATCAGCGAACACTCACTCACTCATGCAACATCTATCTATCTACATTGATTTTGAAGAAGGGATAAGTAAGTTGATTATTTGTTCAGCTTTAAAATTATACAATATCATCACATTAATAAAATTCCTGTTCTACCCAATTTTCTCTCTCCAAATCTTATTTGTTTAGAATGGTAAATGTGAATCAAAAAAGGATTAAGTGGTAAATGCTCAACGCATAACAGAAGGGTTTTTTTTTTTATACGAAATTAGAGAAAAGGTCTCATTTTTTAGATTATAGGGAGGGTTTGATGGTTCCTTTCAACTCAAATTTAGAACAGAACTTTATTTCTTTAATGTGGTTGGAATTTTGTGGACTTTAGTATATGATATCATTACTTTCTTAGTTTAGCACATACCAATATGAAAATGAAAAATCATTTATTTTATGTTTACTATTTGTGGTATTGATAATCTACTAGAAGCAGAATTTTGTCAATTTGGTGTTTTTGACAAGAACTTTATGTCAGTTTGATGTTTTTTATTCTCTATATATTGCATGGATTCTAACCACTATCTCCCTTTCTTGAAATTGTAGATAAGCAGATGAAAGTGAAAAGAATAAGCTTACATTAATCATTTAGGAGCTTCAACTTTGCTCTTCTTCCAAATCACATTGAAATGATTTTGATACAAGGATTAGTACCTGATAAGATGGTGTGTGTAAGATTGTGAGCTACAACATATAGCATCAATTTTTAACTTATGTGATTTGTTGGTTTGTTTGAATTTAATCTTTTCTTTATTTAATCCCCGACAATGTTTTGTATTAATCCCAATATGTGTCTACTCGTTGTGCATGCAAAGTTGTTCCATAAAAAGTGGCAGTTTTTGCTTGGCGGGCTATACGAAATCAGTACTGAGGAATCAGGATGTATATCGCATTTATTTTTTGAGTGTTCTGTTTTTTTTTATAAGACATGGTTGGATTTAACCGATTGGATGGGGATTAAAGTAGTATACCATATCAATTGTAGTTCTCATCTCATTCTTTCTCCGGAATAGTCTAAGGTAGGAAAGAGACAGAATTGATATAAGAACAATTTGACTTGCTTGTCTATGGATTAATGGGAAGGCAAAGAATGCGAAAAGAATTCAGGATAAAAGTGTTTCAACCGATACTATTTCGGAAAAGGTAAATGCTTTCCTGAAACTGGATAAGGTCATAATCATCAGGGTTTGGATATTCAATATCGAAGTCGTGGACTAACCCTTTACCTTTTTTAGGAGTTGGCGTCAAGTCAGAAGATTAGGGGAGATCTGGTGTAGAAATCTCATATCTGCTTCAGGCTGGCATTCTAGTCAGGGATGGTAAAAATCATTACTTCTGAAATGGGAGGTAGGAAATGCAATGTGTTGAGGGTTTTTGGAGTGTTTAGTGTTGGTGTGTGATCCTTGTGTAGTCAGTCAGCTGCTTAGTCTTCACCGAAGTGTATTTTGATTCTCGTTTTGTTGTGGAGGACCTGGAATTGTTTTGTTGCGCAATGTACTATGGGACTTTGAAGCAAGTAATTTGTGCGTGAAGCTTGGTGGTGAAGGTGAATATCCGAAGTATTGAAGCACTTCTTAGCAAGAGGCAGCTTTGGTGATAATTTATAATAGCTTTGATTTGATTGCTGTTAGTTGTCAAGTCTAAACCTGCAGTATTCTGCAGGTTCTATAATTGGCTTATGTTTTATGTCGTCTGTTCCTTTGTGTACGAGAGTTAGCGAGGTTTTCTCATATGGTAATAAAGTCGTGTGATGGAATTTTGATTTTTGGGTGTTTGGTTAGCATTGTCTTTGTTGCTAATTGTAATTGTAGACTTTCTTTCACATTGATGTACCATTGTGCTTGGATTTGGCTATTTCAACACATTAAACCTATCCTAATTGGTTTAAGATATAAATTATTTGATGCAATTTAGTAATAACGTTTGAAGGTTAAAAATAAATTGATTCAACATGGATTAGTTGCATAAGAAAGAACAAGCAAGCACCTGGTAGTAGCAACCATTCCTGCTCTCAGCATTGATCTCTGATTTCTCTTGACACTTTGAAATTGATCCTATGTGTTGTTCTTACACTTTTGATGTGGGACTTCTAAACTACATTATAAACGGTTGTATCAAGTATGAACTTGTATATTCAAATTGATCTTACTTTTATAAAATGTTCTCATGTTCATAATGAATTATTGCACTCAGATTCTACTTTGTACAAGAAATTATTGTGTCAACAACTTATGAGCAAAAGCTGATTTACATTTAAGGATCAGAACCCATTCAACTATTCACCAATGTCAACTGTCAAGAAATTAAAGAGGTACTAAAATATTTAACTTGAGTTAATTGTCAATTGCTCATGGTTCGACCATTACATTCTTTGCTTGAATTGAATTTTGAGTATCAATTTCCAATTCGGAATTCATGTTGGCATAGTTCAAGATTCATGTTTATTGGCCAAATTGCTTGACGACATGAAAGCTTAATTTGGTAAATTATTTCAAGCTTTGGCACTCAAACTAAAGTTTGATCATACGAGCTTTAAATTGGTCAATTAAATTAAAGGGAATAATAGAAAATATTTATCAAAGTGAAATAATGGAAAGGAAAAAAAAGTAAAAAAATATTCCCTAAAAAAAAAAAGTAAAAAATTTATGGGCCAGTTTGTTATAGGTTTTAAGAAAATAAATTATTTTTTTGAGTACTGCATCCATTTGTTACGGGTTTTAAAAAAATGATTTCATCATAAAAAACTTCTTTTACATAGTTGTATCCAAACAAAAATAAACAAAAATCAATCATTTTGTTTAATCCGTAAAAAACGAACTCTATATTATAAAATTAAAGGCATTAAAAAATCATCAATTTAAATCAACTTAAAATTTCCAAGTTCATTCAGCATAACAATATCTAATGATTTACTACTAAAATGTTGGGTGCACAACTTCATATTAAGAGACACTGTACTTTTATAGGTAGATAATCATGTGTGTTGTTTTCACGGTTTCGATGTGGGACTGATAAATGCCTCTTCCTTCTTCTTAGTTCTGTTTATATTTTTGGCATCAATTGGAGGGTTGCAGAAGATCTCATACAAACAAATAAAAGTTGGAATGAAGCATTTGTTGATAATTAACAATTCAATTTTTGCATGGAATCAAATTTGTCGGGGGTAGGAAGTTGGGGTTGTTGCCTCTTTCGATTAATCAGCTTAGAAGCTTAGAAACTAAATTGAAATATAAATCATACATGTAGTATATCATTGAACAATCATACTACATGTTTTTGATAGAATTATTGAAATCAATATGTAAAGAATAATAAAAACAGACACATAATTGTAATGAAAACATACAAAAAGTAAATCAAAGATTACGCTATAAATTGGAAGAAAGAGTTTTACTGGGAAATCATAAGTTTCTTTTCAGAAATTTTTAAACTAGTTTTTAAGAATCAAAAGGTTAGATTTTAAACTTGTTCGCTTTCAACATTAATGACCATTTTCCAGTTTTAGTGTACCATTTTTTGTTTTTGTTTAGAGTGTACCATTTTGATTAAGAGTATGTTTGAGTTCACTTCTAAAGAGTCCACCATTTCAATATTTTCACGGAAAGAGTAAATTGTCAAGAACCAATCAAGCTGCTCAATTTGAGTGACAAATTAATATCTTTGCTGTCACAATATCACTTTTTTTATTTGTGGTGTCTGGGATTCGCAACTACTATACTTTAAATCAAATTTTATTTAACTATTAGTCTTCCTCACCATCCTCAATTGTTCATCACTAGCAGCAACCAGGAAAAAGAATCTACAACTATAGACTAATTCAAATTTGTTGAGGCTAAGAAGTACCGATCCAATATGTTAGGTTTCTCACTTTATAACTATGTTCTTTTCAAGCACATACACCTATGTGGCATTAAGTGTGTCTCAGTATCCGATATACATCGGTGTTCAACATCCAAACAACATTCATACCACACACGTCAAACAAGTGTTCTAAAATAATTTTTTTCTTTATTTGCTTGATATATTTTTACACTCCATAGACATATATATGGGGTTTAAAGATGAATTGAAGTAATGATCAATGAAAAGGTTAAATATTTTAACTACAAAAACATCATTTTTGATTTTTCGATATAGTAGTTTAAAAATTAAATTGATAATTTTTTGTTTAAACTTTTTTTGTGGTAAAATAAATTGATTAATTTAAAGGTACACATTATAATTCTCAATTTAGAACTTTTAATAAAAGTAAATGTATTTGCATCAAAAAAAGATTAATAATAAAAATAAATGTACTAAGTGCGTTAAAAAATATCTATCATAAATTATAAATAAAAATTGAGGAGTATAGTTCGTCATTATACAGGATGGGAGTTTGAAGTGATAAGAAAACCAAGTGCATTAAAAAATACAGACTTGTGGTATATTAAATTTTTTTTTTTTTACGCTACTAGTTGTATTAACAATACCAATCAAATGTTTATCCTCGTAAGCTTACTTCAGTTGATAGAAACAATACATAATATATGCAAGATTCGGGATTCAAAACCACACCATATATATATAACACTTGGGTCCCTAAATACGCTATATAAGATAAGAATTGGTGTTACACTAGTATTTTTATTTTATAGGTAAATTTTCTTTCTATTATTCCTGAGAAAAAAATTGCTTGTTTGACCAAGGTAGAGCAACATGATAATTAATGATGTATTATGCACTTGCAAGTGAACTAGTTTCTTCAAATTATTCCAAAACGAACGTGTTAATAGATTAGCTATGCCAAGTTATATTTTAAGCATAAGTTGTTTATCCATTAGTACTGGATTCCAAACGTGTTTATAAGCATAAGTTTTTCATCCTTTTTCACTTGTGTGATGATATATGGTAACCTGAACTCGATGTGGACACCACTTCTATACCATTGGAATATCAATGTTATATAACATTGGTCAATGAAGGTATGTCACATAGCACTTTACATGAATATCTTTTCTTTTTCTTCTTTAGACTTTCATATGTGGCACACTGTTATTGACCAATATTATATAACATTGGTATCCCAACGGTACGCAAGTGGTGTCCGACTCGATGTAGTTATTTTGAACACATTATAGTGACATGTTTTCATGAATAAACTAGGAGAGTAGGAGACAGATTTGCCCGATCTTTGCTTTTTCTATGTGAAAGGGAATAACTAGACAGATTGATTAGATCCTTGGGTTTCATACTCATTAGTTAACAATTATTTATTAAAAAATGGCTAAATTGCATTTTTGGTCCCTTAACCATTTAAATAGTATTGTTTTAGTCCCTTAACTAAAATTCGATTTATTTTGGTCCTTTATCTTTTCTCTGTTACACATTTTGATCATTTCTGTTAGTTTTAATTCAAAAACGTTAGGTTTTCTTCATCTTCTTCTCCTCTTTTTCATCCTCATATCATCTCCATCAACCTTCAACAACAAGAATCCGAGAGAAATTCCATAAGAAAATGAAGAAAACCTAACGTTTTTGAATTAAAACTAACGAAAATGACCAAAATGTGTAACGCAGAGAAGTTAAGGGACCAAAATAAATTGAATTTTAATTAAGGGACCAAAGCGATACTACCTAAATAATTAAGGGATCAAAAATGCAATTTAACCTTAAAAAATTATATATTTAATATAAAATTCACTAGTTCTAATACAAAGTTACTATTTTAAACACTTTAACATGGGAAAATTTTACACATGATAAAAAAACTATTTTTTAATTGCCAGCTCCGAAAAGTATTCGATCTTTAATTAAATGAATAAAAGTTGTTGTACCTAATCCACATTTTGAATCATATATATCAATTTTCATTAACTCAAATATATCTTATTAATTTTATTTTATTTTTTAGGAAAAGATGCTTATAGCATTTCATTGATCATAATAGTCTCAATACAATTGGGTATATCATAATAGACAGCGGGACTAGCTAAGGACGTGGCCTCTCGTGCAAGAGTATGAGCCACCGTGTTAGCTTGTCGCCTAACAAACTCCACCCTAGAGTTGGAAAATAAATTACGGTACAAAGAACGACAAGAAGAAATAATAGAACCAAATTCAGAAAGGTCGTTCCGTGTAGAAAGGAAGGCATCGACTGTTACTTTAGAATCAGACACAAAATCCACATTATCAAGCTGCATATCACCCACCCACTGCAAAGCAGAGTACAAACCTAGTGCTTCTCCAACATCCACGGGGACTATACAAGAGTAAGAATTGGTCTTAGCCAGAACAAAACCACCCTCCGAGTCGCGAATACAAATACCAATACCTGTGCGATTGTTATGAGATGAAAACGCTGCGTCAATATTGCATTTATATCTACCTGAGGTGGGAGGCTGCCACAATACCTGATTGGGAGGGTGTGAGGAGGAAGCCCCCATATGCGCAGGCATGGCATGCTGAGGAGACGAAGGAGATGCAAGAACATTCGGAGAGTTCGCCAAATGCCAATCCGTGACCAGATGGCGAGCTCGCTCGACAACCACCGCACTTGATTTCTTGTCACTTGGAACTTCTGTTACTGACCCGTATAATGACCGGAAATATAATCCTCTTGTTTTATTAATAAGATATATTTGGTAACCCGGTTTCACCGCCCGGCGACCCCGAGCGGTTGCCCGGACTCGATCGATAATTTTTGCACATTAGATCCAACCTAAAAGCTCATTAACACATTTACAAAAAGGAAATTTTGGATTTATAGATGTCTCTACAAATGATGAGCTCAAAATTCGATTTATAGGTCGAGATTTTCGTTGTTTTGTTTTTTGAGTTTTTGACACTTTAAAAATTCATAATTAATTTGTCGTTTTTCGAAAATTTATAATTTTTTTTTTGTGTAAAACCATATTTTAACGTTCTTAACTCGCCTCTAAGATATCATGAAATGATTCAATCTCTTGGTTGGTTTTTTGGACTTCGTGCATATTACATGGTTATAAATAATAAAAATCGTGAATTACATGTTCAGAATACATATTATTTAATTACAGCGTCGATTTTTCAGACTTCACGTATATTACATGGTCAATTTCAATTAATAGCCATATTTTAAATTGTACTTTTGTTGACAAAATAAGGAACCTCTTTTATTTCGATTTATGACTATTTATATATTATGTCACACGAGCTGCATAAATTTCCTGGCTCCGCCACTAGTTACTTTCAGCACATTATGACATTGTTTTGACCTTTGAACTTGTTCGATTTTGGATATATAGAACAAGTTGTTTGATAGGAAATTGAACATCAATCCTCTTTTTATGTCTGTGAGACGCAATTCAGGTCGCCGTGGTTAACCAAATCAAAGAAGATGATATTAGAGTAAAGGCCACAATCATATAAGTTACAAATCAGAAATGGCATTGGGCTAAATAACACAACCTATGTTGAAATACAATCAACTTCGTCTTCATTAAATTGTTAAATGTAAATTTTACATTTAGTGTAAGTGAGACCTTTATTTGGGATTCATGTAGAGTGGATATAGTTTTGTTTGATATCTTGCATCAATAAGTTGATTTTTACTTTAAATGAGGTCTTATTTTGAATTTCTGTAGAGTGGGTACAACATTGTTTCGTTTCCCGCATATATACTTAACAACTTTAATATCCTTATTTATTTATGATATCAATGATTAGATGCAATGTAAATATAACGTTTGGAGTTCAAAATAAAGGACCGAAAAATTAAATTATATTTATAAAAGGAAGGGTCGTAAGATTTTTATCAGCAATAAATGTGAATAAGATATTATTTTAAAATTTTTAAGCTGGTTTAATTATATACAGTCATTATGCACGCTGTTGATGCAGGCGATTACAAAGTATTTAAAAACACAATCACTTGTAATCACCGGCAACAACAACCGAAAAATGACTTGATATAAAACATATAAATCTTGGGGATAACAAGTATGAGATTGTGGTCCCCAACTATGACTAAATTGGTGATATACACTCTTATTTTATAGGTAAACCTCTGTGCCTGTTTTAACACATACTCGATGTGAGACTAGTTGTGGTATACTACATGAAAATAACCAAAGCTTCAAATCTAAACTCATCACAAGAGAAGAAGAAACTCCAATATTTGAAGCAAATATTAATCCAATTCCAAATCCAACAAGTTGTATTTTCCAGTTATTTAGCCAAGTCTGGTATAATGTATTAAAAATCAAACTTATAGTTTCAAAATTTATTTATTTATTCAAAATCAAATATAGTATTTTTTTTCGAAGAAGTTAAAATGAAATTTATTTAAAACACTAAGAATCCTAGCAAGCATAAGAAATGTTAGGCTAGAAGACTTAAAAAGCAACATTTACAAAGGAAAAGTGTGCCGTATATATGCAGAACACCCATGTACAAATACAAACTCCTACAAACAAACCAAAAACACCCTCCACTGAGGGCCCTCAAAACCAATAAAAACTAATAACCAAACCAATAAGTCGTCTCCAAAAACCAAAGTCTAAACGCCTTAAAGAAGGCACACCATCTAAAATCAAATATAGTATTAACCTATACATATAGTTTCAAAATTTATTTATTTATTCAAAATCAAATATTCGCATATATTACTTATTGCAACAGAGTCTTTAATTCACACTAATGAATATTCTCCAAACAAAAAAAAAATTAAAGAAGAATGACTGAGCAATGGTGAGGATGAATAAAAATTATTTTCTAAAACAAAATGAAGAAATAATAAAATTATCAAAAATCTCACATCTTATATTACTTTCGCATATTTAAAATATCATATGTGAGGTTTTAGTGTTAAAACTAATTAAAGCATCATCTAAATTGTAAGTTTATAATTGGCAGTTTAGGACTTGACAAAATTCTAAATTGTTTGGTTCCCTTCACTCATACTAGACAAATTTGAATAATTTAGAATTTTCTATGCTTCATTCATTGGTTTTTGTTGAATCTTTAACAGAAGTACATTGATTGTTCTGAACAAGCAGTTTCGGACTTGCATTCAGTAAAGATCAAAGACCTAGTGGGATTGGAGAAACCACCACTTCTATGGATGATGATTCCGACCAGAGTACGTAAGTTATTTTGAACCACTCAATTTCTACGTTTTACATATGTTTGATGTAAAGTTTTAATACTACTGTTAGTGATAATTTGAGAGCAAAAACTTTGATACAATGGAATTGTCATTTTACTTGACCTTAACTGCGAGTTCAACAACAATGTTCAACAAAAGTGCATAAGACCTTAATCGTCATGGTCTCAAGTACATTGATTAATAATCTACATAAATAAGTATCAAACTACTATAAAATTTCAGACATGAATATCTAGGTCAATTTTTCTTATTAACCCCAATATGTCTCTATGCATGGTTTTGTATATATAATTTAAGCATTAGTTGTTTATCCTTTGGTACTGGATTCCGAAAGTGATTATAAGCTTAACAAATTATAGGCTAGAATATATGTTTTTATTTTTATAAGATCATTTTGCAAATTTTGCGTATATTATAGAGTCAATTTGAACAATTAACCCTTTATTTTAATTCTCAATTTAGAACTTTTCATAAAATAAATTAATGTACTAAAAACTTTCAATCAATTTTTAGCGATATGAGTTTGTTCACATATTCCTCGTAGCAATGTTGCATTTGATATACTAATAAATATCGTTTAATATTAGAATTTTAACTAATATTTGAATCAGTATATGTAGTTACTTTTATTGACGCAAATATCTCTTATAGATAGAACAAGAGGAGTATGTTGTTCATAGGCCCTATATATCTCCAAAAAAAAATGCTTGAAAAACATTTTTTTTTTAATATTCTCTCAAACATTTACTTTCTTATTAGATGAAACTTATGTGAATCTTGCCACTTTATGTGGGATCCATTTTCAAAGTGTAAATATCACATAGATTTTACTCTAAAAGAGTGTGTTAGAGAGTGTCCATAACACTCTTCCTAAAAAGAGAGAAATATATACCAGTCATTATACAAATGGAAATATCATTGGAAGTTTCAAGTGACAATGAAATTAAAACACTAAAAAATGCATCACTTGTAACCTCAAACAGAATCACCCTGAACAATGAATAGTTATATCAACATTACTCAATCTTATACATTTATATATAGGGAACAACTACATTATAAAACTTGAGTCCCCAAAAGCACTATTCTAATCTTTTATAGGTAAAGTTTTGTGTCTATAATTTACATAGTTTCGATTTGGGACTGCTGAACTCCAGAATGGTATACACACATGCCTCTTCCTTCTCTGTAAGTATTAGAGACAAATACACCTCTTCTCATTTTAACCAATTTTTGAACAATTTACAATTTTCTATACTTCATTCATTGATTCCCTCCTTAACGATTTTGCTCCAAGATCATTCCTTAAAAAAATAAACAAATACTTGTTTGACTAAATTAGAACATAACAATGTATAATTAATGCACATGCAAGTGAACTAGTTTCCTTAGTAACTAACTTCTTTAAAATTATTCCAAAATGAACATGCATGTTAATAGATTAGAGCTATGGCAAGTTTTGTTTTAAGCATAATTTGTTTTATCTTTTGGTAGTGGA
The DNA here is from genome assembly GCF_003473485.1 of Medicago truncatula. Classification (NCBI taxonomy): domain Eukaryota; kingdom Viridiplantae; phylum Streptophyta; class Magnoliopsida; order Fabales; family Fabaceae; genus Medicago; species Medicago truncatula. Next base: position 38,422,703 of record NC_053047.1, on the reverse strand, counting down.
TTTAGAACATGAATTAAGGTTAACGTTGTTTATGTAGGATGTGGATTTGAAGGCTTATCGACTTTAGTTGGTAGTAATCCCAGTGTTGGTAAGAGTACTCTATGGTTTGATGCTTTTGTACATGAACTAAGGGTTGTCATCCTTTTTCAGTTGTGTGATGATATATGATAACCTAGACTGAATGTAGTTATATTCAGCACATTATGACATTGTTTAGACCTTTGAACTTGTTCAATTTTGGATATTTAGAACAAGTTGTCTGATAGGAAATTGAACATCAATCCTCTTTTTATGTCTGTAAGACGCAATATTCAGCCCACCGTCCTTAACAAAATCAAAGAAGAAAATATTCGAGTAAAGGCCACAATCTTGCAAGTTCTAAAATTTTGAGTTTAGACCAATGTGTATTATGGATATTCTTCTCTAATTTTTTTCAAAGACCAAATATATTAATAACTCTAAACCAAGTAATGTACAACGATTAGAGTAAGAAAAAGTATGAACAATCCGCATTTGAAAGCACATTGCAGAAAAATCCCCACACATATATGCACACATGAAAAATCTAATAAATAGGCAAAATTAACTCCCTTACAGAACTAGCAATGTTATAGTATATATACTGCTAATTGCTGATATATTAGTAGAGTAACACACCAGAGACAAAACAAAGACTCTGCTAATCCATGAAGCACCACCACTCCAGATTTGAAAACGTATACCTATAAAACAATATTGTATATTTGAGAATTTGATTTTCTCTTCAGGCGTTAGTATACCATTAATGTAGTCCCACATCGAATGTGTGTTAAAAACAGGCAGGAATGTTTACCTATAAAACAATATTGTATTCGTATATCACTTCATCAAACGTACTTGGGGACCCATGGTTTATACTGCGGTTGTACCCTATATTTGACTGTCATATATTTAATCATTGTTTGTATTATATTATGGAATATTCCATGATGATTGTGCGGATAATGATAAAATATAATAAATCTAACTTAATTTTTAAAATAAAATTGTTGTGAAACTATTAGAATAAGAACAAGAGTAGAGAAGGAGAAAGAAGAGAGATGATTATATTATTTTCATGTGATATACAATTATGTTACATGTGATCTCTATTTATATAGAACTACAATGATATGACTTAAGAGTTAGATACTCGAGAGATTAATAAAAACATGTTTAACTTAGAAGATAAGTAACATGTCGTCACTTAAGAGATAAGTACAAGGGTTTCTGGACATTCACGTCGAAAATATAAAGTTATTCTTTGTTTTGATGATTGATGACTTGTTGTCATTACATGTTTTTTAGCACTTAATTTGTTGTTTTTGTTGAGTCTCGAGTGTTTTTAAATAGCATAGAAGTGAAGAAATCATGAAACTAAATAGTTCTGACAAAATCAAATCACGATTTTCAGAATCACAACACGAGTTCATAACCTTGTCATGATTTTTAAAATCGTGACACAATTTTTGTTCAGAATTAAAGGATTTGCTAATGTCAGAAAATCATGACACAATTTTTATATAATAAATATGTCCATAATTAAAGGAAATTGAAGAGGTACTGAAATATTTAACTTGAGTTAATTGTCAATTGCTCATGGTTTGACCATTAGATTCTTTGCTTGAATTGAATTTTTTTTAGTATCAATTTCCAATTTGGTATTCATGTTGGCATGGTTCAAGATTCATGTTTATTGGTCAAATTGCATGATGACATGAGAGCTTAATTTGGTAAATTGTTTCAAGCTTTGGTGCTCAAACTAAAGTTGATCATGTCAGCTTTAAATTGGCCGGTTAAATTATAGGGAATAATAGGAAAATATTATCAAAATGAAATAATTGAAAGAACAAAAAAAACATTATACTCCCTCCGTCCTAAATTGTATGTCGCTTTGGAAAAAAATTTGTCCTAAATTATATGTCGCTTTACAATACCAATGAAATATTAATGTTATTTTTCCTATTATATCCTTAACTATTAATTACTCTCTCTTCTTTCAATTATTTCATTTATCTTTTCCATACCATTTATTAATGATAATTTTGTAAAACAACTCATAATTTCTATTCCCCACACAATATTAATTATATTTCTTAATACGTGTGAAATAGCCAAAACATCATACAATTTGGGTCGGAGGGAGTACTAAATTTGGCTAATGACTAGAATAATCATCAAAGTTATTATTAAGCTCATGAAGCTAGAAAGTTTTAAATAACTATAAAATCAGAGGCATTAAAAAATGCATCAATTTCAGACACGGTTTGGAATTATTCCCTAAGTTTTGGATTAACTTAGAAACGGTTTTAGTGAATTTTCATAAAATTTCACTAAGATCTCCTTGAAGTATTTTCATCATAACTCCTAAACCAAAAATCATTTTCACGCCAAACCAGAGTCATTGGAAAGCTAACAAAATTATCTACAACTTTCATGTTAACACCAAAGGCCAATTCAAACCAGAAACGTGTGAAAAAGACGCAAGAATGCGAAATAGGGGATGCTGTCAAAGTGCAGCTCGCGAGGCGAGTTGCGACAGACAACTCTACGGGAACAGACCAGCCAGCCAAAAACTCAAATTTTCATCTACCCAAACCCCAAATTTGATAGGAAACTTAACCTATGATTATTCTACAACCTGAACATCAATTCTTAACACAATTTCGATAGTTTCTACACTTTTCAATTCAAAAAATCAATAATCAAAACCTAATCCCAATTATCCAACCTAAGAACAACAACATGTTAAATCACAAATTCAGAATTTATACATTATGATTACTGAATGTTAGTCTCACCCTTACCTTAGATCGATGAACAAAGCTCTACAGAATCTGATTCTCCCCACTTGGCTCTTCTCTTGGTTTTTCTCCCAAAACTCTGTTTTACGTGAAAACTGTTTCTCTGACTGACAGTTTCTATTTTCTAATAATTCAGTAAAACATAACCTCCCACTTAATTTCTATTAATTAAAATAAAACCCCCAAGACTCCAATTAATTCTATTTCTCACATTATTCTAAATTCCCACTTATTCTATTAAATAGTAAAATAACTCATTTAATAAAATATAACACACCACATAATCAACTTAATTTCTATTAATTAAAATAAAACCCACAAGACTCCAATTAATTCTATTTCTCACATTATTCTAAATTCCCACTTATTCTATTAAATAGTAAAATAACTCATTTAATATAATATAACACACCACATAATCAACATAATTATATAAAATCATATATATAAAAAAGACTTTAAATTAACTAATAATAATTAAATAAAATTGGGGCGTTACACATTACCGGTAAAAGACTCCCTCCCCTATCTAATCTTGTCAGGCCTCTGAGACATATCTACATAACATTTCAAAAAGCAAAAAAATCAATTAATTTTTTCATAGGGACATTGTGTCATTTCTAACTATTCAACAACAATAGTTAAATTTCGGCCGTGTCATTTCAATTTGTAAGCTACCACATTGCAATCAATCTCACTATGATCAACATTAACAAATTACCAATTTCTAACTAATTTCATCATTAAAAATCCAAAAAACAAAAAAAATAAAATTCATTGAGACATTTTATCAAACACCTAGAGTGCAAATTTCAATCAACATAAAATCTAACAATTTCTAAACCCTAAACTACCACAATGCACTCTAAACAACATCTAAACTACAATTCCTAACTTAATTCATCACTAACAAGCCTAAAAACTAACATGCAAACTAGATTTCTAAAAACCGAAAAATATAAAATTTCTCAAATAAATAAGTTTTTTTTTTATTAAACTAAAAAAAAAACGAAAAAAGGCAATGCAATATGATAAGCAACACTTACTTGATTTTGTGGTAGATATTGAGCTTGATTGGCACAAGAATGAAGAAAATCGTAAAAAAAAAAGGGGGAGAGATTTCGTATTTGGAAGTTTTGAAACACAAGGGTTATTTTTTTTATCTGTTGCTGTTCTATAATAACACGCAGCATGAGTTAAGTCAGTATAGATTTATAACATGCATGAGTTAACTAAGCGTTGAAAGTCACGCATGTGTACATTTATCCATTAAGTTGGGAGTGAGTTTTTTTTTTTTTTTTTTTTTTTTTTTTTATGGAAGAAGAGCAATTTTCTGGAATGTATAGATCATATAAAATAAAGGTTGTAGATTTATATCCTCTTTGGACACACAAAAAGGAGGAATGATATTTGTATTATCATTTTAAGACAATTCTTAAACAACTTTCTCTCATGTTTTTACTCTCTTTTTATTTTTCAATCTTTATTGTTTTTGACCAATAAAAAAAGAAAAAAATAATCACAAAAATTGTCAAAAAAAAAAGATGTATAAATATCAATTACTTCAAGAAAAGCTACCCTTCAAGTTCTTAAAAGCCCTGAAATATATTTTTCTCCTAATTTCGACCATCTCCAAATCATCTCACTCATATGGGATTTGTTTGAATTGTAGAATCCAAATATGCAAATTTTTTAAATATTTTGAAGTGGATATTTTACATTTTTTTTTGAAACAACAAATTTTATTAATGACGGGGAGCGCAAGGAACACTAACCCGCAAAGGAAGAAATAGAGTACAAAGTGCCAAAAAGTGGACATTTTACCTTGAAACATTTAATGTGATTATTTTACAATTTCGAACGGTATAATTAAGATATATCAAAATTCTGTTTTTTTTTATTTTTAAAATGAACATGTGTCTGTCTTATAGGATCCAAATGTCTAAAAAATATTAAATTTTTTGAAGTAAACATTTTTACATTTGGATTGTAGAATCCGAATGTGTAAAAATCCTGGAAATTTTGAAGCACACATTTTACATCCACTTTGAAAATTTTAAAGTGAACATTTTCGCATGTGGATTGTAGAATCCGAATGTATAAAAATCCTGAAAATTATGGTGTGATGAAAAGTAAAGTAAAATGTTGGCAGAACCGTATTATATTAATATTCACACCATAACTTTACATCACACCATAATTATATTAATTTAAATCTTGTGGCAATACTTATCAGAACCATAACTTTACAGCTTTTGCATAGTTAAATGAATTCTTCACTATAAAAGCTGTCAGTTAAATATTGATGAAACAAAACCAGCGTTAACTCACGCTGGGTTTTAGTGTATTTTTTTGCGCAGTGTGAGTTAATTCACGCAAATTTAACACTAGCATAACTTAAGTCACATAAGGATATTTTAGACATTTATTTTAGGAATAAGCAAATTCATTTAGGTAAAGAGCAGTTTCCTCAATATTTTACAAGTCCATACAAATCTTGTCCAAAAGCTGGAATTCAGAAAAGGTAAAACGGTGAAATTGGAAGACTTTTAAGAATGTAGGGTTAGGGTGGGGGTGTGAGAAAGTAACCTTTAAAAAAAGTTACTTCATCTAAGCTTCGGCCTTTTGAAGCCTTTTTTTTTTTTTTTTTTTAAGAATCCAACAAGTATTATTTTTTTTTATGCTCTTTTTACCGAAAAAAAAACTCTTGCTTATGAAGAAAACTCTTAATTTAGTTTTTCATTTTTAAGATAAAGAAAATTACAGTTAAATATCATTGATCACCGACAAAATCTGACCTTATTTCATTACATGAAAATATGAAACAACTGAAAATAGTCATCTCTTTAATATCTACTAAATATGTTTTGGTCCTCTATAAAGTGAATGAATATGTAAAAATAATTTAATTTGTATGGTTTTAATTTCTATAAAAAAAATACTACTTTTTCTTCTAAAGTATCAAAAGACTCCTGTTTTACCCAAGTTTATATTGAAGTTTCAATATGTTTAGTAATCTATGACTAGATATAACATGTTTACTATATAATGCAAGTTTATTTTTCTATTATCATTTTTAATTGAACTAATGTTATTAAAGGGAAAAGAAAAAAAATTTACTAGGCAAGTTCTAGTTGTTGAGATCAGAGGTTTGGTTTGGTAAGATGGTTGGAAAGAAGAAAGAAAATAATTCATCTTAACTAAACTTGTAATTTTAGTACAAAAAATACATATTAATAATATCTAACTAAAATCATCAAAAGATGAAGTTTCATAACCAAGGCAACTTTATATCATCTATATATACATCTCAATTTCAAAAGTTATCTGGCTGCTACATTGTGCCAATTTGATAAAGAATGTATGGATAAAATGTTGAAAACTATGATGGATATAGTTTCAAACCAAATTCATTCTCTTAACCACTAGCATTTGGTGTTGTATAATTGCTCAAAATATTTGAATCAGGTGATAGTGGAGGTGGATCATGATTCAGCAAAACAGCTTCATCAGCTGATTTTGAAATGTCAATTACCTCAGGTTGGCTTTTATGCTTACCATCACTTTGAATATCCTTTAAAGTTTCCAACACTTCGTCCATACTAGGTCGCATATCTTTTGAGCTTTGCAAGCATTGAAATGCTAACTCAGCCATAGCATGTATCATTTTCTTTACCTTGGGATCTGATTCAAAACCGAGGGTTGGATCCACGATTTCATGCAATGTTCGATTTTGAATTCGGTTGATAGCCATGTTGGATAAATTGATTTCATGTCTATGCCTTGTTATATCGACAGCAGGCAAAGAGGATATCAACTCGATCATCACAACTCCAAAGCTATAGACATCACTTCTATCGGTAAGTTGATAGCACTCGTGGTACTCAGGATCCACATACCCCGGAGTCCCTTGTGGAGCTGTTGAAACATGAGTTTGATCATTTGGAAAAAGGCGTGACAGTCCAAAATCGGCTACTTTTACACGAAAATGAGCGTCAAGAAGAATATTATTGGTTTTGATATCTCGGTGAATGATGTCAGAAACATGAAGATACTTCAATGCACTTGCTGTCTCCACAGCAATATTCATTCTAACATGCCAAGAGAGTTTTCCATGTTTTGCTTTTTTACCGTGAAGATGGTCCGCGACAGTTCCATTAGAGACGTACTCGTACACAAGCAGAAGTTCGCGACTATGGCGTGAAGTGCATCCGTATAGTGACACAAGATTTGGATGGACTAATCTAGCTAGGATCCTAACTTCATTCATGAATTGCTCAACTCTTCTGTAGTTGTTCTCGTATAACCTCTTTACAGCAACACTGCGCCCATCATGCAGTTTTCCTACACAACAGAAAACACATGCCCGAAACCTTTGTTAGAATCACCGAAAGTACAAAAATTCAATAGGTACAATAAACAAAATGGACCAAATACCGTGCACTTGGAATTTCCTACAGTCACTGTTGTCAGTTTATCTATAAGTCATTCGATATAGATTGAACGGCAGACATATTCAGTTTGGTGGATTAAAAATAAGGAATCCCGACCGTTCAATCTCGGTAATGGCTAAGATAACTTGACTACAGTGACTGCTAACTACAAAGAATCCATTTCCACTAAGAAAAGCTGTTAAATATTACCAAAATACACTGTCCCAAAGCCCCCTTCTCCGAGTTCTTTAGACGGATCAAAGTTGTTTGTGGCTTCTTGAAGCTCACTATAAGTAAAAGCTTGCACTCCAAAGTTTTGGCTTCCTCCAAAGTGCTGACTTCCCCTCTCAATATCCCTCGAAGATGGATCAGAAGAGAAGCTGTGAGACTGTACATACGACTTTGCATAACTTGCATTCTTTCGGCGCTTATAGAAATATAAGCCAGTGATCACGGCAAGTGCTGCTCCTAACACACCAGAAGCAAGGCCTAGCAAAAAGTATAGGAAATTTAAATCAGTAAATTATTATAATGAAGTATATATTTACACGAAAAAATGATAAAAATTATCAAGGAAAGCTTCGATTTATTACCAATGCCGAGTTTCCTCTTCCAGTTCCATGGGTCTGCAACAATTAGTCATAAAAAAAAAGTCGAGTTAGCATTGTTCTAATTCAAGGAGAGTATTCTACTAGTGTATAAATGGCATAAACATGTACATTTATGCACTTTCACCAAAGGCTTGGCAGATAAACTAAGCAATATCAGATATAGCAAATGGCTTAATGCACCAAAAATTACATGACATTTTGGCCAAAAAACACTATATACTCACTAGAAATATCCAATTTAAAAATAAATCGTCATTGTATCAGCCTATGCATACAGCTCGGTTAGTGAGTTGAGGGCACCAAACGATTTTATGCCGAAGATATCGAATTACCACTAATTTACTAGTATTTTTTTATGGAGACACTTGATGATTGCAACAATTAATTACATAGTCTACAAAAACTTACAAATAGAAATAACTCGTGTCTATTGGCATGGATGAACATTATGTTAATGTTAAACACTGCAATACTGAATTCATAATCAACTTATCTACAGAGATACTTTAAGGTGTGTCAGAAAATTCAAAAGAAAATACTTATTTGGTTAGCATATTCTGAAATGGCATAGTAGAAAATAGAAACTACGATCAAAATATTTCCAAAAGTGTTATGTTACCATCATCACCACAAACTTTTTGGTAGGACTTATCCTTGCAGAAACATATGAACTTGTAATTATCAAATCCACATCTTCCACCACTTTTCTCACAATGCTGACAATCAGGTGCAGTCCAATTCAAAACCGACCCCATTTTCAAAACGTCGATATAATTCATTTTCAACAAGCTAGTGAAATTAACATTAGTGTTCAAAACCAATGGAGCATTAACCATAAACTGACATTCATTCAAGGAATAGTTTTTGTGCTCAAGTGCTTCCTTATGAAAAACAGCAAAAGAATAATGTGTAGCATTTGTTGCACATTCTATTTCATAAGTAGGGTAATCTATAGGTTCTGTTGTACAGTTATAGAAGAAAGAGAGGTTGGAATTTTCAAAACTATATGTAAATGGAGTTTGATCAAGGCTGTAATTATACATAGGAGCAGGACAGTTTTCTTCATAGACATCTAAGTTGGATGCAATAAAAGACGAATTTGAGTACGAGATGTTTTTTACTAATAGGTCATAATTTGAGGTTTTGAGAATTGGATTGTTGTTCATGCAAGTGATCTCAAATTGTGGATAGCCACAAAATGAGTCTTGTTGAAAAGGAATCCAGAAAGGATACTTTATGGAAGGACCTTTTCCACAGGTTTGAGGTGTGCATGCCTCAAATTTTGGATTAATAGATTGGACAGTGGTAACTAAGAATAAGATGATGGTGATAATGTTTAGTTGATGTTTATTGTTATGGAATGAGACTTGAAGGAATCTCATTTGGTGTTTCATGTTTTGAAAGGTGTTCAAGAAGAGAAAAGAGGAGAAGAGAGTTTGAATAGGGATTGAGAGAAACATTTAGAGGAAATTTCAAAGTGGTAGGTAAGTAGGTTGGTATGTATTGTGGAAATATTTTCATCAAAATTTGGTATTATTCACTATTCAATAATGGGATTAATGATTGGTGTAGAAAAATACACTACTATTACCTCAATGACATATTACGAAGAAGGTTTAGGATTTGATCCTTGTTACTAATAATAACGGTTCAATGACAAGATAATCAATGTTCGACTCACATGATTTGATTAATGTTCACATTTAGTATCTAATAATGTCTCGAATAATATTACCATGTCGAGCGAACATACAGAAAACAAATGGAAAAAATAATTAGGCCAACTCCCAAAATTTGTTTTCTTGAACTAGAAATTTGATTTTTTGTGAAATTGTCAAGGGTGTTGTTGTGACTTGTAGGTGGAGTATCCATAATACAAGTCAAAATGTCCACAATGGAAAATAGGTGTAGTAACTTGCGATAGAAGTTTGCATGTTCTATATATTTTGTACTTATTATATAATAAAGGAATGCTACTCTTGCATTCATATGGTAGGAAAGGAAAACGATATTTAAAAAAATAAATTAAAAAAATATAAACAATGATAAAATAGACAAAAAAAAAGTTTAAGTGAACATATAATGTCAGTGTAAATAAGTTTTAAATTGACATCAAATTGAAACTTTAATTCTATGTCATATCATATTTTAAAATACAATTATAAAAGTAAAAGTGATAAAAGTAAAAGTGAAGTGACAAAATAGTAAATTTTCACATATAATGTGGTTATATTTGAATGGGATTGTATATTTGACTATGCTTCATTTGAATATAAATCTCACACGGTTATGACTAGAATTTATGTGAACATAGTAAATACTAAGATTTATGAATTGAAATTTATTAGTCTTTTCAAAGGAGAAAATGAGTGGATGACTTTAATTTGATAAAGTATATTCCATGGAAATTATGAGAAAGCAGAAAATGAAGTCCATGATTGTGAAAGACGTGTTGGACCAAAAAGAAGGAAAATAATGACTTGCTTGCACATGCATACAAAATGCAATATACAACAACTACTTTGACGAATGAAATTACCAAAATACCCTTAAGATGTAGTTGCTGCCAAATGAGCTGAATGAGTCAAATAAATTCATGGAAAAATCACATACCCAGATTCCATTCCTTTCTTTTTTTTCCTTTGATTGAGTCTGTGCAAATATTAACCTATGACTAACATTATAATCCTAATTTAATGTATTTGTGGTGGATAAGCTTAAACATATTCATTGCTCTGCTCCACACAACAAATGCTCAAATTTTCAATCAACTAAACTCTAATTAAATGTATTTTAATTTTATCAAGTGAGATATTTGATTAATTTATGTCCTAAACTTTTACCAAAACAATTATATAGTATACTAACTAAAAATAACTTTTCTAAAAAAAATACTTCCTCCCCTCAATACTTGACCTATTTGAAAAAAATATTTGTTCCACAATACTTGATCTTCTCAGATTTCTAAGCAGAATTTGACGGATTTATCCCTTATAAATATTTTTTGTGGCCCCCATATTAAAGTTTGTAGTAGAACAAAGAAAATAATCATTACTTAAAAGTGAAAAAGTTTCAAAATAATGATAAGGGCAATTCAGTAAAAATATCATTATCTTTCTTTCGTTTTTACACTTTTCTTAATCTGTATGAAATGGTCAAATAGGTCAAGTATTGAGGGACGGAAGGAGTAAAAAAATAACAAAGTCCTAAAGAAAATTTAGCTTTATCCTGAATAGGAAGTTGCATAGGAGTTGAAAGCAAACAATGTCAGAACTAATAGCTAAGGTGCATAGGAGTTGCAGGAGGAATTGGGAAAAAAAATTGGCACCAAATTAGGAAAGCCAAAAATAGAAATAGAAACTCAAAACTACAAATTCTTAAGAAGGATTTTAAATAAAGGCTCATGCACAATCTAACTGTCGATGAGGCTATATCAGTCGCATTCTTTCGTTCGGGTATGTCAATGAGACCATATCAGTCACATTTGATTATAATTCTCTACAATATTAAACATTGCAACACGACCGTTACGATTACCGCAAAAACCTACTTTATTTGTTATGAGATAAAGAGATAGAAAACATACTGTGATTAGAACATTGTTGTGTGGAAAAATGAATAGATCCATCTGAACAATTATCATAATAGCAAGAGGAGTTAACATGTTTCTCAATATCCCTATTGGACTTCCATTTACAATCTCCTTCTTCACTTCCCAAACACTTTGCACATTCCTCTTTCACACTATAATTCACCTCAAACCCATTATTCAAACCACTTTTAAGATTATCAATGTCAACTATACCATCATAAAAATGCCACAGAGGAAAGCCTTCCCCTGCTGGAACTTGAACATGTCTCTTGCAATTCTTTAATTCTGGATATTCTTTCAAGAGTATATCTTGATTACCAACATGACAAAAAGCATGATTCTGAGATCCACATAGAGATATTTTATCTTTCGATTGAGAGGGAGTACAATTGTAGAATATTGTGATGTTGTTGACAGTTGAAGGATATTGAAACAGAGGTGGAAACAAATAAGTATCATTATATTGAGGAGAACAAAGATTTTGATCAAGGTCTGTTCTTTTGAGTTTCATGGTGTGTTTTTCTATGTTGATGTCAAGTACTGTGAATTTTTGTGAGTATAACAAAATGGTAGTATCTTTGTTATTGTGGCAGTAAAGGTGATACGGGTTGCCAGCACCACAATGAAAAGGACGATTTTCTCCCCAGAATGGATAAGAGATGTTGGAGATAATACTTCCGCAGCTGTAAGAGTTTTTGATGTCTTTACAAGTGGAATAATCGTTAAATGATGGAGGTTGAGAGTGGGATTGAAGTGGAAAAAAAGTGGCAATTATTATTATTACTAAGAAGAAAGAGATGTGTGTAATATTGATGAGGATAGTGATATGATTTTCCATTGTGTTGAAAACGAGGATGAAAAGAAGAGGAGAAGGTAGTGCTTAGATGCAAATTTCAGTTCATTATGTTTGAGTTGAGTTATACTGCTCATGGTAAGCAAAAATGATTCTCATGCCCATAGAGTCAACTCAATAGTCACCCACGAAATTTCCACTCTCTTTCCTTGTTGTTTCTTTTATTCTTTTTTTAATTAAATTTTAAATTAAGATACGTCGTATTCAAGGTGAAGTTATCCACAACTTACCGGATTTACAATAGAATTTATGCATTGTTTATCAACGAGAAATTTTGGACTTCTATCTAAGTTTACTATAAGTATAGCTAGAATGTTCAATCAAATGTGTTTCTTCAAGTTGGTTCTATCCTCTTTCTTTCTCCAAGAATGATTAATTTCACCGTCTACTACCAAAAATCAAACCATCAGCTATGTTTGCTAGGAACTTGGAAGTAATAACCACAAAGGTCCAGAGAAAAATGGTCTCAGATCTTTTAAGTAAGGTCTCGGGTTTGAGTTTTGTAGATGAAAAGAATATGGTTGGAAAAATATGCCCCTTTTTCGAAGGAAAAAAAAGGAGAATACACACCTTAAAGTGGCTAGTCAATTTCCACATGGAAAATAAATCTTTGACAAAGTCAATGAACATTTGAACATTCCTTACTTTTATGAAATATATCAGATTTTTTTTTTAACTTCTGGGTGACTAAAATATATGTTAGGCTTAAACTCTGAGAGACAAGTTTGGAATTTCATGTTTGAAAACCTAAACATCAATATGGTTATACATTTTTCTCTAGTGTCATTTATCAATCTACTCTTTGGTTCTAAGGGGACTGTTACCTGTCATCATTCTAAACATTATCATGTATGATTGAACCGACACGTTTAGTGCATAAATGACATATTTCATATTGCAAGTTTTGTTCTTCCTATTTACTGCCACCAACATCAACTTATTACTTCATAATTGCTTAGAAATCTGATTAACTCACATAAACTAGCTAGTTACTAATTAGAATAACATTAATTCAATATAACCAAACATAGCAAGTTAGTTGGTTGGATTTAACTAGTTAATGAACTTTAATTAAAGATAAATTACTCAAATGAACGAGTTCAAATCCTATAACCAAAACAATCATTTCCGACTAAATTTAAATTTATAGAGCCCTTTTTCCATGAGAATCCGAGGTCAATACTAAAAAAATAAAAAAACGTGACAAACAGGCACATAAAATTTACTCAAGTTCTAAAGTATTAATATTTTTTTTTTAGAGAAAAGTATTAATACTTAATAGCTTTTATAATAATACATAGTTTGCCAAATTCAAATTTATTAAGTATGACTCGTTTGGTAACAGTTGCTGTCATCTTTCCATGAAATCCTATATTTTAACATTCAATCACTAATTTGACATTTTAAATGTTTATGTTCATTATTTTTTTACTAGTTAATATTTAAAAGTCAATGTCAGCCAACTAGTAAATGACATTTAAAAATTTGGACACGTTATCTTATTACACAGTCTTAAATAGTTTCATACCCTATTTTATTTATTTATTTATTTATATGTATAATTTTTTATTATAACCATAAAAACCTTTGCACATGATGAATAAAAATATCAAAAGATATATCATTCTAACCAAAATACACTTTTGAACACGCAACTTAACTATTCTATGGCACAACCTAGCTAAGCTCTACCTAACGTTCCAGAATGGATTCAAGTCCTAATTTTTTTTTAATCCTAAACTAAAATCCATTATCCCCATCCATAACATTGTGAGTTTGTCTAAACAACTTAATTAAACGTTGATTGAATAAGGGTTGATCATATATATACATGTTTATGTACAGAATACTTATAATCAACTCAAAAATCTTGTTATTATTTGTTTGCAAATAAGTTCATGACCATAAATTATTGACATAAGCCAAACACAACTTATAAAAATGTGATAAACTCTAGCAAATTTTGTAAGATAGATTCAGATAAACACTAAAGAAGCTTTTTAATCACACTTCAAGAATTAGATTATTTCGCAGAAGAATCTAATAGAACATCGAGAGAAGGAAGAATACATACCCGAATCATTACTAGACTCTTTTGAATTTGGACCCCCTGCCGGTGTTAGTCCATTTAACGGAACTTGTCCATTTGATGGTATTCGTTCATTTGATGGTGCTTCTAGAGGTGGTGGTATCACGGATTTAAACGATCGGGTTCTTTTACAATCGGGCTCATTAGGCAAAGGTATAGTTGTTGAATTGGGGCTGCAAAATCCGCAATAACCAGAAGATTGTTGATTAGGACATAGACACAAAACCACATTCTCAGTTGTATTATATCCACATCTCCCTCCGGATTTCATGCAACCATCACATATGTCTTCTTCCACGCCACTCCACTTAACCTCAAATCCTTGGTCTAAAACATTCGTTACCAAATCTGAGTCTTCTAGGAAGGAACTGTTTAGGCCAGGAATTGTAATATTATTCTTACATCCCAAAGAAATGAAATCAGCCACTTTTGCACTTGAGACTACGTATGCATCACGAGGTTTACCATCTATGAGGCAAGAAATAAATTGAGAAACTTCTGAACCCAAAGAAGACGAGTATGGATCGGGAAGAGAACCACACTCATATAATAGCGTATACTTCTCATAATTGGAAGTGTAATTGAAGAATTCCGAATCTAGGGTTACATTGATATATTTCTTGGGACAAGAAGCAATAGTAGCAGAATCATAACTCCATAAATCCAACCTTGCAATCCTCAAAACTTGTGAAGTTTGATTTATATCAATGATGTGAAACTTTTGTGACTTGATTTCAATAGTCAAGTTGCCATGTTCACAATCAACTCCGAAGTTTGGATGACCACAATAATTTTGATGGTTGTTAATACTCCAAAATGGGTAACTAATGTTGGTGAAATCTCCACATCTAAAAGGTGCACAAGATTTGTAGCTTTCACCGTCACTATTGACATGTATTGGGATTAAGAAGAAGAGTGAGAGGAAGAGAAAGATGTTGATGATGATGGAACAATGAAGAATAAGAAGAGGTGGAGGCATTTGTGGAGGTGATGAAAATTTAAAAGCATCTAATGATAGAATTAGAAGATGAAATTATGTTAGGCCTTCTTGAGGAGGCAAATTATCAAAATATGACAACGTCCTATATATAAAAGTCAAAAGAAAATGATATATATAAGTATAACAACTTGTTTGTTATCTTAATAAAAATTAATTTGACTCAATACATCTTTGAATGAGATCGAGATGACAAGTTAACACTAATAATTTGAATTTGTCGCAATGTTAAAAACTCTTATATGAGAGTTTTCACGTTGATGGTTCTACTCAGTTCGAAAAATTAAACCTTGCAATTATCTGACGAAACCAAATTTATACCTTTTGATATCACTAGTGGCATAAGTTTAAAGGATGAAGAATATTAGAGGAAGAATGAGATGTTGATGATGAAGAATATAGGTAGAAGAAGAAGAGGAGAAGGTAAATATGAGGGTGATAGATAGAACTTTGAGATGGCCTAATTAGCTTAGGAAAAGGTGATATGGCTTAGTGGAGAGGCAACTTATCAAAGTGCGCTACCACATTCTTCTATGTGTAAAAGTCAAACAAATAGCCTATGACTTGTTTGGTATGTTTCTAAAAATGATGTTGACTTTTAAGATGGACACAAAAAGGAGTAGTTTATTTTACTATTAAATTTTGATTTTGCAACCATATATATCTGCATATCAAGTATGGTTTCTTTCTAGGTTTCCAAACACCATCTAATTTAATTTTATATAACTTATTAGTCCATTTTCTCTTATTTCCCTTACAATTCACCTTATTTAACTTTGTCTTAATGTCATAAAATAAAAATACTAGTCATAGAACACTATAGAAGCAAAGTTTGGTTTTGTCAAAAAAAATAAAGCAATGTTTGGAATGAGTCTTTTGGCAATTACATAAACAACTCATGTCATGTGCTGTATAACTTCTGGTCCAAAACAAATGACTTAATCATCAAATTGATAATTATAAATTCGAATATTTCCACCTACCATTTTGTTTTTAATATACTTTTGGTTAGGAAATAGATGAACAAGTCTACTATCTACCCTTTGTTCTCACACGCATGAGATATGCTCCATTTCCATTTAGTGTCAAAGTTATTCAACTCTTCTTCAATAGTTTATGTCTAGAATATTACTCTAATCAATCCAACTATTAGGTGAATTTTTTTTATTAAATAAACCAAAACTACAAAATTTCAGAAATTTTGAAGATACTACTACTATTTTTTTTTTTTTTATACTACTATTTGGTAACTCATTGTAATAATTAGATGTCAAATAAAGAAACTCATCATATTAATTAAATATCTACAACGAAATTATATACTTAATAATATCTTGAATATTTAAATTATTGCATGCATAACTCGCACACCTTTAGACATGGTAAAACTTTGGATATAGTGATGGATCAAGTTCAAAACTATAAATTTTTCATATGATTTATATCAATATTCAATCATTTAAACGTCAAAAAGTAAGTTTATCGCTAGTTTAATTTTCAATTTTTCTTCATACTTGGCTTAGAGACCTAACATTTCTATCCTAGCATTTCTTATGATTTGATCGGTTATTATTTATTTATTTATTTACTTCATTGATTTTGATCGGTTATTTTCCTTAAAAAAAAAAAATATTGCATGCATAATCATAAAATAATACATATACATATATATTCAAAGATTATATCTGTTAAGTTAATATCTTAAAAAAGAAAATGCTAAATAAGGTATACGTAAGTTAATTTTTCTGATGAATAATTATGTTTTTTTAATATTGCTCGTAAACTATATTGATATAATCATATGAGGTTGGGACTGACCAAATGACAAAATGATTTATTCAGGAGTTATCAACTTATCATTCAACAAGCATGGTTACGTTTTTCTATTCGTTGCCTATAGACTCTTGACAAATACTAGTGTCAACTAGTCAACTACAAGAAAATAAAATTTAAATAAATAATTATTAAATTCCCAATAGAGGTAAGAAAAGTAGCATTGATATCTTAAACCGAAGTCACTGAGCCCAAGGCCCAAGTGACTACGCCACTCAAATGCCCATGACCTGACCCAACCATATCCTAGCCTATTATAAACAAAAGCAATTTGAAAGTTACTTTTCTCACTGGAGAAATGGCTTAAAAATGGATTTTGCTAACTATAGTTTGACTTTTTCAACTGCAGTTAAATATCGTTGGGCACTTCTTAAAGCGGTGTACTAAAAAGTGATTGATCGACAAAATTGTAGTTAACTATAGTTGAATTGTTTTTAAGCAATTTCTCTCCGTAAGAAAGGTAACTTTCAAGCAATTTTAACTAGAGCACAACACTAAATCAAATTTATTTGGATAAACACTCACAAATGGCAAACAAAATTAAATGTTAAATGGTTTTTTTTATAACAATACACGGGTTGATCGAAAACATCATAGATGGCCCACATCGTTACTTTAAACTATCGTGGTAGCTTCGGTAGGTTATTTGTTGGAAAAAATAGCATTTTCCTTTTTAATATTAGCGACAAAAAAAAACTATTTATTTTTATATGAAGTTCAAAAGACACAAATTTTAAACCACAATCTACATAATTAATCTTTTTTGTTTTGGAGATAAACAAGATGACAAAGCCATCATAAACTCACACGCACTAAGTGAAGGTACCGGGATCGAACCCCAGTCATGATGTCATGAAGACTTATGGGATAATCTACACAATTAATCTACCGGATGCAATAAGCTAGTTCTAAAAAGTTAAACAATTTTAACTATGCATATGCAGCAATATATACATGTGATTAAATTATGTGAAATATATATACATGTGATTAAATAATGTGAAGATAATGATTCAAGGATCGAGGAAAAAAAACTAATTAAACAATTTAAAAGCAGTGTACCTTTTTTGCAACTTTTAGCAACAACACTACCATTTCCACATATACATGTAGATTTCTTAGTGCTTTGATTATATCCACAATAACCACCAGAGATCTCACACTGAGCACAATCCTCAGCTTTTCTCCAATTAAGCACAAACCCTTTTTTCATAGCTGAACCAAATCCATTTATCAAACCACCAACAACATCATTTAACTCATCACTCTTCACAATCACATTAACATGTTCCTCACACTTCCAATTATCATAGCCAATTTCACCTTCATCACTAGCCAAAATCACATAAGACTTCAATTTTTCATCATTACTAAGTTCAAAGCACCCTATAGGGTCTAATGATAAAGGGTAAGAACTACAATTGAAATAGAAACTAAGATTCAAATCTAATGAGCTAAAAGACAATGGAAGATTTGAAAGTGTAACATTTTTTCTTGCTCTAGGACATTTTTGATCTAATATATCTATGTCAACAAGGGTAATTGAATAAGTATCATAGTCTATATTTGTCACATAATATGTGTCACTTGGAAGAGTGATTATGGCTTTGTCTTGAGAGCATTCAAGGCCAAAATCAGGATAACCACATAATTGATCACTAGGATTGATTGTGTGAGACTTAATCCAAAAAGGGTATTGAATGGAAATATTGCCACAAAAAGAAGGAGGACATAGTGTTGATGTGTTGGAAATATCAGCATAACATGATGTTATGAGGATGATGGATAATGTAAATAGGGTTTGCAAGGGTTTTGACATGGTTTAGTGACTATATTGAAAAATTTAGAATTATAGTTTGATAGTTAATAATTGTGTGTGTGAATGAGATGATACTATTACTTGCATATATATAGCTATTGATTTTTCATCTATGTGATGAATCAGTCATATGAATTTTTTGTCTTTAATTAGAGGAAAAATTAGTAAGTGGGAAAGGAATCCATGGTCATGTGGCCACTAGTAAAGTAACGTATTTGCAACTGTGGAAACTATGGGTACGTTTTGATAAACATCTTACCTTTCAGTTTTTTTTTTTTTTTTTTTACGATGGATTAACAAATTGCCTAACCTCTATGGATAAATTGTTCTTATATAAAGAATAAGTTGTTTTATAAGTATTTTTTTAGGGTTTGTTTTATAACTTGTTATTATACACATAAAGAGTTGTTTATTACATATTAAGTTATTTAGACATTAGTTTTTTGATATTTAAAAGAAAAAATCTGAAGTTTTTTTGAAGGAAAAAAAAAAACTGAAGTTTTGTAGAGTATATAGACATAGAAGATGAGCTAGTATGGATACAGTTCGGAGCTAGTAATATGGACTTCGTAGTACTATATATATTATATGACTTATTGTAACATTGTAAATTTTAATTCACTCAAATAATATATAGAATTATAGTTGCTCATAGTCAGAGAGGTAGGAACCAATAGCCGAACTTCCTAAATAAGCAATTGTGTATTGTTTCATTGTTTTGCGATTTTTGTTTCAATTATTCTTCTTTAATTAGTTGCTGTTTTACAAAGTTGTATTGTGTTTGTTTATTTACCATAATGAAAATCATTACTTTATAAAAATAAAATTATCAATTTGTTTAAGATAAGCTACTCAAAATAATGGTTGATGTACACATCTACCAATTCAAAACTTCAGTTTGTAACTTCTTAAATTTTACGGTGAAAAGAAAAAAATAATCATGAGGTATAAGTGATTAAAAGCGTATCCAAACACTCACCAAGTATTTTTCACATATTAAACTATTAGTGTAAATTACATTATCTTGCTTCTTTATGAATTAAGTTTAAAAAATTATTATTACTAATTATATCTTTGGCAAGTTTTATTGGGGAGTTTCTGTGTGCATGATAATGAATCAGTAGGCTCTGAAACTTGATGCTTAAGTTATAGAAGAAGTCAACTTGAAAATTGTAAAATTTTGTTTAATGGTGAAAGAAGAGCGCGGTTTGTACATTTCAATGGGCGTGATTATATTTATTGATGATTAAAGACTCATTTGAATCTCTCACAATTTTCTTATGAGTTAATTCAGCTTCCCACATAAATATATACTCCCTCCGTCCCAAAGTGTATAACGTTTTGGGCATTTCACACATATTAAGAAATGTAATTAATATTGTGTGAGAAAGAGATATTATGAATTGTTTTACAAAATTATCCTTAATAAATGATATGGGAAAGATAAATGAAAGAATTGAAGGAAGAAAGAGTAATAAATACTTAATGATATAATCGAAAAAGTAACATTAATGTTTCATTGCTATTGTAAAATGACATATAATTTGGGACAAATATTTTTTCTAAAGTGATATACAATTTGGGACTGAGGGAGTACTATATAATAAGGAAATGTTAACGAGTGTTCTGAAACACTCTTTAAAGATCATAAGCAGTTAGGGTTGGACAGATTGGACCGACCCATCCAAAACTGGTCTGCCGGTAGAAACCAAAAAAACCGTGAACTGATCAAATCGAATCGCAACACAGTCGAGTTTGGGTCTGCTTACAGCACCCACAGGTTGACTCGAATTTGAGTTTCGAACCCGAACCCCGATCGAACCCGACTACTGTCCAGCCCTAGATGTAGTACCTCGCAATAGAAGTGTTCAGGTTCTACTACATTTTGTACATATTATATAATAAATAAATGATATTCTTGCACTCATATGGTAGGAAAGGAGAACAAGGGTGAAAAAATATAATTAAAAATGTCCATTCTTCAATGTCATATCATCAATTTTGAAATATAGATAAAAAATTAAAGTGTGATGTAACAAAATAGTAAATTCCGATATATATTGTGGTTATATTTGTATGAAATTGTATATTATAATAGGCTTCATTTGAATAGTAATCTTAAACAATTATGACTAGAATATATGTGAGTGAGCTTTAACTCGGTTAGGAGTGATATTGTAATACATTTGTTGTAGGAGTTAAGGTTTAAATCTCGAATTTTTCATTTATTCATCTTATATAAAGTAAATTTTTAGTTATTAGATTTAAAATATATATATATATATATATATATATATATATATATATATATGTGTGTGTGTGTGTGTGTGTGTGAACGTGGTAATACTAAGATTTATGAATTGAAATTTTTTAGTCTTTTCGTAGGAGAAAATGAATGGATGACTTTAATTTGACATGGTAGTTTTTTTTTTTCTTGAGAGAATTTTGACATGGTAGTTGGCTATGAGAAGGTAGAAAAAGAAATCTATGATTGTGCCTCTCAAAAGAAGGAAAATAAATGCTTCGCACATGCATACAAAATGCAATACAACAACTACTTTGACCAATTAAATCACCAAAATAGCCTTAAGATGTACTTGTTGTGAAATAAGCTGATTAAGTCAAATAATGCAATACAACAACGACTTTGTTTTTTCCTTAGGTGAAATCAGTGAATGCTCCACACTACAAATAATGCTCAACTTTTCTTTCAACTAAACAATAATTAAATACATTAATAACTAAAAAATTACTTGAACATAACTAAGCCCTAAAATTTGTTTAACTTTATCTTGAATATGTGAAAGTTGGCAAATAAACACTTGAATATGCAAACAAGAATGTCTAAACCAATACCAAAAAATTAATAACTAAGCTGCGCTCTTATGACTGCGCTCTTATGCAGTCTAGGCCGCGACAATATTGTGTTTTTTATTATGTTGCGGTCTATACACAGCTTCGCTTTGACCACATCAGTCACATTTGTTTGTGATTCTCTACAATATTAAAAATTGCAACGTGACCATTGCCGGGAAGAGATATCTAAACATAATATTTTGACAGTGTGTAGAAGAAGCAATAGATCCTCCATCTGGATACTTTTCATTCACACTATACTGTACTTCAAACCCCTCACCCAAACCAATTTCAAGAACATTACGTGGAAGAGAATCAAAATAATTTATATGTATAGCAAAATCTGCTGCTACCGGCACATGAATATGTTTCTTGCAATTCCAGTATTTTTCAAGAACATAATTTTTATCACCCAAATAACAGAAATCATAATTTTGATCACATAATGCTAAAAATTGACGGGTAGGGAAAGGGATAGTCGTAGTCATAGTACAATTATAGTATATTGTGATGTTTATGACATTTCGAAGATATTGAAACATAGGTGGAAACAAATAAGTATCAACAAACTTAGGAGAACAAAGATTTTGAAGGTCTGTTCTTTTAAGTTTCATGGTGTGATTTTTTGTGTTGATTTCAAGTACAGTGAAATTTTGTGAGGATATCAGAATGGTAGTAATATTGTCTTCGTGGCAGTTAAGGTAAAAATGATGGCCCGCGCCGCAGTGAGAAGGACGATTTTTTCCCCAGAATGGATAAGAGATGTTGGTGAGATTTCCACAGTTATAGGAATTTTTTATGTCTCTACAAGTGGAATAATCATCAATAACCAGTTGAGATGTATGTGGAAGAAGAATGGTAATTATTATTACTAAGAAGAAAGAGATGTATGTAATTTTTATGAGTATAGGGATATGATTTTCCATTATGTTGAGAACAAGGAAGAAAAGAAGAGGAGAATGTTGTGTTTAAGGCAAAATTCAGTTCATAATGTTTGAGTTGAGTTATACTCATGCTTATAAAAAATGATTCTCATGGACATAGAGTCAACTCAAAAGTCACCCACGAAATTTCCACTCTATTTCCTTGTACTATTTGCTATCATTGTATTTGAAAACAAAACACTCTTATTCAATTATCATGGAAAACCCTGAATTATGTGTGAATAGCTCCTAAGCTATGATGCATAGGTACGGGTATCGTACCGGGTACTAGTACGGGTACCGGTACGTAATATGATAAATTTTTAAAAAGGAAGGTACAGGTACCTTGATATAAAACATAGAAAAAAGATTTAATAACAGTTTTGGCTCCCTATGTTTTAAGAAGTTAAGATTTTGGCCCCTAACAAAGTAAAATACAAAACTGCTCCTTAAGTATTGTCTTACAGTTTTGACCCCCGGATTAATTTTGACCAAGTCAAAGCTTTTTTTGACAAGGAAAAAAAATTCCATTAAAAGGTGTCTGACAATAAATCAAACGCCAAGACATCATCAATACAATTGGGAGCATCTTCAATCCATACATCTTCATGATGAGATGATGCGTATTTTGCTAAATAATGCGCAGCTTGATTAGCTTCACGCCTAACATGCACAAATTGTAAATAATGACCAAGTCAAAGCTGACGTGGAGGTAACGTGTGTAATTTTTTAATTATTAAAATAAATAAATAAAAAAATTCCTTTATTTTTGCAATAATAAAATTCTAAAAAGGTGACATTTGGGCGTGTACGCAGTAGTTATAGTTATACAAACAACAATTTGGACTCACTCACTGAATAGCGAACAAGATTGATTCTATGAAACGGCATTCTTAATCCGTTTAGTTGCAATCCACACACACACACAGAGAACAATCATGTCATTTTCAACTTTGAGATCTCTTCTTTTCTCTCTTTTCATACCCAATTTTTCACATTTTCAACAATCTCCAAACCCTAATTTCATTGGTTTATTCCCCTCTTTAATAAGGCTCTACTCACAATTACATCCCAAACAAGAAGATGAAGAACACAATCTCATATCCTCATTCAACACCTTGCTCCATCACAAGAATCCTACTCCACCCATCATCCAATTTAACAAGATTTTATCTTCCCTAATGTGATAATGTACACCACAATTATTGATAGTTTATGCAAATATAAACTTGTCAACGATGCTTTTGATTTATATTCTGAAATGGTTGCTAAGAGAATTGGCCTTGATGTTTTCACTTACAATGCTTTAATTAGTGGTTTTTCTGCTGTTTCTAAATTGAATGATGCAATTGGTTTGTTCAATAAAATGACAGCGGAAAACATCAACCCGGATGTGTATACCTTTAATATACTGGTTGATGGTTTTTGTAAGGATGGTAGGGTGAAAGAAGCTAAAAATGTATTAGCCATGATGATCAAAGACGACATAAAGCCTCGTGTTGTTACTTATAGCTCTTTAATGGATGGATATTGTTTGATTAACGAAGTGAACAAGGCCAAGGAAATATTCGATAGTATGGCCGCAAGGGGAGTCATGGCTAATGTTCAGAGCTATACTACCATGATTAATGGATTTTGCAAGATTAAAATGGTGGATGAAGCCATAAATCTCTTTGAAGAAATGCGTTGTAGAAAAATTATTCGTAATGTGTTAATTTACAGTTTCCTTATTGATGGTTTGTGTAAATCGGGGAGAATCTCTTATGCTCTGAAGCTAGTCGATGAGATGCATGATAGAGGTCAACCACCTAATATAGTTATTTACAGTTCTATATTGGATGCTTTATGCAAAAACCATCGTGTTGACCAGGCAATTGCATTATCAGTGGACTGTGCCAAAGTGGAAGGCTAGAGGATGCGCAAAAAGTTTTTGAAGATGTTTTGGTCAAAGGCTATAATCTAGATGTCTATACATAGTGTTATGATCCAAGGGTTTTGTTACACGGGCTTGTTTGATGAAGTGTTGGCCTTGTTGTCAAAAATGGAAGACAATGGTTGCATTCCAAATGCTAAAATTTATGAACTAGTTATTCCTTCTCTCTTCGAAAAAGATGAAAATGACATGGCAGAGAAACTTCTTCGTGAAATGATTGCGAGAGGGCTACTGTAAAATTGAAACTAGGTAAGAGGTTTTTCTTTTTGTACACTGTTATTTTCAATTTATATTTCTGCATTATTGAATGATTTTATTTATGTACATTCCTCACCTAACAGGCAGAAGACTTTATTATTGCTGTTTCATGTGTTAAATGTGTATACCGAAACCTTTATAGATACTATTTATATTAAACTACCTAATTGAAGATGCCATTACTCAATTGGACGTGGTTTAGAATTTTCTGTCCATTTTGCTGGAAGGTATAGAAAGTTCGATTTTTATTCTGTCTATAAATTCACTTTATAGAACTTTCATATTCGAGATGAGACTATGAAGTTGTGGACACTCATTATCTGCAGATTTGGACATTAGTATGCCTTTCTACAGAATTTATCTGCAGATTTGGACATTAGTATGCCTTTCTACATAATTGGCGAGACTTTGAAGGATCCATAGGCTAATGGCCATGGAGGAGTTGCCTTAGCAATTGATTTGGTAGCAAGGATTTGGCAGCTTGTTATATGCCTAGTTAGGTGAAATTGAAACAGGCAGTAGCAACTTATTTTTATTATGCTACTATAAAAGGTAAATAGATGTAGCTTTGAACATTTCCCTCTCACCTGTCTCACTTGTGCTTGGTAGTGAGAAGAATACATGGCAGCCCAATCATGCAAAAATGAGATCCTGAGAAAGAATTCTCTTCAATTTTGGTGGAATAATAATAATGCATTTTGACAGTTTTACTCTTAGATGTACTTGATGTATGATTTCATAATATCGATTTTAATCTTGAAAAATTGTTTTGCTGTAAGTGGACACAGCTGATCCTTATTGCTTAGAATTATATTTTTTGTTCAAATCAATTATATTTTATAGGTATATTGGAAAATGAGAAATCATGCATATTCTTCTAAATTCCTGAGGTTGCAGTTTCTTCAATAACCTGTATTTTTTAATATATGAAGCAAAGGTGTCCATTAGATGAAATGTAGCCATTAATTGTCTATTAGTTGTTCTGATCAGACTCACGGACTGCAAGTGGACTGGGGATGAACTGTGCGACCAAGTCTTCCACCTGAACTGCACCTGCGAGTGCAGTGAAGATACTGTGTTATGAAATTTGAGTTTGATGTTTGATTACGTGTTCTTCCATTTGTTCAACTGAGTTCTTGATGTTGTTGATATTAATTATTATGAGTTTGGTTATCTTGCTGTGATTTTGTATTATGAGTTTGATGGGAGACCCTAAATTTGAAGGGGTGTGGCGAAGACAGATTGTTACAAAGTTTCAGAACAGAAGGACTGGCTTGAAGACCAAGCAGTTGGAGAAAGACTATTGTCATACCCCAAATTTGGACCATTTGAAATCTTTTTTGTCCACATTTTTTTTAATAGTTCAGATTCTCTTTTATTCGTTTTTTTACCTTTTAAAACTCGTGTTTTTCGTCATTAATCATTTAAAAACTTTCATCTTGCATTTAAGTCCTCGCTTGCATTTTTTACAACATTTAAAATCACTCCATTTGCATTTTTATAAACGCATTTTATAATCCTTTTAGTCATAACAGACAAGTCATTTTAAAATGGCTAATCGCATTTTAAAAGGCGTTTTTTTTATTAATCTTTTCAATCGAAATTTCGGCAGGGAGGATACTTTGAAGTACCTCATGTCAGATTCCGAAGGGACTTTTTTATTTTCTTTTTAGGCTAGTTTGTTTATTATTATTTATTCTTTTTTTATTTTTATTTTTTTTAGAAAAAAACAAAAAGAAGTCACTCACGTGACCTCTTTCTTTCTTTTCTTTTCTTTTTATTTTTTTTTTATTATTTTCTTATTTATTTTATTCATTTTGTTTTTTTATTTATCTATTTATCTTTTTGGTCAAATCTTTTTCTCCAAGTCTCAGCTGCAGGGGCATTTTGGTCATTTGTTTGTACCAGAGCCAAACCTAGTTTGTCACTATAAAAACACTGTCAATCATTGGGAAAGGGGGCAGAGAAAAAAATCACTGTTCACAGAAAAATCAGCAACCACACATTTTTTCCAATCAAGTCACAAACACAATTTCCTTCTCTCTCTCCTCTTTACCAGATCAAACACAAAAATCATAAGAACAAATATGAATATCACCAACATTCACCAACAACATTCATGAACATTTGTTAACATAAACAGCACAAATTCACAGCCAAAACCGAACCACAACAACACAATCCGAACCAAAACAGCAAGTACGAACCGGAAAAACAAGAAATCCGAACCGGAGCAAAAGGGAGGTACCGGAACCAGACCGGAGCAACGAACCGGAACCGAACCAGCGCCGGAGCTAGATTGAAGGTTCTGAAGTTTTCCGTCGTAACAGTGGTAACACGTTTTTCCTCCTCTCTCCTTCCGATCTGCTTGGTTTGTGTTCGTTTGAAAATGTTTTTGAAAAGTTTTGGTTGATGAAGATTTTTCTAGATCTAGTGTTTATGTGATTTGTTTTCAAAATTTCGAGTCCGGATTTGAATAGAGGAAGAAAAAGGAATTCCAAATATGTAAAAAATTTTTTGAAAAGGGTGAGTTTTGAAACTCCGGCGCGGTGGTGCCACCACCGGCCACCGCGCCGGAAAACTGCACTCGCCGGAGAAGACAAAAAAAGGGGCGCTGCATTTTTCTTTCTAGAGAGAAGGGAGAGCAAAAGTTTTAGAGAGAAGGAGGAAGGAGAAAATGAGGAAGAAAACCGGTCCCTATGCTTTATAACATGTGCAGACCGGTCTGGTTCATCTGAACCGGACCGGTCCATTTGATTCCTTTCTTCTTTCTTTCTAAGCCTTTAGATCCTTTCCTTTTTTTAATCTAACGGTCATGTATGTGCAATCCATGGTGACATTTAGTACACCTTCAGATCTAGACTGTTTGATTTTTAATCTAACGGTCAATGATGATTCTGTTTAGATCACATGTGTGTTCCTTGCTTGCAGTATTCCATGTTCTTTTTTATCCAACTGTTGGATCTTAGATCCTACGGCTGTGATGAATCCAGTGAATGAATCTGGACTATTGATTTAATCCAATGGTCCAGAATTAATCCTGCTGAGCCAATGTTTTATTATTTCTTATTTTTGTTTATCTTTATTTTTAAATACTGTTTTTTACACTTTTTGACATCTTTGTGTTTAGAAAAATTCTAAAAAAATATTTTTCTCACTATTTTAATTTTCTCTAATTTTAAAAGTCCATCCTAGTTATTTTTTTTAATTTTTCTTTGTTTATTTCTTATATGATGATCTTAATTATTTTTTGTCTTAATTCTTGCTTATTATTTCTTATGTCTCATTCATCATAATATTTCTTGTGATTACTAACTATTTAATTTCTTTTTGTCTTGAATCATAGCATGCACATTTAATTTTCCCATTATTTTATTTTGTCATTGACTTAGTATGTATAAATAGGGAATTGATGTAATTTTATTTCTTGCATTTTATTTTGGCATAAAGGCCTTAGGGTTGTATTTAGGAATTGATGTAATAATGTAGGTAACACAAGCACCGACACATGCACCGACACTACCACATTTTATTTACCGCTTTCCGTTAGTTTTTACGACGTTACGTTAGTTTTCACCGTTAGTTTAGAAAAATCATTTTCTCAAAAAGTCAAATATGCAAAACTTCAAAAATCATTTTCTTAATAACTTTTTTTCCTTTATTTTCTTAATCAAATTCTCAATCAATTTTAATTCAACTTCAATCATTTTCAAAATTTAAAATCAATCAACCTCACTTGTTTTCTTTATCTCATGCCTTGAGGCCTCTTTCTCTTCTTAAAACCCATTTTCGAAAAAACCTTAAAATCAACCTAACCCACCAAAGAAATTCTTGAGTGGAACTACGTCGGTTTTGATCCCTTTCCCAAAAAGGGTACGTAGGCAGAGGACTCGTCCTTCCAAATCAAATAAAAATAACCAAAAACATACTTCTTCTCCCTCCATACTTTCACTTAGACATTAGGCAATATATTTTTCAAATAAACAAGTAGCTTAGCACAAGATAATCTAGGTAAGAGGTTCCTATGGAATACCATAGTCGTTTAGGGTGCTTAACACCTTCCCTATTCGAAACCAACCCCCGAATCCAAAGTCTCGATAAGGGTTTTTACTCATTTTTTCCCTTCCCAAGAATAAAAATCGAGAGTTCAAAGATTGACGATTCAAATCAATTAATGGTTTGACATCCGAAAATCGCGAGCACAGAAATGGCGACTTCACTGGGGATTTAGATCCTACGCGGGTTAAACCCACCTTACTTTCTTTATTTTGTGCTTTATTATTTGTTTATGCTTTGTAAATATTTTGTTTACATGTTTACTTTATTACGTGAGTGGTGAGATAAGCTCTACACCCGAGCTTGAGGGAAACTTAAGATAGGACGGCGGTATAATCATAGTTCCATGCCAAGAGTACTCTTCGGTATTGGCACATGTGATAACCCCACTCAACGGAGGGATCTTGGAAGTATATGTCGTCAACGTGAGTACTCATGTTTGGCATGCTATTTTCAAGTGACCTTTGAAGTTGAGGACCTTTAGTCACCTTTAACCCCTCTTGGCCTTTTAGGACGTAGTGCGGTGGCTAATCGAGAGTACTCTTGAATTAGTTGATACGCGATACTACACCCAAACGAGACTTTCCGACGAATATAATTGGAATGGGAGTACTCCTGTCACCCGATAAAT
Source organism: Medicago truncatula (assembly GCF_003473485.1). Lineage (NCBI taxonomy): Eukaryota > Viridiplantae > Streptophyta > Magnoliopsida > Fabales > Fabaceae > Medicago > Medicago truncatula. The sequence continues at coordinate 38,392,997 of NC_053047.1, read as the reverse complement.
ATTCGGAAGTGGTTAAAGACTTTGGGAATTTGGTAGAACCCGTGATACAGGTACATTTGAAACCATAGTCCTTACCAAATGGCGTTGTTACCATTGACTCCAACATTGTGGAACTTACCCTCACCATGTATTCTATCCACTTAGCATAATCATGCATACATGCATTCATTCATAAACAACTTTTTCCATAAAAAAAAAAAAAAAAAAAAAAAAAAATTGAAAAAATTGAAGGACTTAGACAAGTTTTTGTAAACATTGATATGGACCTTGTAAGAATGAACACCAAGAAATACAACTTCCAAAATCTTAACTAAGCTTTTAGCTTATGTTAAAGAACTTCTTCCTTGGTTTCGTTCTTACCTTTTGAAAAAGAAACCTATTGTAAATATCTTGACAATTTTCAAATGAAACCATGTTCCTCTGCCATGTTTACATTTCACTTTAACAAGTCCTTCAAAAAAAAAAAAAAAATCTATTTTTGCATAAGCATATCATGCATCATTTTGCATTCATAGTCTCTAGTCTGTATCTCACACTGTGTCTTCTCCATAAAAGGGTCAATTCATTAGTAAAGTGGTCAGATGTCTTCATCCAAGTTCGGCTCACATATGCAGACACTCGTGCAAACACAAAAGATGGATCAACTTGAGCAAGAGGTCCACGAGCTTCGTGGAGAAATAACAACACTTCGGGCTGAGGTAGAGAAGTTAACTAGCCTTGTATCTTCATTGATGGCTACAAAGGATCCACCGCTTGTCCAACAAAGGCCTCAGGCACTATGTCAGCCAATATGCATGAAACGGTCTCGACAACAGGGTTCTCAGCGGTTTATCCCTCAAAATCAGTCTCCTCAACCGCTTATACCTCAAAATCAGGCCCAAAAAGCATCGCAGTGTGACCCGTTTCCTATGAAATATGCGGATTTGCTTCCCATTTTGCTGAAGACGAACCTTGTTCAAACCCCGTCACCTCCTCATGTGCCAAATACGCTGCCTCCCGGGTATCGTCCTGACCGCAATCGTGCCTTCCATCAAGGGGCACGAGATTATGACACTAAGCAGTATTATCCTTTGAAGGAAAAAGTTCAGAAGTTGATTGAAGACCCAGATATAAAAGTGCTACTTCAACAACAACATCTGGCTTCTCACTCTGTTGCTGCTGTTACACCCATCACCAATGTTCAAGATCCGGGTTATCAACCCCAGTTTCAACCAAGCCAACAACAATATCTGGCTCCTCTCTCTGTTTCTGCTGTTATGCCCATCATGAACGCGGTCCAAGATCTGGGTTATCAGTCCCAATCTCAACAATATCAACAACAACCTCGACTACAGGCTCCAAGAATAAAATTTGATCCAATTCCAATTAAATATGCAAAGTTGCTTCCCTATTTGCTTGAGAGGAACCTTGTCCAAACCAGGCCACCTCCTCCGATACCGAAAATATTGCCGGCTCGATGGAGACCTGATCTCTTTTGTGTTTTCCATCAAGGGGCACAAGGTCATGATGTCGAGCGCTGTTTTTCTTTGAAGATTGCGGTCCAGAAACTGATTGAAGACGATCTCATACCTTTCGAAGAGTTTGGATCTGAATGTGCAAGTTAATCCTCTATCGGATCTTTGGACCTTGTGGTGGCATGTGGAGTGTTTAGTTGCAATTTGGTATTTGTTGACGTTTATTTCTACTACTCCTTTGTTCAATTAGTATGTTTGTTTGTTGCTTTATGTTTTTCAAAAAAAATCCTTTCGTCCCACCCGAGGCGAGAGTGAATTTGTTTAGGGATTTTTGCTTTATGTATTTTCATCATTAGTGAAAGGTCGTCTTGATCCCGACTTTGTTTTATTTTGTGCTTTTTCTGGAAAAATGGTAATACAAAAAAAAACCAAAAAAAAAGCTGTTTCTTTAATCATTTCCACATATCTGCATAATCATAATGTTTATGTCAATAATCAAATCATGCATTAATAAACCCGTTGAACACTTAAACCATGTACTCTCTCTCGACTTTGAGTTCCTTGTATCCGAGGTTGAAGAAGAGGATGATGAAGAAGATTCCACTGATATTTCTCGCCTACTGGGGCATCTTGGCCGTCGAAGCTGCAAATATCAAAAGAGATTGTCTAGAAGAGGACTTTCATGTACAAAGACTGGCACGAGATGCCACCATTTTCCTTGCAAGGATATTGTACTTCAAATGAACATTTCAGCAGGGGCAACCCCCCCTCCATCCCTCAGTCTACAACATAAAGGCAATGCCTCACATGAAGGTCAAAGTCCCGTCAACGGGAGTTCCAATGAAAGCTAAGCTTGATTGAATTTAAAAGTGTCACTGCCGTATGGCGTGAAAAGTTGTATCAAAAGCATGAAGCAAGTTTTCAATAAGAGAAGGCTCGTCCCCATGAATGTCAAGAGAGTGGCCTTGTGCTCAATAGTTATACTATCTGATTTAACCAATTTCCAGGGGCAATGAATGCCTAATACAAAGAATGAGGGTAAACTGGTATGTCCTGTGAATACCGATGCAGTCAAGAAATACTCTGTTAAAAGGAAAAAGTTCGATAAGTCGCAAACTTGAAAAGGCGGCTTAGGCAAAAAAGAGCGTCTCGATGGACTGAAAACCCAAAAGGGCGGTCCATGCAAAAGTTAGAGACATATAAAAAAAAATATATAAAAAAATGATTATCCTGATAGGTTGAAACCCGCAAGGGCGATCTATGCAAAAGTTAAGGATCATGACAAAGTAACTGCATCTGGTCGAACATGACTCATATGGGGCATTTCAGCCGTCAAAAGACCTCCGACTCATGGCAAGGTAATTGCATCAAATCAGATATGATTCATCTGGGGCATCTTAGCTGTTAAAGGGCTTCCGATCCGAAGCGTCTGCAAATCAAAGACTCAAAACAGTGGAATTAAAAGTTGGTAGAGGAAACAGTGGTTATTGTGTTCAACGTACCTTTTCCATATAATCACCATTTTTCCAAACTTTTAAAATCTGTGGAACCATGTCTTTGGCAGGCCACCATTCCATTTACATTAACTTGAGCTTGTGCCCATTTATTTAAAATTCTCATTTATTATGTTTGCAAACTTTTCTTCTATTTTTGATGTTAATACCTAAAGCAAAAAAAAAAATCTTTTAAAAGAAAACTTTTATCATGTCTTCTGAAAAGCATAAACAACAAGTACATCTTCTTTGAACTTAGGAGCAGGTGAAACATACATCAACATCCGTCTCAAGGACAATTAAACTCTGCAAGGTTGGCATGACCAAAGGCCGAGAGATGACCTCTGTCCAAAAAAAAAAAAAAACTCATTAAGTCGAAAACCCGAAAGGGCGGCTTAAGCAAAAAATGAGCGTCCCGGTGGACTGAAAACCCGAAAGGGCGGTCCAGGCAAAAATTAGGGGCATACAAGCAAAAAGAGTATATTCCCGGTGGATTGAAAACCCGAAAGGGCGGTCCAGGCAAAAGTTAGGGATTCAAAAAAATATAAAAGAAAAAGACAGAGACATCACAGTGCAAGAGGGTCAAATCGAAGAATGCACTCGGTATTGGTTTACAAATGGCAACTTCTGCCTATGGCTTGATGTATGGCGACTTCTGCCAAAACATGGATTGGTACCTCTCTAGTGGTTTGATTAAAGGCGATTTCTGCATGTGGGTTGATTAATGGCAACTTCTGCTTGTGGTTTGATTATGGGGCTTTCTCCCTTCAGTGGTCTGATTAATGGTTTGTTTCCCCTACCAGTGGTTTGATATCGTGCTTTATCCCCAACATTAATTTGATTCATCGTCAGTGATTTTATTTCCAATGAAGATTGCTGAGTGTTTGTACTGCGATGTCATTCAACCTCCTATCTTACCTATCCAGTCTTGTTTGTCAGTTTCACCTGTTAGATACAGTCATACGGTCCTACAAGTTTCATGCGTATATTCATACATTCATTCATATACATATACATGCATATAACTTTCATGCACATTTAACATGCATGCAAATATCATTTATACATAAATTGCATTACCATCCAGTGTCTTATTTCAATTGTATCTCATTAAAAGTGTCATCACCAGTGTGGCTGATCCAGAGATGTCACCAATCCACAATATTTCAAATGGCACGTTCTTCATCGAACAGTTTGGGAATCCATTTTACCTCGCTTCCTCAGTATTTCAAACGACACGTTCTCCATCGAACAGTTTGAAAATACAGAAGTATGTGTCAACAGTTGGTCCGAAACTAGCAGGAGCAGTAGTCATTGCAAAAAAAAAAAAAAAAAAAAAAAAAAAAAAAGAAAAAAAAGAAAAATGTCTCCCCGGTGGATTGAAAATCCGAAAGGACGATCCAGGCAAAAGTTAGGGATTTCAAAAATATATACAAAAAGCAATGACTATTCAGACAAGACAATACGGTGTTGCATTGGTAAAATGGCGACTTCTTCCCCGGTTTGTGAGGACTTACCCCAGCAGTATGTTTAAGGGCTGTACCCTAACAATGGTTGATTCATTCCCCGTGGCTTTATCCCCAATGAAAGTTTCGAGCGTTCGCACAGTGATGCCGGACTATTCTCCTTGTAGACCTGCCCAATCCCGCCTCAACAGTCTTACCATTATGCCGTCATATGAGTCTCATACATACTCATTCATTCATGCATACATAGCACGCATATAAATATAATTCATACATAGTTGCATTTTTACCCATTGACTTATTTCAATATCCTTAGATATCACCCCCAGTGTGTCTAACTCCAAAATGTCATCAAATCAAACATGTGGCAGGTCTCATCAGTAATCAGTCTATACATTTCCCCTTTGTCTTCAGACAAATTCCTTGTTCCCCTCAACTTTATCTTTATCAAGTCACTCCCCTAATACCAAGCTACATTGTCTTTACTTTCGCCACTCGTCGGCAAATCATGTCTTTATTTTCGCCACTTGTCGGCCCAATCATGTCTTTACTTTCGCCACTTGTCGGCTCAATCATGTCTTTACTTTCGCCACTTGTCGGCCAATCATGTCTTTACTTTCGCCACTCGTCGGCTAAATCAGGTCTTTACTTTCGCCACTCGTCGGCTAAATCATGTCTTTACTTTCGCCACTTGTCGGCCCAATCATGTCTTTACTTTCGCCACTTGTCGGCCAATCATGTCTTTACATTCGCCACTTGTCGGCTAAATCATGTCTTTACTTTCGCCACTCGTCGGCTAAATCATGTCTTTACTTTCGCCACTGGTCGGCTAAATCATGTCTTTACTTTCGCCACTCGTCGGCTAAATCATGTCTTTACATTCGCTACTCGTCGGCAAATCACGCCTTTATTTTCGCCACTCGTCGGCCAATCATGTCTTTACTTTCGCCTTGAAACAATGTCATTTATACTTACCTATCATTTCCTTCCCCAGTGATACCTATCCATTTGTCTCCCAGTCAGTCTTTGCATCATCTTTACCTTCATGCTTACATCATATTCAGTCATATTATCACATTCATCAGCATCACATCCCTGGCATTTCAAACGGTCCAAAATTGGCGTTTTTTATATATTTAAGTCTCCTCGACCCTTTGGTTTAAAAGGTCCCCTTTTAAACCCTTCGTGACGAAGAAACTTAAATAGGGGCATCTGTCATACCCCAAATTTGGACCATTTGAAATCTTTTTTGTCCACATTTTTTTTAATAGTTCAGATTCTCTTTTATTCGTTTTTTTACCTTTTAAAACTCGTGTTTTTCGTCATTAATCATTTAAAAACTTTCATCTTGCATTTAAGTCCTCGCTTGCATTTTTTACAACATTTAAAATCACTCCATTTGCATTTTTATAAACGCATTTTATAATCCTTTTAGTCATAACAGACAAGTCATTTTAAAATGGCTAATCGCATTTTAAAAGGCGTTTTTTTTATTAATCTTTTCAATCGAAATTTCGGCAGGGAGGATACTTTGAAGTACCTCATGTCAGATTCCGAAGGGACTTTTTTATTTTCTTTTTAGGCTAGTTTGTTTATTATTATTTATTCTTTTTTTATTTTTATTTTTTTTAGAAAAAAACAAAAAGAAGTCACTCACGTGACCTCTTTCTTTCTTTTCTTTTCTTTTTATTTTTTTTTTATTATTTTCTTATTTATTTTATTCATTTTGTTTTTTTATTTATCTATTTATCTTTTTGGTCAAATCTTTTTCTCCAAGTCTCAGCTGCAGGGGCATTTTGGTCATTTGTTTGTACCAGAGCCAAACCTAGTTTGTCACTATAAAAACACTGTCAATCATTGGGAAAGGGGGCAGAGAAAAAAATCACTGTTCACAGAAAAATCAGCAACCACACATTTTTTCCAATCAAGTCACAAACACAATTTCCTTCTCTCTCTCCTCTTTACCAGATCAAACACAAAAATCATAAGAACAAATATGAATATCACCAACATTCACCAACAACATTCATGAACATTTGTTAACATAAACAGCACAAATTCACAGCCAAAACCGAACCACAACAACACAATCCGAACCAAAACAGCAAGTACGAACCGGAAAAACAAGAAATCCGAACCGGAGCAAAAGGGAGGTACCGGAACCAGACCGGAGCAACGAACCGGAACCGAACCAGCGCCGGAGCTAGATTGAAGGTTCTGAAGTTTTCCGTCGTAACAGTGGTAACACGTTTTTCCTCCTCTCTCCTTCCGATCTGCTTGGTTTGTGTTCGTTTGAAAATGTTTTTGAAAAGTTTTGGTTGATGAAGATTTTTCTAGATCTAGTGTTTATGTGATTTGTTTTCAAAATTTCGAGTCCGGATTTGAATAGAGGAAGAAAAAGGAATTCCAAATATGTAAAAAATTTTTTGAAAAGGGTGAGTTTTGAAACTCCGGCGCGGTGGTGCCACCACCGGCCACCGCGCCGGAAAACTGCACTCGCCGGAGAAGACAAAAAAAGGGGCGCTGCATTTTTCTTTCTAGAGAGAAGGGAGAGCAAAAGTTTTAGAGAGAAGGAGGAAGGAGAAAATGAGGAAGAAAACCGGTCCCTATGCTTTATAACATGTGCAGACCGGTCTGGTTCATCTGAACCGGACCGGTCCATTTGATTCCTTTCTTCTTTCTTTCTAAGCCTTTAGATCCTTTCCTTTTTTTAATCTAACGGTCATGTATGTGCAATCCATGGTGACATTTAGTACACCTTCAGATCTAGACTGTTTGATTTTTAATCTAACGGTCAATGATGATTCTGTTTAGATCACATGTGTGTTCCTTGCTTGCAGTATTCCATGTTCTTTTTTATCCAACTGTTGGATCTTAGATCCTACGGCTGTGATGAATCCAGTGAATGAATCTGGACTATTGATTTAATCCAATGGTCCAGAATTAATCCTGCTGAGCCAATGTTTTATTATTTCTTATTTTTGTTTATCTTTATTTTTAAATACTGTTTTTTACACTTTTTGACATCTTTGTGTTTAGAAAAATTCTAAAAAAATATTTTTCTCACTATTTTAATTTTCTCTAATTTTAAAAGTCCATCCTAGTTATTTTTTTTAATTTTTCTTTGTTTATTTCTTATATGATGATCTTAATTATTTTTTGTCTTAATTCTTGCTTATTATTTCTTATGTCTCATTCATCATAATATTTCTTGTGATTACTAACTATTTAATTTCTTTTTGTCTTGAATCATAGCATGCACATTTAATTTTCCCATTATTTTATTTTGTCATTGACTTAGTATGTATAAATAGGGAATTGATGTAATTTTATTTCTTGCATTTTATTTTGGCATAAAGGCCTTAGGGTTGTATTTAGGAATTGATGTAATAATGTAGGTAACACAAGCACCGACACATGCACCGACACTACCACATTTTATTTACCGCTTTCCGTTAGTTTTTACGACGTTACGTTAGTTTTCACCGTTAGTTTAGAAAAATCATTTTCTCAAAAAGTCAAATATGCAAAACTTCAAAAATCATTTTCTTAATAACTTTTTTTCCTTTATTTTCTTAATCAAATTCTCAATCAATTTTAATTCAACTTCAATCATTTTCAAAATTTAAAATCAATCAACCTCACTTGTTTTCTTTATCTCATGCCTTGAGGCCTCTTTCTCTTCTTAAAACCCATTTTCGAAAAAACCTTAAAATCAACCTAACCCACCAAAGAAATTCTTGAGTGGAACTACGTCGGTTTTGATCCCTTTCCCAAAAAGGGTACGTAGGCAGAGGACTCGTCCTTCCAAATCAAATAAAAATAACCAAAAACATACTTCTTCTCCCTCCATACTTTCACTTAGACATTAGGCAATATATTTTTCAAATAAACAAGTAGCTTAGCACAAGATAATCTAGGTAAGAGGTTCCTATGGAATACCATAGTCGTTTAGGGTGCTTAACACCTTCCCTATTCGAAACCAACCCCCGAATCCAAAGTCTCGATAAGGGTTTTTACTCATTTTTTCCCTTCCCAAGAATAAAAATCGAGAGTTCAAAGATTGACGATTCAAATCAATTAATGGTTTGACATCCGAAAATCGCGAGCACAACTATTATGATCCAATTGGATGCTGCTAAAAATATTTGTTCTCTTTTATGGATACTGCTAAAAAATATTCGTTCTCTATTATATAAACTTTTTCGAAGTTTGTTGTTAGGGGAATTGTTCTTATACTAAATTGATGAACAATTGGAATGAAGAGATGTTCAAGTTGTGCGATATGCAATTGTTTTGATTCATTACAACAAAACTAGAAAAACTTGTTATTATTGGTATTCTTTTATTTGCTAATTTTGCTGATGTCGATGTTTTCAGAAATTGGCACTGAAATGTAGAGAACCATCTGAATGTACCAACCTTAGTAAAGAAACATAGGGATCTAGAAGCAACGGGCATTCACATGGTCAAAGAAGAAAGCTTAAGCGATGCATTTTGTGGCATTGATGATCAATCTGGGCTGTGAGCATGGTTGGAGAAGCAACACTTCAATTCAACAAATATTTGGCTATTTGAGCTTAAGTTAACGGCTATAAAACATTTCCGTTTTTCATAAGGATACGTTTGCAATTTCAATACATATAGGGACTATAGTGGCAGCGTCTCACAGATTCAATGACCAAAATGGATATGTTATGTAGAATTTTAAAGAATATGTCAAAGTTATTCTTTTTATCAAGTTATGCTTTGGTGTATCTTATTTGAACATAAATAAAAACCTTAAATAAATAAATAATTAATTGAGCTCAAGGGATCAATGAGTTTCAGTTAAGGACAAACAAATCGTTCAGGAGAGACTAAGTTTGAATTATGGTTGTAACAGGACCATAATTTACTTACCTCGTGACCAAATTCATGATTACAAGAACTTCCGCTAAAAATTAGTGGTTTAAAACAAACAAAATATATACTTCATAAAACTCAATGAATATGCATAGAAAAATTGAAATTCTAATCGGCCTTTTTCTCAACTATGCTTCACATAGGACGTGCAATATGACCCTACGAGGTTGGGGAAATGAGGTGGGATATCTGTATGTGTTGCTGCTTCACTAGCACATCTGAAACATTTCCAAAGCAGAGTAAATTGAATTGGCAAATCTTCCCATATGAGCAACTTAGAAAAGCCACAAATTATTTTGATGAAGCTCACATTCTTGATAAGAAAGGCTCGCCCACTGTATATTATGGTAAGAAGTGTTTTACCTGATAAAAAACTTTGAGTGAATAGAAAATTTAGTCTCTGAGTTTGTAACTATCGTTCAATTTAGTTCCGGAATTTGTTCTTCATTGATAAGTTTCATCTCTCCGTTAACTTCAAACGTTATCTATGATGACGTGAAATGTTAATAATCATATGGCAGTCGACGTGGGTTTTAAATCACCTTTATATTGAATCTTTAGAGTATTGATAGAAAATGTTGAGGTATTTGATTGGAATCATGTGTATGTTTGAAATCATTAGCCAATTGTTGTAGCTTGCTAGGTGTGTTTAAGAGAAAGTGTGTGTATAATGTTTACAATTTAAGCCCTTGTATATGCGGAAATTGTTTGAAACCGACATGTACTGCCACAACATTGTTTAACGTTGCAAGTCATCACAAGTAACATTTGAAGTTAAAGGAGGGATGAAGCTGACTGACACAGAGCAAATTCAGGTGACTGATGGTTATTATTATTATTATTTGCTCTTATACTCTAGTTTGATTAGGAAAACTAAAGAATGGTTGTGAGATTAGAGTCCATTACTTTACTGAAGACAAGTACACCATATTGAAACAGTTCAACAATGAAACTGCATTCCTAAATTACACGGGACACAAACCATGCTACAATTTATCGATGAACCACTCATCAAAAGGAATGCTTGCTAGTACATGAGTACCTGTCCAATGGTACTCTCGCTGCTCATATTCAAGGCCAAACACCATTAACTTGGCTTAACCGATTGGATTTTGATATTGTTAAAGCAAATGCATTGGACTATATCGACTATAATGGCATTATCCACCGTAATGTAAAGTCTCACAATATTTTCCTTGACAAAAACTTTTGTGCTAAGGTTGGTAACTTTCATTTGTCAGGGAAACTTGATGTTGGAGGAACCAATGTAAACTTTCATTTTTCAAAACTAGAGTTAATGATATGCCTTGAGCATTATTAACTAGCTAGTTGCTTCCACATAATTTCTAACATAGAGTTTACATGACTTTATAACATAGAATTTACACAACCAATTACTCATGATCATATAGAGTTTACATCCAATATAAAACAATTTGAGACACTGAAAGCGACATACTTCTCAAGATGATTAAAAGGGCTGAGATGATCTCTCTACTCTGATAAAAAAGTATACAACAATTATACATATTCTCAAATTTAAGAAGTGCAAGACTCTGATACTGATCTAGTAGGAGACGAAAGCAATGGTTTTGGTGGTATTTCCAACGAATTAATGTCAACTTCTAACATTTCAACTACTTTACTCATTGTAGGTCTGCCATTAGGAAATGTTTGAATACACCACAAACTCACAATGGTCATCCTCTTTGCAATCTCATCTTCTTCCGTATCCATTACCCCATCAGGTCTCAAATAACTACCAAGTTCAAGCCTATTGTATACCCAATGAGGAAAGTATATCTCACTTGTGTGACTTGCATCCGCATTAATATTTTTCCGTCCACCCACCATTTCTAACAACATCATTCCATAACTATAAACATCAGACTTGTGTGAAACTCCTCCAAAATGTCTATTCCACACTTCTGGAGCTACATACCCCATTGTCCCTCTTTGATCCGACATCGAAACAATGCTGTCTTTCTTCAGGCAAAGCTTTGCCAGTCCAAAATCTGAGATCTTTGGACAAAAATTCTCATCTAAAAGAATGTTATGTGGTTTTATGTCAAAATGTAAAATTCGAGTGGCACATCCTCTATGCAAATATTCTAGCCCACGGGCTATCCCTTTCGCAATTTGATGCATATTATCCCAACTTAAAGATGCAATCGTTTCAGGTTCCTTATTGTATATAAATTTGTCAAGGGAACCATTAGACATAAATTCATATATGAGAGCTTTATTACAACCTTCAAAACAAAATCCAAGAAGGTTAACAACATTAACATGTGAGGTTCTAGTAATACTAGCAACCTCATTAATAAAGTCTTCACCATTTCCTTTTGATGCATTTAATATCTTCACTGCTACAAGAGAACCATTGAATAACTTTCCTTTGTACACCGCACCAAAACCCCCTTGACCAACTTTAATTTTGAATGAGTTTGTAATTTTCTTTATTTCTGAAAACTTATATCTTTTTTGCAATAGAACTCCATGGTCTTTTAAAAATGCTTCAATGTTTATATCATTCTTTGTCTTAAACCAAAATTTTACTAGTATCGATGACTTGCCTCTATAACAACAGATTATGATGCACATCAGCAATGCTACCATTGCTGCACTTCCAACACCTGCTGTTAGAATAAGAATTATCTTATTAAGTGCTGATGGAAGAAACAAAGCTATAATTGCTAGTTTACAGAACACAAAAAATGAACTTTGGCAAAAGGATATGGGTACCAAGTCACAACATGAAGTTGCATGGTCTAAAGTTAGTGTTGCAATTTTGTTTAAGCCTTGTATTGGCATTTTGAGTATCCTGAGTTGAACTGCTGATTCTGTTAAAACAAAATAGAGATCTGCTTTTTTTTTTTATTAAGTTCATTTCTCTTATTTATTTATAGGAAATGGACACGTGTTAAGAAGTTCTAATTTTTTTATTTTAAATGGTGCATGCAACATCCTTAAAACTTTAGAAAGTTCGATTTATTACCAATGACGAATTTCCTCTTCCAATTCCATTGTCCTGCAACAATTAGTCGTGAAAGAAAAGACCAGTTAGCATTGTTCTAATTCAAGGAGAATATTCTACTTGTGTATAATAAACATAAACATGTACACATATGCATTTTCACCAAAGGCCTAGCAGAGAAAGCAAGCAATAGCAGATACAGCATATGGCTTAATGTACCAAAAATAAACACTAATACTCGCTAACAGTATGGCTTAATGTAATATAATATAAATTCATGTTTATTTATTTTTCAATAACAACAATAATTTAACAAATATAATATAAATCCTTATCTTTTATGTCTCTACAAGTGGAATAATCATCGATAACTAGTTGAGATGTATGTGGAAAAAGAGTGGTAGTTATTATTACTAAGAAGAAAGAGATGTGTGTAATATTGATGAGCATAGGGATGTGATTTTCCATTATGTTGAGAACAAGGAAGAAAAGAAGAGGATGAGGTTATGTTTAGAGACAAAATTTAGTTCATAATGTTTGAGTTGAGTTATGGTTCTCATGTTCAGCAAAAATGATTTTCATGCCCATAGAGTCAACTCAAAAGTCACCCACGAAATTTCCACTCTCTTTCCTTAAGGTACACATCGTATTCAAATTGAAACTTATCGACAATTTATTAGATTTACAATAGAATTTATTCGTAGTTTTTCAATAGAGAAATTTTGAACTTCTACTGAAGTTACCATAAGTGTAGCTGGAACAATCAAATGCGTTTCTCTAAGTTGGTTCCATAAACATTTTTGGATCCCAAACTAAATTCCAAAAAATGAAAATGTTAGAGTGGATTTGTCTAACCAACTTAATTAAACTTTGATTTAACAAGTGTTGATCATATACATGTTTATGTACAGAATACTTATAATTAACTCATAAATGTTAATAAATTGTTTGCAAATAAGTTCCAGACGTATAAACTATTGAAATCAGCCAAAAACAACTGATAAAAATGTGATAAACTCTAGTAAATTTTTGTAAGATAGGTTCAGATAAACACTAAATATGATTATTCGGCTGAAGAACCTAATAGAACATAAAGAGAAGGAAGAATACATACCCGAATCATTACTAGACTCTTTTGAATTTGGACCCCCTGCCGGTGTTAGTCCATTTAATGGTATTTGTCCATCATATGGTATTTGTCCATTTGATGGTGCTGCTAGAGGTGGTGGTATCACGGATTTAAATGATCGGGTTCTTTTGCAACCGGGATCATCCGGCAAAACTATAGTTGTTAAATTTGGGCGGCAAAATCCGCAATCACCGTATGATTGTTGATTAGGACATAGACACAAAACCACATTCTCAGTTGTATTATATCCACATCTCCCTCCAGATTTCATGCAACCATCACATATGTCTTCTTCCACGCCACTCCACTTAACCTCAAATCCTTCGTCTAAAACATTTGCCACAGAATCCGAGTCTTCTAGGAAGGAACTGTTTAGGCCAGGAATTGTAATATTATTCTTACACCCCAAATCAATGAAATCAGCCACTTTCGCACTCGACATTAAGTATGCATCACGAGGTTTATCCTCTATGAGGCAAGAAATAAATTGAGAAACTTCTGAACCCAAAGAAGACGAGTATGGATCGGGAAGAGAACCACACTCATATAATAGCGTATACTTCTCATAATTGGAAGTGTAATTGAAGAATTCCGAATCTAGGGTTACATTGATATATTTCTTGGGACAAGAAGCAATAGTAGCAGAATCATAACTCCATAAATCCAACCTTGCAATCCTCAAAACTTGTGAAGTTTGATTTATATCAATGATGTGAAACTTTTGTGACTTAATTTCAATAGTCAAGTTGCCATGTTCACAATCAAGTTTGAAGTTTGGATGACCACAATAATTTTGTTGGTTGTTAATACTCCAAAATGGGTAACTAATATTGGTGAAATTTCCACAACTAAAAGGTGCACAAGATTTGAAGCTTTCAACATCACTAGTGACATGTATTGGAATTAAGAAGAGTGAGAGTAAGAGACAGATGTTGATGATGAAGGAAAAAGGCAAAAGATGATGAGGGGAGGGCATTTGTGGATGTGACATGAAAATTGAAAAGCATCTAATTATAGAATTCTATGAGAGTCTAACTAGAAGATGAAATGATGTTAGCCCTTCTTAGGGAGGCAAATGATCAAGTTTGAACTAAGAAGAAATGAAGACTAAAGGAAGAGAAAATGTATTAGTGATGCAGGGAAAATGAAGTAGAAGAAGAACTAGGAGGTAAGGTAAGAAAAGGTGCTACCACATTCTATGTGTAAAGGTCAAAACCGAATGGAGTATGACTTGTTTGGTATCTTTGTAAAATTGGTGTTGACTTTTAAGATGGACAAAAAATTGGGTGGTTTTAGTATTAAAATGTAGTTTTCCTTTTCTTTCTAGCTTCTTATTAACACACCCTCCAAACTTCCTTTTATATAACTTTGGCAATTCCTTTGTTATTACTTTATTAATCCATTTTCTCTTAGTGCTGCTACAATTCAGCTTAACTTAGTTTGTCTTAATATCATAAAATAGAATTGGAAAAATACTATAGACCAAGAAAAAAATAGAATAGGAAAAATACTAGTCATAGAACACCCAGGCAAATTTGAATGAGTCTTTTGGTAATTACATAAGAAATTGCTTAAGCATCAAATCGAATATTAATAGTTTTTTTCCTTGTTGACCAAATCAAATTGGAATATTTCTTTTTGACTAAATATTGGAATATTTTTAGCTGCCAACTAATTTTATTATTCACGGTGTAGAGATTTATTGTTTAGAAATTCCGCTTTGTAGTGTCTTATGTTCGGAGGCAAGTAAATAGGGTCACTCACAATATAGCTAGAGCATCCTATTCTCAAACTAGCCCCATATTTTCTATAATGTACCACTTACTTTGTATTCTCTGATTATGACTGAAATGCATTAACTTTCCTTTGCTAAAAAAAAAAACTAATTTTTATTATTATTTTGAGATGACCAACTAATTTTATATTGGAAAAGTCTAACTATTTTCATTCTCTGTTCTCACACGCATATTTTATGAGCTAGGCTCTTTTTTTTTTTTTTTGGTTGTTTCCTCCGATGGAGTTAATCTATTTGAGAAACTTTCTGCTACTAAACACGAACTCAATTTACATGTAGTGTCAAAACTGTTCGAGGGATGGATAGCTCACTTGTTTAATGTTTAACTAAAAGATTAAAAGAATTTAAAAGTTGATGGTATATAGTTTGAATATGCATTAACGCAAGAAAGTGCGGGAGTGTTGTGATATTTTAACTAATATTGTTTTGCAGTCTAATTATTTTGACAGGTAAATTTGACACTTACATGCGTCCAGCAAATATAATGTCACAAGTTCTTATAATCATTTGTTGTCATCAGTCAACAACAACTTGACAACTACTCACATAACAGAAATTTGGAATAAAGAAGTGCCCCTAAAAGTTAGTCTTTTTGCTTGGCGTTTACAACGAAATGCTCTATTATGCGTGAGTGAATGCGGCATGTTGGAAGATGCATAGCACTTATTCCTCTCTTGTGATTTTTTTGGTAAACTTTGGTATCATATTTCTCACTAGCTTAGTTTCGACATAGTGCATCCTAAACATGTGTCGGATCATTTATATCAATTTGGCACCTTAGGCGGGTTCTCCAAAAGCAACCTGTGAGAGTTAACTTAAAATCAGAAATCTGGAGTATCGTGCCACGATGGAGAAGCATCGCGCCACGATGGTTGAAGCAAGATTCCTTGGAAGACATTGGAAATTTCGTGCCACGATGAAGCCTCATCGCGCCACGATGGTCGCGCTGAAGATAAAAATAAAACGTATTTTCAGTTAGATTTGTTTCAGTTTTTTAAGGGTTTACTTTCCACTATAAATACAGCCTTGTATCAGATGATAAAAGTGTGTAGAAAAACAAGGTTTAGACCAACATACAAACTAGGGTTTATAGAGAATCTCTCTTGGCAACAACTCTAGGGCTGGGATTGTTTTGATTCACCTTGAACAAAACACTATTAGGATTGAGTCTCTTGGTCACGGGAAGAGGCTGAGACTTGGGTAGAATTAGGTTTGAAGACTGATTCTTGAAACTCATTATCTCTTTGTAAAGAAACTCATTCATTATAGTGGATCGGAGAGCTGCTCTCTCCCCCAGACTAGGTCATCATTAGACCGAACTGGGTAAACAAATATCTTGTGTTCTCTCTCTCTCTCTCTCTCTCTCTCTCTCTCTCTCTCTCTCTTTTATCTCTTGCTGTTTTTGTTTGGATTATTTGCTACCCACTTGATTTGATTACTTGGTATTAATTTGCTCCACGCATCAAGTTTTATTGGTGTGGTTTCCTCGTCGAATTCACAACACAACCGCTCAGCTTTTAACCTCATATGTGTGGGTGATTTGGGCTGGAAGAAATGCCCAGATTTTTCTCCAAAAAGAAACCTCGTTTCATCAATTACTAGATAAAATTAAACTTCAATCATATTGGTGGCTGAAAGCAAACCGTCCTAGCTTTGCTCTCTCTAACTATTTATGGTGATTGATCATTTACCGTGTTTGGGTAACGATCAGTAATGGGGTGGCTATGTCTTTTGGTCCTTTTTATTTTGTTACCCGTTGTTTTGTGGATGTAGTTTGATACTTTTTCAACTAGGGTTTTGGAACTTCTTGTGTTAATATTTTTAGATTTTCAGTAATATATTCCATTTTGCTTCTTCAAAGAAAAAAAACACAACAATTGACATACTAACATCTTTCAATTAAAAAAGTCAACATTATTCATTTAAATACACCAAAATCTTCAAAATTTCGTAAATCTGAAGACATTTCGATTTGATAACTGGTCGCATCAATTTAGTATCTACAATGAAATTATATAGACTAATTTCCTGTTAGGTATCAGAGTAACAAAATATTATCACGTAGCTAAAATAAGAGACGAGAAAAGAGGAACTGAACGCACAATATTTACGTGGAAAGTACCCCTCAACAAATAAGGAAAAAAAAAACCACGGGGCAAGAGTAGAGAACTTTCACTAAGTGGAAGAAATTGCAGGACCTCTCTCTAAATGCAAGGAGAGTACAATTACCACTCTCTCTTGTAAATAGAAGAATACTGACACTACCTAGGAGAAACCTCATGAGGAGAAACTATTTCTTTCTCTCTAACTCTACTAGAACAAAACACTTGTTGTTGTGTTACTTTGTTCTGTGATGGTGTGAGTAACAATAGTACAAGAGCATGCTATTTATATTAGTGAAAGAGCCATGCCCCAACCAATTACATTTAGGCATGGCAACAAAACCCATACCCGTGGTTACCCGCCCGAACCAAACTCAATTTGACGGGTTTTCCCCGTTTTGACTGAGTTTGGGTATGGGTATGGGTTTTCCCCGATCTCAAAACACGGGTATGGGACGGGTAACGGGTATATAAATACCCACCCCGAACCCATACCCAAACCCGTCCCAAATGTAAAAAATTACTTTTACGTTGATATGTTATGTTATTTTGTTTGATAATTGTCATGTTAATAAAAACTACCATTGATATTTAAATGATCAACTAAATCATTTTGTCTAACAAATGTGAAAGTGAGCTTATTGTTGAATAATGTATTACAACGTTGCTCTTGGGGATGTTAAAAAACTTCTATTTTTTATTAAAAAAATTATTCAATGCGGGGACGGGGATACCCGAACCCGTCGGGGACGGGGATGAGATTCAATTTCTCATCCCCGTTGGATATGGGTAGGGTAACGGGTAAGTATATGATAATCAGGTATGGGGATGGGGAAGGTAAAACCCGTCCCCACCCCGCCCCATTACCATGCCTAATTACATTTACTACCATAGACAATAGCACAACAGCCAACCAATTTATGTTGACATTGTGAGCACCGAAAATCTGAATGGTAAATGCAAAGGCTTTTTGTCAAACATGTATTACTGCCAGGCATGTGGTAATTCCACAAAAGTGTGCTTTACCTACTTTCCTATTGATGACATTCTGTCATTACTCTTGTAGTAGGCATTTTTCATGTAATTTTAGGGGGTTTCTTATTGGAATTCATAAAGCTGCAAGCCACAAAAGACAAAGAAAATGAAGTTTGAAATATTGAAAATCGGCCACCGATTAGATAAATCGGCCACCGATTTTACTGCCAATTTACAGACTTTGGATTCGTCAAAAATCAGCCGCCGATAATCATAAATCGGGCGCCGATTTTGCACTAGTAGGCCACGCAATTTTGGATTTCGGCCACCGATTTCTGAGCTCGGTGGCCGATTTTTATTAGCCTATAAATAGTAAGAGATGTTTTCTGAAGAGGGGTTGACGAATTTTGAGACCTAAAGGCATATTTTGGAGCAGAGACTTGGAGATCCGGTGGGAAACCATCAAAACTAAGAGTCAATCATCCTCTACATGTATGAATCCTTTTTCTTATGTTAGTTAGCTTATACTTTAGCTATGAGTAACTAATTCTTTTGTGGTTAATTCCTGAGATGAATCTGATGTAATCATATGAGAACCCTAATTTGTTGAACTCCTTTGAACATCAATGAAAGTTTAGTTTTTATTCATATTACTTTGTGCTTAATGCCTTATGTATGTTTATGATAGACTATTAACCCTAGCGTTATGAATATGCATATTGATCATAGAAATTGAATGACCACTAACCCTGGCTTTTAACTCTGAATTAGGTAATAGGTTTAACCTAAGTAATCAAGCTAGAGATAGATCATTATTAGGTTATGATATAGGGATTAACGTTCGTTAATACCTCCAATGGTTTCAAATTCACTTAAGAGATTAAGGGGTTGTCACTTGCGGGGAGAATTCTAGGTCAAGAGATTGGGTAGAATTACTAAGTTAATCCGTCGTGAAACTAAATAATCATTGATCGTATTTAGGAGTGCAAATTACCATAGGAGAGCTTTGGAGGATTCGAAGGACTTAACCATACTTCTCTCAATTTTCTTAAAAACCAATTCTTTATTGTTTTTAATCAGTTTATGTTACTAAATCAACTCAACTGCCTAGGGCACCAATATAAATTTAATTACATCTTAATGATAACGTTTTTGTTACGTAGAGATATAAACAGTCCCTGAGGAAACGAATTATTTTATTACTCGATTCAAATTAGTACACTTGTGTTATACCCTGATTTTGGACCTAAAAATACTCATTCAAATTTCTTTTTCAACACTGATAATTGTCAATTTACTGTTATGTTTCTCCGAACCTTTACTCTCTTTTCATCTGCATATTTTACTATCTCGGTCTCAAAGTATGTTCAATCATAATTTTCTTGCATAAAGCTATCCAAAATGTCTTTTCTTGCATTATAAGTCGTTTAAACTCTCTCAAAAAACGTTGCATTTTTCTACATTTTATTTCAAAAATCATACCAAAGGGTATTTTTGTCATTTCCTACAGTGGAACCCATTTTAATCCTTGTATGTTGGTCTCTGAGTCTTTTCAATTTGTCTGTGCAAACCATTGTTGAATCTTTGTTTAAAAATCATTTCAAAAAATTGCATCTGAGTCAGTTTGGGTCAGTTTAGTCCCTAGGGGCATTTTGGTCTTTTCCTGTCAAAATTTTGACAGGGAGGTATTTTGAAATACCTCATGTCAGTTTTTGGTTCGTTTTAGTCCTTTTGTTGATTTTATTTCAAGTTTCACTTTACGTTTTGTCAGGTTACCAATTTTATTCCAATTTTATTTTTTATTTTACATTTTGGTCCCCAAAGAGGTCCAAAATTGCTTTTCAGTCCAGAACCTTTTTTTATTAATTGCATTCTAGTCCAAAATATTTGAAAATTGCATTTTAGTCCACTGTTTCTTATTTGCTGTTTAGTCCTTCAGGTTTCTTATTTTGCAGATAGGTCCCAAACAACTGTCACCACCTCATTGGTCCCAGATCACACATGTCAGCTATAAAAGGTGTACAGTGCCACACAGACCCATTAATCACACGCCAACTCAACAAACACATTTTCAGATTCTCTCTCCAATCAGTTAGATCAAAAACAGAAAATTCCCAAGAACACGAAGAACACAAACCCTAATTTTCTGCAGAAATCATAGAAATTCATCAGAAATCAACGAATTGCACATCAATCCTCAGAGATTCGTGTGAATCTTCATCACTGGATTGGAGATTTCCCTACAATTCCAAGTGCGAGCTCACATTGAAGCAAGCTCAAGCACTGATCACAGGGATTCTCACGTGGATCTAAGAAGCAAGAAGCAAGCTCAAGCACGTAATCACAGAGAGAGAGACAGAGAAAGAATCGGAGAAGATGAAGAAACCAAGCCAGTAAACCGATTTATTTTCGGTCCAGAGAAAATCAAAGATTCGTCAAGAACATTCAAGTTTTCCGAAGATTTTCTCCTTCAAAAATCTCAACCAAAATTCAGGTAAAACTCATTTTTCTCTCTTAAAAAGTATAATCACTGTTAAACCTGCAAACAAGATCCAAAAAATTTCCAGAATCAAAAAAGAAAAAATCATAACCGTAAGCACCAAAACATAGATCCATAAGGATCCAAGCTTTGTAAGCAAGAACAAGCATCAGAGAAGTAACAAATACGAAGCGATGTAGATCCTTGAGAGTTTGAACGCATGCATTCAAAACCCTAAAAAATCATTTCAAAACCGTTTGGAAATTCTTCGATCTACGTCGTTTCAAGCTTTATTTGTGAAAATCAATATCAGATTCGTGTTTAGGGTTAAAAAACGAACAAGAAAATGTAAAAAAATTGGAATTCTGGTTGATTTGCTCGTCGGAACCCTAACTTCTCACCGGAGAAGATGAAGTTTCCGGTGGAACCTTCATCTTCTCCGGCCAACAACCACCGGAGAAGGGAGGAGAGAGGTGAGATGAGAGAGTTTAGAGAGAGAAGCTCTGAGTTTAGAGAGAGAGAGGGGATTAGAAAATGAAATAAACCGGAGCCTTGCTTTTTAAATAAGCCAGTGAACCGGACCGGTCCAGTCCGGTCCATTCCCCTTTGTTCCTGGCCGTTTGATCTAGGGTTTCAGAACCCTGGATCAATCCTGTGGTTCCTGTGCATCCGGATCTTTTAGGTTTGGGCTTGGGCTTGTTTTCTTTGGTTTTCTGCGTTTTTGCTTTTTTTTGTGCTATTCACACCTTCTTTTTGTGCTATTTGAACCTGTTCTTTGATTGAAATTTTGATAAAAATTCCTAGAAATTTTAGGCATATTCTTTGTTGATTTCTTATTGTTTTTATGACATTTTTTGGCATGTTGAGCTTGACAAAAATATTACATGGTTAATTCATGGCATTTCAATTCTTTTTGGCTTATTCCTTATGTTTTTTTTGTTATATTTTTTCCTTGATTTGTGGGTATGTGACAAAGGCCTTTTGATATGTTAATATGAGATGCTTATGCCTATAATCATGTGTTGATCTTGCTGTTTTGGTTTGATTCATGAAGCTTTGATTTTGTGAGCAATGTATGCATATTCTAGAAAGTAATAAAATCCTAATTCCATTCCAAGAGATTGGCATGAAACTAGGCTTGCTTGTTTTTAATAATCCTATGATTATAGCTTGAGATAAAAGAAACCACTTCAAACTTGCTATAGCATGAGAATTAAAAGCCACAAATGCCCTAAGTTCCATGTCAAAATTTTAGGGTTTGTTATCATTTTGTTACTATCTTTGTTGCATTTTATATGCTTTTACCCCTTGCTATTCCTATACAATTTCTTTTTGTTTACTTCCTACTATTTTGTGCTTTATGATTACTAACTATTTCATTTTCATGTGCCATACATTTCATAAGCATTTCACAATTCCATTCCCATTTCTCATAGTTTAGGATTTATTTCTTTTTCATTGTTTACTTTGGCATGTAATATTTTAGATAGTTTTAATTTCTTTTAAAATTTTTGCAAGACCATAGAATGTATCTAGGACAAGGTAAAAAGGACTATGGACTCTCTAAATAATGTACACCGACACATGCACACACCTCACATGGTTATTTTAGATGTATGATTAGGGAATGTATGCTTAGATGTATGCTTAGGATTTATAATGCTTAGATAAAAAAGTCACTTTTCTCCAAAAAAATATAAACAACCTCACTTGAAAACTTTTTCCTAAAAAAAATAGGAGTCAAAACTCCTCATTTCCCTTATTTTTCTTAAGTAAATTTTTTTAATAAATTGTAATCATACTTAGACTTTATTTTGAAAAAATAACTAATTCTACCTCACCTTTTCCAAATCTCATGCCCTTGAGGCCTCTCATCTCTATTCTCCAAAATCTCTTTTCAAACTTAAAATCAAACAACAAAAACAAACACCATTTTTGAGAACGAACTACGATCGGTTTTGATCCCTTAAAAGGGTACGTAGGCAATGAGTCAAAACTCCTTCAAACCGAGTAAAATCAAAAATCTTACAACTTCTCTCCCCCATTCTTAACTAAATAAACCTCCCATTTTCAAAAAATAAGTAAAAATAAGCGTAAATGTAGACTTAAGAAAGCGGCTCCTATAGAGGACTATAGTTACTCCGGGTGCCTAACACCTTCCCGTAGTAAAACCGACCCCCGAACTTAGAATCTAAGGGTTTTTTTTCTCAATTTTGCCCTTCCCAAGAAAAAATAGAGAATATCAAAGATTGAAAGGTTCAAGCCTAACTATTGACTTGACACCCGAAAATCACGATAACAACTTGCTAATTATTTATCACCTATGTTCACAATCTCCCACTTAAAGTCACTTTTGTGAGCACTCAAAATCTCTCTACCTTGCCGATTCATGCCACAACCGTAGCATTTGATATTCTTCTTTCATCGAGATTTTGAACTACCATGATTTTGACTCCCACTGAGGACACGTTCCGTTGATCTGCCTATCGTCATCGTCAAAGCTTCTGCTTGCTTTGAACTCTCTGACCTTTCTTCCTTATTCTTGCGCCTGGATTCTTCTTCAAGGATTGCACTGGCGACATCATCAAAGTGAAGAGTATCAGCTATGTTATTATTTGTAATGTTGATGATGAGTTGATCATACGAATCTGGTAAACTCTGAAGTAGAAGCCATGAGTTGAGAAAATAGCGTATTCAGGGTGTTGATGTGATTCGTTACGGATGTGGATTCACCCATTCGAAGCGTGTAGAGCCTTCTCTTTAAGAATATTCTGTTGTGGAGTGATTTGACCTCGTACAATTTTATTAGAATATCCCAGATCTCCTTTCTTGTCTTCTTTTCAGCAATACTTGACAATACCGAGTCCGCCATTGCTAGGTGCAAATTGGCAACGGCATTATCATCCATCTCTTTCCGCTTTTCAACAGTGATATCTGCAGGTCTGCCATCTATTGTGTCTAGGCAATTATCTTTTCTTAAAATTGCCCTTATCTTCAATTTCCACAGGGAAAAATTTCTCCCGTTGAACTTCTCTATCTCGAATTTCGCTGCCATGGTTTTACACCAAATATTTTTCATTCAAACTAGACCAGAGTAATAAGAATTCTTTTATGATGTGGAAGATCAGTTTAAAACTCCAACCACAGAGCATACTAAGATTTTTCTTACCACACCACTAGTTTATCGCAGCGGAATAACAGCTACGAACTAAAGGCTCTGATACCACTGTTAGGTACCAGAGTAACAAAATATTATCATGCAGCTAAAATAAGAGACGATGTTGCGAATTCGTTGAAAATCACACCAATAACAACTTGATGTGTGGAGCAAGAGATAATCAAGTAACCAAAACAAAGTGCATGGAATAATTAAATACAAGTCAAAAGTAGAAAACAACGGCGAGAAGAACACAAAGAAGAGAAGAACACAAAAGAATTTGTTGACCCAGTTCGGTCCAAATTGACCTAGTTTGGGGGAGAGAGCAGCTCTCCGATCCACTATATGATGAGTAACGTTACAAAAGAGAAATCAATGGGTTACAAGAATAAGTCTCCCACCTAATTCTACCCAAAGTTTCAGCCTCTTCCCGTAACCAAGAGACTCAATCCTAATAGTGTTTCCCAAGGTGAATCAACCCACAAACCCTAGTGTTTGTTCCAAAGAGACAAACTCTATACAAACCATAGTTTTGTTGTTGTCTTTCTAAACCCTTGTTTCAGCCCCCTCTATCTCTCTCAAAGTTTAGCCTATACAAGGTCTATATTTATAGTAAAAGTATAACTCATAAATTTGGAACAAATACCACACTGAAGATTCGTTTTTTTTTTCTCCTTCAGTGAAAGAATATTTGCATCAAAAATATAATATTCGCTTTCAAAATATATTTGCATTAAATCGTTCTTCATACAATACAAAAATATATTTATTGTCCATAAATATATTTTCAGCACAAAATATATTTGAAATAAATCTTTTATATTTTTAGCAACAATATTCTCCATCCATCAAATTTGGAGTCATACTACAACAGACGAGAAAAGAGGAACTGAACACACAATATTTACGTGGAAACCCATCAACAAATAAGGGAAATAAAATCACGGGGCAAGAGTAGAGAACTTTCACTAAGTGGAAGAAATTGCAGAACCTCTCTCTAAATGCAAGGAGAGTACAATTACCACTCTCTCTTGTAAATAGAAGAATACTGAGGCTACCTAGGAGAAACCTCACAAGTAGAAACTATTTCTTTCTCTCTATATTTTTTCTCTCTAACTCTACTATAGAACAAAACACTTGCTGTTGTGTTACTTTGTTCTGTGATGGTGTGAGGAACAATGGTACAAGAGCATGCTATTTATACTAGTGAAAGAGCCATGCCCCAACCAAAAGAAAATCGTTGGTTCGTGAGAATATCCAGAGTTTCTTGGTTCCCAAGGTGAGCGAGACTTTCTGTCACCACTTTTTGTTAGTTGGTTGCTTAATTTGCATGTATTTCCAATACTATACACATTAATACAGAAAGATGTTCTAATAGTAATTCAATGTATCAAAATTGCAAACACATCCAACTTTAGTCGGTTTTGTTCTTGAATATGTTTTTAGCTAGGTTATTTTGCAAATTTTTTGTATGTTGCAACCCCAGTGGAAAAGGCACTAAACCTGTTCATTAGTTACTTACAATTAGTTAATAGTATGTCAAATTCTATTATTTTTATCAAATTATACTTTGATGTATCTTATTTGAACAGAAGTAAAGACTTTTAAAAACATAAAGTGATTGAGCTCAAATTGTTAATTAGTTCCAGTTAAAATGAATTGTTTGAGAGTTTTAGTTCGATTTCTGGTTAAATTAATCACTGGTTAGACTTTAATTAACTCCTCATCGAACTCTGAATTACCAAGACATCATTCTCCTATAAACAAAGGAGTTAAGACGATAAAAAAAAGGCTTAATTGCACTTTTGGACCCTTATCTTTCCAAAAGTTGCGGTTATGGACCCCTAACTAATTTAAATACAAAACAGCCCCCTATGTTTTGATTTTTTGGCAGTTTTGGACCCCCAAGGCAAAAAAAAAATAAAAAAATTGACACGTGGCACCTCACTTAGGGTGCCACGTCAGCATTGACCGAGTCAAAAATGGACTGGGGGTCCAAAACTGCTAAAGAATCAAAACTTAAGGGGCTGTTTTGTATTTAAATTAGTTAGGGGTCCATAACTGCAACTTTTGAAAAGATAGGGGTCCAAAAGTGCAATTAAGCCTAAAAAAGAAAAAAAAGACAACATAAAACACAAGTAAACATACATAGAAAAATTGGAATTCTAATCAGCCTTTTTTTGTCAACTCTGCTTCGCAGAGGACGTGCAATGACCCTATGAGGTTGGGGAAATGAGGTGAGATCTCTCTATGTGCTGCTGCTTCACTAGCACTTCTGAAACATTTCCAAAGCCACATATTATTTTGATCAAGCTCACATTCTTGAAAAGAGAGGCTCGGCCACTGTATATTATGGTAAGAAGTCTTTTACATGAAAAAAATTTGAGTGAATAGAAAATTTAGTCTCTGAATTTGTAACTATTGGTCAATTTAGTTTCTGAATTTTTTCTTCATTGGTAAGTTTCATCTCTCCGATAACTTCAAGCGTTATCTATGATGACGTGCAATGTTAATATTCACATGATAGTCGACGTGGGTTTTAAATCACCTTTACATTGAACCTTTAGAGATGAATAGAAAATGTTGAGGTATTTGGTTTGAAATCATTAGGCAACGGTTGTAGCTTGGTAGGCGTGTTTTAGAGAAAATATGTGCATGATGTTTACGATATTATCCCTTATATATGTGGGAAATTATTTGATACTTGCGTGTACTGCCACATCATCGTTTAACATCGAAAGTCATCATAAGTAACGTTTGAAGTTAAAGGAGGGATGAATCTGACGAACACAGAACAGATTCAATTGAAAGATAGTTACAAATTCAGGAACCGTACCTGGTTGTTTATTCAACAACAACTGCAGCAGCCAAGTTGTTTATTCACTAAAAAAAATATACAAATTATTACTATTTTGTTCTTATAATCTACTTTGATTAGGAAAACTTAAGAATGGTCGTGAGATTGCAGTCCAATGCTTCAATGAAGACAAGTACAACATATTGAAACAATTCATCAATGAAACTGTATTCCTAAATTACATGCCATACAAAAACCTAGTCACGATTTATGGTTATGCCACTCATCAAAAGGAATCCATTCTAGTACAAGAATACGTGTCCAATGGGACTCTTGCTGCTCATATTCAAGGCCGAATATCAGATAGCGGAACATCATTAACTTGGCTTAACAGATTGGATATTGCAATTGATATAGCAAATGCATTGGAATATCTTCACTATAACGGCATTGTGCACCGTAATGTAAAGTCTCCTAATATTTTCCTTGATATAAACTTTTGTGCTAAAGTTGGTAACTTATATTTGTCAAAGAAACTTGATATTGGATCAACCCATGCTACAAGAGACTTAATCGGAACAAGTGGTTATGTAGACCCAGAACTTGTGTCAAAAGGCTTACTTGGTGTCCAAAATGATGTTTATAGCTTTGGGGTGGTATTGTGTGAACTTTTGTCATCTATGCTTGCAGAATATTATATTCAGAATGAAGAAGAAAATCTAGCAACCATTTTATGCACAAAACTTGAAAACCAAACTTTGGTTGAGCTTATGGATCTAAGACTTGGCTTCAAATCAGACATTAAGATCACCAAGATGATGACCGCTACAGCTGAGCTTGCATTTTGGTGTTTGAAATGTCCACAAGAATTAAGGCCTAACATGGAACAAGTGCTAGAGACTCTCCATGGCATAAAGCAAGGGAGATATGAGATAAACCCAATAAAAGGTACTTGACGTTTCCTTTTGCGCTTTTGCATTTTTGTATATTTTTCCTTTTGAGCTGGTTTACTGATCCAACTCTTTTCCTCTCTAACATGTTTCTACCTTGTATGTGTTTGGTGTTAACATACTAGCGATTATTAGTGTCTTAGACTCTTACTCTGCAATTTATATGTCTCAGCTTTCAAAATCTTCCACCATGCCGAACTTGAAGAAGCTACTAACCATTTTGACACTTTTCTGGGATCTGGAGGGTTCGGCAGAGTCTATTATGGTAAGAAGCTGCAAAGATATCTGCAAAGTTTAATGAGAAAATGATGATTGCACTCTTTAACTGTAGTTCAATACCTTGGTGTTTTCCTTTTTACAGGTATATGTTTAAAACTTTTTTACATAGTAATTTCCGTTCGTTGCGATCTCTAAACAGCTGATAGAAACTATAGATAAAAGAAAATTATATAAAAGTAATATACAAATAGTATTGATAATGAAAATGGTAATTATATGAAGAGGTACAATGGGGCTTATATAGTCAATGCGAATAACTAATGAGTGTGACTAACTTTTACATCTAGTATTATTTTCTGACCGCATGTCATTGTATTTATATTTAGGAAAACTTAAAGACGGTAGAGAAGTTGCAATAAAACGCTTCCACGAAGAGACAGAAAAAACCATTAATCAGTTCATGAAAGAAATTGAGATCTTAAGTCACCTGCATCATCAAAATCTGGTTTCACTTTATGGTTGCAGTTCTCGTCATAGCAACAAGCACATGCTTGTGTACGAGTACATCTCTAATGGAACTCTTACACAACATCTTCACGGATCTTCATTTAGTAAACTATCATGGCTTACTAGATTGAATATTGCCATTGAAACTGCGAATGCCTTGGTATTTCTTCACGACTCAGGTATCATCCATCGTGACATAAAAGGAAGCAATATTCTGCTGGATGAAAGTTTTGCTGTTAAAGTTGCAGATTTTGGTCTCTCGCGGTTTCTTCCTGACTATGTGACTCATGTTTCAACTCTTCCGGTAGGAACTCGTGCTTACATTGATCCAGATTACTATGACACTGGAAGGGTAAGTGAGAAAAGCGATGTCTATAGTTTTGGAGTGATCTTATTCGAGCTTATATCATCGAAACCGGCAAGTTTAATGCAAGGCACGGAACATGTCACTCTTGCTCAATTTGCAATGAGTAAAATCTTAAACAAGGAATTACAGATGCTAGTGGATCAAAGTCTTCAAATTTCTTTTAATAAAAATGTAGTCGAAATGATAACAACAGTGACTGAGTTAGCATTTCAGTGTGTGCAGTGTCCCAAGGAACTCAGGCCAACCATGAAACAGGTTTTAGAGACTCTACAGGGCATACGCAAAGGGAAATGGGGATTCAACCAAATAACATAAGACTCAAGTTTGGATAAACTCTTTGAACAGGTGCATGGGTCCAAGGCTTTATGTTTTATTGATAAGGTTGCTATAAATCACAAGTCAATTGATTGATGTCTTAAAACTAAGTCATAGTAAAGTGCCTCAATGGTTCTGGACATTATTCTGAAGGTTGGTCTTTCTCCTATAATAATACGATTCTTTTTAGCGATTTTACCACATTTGTTGCCTCTATGTGCAACTTCAGGTCTATAGCCATCCTCGCCATAAGAAAATAGTAACGGATATTGGTAATGTCGATGTCTTTCATGACACTCATCTATTCTTTGAAGTTTACCACTTTGAGTCTGAATAATCATATCTCTTTTTGAGTTAGTATTGATACTCCCACAATAAAAGAAACAACTTCTGACACGGTTGCGTATGCATGTAACCTTGCATATTATTTTGTATTGCATTCTATGTATCGTAAATGTAAGCTGAGTAAATTTTGGTAATTGTCAGAAAACTCCTAATTGTATGACATGATTGACCTTGAGTTCTAATAATTGGTGATCCCCTACTATTATTAAAACGGTTATCCAACTTTTCCCCTTGTGAGGTGAATGCAAACATGACATTGTAAACTCTGATACGCTGTTGTAATTTCTTGCTAGCTGTTGAGCTGTTTTGGAAAAGCAGATGTTGAAGCACCAGAGGAGGCGACTTCAAGACTAGCTAGTAGTTGAATTTTTCCATTTCCACAACACGTTTGAAACATTGAATTTGTAGCATGTATGTATTTATTTATTCTCTCATTGTACCAAATATTTGCTCAAAACTATGGACATTGAAGTAATGGATGACCAAGAAGTTATTCTGATGTGGAGGGATATCAATAAGATTTGTCTCTTTAAGGTATGCACCACCATTGAAGATTTTCCGCCTTAAAGGTAGCGGATCCAATGTGGGACTTCTAAAGGATACAAGATCATAAAATTATAAATTTATAACAGAGTCTACATGACCAATTGTTCATTATTTTGCATTCAATATAAAAACAATTTGAGACAATGTTATCCACTTACTTTGCAAGAATATTCAAAGGGATGAAATGATATCAACTAAGATTAAAAAGTATATAACAATTTTACATACCGTCAAATTTAAGACGTGCAAGACTCTGATAATGATCTAGTAGGAGACGAAAGCAATGGTTTTGGTGGTATTTCCAATGAATTCATGTTAACTTCTAACATTTCAACTACTTTACTCATTGTAGGCCTGCCATTAGGAAATGTTTGAATACACCACAAACCCACAATGGTCATTCTCTTTGCAATCTCATTTTCTTCTGTATCAGTTACCCCATCAGGTCTCAAATCACTACCAAGTTCAAGCCTATTGTATACCCAATGAGGAAAGTATATCTCACTTGTGTGACTTGCATCCGCATTAATATTTTTCCGTCCACCCACCATTTCTAACAACATCATTCCATAACTATAAACATCAGACTTGTGTGAAACTCCTCCAAAATGTCTATTCCACACTTCGGGAGCTACATACCCCATTGTCCCTCTTTGATCCGACATCGAAACAATGCTGTCTTTCTTCAGGCAAAGCTTTGCCAGTCCAAAATCTGAGATCTTTGGACAAAAATTCTCATCTAAAAGAATGTTATGTGGTTTTATGTCAAAATGTAAAATTCGAGTCGCACATCCTCTATGCAAATATTCTAGCCCACGGGCTATCCCTTTCGCAATTTGATGCATATCATCCCAACTTAAAGATACAATGGTTTCAGGTCCCTTATTGTAAATATATTTGTCAAGAGAACCATTGGACATAAATTCATATACAAGAGCTTTTTTACGGCCTTCAAAACAAAATCCAAGAAGGGTGACAACATTAACATGTGAGGTTCTAGTAATACTAGCAACCTCGTTAATAAATTCTTCACCGTTTCCTTTTGATGCATTCAAAATCTTCACTGCCACATGACAACCATTCAATAACTTTCCTTTGTAGACAACACCAAATCCCCCTTGACCAAGTTTAATTTTGAACGAGTTTGTCATTTTCTTTATTTCTGAAAATTTATATCTTTTTTGCAGTAGAGCTCCATGATCTTTTAGAAATGCTTCAATGTTTATATCATTATTTGTCTTAGATGGAAATTTTACTTGTAGCATAGATGGCTTGCCTCTAAAACAATAAATTATGATGCCCATTAGCAGGGTTGCCATTGCTGCACTTCCAACACCTGTTGTTAGAATAAGAGAATTATCTTGTTATGTGTTGATGGAAGAAACAAAACTATATAAACAAAATTATGAAGTTACGATGTGTCAATGACAAAATATTAGTAATCAATGTTATATTGGTAACCCTTGTGCTTAAGGTTTTGCCTAATACATATACTTAAAACTAATAGTTTGCTTATAAAAGAAAAAGTCCAAGCTAGTGTGATCAACAAAGATTTTCAAAAGTTAAGGTTTTAAATAATTATAGTATTGTTTTGGTCTTTGCTTGCCTAACTAAAGAAGCAAAACAGCCGTCCCGGTGAGCTTAGCTCAGTTGGTAAGGACAATGCTTAATATATGCAAGGTCCAGGGTTCGAACCGTCCAGGGCTCGAACCCTGGACACCACCAAAAAAAGAAGCGTAACAGTCCTTCTTTTGCAGATATAGATTACTAAATAAAACCACAAAAGAGTTAAAGGTGGAAATACAATCGAAAAATTAGACTGTAGTTGTATTACCTAGAATGATTTTCATTTTCCCTTGCCAACTCATTTGCTTACCTGCGATAGTTGTAGAAAGAGTATAGAGGAATCTGTTAGAGCATAGCTTACGCCTAAAAAAAAAATTATATGTCTTGAATTTTTTTTTTTGACAAATATGTCTTGAATATTTGATAGCTTTTTTGACAAAAACAATTAAATTGGGAAATGTATTAAGCAGAAATTAGAATGGGTTATTTTACATATCACTGAAAAAGTTATTTTACTTATCTGAAGTTGCATGGTCTAAAATTAGTGTCGCAGATTTGTTTAAAATTACTAAATTGAGTTGAAATGCTGATATTTTGTAATTTGTTAACGATTGACTGACTTCAAGTACTAAAGGCAAATTTCTTTTAAAGTGCAAATACCAAAACCAGACAAAAAAAATTGCAGAGACTAATACCGCAAAGTGCTACAATTGCATGAACTAATTACATATTTTTATTTTGACAAAAACTAATTACATATTTAACCAAATATAGAAGTGGTTTTTTTTTTAATTGCTATTTGTATCTCCTAACGAATTTGGTGTTATTTTTTTTTATTTTTTATGAAGATCATTTCCTTAATTTATTTATTTATGAGATAAAGAGATAAGAAAACATACTTCTGTGATTAGAACAGTGTTGTGTGGAAGAATCAACAGATCCATCTAAACAATCATCATAATAGCACGAGGACTTTACATGTTTCTCAATATCATTATTGCTCTCCCATTTACAATCTCCTCCTTCACTTCCCAAACACCTTGAGCATTCCTCTTTCATAGTATAATTCAACTCAAACCCCTTATCCAAACCATTTTCAAGAAAATCATGATCAAAATAATCAACATAATCTTTCACACCAGGAAAATCTGCTCCTACTGGCACATGAATATGACTCATACAATTCCTTGATTCTTCCAACAACCTATCTTCATTACCAACACTAAAGAAAGCATGATTCGGAGATTTACATAAAGATTTTTCATTTGTAATAGGAGATGGAGTACAATTGTAGTATATAGTGATGTTATAGACACTTGGGAGATGTTGGAACGGAGGTGGAAACAAATAAGTATAATTATATTGAGGAGAACAAAGATTTTGATCAAGGTCTGTTCTTTTTAGTTTCATGGTGTGTGTTTCTATGTTGATGTCAAGTACTGTTAAATTTTGTGAGGATAACAGAATGGTAGTGATGTTATTTTCCTTACAGTTAAGGTAAAATGGTTTACCAGCTCCACAAGGAGAAAGACGATTTTGTCCCCAGAACGGATAAGAGATGTTGGTGATTCTTCCGCAGTTGTAGAAGTTTTTGATGTCTCTGCAACTTCGATAATTGTAATCAGGTTGAGGTTGTTGTGGTTGAGAGTGGGATTGATGTGGAAAAAAAGTGGTTATTATTACTAATAAGAAGAAAAAGGATATGTATGTAATATTCAAGAGCATAGGGATATGCTTATCCATTATATTCGGAAACGAAGAATAAAAAATGAGGAAGGGTTAAGTTGAGTTATGGTCTCATGCTCTCCGCAAAAATGATTCTCATGGTCATAAAGTCAACTCAAAGTCACCCACTAAATTTCCACTCTATAAAAGGAACAAAACGTCACAAACGGACATATAGAATTTACTCAAGTTCAACCCAATAATTAGGCTTAAGCGATCAATGAACTAGCCCTTAAGACGAATTTATTTCTTTGATGAAACAATTTTTCGTTGAATTTTACTTATATCTAACCAATTCTAAATTACGAAAAACCCTTTCTCCTAAGAACCAAATATTAACATCAAAATAAAAACTTACATTGTTGTTAGGTTTGTTGTTATTGCTTGCAATTGTTTTGGGCATTGGTTACCGCTGACCCCTACTCCACACATCAAAGTTCATTAGTGTGAGTTTTTTTATCCGAGTTACAACATCAATTGTATCTTCCTTAGGGGAAGCTGAACTTCAATCCACAAATCAATCGATCATTAGAGCGGATACCGATTTTTCAATAAAAAAACATGTGCCCTAATTTTTTTTTCTATGTGAAGAATCGGTCAAGGGATATTTTTGTGTTTTTAATTTACTTACTATAGGACAACCGTGCTTCATGAGTTAATCTTGAATTATCCCTTCCCCTCCCTTCATTATTCTTTTCATTTTGTCCTATTGTTATATTATGATAATTTCTTCCTTCCTTACTATATGTCTCCTTCCTGTGTTATTATCAACTTCCTTCTTTACTTCCACGTTTCAGGGCAGACAGAACAACAACATTAATTTCGGACAATTTACTTGGTTCCCAAGGTACCTTCTGTCGCCACTTTAGTATCACTCCGAAGTATCAGTTGTTCTTGTTTGGTTGCTTAATTTGAATGTGTGAAACTTACTATCACTATGAACATGTGAAACTCTTACTACTGGTACTTCTTGAATTTGTGGTTAGCCTAACACAAGTATGAAACTATTAATAATAAATAGTATCCTAATCATCTTCTATTGATACTCATAAATTCATGAATTATCATTCATAATAAATAATAATAATATACTCCTCTCCTATTCGATCATGACTAATCATTCATATAATTATTTCGAATAATATACACATTAATACAAAAAGTTATTCTAATAGTACTTCAAGTATCAAAATTGCAAACACATCCAAGTTTAGTCGGTTTGGTTCTTGAATATCTTGATCGGCAATTTTAATGCTAGGCACCGAGTGTGTCACTCTTGCCCAATTTGCAATGATAAATTCTTAAACTATGAATTACAGCTGTTAGGGGATCAAAGTCTTGCAATTTCTTTTAATCAAAATGTAGTTGAAATGATAACAACATTGACAGAGTTCGCATTTCAGAGAGTGCAATGTCCCAAGGAACTCAGGCCAACCATGAAAACAGTGACAGAGTTAGCATTTCAAAATATAGTAATATGATTCATATTAGTGATTTTATCACATGTTTTGAGCCACTTGTAGACATCTTGCAAGAAACTCGTCTGTTCATTGAAGTTTACCACTTTGAGTTTACATAATTATATTTTTATTTATGTCTCTCACAATAAAAGCAACAACTTCTGTCGACTGTATATACTTGTAACCTTGCATTCTATTTTGTATTTCATTCTTTGCATTGAAAAAACATAAAGCTGAGCAAATTTTGGTGATTTCATGACATAGGCAGTAAACTCCTAAATGGGTGACGTGATTGACCTTGAATTGATGTCCTAATCTTGCTACCATGAGTGGCAAAAATGAATACTTCAAAGAAAATCATGGAATAAAATAAATAGTAACAATTACGGCAGTTTGGAACCACTGTGAAAGCCATGAACGAAGTCAAAAACTGCAAACTACAAACAGCCGCAGAATTCCCTCAAGGCGCTTCTTTTAGTGGTTGGCTCTAACCACCGCAAATGCGGCAGGTGCACACACGCTGCAAATGACGTTCCAAAATCAGTATTTTCACCCACCGCGATTAGCCCTTATCCATGTAGTGAAACCCTATCTTTCATGAGCGAACCCAACACTTGGACATTGATTGTCATGTTCTTCGTCTCAAAGTGCAAGAAGAACTCATGAGACTCTTACCTGTTCCATCTGTTTCTAAAGTAGCAGGTATATTCACTAAGGCTTCCATTCCTCGACCATTCCAGGATGAGGTTTGTTATTTGAACAACCATTTATATGAAAACTTATGGGACAACCATAGATTTACAAAGAAAATTAGATATTGGCACGAAGATCAAATCAATAGAGAGATAAAGTAAAATGATAATGTGAATATAAGAGTTAAAGTTGTCACAAAATGGTGGTATAAACATCATTTCTCTTCCATGATTTAGTCACAAAGCTTGGGACATTTTCGACCCTCCAACTTGTGTGTGTGTTTATGAAATCAAGTGACAATACAAATTAAAAAGTCAGGATAGTAAAAATGAACTTCATAAAAATCAATGACAAAACAACCTTTTACACTTCTTCAGCCTTAACTTATCCACATAGATCACATTGGTATTTGAATCACATATATGTAATCTAATTGCTTAATATCTAGAAAGTACACAAAAAAATATTATGAAGAACATACCTTTTTCATTTTTTTACAAAATGAAAAGTTAACTTGAAATATACTTATAGATCCAAATTTCAAGAAGTTGAAGATTCCAATAATGATCTAGTAGGAGAAGAAACCAAAGGTTTTGGTGGTATTTCAAGGACATTCATGCTACCTTCCAACATTTCAATCACTCTACTCATTGTTGGTCGATCATTTGGCAATGTTTGAATGCACCATAAACCAACAATGGTCATTCCTTTTGCAATCTCATTTTCTTCAATGGCCATCACTATGTCAGGTCTCAAATCACTCTCCTTTTCTAGCTTATTGTATATCCAATCTGGAAAATACTCGCTAGTTTGATTTGTGTTAACATCAATATTGTTTCTCACTCCGACCATCTCTAAAAGCATCATTCCATAACTATAAACATCAGACTTGTGTGAAACTCCTCCAAATTGTCTATTCCATACTTCTGGAGCTACATATCCGACTGTTCCTCTTGCATTTGACATGAATATAGTGCTCTCTTTCTCGAGACAGAGCTTTGCAAGTCCAAAATCTGAAATCTTTGGACATAAATTTTCATCTAAAAGAATGTTATGTGGTTTTATATCAAAATGTAAAATCCGGGTATTACATCCCCTATGCAAATACTCCAAACCTCGAGCTATCCCTTTGGCAATTTGATAGAAATTATCCCAACTCAAAGATGCAATGGTTTCAGGTCCCTTATTGTAAATAAATTTGTCAAGGGAACCATTAGACATAAATTCATATATGAGAGCTTTATTGCAACCTTCAAAACAAAATCCAAGAAGGGTAACAACATTAACATGTGAGGTTCTAGTAATACTAGTAACCTCATTAATAAATTCTTCACCATTTCCTTTTGATGCATTTAGCATCTTCACTGCCACAAGGGAACCATTCACTAGCTTTCCTTTGTACACAGCACCGAAACCCCCTTGACCAAGTTTAATTTTGAATGAATTTGTTATTTTCTTTATTTCTGAAAATTTATATCTTTTTTGCACTAGAGCTCCATGGTCTTTTAAAAATGCTTCAATGTTTATATCATTCTTTGTCTTAAACAGAAACTTCACTTGTAGTATCAATGACTCGCCTTTATACCAACAAATTATGATGCACATCAGCAATGCTACCATTGCTGCAATTCCAACACCTGTTGTTATAATAAGAATTATCTTATTTTGTGCTGATGGGAGAAACAAAACTATATATAAAAAAAATTCAATGCTGTCTTTTCTTATGAAGTTATGATGTTATTTGGGGTGTCAATGACAAAATGCTAATAATCAAAGTTATATTTGTAGCCCTTGTACTTAAGGCTTTGCCTAATACATAGTTAGTACTAATAGTATGCTTAGAAAAGAAATAGTCCAAACTAGTGTGATCAACATAGATGGTCAAAAGTTGAGGTTTTCATTAATTTATTATGACAAGGATAGTATAGTTTTGGTCTGGAAGGAAAAAAGTTCTTCTTCTGCATACAGATTAACGATCATTACTAAATATTCCAAATAAATAGTTTAAGGGAGAAATACAGTAGAAAAATTAGATTATAGATGTATCACCTAGAATGATTTTCATTTTCCCTTGCCAACTCAAATGCTTATCTGCGATAGTAGTAGAAAGATCATACAGGAATTGTTAGAACATTGGTTACAAAGAAAAATCAAAGCTGGCTAATGATTTCATCGTGGCTAGAGACGACCGCTTTCACACCGAGATATATAAATAAGTTATTTTACAGAACACAAAAAGAAATTTGGCTAAAGGATATAGGTACCTACCAAGTCACAACATGAAGTTGCATGGTCTAAGTTAGTGTTGCAATTTTGTTTAAGCCTTGTATTAATTGAGTTGAACTACTGATTTTGTTAAAACAAAATAGAGAATTTTTTTATTTTATAATTGCTATTTGTATATACTCCTAACAAATTTGGTACTTTTTATTTTTTAGAGTTAATAGGGTTTTATCCCATGTAATATATGAAACTTTTGGTT
Source organism: Medicago truncatula (assembly GCF_003473485.1). Classification (NCBI taxonomy): domain Eukaryota; kingdom Viridiplantae; phylum Streptophyta; class Magnoliopsida; order Fabales; family Fabaceae; genus Medicago; species Medicago truncatula. The sequence goes on along the minus strand of NC_053047.1, from coordinate 38,355,093 downwards.
TTACTCCCTGTAAAAAAAAAAATTGGATTCGGTCCTTGGAAAAGTAAGATTCTTCAGAAAACCTCCCCAAGCCACATAACTCATCGGAACCTCTTATGCGGGGTTGACATGGATTTTGTTTTTTAATTTTTAATTTTTTTTTGTCATCCACATGTGTAATTCATTTACCATGTCATATTTAATTAAAAATAAAAAACAATTTAAAAAAACTGTCAAAAATAAAAACTTTTTATTTTGAAACAAGTTTTTTAGAATTTTCTAAAAAAATCTGCACTTCTCTTCTTCCTCTTCCCCTTCTACATCTTCATTCTCTCATAAATATTTTGATGGAAAAATTGCAGCTCATAGAATCAGAGCCCAGCAACAACACCAATTTTTATGATTTTGGATCTAAAAACCTCTTTCCCCTTTCTCTCTCTCGGGCCTCTTCTCTCTGATTTCTCTCAATCTCTTTCTCTCAGATTTGTCACACGCTCTTCCCCCTTCTCCAATAGATTTTGTTCATTGCATGCTTACAAGAAAGGCGCAGATAAGGACTGAACAGAGAAGAATAAAACTCATAAAAATTTCATTGAGACAACAAACAATAACAACAACGCATAAATTCTCATACTTTATTTCTTGTGTACTACTTTGCTTCAATTTCAGTTTTGCATCATTACGAAAATTTGACCCATAGCCCCAATTCTTATACTGTATGTTCTCTCCCTCTCAATTTCAATTTTGCATCATTGAGAAATTTTGACCCATAACCCCAATTTCTGGGTTTAACATTATGTTTGATATATATATATATATATATATATATATATATATATATATATATATATATATAGAGAGAGAGAGAGAGAGAGAGAAGAGAAGTTCAACATGATTGAAGCAATGGAGAACACCCAGAAAGAAGAATAGCGTTGTGTTTGATCCTCCCTTCCCTTCTATCCATGGTATTAAGTTTGTTAGATGTGTGTGTTGGGTAGCAAGAAATTAGCCACAAATGTTGGGTAGAAAATTCTTAAAAACTTGTTTCAAAATAAAAGTTTTTATTTTTGACAAATTTTTTTAAATTGTTTTTTTTTTTAATTAAATATGAAGTGGTAAATGAATTACACACGTGGATGACAAAAAAATTAAAAAAATAAAATTCATGTGAGCGCCACATAAGAGATTTCGTTGATTCATATGATTTAGGGGGGTTTTATGAAGAATTTTACTTTTACAAGGATCGAATCCAAAAAAAAAATATATTATCGGAGGCAAAACCAAAAGTACCCTATATTACAGGGGTAAAACATCATTAAATTTTTATGAACTTCATGTCCTTTTTTTATCTACGGCAAATGGGCACTTGTTAAGAAAAGTTTAATTTTTTGTAAATGGTGCATACAACATCCTTAAAACTTTAGAAATTGAGTTATTACCAATAGCGAGTTTCCCCTTCCAATTCCACGGGCCTGCAACAATTAGTCGTGAAAGAAAAGACGAGTTAGCATTTGTTCTAATTCTAGGATAGTATTCTACTTGTGTATAACAAACATAAACATGTACACATATGCACTTTCACCAAAGGCTTGGCAGAGAAAGTAAGAAATAGCAGATATAGCATATGGCTTGATGTACCAAACATTACATGATATTTTGGCCAAATAACACTATATAGTCACTAACAATATCCAATTTAAAAATTAACTGTAATTGTACCAGCCTATACAGATCGGATAGTGAGTTGACTGACGGGCACTGAAGGATACTATGCGGAAGATTTGGGATTACCACTAATTTACTAGTATCTTTCTACGGAGACACTTGATGATTGCAACAATAAGGTACATAGTTGACTTTGTTTATTGTCTACAACAACTTACAAATTGAAATAACTCTCATGTCTATTGGCATGGATGAACATTATGTTAATGCTAAACACTCCAATAGTGAATTCATAATCAACTTATCTATAGAGATACTTTGAGGTGTGTCAGACAGGTCAAAACAAAATACTTATTTGGTTAGCATATTCAGGGATGACATATTAGAAAATAGAAATTATATTTGAACACTATGATCAGAATATTTCCAACAAAAGTGTTATGTTACCATCATCACCACAAACTTTTAGGTAGGACTTATCCTTGCAGAAACATATGAACTTATAATTATCAAATCCACATCTTCCACCACTTTTCTCACAATGCTGACAATCAGGTGCAGTCCAATTCAAAACAGACCCCATTTTCAAAACATCAATGTAATTCATTCTCAACAAGCTAGTGAAATTAACACTAGTATTCATCACCAATGGAGCATTAACCATAAACTGACACTCATTCAAGGAATAGTTATTGTGCTCAAGTGCCTCCGTATTAAAAACAGCAAAAGAATAGTGTGTAGCATTTTCTGCACATTCTACTTCATAGGTAAGGTAATGTATAGGTTCTGTTGTACAGTTATAGAAGAAAGAGAGGTTAGAATTTTCAGAACTATAGGTAAATGGGGTTTGATCAAGGGCAAGGCTGTAATTATATATAGGAGCAGGACACTTGTCTTCATAGACAGCTAAGTTGGATGCAATAAAAGAAGAATTTGAGTAAGAGATAGTTTTTACTATAAGATCATAATTTGAGGTTTTGAGAATTGGATTGTTGTTCTTGCAAGTGATCTCAAATTGTGGATAGCCACAAAATGAATCTTGTTGATAAGGAATCCAGAAGGGATACTTTATGGAGGGACCTTTTCCACAGGTTTGAGGAGTACATGCCTCAAATTTTGGATTACCAGATTGAGCAGTGGTAATTAAGAACAAGATAATGGTGATAATGTTTAGTTGAGGTTTACCGTAATGGAATGAGACTTGAAGGAATATCATTTGATGATAATGGTGATATGTGGTTATATTTGTATGAAATTGTATATTATATACTAGGCCTCATTTGAATATAAATCTTACACGGTGTGAACATAGTAATGCTAAGATTTACTATGAATTAAGATTTATTAGTCTTTTACGAGGAGAAAATGAGTGGATGACTTTAAGCATGGAAGGTATGAGAAAGCAGAAAATGAAGTCCATGATTGTGATAAACGTGTTGGACCTAAAGGAAGGAAAATGATGACTTGCTTGCACATGCATTCAAATGCGAAAATGCATTACAAGTTACAACATCTACTTTGACCAATAAAATCACCATTATACCCTTAAGATCATATTTTTATTGTAAGATCATAAAATATTGTTGCCAAATAAGCTTAATAGGTCAAATACAACAAAAAAAATGCGTGAATTACGGTGGCTAAATATTGCTTGTACGGTGGTTTTAACCACCACTATTAACGTGACTGGCAAAACTGCCATAATTTTTGCTGCTTCAAAGAATAAAACGACATTTTAATACAAACGGCCAAGGAAACTGCCATAGTAAACTTTGAACATAACGGCGGCTAATGGTTTGAGAAAAAACGGCGGTTTCAACCGCCATAATATACACCATTTCAGCAATGTACAATATTCATAAAAAGATTGCTGATAGCAGAAGCTTTAACCGCCGTAATGGTTATTTTATTTAACAAAAAACATTGAAAATTGCACTGAAATAACAATTACTGGTATTGATATAATTTTTTTTCATACATAAATTGTAATATTACAGTGTAGCATACACAGTCTAAGAAATTATACTAGTTTGTATATGTTGTTAGTGATGCTACCAGGTCTTGTCTTTGTTCATCAAGCACCATATAAAACCCACACCATAGCCTCACATAGAACCAAAATGCTGCATAATTAGAACAAATTAGCCCTCATCCACATGCTATAGCAAAGATAGAAAAAACCAAGTAATAACAATATAGAATGCTATAACACGGCCAATAAAAATATATTGCAGTTAAATATGACTGATGTAGCCTCAATCACACCAACATTGCATATAGGCTGCAACAAGCTTAAATTGCAGTTGTAGTTGTGGACTCTTATTTTTAGCCATTTGTCTCTGAATGGCCTAACATGTTGACTGTTTCAATTCAAATCACAAGCAGAAATGCAAAAACAAATGGCTAAAAATAAGAGTCCACAACTACAACTGCAATTTAAGCTTGTTGCAGCCTATATGCAATGTTGGTGTGATTGAGGCTACATCAGTCATATTTAACTGCAATATATTTTTACTAATTTAACTACGATTGTATGCAATATCAAAATCGCAACACGGCCGCGAGCGTAATTGCAAAAAGATGTTATTAGAAATATTGAATTTCAGTACAGATTAAGGAATTCACCTGATCAAAATTTAGAACTTCCTCTGCTACATGATCAACAGAAGCAATTGTGATGACAGGTGCGCCTCTGAATTCAACTAGAGAATTTTGGAGGGATTCCCAGGCATCAGCAACCAGAAGGTAGTCTGATGACCTGATGCCAACAAATATGGCATTAAAAGTTGAACTTCAAATGTATAATGAAACTTATAAGCCCAACACATATATTAAGACATACTCCCTCCATCCTAATTTATAAGCAAAAAATACTAATTCACACTTATTAACAAAACTAACATTTATTGATTTGAGGTATAATTTTTTGTGTTCTCCTTGAAATAAGTTTCATGGAAAGATGTAAAAATAATTCTCATTGGTTAAAAATTATAGAGAAAATAAAAAGGAGAACAAATTAAATGCAACTTGCATTTAATTTTACATTGGAAAAGATGATTTGTTTGAAAAAACATAAAAATAGCATAAAAGTTAGTCTTTTTTGCTTATATTTTGAGACAAAGAAAATAAGATTTTTGTGCTTATATTTTAGGACGGAGGGAGTATTCTGATATTGTGCTATGTAAATGTTAATCAACACTCACAAAATACGTATAGATAGACCATGAAAATAACAGATATAGATATATCAAATCATGAACTCAGCAAACAGTCTAAATGGTTCTACAAATTCAGAAAACTAATACTAACAACAAGTATTAAAAATTCATGAAAAAGTATAAACATTCAGTCTAAACGTTCATGGCTCCAGATATAGATATTATATACTTTTTATAGCATGAATGTTTTAAAAATTTACCTCAAAATCCCCAATGTTCAGCTCATCAACTAATTAAGTCAAAATTCTAACAACCTCGAAATCTGGAGCCATTTTTTCACATGAACCAGCAGTATCAAAGTCACATTGATAAAATTCAGGGTATCTTCCTTTAAATGGATTGTCCCGTCTAAACACTTTCGCTATTTGGTACCTTTTTAAAGATATCAGACCATTCATAGCTACAAATCTAGAGAATGGAACTGTCAAGTCATACCTCCAAGAAGAGAGCTCCCCACCCTGTTAAACAAGTTGATTACCAATTGGAATGAGGTGAAATTTAACTTTATCTATGGATTTGGTGCGAACCAATCCTTAATGGTGGTCTGGCTTAAAATAAAAAGCAGAAATCTAGATTCATGAACAACTTATTTCACTTATAGAGAAAAAATGTTAAAAAATTTCACTTATTTGAATGCTGTAATTTTTTTTCCTCCCAAATATTCTTAAAATCAACTCAATTAGTCAAGAACTGAACAAGCAATAATACCTTATCATAAACTAACTTTGAGTCTTCTCCATATTTTCCAAGACAGGTGTATCCAAGGCTGTGGCACCATGCCTCTCAAAAACTTCTACTGTTACTCAAAATGCTTTCTTTCTATTAGCCATTTGTTCTTTAGCAAAATCATGTGCCCCCTGGTACTGTCACATTGTGATACTCAAGGTAAAACTACCAACAATTGCATCCGAACAAGGAACAGAAATAAACAAAATATTCAGCGATCTATAGAAAACAACATTAAATTAAATGACTCAAAATATCAGCTTATAAAGGAACACCAGTTCTGCATTACACAAAGTTATAATTGGATTGTATTATACATGATTAATAAACTAATACATGATATGATGACGACAACGATGATAATGCTGATGGTGATGATAGATAGAAACAGCCAAAAAATATACGATGATGCAAATTACAAAAAGCAACATGTATATCATAATCATATAAATAATGGTCATATCGATAAACAACTTTGTCCATACTTATAACAATTGGCAATTAGATATGCTTTCACTAACAAAATCAAGCGACGAACAACATTGTTGCAACAATTGCAAACTATGTTGACACTAAATTGACTTTCTCATTAATATTCATTCCGATACAATATTAAGAACAGTACAGATTGGAACGAAATTCTAAGAAGATACTCACGACGGCAGTGACATCGTGCAAGGCCGGAGTAATAGTTCATTCTCCCCTTTCCTAAACACAGCCTATAAAACACCTCACAGGCAGAACAATAATACCCTTGCTAAAGAATAATGAAGAAAAAGAGAGACACATAGAGTTAGGGTTGAGAAGAGAGACAACAAGAGCAACAATGCTTGAACTGCAATCGGACGTTCAATGCTGCCGCATTCTTGATGAAATCTCAGCTAAATTGCCATGAATTTAGCATGAATTGAGAAAATATCCTTGATATTTGGAACCCTAAGATGAAGATTCTGAGACAAATGCCATTGATTCGTGTTGAATGATGAAATTTGATTGGTGATGAAGATGATCGAGTGTTGATTGGGAATGTCGAAGGGAGAGAACGGAAATGGCGAGGGAGAACAGAGAGAACGAACGAAAGTGAAAGCGTGGAAAATCAAAAGAATAAGAACTACCGGCACTTTGATATGTTTCTTACATAACTTCAAACTTGGAATTTCATGTAACAGCTTTTCTTCATCGCCAACATGACCTGAAAGAAAGAACGATTGTCGGAACCACATAGAGATTTTTCACGTAAATTTAGAGAGATATTGGAACAATGATTGAGACGTGAAACAATGATGTCACGGTAGACATGGGTTACAAATAACTTGGTCCCATTGGTTGATACCTTACAATTATTTTAAGTCATCTTAAAGTGCCTCATTGGTTCTAGACATAATTTTGAGGGCCGGTCAATCTCTTATAGTAATACGATTCATTTTAGTGATTTTACCACATCTGTTTTGAGCCACTTGTGATCTATAGCCATTGTCACCATACGAAAATAGTAATGGATATTGGTAATGTAGACATCTTGCAAGAAACTTGTCTATTCTTTGAAGTTTACCACTTTGAGTTTACATAATTATATAATTTTTATGTATTATCTACATCTCTTGCAATAAAAGCAACAACTTTTGATACAGTTGATTGTCGACCGTATATGCTTGTAACCTTTAATTCTATTTTGTATTTCATTCTTGGTATTGTAAATGTAAACTGAGCAAATTTTGGTTTTGTCATGACATAGGCACTAAACTCCTAACTGGTTGACATGATTGACCTTAAATTGTTGTCCTTATCTTGCTACCCTAAGTGGTAAAAATGAATACTTAAAAGAAATTATTTCAATAAAATAAATGGCAACAATTATGGCAGTTTGGAACCGCCGCGAATGCCATGACCAAAGTCAAATACCGCAAAATATAAACAGCCGCGGAATGCCCTCTTGGCGCTTATTCCAGCTGTTGGCTCTAATCGTCGCGAAATGCCCTCACATTGCTTTAAACTGCAGAAGGTGTGCACACGCCACAAATGACGTTCCAAAATCAGTATTTTCAACCACCACGATTAGCCTTTATCCTTGTAATTAAACCTTGTCTTTCATGAGCGAACCCAACACTTGGACATTGATTGTCACATTCTACGTCTCAATGTGCAAGAAGGTCTCATGAGACTCTTAATTGTCCCATATGTTTCTCAAGTAGCATGTATATTCACTAAGGCTTCCAATCCTAGACCATTCCAGGATGAAATGTGTTATTTGAACAACCATTTGTATGAAAACTTATGGAACAACCATAGATTTACAAAGAAAAGTAGATATTGGCACGAAAATCAAATCAATAGATAGATAAAGTAAAATCATAATGTGAGTATGAGAGGGAGAAAGTTGTCACAAAATGATTGTATAAATATCATTTCTCTTCCATGATATAGTCACAAAGCTTGGGACATTTTCCACCCTCTAACTTGTGTGTGTGTTTGTGAAATCAAGTGACAATACAAAAAGTCAGGATAGTAAAAATGAACTTCATAAAAATCAATAACAATACAAACTTCTACTCTTCTTTGCCTTCAGTTATCCACATAGATCACATTGGTATTTGAATCACATATATGTAATCTACTTGCCTAATAATAATAATAATAAAAGTACGAAAAAAGTATTATGAAGAACATACCTTTTTCATTTTTTTACAAAATGAAAAGTTAACTTGAAATATACTTATAGATCCAAATTTCAAGAAGTTGAAGATTCCAATAATGATCTTGTAGGAGAAGAAACCAAAGGTTTTGGTGGTATTTCAAGGATATTCATGCTACCTTCCAACATTTCAATCACTCTACTCATTGTTGGTCGATCATTTGGCAATGTTTGAATGCACCATAAACCAACAATAGTCATTCCTTTTGCAATCTCATTTTCTTCAATGGCCATCACTATGTCAGATCTCAAATCACTATCCGTTTCTAGCTTATTGTATATCCAATCTGGAAAATACTCGCTAGTTTGATTTGTTTTAACATCAATATTGTTTCTCACTCCCACCATCTCTAAAAGCATCATTCCATAACTATAAACATCAGACTTGTGTGAAACTCCTCCAAATTGTCTATTCCATACTTCTGGAGCTACATATCCGACTGTTCCTCTTGCATTTGACATGAAAATAGTGCTCTCTTTCTTGAGACAGAGCTTTGCAAGTCCAAAATCTGAAATCTTTGGACATAAATTTTCATCTAAAAGAATGTTATGCGGTTTTATGTCAAAATGTAAAATCCGGATATTACACCCCCTATGCAAATACTCCAAACTTCGAGCTATCCCTTTGGCAATTTGATACAAATTATCCCAACTTAAAGATGCAATGGTTTCAGGTCCCTTATTGTAAATAAATTTGTCAAGGGAACCATTAGACATAAATTCATATACGAGAGCTTTATTACAACCTTCAAAACAAAATCCAAGAAGGGTAACAACATTAACATGTGAGGTTCTAGTAATACTAGTAACCTCATTAATAAAGTCTTCACCAATTCCTTTCGATGCATTCAAAATCTTCACTGCTACAAGAGAACCATTGAATAACTTTCCTTTGTACACAGCACCAAAACCCCCTTGACCAAGTTTAATTTTGAATGAGTTTGTCATTTTCTTTATTTCTGAAAATTTATATCTTTTTTGTAATAGTGCTCTATGATCTTTTAAAAATTCTTCAATGTTTATATCATTCTTTGTCTTAAACCAAAATTTTACATGTAGTATCGATGACTTGCCTCTATAACAACAGATTATGATGCACATCAGCAATGCAACTATTGCTACACTTCCAACACCTGTTTTTATAATGAGAAAATTTTCTTATTATATGCTGATGGAAGAAAAAAACTAAATAAATAAAAATTACAGTGAGGTCTTTCCTTATCATGTTATTTGGGGTGTCAATGACAAAAAATTAGTAATCAAAGTTATATCGGTAAGCCATGTGCATAAGGTTTTTCCTAGTACATAGTTAATAATGATAGTTTGCTTGTAAAAGAAGGGAAAAGCTATTTATAGGAAAAGTGTACTCCGATGACAGAACGACTTGTATTGTAGTCAAGTCGAGTTTTTATTCACCCAACAATGTATTCTGCCAGCCACTCATGTATTGTGCCAAAGGAAGATCTAACGGTGACAGTGCATTCGTGAGCGTTTTTTGAAATTGCTTTCGCTACAAACTAGTATGATCGATCAACATAGTTAGACAAAAGTTGAGGTTGTCATTAATGTATTATGATAATGATAGTATAGTTTTAGTCTTTTCTTGCCAAACTACGGAAATATAACGGTTCTTCTTTTGTTGCATATTGATGAATGATCATTGCCAAATATACCACAAAATAGTAAAAGGGAGAAATACAATAGAAAATTAGATTATAGATGTATCACCTAGAATGATTTTCATTTTCCCTTTCCAGCTCAGCTGCTTACCTGCGATAGTTGAAAAATAAACAATTAAAGATGCAAGGAAAAATTTCTAATTTGAGCATACAATAAATAAAAAATAAAAAATAAACTAATAGGTAAGCTGCATATGATTGGCTAAAGAAGTTGGGAAAGCTAAAAACAGAAATAGGAATGGGGAACTAAAAACTAAAGAGCAGGATTTTAAATAAATCAAGGTTTGCAACTGCGATTTAGGCCGTGATATTACGGGTAATGATATAGTGATAAAAGAAAAAACATGCTTTTGTAAAGAGAACAGTGTGAGGATGGAGCAATAGATCCATCTGGATAACAGAATGGTAGTGTTTTGGTTGTTATGGAAGTTAAGGTAAAAAGGGGAAGAAAATGGATAAGAGGTTTTGAAGCAGTTCAGTTCCTGATTGATGAGTTGAGTTATGTTCTCAACAAAATGATTCTCTCCTTCATTCTTATTTCTTTGTTTATTTCTTAGCTATAAAATTTAAACTCTCTTACTAGGTTGTAACTTGGATTCCAGGAGCAATAATAGGAACACTACCTATACACGTCTAAAACCAACATTACGTTCGAGTGGAACTGAACTCGGATTTCTTAAGCAAGGTCTCTGGTTTGAGTCTTCTCGATAAAAAAAGTGGTTAGAGGAGAGATCCTGCTAAAGGTGTTCGGCAAGGTCTGACCAAATATTTCTCATAGACAATTTTGGAATTCCCTTTTTGAAAAGCACACACCAAAATGATGTGTATGTTTCTCTAGTGTAATTTGTCTATCAATTTTTTTTTTTTTTTTGTCCATGCATCTATTTAGAAAACATGTTTGATGGTCTCTGATCCTGTAGAATTTATATTTCTTGATAGAAGATTTTATATTTCTTGTAAACCATTATGTGCATAAAAAATTGATAGACCTAATTAGCTAAAAGTAAACGAGTTATCACAGGGACAGGGCCAAAAAGAACCTAATTGTATGTAATAAAACTCAAAATAACCTGCATGATAGAAATGTTGATTCGTAGTTCAACAAACTTCCTAATTGTATGTAATAAAGCTCAAAAAATAACCTGCATCTTCAATTAAGAAGAGCTATGACTATGAGGAATACTGATATAAACTAACATAACTTAATTAAAAATTTAGATATCAATGGAACAAAACACGACAAACAACAGGTATCATTCTAACCAAAATACAATTTTTGAACAAGGAACTTAACTATTCTAGTATTCTGTATCAAGCTATGATATGAAGCTCAACCTAGCTAGCGTGCTAGAGTGGATTCAAGTCCTAAAATTCAATATCACCATCCAAAATAAGAAAATGTAAAGGGTGAACTTGTGTGGAAGAACTTAATTAAATGCAAAATGAATAGGTCTTAGATCTTAGTATTTAGGTATAAAGTATTTATAATCAAATCGAAAATGTTGTTAATAAATTATTTGCAAAAGTTCTAGACCATAAACTTATTGAAATAAGCCAAAATTTAATACAACATTGAGAGAAGGAAAAATGCATACCCTTCGGACTGCGTAACGTAAGTCTTTTGCAATCAGGCTCATCCGGCAAAATCTCAGTTGTTGACTTCAGGCGGCAAAACCCGCAATCACCATAAGACTCTTGATTAGGACACATACACAAAACTGCATTCTCAGATGCATTGTATCCACATCTCCCACCAGATTTTATGCAACCATCACATATGTCTTCTTCCACGCCACTCCACCTAACATCAAATCCTTTGTCTAAAACATCAACCACAGAATCCGAGTCTTCTATGATGGAGCTCTTTAGGCCAGGTATTGTAATATTATTCATACATCCCAAACCAATAAAATCAACCACTTTAGCACTTGACACCAAGTATGCATTACGAGGTTTACCCTCTATGAGGCAAGAAATCACTTGAGAAACTTCTGAACTCAAAGAAGACGAGTATGGATCAGGAAGAGGGCCACACTCGTACAATAGTGTATACTTTTCATACTTGGAAGTGTAGTTGAAGAAATCCAAATCTAGGTTTACAATGATATATTTCTTGGGACAAGAAACAATAGTAGCAGCATCATTACTCCATAAATCCAACCGGGCAATCCTCAAAAGTCGAGATGTTTGATTTATATCAATGATGTGAAACTTTTGTGACTTGATCTCAATAGTCAAGTTGCCATGTTCACAATCAAGGTTGAAGTTTGGGTGGCCACAATAACTTGGTTGGTTGTTAACACTCCAAAATGGATAACTAACGTTGGTGAAATTTCCACAACTAAAAGGTGCACAAGATTTGAAGCTTTCAACGTCACTAGTGATATGTATTGGGATTATGAAGAGTGCAAGGAAGAGAAAGATGTTGATGATGAAGGAAAAAGCCTGAAGATGAAGAGGGGGAGGCATTTGTGGATGTGATGAAAAATGAAGCAATTACATGGCTCATAAGATAAAACTAAGCAATTACATGCAGATACTAATCCATACCCTTCGGCACCACATTTGTTTGAACTAAGATAAGAAGATTAAAGGAAGAGAAAGGTGTTAGTGATGAAGGGAAAAGGAAGTAGAAGAGGAACTAGGAGGTAAGGTAAGTAGAATTTTGAGATGGCCTACTTGGCATAAGAAAAGGTGCTACCACATTTTATGTGTAAAAGTCAAACCGAATGGAGTATGACTTGTTTGGTATCTTTTAAAAAAAATATTATACGAACGGGTGCCGCACTAGTTAAGGAAGTCAAAAACGAAAATTTTAGATTGAATGTGACACTTTTAGACTTTTGAGGCATTGATCGCATAACTTTTTAACGCTATTATATTTAATTTCCTTAACCAGTATTCAAGGGACACTCATTGACATTTTCTCGTACAAAATGGGGTGGTTTTACCGTTGAAAATTGAAATATAGTTTCCTTTTCTTTCTAGCTTCTTTTTAACACCCTCCAAACTTGCTTTGATATAACTTTGGCAATTCATTTTTCATAACTTATTAATCCCTTTTCTCTTAGTGCTGCTACAATTCATCTTAACTTAGTTTGTCTTAATGTCATAAAATAGAATTGGAAAAATACTAGTCATAGAACACTAAATATTGGCAAATTTGAATGAGTCTTTTGGCAATTACATAAACAACTCATGTGATGTGCGGTGTAACCGCTGTCCAAAAGTAATTATTGATCTTAAGCATCAAATCGATAGTTTTTTTCTTGTTGACTAAATCAAATTGGAATATTTCTTTTTGACTAAATATTGGAATATTTTTAGCTGCCAATTATTTTTATTATACTTCTTTATTTGGAAATAATGTAAAAGTCTACTATTTTCAATCTTTGTTCTCACACACATATTCTATGAGTTAGGTTCCTTTTTTCTATTTTTTTTTATTTCGCTTGTTTCCTCCTATGAAGTTAATTTATTTGAGACACTTTCCGACACTAAACACATATTCGATTTATATCTAGTGTCAAAATTATTTGAGGGATAGATAGCTCTCTTGATTAAACAAAAAAATTAAAAGAATTTTTTGAGGAAATAGTACATAGTTTGAATATATATTAACACAACAATTGACATATTTTGCTCAAAAAAAAAAAAATTGACATATTAACATTTATCATTAAAAGAGTCTATACTTTCTTAAAAAAAATATTAAAAGAGTCTACACTATTCATTTATTCTTTAATAGTTTATGATATTAGTTTAATCAATTTAAATGAATTTTGTTATTAAATAAACCAAATCTTCAAAATTGCGTAATTCTCAAGACACTACGATTTGATAACTCGTCGCATCAATTTAATATCTACAATGAAATTATATAAGACAATTTTCCTCTTAAAAAAATCAAGAAGCAAAAAGAAAAATATCTAAACTATTTAAAATCTTGTTTACATAATTATATATTTTTATCATCGGTTGGTTCAGTCGGTAAGAAATCAACTCATGACTTATCATCATAACATAGTAAAAAAGCATATAGACATATATGTTAGTGTCTACATATCTTTTAGTTTTAAACAATGTGTTTATATGTAAACGGTGTCGGATATGGTGTAAAAGAATTTATGAATAAATAGCATCACTCTTTCTGTGGTCCACTAGAACCACAACCATAAGTTGAAATGAGAAGAAAAAAATATATACATAAATATGAAATATTTCAGATTTTTTTTAAGGGTTAGATTTCTTGGATTGATTCACAATAAATTATAAAGATTTATATTTTATTTTAACAAACAAGTTATAAAGGACTAAACAATAAATTAAAGGGCAATTTGTCAAAATATAAATTAAAAGGCAATTTGTGAGTTTAATTTAATTAATAGGGACGCTGCATTGTAATATTCATTTTAAAAAGTGAATTTTCAGTCAATCCACTACTTAACAGTCGATGCACAAAACAAACAATTTTTTATTGTACCGTAATTGTTTGGGGTATCATTTAGGTGACATTGGGGTCAATGTTACCCCAATATTTTCCAATTGTTTGATGTACTTGTATTTGACACACTAACCAAAATAATATGATATTCCCCTAAAAATATAATACAATATTTACATTTTTTTAAAGGGAATACAATATTTACTATGATACCCTTTGTGGTGTTCAATGGTTTGCTATATTTTTTTGTACTACAAGCTACACGATTAATCTACCAAATTCAGTAAGAGCATCCACCATAAAAACGTTGAGGGAAATGTAAACTGATGTCTCCGAGGCACTTGTTAGGGATACCAAAAAAGGAAGTTATAAATTAAAAAGAATATTTTTTGGACTTTTTATGGATTGATTACATAATTTTCAATACAATAACTAATGTATAACTTTCTTTGTTAGTATCCTTAACGAATGTCTCAAGGATACCGGTTAGCATGACCCAAACATTAATTTTCTGGTATTTAACTTGATCTCACATTTATGTATTACTCATTATAACCACTTGATCCCTTTGACCAGCAACTCACACAAATTTCTTAAAATTTAATCATCTATAAATAATTTTATATAATAACATTTCAAAATGTATTATTAAAAAAAAAAAATTGATTCTATGTTTCATTGAGACCTTGGTCCCATTAGGTACTTAAATTTTTTTTTTTTTTTTTTTTTTTACAATGGAGATACCTCGTAAATACCAAGTCTTAAATAGAGAGATCTAATTGTGATGGTCTAAGTTAACCCGAAAAGATTAAACAAATTGAACTAGGGACGGAGCCAGAAATGTATCTTAGGGGGACCAAGTTTATGAGTATAAAATAGTAAAGAAAAAACAAATTTTTTTTTTTTGTCAAATAGTTTAGTGTCTAGAAATTCTCCTTTTCAAGGAGAATAAGTAGGGTGTCTGGGGTTCGAACCCCGGTCCCTGCATATATTATGCAATGTCCCTACCAACTGAGTTAAGCTCACGTGGACCGAAAAAAAACAAATTTTTATATTGGTATACAATGTGCACAAGAAATTTAAGGAATTATGTGTTATATCCGAAGTGAATATGTATCTTAAATTTTTTTAAAAAATTCAAAGATGTAAGAAAAATGAGTTCCTTGAATTGAACCACAGTGGAAAAAAAAATATAATAGCGTACTAATATAAAAAAAAAATTATAAAAATATGAGAATACTGTGACCTCTGTGGTCCCCTTCTAACTCCATTCCTGAATTGAACCGCACATATACTTGTGATATAATTATGTGCACATAAAGATCAAACGACTGAGAAAAAAAAATCTAATTAACAGTCGAGAAGTAAAGTAGTATGTCTTTTTTGCAACTTTTAGCAACACTACCATTTCGACATATGCATGTAGAAATTTTGGTGTTTTAATCATATCCAGTAACTACGAGAGATCTCATACAAAACACAATCCTCAAACCCATTTCTCAAATCAAGCACAAACCCTTTTTTCATAGTTGAACCAAATCGAATAATCAAACCACCAACAACATCATTTAACTTCCTTCAAAAAGAAACTCTTTACAATCACCACAACATGTTCCTCACAATTCCTATTATCATAGACAATTTCTGCTTCATCATCAGCCACAAACACATAACATAAGGCTTCAATTTTTCATAATTACTATAGGTTCTAAAAATGAAAGGTAAGTATTATGGTTGGTACTTAGGGGTTTCTATATATAGATATAGATGTAATCACCTCATTAGAAGTTTAATGACTTTCTCATTTGTAATAACATCAATGTAAAGAGTTTTCAAGCTTTCTCTCAACTTTATTTTTGGATACCATGTTTCATAACAATAAGAACTACAAATACCATGTTTCATAACAATAAGAACTACAATTGAAGTAGATACTAAGATTTAGATCAAATTTGCTAAAAGATAAAGGAAGGTTTGAAAGTGTAACATTTTTTCTTGTTCAAAGACATTTTTTTATCCAATACTCCCTTTGGTCACATTTAAATAATTGATGTACATTTGTTATTTAACGAATATAAGAAAAACAAAAGTTATTTATAAATATAACCGGATGAAGTACGCTATATCAACAAAGGTGATGGAATAATTAGCATAGTTCATATTTGTCACATAATACGGTTACATGGAAGATTAATTATGCTTTTCTTTTCAGAGCATTCTAGGCCAAAAATAGGGTAACCACAAAATTGATCTCTAGCATTGGACCATTAGAATGAGGACATAGTGCCGATATTTTGGAGCTATCGATAGGCATAACATCATGTTACAAGGATGGTGGATAATGCAAACAGGGTTGGAAGCGTTTTGACATAGTTTAGTGAGTATATAGACAAATATTAGACTTATAGTTTGGGTTATAATGCATTTGATTGAGATGATACTTGCAAAAAAAAGTAAAAAATTATATTGAAAATAAAAAATAAAAATTGGACTTTTCAAAAACTGAATGTAGAACTCTTTAAAACAAACATGTCTCTCGGGGTTGGCATGATGATGAAGGCCTGAGACCTACAATTATGCTTCTCATTATGTCTCAGGTTTAAAGTTGAATCCCTTAAATGTCAACAATTTGCGTGTTGAGTTGGTCCATACAAAGCTTGTGTTCCCTCTATAATGGACGGTGAAATTTGATCCTGAATTAGTCGATCATTAGAGCGGATAACAGTTTTCAATACACATATGTCCTAATTTTTTTCCATGTGATGAATCGGTCAAGGGAAATTTGTGTAACCGTGGTTCATAAGTTTATCTTGACTTTCCAGCCCCTTCCTTCTTCTTTATTTCTTTAATTTTGTCCTATTGTAATAACTACTTCCTTCCTTGCTCAAAAATAAATAAATAAAATAAAATAAAAAAAACTTCTTCCTTCATTACTTTATTTCTCTTTCCTGTGTTATTTTCAACTTCCTTCTTTACTTCCACGTTTTAAGGCAGACAGAACAACGTTGGTTCCTGAGAATTTCCACAGTTTCTTGGTTCCCAAGGTTAGTGAGACTTTCTGTCTCCACTTTTTGTTACTTGGTTGCTTAATTTCATGTATGAAACTTACTATCCCTATGAACATGCATGAAGCTCTTACTTACTATATATAGTACTTCTTGAATTTGTGGTTGGCCTAACAAGTATGAAACTCTTAATAATAAATAGTCTTCTAATCATCTTCTATTGATACTCATACATTCATAAGTAATCATTCATAATAATTTTTAATACACAAAAATATTCTAATCGTACTTGAATGTATCAACATTGCAAACACATCCAAATTTAGTCAGTTTGGTTCTTAAATATGTATTTAGCTACTCAAATTAGTTATCGAATGTATTTTTCATTGATTCATTTATTCCAAAAAATTATTAAAAAAATATACACATTATGAATGTGTTTACAATTTCAATAAATTTGGGACTACAATTACAACACATTTAGACACCAAAATCACTGTTTGCTGTCAATAATCATGATGTCAATCTTGATTATATTTGCAGACTTTTGTTTTTTCCAACCCTAGAACCTGTTCATTAGTTTCTTACAATTAGTTAGTTAATATGTCAAATTCGATCCTTTTTATCATATTATGTTTTGATGTATCTTATATGAACAGAAGTGAAGACTTTTAAAAACGATTGAACTCAAATTGTAAACGAGTTCCAGTTAAGAACGAATAGTTTGAGAGCTGAATTCGAATTCTGGTTAAATTAATCTTTAGTTAGACTTTACTTAACTCCTAATCGAACTCTGAATTACCAAGACATCATTCTCTTGGAAACAATAGTTTAAGACAATAAAAAAAGACTTGATAAAACTCAAGTAAACATACATAGAAATATTGAAATTCTAATCAGCCTTTTTTTCCTTCAACTCTGCATCACAGAGGACTTGCAATGACCCTATGAAGTTGCGGCAATGGGGTGGGATCTCTGTATGTGCTGCTGCTTCACTAGCACTTCTGACATATTTCCAAAGCAGAATAAATTGAAGTGGCAAATCTTCCCCTATGAGCTACTTAGGAAAGCCACAAATTATTTTGATGAAGCTCACATTCTTGAAAAGAAAGGCTCTGCCACTATATATTATGGTAAGCGGTCTTTTACCTGAAAAAAAATGAATGAATAGACAAGATAGTCTCTGAATTTGTAAATATCGTTCAATTTAGTCTTTGAATTTTTCGTAAGATCACAGTAGACTTTGGGTTTATTTTGCGTTATTTGGTTTCATCTATCCGTTAACTTCAAACGTTATTTATGGTGATGTGCGATGTTAAACGATGACATGACAGTGTACGTGGGTTTCAAATCCCGTTCACATTGAATCTTTTGAGAATGAATTGAAAATGTGGAAGTATTTGATTGGAATCATGTGTATGTTTGAAATCTTTAACCAATTGTTGTAGCTTGGTAGGCGTGTTTATGAGCAAGTATGTGTATAATGTCTACAATATAATCCCTAGTATATGTAGAAGCTATTTGTAACCCATGTGTACTGTCACATCATCGTTTCATGTCTCTAGTCATCATAAGTAACATTTGAAGTTAACGGAGGGATAACAAGGACTGACACAGAACAAATTCAAGTGAATAATGATTACAAATTCAGGGACCTCGTTGTTTATTCACTAAAAAAAGAATACATATAAATCTTATTACAATTTTGATCATATAATCTGCTTTGATTAGGAAAACTTAAGAATGGTTGTGAGATTACAGTCCAATGCTTTAATGAAAACAAGTACCACATATTGAAACAGTTCACCAATGAAGCTGCATTCCTAAATTACATGCCACACAAAAACCTAGTTACGATTTATGGTTATGCCACTCATCAAAAGGAATCCATGATAGTACATGAATACCTGTCCAACGGGACTCTTGCTGCTCATATTCAAGGCCGAATATCAGATAGCGGAACATCATTAACTTGGCTTAGCAGATTAGATATTGCAATCGATATAGCAAATGCATTGGAATATCTTCACTATAACGGCATTGTGCACCGTAATGTAAAGTCTCACAATATTTTCCTTGATATAAATTTTTGTGCTAAAGTTGGTAACTTACATTTGTCAAAGAAACTTGATATTGGAGCAACCCGTGTTACAAGAGACTTAATCGGAGCAAGTGGTTATGTAGACCCAGAACTTGTGTCAAAAGGCTTACTGGGTGTCCAAAATGATGTTTATAGCTTTGGGGTGGTATTGTGTGAGCTTGTGTCATCTATGCTTGCAGAATATTATATTCAGAATGAAGAAGAATGTTTGGCAACCCTTCTACGCAAAAAAGTTGAAAACCAAGCTTTAGTAGAGCTGTTGGATGTAAGACTTGGCTTCGAATCAGACCTTAAGATCAACAAGATGATGAGCGCTACGGCTGAGCTTGCATTTTGGTGTCTGAAATGTCCACAAGAATTAAGGCCTAACATGGAACAAGTGCTAGAGACTCTCCATGGCATAAAGCAAGGGAGATATGAGATAAACTCGATAAAAGGTACAAGACATTAATTAAGACCATCAAAATTTTGTCCCTTTTTGTTAATTATGGCTCATAGTTTACTGATAAGTGAGCAGGTCGCTTGGCCCAAATTTTTGTCGGGCTGCAACTGGGGGGTATGGTGAGGGAAGCACCCTGCACTCGACAGTACAATTTCGGAGTAACATTGTAAACTATACCATATAGTATTTATATTCAAGTTATAATCTATATACCCTAAACTTTAAGTGGAAATAGAAAGGCTGTGCAGCCGCTCGCGTAATTGGCCTAACTCTGATAAAATGTTACGTTTTTTTTTTTCTGTTTGCATTGTTAATATACTAGAGATTATTAATGTTTTAGACTCTTACTATGTAATTCATACGTCTCAGCTTTCAAAATCTTCCACCATGCCGAACTTGAAGAAGCTACTAACAAGTTTGACACTTTTTTGGGATCTGGAGGGTTCGGCAGAGTCTACTATGGTAAGAAGCTGCAAAGGTATCTGCAAATTTTAATGACAAAATGATGACTGCACTCTTTAATTGTAGTTCAATAATTTGCTTTTTTTACAGGCATATGTTTAAAACTTTTTTACACAGTAATTTCCATTCGTTACGTTCTCTAAACAGCATGAAAATGGTAATTACAAATTGTATTGATAAAAGAAAATGGTAATTATATGAAGAGGTGCAATAAGGCATATATAGTCAATGAGAATAACTAATGAGTGTGACTAACTTTTACATCTAGTATTGTTTTCTGACCCCATGTCATTGTATTTATATTTAGGAAAACTTAAAGACGGTAGAGAGGTTGCAATAAAACGCTTCCATGAAGAGACAGAAAAAACCATTCAGCAGTTCATGAAAGAAATTGAGATCTTAAGTAACCTGCATCATCAAAATCTGGTTTCACTTTATGGTTGCAGTTCTCGTCATAGCAACAAGTACATGCTTGTGTACGAGTACATCTCTAATGGAACTCTTACACAACATCTTCACGAATCTTCATGTAATAAACTATCATGGCTTACTAGATTGAATATTGCCATTGAAACTGCGAACGCCTTGGTATTTCTTCACGATTCAGGTATCATCCATCGTGACATAAAAGGAAGCAATATTCTGCTGGATGAAAATTTTGCAGTTAAAGTTGCAGATTTTGGTCTCTCGCGGTTTCTTCCTGACTATGTGACTCATGTTTCAACTCTTCCGGTGGGAACTCGTGCTTACATTGATCCAGATTACTATGAAACTGGAAGGGTCAGTGAGAAAAGTGATGTCTATAGCTTTGGAGTGATCTTATTCGAGCTTATATCTTCCAAACCAGCAAGTTTAATGCAAGGCACCGAGCGTGTCGCTCTTGCCGAATTTGCATTGAGTAAAATCTTAAACAAGGAATTACAGCTGCTAGTGGACCAAAGTCTTCAAATTTCTTTTAACAAAAATGTAGTGGAAATGATAACAACGGTGACTGAGTTAGCATTTCAGTGTGTGCAGTGTCCCAAGGAACTCAGGCCAACCATGAAACAGGTGTTAGAGACTCTACAGGGCATACGCAAAGGGAAATGGGGCTTCAGCCAAATAACATAGGAGTCATGTTTGGATTAATTCTTTGAAATAGGTGCGCAGATCCGAGGCTTTTTGTTAAGGTTTCTATAGTTATGTAAATCACAAGTCAATTGATTGATATCTTAAAATTAAGTCATAGTAAAGTCCCTGGTTCTGAACATAATTCGGAAGGCCGATCATTCTCTTATAGTAATACGATTTCTTTTAGTGGTTTTACCACATTCGTTATCGCTATGAGCCACATCAGGTCTATATAGCCATCCTCACCATAAGAAAATAGTAATGTATATTGGTAATGTAGATATCATGCACTACACTCATCTATTCTTTGATGTTTACCACTTTGAGTCTGAATAATTATATCTCTTTTTGATGTAGTATCTATAATTCCTCAATAAAAGCAACACTTCTGACATAGTCGGTAGTATATACATGTAACCTTGCAGCTTATTTTGTATTTCATTCTATGTATTGTAAATGTAAAGCAAAGCAAATTTTGGCGATTGTCCAGACATAGGCAGCAAACTCCTAACTGCATGACATGATTTACCTTGAATTCTATTAGGTGGATGTCCCTTACCGTTATTAAAATGGTTATCCAACTTTTGTATGGTGATGTCAATGCAAACATCATGTCGTAAACTCTGATATGCTGCTGGAATTTCTCGCTAGCTTTTGAGTCATTTTGGAAAAGCAGATGTTGAGCATTGTTGGTGGCGATTTCAAGACTAATAGTTGAACCTTTCCATTTCCACAACACATTTAAACTTTGAATTTGTAGCATGTATGTATTTATTCATTCTCTCATTGTACCACATATTTGCTCCAAAATATGGACATTGAAGTAATGGATGACCAAGAAGATTTGTAGTTATACTGATGTGGAGGAATATCAAGAAGATTTGTCTCTTTAAGGTATGTACAACCATTGAAGATCAACTTTTAATGGTGGTCAATGGTTATAAACCTTAAACCGAAAGTAATTATCAAATACACATATATTGTGAAAAACATGTTTAGTACCTTCTTTGAGCTTGTTCTGCCAAGTCCACAAATTTTGATTTAGTCAACAAAATGAGATCTTACTACCCTAAGTGGAAGAAGGATAATACTTGTTCGTTGAAAAAAGCATGCAATTGAATTAACATTTAAAAAGTTATAAAGGTGAGGAAAAAGATATGTGCAATGTGTGAAGTTATAAAATATTAATAGGAAAATGCATGATAAAGTTCATAAGCAATTATACCTTAGCATCGATGACTATCATTTCAATAGTCTATGTTTATTGACAACATTCTATAGATCTACAATTCTAAAAACAAACTTCCAAACTTATTTTTTCTCCTTTTTTTAAGGACTTCTTTTTTGACTTGTTTATGTTTTTGATATCATCAAATGAGTGTGTCGTTGTAGTTGAGTCAAAAACAAATATATATAAAAAAAAAAGTTACGCTAACAAGTGTTTTTTAAGAATATTGTTAATGATTTTAGAAAGAAAACCAATTGATTACTTTTATGTAAAAAAAAATAAAAAGTTGTTTTTTAAAGAGGAATGCTATAGATAGTGACATGTGCTATCCTAAATAGATCACGAATAGAAATAGACCAATGAAAAAAAAGGAACCAACACAAATCACGACAAGTTTAGAAAATAAATGGAGGTCAACAAACAAAGGAAGAGTAGAATACAAGGTCAGGATAAATTTGGGAGTTATTTTCTCACGTTAAATAGTATTTCCCTTTTTAAAAATTTTAATGTGTTGAACACATTATTCTCAAGATAAAATTTTCTTTTTAAATTTTTGATGGACATTTCAAAAAAAATTATGCATTTTGTATAACAAAGTAATTGAATGGACCCCTCTATTCAAGCCAATACTAATACTAGGGAAAGACTTTTTAACCAATTGAATTCATCGTTTTTTTTGTATGAATAACACTCGCATTTCATAAAATTTGAGTTCTAACTTCTATTTCATTGCAATAACAATTTCTTTGACATAAATTGTAGCATTTTCAAATTCATCTTCACTATATTTTTTTAAAAAAATTAAATAAAACTAAGGCTGCCTTACATATTTTGGAAGTCTTGTTCTAATTTTAGACCCTCAAAATTTGGAGTCTAAAAATTGATATATCTAGAAATTAGGACCCTTAAACAATTTGGGTCGAAGTCTCAAATTTAAGATGCATTAACATAATTAAATTCAAAATTTTAAATTTAATTAAAATTTAAATACTTAAACATTTATATTTAATGTTTTAGAGAGAATTTTGAGCCCTATGCAATAGCCAAACCTACATATGGTAGCCGAAACTAAATAAGACGATCAAAATTGTTGTTTAACATCATGAATACATTTTTTTTTTTTGAAATGACATCAATACACATTTAATTTGCATATTTTTACGTACAAAGTTTACTACAAATATCTTATCTCAAACCAACTAGTCATGTCTTACATAAACTCAGTTGTTTCATGTCTCTATCTCAATGCATTTACTTTGTACCATATCCTTTAATTTGCGCATCTATTGTGATTGTGAATCTAACAGTGTTGCATATGGTTGACTTGACTCTTTATGTTGTTGCTTTGAACGGTGGTTTGAGCTTGTTTGATCACCCTCTCACCCTCTTAGTTCCGGCATTTAAATGTTTTGGGTGTATAACTTAGGGTCTTCCTAATCAATGCTCTAAAGACAATGGTTAAAGAATCTAAAAGTAGAAAGTTTTGCCTTGAAAATTTAAGATGTTACATTTGATCAAATAATAATTATACTACTTTTTATTAAAAAATTTACTTGTTTTAGTCGCTTAACCAATGCCCTTGGAGCACTAGTTAGCATTCTCCTATAATTTATGATGATAAATTAATCATAACTTGTCATTTTTTTATCTCAATTTTACTCTTGCTATCTTATTTTAAAAAATTAAATTTTAATTAAACACATCTTTTATATGTTATTTTATATTCAAAAACTAATTCAATCAATTTATTAGAAATAACTAATTCTATCAATAACTTTACAAAATCAATCAGATAATTATTTGTTTAAACTACCTAATAACTTATCTATTGCTTCCTTGATCTTACTTATAAAAGACATTTAGATTAACAAAAGTTTATGTTTTTTATCAAAATTTGGATCAGATACATCAATTTTTATTGACTCAGATATTTGTTATAAATTGGATCATATAGAGCATGAAGTTCAGATATGGTTACGGGTACGATATGATACTGATACGCATATACATGAATTTTTTAAATGGCTAAAATATGATTTTAGTCCCTGCAAATATGCCTCGTTTTGGTTTTAGTCCCTGTAAAAAAAAATTTGTTTTTGGTCCTTGCAAAATTTTTTGTTTTTGAAAATAGTCCCTGACCCCACTTTTGTGATGATTTGCATACGTGACACATTATAACTTAACCAATTTTGTAGTTTTTGATCCTTGCAAAATATTTTGTTTTTAAAAAAGGTCCCTGCAAAATTTTTTGTTTTTGAAAATAGTCCCTGGAGGGACTATTTTCTTCAAAAACAAAAAATTTTGCAGGGACCAAAAACAATTTTTTTTTTACAGGGACTAAAACCAAAACGAGACATATTTGCAGGGACTAAAACCATATTTTAGCCTTTTTAAATTTATGATACTATACAGCTAAAATAGGTTATCAAAAATTTTATACTAAAACTTATATATATGTAAAATACTTGAAGAAAATAAACATTGATTACCCTTCATTATTATATGTATGTAAAATTTTCTTATAAAGCATATTGTATTTTCATTTGTTTGGATAACGAGAGAAACATTCAACACAAATTTTATTCAATGTTGATTAATTGAATCATCTCTCTCGTTACCTTCATTCATAAGAAGTATAATTTTAAGTGGTTCATCAAGAAACAATTATACTGGTGCATATATAAAATTGAATCATATACATCTCTACTTAATTTCTACAACATTGTCTCGCTTTTTTCCATTATAAGTATTCATGTATGTTTTTGAAGTATCCAATAAGTATCGGATAAACTATTTTTTTAAATTTAAAATAATTAATTCCGATATTTCGTAAGTACGTATCCACGAGTATAAGTGAAATATTGATATCCATTACGTATTTTAGACGGATACATCTCCATTTTAAAGTATCCAGACTGTATAGATATAAAGTATTAGTTATTTGTTAATCGACTTGATATATTTTAAAAAAAAAATAATGAAATAACTAATATTAAATTGACACACATAAATCAAAAGATTGGAATTCAAACTTCGATTCAGTGTTTAAATTTTGAGAATTGGACTAGTTAATCTAGAACCTCTAAATTATTAAACCGACTTGATTTTGTTGAAAAGTAGCCACACTGCCCACTAGCATGTGAAAAAAATAAACTGATTTAAATGATTGACTAAAAGTAAAGGCGGGAGTCGACCCAAATCCCAAAATCAAAATTAAAACATCGGGCCCCACATCACTTCCTTCTCTCCTCTGTCACTTAAAACTTTCTGTTTGGCTCTCTCTTTCTCTCTTAACCTTTTCCCATTTGTTCCATTTCCTCACTTTTCATTTCACTCTCTCTCTTTACAACACAACACAAAATTTCTTCTTCTCTCTTCATCATTCATTCTTCTCTCTACGATTCAGGTATCACTCATCTTCTTCTCTCTAATCTCTCTGTTTTCATTCATTTTTGCGTTATCGTTTTTATGATTTTCTTGTTCAATTTCAAGTTCTTGGAAGTTTTTTTTTTTGTTAATCTTTCATCATGTTCTTTGATTTTTGTGCTTCGGTGATTTAATTATTGAGTTTCGTAAATTTTTAGATCTTAAACCTTGAAGTGTGTGATGGCTCAGTGTGTTAGTGTCGATCTACATGTATGTTCTACATAAATTGAATACGAGTTTAATTGCAATTAAAAAATGAGTTTAATTAGTGTGTTATATCAGTGCATGTGTAAAATGATTATACACTGACGGAATATACTAACTAAATTCATTCAATATATGAAAGTACTAATAATTAGTATTTAAAGTATATGAAAATGTGTCGTTAGTCTCTGTTGAGAAGCTGGGATTGACGTGTTAACGTTTACTTTATGAACAAACATGATGAACTTTTATGAATTTTTTAAGCATGTTTGGTTTTGCAGAGAAAATAATTGATCTTGAGTGAGTTGATTCTGACGAAAAGTGAGTTGAACTATTGTGTGTAAAAATCAATTCTATAATCAAAAGCTACGAATCTTAGCTTCAAGTATAATCAATTCTGGAAGCAAAATCTATTATAATCGAAAGCAATCTAGCATGTTATAATCAATCTTGGTACCTCTAAAAGTGAAACCAAACATCCACTTTTCAAAGAGACAAAATTGATTCTAGAAGTGTATAATTGCTTTTGACATGTTTGGTCGCTCTCGAGTAGAATTAGTTTTGGCTTTAGAATGGATTCTAACTTGAAGCTAGAAATTGGAGTTTTTTATTCTAGAATTGATTTTTACACTCAAATTTATTGTTCAATTACTTTTGCATGAATATATTCAAACATAAATCATTTTACCTTCTACTCAACTTTTGTCAGAATCAATTCACTCCAAATCTATTTTTCTCATCGCAGAAAAGAGCATACACTATCGGCCTGTTTGGTTTGGCTTATTTGAGCTTATTTTCTGGCATAAATTTGATGAGACTGTTTGGAAGAACTTATGAAAACAGCTTATGACAATTTTCATGGGTTTTTTCAACTTTTTTTCACAAGTCCTCTAATATAGCGTATAGCATACACAAAAACAATTTAACTTTATCTTTTACTATAGAAATAGCTTATGTAAGCTTATACTTAATTGCTTATCATGATAAGCCCTTGTGCTATAAGCTGCCAAAGTTGTTTATCTAAACAGGCCCTAGTTTATGCTTAGAAGTTGGGACTAACCAGACAAATTTTCATATACTCTAGGGTTTAACATGATGAGTTTTAAAACTATTTATTATTTTCGTGCTTCTTCAAAAAAAATTATTATTATTTTCGTCAGATCAAGTATGAGATAAGGTAATAGTTGCAGGTCTAAATTGAATATAGGTTTACTTCAGATATTATGTGATTAGCTAGTCTCCTTCTCATGTAAATGTATGTATCATCATTTTAGTTTGTAAAATTGGGGTAGTCAAGTAATTTTGCCTCCAGATTTATGAAATGCCAAAAAGTCCTGAAATTGAAGACCAGTATTTGATGGAATAATTTGTCATTTCAATAATTTGGGGGACAATTTGCTGCACCTCTATAATTTTAAGATGTTAAACCTAGAATAGAGTAGTGTTATAGAGCAAGTGGCTGATTGAGCGTGTCAGCTTTGATCTACATGTATGTATTCATGTATCTTCTGTTCTATGTATCATGACCATCATTAAATATTAAGGTAAATCAATCATCAATTAAGTATATGTAAGTAATTACTACTACTTAAAGTATTTGAAAATTTGTTCCGATGTTAGTCTTTGCTGAGACTGGATAAATTTTCATAAATTTTTAGTGCTAGCTACTATTTCCATGTAAAGAATGAATAGTTGATAAAATGTTGATGCTTTAGGGACTGAGGTTAATTAAAGGTTTACTCCAAATATTAGGTGATGGCAATGTTATTCCCTTTCTATATGTACATGTATGTATCATCATTTTAGTTTGTAGTAATAAGCCAATTTGGTATCTAAGTTTACGAAATAGCGAATTAGTCTTGAAATTGAAGACACTCATTTCATCGACAAATTTGCGTTGAGAGATTTAAAGTGTCTATGTTGGATATTTTCCTTTTGATATCTATTTTGCTTGTAGGATTTTTAAACATTTTTAGTTTTATGTTACTACTCTATAGATTTGCTTTGCATCTCAAGAGAAGAGAATGATGCGAAAAAAATGTGATCACTGTCACTGTCTTACTGAATGGCTCTGTGATCCAGTTTATTGTTCATGATACATTTATTCATTTGGGAAGATTGAATTTTGCCTTGTTGATTATTTGATGTTTGGAATTGAAAAGTTGTTCCTTTTAGGATCCCCCCCCCAGGTAATGCAGAGTACTTATGATAGACTTTTTTTATCCTCAGAATCTCAGATGGAGGGCACTGGTGATTTTGGCGAAGGTCTTGACCAAGAAAGTTTATTGGTAACTCCATATTATACTCCATACCAGAAGCAGGGATTGCAGAAGTCTGGTCCTCAACCTGTCAATTTGGACTTCTCTCCTAGCTCAGGTGGTGTTACCTCTACCGCTTCTCAGAAGGAGGGTTCTGAATCAATTTCTTCATCATCCTCCTCTGATTCTGAAACTGACTCTTGTATCAAGTCTGTAATTCATTACCATGGCACAGCAGTGAATACTGACGATGAAGGAACAACTCTAGGTAAGCTGAAAGAAGACCTTGCTGATACCGAAAGACAAAGCCAGTTTGTCGGGGAGGGAGAAAATAAAAGTTATGATGAATTGCTGAAGAAGTTCATTAAAAACGAGGAAGAGCTACGAGTTTCCAATTTGAAACTTAAGCTTTCAGAAGAAGAGATTATCAAGTTGAAGAATCAAAATGAGAAAAGTGAGGGTCAACTTGATAGTGTGCAGAAAGAATTAACACTGAATATGGATGAACTTGAACATAAAAAGGGACAGGTGCTGGAGTTGCAAAAGCAAAAAGCTGAGTTGGAGACTCATGTTCCAAATTTGGTGGAACAATTGGAGGTAGCTAATGAACACCTCAAGATATCAAATGATGAAGTTGCAAGATTAAGAAAGGAACTTGAGAGTAATTTAGCTGAGACTCGTCAATTGCAAGACCAGCTTGAAGTGGCACAGGAAAATGTTACTAAATTAGAATGGCAGCTTGATTCAGGCAGAAAGCAAATTCGTGAGTTGGAAGACAGGATTACATGGTTTAAAACTAATGAAACTAACCTTGAAGTTGAGGTGCAAAAACTGAAGGATGAAATGCATGATGTGCAGGCACAGTTTTCTTTTGAGAAAGATCAATTGCATTCTGATATTGCAAGCTTGTCAGAAATAAAAACACAGTTGACCTCAACACTGGAGGAATGGGAGTCTAGAAGCCATTCATTAGCAAACAAGTTAAGGCGATGTGAAGCTGAAAATTTGGAGAAAGAAGAGTTGTATGCTACACAAAAAATGGTTATGCAAGGCGAAATTAGTTCTTTAAAGGAAGAACTTCATCAGAGAAGGCATGATGTGGAAGCTGTGAATAAGGAGTTTGACGGTCATAAACAGAAATTTGACATGCTCATGACTGAAATAGATGAAGCCAATGCCAATATTGATAATCTTAAAGCTGAAATAAGCTTTCGAGATGATCAAATAGCAAATATGGACCGAGAGCTTATCCAGCTTCGTGCACAAGAGAGTGAGCTGATCTCAAGATCTGAAACTAGACTGAATTTAGTAAATGAGTTGAAACTGAAAGTAGAAGAACTTGAAAAAGAGGTGACTAGACAGAATGTTGTGATCTCCGATCGGGATGAAGAGAAGAGGGAGGCAATCCGGCAACTGTGCTTCTCGCTTGATCACTTCAAGAGTGGATATAAAGAAATTCTTCAAGCTTTTACCGGTCATAGGCGTCATACCGTTATAGCCTCCTAAAGTTACAATCAGCTGTCTCATCGTTTTACATTGTTTCATAGATCTTTCTGGATTATTAGTTTTGCATATCTTACTCTTATGTCTGTTATTCAGCTAAACAAAACTTCCTGCATGGTTTGTGTACTATTTCTTTCTTTTTTGGGTGCATAGAGTTCTTTCTTTACTTAGCAAAGTTTAGTTCTCCTTTTCATGAAATATTATCTAGCTTTTGTTTCTAACAAGCATGGTGCATCAGGTAATTTTGTTATGTTTGTTAGGACCAAAAGCTGTTGAAACTTGTATGTTGAGTGTGTTAAACTAGCAATGTGTGTCTTGGGTATGTATGATCGGTGTAGGGGACATTGATATGTGTAGAGAGAGCACTGTGTTTAGCTCTTATTTTTTACTGTCAAAATATGCAGTGGACTGTTAACTGTGTGTGGTGGATTAGCATATCTCATGCTTGGTTATGGTGCTAACACTGCAACTAATAAATTATGCTTTTTCACATTGTTTGTGTATTATTATTTGGTTACTTGGGAACAATTTGGTATTGTCTTGCACGAACCTGTCTTTTTAGAACTCATGCCTAATCATATTTTATCTGGTTAAAGATTGAGTCTAAAACATTAGTTGGATCTAATGTTAGGGTTGGGTGAAGATTTGGGGTGAAGATTAGGGGTGACCAAAATATCCGATCATATGGAGAACCCATTTCCAAATGAAACCATATCCAAACCAGATATTTGCATGCAAAAATTAACCGGTTTATTCTAAAACGATCGGTCACTGAAGAACATACAACCTTACAACCTAGTCAAACCCTTCCTTCTTGCACTCCTAATGATGATTATAATTCTATGTTTTGTAAATATGCCATGGCAGGGAGAGTCTATTCAACATCTTTTTTTTTTTTTTTTTTTTTTTTTTTATTGTGTTTTAACTTTTTAGTTTCTTTTGTTTTGAAAAATAGACTTTTTAAATCAAGCATTATCTCTTGATTTTTTATTTTTTGAGACATGTTTTAATTGGATGTTAAATGTGAAATAACTATATTTTCTATGCATACGAACCAAATCCTAATTTTATACTTTCATTCAATAACATGTGGTCATATAGATATTTGTAAAAATATTTTAAAATTGACATAATACAGTTTTATTATAACGTGATTTAACCGAAAAAATATGCATAAAATTTAACATATGCTTGCAAATTTTAACTCAACCGTTAAAAATATTAAAATTGTTTACTTCGAGAAAAATTATAATTAAAATTGTTAGGTTAGGTAGCTACCGAGATTTAAATCTAAACTCGTATATTTATATATAAGTTTCCAATAACTTTTGTTTATCTACTTATAAAAATTTAACAAAATTGTGAAAATATATGTATAAAATTCTACTTCTGCCAAAACCATTTTACAATCAAAAGAACCTTTGCTGATTTCTCAATTTGCGAATCGCACAATTCTTGACTTATATTCCTGCCATTGAGTTTTCTACATTTCGAGTTCATCCACTCATTTCCACCCGGTTTTTCACCTGTTCACTCTATTATACTTTATGCGTTCATTTCAACATTTATTTTTTTAGGCAAGAAGGATAAATATATTAAATAAAAACAAAAATATATAGAGATTGGGGGCATTGGACATGACACCGGGTTCATTTCAACATTCAATACATTGAATAAACAAATTTTTATAAAATCATCTCATTTTAAATTCTTAAAGAGTGTCCTCGTTAGTATTTTTTATACTTTTAATAAAAAAAGAAATATTTATATGAAACTAATAAAAATCGTTGAGGGAAACTCGTTAGATAAAACTAATAAAGAAATATTTATACAAAACTAATAAGAAATATTGCAACCGTTATTGTAGCGTGGACCGTAATTTAAAATTGTGCATAAGAGATGATTGGCATTCGGTATTTTAGTAGTTAATCTATGTTTTTTTATTCAACGAGTTATGGGATGATTACACCCACCTCCCCTAAAATCTATTAAAATGACACTAAAATCCCCTCTAGTTTTAAAACATACAATAAACTCCCTTAAGTTCTAATCATATAGACTAACACCTCCCTTCCATGTTAACATTGTTGTGGAAAAAAAGAATTAACAAACAATTAATTGGGAGCCATTGGTTGTATGTTGTAATTTTAGAGAGTTTGTACTTGTTTGCGGCTGCAGATTGGATTCATAGACAGAAGTTTGACACGGTTAAAATGAAGGGAGGCAAGTGAGTCTAGAAAACTAAAGGGGGTGTTTGTGTCGTATAAGTAAATTTTAGAGAAGGTCAGTGTAATTTACCCATGAGTTATTGAGTACATCATTCAATGTCTAAAATCTTCCAAATTCTCCTTTTTAAATTTTTTTATAGTTTCTATAGGTTTAGTTCTTATTTATCCTTCCATTTTGATTTATCTCTATGTCATGTGGATAAAGCGAGGTTTGTCCTATTTAAGAAATAATTTCAAAACTCCATTGGTTTGGTTTAAAAGCAACTCAAAGTATTCTATGAACTTAACACAGTTGGTAGGGAGGGATATGTTATATTATATGTAGAGGAATGAACTCTAACCATTAGATTAATTGAATTGAAGGGAAAAAAAATGCAACTTAAAGTATATTATTATTTTGGTTTTTAAAACACAAAAAACTTACTGCTTTGCTTGTATTATCTTCCCTTTGTCTAGGTAAACTAATGAACTATGTAATCATCTTTGAATTTTTTTCAGGGTAAGTCAATGGTGAGAACTACTAACATGATCTCAATTTCAGTTAATTTTTTTCCTATAAAAATGATTTCAATTTGAATTTAAATGTGTAGAATAATTTTATAACTGTTTTAATACAATTTAGTAGAATTAGGTAAAAACAAATATAGTGTAAATGGAAGAAAAATATGAATTGAATTTGATTTTTAAAATTATATGATAATTAATTAAACATTTAAAATATATTTGGTAAATTATAAGGTGACCTGATTATATATTGTTAACCCTTCGATTCGTAGGGGTAATGATCATTAATAATCCGAAGTTCAACCACCGGAAGGTAAATAAAATCTGGGCAAAAATTGTTCTCAAGATCAAACTTAGTTGTCGTGAATGATTTATCCTTCGATGAAAGTCATTGACCATTTGACCCGAATCACTTATTTTAAATGATGTTTGATTTGATACCGGTTGCAAAATTCATTCAAAATTTGATTTGATTTGTATATAATTTAATGCAAAATTATGACATATCGTTGAATAATTAGATGATGGGTACATGTATATTCAAACACTAGAGTACCACTGCGTTTACCTTTATTTTTTATCTTGGATTAGAAAAAATCTTTTTTATACCTTAGGGAAAAGCAGGTAAGATTTTCATTTAATATAGTTGCAAATTACGTTTAATTTTACAGATTTGTTTTTATTTTCTCTTAATTTAAAATCATTATTTTATTATTCCTTTTATCTTAGAAAAAAATAAAATAAGTTTTTTTTTTTGTTTTAGACGAAGTGACACAAATGTGAGATATCGAGTTCGAAGATAGGTAAACGTGTTTAGCGTAAAAATATCAACATTATTATTTGAACTAGATCTTATGAACAATTATAATTTTTTTTTTTTTTGAGGAAATTAGAATTCTTTTTTTAATCTCACTTTGCACTTCTCAATTCTCATGACCATGTCATAAATGAAATAGAAAAAGAAAGTCATGGTTTTATTTGAAGAATAATATTTTTCTTGGTAACATTTTTTATTTTTTTTTGGTAACATATTTGAAGAATAATATTTGCAACACTCTTTATCACACAATTTTTAACAAATCCTCTTTTGTTCGCCATTGAGTATTGGATAAGTTTTACGTATTTTTCGTTATTTGATCTATCAGTCTTATGATATTTTTCACTATTTGATCTATAAGTCTCATGATATTTCATCTAATTCAATAATAGAATTTATTAACCCAATGATAAAAATTAAGTTATACATAATGAAAGATGTAAGTAACTTATGACCAAAGAATAATTACAGCACATATGATACAAGATGATATAGTTGAAATTTTGGTGAAATGTTCTGATATGTTTATTGCTTACTTTTCCTGGAAGATATCGGATAAAAAAATTTCCTTTGTGATATGTCTTTACTCTAAAAATACAAATTATTCTTCAATATCTTTTCAGGTTGAAAGGTCCTTGTAACCTCTTTTCACCTACTCTATCTTCCTTCATATTAATTGTACATTTCAACCTCTCTTCATCTTATTCCCTTCACATTCAATAAATGTGCCTTTCTACCTCTCTTCACATACTTTAGAATACAAAGTTACCTTCAAAGTCCCTTCACACTATAAAAACCCTATTATATTCAGCTTATTTTCACCTATAAACTCATTTCAATCTCTCTTCACACACAAATAAGCTCCCTTAACTATTTTTTTCTTCTCTAAATCCACTTGTTGCATGCTCATTTCAAACTTCATAAATCAAGAATGAGTTTTTTTTGTTCCCTATCTATTATATATGCCTTATTATATACATTATAACGATTTCTCCATTTTTAGAACCAAGTATGATAATTTAATATTGGAAAAATAGTGGCTGTAAACTATATACATGAATGTATGATGTATATTCGAACAATCATTCCAATATGTGTTTACGGTACACGATTTTAGCCACCAAACTTCAAACTAAGTGACCATATAAGATTGAACCAAGTTCGATGGCCAAAATCCGTGTACCGTGAACATATTTTATGGCCAAATTATATGTTTGACAAGCATAATTTGCTAGTTTGTGAAGATACATCTTACATTCATGCATATATTATATATGTCTTATTATATAGATTATAATGATTTCTCCATTTTTTAACCAAGTATAATAATTTAATATTGGTATAATAGTGGCCTTAAACTATATATATGAATGTATGATGTATATCCGAACAATCCTTCCAATATGTGTTTACGGTACACGATTTTAGCCACCAAACTTTAAACTAAGTGACCATATAAGGTTGAACCAAGTTCGATGGCCAAAGCCCGTGTATTGTGAACATATTTTATGGCCAAATTATATGTTTGACAAACATAATTCGCTAGTTTGTGAAGATACATCTTACCTTCACGCATATAGTTATGGGCCATTGTTGTTCCAATCATCATTGTACAAAAAACTCACATATGGTGGATTTCCCTGCACATATCAATTGATGCCAAAATTGAAGGTTTGAGCATGAACAATACATTTTAATTGATTTTATCTAATTTAAATTTGTCTCACTCATTAATGTTCTGAGACAACTATAATAGGTTCACTCCATTTGGCTAGACGTGGTAAACAATTTTTATTTTTTTACCAAGCGAATCAACGATATTACTTATACATATTAGCATTTGATATTAATATTGGCATAACAATGTTTTGCATATTTTAACATCAGTGTGTGATGTATATCCTAATGATTCTTTCAAAATATTTGATCAGACAACGTTTAAAGAAGTTTGATTGCCATAAACTATGGATTGGGAAAATATCTTAGGATATATGTTATATTCATGGATAGAGTTGTGAGCTAATGTTGTGTAAATCACTAGCAAAGAAATCTAAAGCACATATGGTGGTGGAACTCCTTACACATATCGATTATCAGCACAAAATTAAAGGTTTGGAAATAAACTCTATATTTTAATTGATTTTATTTAATTTAAATTTGTACCTTGCTTTGCATCTTAAGAAAACTATAACAGTGTTGGCTTGCATTATACATGTTGAAAACCATTTTTTCATGACAAAATTGGTTATATAAAATCAAAATAATAGAAACCAATTGATAAAAAATCAAATGAAGTAAACTTACAGACATAGCATTTTGTTTTTAATATTAGCATTTGTTTTTCATATTTTCATATCTTTATCATTTCTATTTGTCTTCTACTTAAAAAAAAATATATCTCATTTATTTCAATTTCATTTTTCTGTTTTATTTTCCTTTCAAAAGAAAGGAATAACTATCTTTTTCATTATATAATTTCCTCTCTCTATCTATTTCTACATAATAATTTTTTTTGACAAAATTTCTACATAATAATTATCACGTACTTTCTTTGTTAAATGAATCATAAATTCATAATGCCCCTTTTTCTTATCTAGGAGTGAAGAGGGAAATATACAAAGAGAAAAAGAAATGTTAAGACACATCCTCTAACACATTCATCTAACACACCACAATAATAAGGTTGTCAAGTCACCTACTTTTGATTTGGCAACTTTATTATTGAAGTGTGTCCCTGGCATTTCTCATATAGAAATTCTATAGGTTAATCAGATGTTAGAGAAATGTCTATAGTGGTGCTTTGCCCTATACCTTTCACCAAAAAAAAAAAGAAGTTAACTATGTTTTTTATCCCTATAAAATTTGGACCTTTTAAATTTAATCTTTACTTAAGTTTTTCTAGTTCCTGGAGAAAATTTATGCAATCAGTTTTAGTCTATTCTAAATCCAACTTTGTTTAATTATGTTAAACTTTTAGATTTTTGAACAATACACCATCCGGTCACTAATATATATATAAGCATAAATTAACATTAAATTCGTTCATTAAAAGATGTATGTAGTCTATAATAAAGACAAAATACACCATTAATTGAATAAATGTAAAATGTAATTTTTTGCTTATAATAGTGATCGGATGATGTATTTTGTAGATTTGTTAAGAATATTACTAAAAGTTACTCTGCAAACAAATAGCTTAAAATTTAATTTTTATGTCAAGATTTTTGTTACTTCATATATCTTTAACTTTTTTCGTTTAAAAAAATTTATATTTAATTCATCTTATGTTATAAAATTTTAAATTTTAATAAATGAACCTTTTGTAGTATTATAAACGTGTCTCCCAAAAATCGTTTAAAATTTTAAGAATAATTAAACAAAGTTAGTTTCAACAAGGACTAAAATTACATGTAATTTGTTTTTTGTATGGACTAAGTAAGCTATTCTAATTAAGCAAGAATTAAATTAAATTTTTTTAATTTTATAAGGGTAAAAACATATTTAACCTAAAGAAAAGAATACATGTATATAGTATGCTGAGCTGTTATCTGCCGGTTGGAATAGTAAAAAGAGTATGAAAATATATAGTTGGCCTCAATATATAGTTACGTCTTTGATTCTTATCTTTGACATTTTTTTTTTTGTTTTATCAAGGAGTCTAATGGCTAGAGCTCACACAATTTAATTGTGGAGAAGTGGAGTGTCCAGGGTTCGAACCCCAACCCCCGCATATAACATGCAATATCCCTACCAATTAAACTAAGTTTACAGGGATTATCTTTGACGTATTTAATAAGTACTACTAGTATTGACGTATTTAATTAGTATTATTGAAAGAGAGTAGTATTATGAAACTTATAATATACTCTCTTTCATACTAATTAGTTTATTGAAGATTAACGAATATTTGAAAAACTATATCTATTACTCTATTGAGAGTATTAAATATAATAGAAAGTTTTTTTTTTAAAATAGATAAAACAACAACAATAATTAAAAATCCATATACATAAATGGAGGAATACCCTGGCTACAACATCTGACATGTAATTTCGATATTTTTATTAGTTGATCTTGGACTTCTTGACAAATATAAAAAAAAATTATGTCAACAAAAATTAATGTATATGGTTTAAATTTTGTATATAAAAAATATGTATTTTGTCTAAATTGTTAGACTACATGGTGGTGTCAGAGCTTGTGCCAAGTATTTTAACAAATGGAAAAATATAAATAAACATTTTTTTGTTATATAATTATCATATTGACTTCAATGATAGTTTGCATGTGTATAGGTATCTTGAATCGGATGGTGTTGTATAATCATGTCAGTACCTTACAAATAAGGAATCCAAATTGTAATTTTTTTTCTTTTTAATTGTGATTTTGAGGGAAGTGAATGCAAAATAGCATCTATAAGGTTAAATTGGTTTATTTTTATCAGGGCCGGAACTTGGGGATGCAAGGAGCTCAACTAAGCTGGACCTCTAAAAATTATGAACCTAAAAAGAAAATTAAGTATAATACCCACCCCACTTAAATTAAAAAAAAAAAAAAAAATACATGTTACATATTTTTCTTTCTTTGGTACTCGTATGAGTTTTTTTTTCTAGACTCTAGTTCTACTTTCTGGACATAAATTTGATGCTATCAAACCCCCATCAATTTGTATAATTACTTAATCAGTCAATTTGAAAAGCTATTTAATTGAAAGAATCACAACAATCATTTCTTTAATTTTTCGCATAAACCATTCATTATCCCCTTTCTTACGACGTAGAAGTGACATTTCAAACGACACCGTTATGTAAATTTTATCTCTCTTTCACTTAATTTTATTTTATTTTGTTTCATGTTTATAAGTTCTTCTGATTCTGATTTTTTAATGAAGCTTAACTACAAATAAAAAATACATTTTTATTTTACTGAAACCTATTTTAAAAAGAGAGTTGAGCCTCTTATTTCATAGGAACGGCCTTGATTTTTATACATTAACTAAGTTTTAACTCGGTTTAAATCACCTCAGATAATTCCTTAGCATCTAAGAAACATATGGGATAAGATAACTATATACATAAAATCAACAACATGAATTTTATGATTATTTATTTTCAGAGAGAACAATCATTGTGATAGATAATCTAACTAACTTACTTTCCATTCCATTTGTAACTAGGGCAGACATTTCAAGAAATAGACTTGATTTTCTCTACTGATTATGTTTAAGTATCTCTTCCTTTTTTTATTGTTTATGAGACATGATTTAAATATATATACATATGTGAAATAACTTTATAGTATCGATGCCTACAAATTAAATCCTAAGTGTGTACATTTATTCAATCACATCACATGTGGTCATTTAGATTGTATACATTCGTTCAATCACATGTGGTCATTTAGATATTTGTAAAAATATTTTAAAAATTGACATAATACAATTTTATTATAATATGATTTGATTGAAAAAACATAGATAGAATTTAATATGATAACTCAATTGTTAAAATTATCGAAATTATTAGGTTAAACGTTATGATTAGGTTTCAATCTCAACTTCTATTTATATGTGAGATTCCAATCATTATTGTATATCTACTATTAAAAATTTAACCAAATGGTGAGAAGATATTTATAAATACTTCCGCCAAAACCATTTTACAATCAAAATAACCTTAAACCTACGCACAATTCTTGACTTTTCTATGTTCCTGTCATTGCATTTTATACACTTCAAGTTCTTTCACTAACTTCCACACGGTTTTTCACTTGTTCTCTCTATTATCCTTCATTTTGTTGTTGTGAATTATATTATATCTTCGATCTGGTTTATCATTGATTTTTTATTTTATTTATGAAAATAACATTGTGTTCAATTATTTATATATATTTGTATACTTTTATACACTTCTAATCGAAGTCGGGGTGTTTGACACATGGACAGCATGATATTGAAACACACAATTATATTCAATTTTGTTATTTTATTAAATTATTATTGGCTGGCCTGATAGTGATCATCCAATATTTGTGTCAGTGTCATTGCTTCATAGTTTATTAATAAAATAGCAATGCTCTTTTATTGATCGTGTTTGTTTATGTTTATATACTTTTAATAAATAAAGAAATATTTATATGAAAACTAATTATTAAAATGGTTGAGGGAAACTCATTAGATGTAGCTGTAATGTGTTCTGATTCTGTGTGTTAGGGAGTTTGTTTCTAATTGTAATGAAAGTTAATCAACCATCATTATCAAATTTTCATGGATGATTTGATTATACTTGAAAGTTGAAGCTTGCAATTATGTAATAGGCAATGTTTCTTATTCTGTGTGCTTAGGACTTTCTAATTGTAATTAAAGCTAACTAGCAATAGATGGTGGGATTAGACCCATTAGATTAGTCGGTCCTTGAGATATATATATCGAGTTTAAAAAATAAGAAAAAAAAGTTAACTACAAATATCAAAATTTTCATGGTTGCAACGAAATTAACAGTTTTGTAATAGCAAGCAAGCTCATCAGAGCATAGTTCTACATTTGTGGTTCCGCTTACGATTGTGGATAAATTCAATCAAATCCGACCAATGCAGCTGCAAATACGATTGGGATAATCATGCAGAGACCTCTAAAACCTTTCCATTGTATCCACAATAGCAGTTGTGGATTGTAATTTAGAAATATGCATAAGAAATGATGACATTCGGTATTTTAGTAGTTAATAATTTGTGTTTGTTTTGTTCAAAAAAATAATTTGTGTTTGTATATTGATCACATTTCAATTCTCATATACAATATTGTAAAACAAAAAAACTGGCTTCAGCTTATTACATTCCGAACTCTATGATGTGCAAGAGCCGAATGGACTAAAACAAACCGATCGAATTCTATGATGTCAATAGCGCCATGGTTGCACGCTATAGTAGACTTCCACTGAACAGTTTAGGGATATATTTCGGCGCAATTTCAGTGCTACCAGCTGCCAAAGCAACCGCTAATCTCTGAAAAATTGTGACAGAGATGCCGTTTTGCAGCCACATTTGTGTTAGGGTTCGCAATGCCTGCTTACCTTGAACTGCAAATAAACAATAAAATTTAAGGGATTCAACGAGCCAAATGGTGACAAAAATATCCAATTTGGTGAACCTGTTATCGCAATCCAGTTAGCAGTAAATGAAATTTTGTAATTAGTAGAGTTAAGTTTGTTTAGCTTTACAATTTGGATAAATTTGTTAGTTAGTAACAAGTGACTTGCACCCTAAGTCATGTATATAAACTCTTGTAACTTCTCTATTCATTAATCAATGAAGATAACAACTTTCAATACTCTATTCTCTCTCCATATTCTTTCATCTTCTTCTTCCTCCATTAATCTCTCAAAACTGTGATTGCTTGATTGTAAGCATGATTGAAAATGAAAGAACTACCTCTCAACAAGAGAATGAGATGGATACAAGTGATGAGGATGATAATGGACTACCTCCATTGGAAGCCAATTGATGAAGATTTAGAATTTAATTTAAATACAGATGATTATATAGTTGGCTACATTGTTGTCAAAATCCCAACTTAAATCCTAAAATTTAGGATTTTGCGACTTTCTTCACCTTCAACGACTCAAATCCATAATAGAATCACAAAATAGGCAAAATCCATAGATTTTGATTGCGATTTTACGATTTCTTATAAACTAAGTCATTTATGATTATATATCATTTATCACATATATTTAGTATTATTTTTTTGTGGTAAAAGTAAAATCCATCGATTATGATTGCGATTCTATGATTTCTTATATCGATTTTACAAAAGTAGTTGAATAAAATCCTTCAATTTTGGTTGAGATTTTACGATTATCGATTTTGCTATTCTCTTTCAACCTGAAGCAAAATTCCGATTTTGACAACCTTAGTTGACTCCCATAGTTCAACCGACACTACATGAATAATGTTCCTGTCTCATTATGTTGAATATTTCCAGGTTTGAACTCTACTAAAAAAAGGGATTTAGTTTGTATTCACTTATCAAACTATATAGTCTCAAACAAATTAGCAGAAATCATTTGTTTGATTAATTTCATTTTTTTTTCTTTTTTCTGTGTAAATCACTACAACATATATGCCTTTTTTGTCCCCTTTGTAATATGTCCTTACTCTAAAAATACAAATTATTCTGCAACATCTTTTTACGTGAAAGCTCATTGTAACCTCTTTTCACCTACTCTATATGAGAACAAGTTATATTCAACTTTACTTCATATTAATTGTACCTTTCAACCTCTCTTAGCTTCTTGCTTTCACATTCAATAAACGTGCCTTTCTATCTCTCTTTATCTACTTTATAATAGAAAGTTACCTTCAAAGTCCCTTCACACTATAAAATCTCTACTATTCAGCTTGTTTTCACCTATAAACTCGTTTCAACCTCTCTTCACAAACAAATAAGCTCCCCTACTTAAATTTTTCTCAATCCACTAGCTGCTCTCTTCAAACATCATAAATCAAGAATAGTTTTTTTTTTTTTTTTTGTCTCTGTTATATATGCCTTTCTTATAAAGATTATATAGATTGCTCCCTCTTTTAACAAACTATGATAATTTAATATTGATATAATAGTGACATTAAACTATTTACATGAATGTATATCCTAACAATCCTTCCAAAATGTGTTTACTCTAAATGGATTTGGCCACACCATACTTCAAACTAAGTAGCCATACAAGGTTGAACCAAGTTTGATGGCTATATCCCATGTAGAGTGAACACATTTTATGAACGTTATATGTCAGTGTGACTAACATACTTATCAAGTTTGTGGAACATTCATAATCATAAGTTCACTCAAGTCTAGGTCTTTTCATTATTTAGGTTTTGGAGAAAACTAAACCAAATTGAACCAAACCACAAAAACAGTTACTGAAAATTGAACCAAATTGCAATTTTTTCACTTGAATCAAAATTAACTAATTTTATATGCATCGGTTCACTATGATTTCAAAGCTGGGCTGATTTTTACCGATTTCATTTTTTGTATTTTGCTCAAAATCCAAACACTAATCGTAAATCGAGGAATCCTCTAATATGAATCTGATCCAACGGACAATCCTCCAATTTTTAACAATTTTAATAAAATATTAATTTTGCTCTCCATTTTTATTTTTATTTTTTGAACAACCACTTTTTATTACTATAAAAATTAATTTTTTTACTAAAGATAGTAAAGGTATCTTTAAACTATTTTTTGAGATGTTCATATTAAACACGCCCTACAAATCTATGACCTTAGAAACCGATATTCACTTCCTTTTATTGTTTGGATTCACCACGGAAAGAACTTGTAACTTCATGTGGCTAGTGTTTTATATGAAAAAATCAATGGCTATTATTCTAACGCCACTCCATCACATAGTGATTGCAATATAACTTATCTGAAACGATGCCATATAAAACCTGGCCCGTTAAGTGATTAGTGTCTAGTAACCATGACATATGGTAATTGTAATAGCATGAGTTTTTAAATTTGAGTTTTCTTAACGAGTGTGTTAATCAAATTCATTAAGGGTTACAAGTTAAGAAATTATTCATTCAAAAAGTTAAATATTTTAATTTTTAACACATTAATTACATAAATTTTTATAAAAACTTATTATTTAAGGTCCTTAAGTACCTCGTTACCCTTTAAAATTAAAGAGGCAAAACTTCAACTTTGAAAATTATGTAGAAAGAGGAAATCCACAAACAAGATTATCAAGTGATGATAAATCTATGGGATATGAATTAACCATCGCATGTTCATATGTTTCTTCTAACGTGTGAAGCATGAGGCTCATGAATTAGTTCTCAATTTTCAACAAATATATATTTCACAACGAAAGGTTCACCGTTGGTACAAGGTTCAAAGTTGTGTGGGTTAGATATTCTTTGTCGATTTCTCCTTTATTCAAGAATATTTTATTGTTCAAAAAAAAAAAAAAATCACCAAACCGTAGACATCAGGCTTCATTGCTCTCATATACTTTCTATCAAATTAACAATGGTAGTAAGTTCTCTTACAATTCAGGCATAGATGTGAGCATAGGGAGGAAAAAAAAAATATAGTTAAGAAACATCAGGCATCTAATCTTCATTGTTGAATAAGTTGTCAGAGCTATGATGTTGTTGTGTACTGCGCTACAACAATCATTTATTGCCAAAATGGAAATTAGCGTTTGTAGATTTTTTTTGTTTATATATGTTTGATGTAAAACCTAGCTCGAACTTGCAGCGTAAATGTGTTTCGCCGTTT
This sequence comes from Medicago truncatula, assembly GCF_003473485.1. Taxonomy (NCBI): domain Eukaryota; kingdom Viridiplantae; phylum Streptophyta; class Magnoliopsida; order Fabales; family Fabaceae; genus Medicago; species Medicago truncatula. The sequence continues at coordinate 38,311,117 of NC_053047.1, read as the reverse complement.
GATGGGAAAGGGTCGTGAAAATTATTCACGCACCCTATAACTAGTTTGTTTTAATTCCACTACCGTTAGACTAGAAAGCATATAAAGGAAAAAAAAATCCTTAGAAGAAGGACGAAAAGAAGGACAAGTATCTTTAGAGACACGGTAAAATAATTCAAGCCAGTCAATTTTAGTTAACTCATGTGCAACTAATCTCATAAAAAACCCGGTTGAAATACGGAATAGAAAAATATTACCCGAGTCCGATCCTACAAAGGCCACGGACTAAATACGCCGGCCAGTATTAAAAATATCTTTTTTTTTAATAAAATAAAAAGGAGAGTGGTTATGGTGCATAAGGAATTCCTTATGCACCGTGCATAAATCCCATTTGAAATATAATTGCTTCCATTTTGCCTTGGAAATGGTTTCTGTGAGTTGTACTCCAAAACCATTAGATGTACTTAATGGTTTCCAGCAGGTGAAAAAAACTAAGGACCTAGAGTCATTGACATCATTCAGTTTTGGACTGACACAATTGGAGGAGAAGAAAACAAATGGTTTCTGTGAGTTGTACTCCAAAACCATTTTGCTATGGAAATGGTTTCTGTGTGTTGTACTCCAAAACCATTTTGCTGTGGGGAATGGTTTCAAGAAATTTTTGCTGTGGGAATGGTTTCAGCAATTCATTTTTTGAGCTTTCACTACAAATTCATCAAACACTTTTCCAGCAAACAATCATTAGAATCATAACACACTACAAATTTCGAATTCTTCTCTTCTCTTCTATCAATTTTGAATTCTTTTCTTCTATCAATTTTGAATTCTTCTCTTCTATCAATTTCGAATTCTTCTCTTCCGTGTCCTTTTTTTCCGAATCTTTAAAGCTAGATCTAGGCATATGTGTTTGCTTTTCGGATTCTTGATTTTATTTTTTTTTAAAACTGAGGTTTTTGCTATCTCCGCGCCGGCACTTGAAGAGGAGGTTGGAGAAGAAACTCTTTTGCAGAGCATCTCTCTCTAAGTTTCAGACTTAGAGAGAGAAAGAGTGTTGGTTTATGACTTTTGTTAGTTTGAAGTTGTTTTTATACTGTCTTTTCTTATGTAAATCCAATGGTTGTGAAGTGTTTATGCACGGTGCATAAGGAAATGACTTATGCACCATAACTTTTCCCAATAAAAAGTAGTATACTCTCCTGAGAAAATTGTATGCGTCCTCTCCTGAGGAAACAAAACAGGTATACTCATATTCATCAAAATTATTTAAAGATAAATCACAACCAACAAACTTATACAAATCTTGCTTGCAAGTACAAAAATTGTGAAAAAAATAATATCATACTTTATATCTAATCTTTGTTAACATTGCTAATGACTTTGCAAACCCTAAATCTAAATGGTTTTGGCTCCAAACATTCTTGACCTTTGATCAAATCTTTCTGATGGTTTGCATTGTAAATAACAAACCCTTTACTCTTCCATCAGTTTTCCAATAAGGTATCATACACGTGTTTTATGGGAATAAGGTATACTCATTATTGCTAGCATTTTCCAACGCTTTATTTTCTCTATTGGCTTCTTTGAAACTCATTTTCCTCCAATTCTCATATTGACTCCACACTTATCGATACCCACCTCTTTCTCCTCCATTTTTACCCCTCTCTTCTCTATTCTTTCATCATGGCAGGAAACCATGATCATGAGCATAAGCCAAGAAATCATAAACACGATGTGGTGTCAACTGTGTCATCTTCTGCTGTTGTTCCCATACCTACTCTTTATTCTATCATCAGTAACTTCCTTCCGTGGAGATAATTGGTCTGATGTGCAAGCATTAGATGCAAAGGATAAGCCCGTTGCTGATACTAATGTTTCTGGAGAATGCAAATTTAACGTTTTTCCTTTATTTTCAGTTATAAATTTTGGTTAATTCTTTTGTTTTGCTAGATGCACATTTTTCTTTAGTTTTTGCTTAAGTTTTCCCATTGTATAGTTTTGGAAGATCCTCAAATGCACAATTTTACTTTCTTATTCACAACTAAGTTTATGAACATTCCACATGGATTTTGATATCAGCACCGTATGTATATTTTAAACATTCAAATTTATATCTTTATAAAATGGAACGTTATTCTTTTTTGATATGAATACTAGACTTTTATACATTCTGTTTTGATATGATGTACAATTTTGAAAATATACTATTATGCATTGCATTTGTAAACTTTTCTCTCAAAAAGATGAAATCATAGATTGTCCTAGATGTGGCTAAATATTTCGAATGGTCTGCTCCCATGAGGTTCGAGTAGTTCAGGTTTCGATGATTCAAGATTTTTTGGGTGCGCTTCTTTGGTTCTTGGGGTACCTCTCTGTAGTTTGCGGGGAGGTTGCTTTCTGCAGGACACATGAAGATTTTTTTAAATATGTGGCAGTTCCAGATGTCAGTGTGTTTTAGTTTTTGCAGGTCATTTTTTGGGTTATGATTGAATTTCCTGTTGTGGTTTTTTTCTGTGCAGCTGACATGTTTCCTGTTGATGCTCGAGTCTGTTGTAATTTGTTATGGGATGGGGTTGATTCTCTAATTTTGGTGGTTGAGGATATTATACCTTTATAGCAGTAGAATATTTTTTGAAATTTGTTTACTTTTTTTTCCGCTAATTTCAAGCCAAGAATAACTAATTCCTAATACATTAAACTATGGAATCCTATTTCATTAAGAAAATTTAAACTCATGAATTCTATTTATTTACATTGAAGTTAATGAGATGTAGTGGATCAAACTGTCAAGTCTTTAGAATCATCATCAACCTATTGTTGCCAACTATCATACGTGTACCTTCCCATTACCAATGTAGATAATGCTGGCAAGAATTTAAATTAGCATAATATACATTTGTATATACTTTTTTTTTTGGTACATACATTTGTATATACTACATTTCAAATCTATATAAAAAAAAAATCAAACAAAGATGATGTGTACATTAAATTTTGTTTGGTTTTTCTTCTTCTTATACTCAAGTCCGTAGGGAGTAGCTATTGGTTCTAAAAAAACTATAATTGAACGAATAAGCAAGGAATCATGAAATCTAGAGAAATGATATTTCTACATTCATTTTATGACAACTTTTTGACAACTTTATCTCTCATACTCACGTTATACTCTTATTCTCTCTCTTCCTTTTCCTCTTTCCATTATTTTTAACCAATAAAAAGAGAGAGAAAAGAAATTGTCATAAGAGTTGTTTCAAATGGATGTTCAAATATCACTACTCTTTATACTCTTAAATCTATGCATAAGTTGTAGACAGTTAACCCCATGCACATTTTAAGATAGTTGGTAGAAAGTTAACAAAATGTCCTACAAAAGTATATGCTAAGCTCTCTCAAAAAAAAAAGTATATGTTAAGATATCAAAAGTAACCCCTCAAAAAAATAATATCAAAAGTAAAATCGATAAGTGATAGAAAGTTAGCACTCTGCACATTTTAAAATTGATATGTTTTGTTTTCTATGTAATGGATCATATTATAATATATTAATTTCTCCGTTGTTTATGACCCGGGCGGTAGCACGGGTAAAAGTTCTAGTACTTCTATGAACCAACTTACAATTCAATTTAATCAATCCAAGTTGTTGTGTAAATTTCACGGTTGTCTCTGTTGGAATATTTTATTATTTTATTATATTTCAATATCATTATGTGGGCAAATATCGTAATAATAATTATATTAGTTATTTATCAATTGTGAGCCTTAGTTGATTAGTAACCAAATAAAGTAATAAGGCTATTAGATTTCTAATTGGATAATTAATTAAATATTTAATTAGTTGATATGGACTCTATGAGTAGATGTCTGGATGATCCTTTAACAGAATAATGGGAAACCATAATGGTCATCCAATATAAAAGAGGCTATGGTTCCCAATACACCGTACTCGACAAACTCTCTCTTCCCCCATCTGAAGAGAACTTGAGGCATAAATATACCAATTGAGGAAGAACTATGTCCCTTGCATTTTAAAAAAAAGGACATATTCAAAACATTAACTAATACCTCTTTGAATATTTTATCTAATATATATAAGTGAAAATAGCACAAATGTATTTTTTACCATTTAGTCTACAAGTCTCATCATATTTCATTTCAACAGTTAACTACATTAAAGAATAACAAAACCACATGTAACATTAAATTTTGATGAAATATTCTAAATTTTTTTGTCAGGTAGCTTAGAGGTTAGAATTCACCTTTTCCAAAGTTAATAAGTGGGATATCCAGGATTCGAACCTCAATCCCTACATATAACAATGCATGTTCCTACCAACTGAGTTATGGTTACGGGAACAATATTCTAATTTATTTATTGTTTGCTTTTCTTACTCTACAAATACAAATTATTCTTAAATATTTTGTCACGTTGAAAGCTGCCTGCAACCTCTCTTCACCCACTCTATATGAGTACAAGTTATGTTCATCCTCCCTTCACATTAATTGTACCTTCACCTACTCTATATGAGTACAAGTTATCTACTTATTGCTAACATAAAAATATTTTTTTAATAAATCAAATTATCAAAGAAAGAGTTATACATTAAGTTGAATAATCTCATGTTACATAAAAAAAACATATAGCATTCACAATTATGGTAAAAATTACTAAACTGATTCACATTAGAAAAACACTTGGTACAATTCTTTAGCTATTTTTTTCTATGGTTTTTAACTAAATTCATCGTGATCTACTCAAATCTATAATTTTCTCAAAGTTTTTTATATAAAAAAATTGTGCAATTTTAGTTAAGAAGTACAGAAAAAAAATTGTACCTAAGTTACTACTTGATCTACAACTTCCCTTCACATTAAATGTGCTTTAAACCTCCACCTTCTATATAAATGCATAAACGTACCTTATAACCTTTTATCCATCCTCTCCTCTCCTCTCAACCTCTCTTCACATATTAATAAGCTCGCTTCATTTGTTAAGGAGAAAAAACAAGCTCCCTTCATTCTTTCTCTCTCAATCCACTAGTTGCACTTTTCAAACTTTATAAATCAATTTTTTTTTTTCAACTTTAATATCTATACTATATACATTTCTCCCTCTTTTAACGAACGATGATAATTTAATATTTGGCATAATAGTGACATGATACTATTTACATGAGTGCGTATCATGACAATCATTCCAAAATATGTTTACAGTCCATGGATTTGACCACCAAACTTTAAAATGATTGGCTAAACAAGGTTAAAAGAAATTTGATGGCCACAATCCATGTATTGTAAACATATCTTTGGCCACATTCTACTTAGCATGTTTGTAGAGATGCATGTATATTTCATTCATGGATATAGTTTGTAGGTCATTGTTGTGCCAATAATCACCAATTAATATATCTACAATATGCTGAAACTATTTATACATGATATCAAGTGATGCCAATATATTAAAGGTTTGGAAATGGATGATCCATTTTACATGATTTTATCTTATATACATTTGTTTAGTAAAAATTAAAATTCTAACTTAAATGTGTATCTCACTTATTAGCATCATAAAAAATCTGCAAGAGTTTCCCTCAAAAAAAATAAATCTGCAAGAGTTGTTTCATTTGAGTATATGTATGAGTAGAGCCAAAAACAAAATTCAAAATTAGTTTTTCTTAATAAAATTCACAATATTAAATGAAGTGATTATTTGGCACTTGCTTTTCAATTTTGTGCATGTCTGTGATTTTATTTATTTAATTTAGATTCACATATAAACAATCTTGTTTCAACATCTTTCTCTCTCTCTCTCAATCCACTGCTGTTCATTTTAAACTTATGAATTCATAATGATATTTTTATCTCTATTATTATTATATTAGATTTCCCTCTTTTTTAACAATGATGATAATTTAATATTGCCATAATAGTAGTAGGAGACTATTTTCCATGGTTTACATATCCCTAAAATCATAGAGGGATAAACAAAGGCTTACCGAATGTAAGAGCAGTAGATGCGGAAATAGCCGGAGTTGAAGCCTTGTTAGCAAAAGAAGTAGTCGAAGCACTTGATGCCGAGCTTCCTACAACACCAAAACCCACAAACCATTTAAAAAAGGAAGGCTTAGAAGGATATAGAAAGAAAGGGTTAGAAGTATAAACAATTCATAACAATCTTTTAACAACCAAAACCACAACACGACAACAATTGAAGCCACATCGGCTGCATTAGATCATGTCCTGATATGGCCACAATCATTACTGCGACAAGATAACGTCAAGCTATTGCATATAAGCTATAAGTTGATTTCACATGTTATCTTGGAGAGAGCTAATGCAAATAAGCTGACACTTATAGACATGCCATAAATTATATCCACAAACTCTCCCAGAAAGTCTCACAAGTACTTATATCTGATTACTAAACGACAGTTATTTTTCAAAATTTCCAACTCAAACGCAAAAGCACCTTTTTACCTATCACGGATGAAAAAAGTAACGCATAATTTCAACTGAAAAACTTAAGTAAGAAGTTAATCTAAATTAAACCTATGTAAACAACTACTAAATGAGATTCACAATTCAAATCATGTATAGTGTATACTAATCCAGATTAACTAATAAGCATTTTCAACTTAATTTTTCAATTGAACTAACAAGAACTTCAATTTTCAAATCAAAATCACAATTCAGACTAATGAATTAATTTCTCTATACTACCTCATACTTATACACATATATGGCTCAAGCTTAAACTATTATGTTTGTATCCTTCTTAGATTAGTCTCTCAACGAAAATCCGCCACTTGTGCTTTATAGTATTTATATCACACTTATTATTATATTTTTACCGGTTTTACTATATGTTCTATATGTTATTTGCATAATCACCTCACGTTCGATTAATTAGATTTTTTAGAAACAATAATTAATCAAACACAAGGAAACTAGAACAAGATATGCAAATCCACTCCATAAGAGTTACAAAGAGACCGCCACCAAGCCACAATCAAATGTCAATCTCCAAATTAATCTCGCTTGCTTTCGGACAATTCACAAACAAATGTTCCGTTGTCTCAATGACACTATAAGCTTGTGTGTGGTGATCATTGTCTATACATACATAGCGTACACTCAATGATAATTAATGAAACACTTTCAAGGATTTGATGATGACTCCTCTGACCTCTCTCTCTGGCAATTCTAAAAGGATTTTTTTTCTTTTACATGCTTTCTAGTCTAGTAATGTACTTAGAAGCTCTCCCTTATTTTACTGCCTGAATTAAACCAAGAAATGGTACCTATTACATACTAGAATTCCTTCCAATTTCTATTGTAATTCCTCACTAGTTTACTAATGGAAATTTGAGTTCCTTTCACTTACTTCATTCATATATCATAACACTTACACCTATTTAAGAAGCAATTAGATACTGACTGTCTTGATTTAAAAGCAACTCAGAATATTATTTACTTGTTTTTTTGAAAATCAAACACTTATTGTTCTTCTTATCTTATTATCATATTATGCCTTTGTCTAGATGAACCAGTGAATCTGCGTTATCATCGATGATTTTATTGAGCTCTTGACTTTGATGAAAAATTATTGCCAATATGCTCAATCTTGGAATGGATATTCTCTATTTTCAAATGTCCCTAACCTTCTATTCTTACCCAAACCCTTCTATTTAGATATATTTAACATCACTAAATCAGATCAGGTGCAAGATTATATATTTTGGAATTTAAGAATTTGGAAACAATTTCAATTTCTCCAAGTTAATCAGGAAGCAAGGTTGTGTGCCTTGTTCCAAGTTAATCAGGAAGCAAACTATAAAACACAAACAAACAGAGATCATTTGTTTGATTAATTTCATCTTTGAATTTTTTTCCTGGGTAAATCAATGGTGACAACTACTAAGATTTAAATTTCATTGGTAATTAGTTCCTTCAAATAGGATTTCAATTTGAATTTAAATGTGAATACGAGTTGTATAATTGTTTTATTATGAGTTTGTATAATTAGGTAAAAACAAATATAACTGGAAGATAAAAATTTGAATTGAATTGGACTTCTAGAATTATGTGATAACTTAAAACATTTAAAATATATTTTCTTTTTTGGAACTGTAAGATTTTCATTTAAAATTTTGAGGGGTTGAGTAGCGTGATTGGTTTCATTTAAAACATCTCGGCTAAGTAAAAAAATAAAAAAAATAAATCCAATTACATTTGTTTTTTTATTTTTTTCTTTCTGTTTTTTATCTTTATTCAAAATCCTTATATTATTATTCCTTTTTATCCTATTAGATGGGGAAAAAATTATTCTACTTAGACAAGGTGGTAAACACCACTAAAACTTACACACAAATTTACAAGTTTTGGCTTTAAACCAAGGTAAAGGTCTTTATCCTAACAATATTGGTATTGTGATTTGACTACGATCTTAAGGACAATGAGAACTCCTATTATTAATCTCTCTTTGCACTTTTCAGGAAAATATATATACAATAAATGAAAAAGAAACAAATTATAATTTTATTTGAGGAATAATGTTTTTTTTTTTTTTTTGTTGAAGGAATTTGAGGAATAATGTTAACAACACACTTTTTTATGCACTATTGAGTATTGGATGATTTTCACTACTAATCCTCAAATTCGCAGAATGAGCTAACTACTATATTTAGCGATTGTTGATCTTCGAATACATATTCAAAACATTACCTTATATCTCTTTAGATATTTTATCTAATATGTATAAGAAAAATAGTCTCCATCATACACAAATGTATTTTTTACCGTTTGATTAATAAATCTCATCATATTTTATTTCAAGAGTAAACTACATCAAAGAATAACAAATGCACAATAAAAAGATAAACACTTCCAATTTTGATGAAATGTTCTAATTCACTTATTGTTTTCTTTTCTTGAACAATATGGGATAATTTTTTTGCTTTGTAATATGACCTTACTCTACAAATACAAGTTATTCAATTAAATATCATGTCACGTTGAAAGCTTCTTGCAACCTATCTTTACCTACCCTATGTCAGTGCAAGTTATGTTCAACTTCTATTCACAGTAAATGTAGCTTTCAACCTCTTTTCACATACTCTACTTACAACAACCTCCCATCACATTCAATAAATGTGTCTAATTTCTACCTCTCTTCTCCTATAAACTCCTTTCAACCTCCATTCACACTATAAAAACTCATATTTAACTTCTCTTCACCTATAAACTCCTTTCAACCACTTTTCACATAAATCACTACAAAATTTTGTTAGTTTGAGTCTTGTTGGTTTCAACTATAATTTGTAGAGTTATACTTAGATTCATTATTCAATAATCATATTCTCTATATCAAACTTGAATATTATATATTTACATCTAATAGGATGCATAAGGATATCAAATACTTACATTTTCAATCATGTTTTCATTGTAGGCCTTTCAATTTTTAAACGTGTTTTAAACGAAAGAACTACCTCTCAACAAGAGAATGAGATGGACACAATTGATGATGATAATTTAATAGCTCCCATAGTTCATTTAATACTATATATGAATAATGTTCTTGTCCTATTTTGGTCTGCTCATTCTCTTATGTTTTTACAAAGATTACATATTTAAACTCTACTTTTTTTTGTTTAACAACAAAATTTATTAAAACTGAATCAATGCTCAAGAAGAACATAGATTGGTTAGACAGAAGCAAGCAAAGGGCGCCGTATATAGGTGGAACACCCAAAAGTAAGCTCCTGCACCTCATGCATCAAAACACCCATAAAGACACCACCCAACTGATATCGATCACCAAACTAAATAAAAACTAACGAAGACTACAACCAACACCAAAAACAATCATCATCAAGCCTCCCACAGCTGCATAACGCAAAATCACAAACTCTATCGTGAATGCCAAACGAAAATAGTTCCAAAAATCTTATACCCGCCACATTTATGTATTTTAAGTGAAAGTTTTTCCAAAACTTGTATATTAAAGGTGTGCAGTTGAAGAGAGGTGAGAGAATCAAAGCAACTTAAAAATTCGCCGTAGTCGGGTCACCCGCGTGACAGGCGGGAATACTTACACAACGACTTTGTTGTTTATTCTAACACTCAAAATATTAATATAATTTCTAGACATTATTTAATGTTATGTATGAAATTTCATTAAATTTATCAAGCAATTACAGACGCAGACCATTAAATTGATTTATTTAAATAAATAATGTTAGGGCATCAGTGTTATCCATTGCACTTAACTTATAGAACAAGTTTATATGCATCAGTTCATGCAACTTTTTTTCCCAAAAACAATGATCTAATTGAAAAATTTATTGAATTGAATGAAATTTTATGATTAATTAAAACAGTAGAACCTGAGCATATTCAACACAATCATTTTCTCTCATTCAAAATCAACATTGGAAGATTAAATCACTTATGGGGTGAATATGCTATCATTTGATAGGTCAAATTTGGATGAAATGTTCTAATTTATTGATTGATTACTTTTTTTTTTGGACAAAATGAGATATTTTTTCCCTTTCTAACATGTACTTAATTTAAAAGTACAAATTATTCTTCAACATTCTTTGACGATGAAAGCTATTTGCAACCACTCTTCATCTACTCTATATGAGTACAAGATATATTCAATCTCCCTTCACATTAATTGTACATTTCAATCTCTCTTCACATGCTCCACGCACAATTTCCCTTCATATATTGAATGTGATGGAATGCATACCATTGAATACTATTCTATTCCATTCTTTTAATAAGTATGCAAACAATGGAACACTAACTTATTCCATTCCATTTTATCCCATTTGATCTCTTTCCATCAATTCAAACATAGCCTTAAGAAACAACCATATAATCCATAAGGATATCAAATACAAACATTTTCATTCATGTCTTATGTGTAGGCCTTAAATTTTTAAACATGATTTAAACGAAAAACCGCCTCCCAACAAAAGAATGAAATAAACACAAGTGATGATCATAATGGATTACCTCCATTGGAAGCCAATACTTAAAAGGGTGAGACATGTTGAGTTGCAGGTTGATGAGGATTAAGAATCCAATTCAGATACAGTAGATTATATAGTTTTTTTTTTAGGGGGCAAAGAAGATTATATAGTTGGCTCCAATAGTTCAACGACACTATATGAATAATGTTACTTGTCCTATCTTGGTGTGCTCATTATCTAGAGGAGTGATGCTAAATAAAGCGACTGATTTCTTCACGAAATCACCCCGATTTCCAGTCAGCCAATTAAATCATGTATTGCCCGGAAAACACGGATGGAAAGTGGGGTATGGCTTTTATGAAGTGAACAGGAGTCGTGAAAATGTCGCTATAATATTTTTCAGGATGTACATCATTTTCCTATCTAGAGTATTTACAGGTTTGAACTCTTCTAAAAACAAAGAATCGAGTTTGCATTTGTATGATTAATTTTATAGAACACAAAGCAGAAATCATTTGTATGATTAATTTTATCTTTGAATTTTTTCTAGGTGATCAACGGTGAGAACTACTAAGAAGACTTCAATTTCAGTTTCATTGTAAATTAGTTTCTTTAAAAAAAGGATTTCAATTTGAGTTTAAATGACTAGAATAATTTTATAATTGCTAAATACAGTATAGTTAGAACATTAAAACAACGGTATAGTTAACCTTCTAATTTATACTTGATGGAAGACGTAACTCAATTGTGCATCAAAGAATACTCAAACAACACGAAAGAAGATATGTTATAGGTCAAATTTTGATGAAATTTTCTAATTTATTCATTGATTACTTTTCTTGGATAACATGGGATATTTTTCTACCTTTCTATAATATGTCCTTAATCTAAAAATACAAATTATTCTTTAACAATATTCCACGTTGAAGATGTTTACAGCCACTCTTCAACCTACTCTATATGAGTACAAGATATCAACCTCCGTTCACATTAATTGTACCTTTCAACCTCTCTTCACCTGCTCTACGTACAATCAAGTTCCCTTCACATTCAATACATGTGGTTTTCTACCTCTCTTTTCCTACTTAAAAAAAACGCCATTCAACTTCTCTTTATCTATAAACTCCTTTCAACCTCTCTTAACATACAAACAAGCTCCGTTGATTATTTTTTCCATCAAATATATGTTCACATTTCATGGATTTACCATCAAACTTTAAACTAATTGACCAAACAAAGTTAAATTAAAAGAAGTTTGTTGGCCATACTCCATGAATTGTGAACATATCTTTGCCCACATTCTATGTATGCCAAACATAGTCGCGTGATTGTGAAGATAGATATTTCATTCATGCATACAGTTGTTGTGCCAATAATCATCAACTGAGAAATCTACAATACATTGAAACTACTTATACATATCAATTGATGTCAATATATTAAAGGTTTGGAAATGAATGCTATATTTTATATGATTTAATCTTATTTTCATTTGTTGAAAAAAAAATCAAACTTAAATTTGTATCTCACTTATTAGCATCATCAAAAAACTATAACAGAGTTGTTCATTGGAGTATGTATGTGTGCAGAGCCAATTTTAATCTTTTTCAAAATTAGCTTTTCGTAACAAAATTGTTTAAGAAATCAAAATAAGAGAAAACAAATTGCTAAAATTCAAATATTAAATGAAGTGATTATTTATTTTGGATATTGTTTTTCAATTTTGTGCATGTCTATTTCATTTTATTTACTTTAGATTCACGTATAAACAATCTCCTTTCAATATTAGCTGTTCAGTTTAAACTTCATGTATTCATAATGTAGTTTGAGGTTTTTTATCTCTATTATATAGACTGATCTTTCTCCTTCCCTTACTACATATACCTCCCTCTCTCTCAACAAATGATGATAATTTAATATTCCCATAATAGTAGTACATGACTATATACATGAATGCAAGATTGTGATGGAGATACATATTACATTTATGGATTCAGTATATGCACCTTTTTTTTTTTTTTTTTTTTTTTTGCAAATAATCACCATTTGCAATATTTTGATGTTGCTACAAAACATATGATCAAATTGCTTGCACATATCAATTAATGCCAAAATTTTCAACAAGATTTGGAAATGAATGCTACATTTTAGTTGATTTTATTTAATATATATTTGTATGTCACTTGTATTAAATGGTATCGGTTATTCCAATTTTCTCTTTTTTATGTCAAAGTGTTTCCCCTAATAGAAGTAGAAAGAGAAATGGTCGCTTACTACAAAAGGATTTTGAAGAGAAGGGTAAAAATTCAGATTCAATAGATTCAATGAGTTGTAAGAAGGATTGAAGATTGCAACATGTTTGTTTTATGAATGGTGCTGGAACCCGCGCTTTTGTCTTGGTGGGTGATCCGATTGGTCTGGTTTCGAAGTTTTGTGCAGGTTTGTGGTGCTGATCTTTTGCTCATTCCCCTCAGTTGTCCAGCTGTGTGGTTTGTCTGAGAGTTTCGGTTCTGCTGTTGGTGCTGTGTTTGTGTTGTTGCTGGATCGGGTAGAGGTGATGTGTGCTACTGATGTAGCAGATTTGTTAGGCGAGTGCTGGCTGGTTTGGTGCCGAGGCTTTTGGTGTTTTAGCTGGTGCTGCTGTTGTTGTTATCTTTGGGAGTTTTGGTTCCTATTTCTTCTTGTAATAGGTTTGTAGGGTTTTTTTTTATCGAGTTGTTGTTTGGTGGAGAGAAGCCGTTTGTTATTAGGCTCTTGTTTGTAACTCTTTTTCCTCCTTTGCGGGTTAAGTACACATTGTGCTAACCTTGCTTAATATATTGGCTGTTTAAAAAAAAAGAGAGTTGTAAGAAGCAAATCAATAATAATAAAATGGTGTATTTGTGGATTCTAAGGTTATAAGAAGATGTAATAAAACAATTCCTATTAATAAGATTTTTTAGGTACCAATCAGTCATAAAATGGTGGTCAGTCAACATCGAATTTTGATTGTGAATTGACCATGTTGCACAACCTTTTCTGTAAGCAAAGGCAAAGCTTCCAAATATGCATGCTCTCCCTCACAATATTGTCACATTTAATTTAAATTTAATTACAAATCAAACAACATGAAATGGTCAATAAACAAACAAAATAAAACCAGAAAAGATGAAACATAAGGAAGAAGCACATACAATTGAAGGTCACCGAGTTATGGGATGAGGAACTTAGTTGCCCTTTTCAATGTGCTTCTTGAACGAATAATTATTGATTGTCTAGATCTAATTTAGATTTTGATTTGTTACATTCAACAATCTACAAATTCACACGATCAAGATATATATTAAAAACTCGATTGTTGTCCTCAACTCAACTAATACTAAAATCCTTAACTACATGAATGTGTTGATTGTCGCATGCAGCAAATCCAAATCCCTTTAACCTAGGTGTCAACTACTCAATATCCCTTTAATCTGATACTAGGGACCATCCGTGCCCGTCTGTACGTTTTTTCTACTGTGATAATGTATAAATTAATACTCCATCCAGTCTTATTTATAAGAAACATTTGACTTTTTTGATTCATTGCATAAATGATATATTTGGTCTATATTCTATACCAAGTACATTAATTGTCCAATGAATTTAAAAATTCAACTTTTTCTTATAAATATGATCGAATGGAGTATATAGTATATCATACACAAATATAACTTATTTCTTATTTGACTATCCGCTCTTTTTAATTTTTGTTGCGCTAATTTAACTATATATTTGGCTAATTTCTTTTGTATAGTTTGATTAAACTTTATTAACGATTTAGATATTACACAAGTTATAGACAAATATACACCCTTAAAATATCTAGTAGCTACACAAATGAAAATTTATTGTCAAAAAATGTTAACTATACTTTGAAATTATTCCATATTGTGTGTCGTAACTCATAATGCTTGAAATTACTTTTTTTTTTTATAAAAATAAAACGATATTCATTCATTCAAATCGATGGAATACATCAGATACAAACATCGCTAAAAACGTAAAGGATGAATCTGCAATAAACTCACAGCATCCAAGTTGATAGCATACAACAGCAAAATGACTACAAATAATATGATAAAACCTAATTCATCGAAATACCATGCTTCTGGATCTGTAACGTTGACGCCCAAATCATTGGTTGAATTTGTAATTGACTGATGTCGATCTTTCAATATGAACTAAACGAACACCGCGGCAAGACGCGAAATCAAACGTCGCAAAAGACGACGAAATCACAAAAAAAAAAAACTGAATATATGTGAAAACCAGTTATTTAGATTGAAAGAAAAGGGAAAAACAGATGTAGAGGGGTGATTCTAGGTCAAAAAATGATCTAAAACCACCCCTCCTCGATTAACGAAGGAGAAAAAAGTTTAGAGAGAAGTTGAAGTTTCTCTCATAGAAAACTAGAATGCTTCAAATTACATATATTCATCCCATCACAACTTAGCATTTTCATACCACCATATGCTTCGTTTTCATGTTCTTTATACATTCTCTTGGTAATTTCAACTATAATTTACCTCCTTTACAAAGCTTGATTATACTCTTACTTTCCTCTTTGACTCAAGAAACCTACAATTCATCAATACATAAATAAAAAAGAAGGTTATGATGATCTTGTAACTCAAATAATCGATGCCCTTAATTAGTTAAAAGTTACATAATTGATTCACTTCATTTGATTTTTGTTTTGATAATATGCACTTCATTAGTTAAAAATGGCATAATTAATGCATTATCTCATTGCCATTGTAAAAAATTTACTTTTCAAATCACATTCTTTTGACATCAAAATCTTAGATATACTTAACATAAGAATGGAGGAGCGTCAATTATGAGTGTACAGAAGAAAAAGGAGATTAAAATTAACTGTAAATTGGTCTCTCTCCCTCTCTCTCTATCTATCTCTCGTAGAAGAGTCTTTCCTCATGTTGATTAATATAAGAGAACAAAAAATCAACACATAGTCTTTATGATCTTCATCTTTTTTATCGATGTCTACCGAAGTTGAAAGAATAATACCATCTAAACACATATATCAAAGAATGCTAGATGCAACAAACATAATACCATCTAAACAAAATGGAAAGAAAAAAAACTTTGATTTAAGAAAAAAGGTAAGAAAATAATTACATCCACCAATACACTTTAGAAGGACTCAATACTCCCCTCTCAAGAACGTTTATCTCATTGGACTAAAAAGTTTTCTAAGTATCAGCATCACATGTTTCAATTTGTGAGAAATACTTAGATAACTACTTGCTAATTTGCTCTTTTAATTTAAGCAATTTGTCACCAATTTTCTTGATTTTCGTTCAGCAATTTCTGGTATAAGATATTATTTGCACATTCATGTATTTTATTTTTTTGAAAAATCTCAATGAACATGAAAGTGGGTGTAACTCAACTGTGTAACTCATAAACATGATGTTTTTCCGCTAATCTCATTCTATACTTTTTTTTGTAAGATCTTTTTTATTTATACTGTGCTAACTCATAAACCCGTCTTTCTGCTTTTTCTACTGCACTAAAGTGTGTAACTCATAAACATTATGTTTTTTTGGAACATATAAGAAAAAATAAGCATAAAATAGAAACAAACAATGGAAGAATATAAAAGGTTGATAAAATAGAAAACTTTAACAATATAATTGAAGAATATAAAACTCCCTTTTGACTCCTCCATGGACTCTGGATTTCATATGTGAAAACCAATGTGTCAACATCGACTATGTATGGATTTCACTATAATAACCATGCATTAATTGTTCATTACTTAGAAGGAGACATAGTGTTTTATAGCAAATGTGTTAATTGTTGTATTATGCGTGTGAATGCTCTAAGCCTCGTTAGTTCTCTTCTCTCATATGTTTTCCACTATAATAACCATGTGTTTCTTTGAAATCAAATTTAAAGACTGCAACCAAAACATGGAAAATCAATCCATAGCAAAGGATTATAGAAAAAACATAAAGGGAGAAGATAAAAACTAACCATTTTGCTTATGCAACGCTGCCGCAACAACCCCGTTTTTCAGTGGTGCGATGTTCGCTCATTCCTTATGCTCATTCTAATGTTTTAAATTGAAAAAGCGGTTGTGTTCTGATTTTGCTGATTTTTAAAATGAAAAAGAAGTTATATATGTTTTTATTTTGAAATAGGGTAACCGACTTCCATTTCAAACAGTTCAGATTTTGGAAGTTTTGCAATAAGTGAAGGGTATAATGGTTAAAAAAAATAGGCTACACCAAAAAGTAAGTATTGCCTTTATTAATAAGTATAGATACAAGACGCTGATCGCCTATCTATAAATACTTCCAAAAACATGTATTTTCCCTGTTTCTAACTTCTCTTTGAATTACAAACAAAAATCGATTTTTATCCACGTCAAACTTCATTCCAAATGAACATAAATCTCTCCACCATAACAAATCGAGTCTTTCACTACTCGATCCCTCGATTCGAGTATTGAACTCATCCCTCGATCTGAGTTTTTACGCGTTGTTTGTTCGAAAGAGCATTGTATGCATGTTGTTGATTCAGGGGGTTGTTGGCACTTGGATTGGTTCTCTGCGGATGTTCACTTTTCACGCTTTTTTTGTAACCTAGTTTTGCGCCCGTACGCGGGTTCGCTGGGTTGCGCCAGTAGTTAGTGTATTTTTGTTAGGATAGATTAGAGTTGTTCCACTTGGACTAATTTATAATGATGTATCCCCGCTTGGGTTATTCCTGGGTTAGGTCAGATGTCCCCCCAGTCTTTGTATATTTTTCTTTTATTTATTATATTCTCTATTTGGCTTAAAAAAAAATCTTTCAAACAACACGATATTCATCTCGCTCTAAATCACCACCGTGATGTAGGATTAGTGTGATATTATCTTCCATCCTACGAATTTTGGCAACATTAGCCTTCATGACAAACAAAACAACATCCCAATGCAAACCCTGTTAAGAAATTGTTTTAATTAACCAATAATTTCCTTCATTACTAAGCTAATGTTCATAAATTAGCTACCAACTAGAAAAGCAAAATCAAATTTTTAAGTCTTAAACTAAAAAACCGTCTCAAAAACACAACACACACAAACAAATAACAAAGCAAACATCAAATGAAGTTTAAAGTTGAAAGTGAAATGATAAAAACTGAAAACGAAAATAAAAAATAAAAAACAGACAAAAAAAAGGGTGAAAACAAATAGAGAAAAGAAAAAGAAGAGGAACGATGTTACCTTAACCATAGACGAGTTCTTCCTTCAAAAATCCAACGTTGATCGCCGAAGATGGTGATAATTTTGGAGAGGTGAAGATGGTGATAATTTTGGAGAGGTGAAGATGGTGAAGGTTTTTAGCGAGAAGGAGAAAGGTCAAAGATGCGTTTGATGTGTCTGAGTAAAATGTGAGGATGGAAAGTATTAGTAATGAAGGGGTAAAATTGGAAAGAGTAGAAAAAATTTAAAACTAATTAATTTTTTCATTTCCATCAAATTGGTCCTTGTACACGTGGCTTGTTTGTTGACACGTGTACAAGACAAGACTACATGCAGGGTGACAAATTATAAGCACTAATAGAGCATTTGGACGGAGGGACTACTTTGTTGGACGTCTGACAAATTCAGGGACTAAACGTATATTTTGCATAATTTAAGGATAAATTTGACCGATTCGTACAAATTCTAGAACGAAATTGATGATTCACTTCATTTTTATTACATATTATTTACCTCTTTATAACATAGTTATCACACACCTTATTTATGGGATGAAGGATCCAGGACCCTTTTCTTATCTTGAAAGGGATAAGCGGAATGCATGGATATTCCATATAAGATAATAAAAAAATAGATGTAAGAAAAAGATTTATAGCAGAGCTTTGTCCCTACCTTTCACCGGGAAAATAGTTATTGTTTCAATCGAAAAAGCAATCTATATAATATAAATTTAGGATCCATTTCATAGACTTTTATGGAAATGAATTACTGTTGTTTTGGTGTTGCCACATGTCCCTTTCTTTTTTACAAATACTCTCACCATATTGATCCTCACAAAATGTTCTCACCACAATCATTCTCACATATTTGTATTTAATGTTCTTGTATAAAAGGAAATTTTACAATATCAAATTCTATTAAAAATTGAAATGACTAAAAGGGAATATTCTATAGTTTTGTATACATTCTTATTCAAATATCAATTCACAGTAAATGAGAAGAGTATACTCCTATTGTATAGGTGGTTTCTTTTATGGAAAAATTGATAACATTAAGCACCAAAATAATTTTAATAAATAAAAAAATCTCACTTTATTTGGCCTACCATTTTAATCTTCATGTTGAAAATAATCACTTTATTTCTCACTTATTTTATAAAATAATTTCTCAATTTTTTTAAGAAGTGGGTAACTTCTCACTTTAATTTTCTGTAATTTTAATCTATAAATTATGATAGGTTTTTTTTTTTCGTGGATACAGATTATGATATGTTGTGGATTACCATGTTTTTTTTTTTTTTAAAGCTGTTTTTTAAAAATATTTTTATAGTCGTACTTTTTTTGGTACAAGATTTTTACAGTCATTTAGTAAGCAATCAATGTAATGACAATTGACACAATTTTTGGTGTGATTGTTTCATTTTTACATTGTCAAATTCATTTAATGTTTTTTTTATCATCCAATCAAAATAGATCATGACTCATATATTTTTCAACAACCAATAAAAAAATTGATCATGACTCATTTATTTTACATGATCCAATCAAAATTGATCATGACTCATTTCTTAATTAATGTGAGATTTTTCTCTATAAATAGATAATTAGTTTTTCATCATATTCATCTTCCACTTCCTCCCCCCATAAAAAAAAATGTATTTGTGTGTTTTTAAAAGCATGACAATTTAATCCTTTGGTCAAAGAGTATGGAGATGATTTTTTTTTTATTTGTATCTAATTTTTTAAGCTACTTTTCCAAAGTTTCATTGGAGAGTATGTGGTTTCCATTCTATGACTTCAAGGCTTCAATTTTAGCAATATAGTTTAGAGTCAAGGAAAAATAAGTATTCGATTTTAGCTTCATAAATTCATTCTCAAATTTTAATATTTTTATCAAAACCATTCTTTAGGTTTATTTAAACGTTATCATTATTTTAAATTTTAAATTATTTTCCATGAATTCAATTTATGCGATTAATCCAAAAATTGATTCTTTTCCATGGATTCAATTTTTCAAAATCTCTCTTTTAGTTCTTCAACTTTGGTTTATTCACAATGTATCACATGAAAATCTTCAAATCATCAATATGTATAACTAATGTTTTAGTATTGTTATTTCATATATTTACCTAATATTTTATTTTAATTGATTTTATATTTTAAACTATTTTTATTTAAATTTTTCAAATTTAATTATGTCACATCAATTGCTTTGTTTTTCATGGACAATTTTATTTTCATCTATTTTGAAGATGAAGCTTATCATATTTACTATTTGTCGATTCATTCATTTGAGTTGCACTCTTTTTTTTAGACTATTTATGTTGTACATTTTTTATACAGTTTATGTTTTACTCTCATTTGTGTTCCACACGCAGTGTAATATGTTACAATTTTCACTAGATATAGTTCTTAATCTTATGTTTTGGATATAAGAAGTTTCAATTTTCACTAGATATAGTTCTCATTTGTGTTCTATAGTGTATTCCGTGGCATAGAAGATTGGGAAAAGATGGACTAGAAGCTCTTATTTCATGTGAAAAGATTGATGAGGCTCGGTTTGGTTTGGAGATATTAGATTTGCGAAGTTCGTAATTGAAGGTAAAAGGAGTTGAAGAAAGATAATTCATATGTTGTTCATGTCCTTAGATCTACATGTAGAAACAATGATAATTATGCGAGCATGAGGTATATATCATGAATAAAAATAATAAAGAATATAGATAGTACTTTTGTATTGTGTTTGTGAAAATATAGGTAATTTCAAACGTGTCAAAAATTCGAATGTATTGATTTCATCATGTGTATAAGGAAGAAGAGTGCATCTACGATTTTTGCTGAAAAGGCCACGAGCTTTAACTCAATGATTAGTGGTTCCAACGTAATTTGACCCAAATACAAATATACTATGATTTTGCTAATATTTTTGTTTGAAATATGACTTTTGTGAGATGTATTTTATCTACTAAATTGTTTAAAGAGGACGAAGTACGACTTTTAAATTTAAGTGTTGTACATATGCACTACAAAGGTTTTATGGTATCTCAATATTGCGCTTCAATAACACTTCTATAAAATTTGATCATGGACATGATTTGGCCTCCTTTTGTCAATTTCTATTGAAAAAAATTATAATAAAAAAAATTAAATACCACATCATCTTTGAAAACAAAATTTCAATTTAAAATTAAATGTCTTGAAATATAGACTTGCAACTAAAGAATGTGATTGAAATAGACTTGCAACTTGAAGTTTTGTACCTTGAAGCTTTGTTTGATATTGTGTTTTCGTAAATAAAATGGATACGATATAGAAAGTTACTTTTCAAAGAATGAAGTTGAATTTTACTCACAATTTTTTCAAAAGTTAATGGTATTTATTTTTTCGATATAATTTATGGAAACAAAATAGAATCAATGAGTCAATGCTTTTATACTCCACAAAGGATTTAAGAGTATAATTGTGGAAATACCGAAAACACCATCAAATTTTATCTATTTAAATTTTAAAGTAATACATAAAATTCAATCTATCTATGTAATATAAATTTAGGATCTATTTCATATCCTAATATGGAAGTAATTTTCTCTTCTCTTGGTGTTGACATGTGGCATCATAAACCAAACCAAGCATTTTCGTGCATTTGACAATTAATGAAAAAGGAATAATAAAGGAATATTGGATTAATGAAATGAACTAATTATTATCTTTATTATTTTTAAATATTATCTTTATTGGATTATAGTTCTGAACAAACATATCATCCTCATGCATTTGGTTTTCAATACTCCTCCATATTAATATTTGTAACCATATATATCATTTATATTATAATGAAATGCAATATTAATATTTTTTATACAAAATATTATTGTGACATTGACCAATTGCTACCCTATCAAATTGATTTTTGTTGGCCAATTCACGTTGTAATGAATTTATAAATTAAACAAATGAACTAACTTTTATTTTTATTTTCATGATGATAATATATTAATAATATTGTGAGAGAATTTTATTATCGTATATTTTATAATTGATAGTAAAGAATGAAATTTTAACGAGATTATTTTACATGATATCATATTTCAATTTTTATTTCGCTAAACTATTCTTCTTTTTTTTAAAGAAATTTCATTAAACTCTTCAATTTTTATTTTAGGACAGAAAAAGAAAAACAGAAGTACATTGAATATGCATTAATCAAATTGAATCAAAGAAAATAACACTGAAATCTCACTTTTAAGTACATTGAATATGCATTAATATTACTTTTAATTTGGTCAATTTTATATTTGTTCATATGTTACTTTTTTTTTTTTTTTTGTACAAAAAGCGTTGCTTATTTTATAAGAGGAAGTATTACTTAATCATAACAAATATTAAAAATGCAGTCCAAAATATTCTTCGGTGCATTAAAATGTTTTCAAAAAATATGTTTCACCCAAATTAATAAACGCATCTAAAATTAATAAAATAATTCACCAAAATAAATGTTTCATATTTCAATAAAATGACACATTACCAAATTACCCAGTGAAATACGTCTATATATTAGACATCTGAGTTGGTCTAATTTCACAAGACACACTTCTATCACTTTTTTTTTTTTTCTGTTTTTCATTTTTGTTTTGATAGAGGATCATGATCAAACACATCGCATTTCCAAAAATTCGCTGGATCACAATCAAAAGCAGAGGGATTTTCATATAGGAGTGTTAATCATTTATAAATATTATGTAATTGAATTTCTGTTGTGTTTGATAGTCCATTTGTCATCTTATTTCAGTTTGTATTTTTCTAAACACTTAATGCATGGGACTTTTACATGTAATCGAAATTTTGTAGTTATGTATTATGTTTGTACAGAAAAAAAAAATATACATGTAATAGAAATTTTATAGTTATTCTTATGTTTGTACAAAGGAAAAATGATCTGTATTTGTGAACAATCATTCTTTCTAATTGACATTTCATGGTTTATGCTCTAATTTTCCTTTTTCATAATTATGTGATCTATATATTCTTATAAAGATCAAACGTTGACGTCTACAACAATATATATCAATGTTGTTTTCTCTTTTTTTGTTTTGATACAATTAGTTATATAACATCAAGGACCTAAGTATATTCATTTATTTTATTCTGGATAAAAACATTTGATGATTGAATGAAATCTTATTTTTCAAAAAAAAAAATTTGACTAAATCATAAAAATGATTACCAAAGAGTATGTTATTAGTTTTAATGAAAATTAATTATTTTCAAAAGAGTATGATCGCAAGATGTAACAATCTGACTGCAAATTTTTAAGGAAATAACCAAATTGTCATCAAATTGAGAAAAGTGAGGCGATGGTTTTTTTTCTTGAGATCATATTATTAATATTGGTGTCAAAATTAAAAATAGTATTGAATCATTAAACCAAGTTAAAAAAAAAATCGTTTTTAAATTTCACTCTCAAAGTTGACCACAAAAAAATCGTTAGTCTCAACGTACAAATACCATTAATGCTTGTCCTCTCTCCTTGCTTATCAAAAAAAAAAATACCATTAATTTTTTATTAATTAACATCTTAATGTTAATTACTAACATTAACTCACCAAAAAATATATTGAATTCGAAAACACCGTAATTCAAAATTGATATTTTTTTACTTAAATATTATATTTTTTTAATTCGAATTTTAAATTTTGATGTTCTATTTTAATACCTATTTGATATGTTTGTTGCAAAAGGTAACAAGAGTCATGTTATTAAAGAATTTTAATCATTCATATTCATGAAAATTTTGTAAAAAATCATAAAGTACTATTTTAAAGTTTCATCAAAATATGTGCAGTCAGTAATGGATGCGTAACCAATAAATAAAAAAGGTTCAACAAAATATGTATTTTCTTACAGAAAAAAGTGAAAAGAATATATTAATTTAAATCATTAATGTCTCTTTTAAATTGTAACATTCTTATATCCCCGTGAGCTTAGCTCAGTTGGTAGGGATATTGCATATTATATACAGGGGCTGGGGTTCGAACCCCAGACACTCCATTTCTCCACAATTTAATTGTGTGAACTCTAGCCACTAGGCTACTTGACCAAAAAAAAAAAAAATTGTAACATTCTTATTGACCAAAAAAAAAAATTGTAACATTCTTTGGACTTTGACCCTCTTTTGTACAAAAAAAAAAAAATTGTAACATTCTTTTCTATCATATAAAAGTGAAAAGAATACACTACTATACACATGCTGGATAATGAAATGATTTTGCAACTTCATTGTATATCAATTGCATTTTCTTGATAAGGTTATTATAAAGGAAATAAGAATTGGTTATGAATTATTGAAGAAAAAGAAAAAGAATTGTGTTATGAATTTTTTTTTTTTTTTATCTTTTACAAAATGTTAATTCCATTTTTTTTTGTCAGGTGTTAATTCCATTTTTATTAATGGCAATTTTAATGTGGAGGTAACAACATTGATGGAATGCAATTATTAGTCATAATTTTTTTTTTTTTGTTACAATCATAATTTGACATTCTACCACTCTACTTTTTTGTGTGTTAATTCTACCACTATACTTGATCTTTTTTTTTTTTGTTACAATCATAATTTTATATTTTTTTTGTGTTTTTTGGAAAAACAATTAAATGAACCGAAGAGAGTTCCTTTGATGACGGAAATAAAATCAATCAATAGTAAATGACCACTAACATAGGAAATACGATCATTTAATTCCTTCGTCGTTTGTAAGAAAAATTATTCAATAAAAAAAAAAATTTAAGCAAACATAAGTTTATGATCTTCATGTGTATAAAAAAAAATTAATTATGGATGATGATACCTATTTAAAAAAAAAAAAATTAAGCAAACATGCTTCAGTATCCACGCCTACAGGTGTTCACGGGATGGGTCGGTTTTCATTGTAATCTATTACCCGATACCATCAAGTTTCATTAGGTTGGATCAATAAATAATTACGCGTAACTTTTTTAAAAAAAATCTTAAAAATATATATATATATATATATATATATATATATATATATATATAATTAAATGACATTCTATATTATACAAATTTCAAGACTTTGACTAGATTCTACAATTTTTTTTAGGTAAACCAGGAGAGAGGACATGCATCAAGGAGAATCAACGACATCCCAACTAGGTTGACACCCCGATAAACTTCCATCCTATACCGCCAATCTCAAATTTTATTAAAAAAGGGGGAAAATTACAAGAGATATGAGCCAAAATCACTGCCTCCTACGGAAATCTAAACTGAGGTAAACCACACCGGTCCGCATAAATATCCTGCTGAAATTCTGATGGACTTCAATAGCAATGCATTGATCAGAGATATGACCTCTATCATTCAGACAACTCTTAGTAGCTCCAATACCATGCCAATACCAAGAAGGAACAAGCGAAAAACTAATCATAGGTTCAGCCAAGAAAATAAAGACATGTTTATGAGATACATAAAGATTTTTCAAGGCCACTTTGGTGTCCGAGTTACGAACACCACTGACATTCCAGTACATAATTAACTATCATTGATCAGAGGTGGAATTTAATTAAAATTTGAACACTTGAATTTAATTGAAACACTTTGAATCTCTATGACATGGACCGAGTATATAATAGTGTGAACACTGGGTCAATGCGTAGAAGAAACATATTGTATAGCTCACATACAATGTTAAATGAGCAAGGATGGATACATCGCTGCCTGAATGCAGTAAAAAAATAAGCAAGGGTCTCCACATCTTTGTGAACGAGTGTGGGTAAAGAAGTTAGTTAATGAGAGTATGATCCGTTTTAGAACATGGAATAAATTGGAAATAGTTGACGCTATCACTAAAATGAAAATTAATTTTATGTGCCAACAAGAAACTATGAGGGTAGGTGAAAAGACAAAAGAATTAGATAGTTCAAGATCTAAGCATTGATAAATTGGAAAAGTTAGATTTAGAAATGGTGTAGGCATTATTGTGGATAAGGAATTGAAAAGATATTGTGGATGTAAAGAGGATGTGAGATTTGATTGTATCCCACAAATTTTTAGTTTAATAAGACATCTTTATTTTTTTATTTTTTTAAAGGAAATAAGACATCTTTGATGTTATGAGTGTTTACTCACCTTAGGTAGGTTTGGAAGAATATTCTAAAGTTAAATTTTGGAAGGATTTAAAAGGTTTAATTCAAGATATACCAGAAGGAGAAAATATTTTTCTAGGAGGGGATCTAAATGGGCATGTAAGGAGTGTTTGATAAGTTTTAAAGGCGTGAACGAGGGTATGGCCATGAGGACATAAAAGCATAGGGTAAATCCATCCTAGATTTTTTGTAGTCTTTAAATCTTACTTTAGGAAAATAAAAAGGAAATTTATTACATAAAAGAGTGGGATTTCATGTTCTCAAATAGATTTATTTCTTATTTGGAATTATGACAGAAATATTTGTTAGAATTTAAAGTTTTACAAGGAGAGAGTTTGACTATCCAACATATAATATTGGTTATGGATGTAAGGGTTAAGATAAGAGCGGAGATGAGAGGCCATGATTGAGATACAAAGATCAAGTGGTGACATTTAAAGGATCAAAACCAAAGTGTTTTCCTACAAAAGATTTTGAAGGAAGGTTGTGTGAAGTTACATATAAGCGAAAATGATACGTGGAACAAGATGACATATAAGATTAGAAAAGTAGCAAAAGAGACACTAGAAGAATCAATAGGTTTTGGACTTAGCTAGGAGTAAAGAATCTTGGTGGAACCAAAGAGTTCAAATTAAAGTGAGAATCAAAATAGTACTTCACTAATAAAAAATAGGGATAAGGGTGATACATTTGAAGACTATTACACATTAAGAAATTTAGCACATTCCAACCTTGATGACAAGGTTGTTTTCGAGGGGTGTGTATTTTAGGATATAATAAAGGCTGATTAGTGTAGTTTAAGGAGTTAAGAGGTACTTTTTTTAGGACATGGTAAAGAACAAACTAAGAGTTACTAACTCTACGACACCATTCAACATTTTCCATATTTTTTAGGCTGATATGTTTAAATATAACGGACTCTCATATAAAGCTAATATTTTTTCTTTCTCTTCAACGTGCACACATATGCATGCAAAGGTGTTAATATTAATTTTGTGACTTTACATTTAATATGCAGATCTACGTATCAGTGACGTTGACTTGAAGAACCTGTGTTTGATTGAAATTGAAATGCTGCTTCAGGAAAACGGACGGTCGATTACTGACTTAAAATCTATGCCCAGGCTAAACGCAACAAATATGCTAACTTTCACAAACAAGCTTATCGTTGATGAGCTAAATTACAACAAAGATGAACTGGAAAAGACACACGCTGATATGTTACTAATGCTGACTGATGAACAAAGATGTGTGCATGACAAGATCATGGAGTTCGTTGGTTCTGACGACGGTGGTTTCTTTTTCTTATATGGTTACAGTGGTCCTCGAAAAAAATTTATATGGAAAACATTGTCGGCTGCTATTAGATCGAAGGGAAAAACATTGCCCGTTGGCTCTTCTCTTACCTGGTGGAAGAACCGCGCACTCGACGCTGACAGTCCCTATTGAGATTAATGAGGCATCATCGCTTACGATGGAAAAGGATAGTCCTAGGGAAGACCTGGTGCATGTAGAAAAGTTGATAATATGGAATGAGGCTCCAATGATGCACCGATGGTGTTTTGAGGCAGTTGATCGATCAATGCGTATATCATGTCCAAGAATGATCCCCTAAACGAGTTTAGACCTTTTGGTGGAAAGACAAAAGTTTTAGGTGGTGATTTCAGGCAGATATTGCATGTCATCCGAAAAGGAACGAGGCATGATATTGTTGATGCCTCAATCAGTTCATCAAAGATATGAGCTTATTGTAATGTGTTGAGGCTTACTGTTAATATGGGATTGGGTGCATCTTTGGTACCTGCAGAGCAGGAATAAATTGCTAATTTTGGCAAATGGATACTCTCAATTAGAGAAGGCAACGGCGCTTCGGATGAGATGGTGAAATGAAGGTAGAAATTCCTGAAGATTTGCTCATATCGGACACAACAAATCCGTTGATGTCACTTATAGACATTGTGTATCTCGATTTAAATGATAACCTTGGTGACCCGCTATTTTTCCAAGAAAGGGGAATACTCGCACCAACGCTTGATTCTGTTGAGCATGTTAACGAATATATGATGTCACTGATTCCAGGTGAAGAGAAAGAGTATTTAAGCTCTGGTTCTGTTTGTCGATCGGGTGAAAATTCGTTGTTACCCTAAAATACAATATTTACATTAGACCGTTGGTTTTGTAAAAAATAAAAACAAATAACAATCGGCGTTTCTGTAGCCCAAACTATATTTATACACACCCGTAAAAAATTTAACATTTGCATTCACAGACTAGGTGTATACGTCTGACAGTGACTATTATATAAAAAAAAATACAATTTTTTAGTTTTTATGATTAATATAATACATTATGTCAACAAATAATAATATACAGTACGTCCGCGTATTTTTGCAAAAATATTGCATATGCTAAGTTTAACAATAATTACATCTTATACTACAAATAATTAGTATAAGTATAAATCCAAATACTTTAATCGTTATATGCAATGTTTAGATATTTTTAAATATATACAAAATTAACAAAATTAAGATGATACTTTTTTCCATATCAAATTCAAATTATAACCATACTTATATAACTTTAAGATAACATAATATAAAATCTATACACTTGATCAAAAAAAGTTTTTTATTTCCCCGTGCTTGGCACGGGTCACTATACTAGTAAGAAGAATATGAAAAGGTTTCAGAGAGTACGATGTAGAATTGGAAAGGACCTCTCGACCCCGCCAATAATTCGCAAGACGGCGGTGGTCGGGGTTAACCATCCCTGACGTAGCAAATCTAGGCTGCACCATGATTCGAAGTTATATTTTGTTGATATGTCTTTGCTCGGATCCATTTCGATTTTGGGTTGGATATTTCGTTTGAACTGAAAATGCTATCAAAATTTAAGGAAAAAGTTATATTATTTGTTGATTTATATTTATTTGGATGTTATTTTTCCACCCTATTAATTTCTCACGTGCCATAATTTTTTACGAAAATAACATTGTTTCATATTATATAATTCAAACTTTTTTTTTATTTTCGTATTATAAAATCCGAAATATGAAAACTTTACAAGCAAGAATCATAATCTATGCCAATTCAATAGTTTTGAACATTGCGTTTAAAAATAACAAAAAAAAAATGATAAAAACATGTCAAATAAAATCAAGAAAAATACCACCAAAAATTCTAAAAGTCAAAGAAAACTAAAACATTTTTTTCGGATTTTTTTGAGAATATGAAAAATAAAATAAAAATGAAAACGATGGAATTTTGGATTTTGAGTGACGGAGTTCCATAAGAAGTCTCTTTTACAGAAATCATGATCCTTTATTTTTTTTCTTCTCATTTTCTAAACATGTTTCGGAGCAATTCAACCAAATAGCCTGAAAATATATTTTTTTACTGAGACTCCACGGGAACACCTAACAATGACCTGAAGCACAAGGAAGGGGTTATGAAGGTAATTATAGCTCTTAAACTGACTATTCCTGTCTCAAACAGACTCAGTCCTTGTGCTGATACAGTTTGGGTTATATAATATAAACCAAGTTTTCCTAAATACTTGGCACAAGAGGCGTGTGTATGGAGTGCTCGGATTTTATAATTCGAAAAAGAAAAAAAAACATGAAACATTCCCTGTTATAATGGGGGTTTTTGGATTGTATCATCCCAATACATGAAACATTCCCTGAAATATTGAATAACAGAGATTGTATCATTCCCTGTTATTCAATCGATAATTTGAACGTAATGTTGAAGATCTGAAGACATGAATATTCAAGTCATTTTAATTTTATCATATTATTTATTGGTATTTTGTCGTTATATGTTATTAACTTGGATGATGTGAGTTTGTTCGTATATGATTTTAACGATGTTAAATGTTGTTCTCTATCAATTTGAATGAATTTATACTATCATTTTGTTTCTGTAAATAAAAATCATTTATAAGCCGTCTAATGTGAACTCGATTTAAATGTGGAACATATTATTTTTTTAGTATATTTTAATAAAAGATTATGTTATTCTCAATTTTTTACCATACAAATGGTAAATCTCCACACATTTAAAGTATTTTTAAGAGGTTCATTACTCATATAAAATGTAGACAATCACACATCATGATATAGATGAAGATATACTTAAACGTTTGTAACAAGTATTTTACAATAATAGTCTACAACAATTAATACATTTTCATTCTTAAAAAAAAATACATTTTCTATCAAAAAGTAAATTGATGACAATTTGCGTAAAATTTTGTCAAAAATACAAAAAAAATTGCGTAAATTACATTCTCCACTGATCTAAGTGAAGCTTGGTAACGATCGCTTATGTTAAAAGTTATATTTCCTTCTCTTCGTATGTCTTATGTAAAAATATACATTTAGAAGTAAAATTGAGAGTAAATTCTATTAAAAAGGTAAAATGAAATATATTACTATCAAACCACACTCTCTCTGCCACGAGATGTATTATAAAAGAGAATTAAAGTAAAATCGAGAGTATATCACACTCTTCACTCTAAGAGATAATTGAATTATAATCATCTCTTTTAATAATTAAGGGGGGTGTATTTGATTAGAATTTTAAAAGACTATTTTTGTATGAAAAAGTCTAGTGGATATTAAAAGATTATGCAAGATTTTAATGACTTTTAGGATTTTAAAAGATTCTCAAGGATTTCAAGGGATTTATATCTTAAGATTTTATAAGATTTTAAAAGACTATCAAGATTTCAATGGATTATATCAAGAAGTTAATTGTGTTTTTCCTAAATGCTTATGGATGTTTTTATTTTTTCCAAGACTGTACTGCACTATTATGGTCATTTAACAGTAATCGTAAGGCATATAACAACAACAAAACAATCCGCTAAAAAAATAATAAATAATGATATTAGTAGGAAAAAAAAAATGACTTGCACAAAACTTCATAACAATCTGTAAGGCATTTTTACTGCTTGAACAAAACTGCTAAAGAAATGATATTAGTAAAAAAATGACTTGTGCAAGGCATTTTTATATTTTATATTTTAATGATATTGTTCATATTTTACTGCTTGCACAAAACTTTATAACTTCATAAAAATGATATTAGTAAAAAAATGACTTGCACAAAACTGCTAAAGAACAGTAAAATCTGTAAAACTTTAAAGTGAAATGTGATAACTATGTAACGTGTGCTGGAAGATTTTTTTTTTGGGACTGGAACGTGAACAGCAACGTCGAGACTCGAGAAGCAACTACCGTAAAAAAGAAAATAACGAGAAGCAACTAAAAAAATCTCAAGACTATGTGTGGGAGACAAAAAAGTCTCAAGGCTAGATGTGAGATTGTTAGTAGATGCATTTTACACTAAAAAGTCTCACAAAATCCATTACTCATAACAATCCATTAAAATCCTTAGAATTTTGAATACCAATAGACAATTTTTAAGCTGTACAAAATCTGAATTGAATACCACTAGATTTTATTGGACTCATTAAAAAATCTTGAAAATCCTAATTGAATATCACAAGAATATTTTAGATTCCTTAAAAGTCTTGATTGAATACCTAAAGACTTTTTTAAAACAAAAAAGTCTTTTAAAATCCTTTGAAATCTCAATTGAATACACCCCCCTAAATATATATTACATTTTAATCTATTCTAACATAAATAAACATTTTACGATAACACTTAACTTTGAATCATTATTCAAGAAAAAATCATTCACTTGTTTATAATAATCTCAATACAAATGAATAAATGAATAATGGTAAGTTAATGTGAATATTTTATTCTTAATTTAATGATTTAGATCTTCTGAAAAAAAGAACTTACATTTTTACAATGAATGGAGTGGTAAAATTGTTTATGATTAAATTTTTGTGTTAAGAAAATCATAATTTTGTTGAGTTAATCATCGAATTGATCCTTATTTTATAAGTCATTTTAAAATTAGTTATTGATTTATTAATATTTCATATTAGTTTTTATATTTGTCAAAAATTTCTCAATTAAATTACTCTTCATCATATAACGAAGAATCTAATTAACGAAGGTGATTAATTTAAAATATTAATATAGTCGGGATAGCAACTAAGGACACCCAAATTTGATGATTTACTTTACACTCTAATTTTCTTCTATTTGTCGACTTTTGCTTCTTCCTGCGACCTTCCATCTTTTGCCACAAACACTTCTTCATCCTCCATTCCTTCCTTTCCATCAGGTGATAATTTGTCACAATTGTTTAAAATTTTCTGCTTTACGCGCTTCTTTCACTATAGAGAACGTTCCTTGCTAGTAGCTATAACAGATCTTCAATATTTTGGAAGAATGCTTGGTTTAATTGTTACCCTTTTGTTTATTTTGGTTAATCCTCACAAAAAATTAGCACCCATTTCTTTTGATCCTAAAAAGTTTCCATTTTTATTCAAAACCACACAATTATGAAGAATCTTTAAATTTTACCTTTTTAGATCACTTTGAGGTTATTTAGCTGTCAAATTTTAATACTGTTTCTATCAATGTCAATACTTAGATCAATTTGATTTTTTGTTTTGTGGAATGGTTATTGGTGAGTGTGAATTTTCTATGAATCTGGGTTTGTTTAAGGGAATTTTCTAAGATTTCTAAATATGTAAATTAAGCTGCTTAAATCTTACGACCACTTTTTCAAAAGTTGTGGTACTTAACATAGATATAAGCCGTGTCTGACTCTCCGTCAGTGTTGTCAAATAGCAGTGTTATAGCACTATAGTGTGGCGGAAATTTTAACCGCTGTTATTATTCTACGCTACACGATTTAGTACAGAGTATTTTTAAATAGCAGCTATAGCATTGTAGCATAGCGTAATTTGAATAAATCGCTATTTTCTGTGATCTGCGATTGACAACACTTAGTGATGCCGATTTTCTCTTTTTTGTGTCACTGTTTTTCCCCTGATGGAAATGGAAAGAAAAACAACCCTTCATTAACAAGGGGTTTTGAGGAGAAATGTAGCAATTTCGGGGCTGTGAGTTCTGAGAAGGCAATCAACAATGATCAAATGGTGTCTGTAGATTCTAAGGTTACAAGCAAATGTGATGAGTCAGTTCCGGTGAATGTGATTTCTGAGTTACCAAGTAGTCACGGTGCTGAAGCATTGATGATTGATTCTGAGGTCCAGAACAATCAATGCAACATTACTGAGAGTGAGATATTCAAGTATTCTGAACTTGAAGAAGCTACCAGTAACTTTGACAATAGTAGAATACTTGGGAAGGGAGGCTATGGAACAGTTTACTCTGGTAAAAACATCCACTTTATTTCACTTTCAAGTTTGTAGTTAGATTCTGTTTTATGTAGTGATATATCAGCTTATGTATATAGTGTATACGAACTTATGTAGAAACTGCTTTTTATAGTTGAAGAGAGGATCAAAATAAGATTTGTCTAAGTTGTTTATATAAGAAAAACTGAAAATTTCAATGAGTATATCATAATCTATAATTTTGAGCTGATTCATATTGTTACACAAGTTCTTATGACTATTTCACAAGATAAGTTTAAATAAACCCTTCTAAACATACCTTAGTACCATGGAAACTTCAATATTATGTTCATTCATGTTGAATTTTAGATTTCGTTTTGAGACAAAAGGACATGCAGCGTTAGTGTAAACTAGTTTTTACAATGACGTCCAATTAGTCTCTAGACTTTTGCAGTTATTTTTAAATTGCATGGGCTTTCATGAAAATATCATGAGTTCTCATTGGATGTCGGTGTAAAACTGTTTGATACCGACAATGCATCTCCTTTAAAATCGTTCATTTTTTATCTTGAATATGTAATCTATCCTTTCAATCAGTAACTGAGAAGACTCCCCTCAAATTCTTTTTGGCATGTATCAGTCAGTATTCAATAAGAATTCTTTTTTGGTAACTATGATAGAATATGTGACAAAAAATTTCTTCCTGTATTGAATATACGATACAGAGAATTGGATAGTGAGTGATATATACTTAATCAATTTTGTTAATATCATATAGGAACACTTAAAGATGGGCGTCTTGTTGCAATAAAGCGCTTACATAAAGACAAGTTCAAGATGTTAAGGTTACATGATAACAAGCTTGAGGAGGAAACATTAAGAAAGTTCATCAATGAAGTTTCAATGTTAACTCGCATGAGGCACGCAAATCTTGTCCAACTTTATGGTTGCACCTCTCCTCAGACACGTGAGCTACTTCTCGTGCAAGAATACGTTCCGAATGGAACTGTGTCTTGTCGTCTTCATAAACACACGTTCCCGTGGCCTGCTCGATTAAACGTCGCATTACAAACTGCAAGTGCATTGGCTTATCTTCATGCTTCCAATGTTATCCACCGTGATGTGAAAACTAGTAATATTCTACTTGACAAGAGTTTGAATGCCAAGGTAGCAGACTTTGGATTGTCGCGCCTTGTGCCAAACGGCGCCACTCATGTTACGACCGATCCTGCTGGAACTCCTGGTTATATTGATCCAGAGTATTACGAACATTGTCATCTTTCGGATAAAAGCGATGTTTACAGCTTCGGAGTGATATTGGTTGAGTTGATATCCTCTTTGCCAGCATTTAGTGAGGATGAAAAACTTTCTTTTCTTTCTGATTTCGCTATGGATAAAATCCTTAAGGGACAACTCGAAAAGCTTGTCGACCCGACTCTTGGATTTCAATCAGACAATTGGGTAAGTCAAACGGTAGGTGCAGTGGCAGAGTTAGCATTTGCCTGTTTACAACCTCAAAGAGACATGAGACCTTCCATGAGTGAGGTTTTCAATACTCTTGAAAGCATAAAAAGTGGAAGCTCTCAAAAAGCACTTAAATGGGGTTCAAATAATTGTTATAATGCTACCAAAGTTCACATTGTGTCGCGTTTGCCAGATGATTATTTTGAGAAGAAATAACATCAGAGTTGGAATACTATATTTTTTTGTTACAGAATTGGAATACTATATGCTCATGTATACTGATTTCAACATCTATATATACTATCAATATAAATACTAATTATTTATGTATGCTTTCAATTATTTCATGGTTCTATAACAATTCATATTGTTATCATCTTAAATAAAGAAACAAAATATTTGGCATTACTAGAATTCTACTTTTATCAACAAGATGTTGGAGTTGGTAACATGATTTTCCCTTGTGAAAAGTTTATGCAATGTCTATAAATTGTTTTTACTTTTATTCAATAAACTATTCCGAAAAAGTCTCATCATATTTCATTTGAGTCAATGGTAAGACTTATTGATTCAATAGTAAAAATAAAATTGCATATGTTGCAAGACTTATCTCATTTTTACACATGAGAATTCTGAGAAAATATAATGCTATTTCAAAAAATAAAATGAAATATAATAATACTTCCACCAAGTGTTGGTGATAGCGTGGGTGGGCCTTGGGCTGGGTAACTCTTGTGGATCAGATGTGCTTGGACCCAAGTCATCACTTGCCTCTGAACTGCAACTTTTAGAAAATTGTTCATCTTGATCTTACCAACAAAATTGCTCTCCCGCATCTGAAAAAAATCTTCAACTTGAATATCCCCAATGACAGTTAAAAAGATCCTCTAAACTGCCGTTGAGGGCATTGAAGGTTATTTTCAGGTGTGGAGAGTTTGTTAGTAAAAGGAGCAAGATTCCAACTTCTAATCAGGATGTTTAACATGCAGTTGTTAGTATAAATTATTTTGAAGCTTGAAGTAAATTTCATGTATATTTTTTGAAACGGTCATTGTTAGTTTTTATCCTTAAGGTGATGATCAAACCTCTAAATGAAGTTTCTTTTATGAGTAAATAGGCAATTGTCCCTCCTCCCTCAAAATTGTAAGTTTCGTCAATTATCCCCTAACATTAACAATACTCCAATTACCCCTCAAAATTGCACAGCGTTGGTCAATTTTCCCCCATGTGACGTGGCATGACACGTCAGACACGTGACAATGCCACATAGACGATCAAATGCCACGTTATGTTGACTAATGGAAGAAATTGACGGAGAAGGTAAATTGACTAACATTATGTAATTTTGGAGGATAATTGCCTATTTACTCTTTCTTTTATCCCAAAGTTTCAATTACAATTTAAGATACTTAAAAGTTTAATATTAGGTGTATTATATATTTTCCTTTTCAAAGGAAAAAAATATGTATTATACATTTTTAATTTTACAATGAACTAGAGTATTACTATAAGATTAATTTTAAAATCCACGGTGTTGAATATTGATGAACGTTCTTAATTAGTTGTCTTATCCTACTATCCTTAAATAAAGTTGTGGTCCCTAGAAGCAATTAAGGTGACATGTTTGTCCACAAGACAAATTGTATTTCTCAATCAACTCAGACTTTATATGTACTAACTTATAATAAAATTTTCTATGAAAAAGAAGTTTATAATCAATGGTCTTCTTAATTTGATAAGGATAAGTTTCTCAATATACTATATACACTGATAAAAGTTTCAACCAGTTTTGGCATATATTGTCTTCATTTTCTTCCTTGTTTTTTTTAGCATAGTTAGGTTCACACTTCACAGAAGTTGACAGTATATATGGTGAGTTGTCTCAAGTAACTTGCATTATTGTCTTTTATTTTTTGAGGTCGGCCCATAAGTATATAGATTAAGAATAATAATTTTAGCAAGAAAAATAAAATTTGGTTAATACTACTTACCTTATTTGATTTAAACAACTTCTTCTTCTTGAAAAAATTATGCAATTACATTAATCATTATGAAAGGTCCCGTAAATACAAAAAGTAAGCAAAACTTAGTGTCTGTTTGGAGTGACGTTTGATAAAGCAAAAACACATCTGCACACTATTTAATGTAAATTTGTCATGATTTTAAGAAGCTAAGAATTGGAGTTTCTGCGTTAAAGTGACTTTTTGCGGTGATTTCAGGCACTTTCGATAAATTAAGTTAGTTACACCAATAATAAATTAATTCATGTGGTAAAAAATTTGTGTTCGTTAAAAAGGTTACTTGTATTTAACATATGGAGGAAATTCCAGGAATTGATGAATTAAGTAAGTTACTTGTATTTAAAATTTGTTACCTTAATTCATTCAATGAAAAGAGAAGATTGTGCATTGTACTGAGTATTCCCTGACTTTCATACGGCATCCGGAATATGCTTATGGTACACATGAATATGCTTGTTGTCAAAGATTTTTTCTCCTTATTTTTTGTGTCTCGTACATTTCTTTCATTAAATATGATTATATTTGAGCGATTGTCGGTCTGACACTAAATATAATTTTTTTTGAAAGAAACCCTAAATATACATATATCTCTTTTAAACGAGATTCAAATTTTTATTTGTTACGTTGTAGAATTTTAACCTCTTCCATTAAACTCGATCTTATTCATGATGTTGTCATAGTGTGTCCAAAACAAATGTTGTCATAGCTATAGCATGACATTGACATGGTAGAGTTCAACAACCCCAAACCATTGAGGGTCCATTAAGGGTCCCATATATTTGATCATCTCAGTGCAGATTGCCACATTTCTTATCCCAAATAAATTTTACCATATATCCTCATCACTCACATTATTGTTTTATTATATGAGTTTTTATAGAGAAAAAAAATGGGCACAGGATTTGGGACCATCCTTCAACCTGTTATCTGCCACTTCCACTTGTTATCTAGCATTCCCTCTCGGTTGAGACACAACATAGGCTTTGGCTTGATATCATTTTGAATTTATATACCTAATTCATGGATAGACATTAATTAATAGAATTTGAAGTTTGTAAACACATAAATTTAAAATTTGGTACAACAAAACTCATCCAAGAGAAAATCTACACAATATATGTAAGAATTTTTTTTTTTTATTAAAGTATCTAACAATAAAACTCACAATATTAAAATTGAAAAGTGGAGAATTATAGATATAGACCGGCGTCTCAATATATCAAATATATATTCATCCATTCATCATTTAATTTGAATTCAAGATACAAAAATATGTGTAAGTTGACTCCTAATATTAATTATTTTGTGATGTTTTGATTAAACCTTATGTGACTCTACGACTACGATAGATGTGACCTAGTTATTATTTGTCAAAATTCAAACTTTAAATTGTTCACACTAGTGTAACAACCAGCAAAAAAATATCTTTATACTTTTGTTTAAAAGAAAAATTATTTCTAAAATGTGATTTGTAAATTGTGATTTGTGTCTAGATGAACTTTCATATTATTTAATAAAATATTATACAATGATTCATAATTTTATAAAATGATTTAAAATCTAAAAATAAGTACTTGTAGTTATCGCAGATAATGTATGTCTATTTATCAGTTTTAACTTTTCGATTTTTAAAGTGGGCTTCTGTAAATCGGTGTTTGGATACGAGGTAAGTAAAATCATACCGATGATTCTATCCATCAAAATTTATACATTCTGTTAAACGATTCGTATTTAACTGAAACTCATTAATCACATAATGAAATCACTTTTTTTTTTAGAGAAAAGTGCTTATAGTATCTCATTAATGATAATGTGTTCAATACAATTTAGGATTACATAATAAGTAGTGGGACTAGCTAGGGAAATGACTTCTCTTGCAAGAGCATGAGCCGCCAAATTCACTTGTCACCTAATAAACTCTACCCAGGAGTTAGGAAAAGAAGTAGAGAACATTTCTCTACAAGCAGTGATGATGCTTCCAAATTCAGTAATATCGGTATGGCGAGAATGGAAAGCATCCCTAATAACCTTTGAATCAAGCTCAAAACAATATAATCAAAATGCATATCTTGCATCCATATATTGAAGAGCGTGAAACAAACTCAAAGCTTCACCAACTGCTATGGGAAAATAATGATCAAATTGTAACATCCTAGGAAGCACAAATGTTCCGGTATCATCCCGAAGACACACACCAATACCTGTTCGTTGAAACTGATCTGAGAAAGCCGCATCAACATTACATTTGTATATCCCAAGGCTCGGTCGCAGCCATGCTGCGTGACAGTACCTGAATTCGAATGGTGCTTGTGCAAGGCTAGCTGCAGATGCGTATCAGCTTGCAACTGCTGTCCATTTGCGTGCAGCAGCAACATGCTCGGGTGCACGGATTACTTGATTATAGTATAATTATACGTCAATATATATATATTCTGTATTATAAATACTTTTTAAAAAATGTGTAAAGAAAATTCAAGCTGCACATATCAACATTTTCTAACTAACTAATAGTAATGTGGACTCATTAAATTTAACTTTTTTATATATTTTTTGAAAAATGTTAATAGACACCCTTTATTTTCATACACCTTTGTACACCCTATATACTAGAAAGAGAGAAGAGGAGAGGAAAGAGAAAATGTGCTTGTGCGGGGTCCATGTGACCACATGTTAGATTTTTATATGGGTGTTTGTTTTACCATCTAAGGATATCTGTGTATCATAACTCATATTTTTTATACAAATTTATATTGGATGTCCCTTGTTGAGACTTTATATCTCAACTAACCTAAACTACAAAATATCATTCATATAAGGTCATCGTTATATATATATATTTTTTTTTTTTTTACAAAATATCAGTATTTTTTATGCATAA
This sequence comes from Medicago truncatula, assembly GCF_003473485.1. Classification (NCBI taxonomy): domain Eukaryota; kingdom Viridiplantae; phylum Streptophyta; class Magnoliopsida; order Fabales; family Fabaceae; genus Medicago; species Medicago truncatula. The sequence goes on along the minus strand of NC_053047.1, from coordinate 38,271,167 downwards.
TAGTATAAATTTTAAGAAGCTTCTAAACATCAAAGAATATATCAAAAACAACCAAGATTGCGAAATATAATAAGTTTACACACACACATTAGTTTATGTCATCTGATTTGAACACACATTTTTTTTTTTTTTTTATCAAAGTTGAACACACATTTTTTTTTTTTATCAAATTTGAACACACATAACTTGACTCCGATTGTTAATTATTTTGTGATTTTTGTTTACGAATTAATTATTGTGATGTTTAGCGTAATTAAGCTTATGTCATGAAGATATCATAGATGTCATCAAGTTTTTTTTTCTTCTCTCTATAATAGTTAGAAATTCATCTCTTAATTTAAATAAGTGATATGTTTATGATTCGAACCTTGTTCGTGCATATAATATATAATGTTTATATCAACTGAGTTACCCTCGAAAATTAATTATTGTAGTCAACTTTAAACCTTAAAATGTTCATGTTTATTAGACTATCTTTGTGTATGTTGGTTTTTTAAATAGTCAGAAGTATTCTAATAATAAAATTAATAGTCAAATGTACGATTATTTATTTAACTTATTCTCATAATGTAATTAATTCCTATGGTCTTTTTCTTTAAAAAAAAAAAATTTTCCTCTGGTCTTTAATTTTATTTCCTCTGGTCTTGATTATTATTAACAAAAATTATTTATATTTCCAATTTCAAATATTGGCAATTTTTAACTATCTTGACTAGGTTTGTGATGCTGCTATATAGACTATACAACACATAAATTGTTGAGATTTGGAAAATTAAAAAAATAAAAAATAAAAAACTTATTGAAGAGCACATTCTTAGTCCAAAGCTTTTACCATAGGATCAAATTCTGAGGTTTAGCTCACAAATTAGTTAAAGTGTGATATATTCATCTATTTTAGTTATGATTGAATTCTAATGCAATTGCATAAAGACATACTCACTCTGATCTGTGTATAAGCAACACAAAAAAGTCCTATGGAAATATAAACAAAATTCTACTATAAATATTATATTTAATACCTCTATTTTAAATTTACCCTTAAATCAAATCTACCATCATAAATATTCATATTCTAATGTATTCATCTCTTTCTAAAGCATTTCCAAAAATAAAATTGGAAAGATGTCTACTCCGGTCATTATTATAAACAAAATTTCATTTTTATATACATTAAATAATTAATGTATTTAAAATTGCTTATAATAATGATTGGAGAAAGTATTTAGTCCACTTTTTTAAAATATGTATATTTTTAATTTTTTTTTATATACTTATCTCTCTTTCATTAAATTTTCAATTTTTAAGTCCAAAATAGACTCTCTTCATGAATAGGAGTAATCAAGATATTATTTGGTGATATAATAACATTGTTTTTATCTCTCTTTTAATTAATCTCTCATCCAAAATATGCTAATGTTATGGTGTCAAAAAAACTAGCATGTAAGTAAAATCCGAGTAATCAACATGCAGTAGACCTCATTATAATGTTTGGAAACATTATGATCCAATATTAATTCACCTTAGAGTCACTTAAAACTGTTAGTATATTTGCAACAAATGGCATTGGCAAATAAATGACACGTTTTGTCCTTACCAAGTAAAAGTCCAAGAGAGTACACTCAGCTCAGTGGAGGGTATGATTAGATGGAATTTGTGGTATTTAGTGTCCTCTGCTAAATTTGCATGCTGCACGTGTCATATCTATCATCATTCCACGTGTCACATATTGATTTGCCTTTCACAAACCAAACCAACCCAGAGGTGATTTATTTGGGTCAGAGACATTGGTCAGGTTTGCCATTAATGTAGTAAATTCTTGATTTCTATCATCTCAATTGTGAAAAAAATTGAAAGAATTGTATAGATGTTTTCACAATTAAAATATATTGAGCTTTATAATCTATAAAATTGTAAAGGATCTTGCTAATAAGAATGGAGTTATTTTAAAAAAATATTGTAAATAGGGTTCAATGTATTAAAACACTTAGGTTATCATTTTAAGTTAAAATAAACATAAAATATTAATATCTTACAAAAAGAGTTGAATTCGTCAAGTAATAATCAATATTTAACACTTTTTTTTAAATCGGATATTTTCTGTGCTAAGAGACTAATCCCTCAAGTATTATGGAGCCTAAAATTTCAATTAATCGATAAATTCTTCGTAAAAATTGTAACGCTATTGCATGTTTAATGTTGTATTCGAATTTAAAATCTTGATTAATCTATTAAAGACTCGTGTCATTTTATCCTTAGAGACGCGTGTCATCCTATCCTATATGAAATTAAGAAAAATGTTTATTATTTCCTTTTGTCATAGAAAATAAATTATTAATTTCCCATGAAAATCACATTCATTGTAGTGACCCACCAATGTAAAACAGAAAATGTGAAAGAAATGGTAACATCACCACTAGGTAATACCAAAATTTCCATGTCTTCTAAATTCCTAACTTCATGTAAACAACACATTCTCTCTTCAACAACCTTCTCTTCTATTCATTCTTTCACTTCACACAAATTTTCCTTCAAATTCTTTCATTTTCTCCCACTCTTTCAATTCACTTACCTACTCTTTTTCTTCACTCCAACTCTCTCATTTTCCTTTCTCTAAAATTTCCTTCAAATTCTTCACATTCACTTTGATCTTCTACAAATTTTGCTTATTGTTTGGTTCATGAGAATTTCTTAGAAAAGTTTTTTCTTTAAACTCGATATTCAGTCCAAAGACCGAATAATACTGATCGGTCCTACCGTCCATTAGCAGAATTCAATTCAAGTCAGAGCAAAACCTTGTACGAAGAGACTTAATACAAAAATTGTTATTATCTGAAAGAATCAAACCTGAGACCTTTAGACTAGCACGTTTCGAGAAAAATTACAGTGTTGCTTCCTGTGTACCTTTTGATCCTCTGTATTCCAATTTTTCTTTTGTATTGTTTTAGGCTGAATCAACTTGACCCAGTTTTTGTTTTTTTTAGTTTTGTTCATTTTTCATTTCAAAAACGAAAAAAGAGAAGATTTTTGAAGTTGGGTCTTGTTAGTTTTTTGTTTTTGTTCCTTAATCATACAAAATTTTCCTTGGTTTTCTTGGGAAAAAAACAAAGGAAAATGCTTGGTACTGCTCTGCAATTTGGTAGTGTTGGTGGTGAGGATCGGTTTTACATTCCTGTGAAAGCAAGGAAGAATCAAAATCAGCGTAAGAAAACTCAGAATAAGAGTGAAGATTCTGCTTCAAAGAGTGAACTTGTTGCTTCTGAGAATAAGAATCTCAATGAAGATTCTTTGAAAAAACCATCTACTTGTTCTTCTGTTGAGGTTGTTAGTAACATTGATAAGTTTTTGGAGTCTACAACACCTTTGGTTCCAGCTCAGTATTTCTCTAAGGTTGATCTTATTTGTCTTTTTTCAATTATGGTTATGGTTTATCTTTTGAGTGTTTGATTTGTGTTTTGTTGGAATTGGAGGGTACAATACAATAAGCTTTATTCACTGTTTTTATTCTGTTTCTCAGTTTGTAAGCGTTGTTGGAATAATTTTTTCATAGGTTAGTAAGTTAGTGGCTATGTTAGTTTATGAGTTTGATTGAACTCTCAAACCTCATGGTTAAAACCTATGAAGTACGAATACGGACACCGGACATGACACTGACACCGACACACCAACACCGCTAATAATTTGAGAAAATCACATAATTCAATGTAATTATATGTGTCGGACGACACCGTGTCGCCTCTAATCTGAGGAGTCTGCATGGAATAATTGAGGTGTCCGACACCGTGCTTCATAGGTTAAAACTTTTTTGGTGTCTCTCAGCTCACTAAGCTCACTAATCAAAGGTGTCTGCATGGAATAATTGACTTCATTTATTTTGAAGAACCCAAACTAGCCTACCGAAATTGACACTGTCGAGAATCGAATCTGGGACTTTGGCACCAGAGAATAATTGACTTCATAGGAACAACTTATTTGGATTGACTTGTTTGAGCTTATCTATTAGCATAACCACCTTGTAGTTTGACTGAGCTTATGAAAACAGCTTATCACATGTCCATAAGTTGTTTTTAAATTATTGCAGAAGCTCTCCAGGATAGCTGATGAAAACAGCTTAAAACTTAGTGATCATGTTAGTGTGGATTAGAACTCTTAAAGCTCATGGTTAAAACTCTTTCAGCATCTCTTATTTACTCCATATAAACAACTTAGAACATAAGATAGGTGAATTTAAGGAATGTTTGTAGTGACTTATTTGAGCTTATCTGTTAACATAAACACTTGTTAGACAGTTTAAGAGAGCTTATGGAAATAACTTATGACATGATCAAAAGTTGTTTTTTTGTTTATTTTCATAAGCTCATTAAGATAGTTTATTATAACAACTTATAACCTATATGGTCACAGTTTGACTTTATTTTATCTTTTGTTATAGAAATAGCTCATACTGTAATACATAAGCACTTATGTGATAGGAACTTATGTTATAAATGCTTAATTAAGTTGTTTATCCAAACACGGTCTATGTCTTGCTTATTTACTTGGGACTTGTTTTTATTATGTTGTGGTGTAGACAACAATGAGAGGTTGGAAGACTTGTGATGTAGAGTATCAATCTTACTTCGCTTTAAATGATCTATGGGAATCTTTCAAGGAATGGAGTGCGTATGGAGCTGGAGTTCCCTTGTTACTTGATAAAAAAGAATCAGTTGTACAATATTATGTTCCTTATTTGTCGGCTATTCAACTATATGGTCAATCAGATAAAAAGTCAATTGCTAAATCAAGGTAATGAATATTTCATAAGTAGAGACATGCTTTTGTTTATGTGCATGAGAATTTGTTGGTTTATGTTGAGTCTACATTTGAACACTGGAATCATGGTACTGTTACTGTTGATAAATGAGACTTCTTTTTCTGTCTTTCTTTAATTTGTTTTGTTTGTGGATGAATTGATCTTGTGAAATATGAAGGATTAGACATGTCAGTGGTGCTGGTTCTTAGTTGAAATCAATGAACAGAAAATGCATTTGTGGTTTAAGTTTTAGCAATATACTCTTTTCATAGATAGCGAAAGTGATAAAAGTTTATGCGCAAAAACCTGGAAAAATGAAACTGAAAACTGATTGTAATAGAGTTTGATTGCTTTCACTTTGATTTTGGTTTCCGTCCAAATTTTGTTTCTTCTTGCATTGTAAGAGATCATAGAAACTTTTTGTGGTCACTGCTATCTCTCTTTATGCAGATATATTTTTCTCAGATTTTGTTTGCACAAAGAAGTAACCATATCTCATTTTCTTTTGTCATTAGATACGTTGGTGAAGATAGTGATGTTGATTACTATAGAGATTCAAGTAGCGATGGAAGCAGTGATAGTGAATTTGGCAAAAGGAACAAACATTCTATAACACAAAGAAGTAATCAATATCAAACTGGTGATGCTTCTTTACAAATGAGCAGGCTATCTGCACTTGATAAACACTTTGCAGCGCAAGAGGGATTTTCTAGCGATGAAAGTGAAACTGGGAATCCTCAAGATCTTCTTTTCGAGTATTTCGATCAAGATCCTCCTTATAGCCGTGAACCATTAGCTGACAAGGTGAGTACCAATCTTACTTAATGTGTGGTTTATTTGCCGTCATTTTCATCTCATCTTATATCTCATTATATTTGAACAGATACTAGATCTTGCGCGCCACTATCCTAGCCTCAACTCATTGAGAAGTTGTGATTTATTGCCAGCTAGTTGGTTGTCTGTGGCATGGTAAGAATAACTTAAATTTATTGCTTTAGTGCATTGTTGTTAGTATCTTACGATACATGTGAGTCGTATCTCGATTCAATACTAAAATGAACTCAATCGATACAAATCTCTAGTGTGTATCTATTTGGACATGAATCTCATCTTCAACCCTATTCACTATGATGAATTGTGATTCATTCTAATGAATCATTACCTAAACTTGGTGTAGCCAACCACTTTTTTTGTCAAATTTGTATCAACAGAATCATTTCGGCTATTGATTCAAACGAAAGTTCATTTTTGGGGTATAATAAGATTTTTTACTCTCAAATAATATCAGAGGGTATTGCCTCGTGGAAATTCCCACTTTTCTTTTGTTGTTTGATATGTGCCGTAAATCTTGAATTATTGAGGTCCATAAATGACATATCAACTTATAATTTTAACTATGCTTTAGTCCTCAATTTTGTGTCCCTAAACATTCTTCAATGCTATGTTTTAGGTATCCTATATATCGAATACCGACCGGTCAAACATTGAAAGATTTAGATGCTTGCTTTCTTACTTACCATTCACTCCATACACCCTTGACAGGTATTTTTGGAACTTTAACCCTATGCTTGACCTGCACTGGCATAGTAGTTTTTGCTTATCATTCTACACTCATTTGGTGTTGTTATTATTAGATGTACTCATGCATTATAAACTTATTTCCTCCTTTTACCTTGGGCCTGTTTGGAGTGACTTATTTGAGCCTATTTATTGGCATAAACACTTGTTAGACTCTTTGGTAGAGCTTATGAAAACAACTTATGACATGTACATAAGTTGTTTTCAGCTTACTTCTATAAGCTCTTCAAGCTAGCCTATGAAAACTTTTAGTTTATATGAATGAAAACAGTTTAATTATCCACCATATTGGTTTGATTTAAAAGAAATTGCAATCCTAACCCTATATAATATATGGTTTAGATTTTAGAGGAGCTTTATCCGTATTGCTTTACTTTAATTTGACTTTTTTAATATTCTTAAGTGCTTCTACAACTCACTCTCACAGATCAAAATATCTTATCAAGCTTTATTATGCCTAACTTTCCATTTTCCTAAATACTTTGTTTTGATTGCATTTTTCAGGAAATAGGGGTGCTCAGGCTCCAACAATGCTTTATCCCAATGATATCAATGGCGTACCAAAGATATCTTTACCAACTTTTGCAATGGCATCCTATAAGTTAAAAGGACCTATTTGGATGCAAAATGGAGTTAGCGGCAATCAGTTAGCAAATTCTCTCTTACAGGCTGCAGATAATTGGTTGAGGTTGGTTCAAGTGAATCACCCGGATTATCAGTTCTTTGTATCTCATGGCACGTACCGCAGGTGAACCAATTGACACGAATTATCCTTACATTCTCATGGCTAGATTCAAAAGCTATTACCTTAAATTTACGTGTTCATTCTCAACGCAACTTGATTTTATCCGTCGATCTATAGAGAATTTTATGGTGTTCCAACTACTAAGCACAAAAGATGATCTCAATTGAAGAATGAAATAGAGATTGTCGCTAAACTGACAAGGAAAAAAAATCGGAAAAATAGTGTTTTGTATGTGGTTAAATAGTTGTCACATAAATGGGAATGAAAGGTCCCATTGGAAAGAGTAAAAGGGTTACATATTCAGCAAAAATGGCCAGGCTATAGCTTCACAGGGAATATATGTGGAATTTAGTTTGATCCTTGAAGCCTTTTCAGTTCAAGACAGTTGAGTTTTTAGACTTAAATATTTACTAATATTTAGTTATGCTGTGATTTAGAATTAATGGGTGAAATATGTAAATTTTAGAGTTAAATATTTACTAATATTTAGTTCTATATAATTATATCTGTGATGAACATCTTCTTAACCGAAGTAAGAGACTTACTTTTTAAATCGTGAATCGAATCTTATTGCGATCCGTAAGATATATTACTAATACAAATATGATAAAAAAAAATTAAAGTTGGTGCTTTGGAATATTCTAGTATATTTCAAAATAAGTGTCACATTCTTTGATATGTCAACATTTGGTTGCATTAATGTGTAACATTTGGAAGAGTATGAATGGAGCTAATAGCAGTGTACTCCTAAGTGTCAAAGGCATTAAAGGAGTGTGAAAAAATGGCATGACTACAAGAGCTGTATAGTGATGACTTGTTATGCAATGTAGGTCCATGGACCACCTGAAAAATTGAGACAGTTTGGTTTTAATTGGAAACAAAATAAATGTTGTGGTTGAACCTAAAAATCATGTGTTGAAAAATAGTATCAAACTTGATGCAGAATATTGATTGATTGGTGATGTAGGCATGTAGCAATTTCACTAGACATACTTGAAAACTAGGGTCTCTATTGTCATAGTGTAAAGGGCAAGTTGGTAATGTGATTCTTTCAATGAGAAAAATACTTGAGTTCTATTACTAGAGTCACCTATCTGATGAAAAAAATATTTGAATGTTGTGTTCCTCCACACTTGGGGTTAGTTTCATAATAGACCTATAAGATTTAAGATGGAGATATTTTGTGGCATTAATATTGGTTCAAATTTTTCCTTCAAGTAAACTAGTGATTAGAAATTCACCTTTAGGGTGTGTTTGGTTCTATAGAAAGATTGAAAGTGGAAAAGAAAATGAGTGGATAGATTTACTTTCTATGGTTTGGCACTACCGCAAAGAGGGGGAGAAAAGAATCTTTTTGCTGGGATCCACAAGCAAAACCTTTTCTCACTGGATTGGAAGGAAAGGTAAGAAGAGCTCAAGTTTCTCTTAAAATGACAAAAATAGCCCTTTAAATTAATATGAATAACAAACAATGTTGGGTGAATGAATCAAAAATAAAAAAACGATATGTAATTATGTATCACGTTGTACTGCTCATTAAGAATAAAAAAAAGTGAAGTTCGTAACTCTTCTTTTTCTATAAAAAGTTGATTTTTTTTTTCAGAAATAATAACTGAACACATTTTTTTAAACACAATACAGACACTATGGGTAATTATGTCATTTCAACTTTAATTGAAAGTGCAATTTTGTAATTTTCTCTCTTCTTCCTCCTCCTTTCAGCGTAGTTTCCTCTTTCTCTCTCTAACTGTTCTTCTTCACAGTAACATCACCATCCATTCACATTTCCTTCCTCAACAAAAGTTACAAAAACAGACCAGCAAGATTAAATTCACATAACAGACCACCATGAAAATAGAATCGGAGTAGAAACTTCTCTTCCAAAGCGAAGTAAAGAATGGATCTGAGACAACGAGACGACCGGATCTAAGACAACCGGAGATCCAGCCACTGGACGCATCGTAATTGACGATGGATGGTGGCGGTTCTGATGGTGTTGTTACATTCAGGACATGGCGGTTACAGCAAGGCGTGAGAGGACAAGGAGGTTGCACAGAGAACTGACCCATCTCTGGTGGCGGTGGGAGGCGTAGAGAGGCTGGTGGCGGTGGGCGGCGTAGGGAGGCCGAAGGCGATGGTGTAAGAGAGTGGTGGTTCCGGAGCCGGAGAGAGGAAGCGATAGTTGTTTGTTGGGTGGGTAGGAGATAGATGACAGAGAAAGGAAGGAAGCAAGGGAGGGAGAGAAGAGAAAGAAAAGAAAGAAAGAAAAAAAAAATTATACATATTTTATACATGGTGTCTATATTGTGTTTGTGATTGTGTGTTCAATTATCTTAACTGTTTTTTTTTACTTAATTATTTTTAGGCTTAATTACTCATTCAGTCCCTTAACTTATTTTTTGATTTCATTTTGGTCCCTTAACTATTAAAAGTTTCGTTTTGGTCCTTTAACTTATTTTTTGGTTTCGTTTTGGTCCCTTAACTATTAAAAGTTTTGTTTTGATCCCTTAACTTATTTTTTGGTTTCGTTTTGGTCCCTTAACTTATTTTTTGGTTTCGTTTTGGTCCCTTAACTCTAATACATTCATCCTAGTATAAAGGACCAAAGTGGTTGACGAAGGAAGAGTTAAGGGACCAAAACAAAACCTAAAAATAAGTTAAGGGACCAAAACGAAACTTTTAATAGTTAAGGGACGAAAACGAAACCAAAAAGTAAGTTAAGGGACCAAAACGAAACTTTTAATAGTTAAGGGACCAAAACGAAACCAAAAAATAAGTTAAGGGACCAAATGAGTAATTAAGCCTTATTTTTAAATGAAAAAGTTGCAAGTAAAATCTTAGGGTTATTTATGTCATTGTATAAATATACAACTTTCTTTCCTCTTCCTTTCTTTGTTACTTTCTCTTATACCAAACAACTACAAAATCCTCTCACTTTCCATTCACTTTATCTCCTCTCCCTTTTTCTTTTGTGATCCAAACACACCTTTAAAGTGAATAAGTGTAGTGTTTGGGTTCAAACTCCACCCCTGCATATATTATATAATGTCCCGACTGAATTAAGTTTATAGATTTGATCAAATATATTTATTAAATATTTTAATTATGATGAGTTAACATAAGAAAAAAATAAGGTTAAATTAATCAAATGGTACTTCCACTAATTACCAGTTTTTATTTTGGTTCCATAAATCCTAACATCATCAATTTGATCCCTCAACTTCTAAAACAAATTTTAAAAATGTCCTTTCAATCAAATAAGTAAATGCCGTTACTTCTGTTCCACTTTTTCATTTAAAATAAATAAATAAATAATAAATAAACTCATCTTCTCTCTCAACTTCATCTTCATCACTCACTCATGAACAACCCAAATTTTATAAAATCTTCTCTCAATATTCATCAAATCTTCTCTCTTTCACTTTCTCTCTCTAACCCTAACATCAATTTATAACAATAGAAATTGAATCTAAGATGTTGACCCTTTCAAAGCATTCCTTTCAATAACAATAACAATAACAATAGATAGGTGTATAAGTAAAAGTATATTCTCTCATCATAATTGAACTTAGCTGTCTTCACATAGACCACAATAACCACATCCTAAATGAAATTTGATCACTACCCATAAATTGGTCGTTATAAAAAAAACCCTCATATATAGTGTTATACTTCAATATTAAATATAAAGATACTGTTGATCAAATTCCGTGCTTAAGTCCTTAAAAAAAAATAAAAATACCACGTATTAAGAAAATTAGTAGATGTATTAATTTGTTGATAATTGATATTATTTTTAAGAGAAGTAAAAGATAGTTTATTTATATTCCTATCATAATATTTATTGTTGTTGGTAAAAAATTGTAAAATATTTAAAATAATATTGGTTAAATATAATTAATATAGGTAAAATATTCTTGTCTACAAGTATTAATTCACCTTTTCAGAAAAAATATATATTAATTTAACTTATAAAAATATCAAAATTGTTAGAGCTGAGATTGAAATCCGTCTCTTTTCTTTATGTATGAGTTTTCAATGACTATTGTCATTTTGTGTGCCTAAAAATGGACAAAATAATTTCTTAATGGATTGTATATTAAAAATGAATAAAGGTGTTGATTATTTGATATTGATTTTTTTATACTAATTTGTTAAGAGAAAAAGTAAACAAAGTGACTCAATGAAAAGTAAGACTATAGTTAAAATTTTGCTTTTATTGTGCAAAACAGCATCACATTGAATCATAAGAAGTTTTAATTAACCCGCCATAACTAAAAGGAAAACACTAAAATGCATGACTAATGTTTTCGTTATTATTACGCGATAAGACTAAAATGCTTTAATTTTAATTTTTATATCACTCAAGATAATTCATCTAACTTGTAAATGAATTCTTATCATAAATATTAACTTGTACCTTCTTTTTTCTCACTTATCCAAATCACTCACGTTTTTTTTTTTTTTTTGGCTTTTCTCTTTTTTGTTGTATTATTAACTGGTAGCTAGTAAATAATACTTTAACATCTTGTTTTGTTATAAACATAAATATCAGGGGTCCAATAGTCTTTTTTTTAGATCCAATTGTGGTTGCTAGCAAAAAAGTGTTAGAATTTGACCTTTACGTTGTTGTTTTTTTTTATTTAACGAGCAAACTGCAGTTGTCGTGTTTGTTCGTGCATGAAAGAGTGTCGTGCTATATAGCACCACTCAATATAAGATTAATATTCAAGTGATACCGAACAATATAATATCTAACTTTTTTTTTTTGCTAGAATTGAATTACTTCTCAAATGATGATCGTAAAAATCAAACTCAGAGATATTCATGTTTCCATTCTTCCATTGATTAATTTTTTACATTATTTATTAGGAAAAAAAGTTTAAATTTGATAAAAGTGCAAAAGGAAACAACTGTAAGAACAAAAAACAAAACCCAAAACGTTAGAATTTTCAAATCTGGGTCCCACTACATCTTGTCTGTATAACGTTAGATAAATAGATTAATACACTTCTTATCTTAATTAATTAAATCTTGTAAAGTAATTAATTGAATAAAACAAAAAAGAAGAAACTAGCCGTTAGAGTTTCTCCAAATTCAAATGAAAATAAGCGTAACACTTTCGTTTCATTTCAACACAATCATTCATCACTACACAGAGAGAGAAAAAAATCAAATCCAAATCCCAAATCCAAACCCTAATTTTCAGCTTCTTCCCTCTCTTCACGCTTTCTTTCCAATCTCAAATTCAACCAATTACTCACTCAACTTCTGAATTGAATTCCTCAATTGATTAATGTAAGTTTCTATTTATGTTTTTTTGCTTAATTTAGTGCTTAAAATTAGCGTCTAAGTTGAAATTAATTCACATCGTGATAGAATTGAAATCTTTGAGTTTGTATTTCAATTTCCTTTTTTACTTCCTTTCCTGATTTATTAATTTTTCTTTTTCCATAGTTTAGTGCTTAAAATTAGGGTAAAAAATGAAGTTAATTAACATCGTGATAATTTATTTCCTTTTTTTGTTGAGTTTAGTATCTTAACACTGAAATTGTACTTCTTTTTATTATTTGTGTTGGGTTATTCTGCATTGAATCAGTACTAAATATCATTACCTAAAATATTTTAATATGCTGAATCTTTCAGATCTTTCTTTTGAAATATAAAAAACTTTTTTTTTTGAAATAATGTAAAAGATTCATAGAATCTGGATTTTTTTTTCATTTTATTAAGTAAAAATTTTCTGTTGTGTATTTAATTTGAGCAAAATTTATGTCACATTGGGAATCAATGATCTTATACATGAACTCAAGTGTTGGGTCATATAATAAATAGTAGGAAATGTTTGATTTTTAATGCTATTATGCTTTTTTCAATATATTAAAGTTAAAATATGTCAAATTTGTTGATGATTTTGGTTTATGATAGAAAATTATGGCAAAATTTGATGCATTTAGCAGACCCCACTAAGTGGGATAAGGCTTGAATGTTGTGGTTGTTAATGATGATTTTGGATCATATATCATAAGTAGCAGGAAATGTTTAATTATTGATGTTATTATTAGCTTTTTTAGTTATTAAACTTAGAAGATGATTTTGGATCATATAATATAAGTTCAAATATTTTTTATCCCTTTGATGATTTTGTGTCACTGTGACTTGTGTAGAAGATGACTGTGAAAACACCTGGAACACCAGCTTCAAAGATAGATAGGACACCGGTATCAACACCGGGAGGGCCAAGAGCTAGGGAGGATAAAATTGTGGTTACAGTAAGGTTAAGGCCTTTAAACAGAAGGGAGCAATTGGCTAAAGATCAGGTGGCATGGGATTGTATCGATGATTATACGATCATGTATAAACCGCCACCAAATGAACGTGCTACACAACCGGCATCATTCACTTTTGGTATTCACATTACAAATTCAAAAGTTTCATTTATGATTTTTGAAGTAATGTTACTATTGGCTGACATTGGTTTTCTCACTGCAGACAAAGTTTTTGGTCCTGCTTCTATAACCGATGCAGTATACGAAGAAGGAGTAAAGAATGTCGCATTATCTGCACTTATGGGGATCAATGGTATTGTGTTAAATATTTGTATCATTTTGTCCTGTCCTTTCTTATGATTTGTGCCTCATAGAAACTCTGCATTACATAATGATTGCATGCTTATTTCATTGCAGCAACCGTTTTTGCTTATGGTCAAACTAGTAGTGGAAAGACATATACTATGAGGGGAATCACAGAGAAGGCTGTTAATGATATTTATAATCATATACTGAACGTAAGTTTGCTAAAATCTTCAATATGGGCTGCGTTCTATGACCGGGTCAATTGCTTTGGTTCGTTCTTGATATATCTTATGTTATGATAACTGTTTTTGCTGTCTAGTTGGGAATTTATGCATTAACGGATTGGATATTATTTCAAAGGTTGTTAATTTATAGCTAATCTTTCTCAATTTCCATGATTACAGAACCCTGAAAGAAATTTCACTATAAAAATATCTGGACTAGAAATATACAACGAGAACGTGAAAGACTTGTTAAATTCAGAACCTGGTAAAAGTTTGAAGCTTCTAGATGATCCTGAGGTAATGTATTTGTAAATATTTTTGATTTTCAATTTAACAAGCATGCAATTCTTCAGTAGCTTCCTTGTCCTGAATTTTGGAATTGCATATTTTAATATCTTGCATCATTTTCAAAACTCTTTATTTAATGAGCATGCAGTTCAGTAGCTTCCATGTCTTGAATTTGGAATCTCGTATTTTAAATCTTTCATCATATTTTTTTTTCCAATTTATTTAATGAGTTAGCAACCCACCCTTAATTTTCTTGAATTTGGAAGTATGTATTTTAATATCTTTTGTGTAATGTAGAAAGGTACGGTGGTTGAGAAATTAGTGGAAGAAACAGCAAGGGATGACCAACACTTGAGACATTTGATCTCCATTTGTGAAGGTAGGATACTATCTTAGGCAATGAGATATATATATTTTCTTATTGAAACAACTTAATATATTAACTTTCTTCTTTTTGCAGCTCAAAGACAGGTGGGCGAAACTGCTCTGAACGATAACAGCTCAAGGTCTCACCAGATAATTAGACTGGTCAGTGAGAGTAATATTCCTTGCTGGAATTTGCAGAACTCATCCTTTTCTCTTCCATTCACTTTTGTAACTAATATGGCACGTTTATATTGCAGACAATTCAAAGTACTCTTCGTGAAACAGCAGACTGTGTGAAATCTTTTGTTGCTACTCTGGTAATTGAAGTTTCCCCTTTATCAACTTTAAAATGGATATAATAGTTCTCGCTGAGACGCAGACTGAATTATTTGTGTAAATGAATGCAGAACTTTGTTGATCTGGCTGGAAGTGAGAGGGCTGCGCAGACACATGCAGATGGCACCAGGCTCAAAGAAGGCTGCCATATTAACCTTAGTTTGATGACTCTTACAACTGTTATCAGGAAGCTCAGGTCAGTGTCGGCGTTGTTTTCTGGAAGTTGATTTTGTAGTGCAATTAGAGATTCACCTTCTGATTTTTTACTTTTCCATGATATGCAGTATTGGAAAAAGAAGCGGTCATATACCTTATAGAGATTCAAAGCTCACACGTATATTGCAACATTCCCTTGGTGGGAATGCACGCACTGCCATCATTTGTACTTTGAGTCCAGCACTAAGCCATGTAGAGCAATCGCGAAACACACTATACTTTGCTACCCGAGCAAAGGAGGTTACGAATAATGCTCAAGTTAACATGGTATAATAGCCACTTCTTTGTCACCTTTGTATTTATTTTTTATTTCTATTAGCACAAAGTATGTCATCTTTTTCAAATGCTTTGTATAGGTTGTACCAGAAAAGCAGCTTGTTAAGCATTTGCAAAAGGAAGTAGCGAGGCTGGAGGCAGCGCTGCACACTCCTGATCCATCTAAAGAAAAGGATTGGAAAATTCAACAGGTAAATTGAAAAAAAAAATGATTATTAGGATTTAGGAACAAGTGTAACATCATAGTATTGATATTATTAGCCAATTATTGCAGATGGAAATGGAAATTGAAGAGCTAAGACGTCAGAGAGACCAAGCACAAACTCAAGTGGATGAGTTGCGAAGAAAACTTCAAGAAGACCAGCAGGTGTGTGTCTCTGTCTCCCTCTGTCTCACACTCACAGAAATTTAAATTATTTCAACTGACTTTAAGATCATTTATAAATTCAGGTCTCAAAGCCACTTGAACCAGCACATCCTTCAGTCAAGAAGTGCCTATCTTTCACTGGTGCACTATCATCACCAAAACCAGGGCTAGGGTGTGAGAGAGTAAGAAACACATCGTTAAGACAGTCCATGAGGCAATCATCTACTGCTCCTTTTGCCCTTATGCATGAAATCCGCAAACTTGAGCACCTCCAGGAGCAGCTAGGTGAAGAAGCTAACCGAGCTTTGGAAGTACTACAAAAAGAAGTGGCATGTCATAGACTTGGGAACCAAGACGCAGCTGAGACAATTGCAAAGTTGCAATCAGAAATAAGGGAAATGCGTTCGGTTAAACCAATACCTAAGGAGGTTGTAGTTGGAGGCATGGTTTCTGTCCACAAAAGTGTTAGTGCTAATCTGAAGGAAGAAATTACCCGACTTCATTCACAAGGAAGCACCATTGCGAATCTTGAGCAGCAGCTTGAGAATGTGCAAAGGTCTATAGACAAGTTGGTGATGTCTCTTCCGAACAATTTTCAAACTCTAACCAGTGAAGCATCCCCCAAGAATAAAAAGGAACATAAGAGGAAAAAATTGATTCCTCTGTGTTCAAGCAACTCTACAAATCGCCCCAACTTTATCAGATCTCCCTGCTCGCCATTATCTACTACTCAACAAGTTATGGAATCTGATATTGAAAATAAAGCCCCCGAGAATGATGATAATGTTTCAACAGAAATTCATCCTGAGTCTGAGAAGAATACTCCCACAAAGAGTGAAGACGCTGGTGACGTTACCTCAAAGGAAAATACTCCAAGTCCAGGTTACCGCCGCTCTAGTTCAGTTAACATGAAGAAAATGCAGAAAATGTTTCAGAATGCAGCAGAGGAGAATGTAAGAAGTATAAGAGCATATGTAACAGAATTGAAAGAACGTGTGGCCAAGCTGCAGTACCAAAAGCAGTTACTTGTTTGTCAGGTGCATTATATTTACATATTTTCCTGGTTACATTACCATTTCAAATTCTCCGTTGTCTTTTCACTGAGGACTTTTTTTTTTTGTCTTAGGTACTTGAACTTGAAGCGAATGAAGCAAGTGGCCAAGACATCGAAGAGGAAGTGTATACAGGTGAACCGGAGGAACCTCAAGTCTCTTGGCAAGTGACATTTAAAGAGATGCAGCATCAGATCCTTGAATTATGGGATGTATGTTATGTCTCCATTATTCACAGGACTCAGTTTTATTTACTATTCAAGGGAGATCCAGCTGATCAAATATATATGGAAGTTGAACTAAGGCGTTTGACATGGTTGCAACAACACCTAGCTGAACTTGGGAATGCAAGTCCAGCTCCTACTGTTGGCGGAGACGAATTAACTATCTCACTGTCATCAAGGTTCTCCTTCTTTATGCACTCTCACACAATCACTTCACTCAATGAATTATGAATCATGAATATGAATTTTTTATTGAATATCTTTTGTATATTATGCAGTATGAGAGCATTGAAAAGGGAAAGAGAATTTCTCGCTAAGAGATTGATATCGCGACTGACACCAGAAGAGAGGGAGATATTATACATGAAATGGGATGTCCCCCTTGATGGGAAGCAGAGGAAGATGCAATTTGTCAGCAAGCTTTGGACAGATCCTTGTGATCAAAGGCATGTACAGGAAAGTGCTGAAATAGTTGCAAAGCTGGTGGGTTTCTGCACAGGAGGTAACATGTCAAAGGAGATGTTTGAGCTGAATTTCGTGCTTCCATCTGATAAGAGGCCATGGCTTATGGGCTGGAATCATTTGACAAACTTGCTTAATTTATGATAAATTTCTGTTTGTAAATCAGAAGTACCATTTAAATGTTGTACATGGAAATTAATTTTGGCGCCTATTCAAATTCAAAACTATATTGTTTTTGGACTGGACCATTTTCAGTTCCAATAAACCAATCCAATTCACTGGATTCCAATTTAGCAAAGAATTTTTTCGATAATTATATATTATATATAAGTTTATTTTTTACTTTTATACTCAAAATTGAGAAACAATTCTTGCCTGTTCTGATTTTTACCATGCCTTGTTAAAATACTTATCATACACTCTGGTTTTGTTATATATTTTAACCATCTATGAAGATGGTTAACAGTCTTGATAAATATTTTGATCTGATCTTAATGTGTTAATTGAAGTGTTCCAATACACTGTATTTTCCTCTCTATCGTTTCTTGATATTGTGTCATGTTCTGGTTTTGATTTTGTAACTTTGAAGACATTGGTCCAGATTTTATAGTCTTAACATTGACAATTGTTAGACTATAAATAGGTTGGACACTATGAAGCACAGACACGTGTCGTGTCCGACACCGACACATATAATTACATTGAATTGTGATTTTCTTAAATTATTAGCAGTGTCGGCGTCGGTGTCCATATCCGTGCTTTATAGGTAGCAACTAATTTGAGCTAAGGGATAAGGAGTTTCAGGATCTAGGTTCAAATTTAGATAAAAGGAAAAATTAATCTAACAACTAATCACTAACATTGATCATTTAAGAAAGAGTTGTTCGACTATAAAGATAAATACGAGATATGGATATCAATTTTCTATCAGTTGGGTTAATCAATCAATATTAAAATACAATGATTCACATTTAAATCTTTGTTCTCTATTGTGTGTGTTTGTTCTTGTTGGCTTGTTAGTTGTTTCATTTATATATTTGTCAAATGCTTTTCTCATAAGTGAATTTCACAAACAACACCATTCCAAAGTCAAGAGCAGTTATAAACAGAAAGAAAGAGAGAGTTCTGAACTCTCTCTTTCTGCCATTGAATTATATAAACATTATATAATATTGCTTTGAATTATAAATACAAATTTTTGCACAAACTAATGTAAGATGAGAGAACACCAAAGAACCGAAAGGAATGACATGAAACCAAAGCATCACATTCAATAAGACTTATACTTTGACTTTAGAAAGTACTAATACATACTCAAACATTGACACAACACTAACACGTAGACACCAATGGTAACTATATTTGTCAGTGTATGCTGATGCACTAAAATATACTCAAACATTGACACAGGACTGACATGTATGTAGACACCAATGGTAACTACATTTGTCAGTGTGTGTCGATATTAGACCCCATAACGTGTCAGACACGAGACACACCTTCAATCTAAAGTGTCTTTGCTAGATAGCTTTTGTCACTATTTAAAACAGATAGACATTACCAAACCACACATAATATGATATTATTTTTATAGTCTCGATGGACACATATGCATATTGAAAGCCCTTCTAGGTTTAACTTAACACTCAACACCTAGGAAAAGGAGTTCCACAAGTGTTAGCAACTTTCCTGGCATTAGGAGTGTTAACAAACTTCCTAAGATTGGGATTCTTCATGTATTGGCAAAGGCAAGGTCTTTGTTCTTTGATTTTGGAGCAGCATAGGTTAGATGGAGGAGTTGAAGATGTGATTGCACTCACACATGAGCTGAGCTGCACTGGACTGCATGTTACTGCCATTGACACTTGAACATTGATCAAAAGCAGCACTAAGAAAGTGCAAATAGCAATTTGTGATGCTTTCATTTTTTTCAACTTAGGAAGGATATGATTTTGAACTTTGAGTGTAGAGGATGAGAGTAGGAATGAGAGGGTGATGAAATGTTTCTGGATTGTTGCATTTTGGAGTTAGTTTGCTCTCAATTTATAGTGTGAGCTCAGAGGAAAATAAGAATAAAATATGTGAACTTGTCCCACCTCTTTGAAGTTGGTCACACTATGAATTTTTTTACTCAATATTGTAGGATTGTATGAATCTACTTTTTTATGTTATCAATATTTTATTGTGTGTTTGGATTGAGGGTTTAGGAGGGAAAGAGAA
Source organism: Medicago truncatula (assembly GCF_003473485.1). NCBI lineage: Eukaryota > Viridiplantae > Streptophyta > Magnoliopsida > Fabales > Fabaceae > Medicago > Medicago truncatula. The sequence goes on along the minus strand of NC_053047.1, from coordinate 38,251,449 downwards.
GGGAGAGTTTACTTTTTTATTTTAAATTATGAATTATATAATATGTTTTTTTAAAACAAATTTAGTATAATTGAAGTATTATATGATCGTTTATCATGTTATTATTTTAATTTTAAAAAATATTTTATAGTATGCGTAATTTAAAAACGAAATGTAAATCCTCCCCTCCCAAACCCTTCATCCATACATACCCTTAAAGTCATTTATGAAATTGCAAAATGTTAATGAGGTTTGGTCATTTATTAGTATATGTTGGAACTATAATTATATTAAATTAATAATGTTGAAAATGAATTTGAAACTCAGTGGATATTGTAAGAATGAGGCTTGAGAAGTTATCACTTTTATTTTTCAATTCAAGGTTAATGGTTTATTTTCAATTGTATCCTCTAATTAATAGTATGTGTGCGTCACTCACACATTTTTTTCATTTTGTATTCATGAAAAATACACAATTTTTTAAAAAATAAATAAAAAATACACAAATAGTTAATATGAATAATTGGCTAAATATATCATTTTATTTCTTTCATTTATTATATTTTGTTAACATGCGTGAAATGATCAAATGCGACAAATACTATAGATGGAGAAGTTGTTATAAGAGTCTCACATCGGATATGAGATGATATGGCAATGTGCTTATAAGTGGGAGCAATCCTCACATCGCAAGCCGGTTTTGTGGGGTTGTGCTAGACCTAATTACGATTTCTAAGATGATATCAAAGTCCCTTTAAGATCCATTGGACCACCTGCTATTAGGTTTCCGCTAATGAGCCACTCACCATTTATGTCCACGAACCGATTTTGTGGGGCTGTATTAGACCCAATCACAATTTCTAAGAGAAGTGTTTGAGAATGAACTTGTTAATATTTTATAATTTTAGAGTTTTTTTTTTTATAATAATTAGAGTTCATTAGACACCAAGGAAAGAAAACATTTCAACTGTGCTAAGTTGAAATTACTTAACAATGATTATGAATGTTTGAAATAATAACATGTTATATTAGCCATGCCATGCTTCTATACCTTGTAACTTTTATATAAATAAACACTGTAAACTTATAAGGACTTTTGTAGTTCTTACCTTAATTAAATTGAATCTATCATAATTAAATTACAATCTAATCCAAAATATGTCATTGTAGGCAAAGCTTCTTGGTCAAACCGATTGTGACATATAAGGTTGAATTGCTTAAGCTAAAATCTGAGTGTTTTCCGGTGCAATTATTTCATGCTGACTCAATTTTTTGTTTTGGAATGAAAATTGTAATATGTGCTGACTCAATTTGTGTTAGAAAAGTTGATTCTCCAAACCATAGATTACAACAGAATGTTAAGTAATTGATTTTTTAGTCTCCAAAGTCAAATTCTCCAAAAGGTTGCCATATTCTGCTTCCATATACAACAAATTGTTCACTGTTGTAGTTGAAATTATTTAACAAACAGGTTCTTTTTTTTTTTTTTTGTTGAATCGGTATATTTCCGACCGCAGTCATTAAAATTAACTGAAATCCGTTGAAAAGATTTTTTTTTTTTTAGACCAAATAGTTAATAAACAGTGCAAGTTAGGCCACAACACCAAACCTCAAAATTTTGAGGCTCCAAATTTCCCAAAAAGCATTAAATAGATATGTTTAAGGTCCCCAAATTTTAATCAAATCTAAAATTGTAAACATAATTATATCAATAAATCTTGATTTGAAGGATGCTAAAGTGTTCAAGAGTCTAAGTTTCTCCATATACCAATTTTTAATGACTCAAATTCTTGTACATACTAATCTCGGCATCTAAAAATTTGAGAACTCAAATTCTTGCATAACCCAATTTTAAGATTAGAATAGGGCATTCCTCTAAAAAAAGAAATTAGAATAGGGCATTTAAAATGTTTAAGATGACATTGTTTAGCGATATGCCGATATATGTTTTCTTGAATAATGCTTTCTTTTCTTTACAATTTCATGAATAATGCTAGGAAAACAATATTTAACACACATTTCTCAATGCATACTTTTTTATTATTAAAGTTTACATAGATCCCGTCAAATTAATGAGTCCACATAATTTTGGGCGAAATCCATATAAATTTTGACTAATAAAAATGAATGCGTTGGAAAAACATTGTTATATGATTGAGGAAACAAACTTTCACTTTTTACTTGTGAGAGTGTGTCTTAATAGTTTTTTCCCGAGTAAACTATCAAATTAGTCTATATCTTTGTATCAAATTTTCAACTTAATCTCTATTAGTTGCTTTGTATTTTAAGTGTTAATGATTCAATGTTTTTTGGATTCTATTTAGTGGTTAATGACATAATATTTTTTGTATTTTATTTGGTACGTTAATGACTTAAAATACAAAACAACTAATAGAGTTAGAGACCAATCTGAGAAACGTTTGACAAAGATAGGGACCATTTTAAATTATTAATAGAATCATAGACCAATTCAAGAATTTGGTATAAAGACATAGACCAATTTAATGGTTTACTCGTTTTTGCCCTAATAAATATCATTGTAACACTTTGATTTGCCTTGGAATTTTTATTTTTATTTTTTCCCATTCCCCTGTTTATTTTTACCAAATTTCCCATTCCTTTTGCATAAGGTATGTGACCCACCATTTCATTTTTGGTACTTTCGGTGATGTTGATGTGAGTTTTTTATTTACATCCACATATAGTTCTTTTAATTAAAAAGCCACACACATGCTTTCTTATGATGAACATAATAACACGCACTGGAAATTGGTGAATCACTGGTAATCATGACAAAGCAGGGTGCTACATTGTGTAATAGATTACAAAGAATTGAGTATGATCAATGTAATGTTTTTCTAAGGAGCAAGCCAATTGAGAGAAATCAAATAGATTTAATGAAATCAATGGATTTGAATGTGATCACCATCACATTAGTGTGTTACAACTTACAAGAGGCAGTAATTAATACATGTAATCATAACGATAAAGACCTATCAAATTAACCTTACACATTTCTCACCAACTTAGTGTATATTTGGATTCTATTGAGTTTGAAAAAATCACCATCAACCACTATGATTTATAAAATTATAAAAGTTACACCATGAACCACTATTGAAGATTCTCTTAAATGATTTTTGAGTAAAATAAATTTTGATCAGATTTTACTTATTTATATGTCAAACTTTAAATTATCAAATCATTTTCTATGAGAACTGGAGGGTTAAAAAATTTTCTTAAATTGATGATTAGATTTTCTATTTTCAAATGTTAAAATTTGTCTAGAGATATTCAAAAAAAAAAAAAAATTGTCTAGAGGAAAGTGGGAAACTGCCAATTAAGTGGGGGAACTTGTGACATTCAAAAGATGTTGCAGTTAGCCTTTGTAGGCGCCTGATCTTTGAAACTTTCATTTTAGTTCATATCCAACAATGATCATCCTTCTCAACAAAACAAAATACCTATGCTACATGGAGAGAATCTCTTACCAACAATTCTTCACCATTCAAAAAGGAAGGTATTTCATGGACATCCACGAATCGAAATGAGACATTGTGAGATAAAGATATAGAGAAGGTGACATAATAGTTGTCATATATTTAGTTATGTTTCCTTCAAAAAAAAAAAATTAGTTATGTTTAAACACAGAGATAGAGTAAATGAACATAAATATCATCGATATTGTAGGTTTTTGACGGGTTGGGATCTTCACTAACTCACTATTGCTCTAGCGAGTTAAACATAATTGAAGGGTTGAGATCTCCGACAGACACTCTACAATGAAAAATTCGTTGAAGATGAATCGTTTTTAAAATGAGATGTTGAAAAATATGTAATCATGATTCCATAACCACGGCAGACATAATAAAAAGATCACATATTTATGATAAAAAAATTAAAAATCACTTGTTTCTTGGTTAAAAAAAAAAAAGATGAATTGAATCTCCATGACTCTAGAGGCCAAGACAAATATACTTTTGACTGCATACCAACAAAAGTTTTACGCTAACAACGAAAGTTGAACTTATAATTTTGTGTGATATCGAATCAACTCCTTAAGATTGAACCAACCTACTTTGATATGAAAAATCATATTTACAAAATAAAGATGAGGAGCGTCTCTTTTCATATAACCTAGCGTCTCTTTTATCTGCCCTCTATTGACATAAAACTTGTTGTCGCCACCCAAAACTCTTCTTAAGATGTAGAGGCCGTTTATGGTGGTGCGACGAGCGGCTTGAACCCTCCGCACCACCTACCTCCAGATTTGCCGATGGTCCTGTACAACGGTTTTGGTGGTGGTTCCGACAGTCGACCTCTTGTGGAGTCGTGAATTGTGTTATGGCTCTATTTCTCTTGTCATTCGACATTGATGGCTTGAGATTGTCTTTTTGGTATGGGGTGGTTGATAACATATATGTTTTCTCTCTTGGCGGTGGATGAAGGTTTTGTTTTCTCGCAACATAGGTGCAGATGGATCGGTCACAAAAGTGGTGTATGCATATGATCTGTTATGGTTTTGATGAATTTTTGGTTGTGTTGGTTTATGGTGCTTCGTGGTGGTTTCCATGGTGGTGATGATACTTGTCTTTTGTGGTGGTGCTCGTGGTGGCTGGTGTTAGTTTTTGATGGTGATGCTCGTGTTGGCTGGTGCTTGTTTTCGGTGAGGATTAGTGAAGAATTTTGTGGTGGTTAATGATAGTTTTGGTGGTGATGGCTAATGGCGGTGGTTATGTTTTTTTGTGGGTTTTCAAATACATGGATATTTGAGGGTGTAGTTTGTTTCAAGAATTGAGCTATGTGTCATTTTGTGGGGTGGTATGTGTTTTCTAGGTGGTGATTTTACTTGTGCTTAACTGCGCTCAACTGTAGAAGAGAAGCAAGGTGCGGTTACCTGGATTTTTGGTAGGTTTGATGGTTATTTTGGAGGGGTTTTGCAACGGTTTGACACAAGATTTGTTTCTGCTATTGCGTGGGTGTTTAGACTTTGGTTTTTGAAGATGACTTTTTGGTTTTGGTGTTTAGTTTTTATTGGTTTCAGAAGGAGGAGATTTTTAGTTTGTTTGTAGGAGTTTGTATTTAATGTATGAGAGTGTTTATTTGATTGTTCCACATATATACGATATATTTTTCCTTTATATGTTGCTATTTAAATCTTCTATTGTAGCATTCCTTGTGCTTGTTAAGATTCTTTGCATTTTGAATAAATTTCATTTCACATTTTACATTTAGCTTGAATGTGCACCATACATTAAGCACGCCATGTAGTAATAATCATTAGCCTACATCTATAATAATTCATTTGCTAAAGGTACAAGAGAGATCAAATTGGCGTGAATTCACGCATATAATCATTAAATTTACTTGATTATTTTAGTTTATTGAAAGTCAAAATTAAAGTGGTAGGTTTTTTATTTAACAATTAAAGTGCTTTTTATCATGCTTTGTAAGGGACCTTCAAATTATGGTACTTCAACTTTTGATCTTCGTGTTCACTTGATATAATTCATTATTTATCATTGCTAACGTCAGCTAATTCTGTTGGATATCTTGTGGTCAAATTTATTTATAATTTAAATTTGAATTTGTTTTAAAATAAATTGATATATAAAAATATGATATAATATTGGATAGTTGAATTATGAATCTATATCGCAACGAAATTCTAGATACCAAAGTGTTCACCATTTTGTCGTAGCTAGTGTTGAAAAATCCAAGCTTTCATATAAATCAACTTTCTTCTCAAGATTTATCTCCCTTTTCTTTTCGATTTTTTATTTATTTTTTGGGAAATTCAATGCTAATTATTTTAGATTTTAATTGTATATATAGGAAATGTTATTTTTTTTAAATATTTGAATTATTTTAGAAACTAACTGAACAAATTACAGAGACAGTTGTACTATATGTAATTTGATTGAATGGACATATAAAGTTTTTTTTTTCTTTTTCTAATACACATAAAAACAATTTAGAAGCGATGAATATAAGTTAATTTCTTTTTTTTTTTTAGGAAAGTTAATTTCATTACTTTATATAGTTTACTTAGAATGGTTATTAAGAGAAATCTAGCAGTGATCTAGCATGGTCACTCACTGCTTGCTGTAATCATCAATTTACTAAACTAATGTACCAATGAGATTCTTTTCAGCCTCTAGACAGTTTTTTTAGGCTTTACTAATGGTGATGAATATATGAATCATCAAATATAAGGTGATTTTGTGGACCACATATATGCAATTTAATAGAACATAGGCGTGTAGTAATGTATGATTACATAAAAGATTTGGGATTAATTAGGCATGCTTATGCAGCAACCTTTCATAGAGGGATCCTAAGAGAGTAAAATATTTGTCAATTCCTTGACTAGGAAAACATTACTAGGAAAACATATTTTTTTAGAGAAATAAACTTAATTTATTTTATTTTATTTGCAATCAAAGTACAAATATATATATATATATATATATATATATGATAGCACATCAGTAAAGAGATGGGAGTTAGCATAAATGAGGCTACCTTTCGCTAAAACATGATTAACCCTATTGGTATGCCTTCGGGTAAACTCGACATGAGAAGTTTAAAATGTAATTTGGAACAAATGCTTGCATTACACATTCAAATTAAGTAATACCACTATACCTATCATAAAGTAATCAACAACCTTATTGGAATCCAGAAAAATTAATATTATCAAGTTGAAGGTCTGCCACCCAACCTAGTATGGTGTGTAACCTAATGATTTCTCCCAATTCAACACACAAATCAGATAGAACGAGACAATTTTTGCTTAAACAAATTGCCCTTCATCGTCTTTGATGTACATATCGAGTCCAACCTTGTTAAGCAAGGTTGGGAATGAAGCATCAATGTTACACTTGTATCAATCTTGTGACGATAGTTAACTATTGGTCTCTTATGAACGATAGTTAGAAACTGTTCGCTACTTTTTAAATCGGTTAACTGAGTACTCGGCCTAAAAAGTATCCCTATTTTTGGACAATCATTTTAGACCTCATTGATTCAAATAAGTACTATCGTTCGCCGCTGAGCGGTTTGTATCTTCCGATGGTGGTATTTTTGAAAGTTTGAGGTGTTTGTGTTCAATTTTTAGATGTCTAAAGAGTTATTTTATTTAACAAATGAGTCTTAGCGTTGTTTCTAGTCACATAACCTTAAACATAAATTTTCATAAGCCTAAGATTATAGTCCACAACGTTATCCATATAGACTAAAATTTGGTCCAATACCCAAATTTATCACAATATTAGTGGGATTAAGTATCATCAAACTATATTAATGACTACCACACAAATATTATTTGCTATGTCTTTGTTGATGGAAGATCTCTCAGAAATTTGTTTTCTCCATTTCTTAAAAAACATTGGTTTAAGACTTTCAATTAGGACCAAATTCAACACACTTTTGATTTTCTCATACATTTTATGACCATATAAAACTCAATTTGCATATTGCAAATTGAAATATAAGTTATACACTTAATTGAAAAATGTGCTACTAACATAATGAATTAACAGGACAGGAACTAGCTAGGGTAACTATACATACACATACTTGAAGATATAGTCCAACACAAAAGCCAACTTCATTCAATAAGTTTGAATGTAAATAAATAACGACAACACATAATCTTCTAAAAAGCTTCATGAAGCTATATATTACACACATCAAGGTCTTCTTTTTACAAGAAGTAAAAATTTGGAAAAAATGAGAAATTATTATTAATCAAACTGATAATAATAATCATTTTACAATGTCATATTGACTTCTCATGGATAGAAAACAGGTTCTTCAAGCTTCGCCGGAGCAAGATTTGGATCCTCCAAAATGACTTCAAAATCTTCTGGTTGGTTATACAAATAAGCCTTCAAAAAGGAAACAACTAACCCTCCTAAAGTCCTTATCATCAAATCCTTAGGGCCAGTTCCATTCTTACATAAACACTTCAAAAGACTACCTCTAATATCATGTGTCTCATCATCTAACATATCCATGTGACCATAATCCTTAACAACAAAATGTGCACAAGGTGGTTTACATTCATAGAAAAATTCCTCATGGTTCACCCCATCAGGAGCACAAGGTAAAGGAGAACAATTGGATGGTTCTGGGCCTAGCCCAGTTCCAATGACAATAACTGGCATGTTCAAATCAAAAGATTGGGCCTGGCCCGTAAGAATGTGAGGGAGTGTTCTTGTTATCTTACACTTACTTGGGCCTGCCACTGGATCTATTCCAATTAGGGCTGAAAATTTGAGGTTGGTTTCAGCATGACCAAGTGCTACAGCAAATGCTGTTTTTCCACCTTTACTATGACCAGCTAGAACCAAATTGTCTAATTTTGCTACAACATTTTCTTTAGTGTTTTCTTTGAGCTTAGGTTGAAGTCCCTTGGTTATCCAATTTGCTACTTTTCCTGCAAATTTTACTTCACATGGTCCTGGCATAGGTAAGCCTATGGTAAACTATCAATGAGAAAGAAAAAACCTATGTTAGAAAATCGATTTTTTTTTTTTCGAAAAGAAGAAAATTGGAAAATAAAAGCATATTTTAATCACATGTTTAACGAGAAAATAAATGGTTTGTTTTGAAAGATTTGATTGATTGTACAATTAGGATTGGTTTGTTTGATTGCAGAAAAATAAATTATTTTGATTCAGATGGTAGACGATGATAAGAATTCTTTCAATCCCCCTATCTTCTTTGTTGGATTAACACAAGGTTTCTATCAATTATGACCTAAAATCTTTAGTGATTCCTTAAAGTCTATTTACTATAAACAAAATCAGCTGATTATGACCTAAAAACTTTAGTCATTCCCTAAAATCTATTGAGAATTGCTCTTCTCACATCTGTTTTTGCTTATTCCTGTTCTACGTGAGTTAACTCATACTGAAAAATACAATGTATAAGTTAACTCATACTGAAAATACGCATGTGTGAGTTAGCTCACACTCGACTATTTGACGGAAATGAGTAAAAACAGATAGGAGAAGAACAGTTATCAAATCTATTTACTAAATACAATCATTTAGTGAGGTCCAGCCCAACATAAGGGACTAAAGGATTTGGGTACATGATCCTCAATATATTTGTTTTTTGCAATCGCTCTTGTACCTCCATCAATTACTTATAGTTTTTTTTTTCTTTTCGAAAATAATCATCAGGAGTTAACTACCAATACACTTTTAAACAAAAAAGTGCCTATTGGAAATTGCGACTCGATAGGTTTAGCAAATGAGGGGGCCCAATTGAGCAATCCCTTCGTTTTTATTATTATTTTTTTTGAAGTTAAATTACCCTACTTAAATTGACACCCGAGTGAATCAAACATGAAATCTTATGAAGGAGTACACTTCCAAGTTCCAAGTCAATGAGCCAAGTGGGTTATAACTTGAGATGTGCGAAAACTGAAAATAAAGATGATATTATACATAAACTATTTGTGAGTGGTCTACATAAATTTTTAAATGCCAAATCTTTCACAAACACATCATTATATAAATTTGGAATGCAAATAAATTTTTTTATGAAAAAATAACCTAGGAAGTCAAATGAAAATAGAGACATGTTTGAAATGTTACTTTTTTTTTTTTTTATAAAAAAATGTAGGAAAATAATGCAACTAAGAGTATAATATACAGAAGATTTTAAAGTGTTGGTTGCAATGTATAATTATGGAGAGACATTTGATATTACAACCATAATAACTTAAACCCTTAAATGTAGATAAGGTCATAACAATACAAAAAACATAAATAAATGAGAAATTGTTATAAGAGTTAAAATATATACCAATTGAGGAGCAACAACAATGAATCCATGTGAAGTTATGTGACCTAAGAGCTTATGATAATAGCTATTCCAAATAGCAAAACCATGGTAGAACAATATTACAGGGTATGTGCCTTCCACTGTCGGTGTAAAGACTAACAATGGTTTAGGGGATGTGTCAACATTGAATTGCTTCCATTTAATGTTTCCACTTTCGAAAACATCTGTGCCTATGGTTGTTGATAATACTGGTTTATCTCTCAATGCCATATTCACCTCTCTATCTTCACACCAAATTAATTATGAAAACTTTAATTTGCTTCTGAATTGTACTTAAAGTCTAAGCAGTGTAGACATATATATAATATTTTTTTTTGAAGGATATTAGGATATATATATAATATTTTTAATTTTATTTTTGACCTATCCATATTCTTCTATGCGTAAGATAAACGTGAGTATATGTGTTTGTAGTATTTAAGAAACTTGATAAAGACTTCATTGGGACTATTTTGTTTGTAAGCTCTTCGGATATATATATATATATATATATATATATATATATATATATATATATATATATATATATATATATATATATATATATATATATTTTTTATATGTAACATTTTGTCATTTTATTGGGCAAAATGTGTTAGAGAAAAAATGACAAGTCCTTATCAAGTATTCAATTATTTTGTTGAAAAATATGACAAGTCATTATATCATTCAATTATTGTGGTTTTGGTACGATCACAAGGGTAGTTTGGTGGATCATTGCATTGGGTCAAGAAAAACGATAGAAATGAGTTAGCCTCCACATTTTTTTTTTTGAGGGGAGTCTCCACATCTTTTATCATTGCATTGAGTCAAGAAAAACGATGGAAATGAGTTAGCCCCCACATCTTTTATCATTGCATTGGGTCAAGAAAAACGATAGAAATATTCGGTATATGATTTCTCGTACTTATATAATATTCAATATTCACTTCCATAAAAAAAAAATCTTCATTATTTACTATGTCATTCAACATCGAACTTTTAATTCACACTTGACACTCAACAATTTTTAGAAAGGATTTTATCATTTAAATTATGCTTTTATACTTATTTTATCTTTATTTTTGTTTCTTTGTGTTGATTATTTTAAGTTTGAACTTTGAGCATTACTTGTTCTGATTGTGTTTCATTGTAGGTTCCGAATGAGATATAAAGAGAGGCATTGACAAGCTTTAACCAGATTTTAGCATAGAACACTAAAAACATGATTCACTAAATCCATGTTTTATAATGCATGTGTCAAAAACTTTGACCATCACTCATAGAGCATGTAGTTAGATTCAAAATAATATTTGATCATTTGAATCGTCTTTAGTTGATTGCCTATTTTACATACATTTTGGGACAAAAGGAAATTATACTCTCACACATATTTTTCTTCTTCTTTTTTATTAGGATGAGGTTTCTATCTTCGAACTTATGACTACTTACTTACAAGATTCAAATTCTTTATTACTTGAATTAATTTATTGTTTGATTCAATCACACACATTCTTTAACTACACAAAATTTGATAAGAGGCTAAAATAAAATTATCATGTGTGACACTATTGCATTTTTTTTCAATTTTGTTAATAAAAAAGAAATAATTAAATAACTTTGTTTTTATTATAATCATATTTAGCATTAGAGTCGACCCTGAATTTTTTTGTCTTAGACAATTTAAAATAATGGTGTCCTCGTAATCATATTAATAGTATTGTTTCGTCTATAGAGAAGACAAATATTACATATTCAAATCTACTCTCCAATATAATTTGGGTATAATATTTTTTAAGGGATAATTTGGGTATTAGATAAATCATATATAATTGATTCTCCTTTATTCTCATAAATAAAACATGACTCTTGGAGGTCACACATTTCAATCATAAAAAACACCAACAATTACAAACATGTAACCTTTTCTTTAAAAAGACCAAGAGAAAGGTTAGGCATCAAGGGGAAACTGAAGCATTCGATTACAAACATGTAACCACCGTTATATCTCCTAAAAGAATATAATCTCCTCATGTTCATGTATTCAATATGATTTGTTTGAATCATGAATCTCATATGAGAATGATTATTATATAAGTTAGAAATACATTTTGATGATGAATACTAAAATTATCACATTTATGTATTGTGTGTCTACCATCTATTAAGCATAGTTTTAAAAACTGGCTCGGTGATCGACTCGGTAAGGTACTGGTGGGTCATTGAGTCATTAATCGAACCACTGAGTCACAAGTTCAACCGCATGATTGAACAAGATTAAACTGAATGACTCGTTCATATAACTCGGTCTTAATAAAAAAAATTATCTTTATTAAATTGTGCTAAACGTGATGTATTTTTCTATGTTTATAAAAATTTAAGCATATATAAAATATCACAGATGGTTTATTTTGTAAATTTATAAATAAATAGAAATTAGTTATATTTTGATGATAATGGCATTATTTACAACATATATATAATGTCTATATTATACGCTTAAAAAAATTGTTTATTATTTCGTTAAAAAAAATTATATTCTATTATAATATTTTTTAAAAAAATTAATAATAAAAAAATGTACATACATATATTTTTTTATTGACAAGACAGATATACATGCATGCATATATATATATATATATATATATATACACATAAAAAAAATTATATTTCCATTACAAAGAAAAATACATGGTGCAGTGACAAAAGTTTCCTCTGGTCGGACCAGTTCACATTGAACTTAAACGAGAAACATCATCAACATTAAATTAGTTTCATCTCAAGCTTGTCTTAATATACTCTTTTAATTTTTCTTCTTTTTTTTCTTTTTTCTTTTTGCATACATACTAAGAATAAAAAACACTCACGAGTACCTTACTTGTACTAAAACAATAATCGTTACATCTATACTAACCTATATTATTGTAAAATATTTAGTTTGAAGTACCTTAAAAAATTATTATTCTTTCTGTGAATCCTATATTCCTCCCTAAATTGATCGGATGATAAGCGGGAAATGTACACCAGGACTGTCTACTGTACAAATATTCACAAAAATATTTCTAAAGCTGTAGAAGTGAAGAACTTTTAGAATCATCATGTGGCTAGATTACAACTTTTGGGAGACCAAGTGTATGGAATTTGTAATGGCATAGAGTGCCATTGTTCATATAACTGTGATAGCATGCTCTTGGAAAGTCAACATCATATCAGGATAAGTGTTTCGACGACTGCAATAAGGCCAAGGGTTATTTGTCCAGTTCGAGTTAATCGATCAAACCAAACCTTAAGAATATTTAGTCAACTTTCAGTTGAGACTTATATAGAAGTGGCAATAAAATTGTTTTTTTGTTTCTGTTTATTTTCATTTTATTATGTCAAAATTGTTGTTACTTTCTGGTTGCCCAAGCCAGTTATTTAATTAGATTTAGTTAAAAAAAATTACTTTTATTTACTATAGATTTTATTAAACAAAATATAGGGTCATGGACGATCGCTGTCTTGTTAAATGTCACCACCATTTTGACATTACGTACTTAAATCCTATAACTCCTTGTAAGTATTATATTTATCTATAATAATTAGATTTAAAAATCATCCCCAAGCCCCATAACCATAAATGACATCCATCATCCCAATTCATATCTTCTATTACCCTGCATAAACATTTCCCATAATTTCATTCATGTTCACACACAAATGCAACAAATAGAACATTATCAAAGCACCATTTCCATTTTTAATTTGCCTCTCATAAGCTAGGTACATCACAATAGATCATTTTTCTTACTAAAGCTTGTCTGATCAAGCAATTGTTCACCCTAATTTTAATCTAATATTTTCCCTCCATCCCCCAAGCATTTAATTTTCATGAGTGCTTTCCCTACTCAGCAAGCTAAGTTCAATTTTTAAATTTTCTTCCAAGCATACATAGAAGTGTGCTTCTATGTACCAATTTTGAATTTGAATCTCAACCATCGTTAATTGCATTTACTTCATGGCTCCACTAATAACATTACTGAGCACAAGGCAGTTCAGCAGCTCCACCCAATTCACATTTGTTCATTTTCAAGGTTAAGAAGTTAACTTACTTACTTTCCCACAAATCTTTCCAATTTTTCACGAAAAAAATCAACTGATGTCAATGTCTTATCTTCCATCTTCTCTAAATACACAGTTCTAATATCCGGGTAACATCCCTTTCAATGAACTCATGCATTCTTCTTCTTCTTTGAAAGGATCTTCTTATGCTCCATTTCTTTATCTCTCTCCTGCCCTTTATTCTGAGAAGATTTTCAAGTTTTCTCTTTTGCACTGTAATGCGGTTTTCCAATTTGGGGTTTCCTCTTTTCTGCAGAGATCATCTTCAATATTCAATCCTCTCAAGTTTTTCTTCAAATTCGATCTCAAATCGTTCTCGAGAAGGAAATAAAATACTTCTGCAACTGAAATCGTTTATGCATAACGCGCCATGAACAATTTCTTCTGCCATTCCCTTTTATGAATCTCTTATGTTCTCTCTTAATTTTCTTTTCTACGACTTCATTTTGAGACATATTTTTGTTACAAACACAACCTTGAATCAATTCATGTTTTTGAAATTTATAATTAGGGTTGTTTTTATTTCTGTGTGCAGGTTCAAAGTTGGATTAAAAGGATGTGTATTGGCAGCATATTGGTTCATCTCAAGGTAAATGTTCTTACACTGAATTTCTAGGGATGTTTTAGTTTTTTAATTGCATAAGCATTTGCACCATATAATTACTTAGATTTCAATTTCAATGTTGAATTTTATATTAAGAGAAGACCTTTCTTTCTTTTGTTGTATTTTATGTTGAATTGACATAGCAATAACTTAAAGAACAAATGCTAATTAATAAATTGGTAATGTAATGTGATTGAAACTATTTAGCTAATGTAGTGTATGTTTTACAGTTGCAGACTAGCCAACAAATGGATTTTGAATGATTACAGGGCCCTGTTGATGCTTGCTTGCTTGATGAAGGAAACATAAATGCATTTGATCCATTTGGCTGGAGAATTTCTGTGCAGTTCTCAAGTGATCACATTGTTGTATAGTTTGTTAATTAGTCCAATTATGATCTAATTGAATCACTGACATATATGAAATGAATGTTGGCAGGGCTGCAAGTAAATTGGAATGGGGAGTTCTATATGTTATTGGCAGGGATGAAGATGGTTTTGTGTCTAAAGAAGTTGTCAGAAGGTGTTGTGATGGTGGTGTTGTGTATGTCTTCAAATTGCAAAGTTTGGAAGCAGAGAAATCGTAACACGATTTTGGTAATGTCGAGAGCTGGTTTTCAGGGCGTCCAATCGTGACACGATTTTTGGCTTGCTGGGCAAGATTTTCAGGATAAGGTTGGTCGTACCTTGGATCGTACGCATCAATCGTGGCACGATTGGGGAAAAAACGTGACACGATTTTGACACAGAAGACAACTATATAAGTGTTCTTTGCAGATTTTGAAGGAGAGCTTGAAGAGAGAGAAACTTGAGAAATCAAAGGAAGCAACTTTAGGGTTTATGGTCTTTGATTAGAGTTCTCTTGGGTTGAGAAACATTGTAAACACCTCGGTGAGTGAAAATCATTGAGTGTCTTGTTCATTGGTGAGATTGGGAAAAAAGGGTAGAAATTAGGGTTGTTCTTTGTGAACTTGTCAAAGCTAATTTCTTGTAACCCTTTTGTATCTCTTTGGAAGAACTCATTGATAGTGGATTGGAGAGTTCAATCTCTCCTCCAGAGTAGGTCAAGTTTGGACCGAACTGGGTGAATAATCTTTGGTGTGTTTGTTTATCTCTTCTCTCCTTTTATATTTTGCTTGTGGTTTGTGTTTTTTTCACTTTGATTCATAGATTAGATCTAGGTGCTGTTATTGTTGATTATTGCTTGCATTCACTTTGTTATTGGTTACTATTTTCCTTTGCTCCACACATCATATTTCGTATTGGTGTGATTTTGAGACCGAAATTCACAACAGGTGGCTTATTTGAATACTGTGCTAAAATGAATGCTGCTAATAAACAAAAGGCCAAAATGGGGTGAACTCAATTCTCAATTAGTTATCATGAATGAGCAACAATTGATGGAATCCAAAATGTTCTTATGCACATTTATATTAAAACTGAAAGCATTTGTGTTCAAGTTATGAGGTTTAGAAACTGATAAAGGAATCGGTAAGTTTTCTCTCTTCACTACTAAAAAAACTAAATTTAGTGAAGGAAATTTAGTGAGGGAGAACGTAAAATCCCTCTCTAATTCTGTCATTAAATTTTGCGACCAAAAAATTAGTGAGGAATTTCATTTTTTCCGTCACTAATTTCCCTCGCTAATTTTGCTTTTTCTAGTAGTGCTTACTTACCTTTCTTCTCATCACTTTTGTAGTTGATGCTATGAGACATTTTGTGTACCACATTTATTTCTTTCCATTCTTATACAAATTTTAAGAGTTTTGCATCTCATAAGAATGCATGCAATAGAGCTAATATTAGTGTTTTTCTATTTGTATTCTTCTCTACTTTTATCTGATAAGACAATACATAATTATTTTTTCATGATGTTGTGTTTTTCATCCTTTTCACCGAAAAAAGTCTTTAACTTAATAACCCTTTTTTTTTCTCCTATGCAAGATTGTTGTCTTTCTTGGTTGCCATTTGATTAGTTACTAGGATTATGTATATTAATTGTGGGTTTATTATGCTTCTAAAGCACATTTCTATCAATTAAATATTGAATTCCTCTTCTGTTATGAAACAATTTTACTCCATATCTTCTGCATATGCATAACGAGATTCATCTCAGGGAAAAAACCTAACCTAATAGACATTAGACATGTATTATCCAGACATTTATGTGACATAGTAGGAACGTTTGCAATTTTAAATGGTTGATAGCATTCACATGAGGTCTTGGGTTGGATTTCCATCATTCCTTGAAACTGATGACTATAAAACTAATGTCATTCAATAATACTAATTTTTAATATATGACATGTAACATTTTTAGAGCAATTGAGATTCTGTTTTTGTATTTTTTAAGTCTTGATGATTTACCCAGAAACCTATCACTGAGTATATTTCCCAATTATAAAACTGCTTTTTGGCAGCAACAACACTATAAAAATAGTAGTTTGGCAGGCAAAAACATATTAATAAGCAGATTCTTTTTTTTTTTTGGTCAGGTAGCCTTTTGGCTAGAATTCTCCTTTTTCAAGGAGAATAAGTGGGGTGTCCGGGGTTCGAACCCCGACCCCTGCATATAACAATGCATGTCCCTGCCAACTGAACTATGCTCATGGGGACTTAATAAGCAGATGAGAATGGTGTTAGCATGGATAGCACGTCGAATGTTGTTTACGAGGATAGCATGAACTACTTTTTTATTGTAATTTTATTATTTCCATTGTATCTGCACCATAAGAACATTTTTCTATATTATTTGAATGTTTTGTTTCCAATAATTATGATCCGCAGCACGGGTGCAAGGTCTAGTATTACCAAAGCAACATCAATTTTTTCTCTCAAAGGCTAGACAAATAGTCTCAATAGTGTCCTTCTCAAAATTATACCTACCTAGCTAGCAGGGGCGTCCTTGAGGGGTGCAAACAGCTCAAATGAGCTGGGCCTCCCTCAAGGATGGGCCTCAAGAGTGGGGGTTCCTCATGATTGATTTTGGTGTTAGGTGGGGGTTCCTCATGCATACGGTAGTCATTTTCATCTCTGGGTGTACCACATATATACGGCATCTTGTATTTATTTTTTAAAAAATGTAAATAGAACATCGCGCTTTTTAAAAAAATACGTTTTGATTTTATCACTGGCCTCTTTTCATTCCCAGAGCCGAGCCTTCGAATTCTCAGGGACGGCCCTGCTAGCTAGTACATACATCCTCAACTGTAACCTTATAATAATTTAATTAAGGATTTCACTCTTATACTACAACAACAACCAAACACTATCTAATTAATTGGGGTCTCTTATCCTATCCAACCCTACCATTTATAATAATAGATAAAATTCTAATTTTTATTAAAATATCAAGTACCTAATTTATCCCTGCTCTTTCAAGTCATAATCTTCCTTTAATGTTCCTTATTCAAAAGCCTACATCCATAAACCACAAAATATATAAGATATAAGATTCATAACCAAATTTGGAAACATGTTCAATATTACAAGAGAAATTCTTGCATGCAAAGAAAGTCTATTTTATTTAAGTCTTTTGATCTTGAAATAAAAGCTTCCAGTTTTACATACAAGCTTTTGTCCATGAATGAAAGATACCACCTCAAACTCCTCATAATCAATCCAAATTATTCATACACCGTCCATGCATACCCAACAACATTTTCCTATAAATTAATAATCAAAGTCCCCGTGAGTTTAGCTCAGTTGGCAGCGACATTGCATAATTCCTCATAATCAATCCAATATTCATACACTGTCCATGCATACCCAACAACATTTTCCTATAAATTAATAATCACAATTTCTTCTTAACAATTTCACTTTATACACATATATTATCCGAAGCCAATACTAACACTCTACTAGGGTCATAAATCCTACCACTTAAAGAAATCAACTTAGAACTAACTTATGTTCACTAAAAATAAATTCTGCATGTTTCTTAACCACACACTATTCTATTACATTGAAATCACGTACTAGCATTTTCTCCCTAACTTTTAAAGCCAAATTTCAAACTTGTAAACCACTAAAATTCAGCAACATATAAGAGATCCCAATATTGCATCCAATACCTAATTAAAGTTTATTAATTAAATCCAACATCATACACACATCAAATTTAGCACACTAAATATTTTTTAATGAACCATGCTCACAAACAATTTATTAAAAACATTAAGAATCCAATACAAATTCGAAGTTGGTGTCAAGGGTTGACCCCTCTATCTAAAACCACTAATATACCGATGAGTAAAATAATATTCCCCCTTACTTCAACAAAAAGGATCCACAACAAAGATTACGAATGAAGGCTTAAATACCGAACTATCGGAAACGAAAAATGTAGTTGTGAAATTAGGAATAATTATCGGTGTCTAATTTAAATAAAACGATAGTTTTAAATAAAAATGGAGATCCGACATAAAGGTTTGCCGGAAAATAAAACGAAGGTTTTGAAGACAAAACAAGTTGAAGAAATGTTGTCCCAAGTCCTAAGTATCAAGAGCACGTTGAGGAAGAAAATCTGAGTAATGAGTATGGGTCGCGCCCCGAGCATTGGTACACTGAAATGGTCAGTTTGCCATTGTCTCATGTGCATAGTGCGAACAAAATTGACTATTTAAAGAGCGCGATGTTTTTTTTCCCAGTAACTCAACGCAAATACAATGTATAAAATGTCTATTTACAGGTCTCTATTAACCCAGAAATATTCATTCAAAAATTTGGTTCATATGCAAAGGCGAACAACCTAAGTATCGAAGAGGAATGTAATTACCAACCTCTTCCAATTGTTATAGAGTATGTGTTTTGTTTTTCCTTGATTATGTATTGAGTTAGCATGAGTAACTAAACATCTTAAAATTAGGGTTCTAAGATGGACCTTTATTTATTTTTAGATGTTATTAATGCATAATTTATTTATTAAAGTGTGATACGAGGTATATTCAATTTACATATTTATCGTGTTTAATGATTTTCAAACTAGGATTGATGCCCCTAGACTTTGAATTGATCTTAGCTTAGGATTTATAGATTGACATCTTGCTTTAACCAGAATCGTTATTTATGTATATTGCTCTAAAGTCGTTAGAAATTAGAGATTCTTAGTATAATGGTTAGGTTCCAAGACACTTGTGCGAGTGTAAGTCTAGACCCTGGAAGCAATACGACATTTGGACGCCTCATGTGTTTGTGCGAGTATAAGTTCATTAAATAGTTGAGGAGTTATATGACATATTATATTATGGAGTCAATTATTTACACGTGGGAGGATAAGTCCATTGTTTTTCTAGCCTTTAGATAATATCTGGTACGAAACAATCTGGCATTTGGAGGGTCGAGAATCTTCGGCCCACGAGGTTAACCATCGTTTATATAATTCTTAGATCATATTTGGTAGGAAACATGCATCCAACAAAGAGGTATCACTGCTAAAACATCACAATCAAAACAATTTACTATTGATTGCAAAAACCAACAATCTTGCAATTTACGGTTTTTAACTATAAGTTTAATAAATTGCCGAGTATAAAACAACAATTCTTGTGGAGACATACACTTACATTTAATTAATCAGAATGGTTTGCTGCATTAACCAAATTTGTCATCTTTATACAAGAGAAAAGGATATGCACCCCAAATACAAGATTGAAAGATTTTATAGTATGATGAGCAAAATATGTATATACCAGGGTGATATTGAATTACTGGTTATGCCAAGAGTAGTATAAAACCAAATTACTGATTATTTTTCTCTTCTTTTCTTGATTCGAAGTTTTCTCCTTACTATACTTTAATATCATCCATCACCTGAAACTAACCTCGCACTAATAAGTATTGCTGTTCCCACATATAGTATGGTTGTGCCACACGAGTAAAATACGAAAATGCCCTTCGACAGTTAACTACCGAAGTTTGTTGTGAACCGGCGGCAGCTTACTACCGAGGATTTCCTCGGCAGTTAACTGCCGAGGAAAACTGAACATAACCAGAACGCAGAAACTCAGTTTTCCAGTATTGCTTCATTCTTCAAAATTCTTCCAAACCATCCAACTTCTCCAAATTCGATTTTTCAGCAAAATCAAGTGCATCATCTCCATTTAATCACAAGTAAGTATCTTGACTCATTTTTAATCATAATGTTAGTTTGGGTAGGTTTTTTTTTAAAAAAAATGGTAGTTTTCATGTGGTTAGGGTTAATGTATGAATTGAATTTTTTATTAGTGCATGTAGTTTATAATTGAATGTAGTTGGTTTAATTGATGATTGAATGATGTTAGGGTATAATGTGGTTTTGATTGGTGGCAAAATAACACATTTTGAGTATGTTTGATACTTTGCACACAAAGTGTTTGATAAAATGTGTCAATGACAATTTTATTGATTATTTAGTTAGTTTAGGTATTGGATATGATCTTGATTGTAATTCGAAAACGTGTATGTTGAATTAAGT
Organism: Medicago truncatula; assembly: GCF_003473485.1. Lineage (NCBI taxonomy): Eukaryota > Viridiplantae > Streptophyta > Magnoliopsida > Fabales > Fabaceae > Medicago > Medicago truncatula. The sequence goes on along the minus strand of NC_053047.1, from coordinate 38,230,466 downwards.
TGAATGCATATTGAAAAAGTGTATATTGAATTAGGTTGAATGTGTATATTGAATTATGTTTAGTTTAGGTTGAATGTTATGATAATGCATTTGATTTTTTGCGTTTGAATGTTAATGATAATGTGTATGATAATGTTTAGGCTCAATCAATGTCTTTATTTTGGTAAAGTGGTTTAATGTGAAAGCGGTTATGTTTAGGTTGAATGTGAAAGTGTAGGTTTTGTTTAGGTTTACTGTTTGTTGATAAAGTGGTTGAATGATATTAATTTTTATTTTTTATTTTTTGTAGATATGGCGATCAGGACCCCATTGATCCATCGAAGATGATTGGTGGTAGGCGTGCCATGACTCAGAGCCACCGCAGGGAGAGACAGAGTGCCCACATCCCAAAGAGGGGTAGAGGTCGGAGGGGAGATGGCTCAGGAAGCTCTCAGGCTACACAGCCTGAGGAGTCACAGGTTGTTGACCCGTCACAGCCTGTTGACCAGACTAGGGTGGAGTACCTGAACTATCAGGATCAGGTACATCATGATGTGACGGATGGTGGATATGACCAGGATCATATACCACATGAGCAGGATGCAGGAGACGAGGATGACATTGCAGCAGCTGCTGCACCGGAGGTGTTACCTACGGACCCTCCCTTTCCTGGTGGACCGGCTGACTTGTCCTTGCTCCACTCTTATGCCGGTCATGTGGCGTTGCCACTCTGGTATAATTCAAATAATGTAAGTGTATTTTTTTTAATTGTTTTTTCTTTATGTTAAAATATTTTCTTTAATTTAAATGTGTGTTTGTTTAATTATTATATCCACTTTTATATGTGTTTTTTTTAATTGGTTTTTCTTTATGTTAAAATATTTTCTTTAAATGTGTGTTTGTTTTTATTATTATATCCACCTCTATATGTGTTTTTTTTAATTCTTTTTCTTTATGTTTAATTATTTTCTTTAAATGTGTGTTTGTTTTAATTATTATATACACTGTTATATGTTTATTTTTTTAATTCTATTTTTTATGTTTAATTGTTTTGTTTATATGTGTTTTTAATTATTATATACACTGTTATACATTGTTATGTGTTTTTATGTTTAATTATTATATCCATATTTTTTTTTTCTATTATTTCAGGTTCGTAAGACCCGCGTGCTTAAACCGATTAATCATGGGGCGAAGAGTCTCACTCTCGGACGCCCTAACGGGAATGAGAATTGGTTTTGGGATGCGCTTCAGCAGAGCGGGCTACATGACTTGGTCTACTTGGGGTACTCCACCGTGCCTCATGCCCTGCTGCTTACTTTATGCGAGAGGTGGCATCCGGAGACCAGCACCTTCCACATGCCGATGGGGGAGATGACTGTGACATTGGATGATGTCACATGTCTCACGCATCTTCCTATTGAGGGGCGGATGTTGGACCATGGGAAGAAGGTGCCCAAGCATGAGGGAGCGGCACTGCTGATGACGTATCTGGGTGTGGCCCAGCATGAGGCTGAGAAGATCTGCAACCAGGAGTACGGTGGGTACATTAGCTACCCCAGGCTGAGGGACTTCTATACCTCGTACCTTGGTAGGGCCAACGTATTGGAGGGTACGGAGGATCCTGAGGAGGTTGAGGAGCTGGAGAGGGTCAGGACATACTGTGTCCGGTGTTACCTTCGGTACTTGGTCGGATGCTTGTTGTTTGGCGATAGAAGCAACAAGCGCATCGAGCTGATATATTTGACGACCATGGCGGACGGCTACGCAGGGATGCGTAATTATTCCTGGGGAGCTATGACCCTCGCCTACCTATACGGCGAGTTGGCGGATGCATGTAGGGGGGAGCGTGACACTGCTTACTGTAAGAAAACTGAAATTTTATATTTATGTTAACTTTATTTTTTTGTGAACTTTTAATTTTTTGTTATATTTTTCCGTGCGTAATAATTTATAAATGTTATTTGTTTGGTTTGTGCAGGCATGGTTTTTGGCGCATTTTCCAGGGTTTTTCAGTGTTGATCTCAACACTGACTACCTTGAAAACTATCCGGTTGCAGCGAGGTGGAAGGTCCAGAAGGGTCATGGGGAGGGATCACGTATCGGTCACTGCTCGATCGTATACAGTTAGATGATGTATGTTGGAGGCCGTACGAGGAGCACAGAGAGATCCAGGACTTCGAGGAGGTTTTCTGGTATTCTGGATGGATTATGTGCGGCGTCCGTAGGGTGTACCGTCACTTGCCCGAGAGAGTTTTTAGGCAGTATGGATACGTGCAGACCATCCCCAGACATCCGACTGATGTTAGGGACCTCCCCCCGCCTTCCATTGTGCAGATGTTCGTCGACTTCCGCACTCACACGCTTAAGGCGGACGCTCGGGGTGAGCAGGCATGAGAGGATACATGGCGGGTGACGGATGGCTATGTCATGTGGTACACTAGGGTGTCTCACCCTCAGATCTTGCCACCTATTCCAGGAGATCTTCCGAGGCCTGCAAATGAAGAGCAGATCATTGCAGAGCAGTGGCAGCGGTATGAGGCGAGAAGCTCGCCTGACACCTATGACATGGTTAGTGGCGCTGTTGCCTACGCTGATGCGCAGTTAGGCCAGGAGGAGGTCATGAGCATGACCCCTCAGCAGTGGTATGAGGCCATGACCCATATGAGGGAGCAGATCGCGCCGATTTTGACCAGGAGGAGAGCCCAGAGGCCGAGGAGGAGGCACCATCATCAGGATCAGGACCAGTAGTACTATTTTCCTTTTTTAGGACTTATTTTTTAGTTTTAGTCTTTTGATGACATTGAGTTATGTATATTTGTATATTTCTACTTTGATGACATTATTTTTAATTTCATGGGCTTTTTTTACTTTGTTTAATGTACAAAAATGTTGGTTTAATTAAGTTGTGCATTTGCACCAATATTTATTTGTTATTTGAACTGTTATGATGAATTTTAAAACTTTGTGTAAAAATACTGTTAGAATGATTTTGAAATGTTTTTTAGATGAAGATTTCCTCGGCAGTTAACTACCGAAATTGTTTAAGTTCAGATTTCCTCGGCAGTTAACTGCCGCCGGTTGCCTAAAAACTTCGGTAGCAAACTGCCGAAGAGCATTTTTATATTTTACTCGTGTGGCACAGCCAAACAACATGTGGGAACAGCAATTCTCATAAGTATTTTATTAGTGTGAGTTCAAACCATATATAAATAGAGAAACCTTTCACTCCAATTACTATTTTAATTGTGTATTGATTACAAAATACAACTAAATTTACAATCACCTCCTTCTATCACCCTTCTAAAGTTGAAGAATCTTTGCCTATGTGAGGAGTGTTTCTCTCATCAAAATATTGTTGATACATATAAGATATAAATCCCCAAGCAGCTAGTACCATAGAAATGGCCTTAATCCCATGCATTTGGTCTTGAAAGAATACCGCACCTAATATATGAACTATAAGCATACCTAGAAAACTTATAGCATTAGAAAATAGGGAAGAAACCTCAAAAAGTAGTCCAACACCACCAATATTGAAGATTTGCCAAGTTATGGCTATGAAAGTGAGAACAAGCACATAAGAAGCTTTCCCCATTTCATACTCCTCCATTTCCATTTTGATATCCTTCCACTCTCCACTTGCAAAAAGTCCAATTAGAGTCACACAAGTAGCTACCAGTTGTTGATATATTATCATATCCATGACACTTCTAAAATTTTCCCTTTTCACAACCTTCTTGAAAGCTAGTTGTGTAAGGGAAAGCACCAATCCATACAATATAGATGCAGCTAAATTAAAGTGCATCTCAATGCAATCACATGCATTTTCTTGGAAGCATTTGTTGACTCATTTTGGAACATAAGGAGGGTTGAAAAAATTGCTATAAGAACTATGGAAGCATTTGTATGAAGTGTGAGTTTTGTATTGTGTTGGTTATTATTTTGATTTTGCCTTTGTTATGCTTCATGGTAGAATGCTTGTTTTGTGTTTGATAAAATGCTGCAACCAAACTTTATGACTCAATGCTTGTATTCTGTTTGATAAAATGCTTCAATCAACCTTTATGGTACAATGCTTGATTTTTGTCTGATCAAATGAGTGAACCAAATTTTATTTACTAATCTAATCTCATCAATGTGATTCTCCTGCATCTATGCTCTTTAAATGTGTTTCGATTTTGCAAAACGAACGGATTTGTTTGTTCGGAATGCGATTATGTGTAAATTTTAGATTCGATCTTAACTAAATTGTTGGAAACTTAGGGTTGAAGAAATGGATATTTGTTCCTCGATGGTACAAAAGCAAAATTATAGGATATTGATAGGGAATGAGGAAAAGATAGAAAGGAACATCCCAGTAATATCGGATTGATATGGTGTGGTGAACGAAGATGTTATACATAATAACCAATTGAAGAAGTCCTATTTTGTAATTCTAAATAAGTAAAGTACTAGTGTATTATTATATTTTCAATTGTGAAACTTTCTTGCAACTATTCTTTGTTTACAAAGACAAGCAACAAAAATTCAAGCACAACAGGGGTACCCTCTTATGATTATTGTCATACCCCAAATTTTGACCACTTTTCTCTATTCTTACCCATTTTATTTGTATTTTTAAAGTCGGGAATTTTCGTCGTTTCAGACGAAATTTTGGCAAAGAGGTTACTTTGAAGTACCTCATTTTTGATTCCGAGTCGGACTCTCTTTTCTCTTTTTATTTTCTTTCCATCTTTTATTAATTTTAATTTTAAGATTAGTTACTTTTTTTATACTTAATAATTTTTATTTTCCATCTTTTAGTTTAATTTGTTTTATTTTATTTCGTATTAGATTTATTTTATTTTATTTCGTATTAGATTTATTTTATTTCTTTTTAATTAATTAGTGTCAAAAAAAAAACAAAGTGTCAATAGGTCCAAAATAAAATGTACAAGGTCTAAAAAAAATTTCAAGTCAAGTGTCAACTTTAACATTCCTTTTTCAAAATTCACCATAATTGTCCTTCATTTCCATTAAACCATTTTTCCTTTTTTCATCAACCTCCTCACCTATAAATAGAGCCCTCATTTCACACAATTTGACACACCAAAAAGTTCTCTTGAGTTGTCAAAGAACTTTTCTCTCTTCTCCCTATTTAGCTTGTGTTAACGAGCTATTCTTTTCTTCTCCCTTTTTTTTCTGTCCCTTCGGAATAAGTCCCTTCGGAAAAGTCCCTTCGGAATTTTGTCCCTTCGGTAGCCCATTTCTTTTATTTTCTTGCATTTTTATTTCTTTTTAGCATTTTTACATTTTTATTTTATTTCTATTTAGCATTTTAATTATTGTTATTTATTTTCCAGCAATTAGAATGTATTTAGGTCCAATGTAAATATAAATGAGAAAAGTGTGTGGGTGTGTGTGTCCTTTTATTTCCTTACCGCCTTAGATATATCCAAAAAATGCAAAAAAAATTAGATTAGGGATTTTGTGGTGATCCAACGTCACTACAAAAATCCACGCGCTTTTATTTTTATTGCTCCGTTAGTTTAATTTTCATTTATTATTCAAAAACAACAAAAACATGCAAAACTCCAAAAATATTTTCTTAATAAACCTTGGCTTGTAACCCAAGTTGCTTTTCCTTTTATTTTTCTTAATCAAATGCTTAATTGAATTAATATTCATAATAGACTTGATTTCTTTGTAATTAAAATTCGACAACCTCACCTTATTTTATCTCATGCCTTGAGGCCTCTTATCCCTTCTTGAAACCATTTTCTAAAAATCTAAAATCAACCAACCCACCAAAAAGAAACTTTTCAGGTGAACTACATTGGTTTTGATCCCTTTTCTTAAAGGGTATGTAGGCATAGGATTTTTATCCTTCCAAATCAAATAAAAATAACCAAAAACATACTTCTTCTTCCCCCATTCTTTCACTTAGATTTTTAGGTAATAATTTTCAAATAAGCAATGAATTTAGCACAAGATAAATTAGGTAAGAGGTTCCTACGGAATACCGTAGACGCTTAGGGTGCTAGCACCTTCCCTTCGCGTAACCAACCCCCGAATCCAAAGTCTCGATGAGGGTTTTTACTCATTTTTTCCCTTCCCACGAATAAAAATCGAGAGTTCAAAGATTAACGATTCAAATCAATTAATGGTTTGATATCCGAAAATCACGAGCACAGAAATGGCGACTTCACTGGGGACTTAAATTCTACGCGGGTTAAACCCACCTTATTTTATTTATTTTGTGTTGTACTATTTGTTTATGCTTTGTACATATTTGCTTACATACCGTGTTACGTGAGTGGTGAGATAAGTCCTACACCCGGGCTTGAGTGAAACATAAGATAGGACGGAGTACGATCATAGTGCCATACCAGGAGCGGTCCTGCGATATGTGTACACGTGATGTAACTCCACTCAACGTAGGTCTTTCAAAAGTAATAATATGTCGTCATGAGCAGTCGTGATTGGCGTTATTATTTTTGAAGTCCGTTAAACGTTAAGGACCTTTAGATCACCCTTAACCCATCTTGGCCTCTTTTTAGGACGTAGTGCGGTGGCTAAACCAAGAGCAGTCTTGACTTTGGTCGACACGCGATACTACACTCAAACTAGACTTACTTATGATTGTTATTGGACTAGGAGCGGTCCTATACACCGATATGTTCATAAGGGAAGTTGTAATTTGGGAACTTGGTAGAACCCGTGATACAGGTACATTTGAAACCATAGTCCTTACCAAGTGGCGTTGTTACCCTCGACTCCAACATTGTAGAACTTAACCTCCTCATGTATTCAATGAACTTTAGTATAAACATGCATACATGCATTCATTAATAAATATATTTTTCCATCAAAAATTGAAGGACTTAGACAAGTTTTTTGCAAACATTATGGATATGGACCTTGTACGAGTGAACACCAAGAGATACAACTTCAAAAATCTTAACTGAGCTTTAGCTTTTGTACTTTTTCCTTGGTTTCGTTCTTACCTTTTGAAAAAGGACCTTTTGCAATATCTTCACAATTTTCAAATGAAACCATGTTTCTCTACCATGTTTAAAAATTAACTTTGATAAGTCCTTCAAAAAAAAAAAATCATCATCTTTGCATTCATATTTCTAGTCTGTATCTCATATTTTGTTTCTACCAGCAAAAGGTCAATCCATCAGTAAAGTCGTTCAATGTCTTCATCCAAGTTCGGCTCGCATATGCAGACACTCGTGCAAACAGGAAAAATGGATCGACTTGAGCAAGAGGTCCACGAGCTTCGTGGAGAGGTAACAACACTTCGGGCTGAGGTAGAGAAGTTAACTAGCCTAGTATCTTCATTGATGGCTACAAAGGATCCACCGCTTGTTCAGCAAAGGCCTCAGCTACTATGTCAGCCAACATGCATGAAACGGCCTCGACAACAGGGTTCTCAGTCGCTTATTCCTCAAAATCAGGTCCGAAAAGCATCTCAGTGTGACCCAATTCCGGTGAAATATGCGGATTTGCTTCCCATTTTGCTTAAGAAGAACCTTGTTCAAACCCTGCCACCTCCTCAGATGCCGAATCCGCTGCCACCTTGGTATCGCCCTGACCTCAACTGTGTATTCCATCAAGGGGCGCCAGGTCATGACACTGAGCAGTGCTATCCTTTGAAGGAAGAAGTTCAGAAGTTGATTGAAAATAATGTCTGGTCCTTCGATGACCCTGATATAAAAGTGCTACTTCAACAACAACATATGTCTTCTCACTCTATTGCCACTCTTAGGTCCATCACCAATGTTGTTCAAGATCCGGGCTATCAATCCCAATTTCAGCAATATCAACAACAACCTCGACAACGAGCTTCGGGACAACCACAATTTGATTCGATCCCCATGAAATATGCAGTGTTGTTTCCCGATTTGCTTAGGAGGAAGCTTGTCCAGACCAGACCGCCTCCTCGTATGCCTGAGAAATTGCCAACTGGGTATAGGCCCGACCTCTCTTGTGTCTTCCATCAAGGGGCACCTGGTCATGATATTGAGCGCTGTTTTGCTTTTAGGAATGAAGTTCAGAAGTTGATCCAAGATAAGGTCTTACGCTTCTAAGATTGAACGCAGACATGCAAGTTAATCCGCTATCGGATCTTGAAGCCTAATGTTGATACATGGAATGTTTAGCTACAATTGGGTCTTTGCTGATGTTTATTTCTACTACTCATTTGTTCAATTAGTATGTTTGTTTGTTGCTTTATGTTTTTCAAAAAAAAAAAAAAAAATCCTTCCGTCCCACCCGAGGCGAGAGTGAATTTGTTTAGGGCTTTTTGCTTTATGTATTTTCATCATTAATGAAAGGTCGTCTTGATCCCGACCTCGTTTTTATTTTGTGCTTTTTCTGGAAAAATGGTAATACAAAAAACCAAAAAAAATCTTTTCCTTTAACCATTTTCACATATCTGCATAATCATAATGTTTATATCAATAATCAACTCATGCATTAATAAACCCGTTGAACACTTAAACCTTGTACTCTTTCTCGACTTTGAGTTCCTTGTATCTGGGGCTAAAGAAGAGGATGATGAAGAAGTTTCCACTGAGGTTTCTCGCATATTGGGGCATCTTGGCCGTCGTAGCTGCAAATATGAAGAAAGAATGTCCAGAAGAGGACTTTCATGTACAAAGATTGGCACGAGATGCTACCATCTGCCTTGCAGGGATATTGTACTTCATGCACATTTCAACAGGGGCAGCCCCCCCGCCATCCCTCAGTATTCAATGTAAAGGCACTGTGCCACATGAAGGTCAAAGTCCTGTCAACGGAAGTTCCAAAGAAAGCCAAGATTGATTGAACTTAAAAGTGTTATTGTCGGGTGCCATGGACAGTCATATCAAGAGGATAAAGCAAGTATTCGACAAAGAAGGCTCGTCCCCGTGAATGTCAAGAAAGTGGCTTTGTGCTTAAAAATATGTTACCCAATTCTAGGGGCAAATGGATGCCAAATTACAAAGAATGGTGGTAAACTTGTATGTCCTGTAAATACCGATGCAGTCAAGAAATACTTTGTTAAAATGAAAAAGCTCGATAAGTCGCAAACCTGAAAAAGCGGCTTAGGCAAAAAAGAGCGTCTCGATGGACTGAAAACCCGAAAGGGCGGTCCATGCAAAAGTTAGAGACATTTATAAAAAAATGATTATCCTGATAGGTTGAAACCCGCAAGGGCAATCTATGCAAAAGTTAAGGATCATGACAAAGTAATTGCATCTGGTCGGACATGACTCACTTGGGGCATTTCAGCTGACAAAAGACCTCCGGCTCATTGCAAGGTAATTGCACCAAATCATATATGATTCATCTGGGGTATCTTAGCTGTTAAAGGGCTTCCGATCTGAAGCGTCTGCAAATCAAAGACTCAGAACAGTGGAATTCAAAGTCGGTAGAGGAAACAGTAGTTATTGTGTTCAATGTACCTTTTCCATATAATTACCATTTTCCAAACTCTTTTTTTAAAATCCGTGGAGCCACGCCTTTGGCAGGCCACCACTCCATTTACATTAATTTGAGCCTATGTCCATTTATTTGAAATTCTCATTTATTCTGTTTTGTAAATTTCTCTTCTATTTTTGATGTTAATACGTAAAGCAAAAAAGAAACTTTTAAAAACTTTTTTCATGTCTTCTGAAAAGCATAAACAACAGGTACATCTTCTTCGAACTTATGAGTAGGTGAAGCATACATCAACATCCGTCTCAAGTACAGTTAAACTCTACAAGGTAAGCATGACCAAAAGTTGTGAGATGACCTCTGTCAAAAAACAAATATATACAAAAAAAAAAAAAAAAAAAAAGCTCGCTAAGTCGAAAACCCGAAAGGGCGGCTTAAGCCAAAAATGAGCGTCCTGGTGGACTGAAAACCCGAAAGGGCGGTCCAGGCAAAAATTAGGGGCATACAAAAAAAGATTTATTCCCGGTGGATTGAAAACCCGAAAGGGCGGTCCAGGCAAAAGTTAGGGATTTTAAAAATAAAATAAAAAAATACAAAAAATACAAAAAATGAATGAAAAAGACAGAGGCATCACAGCTCAAGTGGGTCGACTGGAAGAATCACTTTGTACTGATTTATAAATGGCGACTTCTGCCATAATGATTGATTGATGGGTTTCATCCCGAGAAATGGCGACTTTTGCCTGTGCTTTGATAGATGGTGATTTCTACCGGTGGTTTGAATAAATGGCGACTTCTGCCATAATGATTGATTGATGAGTTTCACCCCGAGAAATGACGACCTGCCAATGGTTTGTTTCAAGGGCAACACCTGCCAATGGTTTGTTTCAATGGCGATTTTTGCTTGTGCCTTGTTTAAATGGCGATTTTTGCTTGTGCTTTGTTTAAATGGCGACCTTTGACTGTGCTTTGATTGATGGGTTGGCAACTTCTGCCGGGTTTCGAATCGGTGAGCTTTATCCCCAAGGAATGATTACTTAACCATCAACTGAGACATTATATTGGGTCGTATCCCCATCAGTGCTTTGATTATTGGGTCGTATCTCCCATCAGTGCTGTGTTCATTGGGCCGTTTACCCTTTTTGCGGTATGATTAATGGGCAGTTACCCCTTCAGTGGTTGAATTAACGGTTTGTTACCCCTTCAGTGGTTGAATTACTGATTTGTTACCTCTTCAGTGGTATGATTGATGGGTCGTTACCCCTTTAGCGGTATGATTAGTGGGCAGTTGTCCCTTCGGTGGTTGAATCAACGTGTTGTTACCTCTTCAGTTAAGGCGTGACCCCGCCGTTGGTTTTGATTAGTGGGCAGGTACCCCTTCAGTGGTTGAGTAAATGGTTTGTTACCTTTGTTACCTCTTCGGTGATATGATGGATGGGCCGATACCCCTTTAGCGGTATGATTAGTGGGCAGTTACCCGGTCAGTGGTTGGATTAACGTTTTGTTACCTCTTCAGTGGTATGGTTATAAGGCGTGACCCTGCCGTTGGTTTTGATTGTGGAGTTGTTACCCCTCCAGTGTTTGTTTCTTAGGGCCTTACCCCACCGGTTGGTTTGGATATGGGGTTTTACCCTGTAAGTTGGTTTGGATATGGGTCGTATCCCATCAGTAGTTTGAATATGGATTTTACCCCATCAGTTGGGTGACTGTTGGTTCGTATCCCCATCAGCAGTTTGATTATTGGGTTGTATCCCTATCATTGGTTTGATTATTGGGTTGTATCCCTATCATTAGTTTGATTATTGGTTTGTTCTCCTATCAGGGGTTTGATTTTGAGCTTTACCCCACTAATGTTTTGTTTGGACGGATTTACCCCGTCAGTGTTTGACTCACCTCCTGTATTGGTATCCCCGTTGAAGATTCTCAAGTGTTTGTGCTGCGATGCCGGGCTACTTCCTTTTAGGACCTGTCCAAATCTTGTCTCAAAAGTCTTCCGTTGTACTGTTATATGTGTCTCGTACATGTTCATTCATTCATGCATACATAGCATGCATACAAATATCATTCATGCATGGTTGCATTATTACCTAGTGTCTTATTCCAGTGTACCTCGTAAAAGTGTCATACCCAATGTGTCTGATTCAGGAATGTTACCAATTGAGTTTATTTCAAGGGGCAGGTCCCATCCAATAGTCTTTGTATCAATATATTTCGGCTCCCTAGTACCTTATGTGAGCTATCCTTGTACCGAAAGCATGTGCCTTTTATCTATGTTGGTCGTTACCCGAGTTGAGGTAACTGACGGTATTTCCTTTTTGTATGTTGGTCGTTATCCGAGTTGAGGTAACTGACAGTATTCCTTTTTGTATGTTGGTCGTTACCCGAGTTGAGGTAACTAACGGTATTTCCTTTTTGTATGTTGGTCGTTACCCGAGTTGAGGTAATTGACCGTATTTCCTTTTTGTATCTTGGTCGTTATCCGAGTTGAGGTAACTGACGGTATTTCCTTTTTCTATGTTGGTCGTTATCCGTGATGAGGTAACTGACGGTATTTCGTATCTCCCTTTTTGTTGGTCGTTACCCGTGTTGAGGTAATTGACAGTATTTTCTTTTCATATGTTGGCCGTTATCTCAGTAAAGGTAACTGACAGTATTTTCTTTTCGTAAGTTGGTCGTTACCCGTGTTGAGGTAACTGACGGTATTTCCTTTTCGTAAGTTGGTCGTTATCCGTGTTGAGGTAACTGACAGTATTTCCTTTTCGTATGTTGGTCGTTATCCGTGTTGAGGTAATTGACGGTATCTTCTCTTTCGTATTTTGGTCGTTACCCGTGTTGAGGTAACTGACGGTATTTCCTTTTCGTAAGTTGGTCGTTATCCGTGATGAGGTAACTGACAGTATTTCCTTTTCGTATGTTGGTCGTTATCCGTGTTGAGGTAATTGACGGTATCTTCTCTTTCGTATTTTGGTCGTTACCCGTGTTGAGGTAACTGACGGTATTTCCTTTTCTTATGTTGGTCGTTATCCGTGTTGAGGTAATTGACAGTATCTTCTCTTTCGTATTTTGGTCGTTACCCGTGTTGAGGTAATTGACGGTATTTCCTTCCATATGTTGGTCTTTACCCGAGTAAAGGTAATTGACAGTATTTCCCTTTCGTATGTTGGTCGTTACCCGTGTTGAGGTAACTGGCGGTATTTCCTTCCATATGTTGGTCTTTACTCCAATAAAGGTAATTGACAGTATTTCCCTTTCGTATGTTGGTCGTTACCCGTGTTGAGGTAACTGACGGTATTTCCTTCCATATGTTGGTCTTTACTCCAATAAAGGTAATTGACAGTATTTCCTTTTTAAATGTTGGTCGTTACCCGTGTTGAGGTAACTAACGGTATTTCCTTTTTCTATGTTGGTCGTTACCCGTGATGAGGTAATTGACGGTATTTCCTTCTGTATGTTGGTCTTTACCCCAGTAAAGGTAATTGACAGTATTTTCTTTTCGTATGTTGGTCGTTACCCAGTAAAGGTAATTGACGGTATTTCCTTTCGTACGTTGGTTTTTACCCCAGTAAAGGTAATTGACGGTATTTCGTTTCGTATGTGGGTCGTTACCCCTGTAAAGGTAACTGACGGTTTTTCCTTTCCTATGTTGCTCGTTACCCCAGTAAAGGTAATAGACAGTATTTCATTTCGTATGTTCGTCTTTACCACAGTAACGGTAATAAAATAATATTTCCTCCCCAGTGATATCTATCAGTTTTTTCCCCAGTCAATGTATTTTTGTCGTCCTTGCATTCATACTTGCATCGCAGACATTCATACCAGTATATTCATAAGCATTGCATTCTCAGCATTTCAACTGGTCAAAAATTGGTGTACTTAGTATTTAAGTCTCTTCGACCCGTTGATTTAAAATTTTCATTTTTTTTAAATCTCCGTGACGGAGAAACTTAAATAGGGGCATCTGTCATACCCCAAATTTTGACCACTTTTCTCTATTCTTACCCATTTTATTTGTATTTTTAAAGTCGGGAATTTTCGTCGTTTCAGACGAAATTTTGGCAAAGAGGTTACTTTGAAGTACCTCATTTTTGATTCCGAGTCGGACTCTCTTTTCTCTTTTTATTTTCTTTCCATCTTTTATTAATTTTAATTTTAAGATTAGTTACTTTTTTATACTTAATAATTTTTATTTTCCATCTTTTAGTTTAATTTGTTTTATTTTATTTCGTATTAGATTTATTTTATTTTATTTCGTATTAGATTTATTTTATTTCTTTTTAATTAATTAGTGTCAAAAAAAAAACAAAGTGTCAATAGGTCCAAAATAAAATGTACAAGGTCTAAAAAAAATTTCAAGTCAAGTGTCAACTTTAACATTCCTTTTTCAAAATTCACCATAATTGTCCTTCATTTCCATTAAACCATTTTTCCTTTTTTCATCAACCTCCTCACCTATAAATAGAGCCCTCATTTCACACAATTTGACACACCAAAAAGTTCTCTTGAGTTGTCAAAGAACTTTTCTCTCTTCTCCCTATTTAGCTTGTGTTAACGAGCTATTCTTTTCTTCTCCCTTTTTTTTCTGTCCCTTCGGAATAAGTCCCTTCGGAAAAGTCCCTTCGGAATTTTGTCCCTTCGGTAGCCCATTTCTTTTATTTTCTTGCATTTTTATTTCTTTTTAGCATTTTTACATTTTTATTTTATTTCTATTTAGCATTTTAATTATTGTTATTTATTTTCCAGCAATTAGAATGTATTTAGGTCCAATGTAAATATAAATGAGAAAAGTGTGTGGGTGTGTGTGTCCTTTTATTTCCTTACCGCCTTAGATATATCCAAAAAATGCAAAAAAAATTAGATTAGGGATTTTGTGGTGATCCAACGTCACTACAAAAATCCACGCGCTTTTATTTTTATTGCTCCGTTAGTTTAATTTTCATTTATTATTCAAAAACAACAAAAACATGCAAAACTCCAAAAATATTTTCTTAATAAACCTTGGCTTGTAACCCAAGTTGCTTTTCCTTTTATTTTTCTTAATCAAATGCTTAATTGAATTAATATTCATAATAGACTTGATTTCTTTGTAATTAAAATTCGACAACCTCACCTTATTTTATCTCATGCCTTGAGGCCTCTTATCCCTTCTTGAAACCATTTTCTAAAAATCTAAAATCAACCAACCCACCAAAAAGAAACTTTTCAGGTGAACTACATTGGTTTTGATCCCTTTTCTTAAAGGGTATGTAGGCATAGGATTTTTATCCTTCCAAATCAAATAAAAATAACCAAAAACATACTTCTTCTTCCCCCATTCTTTCACTTAGATTTTTAGGTAATAATTTTCAAATAAGCAATGAATTTAGCACAAGATAAATTAGGTAAGAGGTTCCTACGGAATACCGTAGACGCTTAGGGTGCTAGCACCTTCCCTTCGCGTAACCAACCCCCGAATCCAAAGTCTCGATGAGGGTTTTTACTCATTTTTTCCCTTCCCACGAATAAAAATCGAGAGTTCAAAGATTAACGATTCAAATCAATTAATGGTTTGATATCCGAAAATCACGAGCACAATTATAGAATACAATGTTTTAAGCATGCTTGTGATTGAATTGAAATATTGAACGTGTTATAGCATTTTATATTGTTGTTACTTAGTTTTTTTCCGTCTTTGCTATATCGTGTGGGTGGGGCCTAATTTGTTCTAATTATGCAGGATTTTGGTTCTATTGCAGCTATGGTGTTAGATTTATATGTGCCTGATGAATGGTTGTTTTGTGTTGTATGCTACAATAGGGTCTGGTTGTTGTAGTCTATGCTTGTTGACAATGTTGCAACTCTGATATAGGGGATCTTTTGCTAACCTTCAAACCTATCCCAAATTTAAACCAACGGTACCCAATTCTCACTTCTCAAATGAGTTATTTGACTGTTGCTTATGTGCTTGTCTGTGCAATTGTGTAGTGCCTGTCATCAATTTTTATAAAAATCTCAATTCATTCCTATGTTTTTGTTTAAAAATCTCAATTTCTGTTAATGTTGCTAGGTGCTGTAGCAGCACAACATTGGCATTTTCTTTATAAGGTGTTAGTATTGTTTTTTCTATTTAAAATTTTAATTTCTGTTAATGTTGCTAGCTGATGTAGCAGAGCAACATGAAGGGCAACATTAATAGAAACATTAGCTTTTGCTTTGAGGTGTTAGTATTCATTCCCATGTCTTTGTATAAAAAATTTCAATTTCTGATTTAAAGGGTGGAGATTTATCTGTAGTTTTTGAAATCCATGGCCTTATGAGATTATGTTTTCTGCATGTTGCTTGTGTTGCTATCTATTTTATCTTCCTTCCCCATCTATTAGATTACCCTATTTCTCAGACCTTGCACTGCACCTTGAAACACTATTATTGGAGGCTCATTTGAAGCTTGATTACCTAGTCTGTTTTTGCTGTAACACATGTGAAGTATGGATTAACTTGGGACTTTGGAGTTTTTTCTGGCATATATTCAAAATTGTCTTCTCAATCCATTCAACATAGTTATTTGGATATTACTAGCTTACATGTATGATATCAGTTTTGTACAACCAACTTTTGATTTGGAATGTTAGTATAACAGTTGGATGCTGCCCTTTTGATTAAGAGTGTTAGTAATAGCTTGTTGAATATTTAGGTACTGAATCAGTTCTTACTCTTGGTTATTTATAATTGTTGCTTAATTTCTGTTCCAGCTCAACTAATGACCTGTGACTATCTTATAGCTTACCACTGCTGAAGCATGCATTATATTGTTTATTTTGGCAGGACAAAAAGTTGAATACCGTAAAAGGATGCGAGAAGATTATACTACAAATAATAGCATGACCTAAAGAAAATTACCTCTTTGTTTTCCTCTATCTCCAACATAAGTTTCTCTGCCTAAAAACTACATAATTCATCCAAATCAATATTGACTGGCTTGAAAAGACAGTGTTAATTTTCAATCAAAAGGAACTGGTGAAATCATTAGTGAACCTTATGAACAGCCAAGTGTTGATTTTACACATTAATGAACCCTTGCCGTGGCTTCCGGCTATAGCTGACACAAATATAATATTGAGAGTATTTTTTTAATTAGTTAAAGTAAGAATAGTTTTATTGAACACAAGCAACATATATACTAAATTTTGAAAGCACAAAACAAGTTTGTGAGACTAAAATTTCATATAAGAACCTAATAAATAAATATATTATCGATGTACTTCAATGTTTTTATCCCATTATCAAACATATATACTTCAAGATAAGAAAGTAATAATGAAAACAACTAACTATAAATCAATTCAAATCGGGTAGAGAAAAGAGTCCTTACCTTTTAGTCAACCATGAATGCATAACAAAGATTTCGTATGAGCCCACATAGAAACATAAACATAATGTAAATTATTTAAACATAACAAGAACAATGGTTAAAATATATCATTCACCAATTTCCATCTAGATTTTCAGCAAATGTTCAAACATATAAAAACTGAAAGTAAAATAATCATAAAATAGCAAAGAAGTCAAAATAAGAATCACTGAAAATGCTTCTTGTCATGTCTAATACTCCCTAGCATAGTTTACATGCAAGTTTGGATGTTTCACAATACTTGAACAAAAGAAAAGATTGCTTAAACAACTCAATGACTTCAATATAACTAAATTGATTAGCAAAAAATTCTTATAAATAGAAAGGAACTATCTACCGTCATTTGACAATGATTCAACCTACTCATTCAAGAGAAGTAATACAAAACCAGAAAAAGAGATGTTATGTAAAACGAGTTACCTAAATGCAAATGAGAAAAAAATGATGTTAAGTCCTTCATTATAAGAAAAACTAGTTTGGGAAACAAAAAAGTTTTGGTTTCCCACCTATGTATAGTCCAATGGAACAAACCATGTTGGAGATTTTTCATGATGCTAACAAGTGAGATACAAAATTCAAATTTAATCCATTCAACTAAAATGTAACTTTATTTTTAAACGTTTAATTTTGGCATGGATAGGACTACAAGTGATTATTGGCACAGCCATGACCCACAATAAAATACATGGCATATCACTAATAACCTTTCTAAGTATGTTTGTCATACATTGATTGTGGTCATCAAACTTCTATTAGGCTTGTGGGCCCTTTATTTTGAAGTATGGTGATCAAAATCATGTATGATGGACATGTTTGGGAGGAAATGTTCACGATTCACGACTCTGGCCATCAAACTTCTCTCAACCCTGTACAGTCAATTAGTCAGAAGTTAGGTGGCTAGGGCCATGAACAGTAAACAATTTCGAAAGGATTATTGGTATATATCGTGTATTCATAATATAGCCGTGAGTCACTGTTGTGCCAATATTATATTATAGTCATTTGTTAAAAGAAGGACCAATCAATATTGAAGTTCGAATAAGAAGAGCTGTCTCATTCTGGATATATGACAACTGAAATGAAATGAGCTAAGTAGAGTGGAGTGAGAGAGATAGAACGAAGGGAGCTTGTTTGTAGGAAACTCAAAAGAGATCAATTTGAAAGGAATTTATCGTTAACATGAAATGTTGAATGGACTTTTTATAGTGTAAAAGGATTTTGAAGGTAACTTTGTGTTAATGGAATACATGAAGAGAGCTAGATAGATACATTTAATGTCAAGGGAGGTTATAAGTAGAGTAGGTGATAAGAGGTTGAAAGACAAGGTAAATGTGAAGGGAGGATTGAATTTAATTTTTACTTAGAGAGTAGGTGTAAAGAGGTTGAAGGGAGCTTTTAAAATGAAAGGAGGTATAGAAGAATAACATGAATTTGTAGAGTGACTAAATTCAAATTTTAATACTTGAAATTGTAACTTTGTAAGGGTCGGTGAATTTTGCTAATTAAATTTTCAAAATAGCAATTTAGTCGTTTTTTAAGACAATGTCAATAGCTTTAGTCATTTTTCTTGATTTCGAACCACAATTTTAAAAGTCATATGTTTGTCTTGATGAAGCAAATTAAAAACTATTCAAATTAAAATACAGGTCTTTAAATTGTTTTGATGTATACTTCCAAACAAAATATTTCGATAGGAAGACTAACTAAACTAATAATATGCTTTAATTTAAGGGACTAATTTTCAATTCCGAACCTTAGAGAGACTAAACTTCTTGAACCTTACAGTTTCAAAATGATAATTTATTGTTACAGAGTAAGAAAGCTGTACATATTGCAAAGAAAAATTTATCCCGTCTTCAAATTTGAATATTTTGCAAGAAAAGCAAGCAAATATCATAAAAAGTAAATTAGAATATTTCATCAAAACTTGAATTATATTATATCTTATTTCATATTTAATTTTCAATCTAAAGAGGGACTTCGGTCTAAATTAGCGTTTACAATCTACAACTTATTAATACTACTGTCTAAATTAGACCATTACACTTAAATCGTACCGAGAGGGGCTTTGATCTAAATTAGACCACTACACTTGAATCGTACCGTGAGGGACTTGCCACAACCTTGATTACTCTAATTTTTAAACATATGATTGATACAGTTCCACGAGCTACAAACTCTAGAGAACTAGTTTATGAAGTGTCGAAAGTACTTAATTTTATTTCCGTAGTAATCTATGTCACTTTCAAAGTACTTACAAACATAAAATTTATTTGATAATAATGATTTAATTTTCAGGTTTGGTAGCCTTGAATTTCTATTTTCATCTTTCGTTAAGGAAGATTTGTGGTCCTCTAATCTCTGTTTTTTCTCCATTCAAATGTGTATGTATGTAAAAGATAAAGAATGTTCATGAAAAGCAGTAAATTCCTAAATTTCATATTCAAACTTTAGCTATAGATTTGCTACGAACTTGCTTTATAATACCCTAGCTTTGTAGATAGGAATATACTCTTGAACATTATTTTACTATGTATTGGTTGGGAATTAGCTAAAATTTGGCAAATATTAGTTGCGAATTATCTAAGAAAGTTTTCATAGATAATTTGCCGCCCAATCCATGCCACGATAAAGATAAGGCTTAATTGCACTTTTGAATCCCTATCTTTTCAAAAGTTGCGGTTATGGACCCCTAACTAATTTAAATACAAAACAGCCCCATATGTTTTGATTCTTTGGCAGTTTTGGACCCCCGGTCCATTGTTAACTCGGTCAACGCTGACGTGGCACCCTAAGTGAGGTGTCACGTGTCAATTTTTTTTTTTTCTGCCTTGGGGGTCCAAAACTGCCAAAGAATCAAAACATAGGGGGCTGTTTTGTATTTAAATTAGTTAGGAGTCCATAACCGCAACTTTTGAAAAGATAGGGGTCCAAAAGTGCAATCAAGCTTAAAGATAATTGACCTTTGCTAGAGATTTGCTACGAATTAGCTACGATATCGTTGTATCTAATCACTGATTTTCTTGTAGTGGTAGTGTCGGTAATTCGAAGCTACTTCAGCTTTGTTAATCTTCTATATATTGGTAACCGCTTCTTCATTTTTTTTCTCTTGGATTTCACATTAAGGATTAGGTGTACAAATTAAGTTATGTTCTTTCATGTTGCTGGTTTATTCATGACAAGGCTTTTATGTGTATTCAAACATTGCCACACGTTCAAACGATAATACGAAGAAAATAACAATGTGCTTGGAGATGTCATGTTAGTACTCAGGAAAATGTATAGGAAATTTGACAAGAAGTATCTCAAAAGAATTCCTAGATGACCAGCGAAGGAAAAAAAATAATTCAATAATCTAGTACTTTGATATAAGATCAGTACCAATAAATACAACTGACTGATATAAGATGTTGGAATAGGGACATGTTTGTATAAACAACATAATTAAGAACTTATACATATAAGTGCTTATGTATATGCTATTTTTTATAACAAAAGGTAAAATAAAGTCAATTCTTTCCATATAAGTTTAAAGCTATTTTCATAAGTTGTCTTGTAGAGCTGATGGAAATAAGCTAAAAACCACTTATAAATATATCATAAGTTGTTTCTATAAGTCCTCCCAATAATCTCGTAAATTATTTTGCTAGTAACTAAGCTCAAATCGGTCGATCCAATCATGTCATTGTTTTCTTTACAAGAAAAGAAAGTCCATACAATGTAAAAAATAAAAAAAATTAGAGTATAATGTAATTTATAGTTGATACATGTTTAAGTGTTGCTCCAAGGTATGTACTTGTAATAAGCATTCGAGGAGAAACTTTATTTTATACGACTTGATTCGATTTATTAGTTTTCTTCAGTAAATGAATGGATGTGGAGCATGTGACAGATACATTACTCTCTAGTATCTTTGGACTTAAAAAGTAGCTGAGGTCATACTGCAGAAGCAGATCACTTATTTCACTATTTATATAGATCGAATTAAATCAAACAAGTTTTTGAAATCATGATTAGTGAAAACAAACAATGTGTACATTTAGATTGGCAGGTTGGTAGAAAAAGTGAAAATTTTGATGTCATATGCAACAAAAATCTCCTAGCAACAAACCTCTCTTGCTTTGTTAAATATAATGCATCCAGGTCTTTAATAGGGATATACTGCAATTCCAAGTTAAACCACAGTTAGTAATCTAAAGCCAACAATTTTAACCTAAAAAAATTACCTCTTTGTTTTCCTCTATCTCCAACATAAGTTTCTTCGTCTAAAATCTAAGAATTTGATCCAAATCAATATTGACTTGCTTGGAAAGATAGTGTTAATTTGAAATCAAAAGGAACTGATGAAATCATTAATGAACCTTAGGAACAGCAAAGTGTTGATTTTAAACATTAATGAACCCTTGTCATGGCTTTTGGCTATGGCTGTCACAAATATAATATTGAGAGTATCCTTTTAATTAGTTAAAGTAATAATAGTTTTATTGAACACAAGCAACATATACTAAATTATGAAAGCACATAAACAAATTTGTGAGACTAAAATTTCATATAATAACCCAATAAATAAATCTATTATCCAAGTACTTCAATGTCTTTTTCCCATTATCAAACATATATAGTTCAAGATAAGAAAGTAATAATAAAAACAACTGACTATAAATCAATTCCAATGCATCACTAGAGAAAAGATATCATACCTTGTAGTCAACCTTGAATGGATAACAAAGATTTCATATGAGGCCACATAGGTAAGCATGGTATTCATCCGAACCAAACCCAATTTGATGGATTTTCCCCGTTTTGATTGGGTTTGGATATGGGTTTGAGTTTTCCCCATTTTAAACACGGGTATGGGATGGGTAATGGGTATATAGGAACCCACCCCGAACCCATATCCAAACCCGTCCCGAATGCAAAAAAAAACTACTTTATGTTGATATGTGATGTTATTTTGTTGGATAATTGCCGTGTTATAAAAACTACCATTGACATTTAAAGGAGCACCTAAATCAATCGGTCTAACAAATGTTAAAGTGTACATATTGTTGGATAATTCATACAATATTTCTCTAGGGGTTGCAAAAAAAACTTCTATTTTTAATTAAAAAAAATTATTCAATGCGGGGATGGGGATGGGGATGGGGTGGGGATACCCGAACCCGTCGAGGACGGGGATGGGGTTCAATTTCTCATCCCTGTTGGATATAGATAGGGTAACGGGTAAGTATATGAGAATCAGGTATGGAGACGGGGAATGTAAAACCCATCCCCACCCCGCCCATTGCCATGCCTACACATAGGAACATAATGTAAATTATTTAGATATAGCAGGAACAATGGTTAAATATATCATTCACCAATTTCCATATAGATTTTCAACAAATGTCAAACATACAAAAAGTTGAAAGTACAAATGTCATAAAATTGCAATGAAGTCAAATTAAGAATCACAGAAAATGCTTCCGGTCATGTCTAATACTCCTTAGCATAATTTACATACAAATTTGGATGTTTCACAATTCTAGAACATAAAAAAGAAACAGATTGCTTAAACAACTCAATGACTTCAATATAATAACTAAATTGATACAAACAATTAATACAAATGCTTACAAAAAAACAGATTGATTAAACATGTTATATCCTGAATTATAAGACAAACTAGTTTTAAAAAAAAAAGAAAAAAAAGATTTGGTTTTCCCAACCATGTTATAGCTTTGTCATGATGCCAACATATGAGATAAAAATTTAAATTTAATGGATTCAACTAAAATATAACATTCAATTTTAAACCTTTAATTTTTGCATCAACAGGAAGTTCCACAATAAGTGATGTCAGACTACTACCGGTGATTATTGGCACAACCACGGCCCACGACAAAAAATACATGACATATCACTAATAACCTTGCTAAGTCTCTTTGTCATAACATTGATTGTGGTCATCAAACTTCTATTAGGCTTGTAAGCCATTTATTTTGAAGTATGGTGATCAAAATCATGTATGATGGACATATTTGTGAGAAAAGTTTAGTATCCATCATCTCTGGCCCTCAAACTTCTCTAACCCTATTTGGCTAATTTGTCTGAAGTTAGGTGGCCAGGACCATGAACAGTAAACAATTTCAAAAGGAATATTAGCATATATCATGTATTCATAATCTAGTCGTGAGTCATTGTTGTGTCAATATTATATTATAATCATTTGTTAAAAGAAGACCAATCAATATTGAAAATAAAATAATTAGAAGTGTCTCATTTTGGATATATGACATCTGAAATGAAATGAACAACTAAAGTGGGTTGAGAGAGATAGAATTGAGGGAGCTTGTTTGTAGGAGAAGACAGAATAGAGGTTGAAAGGAATTTATAGTAAAAGAAATGTTGAAGTTTTAAGTGTAGAAGGATTTTGAAGGTATAACTTTGTGTTAATAGAGTAGATGAAGAGAGCTAGACATACATGTAATGTGAAGAGAGATTGTCAGTCAAAAAATAAAAAAATGTGAAGAGAGGTTGAAAGGCAAAATAAATGTGAAGGGAGGATTGAACTTAACATCATGTACTTAGAAAGTTTTCCTTCAAAAAAAATGTACATAGAAAGTTGGTGAAGAGAGGTTGAAAGACAATAAATGTGAAGGGAGAATTGAATTTAACTTGTACTTAAAAAGTAGGTGAAGAGAGGTTGAACAGTTGAAGGGAGCTTCTGATAGTGACTAAATTAAAATTTTAAAACTTAAAATTGTAACTTTGTAATGGTCGGTGAATTTTATCATTTAAAATTTCAAAATAGCAATTTGGTCCATTTTTTAGACAATGTCAATCACTTCGGTCATTTTTCTCGATTTCGCACCACAGTTTTAAAAGTCATATATTTGTCTTGATGTACGCAAATTAAAATACATGTCTTTAGATTGTTTTGATAGATACTTTCAAAAAAAAATTGATAAAAGACTAACTTAACTAATATGCTTTAGTTTAAGGGACTGATTTTCAATTTCTAACATTAAAGAGACTAAACTTCTTGAACCTTACGTTTCAGAATGATATTTATTGTTTTATAGTAGGAAAGTTGGACATATTGCAAAGAAAAATTTATCCCAACTTCAAATTACATCAAAATTAGATTAGAGTAGAAAGCACCGACATAAAAAGTAGATTAGAATATTTCATCAAAATTTGAATTATACTATATCATGTTTCATATGGTTTAATTTTCAATTTAAAGAGGGGCTTTAGTCTAAATTAGCGTTTAAAGTTTATACTACAAGTCTAAATTAGACCATTACACTTGAATTGTAACGTGAGAGACTTCACTACTCGCACTCTCCAATTGTAATGCAATAAACATTTGGGTTTGGATTAAGGATATGTCTTCTCTCAATCGACCTTGCAACTTATCACTAATTATGAATCATTTGGGTTCATTTATACTACTTAGTAAGGTGATAATGGCTTGATTCTCTTACAAATAAAGTAACATACTTATTAGCATATTCTTGAAAGGAGCACAAATACCCATAAATTATTTTACAAGAGTATTGTTTTTGTATATCTTTTAATACTAGGTAAAATATGTTTTTAGTTTAGATAAAATTATGAATTTTTTAAATATAGTTCTTGTAACTTTTTTTTTTTTGACAAAAATAAACGATATTCATTCATTCAAATTGATAGAGTACATCGATACAATACAAATTCAAATTCGCTAAAAACAAAAAGGATGAATCTGTGAACAAACTCACATCATCCATGTTAATAGCATAAAACGCCAAGGTACCTATGCCTACAAATATGACTATATTCAAGTCTCTGAAATCCTCATGTCTCCGGATCTGCAACGTTGACGACGCCAAAGTCATTTTCATTGATCGGATCTGCTCTTGTTCAAAGCTAATCTCAATTTCCGTTAATGTTGCTAGGTGCTGTAGCAGCACAACATTGGCTTTTGCTTCATAAGGTGTTAGTATTGTTTTTCCTATTTAAAATTTCAATTTCTGTTAATGTTGCTAGCTGATGTAGCAGAGCAACATGAAGGGCAACATTAATAGAAACATTAGCTTTTGTTTTGAGGTGTTAGTATTCATTCCCATGTCTTTGTATAAAAAATTTCAATTTCTAATTTACAGGGTGGAGATTTATCTGTAGTTTTTGAAATCCATGGCCTTATGAGATTATGTTTTCTGCATGTTGCTTGTGTTGCTATCTATTTTATCTTCCTTCCCCATCTATTAGATTACCCTATTTTTCAGACCTTGCACTGCAACTTAAAACACTATTATTGGAGGCTCATTTGAAGCTTGATTACCTAGTCTGTTTTTGCTGTAACACATGTGAAGTATGGATTAACTTGGGACTTTGAAGTTTTTTTGGCATTTATTCAAAATTGTCTTCTCAGTCCATTCAACATAGTTATTTGGATATTACTAGCTTACATGTATGATATTAGTTTTGTACAACCAATTTTTGATTTGAAATGTTAGTATAACAGTTGGATGTTGCCCTGTTGATTAAGAGTGTTAGTAATAGCTTGTTGAATCTTTAGGTACTGAATCAGTTCTTACTCTTGGTTATTTATAATTGTTGCTTAATTTATGTTCCCAGCTCAACTAATGACATGTGACTATCTTATAGCTTACCAAAAGTGCAATTAAACCAAATTCTTATGCAATCACAACTGTAGTTTAAAACCATTATTACACCATCACAATCATTTCCTCAAAGATGCAAAATGTTAGTAGTCCATAGTGATAAACAAATTAAAAACATATTACACTAATCAAATTTTGTCAATATCATTAATCTTGTGCACAAGCACCCGTGAATATAACTTTAGATTTACACTTTAGACATATTTATCATGAACAAATTGACAATCCATTAAAGTCATATCAAATTTAATTTACACTTGTAATCGTATATTAAATATTATATATTACAAGAGGGTTATCAAAAGTCAAGATGGCCGAGTTGATCTAAGCATATTAATAATAGGTAGTAACACAACTTAACTCTAAACCCTTTCCTAAATTAAGGGGAGCAATCACTCTGTCACATCTATAATTACAGAGTGATTGAGAGAGACATGTTGAGCGATAGAGAGGGCAGTTAGGTTTTTTACGAAGTCAAGCTTCAATGCAATTGAGATGGAAATTGTGGGAACAACAAAAGGGAGGGTGCCAAATAACACAGTAACGTGCAAATGCTTCTTTTGCATACTTAGCGGTGTAGATGGAGAAGGAGATGGTATTTATGACCAACTCGTCTAAGTTATGAACGACATGTGTTTGCAGTTGGTCGTTAGGCTGGTGATGCATGATATTCATATTTTTGCGTCGTATCACCATTGTTTGAAGACAAGTTATAAGTGAGTGGATAAGTCGGATGAGGAGATACAACATACCCAATGCTATGACGAGGAAGAAATAGAAAGAAAGATAGGGAGTGATGGTGATAGTGATGCTCGTGCGGTTGAGTTGGAGTTGGAGTTGGAGTTGTAGTCGTCATGAGAGGGCAATAGGAATAGGTCGTGTTATGAGTGTTTTTATCTATATTTCTCTTTTGCATGCACCTTAGGATTAGTGCCAGTACAAATTGTAAAACGGTGCTTATTGGCATAACCATAGCCCACAACAAAATACATGAATGTAGGACATATCACTAATAACCTTGCTAAGTAAGTTTGTCACATTAATTTTGGTCATCAAACTTCTATTAGGCTTGTGCAGCTTATTATTTTGAAGTTTGGTAATCACAATCATGTAACAAGGACATATTTTGGAGGAAATGTTCACTATTCACAACCTGTGGCCATCAAACTTTATTAGGATATATTATGGGTCTGTTTGGGAAACCCAAAAAAAGAGTTTTTAGCTTTTAGCTTATAGCTTATAAGTTCGTTTGACAAAAAAAGCTCTGTTTGGTAATACTTTTTCACCATGAGCTTATAGCTTATTTCACGAGCTTATAAGCTATTTTTCAGAAGCTATTCCAAGTAGCGTTTGAGCTTATAGCTTATAGCTTCTCACTTTTTCTTCCAATTTTACCCTTATTATTTCATTTAAATTGTATTTTTATCCATTATAATTTTTATAATAAGCTACGTAATAAAGACTACTATCCCTTTATTCCAATTTTTGTATATATATCAGCTGAACTTTTTTTTTTTTTTGAAAAAATATATACCTTTATTTTTTTTTTACGAAACAAAATACTATTATTCTATTAGTGTTACTTTTATTTTTTATTTTTTTGAGGTAAGTGTTATTTTCTTTATTCTCTGTTATTAGTATTACTCTACTAATGCTACCTTTTTTTTTTGTTTTTGAGGTAAATGTTATTTTCTTTATAAAGTAGAAACACTTAAATGATAATATATAGGATATATTAAATTAATAAATTTAAAGTATTTTTTTAAAGAAAAATTAGTTTACAAAATTACAAATACTTAAACTAATGATATAATTTTTATTATGAATTAAGAATACCTTTTATGTCATTTTACATTTATCAGCTAGTTGAACCACTATTTTTACCAAACACTTCAGTTAGCTTATCAGCTAAAAACTACCAGCTAGCTTATCAGCTAAAAGCTATCAGCTATCCGCTATTTTTACCAAACAGAGTCCATGTGTTCATGGATATAGCCGCGAGCCATTGTTGTGTCAATATTATATTATAATCATTTGTTAAAAGAAGGACTAATCAATATTGAAGATAGAATAAGTAAATAAATGTTGAATAGAGTTTTTATAGTGTAAAAGAAATTTGAAGGTAACTTTGTATTTATATATAATATAGTAGATGAAGAGAGGTAGACATACACATTTAATGTGAGGGGAGATTGTGTGTTCAAAACAAAAATGTGAAGGGAGGTTGTGCGTGGAGGGGGTGAAGAGAGGTTGAAAGGGAAAATAAATGTGAAGGGAGGATTTATTTAACTTGTACTTAAAGAGTAGGTGAAGAGAAGTTGAGGGGAGCTTTTAACATGACAGGAGATAGAAGAATAACATGAATTTTTAGACTGAGTAAATTAGAATTTTAATACTAACTTGTAAGTTTTGGTGAATTTTGTCATTTAAATTTTCAAAATAGCAGCAAAGTCCTACTAAATTTTCCTAGAGTACGTGTCACTCCCATGTTAAGAGAACATAGACATAAACAAATAGAATTACACTTCTATCATGTAGCATATAATAAATATTAAACATTCCGAAAATTATCAAAAAGTCAAGATGGCCGAGTTGGTCTAAGGCGCCAGTTTCAGGTACTGGTCCGAAAGGGCATGGGTTCGAATCCCATTCTTGACAATTTTTATTTTTTTATTTTAATTTATTTAACAATTCCATTTCTATATGAAGAAATTCAAGTCCAGAAATAGGTAACATTTTCATTTGAGATCATGATTAATTCATAATTTAATCCAAAGTCCAAGCTATAGAAAAATATTAAGCGTTTATAAAAAAAAATTATTAGGCAATTTAGTTTTTTCAATTAAGGTTTATTTTAATATATAAATAAAAGGTCCATTTAAGTTATGCAGAATCATCATTCTTGACATTTTTTTTTTCAGATGATTGACATTTTTTCAAAATGAAATTGACATCTCTGCGCTTTATTTATTATTATTATTTTTGAATAATTCCTCTTTTCTAATAAGAAAACTAAATAAAAAATAATTAATATAACTATAATTCTATAAGCAAAAGCTATTTGAAATAATAATCATAATTTATAATATAAGAGAAACATATAGTGATCAAATGAAACTGAACTCAAAATTCTTGTTGAGTTGATGCAGCTGCAGCCTGCTTATTATACTTAACAAGTAATGAAAAAACTATCAATTTTGTCTTCAGAAATAAAAATAAGTAAATTAGTTGTAACCTTAGCTTAAGTGATATCTGAATCACTATCAGAAAATGAAGAATAATCAGCAAACACCTTATTTTTTCGTCCATAACAAGACCACCGCCATGCGCGCCGCAGCGTTCGATGACATAGTATACAAGATGGTTTGATGAAACAACATACTGGACAACACACACATAGCAAGCAACAACTACAAAGAAACTCAATCAATTTTTCCCTGCCTTTGTTAGGATCTTGAATTTGGGATGAATTTACCATCATATATATGAAGAATGTTGCAATTGAAGATGAAATACTTGCAATACTATTCTTGAAGGTTTGTGTAAGCATTTAGAACATGCTTTAGTTATTTTATTTTTGAAGAGTTTCTTTCTCTTTTATATTGCATCTTTTTTTAATTTTGGGTATTTAGTTATCAAGGAATCTTAGTTGTTATTGTAAAGGATGCTTTTCAATTCAAGATTCGAAAATGGCTAAGAGAATGTTAGCTATTGGTGAAATTAGAGGCAAGTGCAATTGGAATTATCTAAAGTTATTCTCCTAATATCTAATGTATGATGTATCTAATGTTTTGCATTTTTCTTTTTAAAAGTTGGGACCATAACTTTTGAGGTCGATAGATTTTGCAATACATCACTAAAATTTATGGATGACTAACGCATGTGAATGTGAAGGGATGATTTATCATTGCCACAGACCTCGAGATTTTTGCAATAATGTAGTATGTGTTTGGTATCACGGTGGCTATGTCAGAATCACGATGATAAAAAACATAATTTTTCAAAAGTTACATTTTGTAGCTTTTTCAAAATCACGATGGATCACCGTGATTCTGATATATCCACCATGATACCAAACACACACATAACTTGATCATTTACCATTTCTTCTTAAAATCGGACAAGTGTTATTATTATATATGGTTCTTAGTTTCCATCATGATAAAAAGCAATGCTCTATGAGTAAATGTGACTTAGGTGGCTACAATTGGAATTTGGATTATCTTAATTAGTAATCTGTCACATTCACACAATCAACACATTGGTGACAGTTTAATGAGACCGAACGGTCTAAATTTTAAGTTCAATGTTTTAGTTTAAAAAATATATATCAAAATCTACAGTAAAATATGGATCATTCATTTTCAATCTAATAGTCTCTGATGTTCCAATTTCATAAATATGAGGGGTTACCGGCTACATGCAATCCAAATTCCTGCAATTGGTGGTTAGGGAATGATTTCAAAGTTCTGAAAATTTGACTTGGCCTCAGCATTTAGGACTTCCAACACGGTTAAACCATATTTATTTACCATCATGACCATATAATTATCTTATCTGAAGTAATAACTAGACAAAAACATGGCATCCTCATCCCAACAAAAAAAATTAAATACTAGTAAAACATAATCATACTTGTAACTTATAGGAGTCAATTATTTAACTTCTTCATGAATATTAAAAACTTGTATAAATTCTTATATCATCAGTGAAGAAATATAAACTTTAAGAAACCTGAACATATGCTCAAACTCTAAAATAAGTCGATTGGGAGTTAAGCTCCGATCCAAGAAACGACGATCGGATCGTACCTCCTGATAGTTTTGTCAATCGGGAGTTAGGATCCAATAAACCTGAGGGTTTTTTGAGCAAATTGAGGGCCCGTAGAGCAATCTTCCAATCAAACTTACTTCAGTCGAGTTAACTAGCAAGTAATCAGATTCACTTGCCTCCAAACAGATTCAACCCTAAAGTATAGAATAGGTGAAAAATAATATCTCCATATTCTGCATCCTTCTTTTTTTGTATCATGATTTATATTAATAGCACCTTTGTTAAACTGAACCCAATTAGAGCTTGTAATGATAAATGTTATACTATCTGTGACGTAATTTAGCTCAAAACTTCAAAATTTCTAACCAAAATGACAATAATGCTATCGAAAGATAAACCGCTAAAACCTATAAGCATAAAACCAAACACATTATAGCTTAATAGCATCAGTCCAAAACCCTCTCATGTAATTGGCAGTTGACAATTGCAGTACCATTAGTTCATCGCTTCATCTTAGTCTTTTCTTACATTGGCTCCCCTTTTTGCTTTAACATCACGATTAAAAGCTTCTTCCTCTTCAAAATCAGAGTCACTCATTTCCTCCGAATCAGAATCAAACTCGTCTTCATTTTCCTCATCATCGTCGTCTTCCGACTCTGTTCCCTTCCCTACCTCATCATCGTCTTTCGACTCTGTCCCCTTCCCTAGAATATCCCTCATCAGATCCTGATCAGCTTCTATTGGCTTCCCCGTCAAATACCTCTGCAATACTGCCTCAAACACTTCTGGTATTGCATCGTCATCGCCTTCTCGAAGTCTCGCAACACGCCTCTTCAACTCTTTAACATGAACATACATAAAAATCAAAACTTCACACCAAATTTGAAAAACCAAAAAATACTAATTCAACATATTTTAATAGTCGAAATGGGGTTTTTACAACATTACTTGAAAAACAATGTTGTGTTGTGAAATTCACAGAAGCATCATACCAAATTAGGCCTCTTCAACATGAACACAATAAAAATCAAAACTTCACACTAATTTTGAAAAATTCAGAAAGGTTAATTCAATATATTTGAATACTCCGAATGAGGTTTTAAACATTGCTTGAAAAACAATGTTGTGTTCTGAAATTCAAAAAAGAATTATAACAAATTAAGCATCTTCAACATGGACACAAAATCGAAATCAAAATTCACACCAATTTTTTTTTTGCTGTAAACCCCGTATCCTCTGAGCCAAACTACGGAGACTAATCACTGTAGCCATGTGGGGCCCAAATAGGCGGAAAACTCTACCTAAGAGTTTTAACAATGCTACATTGGTCCAAACCCCGGACCTTTGTTAAGCTAAACTTCACACCAATTTTAACAAACCCAAAAAGGCTAATTCAATATATTAATATTCAAAATGTGGTTATTAAAACATTGCTTGAAAATCCAAGTTATATTGTAAAATTCACATAAGCATTATACCAAATTAGTCCTTTTCAACTCTTTAACATGAAAACAGAATAAAAATCAAAACTTGCCACCAATTTCAAAAAACCCAAAAAAGCTAATTCAATATATTGAACTCTGATACAACGAGTAGTGTAAATTCAAAATGGAATATTTAAAACATTACTTGAAACCCAAGTTATGGTTGAAAGTTCACATAAGCATTATATCAAACAGGTGGTGGACACAAATTTCACAAGAAATAAAAACCAGATCACCAAAAATAATTTGGAGCTTTACCTTCATTGCTTATGTCTTCCAAATCATCCAGTGATTGTTGATTTTGTTGATTCTTCTCATGAGCATGTGGAATAGTAGAAGGTGGAGGGTCACTACTAGAAGAGAAGAACGAAGTGGGTTTGTAGAGAGAGAGAATTGAAGGTGAAGATTTGAAGGTGTGAGAGAGACGAATACGGCGTGCGTGGAATGAGATGTTTCTAAGAAGAATAGAAGTCATTGTTTTTTGTTACAAAATGATGATGTTTTGTTCTTGTTTGTTTCTCTTACGTTTGTTGTGTGATCATGAAACAGTTCTGTTCCGACAGTGTTTTGTACTAGGTTTTGGGTAAAACTAGGTTACTTTTGAAGGACTTGGATTTGCATGTACTAGGGTTTTGGGTAAAACTATGTTACTTTTCAAGGACTTGGATTTGCATGCATAGTTGAAAGTAAGAATCTAGATTTACTCGCAATTACTCTCTCGAAATATTTGTGATTGTCCGGTCTCAATATGATGGTTATAGAATAGACAAATTTACTTTTTATTTTAAAACTAAAAAAATACCGAGATTAAGTTTTGAACGTCTGAACTTAATTGAACGACTATGATTGCATTATTGCATGAAAACCACGATTTCATACCATCTAAACACCAAATTTCAAAATTTGAACAAAGGTCCATGAACAAAAAATATTTTATCTCATATTTAGAAATTTATCCCCAATTTTTTCTCGAATTCATCCCAAACCCAGAATTCAGAGTAACCTCTTTAAACTCCCATATTTTTTATTTTGAAGAAGCGGAGGTTTCAAAAAGATACATGAATTTCGATTGAGTTTCGATTTCGACCAAAGGAAAAAGATTGAGTTTGAGAGGAAGATTGGTGGCGGAGGTTGATGGCTAGGGAGGAATATCTAGTGAGGGAGTGTACGTCTTTACATTATATTGTTTTACATACAGATATGAGTGACATATAGATTTGTCAACGCCATGTATCTTCAAAATACAATATTACTAGTGTTTATAATTATCTGATGTTGTTGGATGATAATATCAACAGTGGAGACACCATTTTTTCTTGCCATAAGGAGGTTTCTCTTAAAGTTAATCTTTTTGTTTGAAGTTAATTACAAAATTGCATAACAACAACGAATAACTTAATCAAAAGAATGGTGCTTCAACCGAATATTCATATTTGTTTGGGTAGCTACGACCTTCAGGAGGATATAGATCATCATTTTTGTCTTGCGACTTCTACGGTAAAATTTGGTTTGTTATTTACAATTGGCTTGGTTTGGTTTTGGTTCAGCCGGCTCACGTCAAGGACCATTTACTTCAATTTGGATACTTTGGTGGCTTGTCAAAAAAAATTGTTCTGTCCTTAACTTGATTTCACTTTCTTGTGTTTGGAGTAAAAAGAATGCAAGGGTTTGTCAACAAAAAGCTAAGGGGGATTGTCTACGACGCATTCTTGAGAAAATTAAGCTCCAATCATTTTAGTGATTGAAGGCAAACAATCATAATCTTTTACCTTTGACTGTCTTATGTGGTGGCTTTATCCTCATTTGTATTTAGGAGTTACTATTTAGTTTCATTTCTTTTTTCCAGCAAGCTTGTAGTTTGGCTCCTTATCATCTACTTTTTTATTTGTTCATGTAACAGATCTATTTTCTCTTAGTTTTCTTCTGTTAATTTTTGTGAGGAAACACTAAGATTTTCGGTTAATATATTCTAGGATTAAATATGTATTTCATCCTTGCAATTAGGGGTCGTTTAAAAATTGATCCCTGTATTCGCTAATTCTTGCAAACTAGCGTTGCAATCATTAATCATTTAAAATTTCGTCCTTTGACCAACTTAATCACTGCCACGTCACTAATTTGATGACGTGGCAATCACTACCACACATGAAATTCCAATTTTACCCTTAAGAAGAGGACAAAATATTGAAGAAAGAATTGAAAACCCAAGGGTAAAATTGAAATTTCATGTATGGCAGTGATTGCCACGTCATCAAATTAGTGAGATGGCAGTGATTAAGTGGGGAGAGGGACGAAATTTTAAATGATTAAACAATGTAAGGGTAAATTGCCAGGATTAACGATTACATAGATCAATTTTTAAACGACACCTAGTTGCAAGGATGAAATACATATTTAACCCTATATTCTATTTTAACTTCTTTTAAAAAAAAATTACCTTCTTAACAATTAACGCTCCTTTATGATCAATCTAAACAACAAATGCGATTTTGAGATCGCTATCAAAATGCATAAAATCAAGTACTAAACAATAAGTTGTAGTTATGGTTGGTCACTCTAACAGTAGTCTCATCGGACCATCTTAGAGAAAAATGAATATTTTAAAAATTAGAGCCAAGAGATCAAACGGACGAGACATACTGGTCATAATTTAATTAATTTAATCGATTCATCCATGCTTGAATTAGATGAACAAATTAAAAATAAATATAAAAACTATTTCATAAATAACTAATATAAATCATAACTTTTAAAGTGAAATTCATAAAATTCACAAACAAATATATTAAAATAAATATTGGCTTTTGTGGAAGATGGGACGTAACAGTATGTATACTGGTAAGAATGGTTATAAACTGACTATGATGGAGTTGTTCCACAGTGATCGGTTTCATGTTGAAAGAGAGAGACATAGAATCTGGAAGGTGAATTCCCCTCATAAAACACATAATTTGTTATGGAGGATTTGCAGGGGGTGTGTTATGACGTGTCTCCGACTACAATCACGACATGTATAATGTGAGGTGATATGTACATAGTGTGATACGACTGTTGAAGATGATTGACATGTTTTTGTGGGTTGTACGGTGGCGCGTGAGAGTTGGCATATGAAGGACTTTCGACTGTGCTGCAAACGCGAGTTGGATCTGAAAGAAGTTTGGAAGATTTTGTGTTGGACATATGTTGTTCAAAAAGTCGAGACATTGCTGATAGGGTGGCTGGCTTTACTTCTTTGACAATCGATTCATCCATGCTTGAATGAGATGAACAAATTAAAAATAAATATAAAAACTATTTCATAAATAACTAACATAAATCTTAACTTTTAAAGTGAAAATCATAAAATTCACAAACAAATATATTAAAATAAAAATTGCCTTTTGTGGAAGATGGAACGTAATTGAAGGTATACTGTTAAAACTGATTATAAACTGGCTATGATGGAGTTGTTCCACAGTGATTGGTTTCATGTTGAAAGAGAGTGTCATAGAATCTGGAAGGTGAATTCCCCTTATAAAACACATAATTTTTTATGGAAAATTTGCAGAGTGTGTTCCGACACGTCTCTGACTACAATCACGACATGTACAACGTGAGGTGATCTGTCCCTGGTGTGATACGACTGTTGAAGATTATTGGCATGTTTTAGTGGGTTGTAAGGTGGCGCGTGAGAGTTGGCATTAGGAAGGACTTTCGACTGTACTGCAAACACGAGTTGGAATTGAGAGAAGTTTGGAAGATTTTGTTTTTAACATATGTTGTTCAAAAAGTCGAGACATTGTTGGTAGGGTGACTTTACTTCTTTGGCAAATTTGGGTTGCACGTAATGATGTCATTTGGAATGACGCTCATCATACTTCAACAAGTATTGGAAGGACAACACTAGATGCATGACAACAATGGTAAGACATTCATAAACAGCCCTCACCAACGGTTGTGGAACACAGGCAGAATAGAGTGCAAGGTACCAACTCAGTTTGGGAAAAACTAAGCGAGAGGTAGTTAAAGTGCATTGTGGATGCCGCATTCAATGAATGTAACCATCTTACATCTATAGCGCGGCAATTTATTCGGGCTTAAACAAAATGGCAGCGGGCAAATATGACAGTTTTGGTGGGGGAGGCAGTAGCCTTACTAGATGCCATTTACTTTGCAGATGTGAAAAAATGGGACTAGGTTGTCTTCGAGTCCGATTCAGCTACTTTAGTGCAAGCTCTATCGTTTCCGAGCCATGGTGACTTGGAATTCTATGTTATTGTTTCTAGTATTATTTATCAGATAACTTTACTTTGGTAAAAAAAAAAAAAAAAAGTTAGTTTACTTCATGGAGTAATTATAAAACAAGATAAAAGTAAAGTTTTTAAATAAAAAAAATAAGGAAAATGTTAACGAGTACCCCCGGGACATTCTTTAAGCACTTTAAATAGCAAGTTTTTAATTAAAAGTTGTGTATTGAATGCATTGAAAATTATAATACTTAGCTTTTCAAAAGAATTTGATGTTTAAAGAGTACCCCAAGGCTTTGTTTGCAAGTTTTGAGGGGAAGGAAAGGAAATGCTAAGGAAGGGAAGGGAAGGAAAGGGAGGGAAGAGAGAAAGGAGGGAAAACATTTCCCTTGTTTGCGAGTTAAAAAACCATCAAGGAAAGGAGATGGAGGGCTTATGTTATAATTTTACTATTTTACCCTTTTTTCTCTTAAAATCAATACATTGTGTTATACTTTGTAATTTATTCAAAATAATTTATCTCATAAAAAACAAATTACTACGATCTACTTTTATAAAAGAACTTATTTATATAAAAAAAAGCTTATTACAATCTCTTTTAAAAAAATAACTTATTTATACAAAACAGCTTATTACAGTCTCTTTTTAAAAAACAACTTATCTCATGAAAAACAAATTATTACGATCTCTTTTTAAAAACAACTTATTCAAAACAACTTATTTATGCAAAAACAGCTTAATACGATCTCTTTTTCAAAAAACAACTTATTCAAAATAGCTTATTTATACAAAACAACTTATTACGACCTCTTTTCAAAAAACAACTTATTCAAAACAGCTTATTTATACAAAACAACTTATTACAATCTCTTTTTCAAAAAACAACTTATTCAAATAGCTTATTTATGCAAAACAGCTTTATACGATCTCTTTTTCAAAAACAACTTATTACGACCTCTTTTTAGAAAATAACTTATTCAAAACAACTTATTTATGCAAAACAACTTATTACGATATCTTTTTCAAAAACAACTTATTCTAAACAACTAATTTATGCAAAACAGCTTATTACAACCTCTTTTTCAAGAACATCTTATTTATGCAAAACAGCTTATTAGGACCTCTTTTCAAAAAACAACTTATTTATGCAAAACAGCTTATTACGACCTCTTTTAAAAAAAACAGCTTATTCAAAATAGCTTAATTATGCAAAACAGTTTATAACGACCTCTTTTTCAAAAACAACTTATTTATGCAAAATAGCTTAATACGATCTCTTTTTCAAAAACAACTTATTCAAAACAGCTTGTTTATCCAAAGCAGTTTATTACGACCTCTTTTGAAAAGAAAAAAAAAGCTTATTGAAAACAACTTATTTATACAAAACAACTTATTACGATCTCTTTTTCAAAAACAACTTATTTATCCTCAACAGCTTATTACGACCTCTTTTAAAAAAAAAACAGCTTATTCAAAACAACTTATTTATGCAAAGCAGCTTTTCAAACAGTTTTGTCCCCCAAAACATTTCCCTTGTTTTTTTAAAACTTGCAAACAAGAGTTTACCACTGCATAAGCCTTTTCTTTCCCTCCCCTCCCCTCCAAAACCCAACTCGCAAACAAAGTCCAAGAGCACTCGTTAACAAGACCCTATTAAAAATGAGGGAAAAGATGAATCTATGTTAGGCCAGTGGCGGAGTCAGACAAAAAAATTTGGGATGGCCGCATCAAACTAAACTCAAATGAGTGTTGATGTTGTAACACCCCGTTACCCAAAAGCAATTAAATAACAATTATACATCAGAGTAATCCACAACGGGCATGCTACACGTCATTTCAAAATTTCTTAAATAGAAAATAAAACTATTTAATCAAGCAACTTATTATTTATGAAAACATAGCAGCGGAATAGTTTTCAAATCCATAACCTCATAACATCCAACAATAGTCTATGACATTAAAGGCTTTAGCATAATTCAACAACATTGTTCAAAAGACAATAAAGGCTCCACATCACAATTCCAAAATTTGATACATGGAAAAGAAACAACAATAAATATAAATAATAGTTTCCATCCCACGTATCAGAGCCCTAGACACGACATTGAGCCACCACCAACTACTCAGGATCACCTGCAAGTTACCCATAGGAAGGGCAACATTTTCAAGCAGAAGGGGTGAGATTTACAACAATAAATATAGATATTGAAATCTTCAATTGAATCTAACACCCTAATCATCAAACACATCATCTTGTAAACATATACAAGTTTAAGCCACAAGCAGCAACAACGACATCAATACACCACCATCACAATGAATATATATAAATGCATATTCAACATCAACATCAACCATCAGATAATAACTGAAATCAACAACCAAGACTCATGCAAATGACATGACCACTGCTAAGACACCATCTTAGACTTCTTAATGAAATGCAATATGCATGTGGTACCAACAGGACCGAAGCCCTCACCGCTTTTGAATGGTTAAAGCATTCATCAGGACCGAAGCCCTCACCGCTGTTGAGCAACTAGTACTCCAGGACCGAAGCCCTCACCGCTGTTTTATGCATATGCAATGGACCTACTTGTGTATATCTACATACAACTGACCATGCAATGCAACTCCATGCGACTCCACTATAATAATATGTATGATTCAATAAATAACATACATTCAACCATCATCAATAATCATCAATCCAGCAATTCAATCGACCAAAATAATGCATAATTATATATAACCATGCTCAAACACAACAACATTAACCTCCACTATTCAAGCTAGCAAAATAACACTCAGGAACTGTGCAGCTCGCCTCGCGAGCACATCTGCTCGCCATGGCGAGTTCACAAAAACACTAGCTCGCCACGGCGAGTTCAAGGCGGACTCGAGGCGAGTGAAAATCAGGTGCTCTCGGGAAAAATGCCATTTTCTCACTCAAAACTCATTTCTAAGTTCCATATTCATCTTTTTAACCTAAAAATTCCACCATTCATCATTAAAATTATCTAGGTACCTTAAACCATCCCCAAAACATCTTATAACAACTTTTCAAAAATCAAGTTTTAATCTGGGCTACTCGCCATGGCGAGTTGGACTGCTCGCGAGGCGAGCTATGAAGTTGCTCACTCGTCATGGCGAGCACAGCTACTCGCGAGGCGAGCGATGAACTTATGTACGGGCAGAAAACTGGTTTTACCCAAAAATCCCATTTTTCTTCCAATCACTCCCCAAATCAGTTTACAGATACATAATTAAGTGTTCTATGCAACCAGAAACCAATGCTAACATCAAAAACATGCTTACAACTTCAAAATCCTCATTCTATCATAAAACCCCAAATTCCCAATTCCTCACCAAAACCTGTTAAATACAAAATCAGAATTTAATAACTACATTCTTGAAGTAAACCTTACCCTTACCTTAGAAATTGCAGAAAATGTACAGCAGAAATGATTCTTGGCTCTAACTTGCTCTTCTCTCCCTCTTCTCCCAAAGGTTGGTTTTTCACGTAAAATGCTTCTGATACTATTTCTCAACTTCCCTCTTACTTAACTCCCTAATATTTCCATTAATTCCCCATTAATTTTAATAATTATTAAATAACTCCCCAAACTCCAAAATAATTATTATTTCATACTTATTCTAATTATTATTAAATAAACCATAT
The DNA here is from genome assembly GCF_003473485.1 of Medicago truncatula. Taxonomy (NCBI): domain Eukaryota; kingdom Viridiplantae; phylum Streptophyta; class Magnoliopsida; order Fabales; family Fabaceae; genus Medicago; species Medicago truncatula. Next base: position 38,190,877 of record NC_053047.1, on the reverse strand, counting down.
AATAAAATAATACATTACATAAATCACCCAAAATCACATATATATATATATAAATATATATATATATATATACACACACATCTACTCCGCATAAATCACCAAACATCATATATAAATATATATATATATATATATATACTCCACATAATTCAAATTAATTAAATATAACAACTAGGGCGTTACAGATGTAATATTGTTCCTACCTCAAACATCTCTGTCGAACAAGGGATAATTTTTTAAATGCATTTGATAAGGACCCCATTTTAGATACGCTCTTCTTATTGCATTTATTTGATTTGGTGGATATTGCCAAATTAGAATACACTTTCCAGGATCACATCCTAAAGAATTCTCAAAGTCATCCAGGTTTACTCTATTAAGATTTGAAGGACGGTGCTCGTTTTCTATTGGATTCAAGTTCGGATGAAGAAATTATAACTCCTTCATCTCTTTCGATATCATCGACCTTCCTCTTAAAAAAGGAATCAATTCTTCAACTCTTCGTCTTAACTTTTCTGATGCAAAGAAAAAAAAACAAATTTATCAAAATGATATATATAATATAACTCATAATTACAGTTTGTATCTAGTAACAATCAATTTAAGATACTTCTAATTGTGTTAATGAAGTACAAAGACTTTCATAATTATAGTGTTAAGACTCTTAATGAAGCACTTTTAACCAATTTATATGGTTTAATAAAACAGTTTCAAATAAATGGAATGGAGGAAAGCAGTGTCGCAATCACAATCACATCCAGGGAGGAGAAAAGTTTACCTGGTTTAGGAAAAAAAACTGAGGGTGGTATGATTGTAATTTTTATGTTAAGGCAAGGGTAAAATAGTAATTTCCAGTAATTAATGGGTAGACCATGGCCAGCCCCTGTCCCCAAGTCGCTCCGCCCCTGTGTTAGGATGCACTATAAGGTTAAAAAATGGCTCAGTACATTTACTTTAAACATACAAACCCTAATCTTATTAGTCATTGACCACAAAATCTCAATTTCTTTTCACTCGTTACTTTTCCTAAGGATACATGCGGTGGAAATTGAAATTTCCTCATATAATAGGGAAAATATTAGATCTGGAAAAATTTCGACTGTTAACGTCATTAATGGATGAAAAGAATGCAGATCCATCATTTTTATATTTGTTTGGACTATATCTAAAATACTTCTTAAAAAAAGCCTCTAAAGACATTATAATTTTTAAATCACATGGTTTTACCAATAAAACTTATATTCCTAAGTGATTATTCTAACATAAAATCAATGTTGTCATGGTTATAAATAATATAGAATCGTAACATACAATTGAAATAATGCATAATAGATAATCAAGGTGTAAACATTGAGATTCACTCACAAAATGAAAAGTTACAAAGAAACAAGGGGTAATTATTACCTTATAATATGCTAGATCATTCTTCGTGAATTATCGAAATTCAATCAAATCGGCAAAATACTAAATAATATGAAGAGAAAAATATGATTTGTATATCATTTGATACTTCGTCGACTGATCAAAATTCGTCCTTCAATTTCATATGAATGCCAAGTTACACATATCCAACATTGAACCACATATGAGAAAAGCATATGTGAGCACCCATCACTCTCAGTCTTCTTAAGTCCTCCTTTCAACATTTCTATACAGTATACAGTGTATATATAGGCAAAAAGATACAAATGGGTATCCGAAGACACGCGTAGTAGTCAATAGCAATCCGATCCATTAATGAAAATGATACTCATGTCCGCACGATCCTACACATGTATGTGGTTGTCTATTTTTAGACTAGATTTTGTGATATCCACTTGTATCCACATGTATGATTGATTTTTTAAAAAATGATTTCTTCTTAATACAATAATTATAATCACTAGTGTTTGTGTCCGTCTGTCCGCTTTATTTATTTCTTAATCTAGGGTAATATATAAGAATTTTTTTGGTATAAATTTGGATTTTATTGAAACTTCTCACTTATTTTATTATTTCATTGAAATAATTTCTTAAGAAACTTCTCACTTATTTAATTTTAATAAACAACATTTATATTTTTCAATGATATCGTCAATATAACATTTTATTTCAATTTCAATTTTTTTTAATGTACTAACTCAAAATCTTATCATAGATGTACATCTATCAGGAAAAAGAGTTAAACAAATTTTTTTTTTTTAAAAAGTAAGGCCAAGTTTGTTTAATGGTATTTTTTACCAAAGAAAAAACTCATCCTGAATAATGTTTCCCATTTCTTAAGCCCCATCACCACAGGGTTGCTACATACAGTATGGGATTTGAAATCATTAATGTTGAGGAAAAACACAAAATTCTTCTTCTAGGAAGGACTTCAATACAATCAGAAGTGATGAGAAGTATTTCATTGACACTACACAATTGAAGACTAAGATTGACACCCACTAGCATAAGTATCATTCTCAAATTGTAAAGAGAAATGATATTTGTACAACCACTTTGTGACAATTTTTTTACAACTTTCTCTTTCATACTCACATTATTATCTTATTCTCTATTGTTTTTGACCAATAAGAAAAAAGAAATAGAAAGTTGTCATACAAGTTGTCACAAATGGTAGTACAAATATCACTACTCTTCATCATAACATTGAACTCTTTAGCGCTTATCATAAAGAGGAAAGGAGAAATAGGATCTCCTTTGCGTAATCCTCTTTTGAATTTAAACTCTTCAGTCAGGTTGCTATTCACTAAAACAACGTTGTAGAAGTGCTTACATATTCCAGAATCCATTTTTGCCATAAAGTTGGAAAATTTATTTTAACCATGAATGCTTCAAGATACTTCCAATATATCGAATTATAAGCCTTCTCAAAATCAGCTTTAAATAATAATAAATATTTTTTAAGGCTGCGAGCTTCATTTACCAACTCATTAGCTATCAGAGCTCCATCAAGAATTTGCATCGCATGGATAAAAGCTGACTGGGAGTCTGATATTACCTTCCAATTTCACTTCTCAATTTGTTTTCTATTACCTTAACTATCACCTTATACAAACACCCAACCAAAAAATCTGCTAAACATTGAGGACTTTCCACATTAGGAATTAGAGCTATAAAAGTATTCTTAAGCCCCTTCGTTAACTTACCATTCCGATATAATTTAGATAAAAAGAGCATAAAATCATCTTTCAACTTTAGCAAAAAATCCTTGATAAACCCAAAATTTATTCCATCTGGCCATGGGCTCCTATAACTATCATAATCAGACACTGCCTATTTCACCTCCTCAATACTGAAGGGTTTTACTAGCTTACCACACCGCACCATACTAATAAATTTGAAATTAAAATTTTCCACCCCAAGTCTCTCACAATTACTTACCCGATAGTGAGTGGGAAAGTGGTTATACACAACAGTTCGATCACCCTTCATTCCTTCCATTTACGTCCCATTAACTCCATGGTAAAATTTAGAATTAACATCTCCCTCTTTCAACCAAATCATTCTTGATTTTTGTCGTTGCATACTAGTATGAGTCTTTGACAAAAAGAACAAGTTAGAGGATAATGAATGTATTTCCTCCATCTCTTACATCTCTAAATCATACTCGCCCCCCTTAACATCAAAGGAAGAAATGTGATCTTTTAACATATTGATTCTTTGTTCTTGATTTGAGTATGGTTCTTTGTTATCAATTTTAGTTTTTCTTTTAGCACATAACTTCCCCAACCATTCACCTGAAATGATTTCCATTAATCACGAATGAATTGCTAATATCCTGAAAGATCCACCTAACTTTTCGATATACGATGAGGATAAGGACCTTGTTTTCTCATATATCGTTAGCATACTAGACAATGATAAGACATGCCACATATCTAAGCCCTCTTAATGCACTTTGGCCATTGAGCGCACCAATCTTCAGACAATAAAAATATGCCTAGTCGACTCATCGAAAATCCATCTCCTTGATGCCAGGAAAATCGCCTCCTACAAAGAGGGATATCAAATAAAGGATTATCTTGTACGAGCTGATTGAATTGAGAAAAATCATCATGCACGAGACAATTCATCCTACTCCTACACTCATCACCAAAGTGAATAACAAGTTTTCAAAGAAAGACCCGGTCATCCTGGGCCAAGTCCGACAAAATGTAAATAAATTAACATTTTTTATCCCAAAATATAAGCAACAAAGACAAACTTTAATCCTATTTAATATTTTTTTTTCAAACCATCTTTTCAAATAATTTTTTTTTTTTATTCTCATGAAATTAAATGCAAATTAGATTTAATTTTCTCTCTCTTCTATTTTCTCCATCACCAATAGCCAATGAAAAATGTTTTTACATCTTCCTATAAAACTTATTCCAAATAAAACATAAAAAATTATACTTCAAATTCTTATATTTTAGTTTTCTTAATAAATCTGATTTGATTTTTTTTGCTTTTAATTTGGAACGGAGGAAGTATTAATGAATGTTTTAATGTTTTACAACCTTCTATAAGAATATATTTGCAAAAGTATTTTAAAAGTTACTACAACAATTAAACAATTAAATTTATTTTTTTGAAAGAAACAATTAATGACCACGTTGATTTTGATATACATGTAGTATATTTTCTTTTTAATAAGAACCATATGATTATAAAATTCAAAATCAAGTGCATGGAACTAAGAGCAATGTTGCTTTACTTAGAAGGCTTTTTTGGTATCAAAATTGAAGACACACCACATGATAACATCAACAATTTATGTTGAGGAGCTGGTAAATAAATGATGACCATGATGATGTTATAGTACAACCCAAAAATGAAAAAGCATTTATGATTTTTCACCTCGTGATATCTATGTGGGACCCATTAAAATGCGGTCCATTCTTCTAACCTCTAAAATTTTGTTTTTGCAGTATTTTAATTTAATTTAATTACATGACCCTTGCATTGCATCTCCTTCTACCTCTTTTCAAGACCACTTTAAGCCACAAGCCAAACCACTAAACTCCAAGGACAATGAGGGAGTGTTTTCAACTTCTCTTTTAGCTTAATAAAAAGCACAAAAAGAAGCAAAAGTTAGTCACAAGATTCCAGGACTTCAGGCTAATTGATTGAAATTGAATAGCATATATGCCCACAATTCCAACAACATGACAAATTAGAGCCCACCTAACAAACAACCCCATATGGAAAGCAACCTCACAATATATAAAATTTATTCTTTCAAAACTAATCAAATTATATTCTTCCCCATCACCAAAAAAGAACAAATTGGATCACTGCATAGTAAGTTGTAGATGATTAGATTAACAGAAAAATTAGATTTTCTTCATCCTGTTTTAGGGGATTTAGATTCGGTGCTTTAGTATTAACATATATACACACTCATTTGAATTGGATAATTCAACTTGTTTGAGATAAATATTTATAAAGAAATCGTTTTAAACTTCGATGAATGAAAAAATGTTGAGTGAACCATAATTTTGGTGATAGTTTGGGCCCGTTTGTTATAGTTTTTTTTTAAAATAGATTTTTGTAGTGTAATATATTTTTGTTATAATTTTTTTTACAAATAAATTTTTAAGGAAAGTTTCAAATGAAAAATCCGTTTGAATAACTTATTTTAAAATGTCATTCTAAGTATTTCATTATTTTGTTAAAAACAAATTTGGATACTAAATTTTGAAAAAATCTCTAAAAAAAAAAGCTATTTTAAATAGCTTTTCATAAAAATCATTTTTGAAAAATGTCATTTTAAAAAAACATGTAATTTTTACTATGTAAAATCTCGAATAATAAATATTTAAGTTAGTGAATGTCAAAATCTCTTTTTTAACTTATACTAAATGAGTTTGAAATAACTTCTACTATTTTTAACTAAATTTTCAAAAAAATCAATTTTTAGAAATACAAAGGAAAATTCATTTTTTTAGAATCTAAAACAAACAGACCTAAAATGTAACAACATGATTAACATTATGAGATGAATCGACTCATATTACATCTTTACAAAATCATATTTGGATAATCCACGACGACAATTTGAGATCGAACTACAGTAAAAATTATTTGTCACACATTTTATATGTTTAATCTAAATCGACTTTAGGGTTCAATCGATCGTAGTTTGATAGAAATTTTTTTCTCTATTAATTTAACAATCTATAGCCATCTACACTATAAAACTTTCAATAGAGGACCAAGTAATAAAATAATGACTAAACTCATATCGGTCAGAGATTCTCTATGCTCAATAGGAAGATCGATAACCTTTCAATCAAGATAAGACAGTATAGATTTAAGCTCGATATTTTAAAATATAATTTTTTATTTTTTTTACGTTCTAATTAAAATCGAACAGTCACCGATATACCAAACTTTACCATATACTAAAAATCACATTCTCTCCATTCTACAAAACTAAATCTAAGTTAGTTCCATTCTTTCCTCAAACCAAAGTTATGTTTCATTCTTCTCTTTTCTATATCTTCTTATCTTATAACTAAATCTTAACAGTTAACGCATTCACTCTCTCCCTCCCCCCCTCTCTCTCTAAACCATGCCTGTTATCAAGTGGAGAAGACCCAGAACCAAATTAAGGCACCCCATTTCAGAAACTGATAAAACTTCACAACTTTCTTCCTTAATCCAATCCACTTCTTGCAAATCAAGTATCTCCACTCTCTTTTCCACTTTCTCCAACACCAACACATCCAATGAAACCACACATGACAGTAACCAAAACATAACAAAGAAAAACAACAAAAATAGTAAGAATGTCAATAACACCAATAGCAGCTTTTCTGCATCAACCTTCAGAAGTCTCGGTTGCACAGCCGGTACATCACAACAAGTGTCTGTACCGGCAGTGATTCGATCCTCTGCAGATTGGCAAGGGAAGAAGAACAGGAAAAAGAAGAACAGAAGGAACAAAACATGTCATGGTGTTGATGATGTGGATTTTCAGGATGTTTGGTGTGGACCTGGAACTGGATTCTTATCTGATGCTGCTGCTGATGTTTCTGTGGATTGTGTTGTTGCAAGAAAAAATGTTTCTTCAAGAGGAAAACTTGATAATGGTGAAAGGATACCACATAGAGAGGTATTTTTCGTCATTCATGATCAATTTTTAGTTCTCTTGATTATTTTGATGTCTCAAACTGTTGAAAAGTTTGTCTCTTCCTTCTTTTGATACTTTGTTATCTTGTGTGTTCAATTTTGTAGACCATGATTATTGATTAATTGATTTTTTATGCATCATATAGTTTATGCTGGAATTGTAATAAGGTTAACATTATTTTTTTTTTTAATTACATTCGCACCATGGACACCGAATATGACACTAAGACATGAACATTGGTATAATTTGAGAAAATAAAATATTAAATATAACTACATGTATAGTGTTGTGTTGCATACACATATTGGACATCAAACACGTCTTCATGGTCTTCATGGTCTGAAGTGTTGGTATCAGAAAGTCTAATGTTGATGTGATGGTTCAAATCAGTGAATGTATAGAATTCATATATGAAGAGGAAGTCTTTTGTTCAATTTAAGCTAGTATAGTTGGACCGATTTTGTTTTTTATAAGGAGATAATCTAAAAAAACAATGCAAACACGCCATTATTGAAAAGGGCCCAAAATAATTTTTTAGATAATCTAATGTGAGTTTATTGAAATAGCTTCTCACATTTCCATAGGCTATATTCAAAAGCTATGGAGGACTGCTTATGAAAATAATTTAACTTTACTTTCTTTTTCGATATCTATTATATATACTATATATATATAAAGAAAATATATGATCTTGTGAAGATTTTTTCACTTTAAACAAATTTAGTTATAAATAATGCTATATTGTTATTGTATTCTAATAGATAGGAATTTTTATAATTTTTTTAACAAGGATACAATTTATATTATTTACATTATATTTGTTATATTGTTGATGTCAATAAAAGAGATAGGTTATAATATAAAAGTGCGAAATATGTATATTTATAGTTTTGATCAATCAATATTTCATCAAAATTATTGTTCATAATTCATACACAACACAATCAAAAGAGCGGGTCTAAACGCTAGCATAAATATATTTTTTTTTTGAAGGGATTATATAAATAACTCTTTTTGAGGTGAAATAACTTATATATATATAGAGACACTTACATGGTGTTATTAGCAAAATAGTGTTCTTAAAAAAAAAATAGCAAAAATGGTGTTATTAGCAAAATAAATAAATAAATTTATATCGTAAAAGTCAGGGGTAATATTATAATCTTCACTATGATATTTAAATACAAGGTGCGACTACAAACCCTAATCTATCACTCATAACAAAAAAGAATTGCTCTTCTGCCGTCGGAGAAGTAGACACAATTGGCCAAATTTCATTTCTTGTTACACATGTGTGTTCTTTCTTTATCATTTGTTTAATCTTTCGATGATGTTTACTGTTCTAACAAAAATAATTTTATAGAAATAGCGACTATACAACCTTTCTCCTTATACGTACACGCTTCCAATTTCTAAAAGTCATACGAATAACAATTTTCTTGATTGATTTATTGTGGACCCCTTGAAAATAAGTCTAGTGATCATAGACTTTGAAATTATGTAGTATCATTTCTATTATAATTATATAGCTTTGTTTTTTTGTTTTATTATATTGTGCATGACAAATATGTTAATGATTGGTTATAGTTTTTGATTCATGTGTGTTTATGTTTTCGTGATTGTTTTGGTTACTATTTTGTTCTTTTAGATATGTTATAAATTTTTATATGTGTTGGCAGCGTTCATCAATTTTTGGAAGGCGTAGTGTAAACCTAAATCAAGAAAGTTTGTCATTTTTGGAAGATAATTCTGATATTTTTACAACACGTCCTGGATTAGAGTCTTTTGGAAATAGTGGGTTTTATCGTAATGCTTCGAATGTTTCTTCTGATGGTATTGCTGAGGTAGGTTCTTTACTCTTATCCTCTTTTCATGTTCTTTGAATTCGGATTGTCTGTAGTCGGTATTCCTCGCATTCATGTAGTTGGCATTTCGGTGTTTGTTGGATCAAGACCACATGGCCTAGATGTTAAGTTTTTTATTTTAAAACTTAAAATACCAAATTTGAATTCTGGACCGTGCAATCTCGATCTAACAACTACTGATGTGCCTATTGCGGAATGTAGGGTTGCCGACCACGGACAATCTGAATTCGTGTTGCTTTGTTTGAGACATTCATGATTAAGCATGGTTCACAGAAACACATTGTTGTCGGTGACAAAAGGGTGATAGAAATTGATGAGTTAAAATGAGTTATTCATATAATTATAGGTTATTTGTTGTTTGGAATATGATTTGTTGACATTCATGATCATGCATGGTTCATAGAAACACATTGTAATTGAATTTGATTTGATTAAATATGTTAAATATGTTGTATCAATTTTTCTCTTTAGTGTTTTATCATGGTTTTTGATAGAACACTATGACGTCATTTGATCCATGTAGCCGATCCTACTTAGTGGGATAAGGCTTGGTTGTTGTTCTTGTAGTGCTATAAGAGTATTTGAAATTCATCTTATGTGCTTTACTGATAAATTTGTGACATCAAAGTTGCTTGGACCCCAGTGGCAAGGAGCTCCTTCCAAGGATGTATCCGGGGAATATCGGGTTTGATTCTCATGGAACAACGTTTGGCCAGTGCGCATGCCTCTAGGCACGAGCCGGATTAGTCGCCCACCTTTGGTGGGTCGGAAACCGGTGCGAAAGCCAAAAAAAAAAATTATGTCATTTAAAACCAAAAACAGAAAGAGTTGTCATTTTAATTTGAGTGCTATGGACTTTTTAACTATTTTGAGCTCACCATTCTAGCTGATGTTTTTGGTAACTTCTAGCTGATTGGTATATGGTATTATTTAACCTAAAATTAGAATATCTTTAGTTATATTTGCATACTTCTTTTTTTTTTTTTTTTTTGTTTTTTTGTTAGGGATTTATGTTTATCATTTTTTTGTTCTCTCTATTTTTGGATTATGGAGGTACGAATGATTAACTAAGGCTTGTTAGTGGAAGTTCTGATTTATTATATAATTGAACAAACAAACATGTGTGCTTAAGAGCATTGTGTTACATACATAATACTAATTTTTATTGTATTCTTTTCGTTCAAGAGGTAATATTTAATAGCTTGATTGTTGCTTTGAAGATAATGAAATTTAAAGGAGCTAGACTAATGGGGGGACGATCACGTGATCAATTTAGAGACTGGAGACTTGATGTTGATAATATGTCATATGAGGTGAGTTCTTTACCCAATAATACCCTCTATTTTTTATACTTAATATTGTCATGATTATCGAGTGCGAGCCTCAACACATGCTAAAGTTGCTACCTTGTGACTTGAAAGATCACGAATTCAAATTCTAGAAACAATCTATTGGTTTTCTAAGGTAACACAACATATTTCTCCAGACTCGGATTCCCTCCACATAGTAAGGAATCTTAGCTATTGATTTCAAATCATATGACTTAGATTACACAAGTAGTAAGTTAATTTTAAATGATCCCGACCATTGATTTAGATCATGTGGTCGAGATCTGTAACTGCGTGGGTGTCCATCTTCGTACATCTACCCTCCTCACATCCTACCTTGTGGGAGCATCATGCACTGAGCTACCCTTTGTGACGATTGTTTTATCCCGAGCTATTGACATACTGTTTGCATCATGCACCGAACTATTTAGTTTGTTCATCGAAATTTGTGGTTTTGTGTAACAGCAATTGCTTGAGCTGGGAGAGAGAATTGGTTATGTGAAAACTGGACTTAAAGAAGATGAGATGAAAAACAACATAAGGAAAATTAAGCTTTTGATTTCAAATGATTCATCAAAGCATCAAATAGACAAAAAGTGCACCATTTGTCAAGTGAGTTTGCAAAATCCAAATTAAAGTTTCATATTAAAAGAATTCATCTCATCACTTTATATCATTCATTTGCTATATAGTATAATGTTAACATTATTTCTTGTGTGTTCAGGAGGAGTATGAATCAGATGATGAATTGGGTAGATTACACTGTGAACACAGCTATCACTTTCAGTGTATAAAACAATGGCTTGTGCTTAAAAACTTCTGCCCAGTCTGTAAGCAAGAAGTTGTGGTTCGACCGTGACTCGAGTGGCGTAACCCTAATGTTTTTTCCCCTCATTTTAAAATGATGTATAGTTTTTTTTCATATGCAATATTTATTCCATCTTTTATTCTTTTAAAACTTTTGGCTTGCTTAGTGAAGAATTGGAAACATGTTATATTTGGTAATGGTCTCTAAATTGGAAGATGCTTTTGTAAATTATACTCAAGAGTGGGTCTTGCTTGTGAACAAATTATTCTTTTTGTTCTTTTTACTTTCCTCATGAAATTGGTGTTTGAATGCTCTTCAATGTGTGTTTCTACTTTATTTCATGCTTTGTTTTGAAATTTGAATACAAAAAGAGGTAATGGAGCACTTACTATGATTTCTTTTAGCACTTTGCTGTTTTAGGCTTTTATCTATGACTTTTATTGGGGAAAATGCATGCACCTAATTGGTGACTAAAAAAGAAGTAATGAAAGCATTGTTGGTCTGCTTTTATGTGGGGTTAAAACTTTTTTAGAAATTTGTATTCTTTGCCCTTGCTAATAATCTTGAATAAAGTTTGGATGACTTAAATTTTTAAGCATTTTTTAAATGTTTCTTAGAATTTGGTTTGAGATTAACTTAACCCTACAAAAGTAGCTTATTTATAAACTCATTTTCAGGTATTCGATTTAATGAGGCCCAATGAATCTTAGATAAGTTTTGATACTAGTATCCTAGAATTTGGGTAAAACAGAATTCAACCCTACAAAATCAGCTTGTAAAATGAAGATACATTCCACTTATAAATTTGGGTTAAAAATTGATCAAGTAAAATAATTGGTGTATCTGAAAAGTTAACAAATGACTTAAAAAAAACAAATTTTCATTATATTATAATTTCACCTCAACTAAGTTTGCAAAGCCTTACAATTTAATTACAAAGAGAACCTAATTCCTAATACATGATTCCTTGACACTCTGATAAAATCAGATTGATTTGGTGCAACCATCATAGGATTTGTGCAGAGTATTTGAGAATCTGAGCTTGTATATTCTATTTACAATTACATGTGTACCCCTTCCTGGACCGTGCGTATGCGGGAGCTTTAGTGCACCGGGTTGCCTTTTTTTGTGTACATTTTCTATCTGTGAGGATCTTCATATAGATATATTCTAGATGTATAGAATGGTATTTTGAAAGAGCAATGTATTAATTAAGCCATGTCATCATGATTGATGAGGAATTCAATTATAAATGGATATAGTTGATCTGCTGCCTGCAATTGGTGTGTAAAAATAAAAGGTTAAGAACATTTATAAATCTTAAGTTGCTTGTGTTAGAAACTCTGCAAATAGAAAAATTATGTGCTGCATCAGTTAGATATAAAGCATGCTTTTCAGTTTGGTGATGTTATTGAGAAAGTTTATATTGAGCCACCGCCAAGGTTTATTGCTCAGGGGGATTTGTGCGATTTTGTTTACAGGCTGTATAAAGCCTCCTACAATCTTAAGCAAAGTCTTAGAGCATGGTCCGACAAAGTTAGTGCAGTTCTTCAAAAGTTTTGAATAACACAAAGCAAAGCAGGTCATTCGACGTTTTACAAACACTCTTTTACAAATCAATTTATATATTTTGTTTATGTTGATGATATTGTTATTCCAAGAGACGACCATGATGGTACTCAACATTTCCAACAGCATTTGTTTCAACATTTTCAAACTATATGTCGACCAGTTGATTTGTCAATTCAAATGATCAACTGACAGTTATCTCGACTATTCACCAAGAGGCCCTCAAATCAATTATATATTTAATAAGCTTGGTGCATGTAATACATATGCTACGAAAATATGGGCTGATTCTTTGTTGTATATTATAATAGCATTCTTGTATGTATGCCGCTTTAGGTATATAATATCCTCATTGTTACTCGTATCTTTCAAAATGTTCAAATATAGAGTATATTTTCTCAAGAGAAGAATAATCAGAAAATCGTACCGATCGACCACCCACTAGGTCGTAATGGGCATAGTGTGGACCTCCAAACTCCCCAAAGACTTTGTATGTGACCAGTTCCTTAGGAATAAGCTTCACCGTTTCTGCATAACATATATGAACATGTTAAGCTCATCATAGAAAAGAAACTATTTTTGTTTTATAGAGAAAAGGGAGAGTTAAGCGTTTAACGAATTAGGTAGTTAAGTTTTAATACCATATACAGCTTCTGGGGGGCATATTAAGTCTTTGTCACCAGCAATTGCTAAAACAGGAACTTTACTTTTGCGGAGATGATCCTTGTAGAAGAATGTTCCATTTCTATTGCGTAAACCACCTTTTTGTAAGACTGTTTTTAACTGCAAGAGAAGCTTAGCAGGCACAGTACCTGCCAATCACGGTTCATTCAACAATTTTGGATCAATCAAGAGTTAGGAAGAGAAATATTTTGTGAGAGCTTGCATAGTCTTATATTGTTTAAGAAGTTGCATAAATGTCAAACTAGGGGGGGCTGTTTGGATAAATAACTTATTTAAGCGATCATGACATAAGAGCTTATCGCATGATCACTTATGCTGGATAAGCAGTTTCTGTTTTTTGCATAAGATCCGTGTCCAAATTCATAGCTTTATAGGGGAGCTTATGGGAGCTCAAAAGCTCTTATAATATTTTCTCCCAAACAGTTCTTCAAGCACTTATGCCAATACATAAACCCAAAATAAGCCAATCCAAACAGCCCCTTAAGCCTGCAAGATGTAACATTTATATAAAGAAAGCAAACTACAACCAAGCTAACAAGTTAGGGTCTGTCCGAATAGATTGACTTATTTGAGCTTATCTACTATCATAAACAGTTGGGATATTGATTGGGAGAGCTTATGAAATGTCCATAAGCTGTTTTGAGCTTATTTCCATAGGTCTCCAAGATAACTTATGAAAATGGCTTGTAGTTTACATGAAAGTAGTTTGACTTTATTTTATCTTTTGTTATAGAAAAAGCTTATAAACGAGTGCTTAATAAAAATATTTATCGAAACAGGGCCTTAGTACTCTTCTGTGTAAGGACTTGATAACGAGAATGACATGTATACAACTTTTCAAGATCTGATATATTGAGAAGCAAACAGAAGAAAACAGAAAATTTGGAACCTACCGAAGTTGTTCAAAACAAGTTTCTCAAACAATTTTTGATCCATCATGTCTTGAGCTGAAATCTGAGCATTTAGCCAAGATAAAGCATACACAGGATTTCTCAAAAGAGGATAAGCAGTAGCAATCAATGGTCCAACTGGAATAACAGGAACGTTTAACACCTGAACAGGTTCTACCTGCAAACAAAAAAACATTCTCCATGGTTATTATGTTGTCTTCGCGAGACAAATAACCGGCATGGAACAACAGATTTTGGTCACGATAAGAAGAATTTTTGTCACTTGCCAAAGGTAAAAGCCACTTGAGAGATGATCTTGAAGGTGTATAGTCGAGTGATGACGCCAAAGTAACAACAGATGCAAACTCAGAATCCTTTCCATTGAAACCTGACATGAAATTTATACAGAGAATAAGATGAAATATTGATTATGGAAGCGAAATACACAAGCATCGATGATCAATGTTGTAAACAAGCTTGCACTAAAAGCAAGCCAATTTTTTTATTGATAGATTTGATGATTGAATCATATGATTGAAAAGAAACACAGCCTTATAATTACAGAATTGTTGCAGAAAAAATAAAATGACAGATCAGTTGGACTTACAACAACGCGAGAGCATTGCATACAACAAAATACCACCCATTGAGTGACCAATTGCGAGCAATTTTCCATCCTTTGGTTGGCATTGAGCCTTTATATACTCCATCTAATGCACACAAGTTTAACAAAATAATCAGAAACAAATTTAATGATATAATCTGACATTCATAATATACTAATATTCATAAAAAGAGATAAAGTGCAGCTCTTGCCAAATTAAACATAAACTATCACAAAGGAATGTCACCTTACCGCAGCAGGTACATCCTCTTCGAGATAATGATCAAAGTCCCAGTTATACTTGACTATCAACTCAAATTGTTTCTGAAGTTCATCTAAAACCCGTGGCGGAAAAATTTTCTGACCACCAATCAAAGTTTGAAGTCTCCGATTGAAATCCTTGATTTGACTAACAATTGCAGAATTGTTTCTCCCTTCCAAATCTGAAAAAAAAAAAAAAATCACTATGTTAGTGTTCATATGATGATCCAATGTTAAAAATCACAAGCTCTCAAAGTTTAAATCCCTTACCCCGACCGAGAAAACTTGCAAGGCTATCAGACATCCTTGTAAAAATCTCCATCATCCTTGTTGTTGGCCGTAGTTCCTCCAATTTAGTTGCTTCCTCTGATCCTCTCCTTTTAATTTGAGAAACTTCTGATCCAAAGGAAGCACTAAGGTTCTTAATTTCAGAATCTATCCCAGATGAATTCTTGAGGCGCTCTTCATCTTCCTCCAAACTGTCCGCATATGTGCTTAACCCAGCACCTCGAACCTCAAGAGTCCATGTATCGAATCCTTGTGATGACATGTGCCGAGCAAATGAAGACTGAACACAAACAACACACACTTAGCAACATTGATCCTAGATTACACTAGACTATTGTCAATAATAAACATCCTTGAGATTTAAATTTAAGGGCACAAACTGCACTTATAAAATGTTTTGAATTGCAGCCCACAATTGCAGTAACATCCGCAACATCAAGATTTTTGAAGTAAGTGCAACTGCATTTGTAACCGCATAGGCCACAATTTTCTACATTATCAAAGATGGGGACATAACATCAAAGCCAACTGTTAGGATACCGGGTTGGGCCTAAGCCCAACCAACGCGTTGAATAGGAAAGCTGGAAGGGAACTGCTGATGTAGCAATTAGAGGGCATATGCAACATAATTATAAGGGGAGGAAGTAAGAAAGGGAAGATTCATTGAGAAGTAAGTTAGAAAATGGTTAGGAGAAAAGATCTCTCTGGTACGAGCTTTGGCTCTGGGCAAGAGTCTTTGACTCTTGATTATCTCTTCATTTTTTGTTTCCACCATTGCAGAGCTCTTGAGCTTATCTCTTTTTATCAAATAATATACCGTTTCTTTGCCTTTATTTTAGGGGCTCTATCACCAACCCTACTACGTCCTGATTTAAAAATGAAAGTGTGATGATATGACTATGAAATTAATGTTAAGGGTCTATTTGGACTGTCTCGTTTGAGCTTATCTACAGGATAAGTTCTTCTGAGATTGTTTGCAAGTGCTTACGGATACAACTTATGACACGTCTATAAGTAGTTTTCAGATTATATCCATAAACTCTCCATGATAACTTATAAAAACAATTTATAATTTCTATGAAACCAGTGTAACTTTAATTTTTGTATTGTTATAGAAACAGCATAACACTTAATTGATGCTTATCCAAAGACGTTAGTCACCTCACCTCAGGAGAGAGATCATAGCCAATAGCATTGGTTGCAACCCCTGACAATAACAAAAGCGGGTGTTTCCTCACAGGAGCCTGCACAATACATAACACAATTACATCTTCAACAAAACCTTAACAAATTCACCTTAGAATTTCAAAAATAATAATGAAATATTAACACACTATTTCGAGAAATTAACATCAAATCTATGAAACACCGACCTACTAAGCACTACAAAGACACGACAATGACACATCGACATTGGTAATTATTTGAGAAAACTACATAATTGAACGTAAAAGTTTTCTACCGTGCACAAATAAACCAGTCTTGCACAATGCACACGTTTGTTTTCACCATTTGATCAATAAGTCTCATCGCATTCATTTAATCCAATGGTGAGACTTGTCGATCCAATGTCAAAACAAGCTTATGGATTGTGCAAGACAAGACTTATCTCATGTGTACACTATAGACTTGGTCTTGAATGTAATCACATATGTCAATGTCGTGTGATGTCGGACACAAGACACGTCTTTGATCAAAGGTGTTGTTTGTTTCTACACAGAACCGACCACGAAATTGACATGTTGACACCGGTACTAATTTGATAAAATGAATTAACTGAATGTAATACATGTGCCAGCACCTATGAAGCACAGACATGGACACGACACCAGACACGACACGAACACTGACACGTGTAATAATTTGAGAAAATGACATAATTAATTGTAATCATAGGTGTCATGTCGGTGTCAATATCAGACACTGACACCGGGACACACTTAATCCGAGGAGTGTTCGTGCTTCATAGCCAAACACATCTTCGATTAGAAAATGTCGGTGTTGCAAGCTATGAAACACAGGCACACTAACAAGTAGACGCCCATAATAACTTGAGAAAATAACATAATTGAATGTAATCGCATGTGTCACTATTGTATCGGTGATGGACATTGACACCTGTCGGAAGCCGGACACGTCCTCTATCATGAAATACACTTTAAGTGAAGGTTTCATCTTTCCTTGATTTTCGATATAAACAATGAAATCAAAACAACCCCAGAAGATATACCATTACATTCGCAAAAGGGTATCCAAAAACATCATAAAGTTGAAAACTTGCAAACCTCAGGAGAAGGAAGGTAACGCCAAAGAGCAAGTTTCCAATCGGAGTTTGGAATACTGATATGGTGAAGTTCATCGGCGGTGCATATAGATTGTTGCTTCACATATCTCTTCTTCCAATGTACCTTCGCCGGAGACGGTGGCGAGTCACGGCGGTGCTGGAAGCGTAAAGAGGTGAGTCGGGTTTTGTTATTCGGGTCGGGTCGTGGTGGGTGGTTGTAACAGAATACGGCGCCAATGTTGCTGAGAAGCATTTTTTGTTTTTCTTTTCTTTGAAGGAATGTTTTTATGTTTGTTTAGATAATTGTATGAGACAATTGTAGGACACACTTTTTTGTTGTTGTAATATTTATAGAATTTTTTTGATTAAAAAGTCATACTCATGCAAAAAGGAAGTACCATTTCTTTACCAATAAAAAGGAAGTACATTTTATAACGTAATTTATATATGAGAAATGCTAAGGACAAACTCTCAAACACACTCTTTCAACACACTCCAATAACATGTTGACACATCATCCCCATCCTTTGTTTAATTAACCGACAACCTAATATGAAATTGAAATGTATTAAAAATTGGGGTGAGGTGGCTTCCTATTATTGGAGTGTGTTGAAAGAGTGTGTTTGAGAGTTTGTCCTTAGCATTTCTCTTTATATATAATTATTTTGATAGCGACGATTATTCAAATTAATTGACTTTTATATTGGATACCGAGTTTAAAAAGAAACTCAAATAATTTAGAATAAAATTTAGAAGGAAGTTGGAGCCGGAGTTAGAAATCGGGATTTTCACTTCTATACATTTAAGGTGTGTGAGTCGAGTTAATGAACAACTTGATTAAATTTTCTTTAAAAAAAAAACTTGATTAAATCTCTTTAAACAACTCTAAGAAAATTGTATAAATATAATAAATTGTTTCTATACAAGGTTTAATGGAATTGAAATTGGTGGTTAGGATCATTATTTTGTATGAATTAAAGCACCGTTAGCATTTGTAAGTTTAACTAGTTGGTATAAACAATGCATTATATAAGATATGTTTGTTGCAGAGAAGAAAAAAAACGATGATCATACTAAATAATTTAGAGATTTTTTATCAATAAAATAGAAATTGTTGTGTTTGTTTACTATATAAAAATTATTTTTTATAAAAAAGATCAGTTGCCACACATCATTTTTAGAGAAAATACTAAAAACAACCTCATTTTTTTAAAATCTACAACAAAGGAATGAAAAGTTTTAAAAGTAATTTTTTCCAACCAAAAAAACTGCAACAAATGACCTTTGATTTATAAAAATTTTGGGTTTGAGAGGGCCACAACCCAGTTCCTATAAAGATTTGTCATTGAACATAAGGTTTAAAGCTCGTTTGTTATTGATTAAAAAAAATAGTGATCATCATACTAAATGATATAGATATCTTTTAATAAAAAATTTAAGTTGTTTTGTTCCTATTAATAAAAAAATATAGTTATGAAAAATTATTTTTAGAAAAACGACTAAAAACAGTTTCTCATTTTTTTTCAAAATCTCTAACAAATGAATAAAAAGTTTTAAAAGTAATTATTTTGTTTAAAAAGTAACATTTTCGTACCCAAAAAAGATTGCAATAAACGACCTTTGACTAATATATGGTAACTACAGTTGCCTAGTTAACTTTGGTGTTCGGATGACATTTACTTTGGTTTTACTAGAGAATTTTGGGTTGATCTTAAAGTTGATATTTTGCGGTTTATGATTGACTTTCATGGTAACATCAGATTGGTGAAGGGCTTTAGTTTCACTTTTATAGCTCTTATCTCAAAAGTGAATTCTCCACAAAAGCTATATGATTTTTAGCTCATATCCTTAGTTTGTTTTATGTACAAGATTTTGGCTAAGGTTTTGGCTAATAGACTAAAGTCTGTTATTAGGAGTATTATCTTTGATGCCCAGTCAACTTTTATTAAGGGTCGACATATCATGTATGACATTGTTATTGCTAATGAGGTGATAAATGATGCTAACAAAAGAAAGAAGAAGATAATTATGTTTAAAGTCGATTTTGAGAAGGCATACAATTATGTGGAGTGGGGTTGCTTAGATTATGTGAGGGGGACATGGAGGGAAGGCCACATGGTTCTCAATGAAAGGGTGGGGTGAATTGTTGGTAACCATGAGAGTACATCATTTTGGTGTGATCTTTGACTGCATGGTGAAGGTTTGTGGGTTAGGTTTTGGCGTCCTTTTGATTTACGTTTGATAAAGGTGTTACCTTAGTGGAGATTAGGAGGCTAGCATGGGGGATTGATAGGCTAGGATAGCGGTGGAAGAAGACGTCTCCATGTGATTTAGTTGTCGGTTGTTTAAGATATTTGGAAGGATAAGAATAGTCGTATTTTTCGACATATAGACAATCGATACAACAACCGGTGAATATCGTGAAATTTTCTTCTTTTAGATGGTTACAACCGAAAATTAACAACTTAGCTTTTGATTTTCATCATCGGTGGACAAGCAAAAATTGCAACGTAGCTTTTGATTTTCATCATCGGTGGACAAATCTCATTGAGTGTTTTACCATGATTCCTAGTTAGTGATTTCCATTTTTTATTAATTAGTCGTGGTATAGGTTATTTGTTTGCTGTCTGTAACTCTTAGTCTAACACTTCTTGTGCGGACGTAGAACTCCGTTTGTTAATATATTTTATTTTTTATTCTTAAAAATTAAAGAATATGTTCAATTTTGACTTATTATTTTTCAAACTAACAAATTAGAGTTTGACATCAATTTTTGTAAAGATGTTTAATATTTTAGAAAGAAGCTGTTAGTCCTATGTTTCGTAAGAAATCAACTTTTCTTATCGTACGAAGTAAGAACACACCACTTTTTTTTTTTTTTTTTTTTTTTTTTTAAGATAAGAACATATAATTTGCATTACTCATTAAATCACGTGTCATATTAGGACTAGGTATAAACTATGTTTACATATTATTTTTGCGTCAAAGATGTATGTATAAAATGTTTTTAACATACTTAAATTGAATAATAATCTCTTGACCAAAAAAAATAGTATAATAATCTCTAGTTAACTTGTACCAAAAAAATAAAGTTAGTTAACTTCTTTTTGACTTCGTCACGTTAACTCCTTTAAGCTCCCTCAAACGAATTGGCTTTGCATGAAAGATTTTGGTTAGCTTATTTAAGATGTTTTTTTTCACGGACTTAATTTAAAATGTTGAAAAACCAAATAGTAAGCAAATCAAACACATGAAATTGTTCGTGATTTTCCTTTCTTTCCATTGTGGTAAAGATTCAAGTTGATAAGTTTCCTTATTATTTGAACATGTGCGTATTAGACATCAATGGGTGCCACAACTAGGTCGTTATCCAAAATAAGAAGAAATTATGAGTTTGTTTATTTGAATGGAAGGGTTGATTAGTGAGAAACAAATATTCTACATAATTTTTTTAGCAGGAAAATGTGTTTTGAATTGAATTTGGTTGCAATCTTTCACGAAACATTGCATTTTCTGTTGCACAACTTCATTTGAAATAATAACGCCGGGTTGATTTTCATTATCTTGGAATTTAAAATCGAATGAGACAATTTCCATAATAAAAACGTGTGAAAAATAACCAAGTGATTGAGCTCAAATAGTTAATGAGCTTCACCATGGGAGAACCCGAGTTCGATTCCTAGCTGGAATAATTCGTGGCTAGACTATCCTTACCTCACGATCGAATTCTAGATTATTGTGGTCCATTTTCTTTGAGAGCCAGATGGTTAATGCAAAAAAAAAAAAAAATGCTAAACATGTGAGTGAAGAGGGTCTCATATACATCTATCAGAAGTTGGGTAGCTCAACTCTTTTGGCTAAGAGTCGTATAAAATGAGGGAGTTAAAGAATCGAGATTCGAACCCTGATAATAAATGAAGAAACAACTAATACTTTTTTTTTTTTGACAAAAACAAATGATATTCATTCATTCATATTGATAGAATACGTCAGAGACAATAACATGATCAATATCGCTAAAAACGTAAAGGGTGAATCTGCGAACAAACTCACAACACCCAAGTTAATAGCATTCCACGGCAAAATGCCTACAAATAATATGATAAAATCTAAATCACCAGAATACCCATGCTTCTAGATTTGCAACGTTCACGCCCAAATCATTGAATGAATTTGTGATTGTCTGAAGCTGATCTTTCAATACGAACACCGCACAACAAAAGATGCAAAATCAAACAACGCCGCACAAGATGACGAACAACACAACGTCGCACTAAGACGACGAAATCACGAAAAAACACAAAAGAAAAACTTGATGTATGTGGAAATTACTTATTTAGATTGAAAGAAAGGAGAAAAAATATGCAGAGGGGTGATTCTAGGTCAAAAATTGACCTAAAATCACCCCTCATCCCTAATTAATAATTTATTTTTTCTTTTACAGAAAAAAAATTAAGCTATATGTACGAAGTACAAATATTTAACAAGATTATTTAATTTTGTAAAAAAAAAAAAAGGATTATTTAATAATATATTATCACTTCATTTAATAAATTAAAAATACATAATCTATCATTATTTAATATATAATTTTTTTATATAAATTTTAATTTAATTGTACAAAAATCTTTAGTTAACTTCTTTTCACTTATTCAAAAAAACTTCTTTTTCACTTCAACACGTTGAGATGACAAGTAAGTTGTCTTTACCTCAAATATAGATTAGATTAATTCTTTTGTTTCTATGATTAGCTTAATTTTAAATGTTAAAAAATTAAATCACTAACCAATCAAACACATGAAGTTGTTGCTGTTTTTCCTTTCTTTCCTTTGGGGTGAAGCTTCAAGTTATTATGAACACAAGTGCATGCTATACTCAAATCGGTGAAAGCAGGTGGGTCCTTATCCAAAAGAAAGAAGAAGCAATAATATGAGTACGGCCTTAAAAATAGTTGAGGATTAGAATGATGAATTTAAAAGATTGGTTCATCATGGTGGTTAAGAAACAAGTAATGATTTAATAATAAATTAATGGTTACTTGGTTAGGCTAACAAGTGTCCTAGAACATGATTATCGCTCTTGACATTGGATGGTATCACTATTTCTAATAAATTTTGTTAGGATGGCTTTGATATTTGGTATCTATGAGAGTGGCTTTTCTTTGTGTGGTATATCTCCGCAATGCAACCCTCTTTTATAGCTTTTCCCATACACTTGCAACCTTTATAATTAGAATGGGTATTATATTGTAAGATAAGTGAGACTTATTTTTGAGTTTTGGAGAAGTGGTATGAGTATTTAGAAAATCTTCGTCGCTCAATAAAATCTTCAAACTATTTCTTGAGGTAATCTTTGAAGCTGCAACGTACAATTGACCGTGTGAGGAAGATATATGCCAACTTGCTTGAGTGACTGCCCTTGATTTTTGTTGATGATCATTGCAAAACAAACATCTATAGGAAACTCTCAGCGTTGGAATTTAAAAGGAATTCTATAGTTGAGTGGTTTAAATAATTGAAAAGTGTGAAGTAATATAATGTATTATGTAGGACCCATTTATACCACCTATATGTGTAATATGGATGTAGATAATTGTTAAGGATTCAAAAAAGAAAATAATTGTTAAATTTCATATAGAAAAAGTTATTTTTTAATCTTTCAATAAGTTGAATATACAATTTCTAAAATAAAGTTGTTCATGACACTTGTTAGCATTTCTCTAAATTAATATTTATTTTTACATATGCGATGAAATAAAATTATTCAACAATTCATTTCCTATATGATTTGACATTTAATTATTCACAAAGTTCATTCTAAAGAAACTACTTTTAATTGCTGTAATTGTCATACACAAAATCACAACTATATTCAGAAGTAAGTACATCATTGGGCAGCCATTATATTTGTTAGAAACATTCTTATCTTCAACTAGTATGTTTAAAAGAGCATGTAAAAAGTAGCAAACTATAATGTTTATTCTGTTATTGAGTTTTCTTTGTTCAATTAAATTGAGCTTCATCTACATGGTTATTGTTAGGATTAATTTGTGAATTGAAGCTATCATCCAATGGTCTTACATTAGAGACACATGATGTACATCAAATCACTATTAATTGGCCAGATAGAAGAGGTGCAACATAGCTATCATTCAATACTTGTTCACATATCATTGAAGTTTATTCTAATTGTGCAACAAAGCAAGTTTGTTGTTTTTTTTTTTCTTCAAACATATATTGTGATGGCATATAAAAAGCTTTAATATTTGTTTTTTTTTTTTCTTCAGACCTTGCTGCAGAGTTACACCATGTTGAAGCATCAACAAGCTGCAGTTTTCATTTTTAACAAATGAAGATACTTGAATGTTTTAGTTTTACATTTGGATGACTGTAATCTAATATTTAATACTTGTGACTTAGCTTAATACATGTCGGTTGTGTTGTGCTAGTCTGTGATATGTTTTAAACTGATACAAAACATATTAATAGTATTAATGGCCTTGAACCCAAAGTGGTGTTATATAGTTATTAAGGAATGACCTTAAATAAATGATCGATGAATGACATCAATTTTATGCTGAACTTTACTATCATTTTAAGATTTGAAATTGATTAGCCCCAAATGGAGAAGCATGAGCTTAATATATTCTCAACTTAGGCGAATTCTAGAATTACTATAGGACAACACCACAATTTGTGATTTCCATTGTAATGTTAAAAACAACTAATGGACTGAATTTTAATTGACCATATTCAAATTAATCGACTAAACGCACCCGATTATCCATTTAATTCTACTTAACCGAAATTTGAGTTTATGAACCAAATGAGTCAAATTTGAGTTGAATATTAAGCACGTTAAATAAATGAGATGAACTTAAGCTATGTATAATCCGACTCATTTGGTTCATGAGCCAACTCAATTATATACACATATATTATATCATACTCATACACTTGTATCAAGCTACTTATATTAGCCCATCAAATTATAAAAATATATAAGTTCCTAAACATGTTGAAAATACATGCAAAAATAAGAGTATAAACATGAAGATATTATGAAAAAATTGATTGAATTTCAAGTTTGTTAGGGATTGTTAAATCATTTCCCCGCTGTTAAACGAATTATCAATTTATTCTCGCAAGTTTAGCTCAGAAAATGAATTATCAATTTATTAACAGTTATACATTTATTATTACTATTATAAAATAAAAAATGAGAGCTATAACATTGTGCTGTAAAAAAAAGATACGGCCTTCAAAATAAAAAAGATACAAACGAATGTTTAGAGCTATAACATAGACAAATGCTGAAAAAAAAATGCTTCAAACCATGAAAATGAAACAACTATAAGAGAATAGTCCCACATGCTAGTTTTTAAGCAATTGAGAGCTAAAGTGGCTATAAAAGAAAAGCTAAGGTACACCTACTTGGTCTTACATTTTATTTTTTCATTTTTTTTGTTTTGATAATCCTATTCGAGTTATCTAGCTGAACCGAATTGTTCGTGGGTTTAATTCAAATCGAGTTCGAGCTGAAACAAAGATCATAACAAATTCGAGTCGAGTTTCGAACCGATCTAATTTTTATCGAATCGAAACGTGCTAAATCTGGTTCGACTCCAGCCCTATCCACCTCTAATCACTAATTGTAATAGACTAATTGGTGACATAATCCTTGTGTTTGTGCGATAAATATGCTATAATGCTACAATAAATGCATATCTCCCTTTAACCTTTGTTTACGATAAATTAAGCTATTTTTTATAGAAAAAAAAGGTTAAAAAAGACAAAATGTAATGTCTTAACTCATGCTTAGGAAATGTCAGTGAAAATTGTTTGTTCTAATATGTATATGTATATATATTAATATATACAGCTAGATCTTGTACATGCTACATCCATATTCATAGATTCCCTTGATTTGTATCCCAATAACATGCAATTATCATGAAAGAGTTATAGTACTTGCATCATGTCAAATTCTGTGCCAATTGTTGTGATACTTATAAACTTGATAAATCATTCATGACATAACTATACTTATAAACTTTATTAATGCTGCTTATGTTCAAGTCATGCTCAAAACATGACAAAGTGTAGATATAATCAAACTGAAATTTCTAAATCTCATGACCTCTTATTTTGTCTATTTTCTTATCTCTTCAATCAAAATAAAATACTTAAATAAAAAATTCCACTCTTTTCAAAGCTAGCACACTATTATTTGTTTTTGTCAATTTGATAAACTTTGACCGACATAAACAAGAAGACAAAATAAACTTATTGCCAAGTGATTAAAGTCTACAACAATTTAACATAATGTAAATAATAAAGCAAAAGGTTCCCTCCATTAGGATAATGACAACAATTTACTTTATTCAATTGAGCAACTGTGATAGCCAAGAAAGCTAGTTTTGCAAAATATGATCTTACATTACATATCATTCATCTTCATAAGTTCATATAGACAAAATTAAAAATAAACTATGCTTAATTTTTTTCTATAGAAAAGTGGCTCCAAATTTTAATTATTAAAAAATAAAAGTGAACTCCAACTTAGGTGAATAAACATATTCCCCGCAGTCACTAGTCATTTAGTGATTTTGACTACTGATCACGATCGAATGGTCAAGTTTCGAATTTTAAATTCGTCTAAGTCAAAATATGAGTCGTTCAATCTCTATCAGAAAACTTAGAACACTGACTATTATACCTGGAAATTCCGACTGCAGGGAATCTGGATCCGATTTATACTGGCTGCGAAGTTCTATTTGACTGCTGAACATTTTCTCCAGGAAATTGTTGGGAAGCATCTGATAATGCTGCAGCAGCAGCTGCAGGAGTCATGGATTGGTATTGAGTAACCAAAGGAGCATTATTTTGCTGTTGAGTATAGTACACTTGACCTTCCACATTACCACTATATTCATAACCATAATTAGTACCACTAGGAGGAGCTACATTAATAGGATGTTGTGGTTGATGATGAAATTGAGGCATACCAACATATTGTTGTTGAAATTGATTTGAAGGTACTTGAACAAATGTTGAATTTGATGCCACATTAGGGTTAGGTGCTTTATTAGGGTAAATTGGTGGAGTTCCATTTTGTGGTATTATTGGTCTACTAGAAGCTACCACATTAGGGTCATTTATATTATGTTGCAATGTCATGTTATATGGTTGTTGTGTAGATCCAATAGGCATTACATAAACTGGATATTGTTGTGGATGGTGAAGTTGTGATTGTTGTGATGGTGGAGGGTAAACTTGGTAGTAAGATGTAATTGGAACTTGATTTGTGGATGTAGGGTGGTGTATATAGTGAGTGTTGGGGTGAACAAATTGTTGTTGTTGTTGTGGTGGTTGTTGGAGTTGTTGATTTGGATCTGATTGTGGTGGTAACATGTAACTTGAATCTTGAGGTTTGTTCTCTATATTTGTACCTTGGACTTGTTCTTGATGATATATAATTTTGGAGAAAGAATTTGTAGATGCAATACTACTGCTATCACTGAAAAATGTTAAACGTATAAAACTTGTAAGAACTTGATTGATTTCAATGGATCACATAATCTAACACGGAGATGTAATATGACACGGATACAGATACGTTAAAATCGCGAATGTCAAAAAAACATAGAAAACTAAGAATATACGATCTACTTTAATTAAATAAAATATAAATATTATTTATAAAAGATCTAAATTGAGAATCAAAATATACATGTATATCTAAATTGAACATTTTGTTTCATTAAAAAAAAATTAAAATAAGATGTGATAATCTTTCGCCTTCATCCATCTCCTATAGACAAATTTAAAATGGTATAATCAAATTTATTGTCTTTAACCATCTCATTGATCATT
Organism: Medicago truncatula; assembly: GCF_003473485.1. NCBI lineage: Eukaryota > Viridiplantae > Streptophyta > Magnoliopsida > Fabales > Fabaceae > Medicago > Medicago truncatula. Next base: position 38,163,322 of record NC_053047.1, on the reverse strand, counting down.
ATTACTTTGAAACATCTTTTAGTGACATAGATGTTATGGCAAAGCAATAATAGTTGCTTTTGGGGAGACTTGTCTAACTAATCTGACACGTATTGGACACAGACGTGAGTCGGACATTAAATCACGCCTAATTCTAAAAAATTTCACGATTCATAGATTATTTTTTATTTACATCAACAACTACAACAACCAAAATTTATCCTACTAACATAATTTGTTTTCTTATGATAACATTATACTATTAACAATAAAAAAAATTGAAGCAAAAGCAAAAGAAGCAAGAAACAACTATGACATGAAAAAAGAACCAAAAAGAGAGTAATGTTACACAAAGCATAACCAACCATACCTTGTAACTGAATCTGGTGATGGAAGACTCACACCACCACTAGTCCTTGGTTGAACAAGCTGCAACGGTAAAGGAGGTTTTCGAGATCCGATTAATCCTCCATAATCTGATCTCTCATCATCAGAAACAACCCTATTCACATTAACATCACCACTAGTAGCAGTAACAACTCCACCAAAAGCCATTGTTGATGTTGCAGGAATTGCAGCCATAGCCACATTAGCAGAAGAAACAACAAACCCACCATCTTGCTTCATTACAACTTTGTTCTCTTGTTGAAGCCTGCTACCGGCATTTTCATCAACACGAACACGAATTGGTGGCAAATTCTCCATTGAAGGAGTCAAAGATGATGATGATAAACTGTTTTCTAGCATAGGTGAATTAGGTGTTGAATTCACAACATTAACATTATCAAGAACATTCTTAACCTTATTGTTGTTGTTTTCAAGCAGAGTCAATGATTCTACTTGAGATTCCAAGTTATTGCTTGAATCACTAGCAGGAACACTATCAAGATTCACAAAAGAATCTCCTGCTGAATCTGACACACCTCTTGAGAGAATCCCTGAGTTGTTGAGTGCATCAACAAACCATGTCTCAGATTTTGCATCATCAAGAAGTGATCCCATTGAAAGTGTGGTATCTGGTTTTGTGAAGAACAAAAACACTCTTAGTCTTGATGATGAAGGTTTCATTGTAGAAGATGCCGATGCTATACGATCATATTCTTCAATCATGTTATCAAGATCTTCATCTGATGTTACTGTAATGAGGTTATCAAGGTCTTCATTTGGAAGCTGGTACTTGAGAGTAAAGGGTCTTCCATTGAGAATTGTTCTCGAAAGACGCGAACATAGGTCTCTCAGAGAAGAACTGCGATCCACGACCACGATTCTGGTGTCACCACCTACATAACATAGAGACTTATCATGAGGGCGCGGCATTATGTGGCCTCCGTAGCTGCACATTAGCCGAAGCTTGCCTCCGGGGACATTAGGGAAGGAATCGTCGTTCATTGTTTCATTAACGCGTGATCGTGGTGGTGGCTGTGGTGGTGGCGATGATAAAGACTCGACCGATTCAGGATAGTTTTGTTGGATGATGTTATGAGGAATGGTGGTTGCGGCGGTGGAGATAAGCGGTGGATCCATTAGAATTGGTGAGTTTTGGAATAAAATGAAACGGAGCGGAACAGAACAGGATGGAGTCTCTGATCACTCTGCTTAGTTTGGTGCAGAGTGAAAACAGGGGAGAAACAGAGTTAGTACAAGGGAAATAGCAGAGTGAAAACAGGGGAGGAACAGAGTAAATAGAAGTTGATATTCCTATAAGTTGAGATTCAACTGTGACTTATTCTTTTTTCCTCTTTCTATGTGACTTTACCTTTGAAATGAAATGAAAATGAGATACCTTATATGCAAATAAAGAATCTCTCACAGTTTGTTACAACTTGTTTTTTGCTGTATTTAGTACAATCCAGCTTTTCTCTTAGTATTCCAATGTAAGTTTTCAAGGATCTAAACAAGTGGAAATAGAGAAAAAATAATTTAGCTAGATACTCATAGAAGTAAAGTGTCGCAGGGTTACTTGAATTTAACCTTTCACTTACATTTAGGGATAAGGTACTTCATTTTCATTTTCAATGAGGAAACTTTGGTTATGGACTCTTCTGTCATTATTTTATATCATTATTTTGTTTTGGTGATATGATTTTATTTTATTATTGCTTAGATGGATGAAAGTTAGATGATGTAATACATAGAAAAACTTGAAGTTTATAGCTATTATTTACTTCTTTTTTTTTAAAAAACTATTATTTAATTACTTGGTTTGTCATGGAGTGATTAGTCCAATATTAGCTTATCTCACCTTCAATAAGAAGGAAGGATTTAGGGAAATAATACTTGTAAATTTGAATTGTGTGGTTTTCACATCTTTGTTTTTTGTTTTTTTTTTTTTGTTGTTGCAGAAGCCTTCACTTGTTAGAAACTTGGTAATTTAAATATTAAGTCAACTATGATGATAATTTTCAAATTTATATATATTCTTTTTTACAATCATATATTCATTTGTTTATTATTTCTTGTAATAGTCATACATGCATCTGAGGGGGAGTGAGATCTAACTTTTATTGAATTTTAAATTCACAAGTTAATAATTATTGGTCATTTTGTCCATTTCTTTAGATTTTAGATAACTTTTCTTTCACTCATCATGAACCTTATAATTAAAACAACACCAATATGCCAACCAAAATAAAAAATACACTTAACCACAAGTAGTTGATCCAGGTAGAACTTTTTATTTTTGTTTTAAAAGGATTGATCTGAGTAGAATTGGACTCATCTCTCTTAAACAATGTCTCATATGAATCCTTCTGGATATAGAAAATGTGGTTGGGATGGAATATCTCATTAAACGTGAATAATCAATTTTTTTATAGTTTATCAAAGAAAAAATCAATTTTTTTTATAGAGATTAATTTTCGATAAAGTTGATGAATATTTTGCACCAATAATATGGTTAAAAAAATTCAGTATAAGAGACATTAATAAGTAAGTATACTTATCATACAAGTATTGACTTAATAGTGGAAAAAAATAACAAAAAGTAAAAGAAAAAACAAAAACACCCTTGTAAATAATAATAATAATAATAATAATAATAGTTCTAGGGTTATATGTGTTTTTCGCAAATGTCAAATTGTTCAGGATAACCTGAGTTTGATTTTTGAGTAGAACAATTTTTTACCAAACTTACTTACCTTTCAGCTAGACTCTAAATCACCGTGACCGCTTTATTTTGAGAATCGAAGGACTAATACAAAAAGAGAACGACAGTTGACTAAATAGAAGAACTTTTTTACGAGTGTGAGAGACATGATATTTTTGTCATGAGAGAATAAAATCCATTAAGGACTAAATTACATTTTAATCCCCTATTTTTATTTTAGGTTTTTATGTGCTCAGTTTTTTGCTTTAAGAGTCTTTTATTTTGCAAAGCTACATCGTTGTGGTACATTCCATTTAAAATATGTTGTGGAAAGAACTATATGAAATAACTTAAAATATCATAACATATAAAACTAATGCTATTAGTTGTCAATTAATCTAATAACATAGTAAATATTTTAATTAGATTAATTGAGGGGAATTGAGGGGACCGTAACTTAATAGGATGTATTTTATGAAACATTTGAATATAACTTAGTTGTAATATAAAAACAATATATTTAAAATGTTGGGGGAACCATGGCCTCTAAAGGCTCCCCCTCCCTCCGCCACTGAATCCGAGTAGAATTTGATTCACCTCTTTTAAACAATGTCTCATATGAAGTCTTGTGGATAGGGAAAGAGAAATGATATTTGTTTAACTATTTTGTGACAACTTTATCTTATACTCACATTATATTTTTATTTTCTTTTCATTTTTTTTCTTTCTATTGTTTTTGATTAATAAATAAAAAGGTTATCACAGTAGTTATCACAAGTGGTTATACAAATATCATTACTCATAAAAAAAAAATATGCTTAGGATATGGAATATCTCACAAAACGTGAATAGTCAATTCTTTTGATAGATTAGTTTTTGATAAAGTTGACAAATATTTTGCATGGTTAAAAAAAAACAGAGGGAGTATGCATTTGCTTTAACTGTCATTAATGCCAATATTCGTCTCCATGTACCATTTACAATTGCTTATCTGGATATTCCCATTCATATAGTAAGAGAATTAAACTAGCACATGGAGTATGACATGGGTTCTATTGGTACTTGTGCATACACTGCAAATTTACAGCTTGAATTGGCTGGTTTATGAACGCAATACAAACTACAAAGTGGTATTGGAGTTCTTGACTTCTTGTCCTTTTGAGTTGGCCTTCCCTCGTGCACGAGGAGTATGCTTAATATGAACACAGCCCAAGAGAGCAGCTATAGGAAAGTCACATGGTCAAGTCAACACAAGACTAGGCTACTTGGTAGCATTAGTGCCTCCTTTTTATATTTTATTGAAATTTAATTTTGTTCCATGTTAGTAGTTACTCCCTTCGTCCTAATTTATAAGCAAAAAATACTAATTCACACTTATTAAGAAAACTAACACTTAGTGATTTGAGATATAATTTTTTGTGTTCTCCTTGGAATAAGTTTCATGGAAAGATGTAAAAATAATTCTCATTAGTTAAAAATTATGGAGAAAATAAAAAGGAGAACAAATTCAATGCAATTTGCATTTAATTTTACATTGAAAAAAATAATTTCTTTGAAAAAACATAATAATAACATAAAAGTTGATTTTTTTTGCTTATATTTTGAGACAAAGAATATGAGATTTTTTTGCTTATATTTTAAGACGGAGGGAGTATTAATTAAAGATGATTGAAGTTAAAAACACAAACATATTATGTATTATACTGCTAATTCGAGGATTAGTCTTATAATAGACCTTAAAAATTTTCAATTAAAAGTGGAAATACATTGAGTATCTCCTTGAGATCTTAACTACGATGTGTTGGAAAAAAAGGATGGAAGTTACAGATCTTCAATTAAAGTTGAATTTATTTTTGTGTTTGTAATGACCGAAGTTTGAATCTCGAACTTTGTTCATATTATTTATTGTCCTATCAATTGAGTGGATGATCGGTTAAAGTTGAATTGATCATAAGTGTTCAAATTTGAACCCTGATTAAAATAGTTTTTGGTTAAATGTTACTTGCCTTGTAGTTTAACGAATTGAGGTAGAAACTCTCTCATCCATTATTACTCTCAAAATTTCTCAAATCTCTCTCAAAATTCAGGCAGAAGCTCTCTCATCCATTATTATTCTCAAAATCTCTCTAAAAATCTCAACCAAATTTATTCAACAAAATCACAAGTAAGTAATCATAGTGCTATTAACATACATTTAAGTTGTTATAAATGTTTTTTTTTTTTTTATATATATATAATTTTAGTTTTAGGTTGATGTAAATTATTATTTTTTTATATATATAATTTTAGTTTTTGAGTAGACTTACATGTTATGATTCATTTTAAGAGTAGATGCAAGTTGATTAATTTTGTTAAAATGTTTGCATGATGTTTATGTTATAGTTATGATTTTTAGGATTATTTTAAATTTTGATGTTTTCTATTTTTTTAATTTTAGTTTTTGAGTAGATTTACAAGTAAGATTATATGATTCATTTTAGAATTAGATATAAGTTGATTAATTTTGTTAAATTTTTTTGCATTTTTATGTTATAGTTATGATTTTTAGGGTTTAGGTATAATTTGCACTTCAAATGTTTGAATGAGTTTTTCATTGATTTTTTAATTTCTTATAGGGTAGATCTGAAACAATGGACTCTCATTTGTTCAAAGTTCAAGTACGTTTCAATGGTGGAACCCGTCATTCGTTCAAGATCCGGGTAGATATCATCACGCTAAATGATCTCAAGGATCAATTGAACGAAATCAATTAAGAACTCAACCCTGGAGACATAAGGACGGTGGAGGTTCTTCAATATGCACATCCCAGATATTTACAGGGCCAAAAGATAATGATGGCGGACGGTGAATGTGTGAGGACCATGTTCTCCAGATATTATCAACAATTTGATTCTGCAGAAAATTATGTTTAGGTAATGTCTTTATTTTGTTGGAATTTAAATTAAATTCTTGTTAGTTTGCTGAAGATGTTGGTATTGAAGTGTCTTATACTGAATGTAGTGATCTATAAGCCCCTTTGAAAAGTCAAAAGATTAAGAGAACACAACATGTATTCTCCATAATTAGCTATATAGGTTTTCACATCTAATTCCTTTGTATAGGATGAGTGTCACTGAAGGGACCTCTAAGAGGTTTCTTTGAGTTTGATCGTGCTCCTCTATCAATTGAAACTTGTCAATTGGCAGGGCAGTAAACTTAAACTCAAAACAACCTCTTGGAATGCATTCTTTTCTGTGATGACGGGAATGCACCTCTAACAGGTTCCTTTGAGCTTGATCATGCTCCTCTGTCAATTGAAACTTGTCAGTTGGTAGGGAAACAAGATTAGGTTCAAAGCAACTTGTTGGAATGCATTCCTTTTTGTGATGACTCACCGTATATGAGGGAATTCTATGTGAGAATTTATATAGTTGATTTTGTAGAATACATGTGTTGTTCTCTTCATTCTTTTGACTTTTCAAAGGGCGCTGAAAATCACTGCGCTAAGTGTAAGACACTTCAATGCCAACATTTTTGGCAAACTTTCAAGAATTAAATTTAAATCCAACATTATGATGATACCACATATATTTAGGGGGAACGTAATGTAATGTTGATGAAATTAAAACTAAATAAAATTGTGTATTTTTTTAATTGATTTTGTGTATTTGTGCAACTTTAATCGAATTTATGCAATACGCAACTTTCATAGAAATTATTCAATACGCGACTTTAATCGAAATTATTCAATACACAACTTTAATCGAATTTATTCAATACGCAACTTTAATCGAATTTATTCAATACGCAACTTTAATCGAATTTATTCAATATGCGACTTTATTCAATGTACCAAAATGCGCGGCATATAAAAAAATATGAAAAAAGATCCAAAACAATTAGACATTACAAGCCATTACATTCAATCATTTTCCTCGTCACACAAGTCAATTGGGTTGTCCTCGACAGTCCATGGGGCACTCGCTTTTGGTTGAGGACCGAAATAACATGTCATTCCGCTCCTCCTCAGCCTGGAATGGTTGTAAACCGGCACTTTCGAATAGTTTTTTTTTTTAACGGAACCATCACATTCGATTCTGTGCCATGTCACAGTCGATTTAGCTTTCTTCTTCTCACCCTATTTTTTTAATTGAGCAGCATCGCCCTGTTTCTGAGACATTTCTACATGATGCAAACATCGGATCAAAACATCAGATAAAAAGTTCTACCACAAATTCCTATCAATTTTTACAATTTCTAATAATTTATAACAATTCCTAACAATTTTTAATAATACCTAACAATTTCTAACAATTCCTAACATTTTCTAACACAATTCAATCAATTATATTCTAAAACATATAACAAATCAATCAAAAATCATCATCAAATCTAAAATCAAGAAAACCTAAATATGTCAAAAAAATTCAAAAAATCTATTAATTCAATAAAAAAACAATGCAATAGGATTCAAAACACTTACTTGATTTTGTGCTTGTAATTGGCTTGGAATGACTTAAGCTTGGTGAAAATTGCACATAAGAATCCCAAAACCGCAACAATGGAGATTCGAAAATTCCTATGTCTACATTGTTCTTACAACAGAGCATCGACATTTAATTGTCGAAGAAACCTCAGCAATTAACTGCCGTCGGTTCTTTTCCTTGATAGTTAACTGCCGCAGGAGCATTTACGTCTTTTACTGGTGTTTTTTTAGCCATTTAAGAAATGTGAACAGCAAATTTCTTGGTTCTATATCCATGAATTAATGACAAATTTAAGCCCTACAATTGTTGATGAGGGACAATTTAGTCTATGATACTTCGATGAGTCCTGTCTTATGTTTTGGAATCTACAAATTTGCTTCAATATATGCACCCTAAAGCTATAATAATATTATACTAGTACCGGTTGATGCAAATATAAGTTTGGAAAAATGTACCCCTCGGTCCATAATTATAAGTACTCTTTGCAAAGAAGTCTTATTCCTAAATATAAGTTTTTATAGAAAGGATCATGTTAACCGGTGTTCCGTAACATTAATTAAAGAAACAAAAAAAAGAAGTTATTACTAAAAACAAAATTTGTTTGTCATCTTATGGATTAATTACACAATTCTATTTTAGGGAGGATTAATTACACACAATATTATATAGAAACAACCATAATGTGACATTGGACTATGCTAATCTTTCTCTATATCGTTTCAATTTGATTGGATGTCCAGGAAGGGATTGGGTTAAAAGTTGTTCAAGTAAAAAGTAAACTGAAGTCCAACATTTATAACAAAAACAAAAAATTAATGGTGGGTCTTAGAAGTTTTTTTTTTTTTTTTTTGTGAAAAGCATGTATTAAAAATGTTTTGTAACCTCTTTTTCCTAGTTACCAGTAGCACTCCTCAGCTGTCCCGTCTCAAATTCCACTTATTTAGAAAGCAAGATAGTGGATGGAGGAATTAAGGTTTAATTTTATAGATTAAATTTAATCAATAATTTAAATAATAAATTATTATATTAATTCCTGACCAAAAAAATAAATTATTATATACTTTTAAACCGTAATTATAAATATTGCACTATATTTGAATTATAAGAATATTTATTAATTATTTTGCCTAAAAAAAAGAATATTTATTAATTCTTTAAAAAAATATATATTTATTAATGTCACTAAAAAAGATATTTATTAATAAGTTGTAGTTAAAAACGGTCCTAAACTCTAGCCATTTGACTACTATAAAAAAAAAATTGCCGTCGGGTCGTTTCTTATAGAAAACCCGTTGAGAAGTGTGCTTATATATCAACAATTATCCATTAGGTTAGAATGTACTCTCCCAAAGCATAAGCATTACTAAGGAAGAAGAGCTTTCAACCCTAATTCTTCAAGCTTTGCAGCAACATCGCTCTGATGGCCATTAGATCGATCATTACAAGGTGCACAATTTACCATCATATATCAATACTAATTATGCCATATGTCATATAATTGCATATTCAATATTTTGTTAAAATATCTCTTCATTTTACATTAAAAAAACAAAAGAAAGCAAATAGAGAGAGAAAAGGAAAAAACAACATAGGAGGAGGAAGAAAGAGATTAGAGACAACCTTAATAAGTCTTAACTGTTGTTTTTCTATTAAGATTTCGTAACCCTAAGAGAATTGATTGAAAACCTTAATTTTATCTTATATTTTGGTCAAGTGAAAACCTTAATTTTTAATGTGCTATAAATAGATAAACATTTGAGCTAATTTTATGATGATTGGGTATTAGAAAACAAATGATTGGGTATTGGCTAATCTTCAACAGCTAAGCATTGTATCCTTGCCTTGCTTCGCGTTTATCCGAGAACATAAACTAAATGGGGTGAGACATAGTGTCTTAGCGAGTTCCTTAAACTAAAACCCCGAAAGGTCTAACTGCTAACATACTAAGATCTTAGATTAGTCCAAGAGTTTTCATCATTAACAAACAATCTTAGCACTTTTAGCTGTGCGTCCGGGATTTCGCACCCAAGTTTAGCACATAATATATAAATATCTTGTCAATTTTAGCTCCGAATATTCTGAGAGTGAGAGTTCTCAGGGGTCTCCGGCTCCGCCCATCGGGTGGAATCAGACCCTTTCCGGTATATTTTCCATCGGGAGGAATCAAACCCTTTCCGATGTTACCCTCACAATTTATTATCAACCAATTATATATGTAATATATATTCATACATAAAGCAGCTAATGACAATATAGTACTCTTATCTCACCTCTTATATTAAGGATAACTTCTAAGATCAATTTTAAACATTTCTAATTAATCAAATTCGATCATATGACAATTACAACAATAACCACATCAATCACTATTTATACAAGCCATTGCAATGTTGATCTTTCTAACTTTCCTTATTCCAAAGTAATCAATTCTAAGGCACTCTCACTATTTCCATTAGCATATTTAAGATTTTCCACTTATGGCTATTCATTTTCTTATCTAATTCCTAAGTTCTTAAACATATCATAACCTTAACTTCCCAATATATATTAATGGTTTACTTGATTTAATACTTCAACATAGGTCAACATAATCTTTATTACATGTTTAAGGGTTCACTAACACATTACTATGATCCTAAGGTATCTAGAAAACTTGCTCATATCTACTTATGAAGATGCATAGATCATAGTCTCTATATTATTCCTAAAATTTTGTAGGTTTTATTGAAGATATACAGTTCACACAAGAACACAATACAATTGTTCCCATATTAATATTCAAAGGCACTAATTTAGTAAAAATCATGCACTGATCTGCACAACACTTTTTAGAACTGCAGTTTTTTAAGTAGTAAAAGGGGTATACCAAGAACAAGGATCACTAAATAGAACATACCCCAACAAGCATCAATAAATAATATAGCTTCTCTAAATTCTTGAAACCCTAACTTCAATCCTTGCTTCTTGCTCACCCATCAACATTTAAAGCTCCTTTAACCTTGTATTAGAACAATCATACCAATTCTTCATCTGCATGTTAGGATTCCTAATTTAGAAGAAGTATGGATTCCTAATTGAGAAGAAGAATATTTGATATGGTAGCAAATGATTTTTAAAGTTTTTAAACATCGTATAAAATCCGTATGTAACATGACGATATTTGCTCCGCCAGTTTGATCCAAATTTGACATATGTCTGGAGGAGATAGATCTCTCCAATTCACTAACAAAGAGTTTCTTACAAAGACATAGGAGAGCTACAAGAAATTAGCCTTCGCCAATAAACCCTAATTTCTATCATTTTGTATACCCCATTTTAATATTTGTTGGCTATTTGGATGCCACGTACTGATATGTTTTAGTAGACTTGATACATGTTATACATATATATAACCTTTTTCTACATTTTGGAATCAGATAATGATGACAATGTAAAGTTGGAGGCTCAGAGATTTGTGGACCTTTGGTGCACCTTGGAGAGAGAGTTCTCACAAGCGTCCAAAGTTATGATCATCTAGGGTGTATCTTGGCTCAGGACTTTACTTTGAGTTTCATATCAAATTAATCATTTGTAACTGAAACTACTCTAATTTATTACCCATAAGTGAAGATTTCAATAGGAAGATAAAAAGGAACAACTACTTGCAATGTCAGGTCTTACAACCAAAATACCCTCAAACTTTTGGCATATCGACAGTGGTGCCACACACCACATGACTTATGATCGAAACTTTTTCAAAGAGCTCAACAAAACTGCTATTTCTTATAACTTTATAGTTGCGAATGGAGCACCTATTGAGGTAGAAGGCATTGGAACAATTACAATTAGAAATCACTCAGGTTTGAAACTAATTTTGAATGTTTTATATGTTCCCAATCTTACTTCAAGTGTTTTAAGTGTTCCTCAGTTGTTGGAGGAAGGCTTCCATGTGTTTTTTATACATAAAGCTTGTTTCATTAAACATCAAAATAACAAAGAAGTTATCAAAATTCAGATGGAATCTTGGAAATTTGTTTTTGATTCAATGATCATTCAACAAGTTACTGAGGAGGATAAGGATAAAAAAGGATCTGAATTCAAAAAAGACCAAGGTAATGAACATGATTTGAAGAAAGTTTGTGTTAAGAGAAAGAATGGAGATGTAGGTGAAGAACCACCTTCTTTTAATAGGAAGGTAAATAACCACCTAACCCGCATAAAAAAACAAAACAAAGATACTGAAGCTGATGGAGATCTTATGGGTCTTAGGTCCAATGGTGCTCTAAATGGTCTAGGGGGTCCAATGACAAGATCAAAGACAAAGAAAGTGAAAGGTCCAATGACAAGATCAATGACGAAGAAAGTGAAAGAATCATCAAACAAAGAGATTATTGCGGTCAATTCTAACCGACCATGCTCCAAATGAATCTAAATCCTTCAAGTGGTTGAAGAGCCCATGGTGGGGGTATGAACTATTTTATTTTTGCATTGTATTTTCTTAAGACTTTATTTTTAATTTTCAGTTTGGTTAATTTTGTAATAAGGGACAATTTGTGACTATTATGACTATAAACAGCCTTGTCTTTTTTTATTCTTTTTAGAGTAAACCCTCATTTGGGTCCTTGAAAGTGTCCCTCGCTGTCACACCCGTCATTTGATCAATAAATTGAATCAAAAACTCCCTCAATGTATGTTTTGTTAGTCAAATGCATCCAAAACATTAACTTGGTGTTAACGGTGCTTATGTGTCTGTTGCCCTTGCCACTTCAACCACATTGTTGGCCTTCCACGCAGGCAGGGACGTAATTGCATGGGATAGCAAACATTGCAACAATCATTTGAGTCCCTCCTTTATTCTCACTATTCTTCTTCTCTCCTCATCAAACAAACAATCTGCAACCTCAATTCCAAATCCTAAAACCCCATTCTCAATCTCAATTTCTCCTCTCTTATTTTCAAAGTTAATACCAAATTGAATTGAGTTTGAATATTGTGGGTGGTTGGGAGATGCACAGGAACACCATGGACAACAACAAATCACCTTCTGGATCTTGGAGTATGATGAAGATCAGGAACATGATTTGGGGATTAACTTAATCTATTCTTTCTTCCATTTCTCCTTTCCCGTTCATCTTCATTCATCACCCATACCATGTTCATCTAAACCCATAAAGCTTTATCCACCAATAATTTATATCAATCCCAAATTCGTTGTAGATTCTCACCCCAAAATTCTTATCACACATAAATATTCAAAAGCATTTATTCAGTCCTATTTCTAATAGACCAAGGAAAAAATTTGGGTTATTTAAAAAAGAAGAAAATTTAATTGAAAAGTTGTTGATGAGATTGTTGATGGTGATGAAGTTTCAATCTATGTTGTTGTTGTTGATCTTCGCTTGATTGATAAATGAATGGGTAGGACTTTTCGGGTAGCTAGTTTTCTTTATAAAATGTGTTACTGTTTGTTTTAGGTGGGGCGTGAGCAATTGGCTTATTGTTTTATGGGAGTTTGTTTTTGGGTGCTGTTGCTTGGCGTGGCTGTCTGGCTTCAGTTTTTTTCATGCTGTTTTTGTTCCTTGCCTTGCGCCTGTTACATCTAATGGCATGCTTGTCTGTTAATAAATCTTGGCTGATTCAAAAAAATAAACAAACGAAGGTGATGAAAATTGATTTAAAAATTTGTTGGTGTTGTTGTTCTCTCAGCTTCTTGATTTTGCAGAGTTTTTTTCATTTAGAACTTTTGAATTTTGATTATTATATACTTTAGTTTTGGATTAATTAGTTGATGATTTTGAAAAGAAATATAAAAATACTGATTTTGAATGTTTGGATGTGAAGTTTGGAATTTTGTTGTTGTTGTTTTGTTGGGGATGTTGATGCTTGATGAAGGTTTTAGAGAGGGATCAAGAAGAAGATGAAGATTGAACTTTGTTAATCTTTTTTCAAAAGATGATAGAGTTCTAGCGTTCATTTTGGTCCTCCGTCTATGTGGACATTCCAGCAAACATTTGATGTGGCAAAAAAACATGAACACATCATCAGACTTAACAAGTTAACGTTTCAGACTAAATTGACGAACGGAACTAACATTGAAGGAGTTTTTAATAATTTATGTTGATCCAAGAACGTGTGTGTGATAGCGAGAGACACTTTCAGAGATCTAAATGAGAGTTTACTCTTCACTTTATGATAAGTCTTGTCTTCTCCTTTTTTCCTGCAACCATCATTGCAGAAGCTAACCAGAAAAAGGATAAATTCAATGACATAAGTGTAATGTAGAAGTGGTCTCATCCAAAAAAGATATTAATAAGATGAAGAATTACAACAACAAAAAGGAAAAAGAAAATAAGATGCACGAAAGATATTCGGTAAATGAAGAGTGTTGATAAAATGTTTTTAATATAAGATTTCATATTTGCAAAGGTAGAATATGATCCCACGATATAGTAGTGGATGTTTTTATTTTAGGGTTAAATATGTTTTTGCTCCCTATAAATATATCAACTTTTCCTTTTAGTCCCTCTAAAATTTCCCTTCAACTTTTTGTCCCTAAAAAATTTTCTATTTCACTTTTGGTCCCTCTTTTAAAGTAAAATCATATGTATATTTCATATTTTTGAATAAAAAATTGTAGAAAAATTCATAATATTATAAGAATCTCTCCCAAACAAAATTAGAATTTTTTAACATAACATGAATCTAATATGAATTTTTACCATTTTTATGGTTAAAAATTCATATTTAATTCATGTTTTGTTAAAAAATTCTATTTTTTTATGAGAATTTTTCTTACAACATTCTACACATTTATGCATAATTTTATTAAAAAATACAAAAATTAACTTAAAAATAGGGACCAAAAGTAGTGACTGAAAATTTTATAGGGAGTAAAAGTTGAAGGAAAATTTTAGAGGGACTAAAACAAAAAATTTATATATTTATAGGGACAAAAACATATTTAACCCTTTATTTTATACAGCTGTAATTTAACTAGATATAATTGCAGCGTTCCTTTAAGAAGAGTCAAAGCCCTAAATACTTAGATTCAACTAAAATAATTTAATTGAGAAAATAAACAATCACTATTGTCTTCTATAATTCACATGGAGATCTGTTTCAACCGTTAGTTTGAAAAGTATTAGAAACGGAATCAGACACTTGAATCATAAACTGAATAAAAAACTTTATTAATTGAATACAACAAATAAAAATAGGTTTATCTTGGAACCCTAATCAAGAAAGGTTTAGTTGCACATGACAACATACATCATTACAAAACAATACAAGAAAAACATACACTAGAGAGAACAAGTAGATGAGGGAAATCTTTTGTCTTGAAGCTCTGATGCTTGACCCAATGGACTCTATTCATAGTGCATCATTACTTAGGAATTAAAAGAAGAAAACTAAGTATTTTTCACCAATCCAGCTTAGAAATCAAGCAAACAACAATTTATGGCCGCAACCATGCCCAAGGTATAACACCCTAAACCCTGAATGCAATAAATCTTGCAATTAATTCAATTAAATCAAAGAGCTCAAGATGCTACAACTCTGTTTTCTAAAAACATGCATAAATTCAGTTTCATAAAACTTGCTACGGAAAATCAACATACTGTTAGCCAATATTTGTGAAAAGGGTATCATTTAATACAGTCAAAGGTTTGACCTAAGGAGATGGACTTAACTTTATAAGAATCTGTCGGAGATGTGTCCGCAGCGAGAATCGAAGACGCTAATTTCAGTTCGATGGATAAAGAGAAGTTATCGAAGCGCCATCGATTTTGTGGATAAGGTCAAAAGATAGTAACGGCTATATTCGATATTCAAATCGAATAGTTATGATTAGGTAGTTATAAGTCTATTTGTATAAATAGTAGTTTTTCTTAGGAAAAACGGGTCACAATTCAATCATACTCAAAACTTACACTCAATATTGTCCGTATGGAAGCGACAAACGAGTCACAAGTTGCAAAGTATGAATATGTGCACCAATTTTCATTAAGTCTTTGCAATTTCAATACATTTCTTTACACATCTTTGCAATTTACTTAAGCCTTTCAAAGTACTTTTCTTTACTGTCATTTTTATTTAACGGCGATTGAATTCAACTGGGTTGGATTCGATTATTTGCATTTCGTTCTTGTCTTTATCAAAGTTCTTTAAAAACAAGTATCTCGTTTGAAACGTACAATAAAAAGCACAATATACTCTTAAGATTTACTGGTTGATCTTGCAAGTAAACATCTTTGAAACCAGCGATTGTTTACCAAATTTCAGTGTAAACACATACTTAATATCTCATCAACATGTAATAATCCTCAAACACATGAGTAATAAAATCTAAATACCATATCTCAGGTTTCAAATACATAACCATAGTCTCAACAAATAAAATCCAACAACAGATAAATAACAATAAACATAAATGTTCGACACCCTAACCAGAGCCTAACTAGACTTCGAGAAAAAGGTAAACGAAGTAGCTCCACACTAATCCTCAAGCAACTCACAACACGCCGCCTACCCATTTATTCAAATAGGCAGACGGTCAATCAAACGACCACTTGAGGTTAGATAATATTCCACATAAAATATAATCAAGTAAAAATATTGAAGGATTTCAATAGATACACATGTACATATTCAATATTCCTAAAATACTAACACCATGTGAATATCATACTTCAATCATAGGATATCAAGCATCATATACAAGTACACAATTCTACATAATCACAACATTCATCAAGTTTCATCAATACACATATACACCAAGTCACATAGTCAAATATTACTCTTTTCATCAATTTCAAGTGCATGCAATGTTATAGACACCTCTACATGCATGTGGTACCATATCCCACATGTTAATCATCAAATGAGCCAATATCCCACAAAGAGTACAAGGAATCCAAAATCTGGAAAGCATCGTTAATCAAAGCCAGTAATCACTGCATCGATAAGACCTTAATATGTTCAATTGGTACCTATGCAACATGTACCTTCTACTCTTTATTCACAACCTAGTATTTTTGTCACAGATAACCGTGGGGGGCACCCAAGGGCGAATGATTCTTTCAACAAGGATAATGTTCAATTTGTACACGTAATGGCAAGAAGGCCGCCTGAGGTAGTAGGACAAACTGCCATGTCGCAATTTTTTTCTTATGGCAACACTATGTAGGCAAACAACATGTCTTAAGTTGGAAGATACACTTACAACCCAGTAGCAAGAACATTACGTCCAAACATGATCTATACGATTCAGTAGCCATAGATGGCTTATCCAGATGTATCAGCTAATCCTACAACATACCTAATGTATGATCTGAATATTTTATCCTATAGTATATTATTGTAATACTACACGACAATATTTTATTCTTTTTTTTTTTTCTTACAAAAAAATATATTTTATTGGGTTAATTAAGTTTTTGGTCCCTATAAATATCTGCAGTTTTGTTTTTAGTCCCTATAAAAATAAATCACACTTTTTAGTCCCTACAAAATTTTCCGTTAGTGTTTTTAGTCCCTGTTAAATTAATATTTGTTTAATTATGCTTAAAATTTTAATTTTTTTAATGATTTTTTACATACTTATTTAAAACATTATAAAAGGTTCCGCCACAATAAATTAGCTCAAAATTTTATTTTTAGATTCAAATTTTCGTTAGTTTTAACTTGAATTTTTCGCGTTTTAAAAAAATTATATTTAATTCATTACATGTTAAAAAAATTTCAATTTTTCATAAAAGAGATTATTATAATGTTCTTAACATGTCTATTAAAAATCATTTAAAAATATAAAATTTTAAGTATAATTAAACAAATTTCAATTTAACAGGGACCAACACATACTTTTAGTCCTTATAAATTAAAATTTGCTTAATTGTGCTTAAACTTTTAAATTTGTAACATATTTTTTACATACTTACTTAGAATATTATACAAAGTTTCTCCGCAAAAAAGTAACTTAAAATTTTATTATTAGGTCCAAATTTTCGTTAATATAATCTTGAAAATTTGACTTTTAGAAAAATTCATATTTAATTCATTACATGTTAAAAAACTAAAAAAAATTACTAAATAGTGTCTTACGATGTTATGAACATGTATGTAAAAAATCTTTCAAAAATTTAGAAGTTTAAGCATAATTAAACAAATTTTAATTTAACAGGGACTAAAAACACTAACAGAAAATTTTGTAGGGACTAAAAAGTGTGATTTATTTTTATAGGACTAAAAACAAAACTGCAAATATTTATAGGGACCAAAAACTTAATTAACCCTATTTTATTCTTATGATTTATTGAATGATAGTAGGGGTGTTCAAAACCGAATCAATCCAATATAAAAACTGCAAATCGAACCAATTCAAATCGAAACCGCAAAAAAATTGCATTTGATTTGGACACTCAGATCACTTTTTTACTCAACTGCATAGTTTGGTTCAGTTTGCGGTTTTTATTTTACCAACCGAACCAAACCGCAACATAAGAAAAACATTAACTAAATCTATATCACATAAACCAATACTCATAGAAACATAATGGAAACTTTTATACAATAACATACTTTTCTCTTATTAAGTTTCTTCTTTGTTTTCTATTTCAAAAATGTATTTATGTGATACTTAAAATTTTAGAGAATGATAAAATCTCAGTCTTTTACATTTCTTACCTAATAAAAATACTTTTTGTTAATCATAAAAAAAAAAAAAACGTTTTGTCCACATTTTTAATTTGGTATATGTTTTTTGGTGAAAATAAAATTGTAATGTTGGATGAAATTAAAAAACATCGTCGAAAACATCGTTAAAAATATGTTATGTTTTAGTTTTTTAACTCGATTTTGAAGTTGGAAACAAAAAATTGTATTGTCTCGAAAAAAAACCGCACCAAACGATTCAACCTAAACCGCATTGGTTTGATTTGGTTTGTTTTGAATTTTATTTAAAAGTCAACCGAACCAAACCAAACCGCATGCTTTTTTATCTTGCGGTTCAGATGACTTTTCATCTCAAAACCAAATCAATTTGGATCACGAACACCGGTCAATTATAGTATTATATTATAATTTTTTATTATATGGTTGACTCCTCACCTCTAATTATTTAATTGACTCCTAATTTTATTTTTTAGTAGTGTATCGGCTTTCCACTCATCTTTTCAAATGAGTTTTTTTTTTTTTTTTTTTTTATTTATATTGATAGTTGATATACACTTTTTTGTTATTTCTTGAGAGGACTTTTTTTTTATTTTTTTAGGCGAGGTTTTTTTATTGTCTATGTGGATTGTGGGGTTAAAAAGTTGTTAAAGTAAAAAATAAACTGAAGTCCAACGTTTGTAACAAAAAGAAAAAAATAATGGTGGGTATTTGAAGTTTTTCTTTAAGAGCAAATGTTAAAAACTTTTTCTAACCTCTTTTTCCTGGTTACCAGTAGCACTCCTCAGCTCTACCATCTCAAATTCCAGTTATTTAGGACGTAAGTTAGTGGAGGGAGGGATTACTGGTTAAATTTTATAGATTAGCTTTAATCAATAATTTAAATAATAAATAATAATTATTATATCAACCATTAAATCCTAATTTATAATATTGCACTATATCTGAATTATAAATAAGAATATTTATTAATTCTTTAAAAAAAATATATTAATGTCTCTAAAAATATTTATTTATTAATGAGTTGTAATTAAAAACGGATAGTGATGAGTTGGATCGATTCCTATCGTTAAACTTCTTAAAAAGTGTGCTTATATATTGATGATTATGCCATTAGATTAGAATATACTGTCACACCCAAAGCATAAGCATTACTAAGGAAGAAGAGCTTTCAACCCTAATTCTTCAAGCCTTCCAGCACCATCGCTCTAATGGCCATTAGATCATTCGATTATACAAGGTGCACAATTTACCATCATATTCAATACTAATTATATGATTTTGGTTTACTTTGTTAGAATATCCAACATTACTCCTACTCAATTATAGTAAGCATCGGTTTCCTCCTACTCAATTATGTCTTCATTTTACATTAGAAAAGAAAAGCTAATAGAGAGAAAAGGAAAAACAACATAGGAGGAGGAAGTAAGAGACTAGAGACAACCTTAATAAGTCCTACTAATTGTTTTTTTATTAAGATTTTGTAACCTAAGAGAATTGATTGAATACCTTAATTTTATTTTATTTTGGTCAATTGAAAACCTTAATTTTTAATGGGCTATAAATAGATGAACATTAGAGCCAATTTTATGATGATTGGGTATTAGAAAACAAATTCTTAGGTGTTACTATTGTTGAAAACAACTTTACTCTATTTAAATGAATAGAGACAAATCTCTATTAAAAAATCAAGATTTTAAGAGTTTCGCTCTATTCACGATTTATATTAGCCATAAATAATGGTTATTGTGATGGTGGTTGCTTGCAACACCCTAAATAAATAGTCTAAAATATCCTTTAGAATGTTCTGAATTCTTATATTGGATGACTGAAATACAGAGTCAATATAATCTTTATTACATGATTAAGGGTTCACTAACACATTACTATGATCCTAAGGTTTCTAGAAAACTTGCTCATATCTACTTATGAAGATACATAGATCATAGTCTCTATATTATTCCTAAAATTTTGTAGGTTTTATTGAAGATATACAGTTCAAACAAGAACACATCACAATTGTTCCCCTATCAAAATTCAAAGGCATTAATTTAATAAAAATCATGCACTGATCTACACAACACTTTTTCGAACTGCAAAAGGGGTATACCAAGAACAAGGATCACTAACAAGAACATACCCCAACAAGCATCAATAAATAATATAGCTTCTCTAAATTCTTGAAACCCTAACTTGAATCCTTGCACCAATTCCTTGCTTCTTCCTCACCCATTAACATTTAAATCTTCTTTAGGTCGAGTGAGACGGTAAGAAATATGGATAGGAGTGTTTATAATTCTGGTTTTTAATTACAAATTTGAGGCACAAACAATCTAAAACACATGCATCCAACTTTCTTAGTGGGAGGTGAAGATTAGATGGTTCTCCCATGGTGATGAAGAGAGAAAGAACGTCTGAGAAAGAGAAAAGGAAATAGAAGTGGTTAGGATTCCAAATTGTGCTTTGGAGAATATATATGTAATACTAAGAAATTTTACCTAATTGCTCTCAGTTTCTTGTTGAACATATATCTTGACCTTATAATAGTAAATTCCAAATTTTACTCTCATCACATGCCATAATTTGTAGTATTATTCTACATTGTTAAACATATATAGCCGAAAATCACTTTTGTTGGTAGTGTAATACTTGTAGTGTTCTATTGGTTGAAAACAATTTTGGAGTATCGATTTAATTGGTTTTAAAAATAATTTTTAGGACAATTTGTTGGTTTTAAAAGAATTAAGTTAATGTGTAAAATTAAAAAATTTGGTGTAGAATATTTGATATGCTAGCAACTGATTTTTAAAGGTGTTTACACATGGTAGAAAATCATGATGTATTGGTTCATTGGGGTCGGTTTGTGCGTGTGCGAGCGCATTTATTGAATCGACTATGTTTTGTGTGTTGACATTTTGTGTACCCTATTTTAATATATGTTTTCTATTTGGATGTCGCACTATTATCTTTTAGTAGACTTGATACATGTTATATATACGTAACCTTTTTCTGCATTTTGGAATCAGATAATGATCACAGTGTAAAGTTGGAGGCTCTGAGATTTGTGGACCTTTGGTGCACCTTGGAGAGAGTTCTCACAAGCGTTCAAAGTTATGATCATCTAGGGTGTGTTTTGGGTAGAAAAATGTCAACAATCTTGGCTTAGGAATTTACTTTGAGTTGCATAACAAATTAATAATTTGTAACTGAAACTACTCTAATAGGAAGAGAAAAAGGAACAACTACTTGCAATGTCAGGTCTTACAACCAAAATACCCTCAAACTTTTGGTATATCGACAGTGGTGCCACACACCACATGACTTATGATCGAAGCCTTTTCAAAGAGCTTAACAAAACTATTATTTCTTGTAACATTATAGTTGGGAATGGAGCACCCATTGAGGTAGAAGGCTTTGGAACAGTTACAATTAAACATCACTCAGGTTTGAAACTAATTTTGAATGTTTTTTATGTTCCCAAACTTACTTCAAGTCTTTTAAGCGTTCCTCAATTGTTGGAGGAAGGATACCATGTGTTTTTTATACATAATTCTTGTGAGATTAAACATCAAAACAACAAAGAAGTTATCAAAATTCAGATGGAATCCAAGAAATTTGTTTTAGATTCAATGATCATTGAACAAGTTACTGATCAGGATAAGGATAAGAAAGGATCTGAATTCAAAAAAGACCAAGGTGATGCACAGGATTTGAAGAAAGTTTGTGTTAAGAGAAAGAATGAAGATGTAGGTGAAGAACCACCTTCTTTTATTAGGAAGGTGATTAACCTCCTAACCCCCATAAAAAAACAAAACAAAGGTACTCAAGATGATGGTGATCTAATGGGTCTTAGGTCCAATGATGCTCTAAATGGTCTAGGGGGTCCAATGACAAGATCAAAGACAAAGAAAGTGAAAGGTCCAATGATAAGATCAAAGACAAAGAAAGTGAAAGAGTCATCAAACAAAGAGATTCTTGCAGTCAAGTCCAACCATGAAGGACCATGCTCCAAATGAATCTAAATCCTCCAAATGAATCTAAATCCTTCACACAGTGTGTGTTCCAAAACACGGTTTCTAATCCTTCTTTCCTTGTTGAACAGGTTAAACTACATTCCTACTTATGGGTGAAATCAAAACAGGTTGACTTTAGCTATAGTTATCATGATTGGTGGCACAACTGTTAGTTTATTTATGTACCGAAATTGCTAAATTATAAGAACAACTGTGGTGTTATATTTTATTTAATATTTTGTTGAATCATTATGTAATGATTTGTTGAATTATATGCTCAAATATGGTGCAATCTTTTGATTACTCTAAGGTTGACATTAATGACTTAATAGTTATGTTATGGAAACATTTGTTATTAAACTATGGAATCATTTTTATAAGTGTTATAATAATATTTTGGTATTTAGCTTAGATACCTTAGTGTTGTCCGTAAGTAGCATGTTAAACTAACAACTTGCTAAGGATCTTAGTGAAATTTCGTGTTTACTGTCAGGGACCTAACTAACAGTAAGTATACACAGTCAGGGACCTAACAGTAAGTTGAGGATATTGATTTTCGATTCAGGGACCTAACTAACAGTAAGTATACACAGTCAGGGATCTAACAGTAAATTGAGGATATTGATTTTTGATTCAGGGACCAAATTGACCATTTTTTACTTTCACTTTAGTCCCTGTGACACGTCATACTCCTTGTCAGCGTGCCACATCATCACTTAATAGTTTTTTTTAACGGCAGCGACTAAAGTGATAACGAAAGTGTAGAGTCAGAGACTTGTTTGTATTTAATCCTAAGTCAGGGACCTATGTGACAGCGAGGTGCAGAATCAGGGACTAAAGTGACTATTTGCTCATTTAAAATATCAATAGAGTTAGAGATTAATTTGAGAGTGACTTAGAAAGACAGATACTAATTTGACTGTTTACTTTTTGGAAAACAAATGGAAGAAGAAGAAGAATAAGAGCAATGTACTCCTTCTGTCCCTTTTTTATAGGAGTAGTTTACAAAAAAATTTATCCCTAAATATAAAATCATATACAGATTTATATATGTATTGATTACTCTTTTTTTCAAATATACCCCTTATTACTGCCAAATTGTATTGGTATATGAAAAGTTAACATTAAATATATATTTAATTAAGGATAATTTAGTAATAGTCACACATATTTGGGACAACTTTATTACTCCAACAACTTTTCTTAATACTCATGATTTTTGTAAACTACTCTGGTAAAAAGTGACGGAAGAAGTAAGTTGATTTGCATTGTGTAATTTTGTGTACTTCATCAATTTATGCGAAATTCTGCTCTTTACCCAACACAAAACGCTCGCGACCAACTGAAATACTAAATCTATCCCTCCGTGAATTAAGTCACACTGTGTGACTTAACTCACACACCCTAATAGCCCAACATGACTTAAGTCAAGCACCGTCACGCACCAAGAAATTTTCTATTCTATTTAAAATAAAAAGAATGGAACAAAATTGATACATTAATTGATACATTTTATTCTTATAAATTTTCTTTTTACCTAAGGTTGGTCTCAATTTTTTATTCTATATAAATAAAAAGAATGGACCGAAAGTAATACATAAATAAAAAGAATTAAAATTGAACAAAAATAATACATAAAACATCTCATTTTATTAATATCATTGATACAATTACAATAATTGATACATTTTATTTGAATTTATTAAATCTACTTCTTTGGGGTAAAAAGAGACCAACCTTGGGGTAAAAAGAGACCAATCTGCTTGGGGTAAGAAGACATCAACCCTTGGGGTAAAAAGAAGATTCAAGAAGATTTTTTTTACCAATGGTAAAAAGTTTTTGGGGTAAAAAGAAGCAGATTTAGTTTTACCCCAACGGTTGACCTCTTTTTACCTCAGGTCGATCGGTCTATTCTTACCTCTCGATTGGCCTATTTTTACCCCTTGGTTGGCCTCTTTTTACACCCAAATAAAGACTAAAAAATGAAGGAAAAGAATGAGATTTATAGGGGAGAGAGTGAGGAGGAGAGAATGTGAGATGATGTAAGAAAATGGTGAAGTTTGGTATTTCAATTGGGCGCGAGCGTTTTGTGTTGGGTAAAGAGCATAATTTTTTTATTTTTTTTTGACACTGGGTAAAGAGCATAATTCATTTATGCGTTCAACTCATATTCTCAGTAAAAGCATGGATTTTTAATTGATTTCTGCTCTATGCCTTGCACTTTTCGCTCGTACCCTGCAACCTTGTCGAAAATGCCCCTGCGTTAGTTAACTAACGCACGTGTAAATCAAACATGACTTAATTTTACACATGCGTGACTTAAGTCACGCTGTATGATTTAACTCACGTATCTTATAAACCCAGCGTCAACGAAATTGACGTCGGAGAAGAATCAAATCTGAGACCTTAAGAGGAATACACTCAATTATTTCAAGTCAACACCATCGGACTAATCCAAGTGGTTTGAATCAACTAGAAGTACTTGATAGGTTACCAAATTGGTTAGGTGGTTATGATTTAGTTAGACAAACTCACTCTTATATATAACTCTCTATTGTACCGTTTTTTTATTAATTTATATTCGTTTAATATAAGTCTCAATGAGTATCTTCATCATGAGTACTCTCACATTCTCTTCTTTCTGATCATTACGATCTTTATCTTTATGATTCCATGATTCATAACATCTCTTTCCTAAAATCATCAACTAATATTCCCAATTGACGACATTTCAAGTCTAGAGAGAGAAGAAATTCAAATTAATATTTTAAAAATTCTGAAAGATTGCATCGCAGACACTAGTTAACATCTCCCTTTATTTAATGGTTGTGTCATTTATTCTATAATCTTTCACAAATTCACTATTGTAAAACCATTTACCATCGACCATCTTCACCCACACCGTCCTTCTTCAAACCACCGTGAAAACCAACATTTTTGGACCATACCTCACAAAGCTACGCTTAAAATTAACCTTCTCACTTAAAAAGAAAATTGTGAGAGAAAATTAGAGAGGGAAAACGTGAAATCTCTCTAAGTCCGTCACTAAATTTTACGATCAAAAAATTTGTAAATGATTTTATTTTTTCTATCACTAATTCTTCTCCCTAACTTTGCTTTTCCAAGTAGTGTCTGATGTATCACTCACCATCCATTTTTTAAACTTTTAATTCAGTTCATTCATAAAACATAGAATCTATCTATAATGGATTGATATCCATTCGACCCATCTACTAAAATATATATAATAATTTCACAACTACCACCTCACCCAAATATCTACCAATCTACCTCCTTCCATTATTTTAGACACAGTAAAAATTGGGTAGAACAGTAGGACAATTATGTGCAAGGAAGGCACAAAGTAGTATTGTTTTGTAGTACATGTGTAGGAAGTTGGAAACTTATGTAAAAGGAAACATAAATGATTCGCTTTAATTAATTTTCATGCAGCGTACGCCATAGGTCTCTACTTAAATCGAAATTTAAATGCCAACTAACATTCTGCTGTGTTAGTTAGTTTCACCAAAACTAAATACTTTGTCCCGTCTCTATTATGAGGGGAAATATATATTTTTATATTTATTTCATTTAAACTATAATATATTAGACACTCCCTCCATTAGTTATTCAATATATTTAAAAAAAATGAAATTTTGTTATAATAATGTCCGGAAGATGTAAATAATTTATTGAATGAATTTAAAATGTGAATTTTCTCTCATAATAGAGATCGGAAAACACTTTCTCTTATTCTATTTATTAGAGATATTTGAATAAACAAAAGTTGATATACTTCCTTAAAAAAAAAGTTGATATACCTTTTCCTAAAAAAAAGTTGATATATCTTATAAATAATACTCGAGATAGTTGTATTATTTCTATCTATAAATATCAATTTCGTTTTAAAAAGTTATTATTAAGTATATGTTCTTTATTTATTATTTTTTCTGTCATTGTATATCTCGAATGTTGTTCATGATCAGATGTATCTCTTAACAAGTTTTTGGAGTGGTGATGGTAAGGACGTTGATATCTTTGTTATAATCAAGGTTTCATTGAAGTTATCTTGATATCAAAAATGAAAATATTTGATGGCATAAATTTTTATAGTATCTATTTTAGGGTTGATTTTTATGGTACTTTCTTGTGTACTATCTATAATCTCTATTATAAATTAAAATTTACTTTGAAGTTTATTTAGTAAATAATATATTTGGACATGTTATAGACTAGATATATCACATATTGAATAAATCTAAAGAAAAAATGATTTTTCTCTTACAACAAATACTAAAGGGAGTACAATTTTTTTTTTTTTTGCTTTGCCTTCTCTTTTGGTGTTTTTACTTTTCATGTTTTTTCAGCTAGGTTTATGTCTCTCAAGATTTTGTTTATTTTAATCTACTTTAAGTTTATTAAAGAATGATAAATGTGGCTAAATTATCATTGTTTCAATGTTGCTATTAAAAGAGCAATGATATTTGAACAACTATTTAGTCAAAAACAATGGAGAGAGAAAAAAGAAGATATAGAGTAAGAATATAATGTGAGTATGAGAGACAAAGTTGTTTAAAAGGTGTCACAAAATGGTTGTACAAATAGCATTTCCTCTATTAAAATGTTAAGATGAATTGGATTTTAGGGTTCCCTAAAACTAAGAAAGAGCTCGATATTTAGAAAACTTATGAACCAACTTCCTTTCAAATCAACAAAACTACATCCATGACAAATGTTTTATTTTTACTGTTCTGTCAGCATACTTCCCTTCCCATATCTATATATGGGATCTGAAAGACATTAGCTTAAGCCAGCTTTTGACACGTTAATATATATGGCGTTGGTATTTATTCTTGGTGGTTGTAATAATTATTATGGATATTCTATTATAGGTGGGCATTAATGGAACTTGGCTTCGATGGAATATATGATGCGTTGAAAAATCTCATAATTTGTTTCCCAAAAATATACTCTTCCTCCGCCCCATGATTCTACCTCTAACCTACGTAAATTTATAAATTTTACCCACATATATAAATGATTATCTAAAAATATGTTGGAAATTATTAAGATATAAACAAAAATATAATTTTTTTTTTAACGAACCAAAATGAGATATATTAAATACCATGAATAGTCACCTCTCAGTACAAGACATGTCAAAAAAAAGCAAAGAGTTCAAGTACACAAAACAATTAACCATCGTCCACTAAAAAGTGATTTTTTCTAGATTACCTTTGAAGAATGGTGGGTAATTTACCCACCAACCAATGAAAATGAGCAATTTGTTGGTGAGATCAAGATAGTTTATGGATACCACTTAAAAATGTGCTTATGTGGCTAATATGTATTGGTTGGGATAAATTACCTACCATTCTTTCATGGATACCCTAATTATCACCTTAAAAGTAGGGCACCATTAAGAAACAAAGTTACGCGCGCCCATTAAAAAACAGCGCACTGATAAAATATAAATTACTAACATATTGAGGACATGATAAGTTGGATATATATGTGATTGCCAAAACAAAAAAGTTGGATATATATATATATATATATATATATATATATATATATATATGTAATGTAAGTATTTTTATTAGAATTTAATTTGTGTGCACCGATAATATATTTTTATACATGTATTTAATCAAATAACATCGAATGGTTATTTCAGGAATTAAGTTAAGAAAGTGACACTATAATATAATTTAATTATATATATATATATATATATATATATATATATATATATATGCAAAAAGATTTATTTATCGCTTGATATTTTTTGTCCCATGAGCAAAGCTCAGTTGGTAGGACAATACATTATTACATGTAGCCGAAGTTCGAACCCCGAACACCTCATTTATTCACTTGATAAGGTAAATTCTAGCCACCAGATTATCTGATAAAAAAAATAAAATTATTAATCAAGTACATTTGACTATATATATGTTCCCAATATTTTTAGATAGTATCAAAGTTGTAATTTTTTTACATTAGATCAATTTGAGTTGGTGGGGTTTGTTAGAACCATTTACTTGTGGTGCATCTATATAACATTATATATCCTATAAATAAAGTAGCTAGCAACACCTTTGTTTTGGTATTTTCAATTATCTCTCTCACTCCTTCACCACGCAAAATGGAGATGGTTGAGTTCATTCCCATGTGTGGAAGCATAAGGTACACAAAGAGAAAAATATACCATAAGCTCAAGAGCAACAAAGAGGTGAGTGATTGCACTATTAATGAAAATGTTGCTATGTTAGGTTCAAAGAATTTGAACTTTTTTGAAATGATGGAAAAAGTTCAACCAAAGATCTTAAGGTTATCAACAAATCTATGGAAAAGGTTAAGAGATGGTTATATACATGGTATGCAATGTATGGCTGTTCATGTTTCTCACTTGAACAATGGTGAAATTTGTTTTTTAAAGAAGATCCATCATGATGGTGATGAGGGTGATGTTGAGGTTCTTTACTTGAAAGCCTCATGAAATTTTGGGCTACATTTTGAAATTAAATCTTATGCTAGAGACATATATATATTACTTATGTAAATTATTTGGCTAATTATGTTTTTTTCTTCTTCTTCTTATGGTTTTTAGGCTTATGTAGTATTATCTGCTTGCTTAGCAGTTACCATGAAAAGGGGTAATGAGAAAATCTAAATTATTTACTATATGTGTGTATTCATCCAGTGATCATAGCTGGTCATTGGGTAAAAATTAAATGATAATATAGATTTTGATTTTATTAAAATCTAAAATATGAATTGTGAAATGTGTATTGGATCGTTTCGTTTGATCCAATGTAAGTGACCATGTGACTGTACTAGATTACATGTGCAAAGAATCTAAATTGAACATTACAATGAGTATATCAAGAATATGTTTTAGAGATTAGTTTCTTATTATTTTAATAAATTTCATGGAAATATTGGATTTAAAGATCTGGAGTATATCTAAAGATTAGTTTTTTATTCCACAATTTAATTTCATGTCAATTGATCATCCATATGTATATAGACCTTTCTTTGTTCTATTTCTCTACTAAAGTACCACTCACTCCAACATAAGCTTTGTCGTGCAAACAAGGCTCTGTAATTGGCAATGTCAACCATAATTTGATCTGATAGCTTATAAGTTTTTATGATAAATAAAAAAATTTGTTTGGTAACATTTTCCTTCTCACGAGTTTGTATCTTGTTTTTTCTATTTTATATCATATTATTTTTTCTCACAATTTTACCCCTTTATTATCTTACTAGAAAAAAAAAATTAAATGATAATTAAACATAATTTTGTTATGTCTTTCGTATTTACAAACTAGTTCAATCGTTAATTTCACCTAACATTGCAAATTCGATCACTAACTTAGCTTCTATAAGCTAACAAAGTAAAGATATAGATAGCTCAAAGTATGTACAAAGATGGTGCCGTTTAGTCTGGGATAGTCAAATTGTTTCCCATGACGCGCTTAAGACTTGGAAGCTTCTGCCTTCTACTTAAAAAATCAAATAAAATAATTCACTTCAATTTTTCTTTGCCTTTACATCATCGTCCTCATCACAACATATCCACAGTATAAGTAGGAAGTTGTGTTATTTAATCATGAAATTAAAAGCAAAAATATGTTAAATTAAAATAATATGGAAGGAGTTTATGTGGCTGTGTTTAAAATTTTGAAGATTTGAGATGATGGAAGGAGTTAAAACACAACCACATCAAAATTTCAACAAATATGCAAATATTTGTTACTCTTGAAGCTCCTCCTCCTGAAGCTCATGCTCCTCGTCCATTGCATGAAGCTCCTCCTGAAGCTCATGCTCCTCCATTAGCTGCACGTCCACAACATCTTACATATACTCTTGCTCATGCTGCTCTGGCTGATGCTCAACATCAATATGACGTTCTCTGGCACCACCCTGACGCCTCGGAACAACACCACCCTCCTCCATCCATTGGGTACGCTCTCTCCTTCGGGAAGCATGCCCTGCCTCTTTTACGCCTGAGTGGAGGATGAACCTTCTGTAACACGCACACAACACAATCATCACAAAATAGTACAAAACAGACGAGAAAATCAAATTTTGGGTGTTTCCGGAATTTATTTTCCAGATTGCAGCAATCCAGTTTGGAAAACGAATTCCGGATTGCTTCAGTGCTGAAGAAAGAAAAAAAGGTACAAATTACTTGCATGCATAGAGAAATGAAACTAACCTTCCATGTGATGTTTACCAACGATTGAAATGCAGTCCATTTGAGCAAGATTTCACCAATTTTGGTTGGATTTTTGTAGTTCAGATCTTGAGATTAGAGGGAGGGAGAGATGGATAGAGAAAGTAAAAAGTGAAACTGTAAAAATGGGGGGTGAACTTCCTTTTATACTACGAATTCGTCCAGAATATGTAATCCAGACCACGTTTATAGTTTTCAAATTCTATTTTTCGGAGGGAAAATTGGTAATTTTTGCAGAGCGCGTTGGAAGGGCATATGATGGGAAAAGTAACACTCAATATATAGTTTCCTAAAATGTTTAGGACATTTAACTTAGGAAATACGGTAAAACTTAAACCGACCTAAACTGCTTGTAGAAACACACACGTTCTGTAACGCTACGTGAATCAAATCATCGATGATCTCACACGAACACACAATCTACCAAGAATATGAAATAAAACACTTCACCTTAAACTAAGATGTCATACTTACATGACTAAGACACCTGGTACAACATTTTGCTAGAACAACTTATTTTAACAAAATACATTTAACACAATATAAAACCCAACAAACTCCAATCCAGCCTAAAATGCGAGCCCATTATGCCATACTAAGTTGAAAATGACTCTCTTCACTTTTAAAATTTCTCATTTTTGTAACAGTCGTTGATCGAGCAACACTTAACTGTTGTTCGCCTCTTCATTAATGGTAGTTAAGTGTCGTTAGACATTTTTTAAATTGAGTGAATCACTTTTTAGATTTGTTTAAGATTTAAATAGTATCTCGAATAGCAGTGTACCGTTGCTATGGTAAATGAATGATTTCAAGGTTGATTAGAGAAATTTACGAAGCCTAAAGAGTAACTTTCTATTTTTTTTAAGGAAATGTTAACGAGTGTCCATGGACCACTTTTTAAGCATTTAAAATGATAAATTTTTAATGAAAAATTGTGTATTGAATGCATTGGAAATCGTACCAGTTAACTTTTTAATAGAATAATTACTAAATTTAGAATACTTAAAGAGTGCCCCGAAGACACTCGTTAACAAAACTTTTTTTTATGGGATAGAGATGGAACGATGTATGTCCCATAGACATTCATTAGCTTGTCCTGTAAAAAAAAATGCTTTCATAATCGGTTAAAGACATTTGTGTGGCCTTACCAAATTACTTGCCACCACATCAATTATTCTCTCCGTCCCAAATTGTATGTCACTTTAGAAAAAATATTTGTCCCAAATTGTATGTCACTTTAGAATACCAATGATACATTAATATTATTTTTCCTATTATATTCTTAACTATTTATTACTCTTTCTTTTTTCAATTCTTTCATTTATCTTTCTCATATCATTTATTAAGGATAATTTTGTAAAACAACTCATAATATCTCTTTCCCACACAATATTAATTACATTTCTTAATATGTGTGAAATGCCCAAAACGTCATACAATTTGGGATGGAGGGAATAATTCATACATGCATGCGCTGCCTTTGATAGGGAACAACATTCCATCTCCACCCCATTAATATTAGGCTTTCCGAGAAGATAAATTAAGGGAAAACCTTTTCAGTTCCCAAACAAATTTATGAAGCACTATAGCCAATTTTTTTCTATAAATATATGTTCGACGATTTGGCATACACACATAACAAGCCACAAATTATAATCCAAAAAAAAATGTGAATAACTAGGAGAATTCGTTCTCATAGCTTGTGATTTTTCAATCACTAGCTCTCACAAAATGGTAGAGAAAAGGATAATGCATTATCGTAGCTCTCATAAAATATTGCTCGTTGGAGAGGGGGATTTCTCCTTCTCACTTTGCTTGGCAAGGACATTTGGTTCTGCAGTGAATATGACTGCTACCTCTTTGGATAGTAGAGGTATATTTTGCATACTAACTTTGCACATTATATGATGGTTGCACCATGCTATTTTTAATTGATTTATTATGTTTCAATAAATTATTTCACCTTTCATAAATCAATTTTATTCAGTTGCTTTTTTTACAACAATTTGTTTTTTTTTTTTTTTTTCATATATTGATTGTAATGGTGTTAATTGATTCTACTAATTGATTTTATTTATTTTGGAAAAATCAAATACTATGAATTTTGAAGGCTTTCTAGCGATGCAATATGGATATGCATCAATTAACTTGACTGAACTCAAGGATCTTGGCTGGACCATCTTGCACAATGTGGATGTTCACAACATGGCTCAAGACCAGCGTCTCAAGAATAATAAATTTGATCGAATAATCTTTAATTTTCCACATGCCGGTTTCTACTTTCATGAATTTCATAAATCCCAGATTCGGTAAGTTATGGAAAATATTTAAATAAGTAGTACTGAATTTTCAGCTTTCAATCTATGTAGAACCATAACCAAGCATTTAGATGTTTACGCCTTAGTGTTTGTGTGTCTGGTACCCGAACTATAGTTTGGTGTACATGTTAAGAAGTTTAAAATAATAAATTTGTATTGGAACTTAAACTAAATCTATATATTCAGTACATATATTTCAGTTAATAATGATTTTTTTTTATTTTTTTATTTTGTAGGCTTCATAGAAGATTAGTGAGGGGATTTCTACAAAACGCTAGGTACATGCTTAGTGTTGGTGGTGAAATTCATATTTCTCACAAGACATCTCAACCATATAGTGAGTGGCGCATCAAGGATCTCGCAGAAAATGTGGGATTGAAGTTAATTGAAGAAGTGGATTTTCAAAGATCATTTTATCCAGGTTATTATAACAAGAGAGGATCAGGCTCGAAATGTAACCAGAGTTTCCATATTGGAAGGAGTAGTACCTACAAATTTTGTAGGGTTTTTTATTTTGAAGAGGAAATTTTTCCTTTGTATTGAGTACGTAGTAATCTCAACAAGTTTCTGCATTTATCAAGAAGGTATTTCTTGATGTAAATTTGACACACTTAAATAGAGGCTTTCTCTATGCTGAAGTGGACGAGTCTGATATATGAGTGAAGGATCTTCACAGACATGACTTATTATGCTTGAGTCAAGGCATAAGTTAACATGGATGTATATAAAACATCTATGATACTTCTTTTGTATTGGAGGCTTCCAATAGATTTCGTGTCCTTGCTTCAAGGATGAATTCATTCCATAGTGTTTACATGTAAGTTGGCTCGGATGTATTTAAAACATTCGAGACCAGGCATTTTTCTACAAATGCTCGACTTGGTTTTTCCTGAATTAAACCAATGATGGGGTAGAGGAACCTTGATCTTCCCTTCATTATTGAATTAGAGGAACAATTGTTCCATCAGAGGATCGATTACATGACTCAGATTTCTTAGCCATTGTTTCTACTTGATGCCATTCCTTGGACTGAATTGATGCACCTGCCGTTGTGGGGAACGCAACTTCTGAATGGATGCCATTCCTTGTTGAATCCTAGCATAGAGATGCTTCCATAGAGTTTAGATTCATGTATCGTGTAGATCTTTATTTGACTAAACTTGCACATGTGAACAAATAGTTATACATATATTTATTATTTATTTATTCTTTTTATGTGCTATGATCAAAACATCAATGTAAGAGAATTGTCCATAGGAACTATTTGGTTCTTACATGTTTATGATTTTCTACTGTTACTGAGTCAAGCAATTTGTTAAGAAAATTACATGTTCACTAAGAGAGCTAGCTAACCTGAGATTTTGGGTTTCTCTTTGTAAGTAATTCGCTAATTGAGTTTCTTCGGGGCTAAGCAGAAAGCCAGAAACTTACTAGATTCACATAACTTCTTGTTGTCCTTAATTGTGTGATCTTTGATGCATTGTAACCATATAGCCTTGCATTTATAGGAGTATGTGTTAGTAGAAG
This sequence comes from Medicago truncatula, assembly GCF_003473485.1. Classification (NCBI taxonomy): domain Eukaryota; kingdom Viridiplantae; phylum Streptophyta; class Magnoliopsida; order Fabales; family Fabaceae; genus Medicago; species Medicago truncatula. The sequence continues at coordinate 38,129,042 of NC_053047.1, read as the reverse complement.
GTGTAGGATTGATGCTTGATGCATGGGTAGTCAGTAGGTCTTACTCCCTCCGTCTCTCAATACTTGACCTATTTAACTATTTCACACAGATTAAGAAAAGTGTAAAGATGAAAGAAAGAGAATGATATTTTTACTGAATTGTCCTTGTCATTATTTTGAAACTTTTTCACTTTTAAGTAATGATTACTTTCTTTGTTCCTCTACAAACTTTAACATGGGGATTACAAAAAGTATTTATAAGGGGTAAATCTGTCAAATTTTGCTTAGAAATCTGAGAAGATCAAATATTGTGGGACAAATATTTTTTTCAAATAGGTCAAGTATTGAGGGACGGAGGAAGTACTATTTTTTAGTGGCGGTTTTGGATTAAATATAATAATGCTATTAAGGAGTATAGTTGATGATGATTCAAAGAAATACCATGTTAATTTATAGTTATGTTTGATGATTTACTTCAAGTGTTGTAATACTCTTTATGATTGATATATAATTTTTTATGGTTACTCATATTATGATATTATATTATTTTTTTTACTGTGTGAGAAAATATAATCTTTTTCGTTTTGAAATTTTTTCATTATTTTTTGAGTGATGATACATGTACCATCCCATGTGGCAATACACCCTTTACATCCACACAAAATTCTGACACGTGGCAACCTGGACCCCACATAAATAGAAGATAAAGTGTGATTGTGAGATGAACTTACCAAAATATCACTAATACATGAGGTGTACAATGGGGTGTAGGAATAAAAAGTGTTCATGTAACATTTTTCTTATTTTTTTCATTGTAGTAGAAATAAGTCATCATATAAATTCATATTATCAAGTATCATGTTAAATTTCAAAATAGAACTTAATTTTATTGAAATATTAGTTCGTTAGTCAATTTTAGGTATGTGTTAGATTACTTACTCAAAATAAGTTGAATAGGCTTTTATGTTGCCTTACAGCCTATATAAGACTTTCAAAAAGGCAACACTAATAACAAAAAATAAATCTATGACATCTAACACGTCAAACTTTAATATCATTTTCTTATCAGATTAGGCTTTGGTATAGCAAAAAACTTCAGCATCATAGCAAAAAAAAAATCCCGAAACTCTACACCAACTCTAGTTTTCCAAAAGGTTGATGCTATATGAACATTTTCACGAATAGCTCAAGAGCACCCTTAATCCATTCTATGTCTAAATCTGGTGGTTTTTGCAGGGGTTGGAGAAAGACTATATCTTATGGTTGAAAAACACCTATTACGAGTAAACAAGAAAACATTATATATGAGTGATTTTCATCTTCCAACGCAACCTTGACTATTTCAAGTGGGGATGGTTTAGGTGGTGGCTACATAACCAATGAAGATGATACTAAAATGAGAGAACTTTCTGAATGAGGATGGAGAATAGTCCTTCAAACAACAAGAAGGTACAACTGGCAACAAAATGATGTGGGTGTTTAGGGATCGAACATCGACACCTACTTATTATAATATATTGTATTTATCAATTAAGATATGATTAGAGGAACATGACAACAACCTTTTAACAAACCAATTTCTTAACCATTTAAGAAATAAAATAAAAAACGTTCACCAAAAAATAAAATATAAAATATATAAAACCATGCTACTTTATTATACACAGATAACAATAACTAGTGAAATAGCTATGTGAATGAATTATTTAACCGCTTGTTGTCCTTTAGTTTGCGAAGCATTTTGTTTGCCGTTCTCTTAAAAAAGAGTTGCTTGTTTGTTGGCTTTCATTATATCAATGTCATCGTGATGTTGCATGCTTCTATTATGAATATTTCTTTTTGTTTGATTGCAACACTATAAATTCCGTTTGATAGACATGTCATAAACTCAAATAAATTACTCTCCGTTTCAAAATACATGTCCATTTTGAAGAAATTGCAGTAACAAAAAAATCAAATAAATTTTGTTATTTTTGATGAAATTATGTGTGTTTTCTATAATACCCTTAACAATTACTATTTACTCAATCCGTTTCAAAATACATGTCCATTTTGGAGAAATTGCACTAACCAAGAAACCAAATAAATTTTGTTATTTTTGATGAAAATATGTGTGTGTTTTCTATAATACCCTTAATCATTTATTATTTCATTTTATTTTTTTCTCTCTCTACAATAAATATGCAAGGGTATTATTGATAAGATAATAATTAATGTTGCATTGAAATTTGAAAATGACAACTATTGTAAAACAAAATTATTTTCCAAAATGGACAAGTATTATGAAAAGGAGGAAGTAATTCAATCGAACTTCAATTAATAGATAATTAGATCACCATTTGTCAAACTTATGGACCCACCATATTCATTTTGAGCACAATTTAAACTAGGACAACACCACTACATATATTGATTAATAAACGCCAATAAGATGTGGATTGGTTGTATGCATGCAGGAATTATTAGTTAAAAACTAAGTAATTAAACTTAAGTCTTAGCTCCACCTAAAAATAAATCGTTCAGAAAAATTTAAATTCAATTTATTGATATGCAATCACTTTATTTAGGTTATGATCGAACTCAAATTATTAAAACTCATTTCTTTTAAGAATCCAAAAGTTAACCAAAAAAACGAATTAAAAGACAAGTCTACCCCAACAACCTCATTGTTTAGTATTTTTTTTATCCTTTTCTTTCTATCTACGACTATAATAGAACCTTTACAAAACAGCGACTAAGCAACTAATTATCGACACCAATGTACATATATATTATAACAAATACTATGTACTACAAGCTCAGTTCCAAAGCAGAGGACAAGTACGAAGAGCCACTTCTGTTTCTTTCAAAATTAAGCAAGCATGAAGGTGTGTTATGATCACTTAATCATTCTTTTAACTTTTCCTTTTTCTTTGTTATCATTCTCTTAATAAGCTATATTGGAAATGGTAAATACAGCAAAAAATGGTTATAAAGTTGCAAATGGACTGCGATAAATGCAGAAACAAAGCTCTCAAGACTGCTGCTGAGGTCCAAGGTAATAATCATACCATACCCTTTTTTTGTTGTTTGCATTGTAGCTACAAGTTGGATCAATAAAAAAAAAGTTTGCATATTCTTCTCTTGCTTGTTATATTTCCAAATTTTGACACTTTTTTTAGAAGAATTTTTCACCCTTAATACAACAATTTAAAAAGGTAATAAACATGAGAGCAACTATGCACTTGAGAAACCATAGTCGATTTTTAGAGGGTGCAAACAACTCTATAGAGTTGGATCTACAAAATTTTGAGGCCCAAAATAATATATATTGCATGTAAAAACGCAATATATACCGGTAACGTGGTAGAAAATTCAAATTTGTTGATATGGCCGAGTGGTAGAAATCAGCGTTGGAGTTCCCATGGTATTAACATGCGAGATTTATGTTTTTCTCTTTTAAATAATTTTTTTCGAGCATGTTACGGCCTAATTTCTCTCTCTCTCTCTCTCTCTCTTTCTCCCCCTCCCCCTCTCCCTCTCCCTCTCTCTCTCTCTCTCTCTCTGATTCAGTCTAACTCTCGTCAACATATTGGACTGTATATTTACACGAGTAGTGATATTTAAACAACCATTTGAGACAACTTTTGTGACAATTTTTTTGTTCTCTTTTTTTATTGGTCAAAAGTAATAGAGAGAGAAAAATGAAGAGAGAATAAAAATATAATGTCAATATGGGAGAGAATTGTCAAAAAGTGTCACAAAATGATTGTACAAAAATCAGATCTCTATTTACAAAAAAAAACTTCATATAAATTTTTTGCTTCTTATATTTTAAGAGCACTTATGGTAATTTTTGACCCATACATATCGTATAAAATAACAAAGCTTTAACAATAAACATCATAATTCTTTCAAAAAAAAAAAACATCATAATTATTCTCTCATAAAATAAAAACAAACTTTATAAATATTTTTTTTCCAGAGGCCTATCTTTACTATGAAAGTCGGGCCTCCAATTTCATAGGGATGATCTTATGTAAAATGCGAACTTATATCCCAGTAAAACAAATTAATAAACCAAAAATAAAAATATAATAAGAGAATTGTGCATCCAAAATCTTGAAAATTTCAAATTTTATCAATTCCTTTAACTCCTTAAAAGAATTAGATTTTCCGTAAAATTAATTTTTAAACAACATAGTAAATTAAAGACAAATATTATAATTTGAAAATATTTTATTTACTTAAGAAAATATATATTAATACTCCCTCTGTCTTAAAGTACCCCCTCCAGTTACAATTATAAGCAAAAAAATATTTTTTTAGATTCATTAAATAACTGATATATTTGGTCTATAATTAGACCAAATACATCAATTATTCAATAAACTTAAAAAATAGTTTTTTTGTTTATAATAATGATGAGAGTGGTGTATGTCTTATTCTTTAGTTTTAATAATGTTCATTTTAATACTAAAATATGTTTTATTTACCAAAATACATCTTTATTAATTGTAGCTGCAAGACTAATTACATGACTGAAATGCAATGAATAATGATATGTTATTGGAAAATAATTATAGATGTTATATTTATATTATAAAAAGATAAATATTTTAAGACAAAGAAAAATTGTAAATAAGGATAACTAATTAAAAACATATAGAATAGTTCTCACTATTTACGCACTCGCATATACGTAGGTAACTCAAATCAGTTGTCTTGTGGCACAAGTGTAGATCTCTTGTGGGCAATGTGTACATGATTAAGTAGCCAGGGACAAACCCAAGTTTTTTTTTTCATTGGGATATATAAAGAGCGACTGGAATAATGACAATTTTTTGTACTAGTCTTTACTTTAGCAACCTCTATTTTGATCACTATTCCTGTCACTAATCAAATTAGTGATCGATTGTTAATATTTATACTTTAGCGATCATTATTTCGGCAACTATTTACGTCGCTAATGAAGTTAGTGACCGATTTTTATAGGTGTAACTTCAGTATCATTGGAAGGAAATGACAAGGATAGTATATGTGTGATCGGTGATGATGTGGACACAATTTGTTTAGCAAACCAGCTAAAGAAAAAGTTCAATAGTGTCACCATACTTAGTGTGGAAGAGGTGAAAAAGAAATCAGATGCAGACAAGAAAAAGGAAGAAGAAAAGAAAAAAGAGGAAGAAAAGAAAAAGATGATAGAAGCATGTCGAAGTGTTTTGCAGGGTACTTGCATCAAGTGTCATGACATGACTTGTAATGGAAAATGTGATAAATGTCCAAAATGTGAAAGTCTAAAGTGTGATGGAAAACATTGTGTGACAATTTGCTTTAAATGTGAAGATTCAAAGTGTGATGGTAAGTGTAAGGCTAATTGTTGCAATTGTGACAACAAGAAGTGTGATGGTTGTACACTTCCTGCACCTCCTAAGAAGCCTCCTACACCTCCTGAGAAGCCTCCTACACCACCGATCCAACAATGTCCTCAATGGTGCACATGCCCTAAATGTTATGCTCCATATCGACCGTATCCACCTTGTTATAACCCTTATCCACCTTATTGTAAGGTTGTTTATGAACAAAACCCCGAGACTTGCTCCATCATGTGATATCATACCTACAGATGAGGATTCCATCCACCCGCTATTGATTTCAACATCAGAACTTATAGATCTATAAAGATAAATTTTACCTTTTAGATTCAACAATTTGCACCGTCGCTCCATGATGTAGCGGGGTATAAGTGATCCTTATACCATTTCCACGAGTAGGGACTATGCCTTAAGTATTCATTAATCTTTGCATGAGAAAAAACAAGTAAATTAGTGACAAATTTTGATTGGAAAAAATGTGAAAAATTCATCTATCTGATTCTGTCCTTAAATTTAATGACTAATGAATTAGCGATGAATTTTTTTTTCTATCACTAATTTTGGTTACTAATTTAATTGATCTCAATTTTAAGCCCCAAGTTAACAATTAAGAATGGGGTTTTATTTGGTTTGTTTGTATTCATTATTATCATGTAATGTAATTCTTCTAAACTTGCTTTATTTTTCCCTCTGTTCATCTTCTCTCTTATATAGTAGTTGATATAGTGAAAAAAAATTGCTTCCAAGTAAGTTTCATCATTGCTTTCAAGGAGCAATAAAGTGGTTTAGGCCTCAAGCATAATAGTTTGAGAAATAAGTTGTAGATTAATTTGAACCGTCATTAGTATTATCGGAAATGCTTAACACAGCGAACAAATGTACCACGACATGATCGCGATTGCTATGCATGCATAGTTGAAAGGTTGGACCCCACTTACACCCATCAATCATGGATGACGGAGATTTCGTGAATCATTCGGGATAAAAGATCTCGCGTTAAATAGCACTGATGTAGTATTATATATTAGAGCTCGTTTGTTACAATATTTATGTAAAAAAATAACTTTTAAAAATTTCATCCATTTGTCATAGATTTTTTTATAAAATGGAAATATGAAGAAAAATAGACTAAGAATGGTTCTAGTTACCGACTTTTAAAATTTTAAAAAAACAGAGTTATTTTCATTATGGTAAACGAAAACAAAACAACTCTCCTCTTTTTTTAGAGAAAAAATATTTTAAATTATTGAATATCAAATAATTTTTTTTTTTTATAATCCTTAACAAAAGAACCTCTAACAACAAATTTGTAGTTTAAAAAAAGCAAATCTTAAATTATGACTAACAAAATTTCTGAGTTCACATTATATAACATGTGTGACAGCTGAGTACTAGCATCAAAGCACACCATTGAGTTAGGTAGAATAGTATATCATTGAGTACAAAAATCAAGCCAACCCCGTATTATAAGGTCGTGCAAGTATGAGACAGCATGGTTGAAGGAGGACTCATAAAAATTGTTTGGTACTACGTATATAAACATGATTGATCTTCTTTTGGGTAGTCAATTCTATAAGAACTTTATAGTTAAGCGTTCTTGAATTTGAGCAATTTTGGGATGTGACCTTTTGGGAAGTTTCCTAGAAAACAGACAAGTGCGGATAAAACAAGATAAAAAGACTTGTGTTGGTTTATGAGGCCAGTAGGCAACACCTAAAGTCGTATGGGAGAACAATGGTAGTTATGGAGCCTAATGCTGCTTGTCGTCGTCCTAAACATTATACGGCTGCTCAAGGTTCCCTCCCAATGCTCAAGGGTGATTGGATGCAAGGTAATCTTCAAGGAAGCGGGAGACGTCCTGTGTTAAAGATGTTATGGTGAATGCTTGTGTAACTACCTAAAATTCCTAGTGTAGTTGGACTGCAAGGACCTTCGAGAAGGCGGAAGACATTCCGATGGCTGAAGGGGTTAAAGTGTAAACTTGTGGAGCTATTTGGTGTAGTAGGAAGCAAGGGAAAGAGCAGCAATGGTGGTTGATGTTAAATTGGCATCATCACTGATTTGAAGTCAAGGTGGAGAATTGTGAGAGTTAACTTAATATCAGGATCTGCAAAAATCGTGCCACGATGGTTGAAGAATTTCGTGAGGCAAGTCACTGGAAATTTCGTGCCACGATGGGGTCACAACGTGGCACGATAGTGCGCTGGCAGCGAATAACAGAAACGTATTTTTGGGTGCAGATTTGTTCCAAATTTTAAGCGGTACTTTTACTATAAATATAGATCTTGTATCAGAGTAAACCTTGAGATAGAGGGGGCTGAAACAAGGGTATCGAAAGACAACAACAAAACTTGGGTTTGTATAGAGTTTGTCTCTTTGGAACAAACACTAGGATTTGAGGGTTGATTCACCTTGGGAAACACTATTAGGATTGACTCTCTTGGTTACGGGAAGAGGCTGGGGCTTTGGGTAGAATTAGGCGGGAGACTTATTTTTGTAACTCATTGATATCTTTCTCTTTTGTAAAGTTACTCATATTATAGTGGAACGGAAGGCTGCTCTCTCCCGCAGACTAGGTCAATTTGGACCAAACTGGGTCAACAAATTCTTTTGTGTTATCTCTTCCTTTCTCTCTCGCTGTTTTCTACTTTTGACTTGTATTTATAATTGTTCCATACACTTTGTTTTGGTTGTTTGACTATCCCTTGCTCCACACATCAAGTTTGTTATTGGTGTGATTTTTCAACGAATTCGCTACAATTTGGTTTGCCATTAATTCATGCGTTTTATGACTCAACCGTTGGATCAATCAAAGAGACGAAAATAATGCAGGAGGGACCGCATGAGAGAAAAAAGCAGGAGGGGATCCATTTCCGAATTAAAGACATCTTTCTTGCTTCACCTAATTCCTTGCCACCACTTATTCAAACACAAAAATATTCTTTCCACCGCAAAATTAATTCACTGTAAAGTTCACTTGCATGCGCTTCCTCTGATTGGGAATAGGAAGCATTGCAATTCCACTCCACTAAAATTGGGTTTTCCAAGTAGATAATGATAAATTAGTTTGTAAAAAAACAAAGAAAAACATAATAATAAATTAAAGGGAAAGCTTATTGGTTCTTAAACAAATTTATCATAAAACGTCACAAATTAAACATAAAAACATGTGAATACTATTAACTCAGATTCGATATATTTTTATGGGGAATTCCATCGGATACCAAAATGTGTATTTAAATTCATAATTAGTGGTTTTAATCATTCGATTAGCAGCAACTTGAGTAACGAAAATGGAAAAGAAAAGTATAACACATTATAAAAGCTCTCAAAAAAATTTGCTCGTGGGAGAAGGAGATTTCTCCTTCTCACTTTGCTTAGCAAAGGCATTTGGCTCTGCTAGAAACATGGTTGCTACATCTTTGGATGATAGAGGTATGATACATATGCCAAAGTATTTGACACATTATTTCTTTAAATAACATCATAAAGGTACGAAATATCTATCACTATTTTATATCCTAAAAAAATATATATCACTATTTTACTGTCACTAATCTATGTTTATGACTATTTTGTATATTTATCATGTTTATGAAAATACTTGTTAGAATATGCATAATTTTGCAAATTTTAATTATTATTAATTATTTAAAAATTAAAGGAGTGTGTGAGTTCTACTATTTTAGTTTACCATTTACATTATCAATTTTAATGTGGTAGTAAAATGTTGAATTATTATCAGGCATCTAAATCTAATGTACAACCTCTGTGTTTCCCTTTAGAATCAATCTTAATTCATTTTATAGTAAATATTTGTGTTAAATATATATTTGATATCTTTCGAAATTGTGCTCGTGATTTGTGCTAACTGGATGTATATTTTTTACGTATTTCAAATTTTGAAGCCTCTCTTGCAAGGAAATACACAAATGCAATATCAAACTTGGATGAACTTGAAGGTCTTGGCTGCACCATCTTGCACGAAGTAGACGTTCACAACATGAAACAACACCATTATCTCAAGCACAGCAATGATTTTCATCGAATAATCTTCAATTTTCCTCATTCTGGTCTGTTTAGCCGTGAAATTTATGAATCGGTGATTGAGTAAGTTATATAGAAATTTTAGCATGTGACTATTAGAAAAAGTTGAAATAGTGACAGATAAAGCAAAACATGTCTTTAATATTCAATCTTTAATTAATTAGAGTTGCTTTGTAATCAAATTTATTTCTCCCTTCTCCAATTTCCATTGTTTTTTTACGGTAAAAAACAATAGAAATTAGAAACGGAAAAATAAAATTGATCATCAAGAAACTCTAATTTGCATTGTTATTTCAACATTTTTTTTCTAGTTAGTATACGTGATTTTGCCCTAATAAAGTTTTGTTCTTTTACAGGCAACACAAGAAATTAGTGAGTGGGTTTCTAAGAAGTGCTAAGTCTATGCTTCGTTTTTTTGGTGAAATTCATATTACCCACAAAACATCATATCCTTATAGTAACTGGAATATCAAGAATCTTGCAGAAAATGAGGATTTATCATTTATTGAAGAAGTGGATTTTCATCAAGTTTTGTATCCAGGTTACATAAATAAAAGAGGTGCGGGTTCGAAATGTGGTCAGAGTTTCACCATCGGAGAGTGTAGTACTTTTAAATTTCGTATTTCTCTCTAAAGTAGTTTAGTGATTCACACACTTTAAATGCAGAAGAGTAGTGATCTTGAAATTAATTTCAGACCTTTGCATATCAATGTGCTATCAACCGAACTTTACTTACATAACTAGTAAGTACTTTTAAATTTTATTTTGAAGAGATTGTAAAGTTTTCGATGGTTTGAAATTTGAAAACAAATTTGGTGTTACCAACTATACTCCAAGATACTACATTGCACTTAATTTTACAGCTTTTATCTGCTTTTATTGTTTTCCGAATTAGCTCCTCAACTCAATTTTTTATTTTGTATTTATCAATTTTGTAAATTGGTTATTGCATTTAACATTGAAAAAACTCCACTAAAAAAACATTGAGAAAATTTTGTAGGTCGAACTTATCAATTTTCTAAATTGTCTTTAAAACTTATCTACCATAGTTTCAAACTTTTCTTTTATAAGCAAGATATATTGAACAAAAGAGAATAACCCCATGAATCAAACTAACAACCTTTGGAAAAAAAAGTATCCAAATTATGAGCTTCAAAGGTTGAATAGCAAAAATGGGAACATTAATAAAAATAGGCTTAAATATGTATTTCATCCTTGCAATTAGGGGTCGTTTAAAAATTGGTCCCTGTATTCGCTAATCCTTGCAAACTAGCCTTGAAATCATTAATCATTTAAAATTTCGTCCTTTGACCAACTTAATCACTGCCACGTCACTAATTCGATGACGTTGCAATCACTACCACACATGAAATTCCAATTTTGCCCTTAAGAAGAGGACAAAATATTGAAGAAAGAATTGGAAACCCAGGGGTAAAATTGGAATTTCATGTATGGCAGTGATTGCCACGTCATCAAATTAGTGACATGGCAGTGATTAAATGGGGAGAGGGACGAAATTTTAAATGATTAAACAGTGCAAGGGTAAATTGGCAGGATTAGCGATTACAGAGACCAATTTTTAAACGACCCTAATTGCAAGAATGAAATACATATTTAAGCCATAAAAATATGCATCTTCATCTGCTGTTTAAACCCTCTTTGGCAAAAGTGTCTGCGACTTGATTTTTTTTCTTGAGGAATAAGTTCCCTCCACACAACCAATCATCTTAACTAGAGTATTTGTATCTTTGCAAGTCGACCAACGATGATTAGGAACACAACAGGTCTGCATAATAGTCAAAACCTCCCCGGAATCGGTTTCAGTCACAACATTGGACAAACCTTGTTCGACAATCAGCTGCAAACTGTATAGAATCCCAAATAACTCTGCCATAATGTTGTTTCTGTCGCAGCACATAATTGATAACTTGGTGAATTCGTAAGGTGCCTCATGTATCTTTCAGAATTGAAAAGAATGGCTCCTCTAGCAAACCTAAATCAAGCATCGCAATCTTTCGAGAACTTTCAAGCTCCAAATGATTGAGAAAATTCTGTTATGCATACAATTTTAAGGCTCACGAAGAAGTTCATACATACCCAGACGCATTAGTGAATTCTTCATCATTGTAAGGCTCTAAATGATTGAGAATATTGTTACATATTTGTTGCAGCAAAACGGGTATAAATTTAAACTCGTCTCATCCTACATGGTTATGCAAGATGTTGCTCACTGAATAGGTTGCCTCTTCCATTGAGATTGGTAGAATAAGCGAAATATACTATTGTAATAAATAAATAAAAAATACTATGGAACCCTTACAAAAAAAAAAAAAAGTCTCAAATGCTTTGCATACCAACTGAAAAAAATTCTCAACCAGAACATAACATAATTAGAATGCTTCCCCATTCTACCCATACACCAAAACCAAGATGCATATTTGATCTTGCTTTTTTTGACAGAATTTCTCACCTTTAAAAATAATGTTATTTCTCATGTTTGCCATCTCTAAGTTGTAGCTAACCAAATTAAATGTCTCTCACCTTCCTTTCCTTATTTGATTGCCATTATCTTGAAAATGTTGACACCCATACATTTAAACATGTCATGGAAATTTTTGTATTAGAGAACATATCAAGAAAATGTAATACCATTTCTCATCTAATTGAAACATAATACACATGATGTGCTATGACGATCCGAAATAATAGCCTTCAACAATAATTATTTCCCATTTTTACCTTTTGTTTGTGTCAAGTGTGAGCGACATATAAGTGAGATGATCCACATATCTAATGCTTAAGATTTTGGATGAAGATGTGATTTCAAACCCAACGTGTTGATCTCCCGGACTGCTTCATGAGCCAACTCTGGTTTCAAAGCCGATGGTTAGCTAAAAGGGGATCGACTACTTGTATAGAAAGTCTTCATGAATTATGAATGAAAAACTACGAGTGGAATTTGCAATCCACCTTAATGTATTCTCTGATGTGTCCTACTCAGTTGAATCTCCCTCCACTAATCAACTTTCCAACTCTTCTAATAGAACCAACCCTAGCATAAGGTACCAAATCTTTGCTTTAGGCCTCTATTTTTATTTTCCAAAGCATTTTATGGGGTCTTATTAGGGGCATACTGTTCGGTATCATTGGATGAGGTCTTATTACCTAATTATAAAGATGCTAATTTATCTTATTTATAGTTAGGAAGCCGCTTAATTTTTTCTCCTTCCTATTTATTAGTTTTATACCAGTTACATTACTTTAGTAGTTTTATACTTTATATATAAATCATTAGCAGCTCTATATGTAAATAATCTTTTTACATACAATAAAATGAGAATTACATCTCAATTCTTGCTGCTCTGATATTTAAGATGGTATCATGTTTCGCTCACTTCGGCTTTTCTTCCTTCCGATGATCATTGGAGACTCAACCTTTTGCTGATTTCGCCACAAACCTTACCGATCCCTATTACCTTCACCCTAATGAGAATTCATCTATTATACTTGTTATCCTCTTCTTGATCACAAAAACTATCATAGACATGATCTTGCTCAATGAAGGTAGCGCTAATCTCTAAGAACAAGTTGAAATTTGTTGATGGTACTCTTCATCTGTCTGATCCTCTTCATGAACCATGGATCCATGGATTTGTTGCGACAATATGGTACTTTCCTGAATCCAACGATCTATTTCGAAAATCATCGCTAAGTCAATCATGGGGTGCGATCGTGTCATGGTGGTCTAGAATGTTTGCAGACGCGGTTCACAAACATGCATATCTTTATAATCACTGACCTACTTCAGGAAATTGCATGCTATCAGCAAGGTAACCTTGATACCACCAGGCCCGTTCCTAGTATTTTATGGGCCTTAGGCCAAGTTTGACAAAAGAGACCCTAGTGTTATACCCTGATTTTGGACCTAAAAATACTTGTTCAAATTTCTTTTCTAACACTGATATTTGTCAATTCTCTGTTATTTTACTCTAAACCTTTTTCCATCCGCATATTTTACTGTCTCTGTCTCAAAGTACATTCAAGCATGATTTTCTTGCATAAAACTATTCAAAACGTTTTTTCTTGCATTATAAGTCATTTGAAAACTCTCTGAAACATCGCATTACTTTTTCTTGCGTTTTATTTCAAAAAATCATACAAAAGGGTATTTTGGTCATTTCCTGCAGTGGAACCCATTTTAGTCCCTGTGATTGTCTCTGAGTCTTTTTAACTTGTCTGTACAAATTATTGTTGAAATCTCTGTTTAAAATCATTTCAAAATTGCATCTGAGTCAGTTTGAGTCAGTTTAGTCCCTAGGGGCATTTTGGTCTTTTCCTGTCAAAATTTCGACAGGGAGGTATTTTAAAATACCTCATGTCAGTAATTGGTTCGTTTTAGTCCTTTTATTGATTTTAATTTTAGGTTTCACTTTACATTTGGTCAAATTACCAATTTTAATTCATTTTATTTTCATTTTTTTGCATTTTAGCCCCTCAAACAATTTCCAGAATTACACTTTAGTCCAAAACCTTTTAAAATTTACATTTTTTTCCAATACTTTTCATTATTGTATTTTAAGTCCTTTTTTCATTATTGCAGTTTAGTCCTTTTACTTTTCTTTTTTGCAGAAAAGTCCCAAGTCCAATTCCAGGTGGCATTACCCCATTGGTCCAGGAATACACATGGCAGCCTATAAAAGGTGCACAGTGCCACACAGACCCATGCAATCAGTGCCAACTCACAAACACGTGAGAAGTTTCTCTCTCCTTTCTGTTAGGATCAAAATCCAGAATCACCAAGAACAATCAAAAACCCTAGAATTCCAGAATCATCAAAAAGTCATCAAATTCATCATTTTTTTCTGCGATTCTCAGAGATTCTTTGCGAATCTTCATCATCGAATCAATTCCTTCGCAATTCCAGTGCGAATTCATCACCATTGGTGACGAATTCAAGCATGATCACGAAGGATCTGAAAGCTTGAGAAGAAGAGAAAAAGAAGAAGATTCGAACCGGTAAAGAAGAAGAAGAGCATCACCGATTTATTTTCGGATTCAAGAACAACATCAACGAAACAGAATCAAATCAAAGTTTTTCGAAGATTTCCGTTCGAATCTCCAATCAAACCAGAGGTAAAAACACTCAAACTTCATCATTTTCCTTTCAAAGTATCAACAAAGACGAAACAATGTAAATCCCTAGGATTCAAACGTTCAGAAAACCTAAAGAATAACTTTTCAAAATCGCATGAAAGATCTTAGATCTACGTTGTTTCAAGCTTTGTTTGTAAAAAACAAGTTCAGATTCGTGTTTAAAATAAAAAAGGATATCTTAATCTGTAAAAAAAATTGAAAACGGAGAAGTTTCTCATCTCCGGTGCGGCGCCGCCGCCCTGTTGGGCCGGCAAACCACCACACCGGAGCGGTGAAGCTCACCGGAGAAGATGAAGATCATCTTCTGATTTTCCAGAAAATTGAAGAGAGAGGTGAGAGCTTCTCTCACTAGGTTGAGAGAAGAGAGAGAAAGAACAAAGAAGAATAAAAAAACCGGCGCTAACATGCTTTTATAGACAACTAGACCGGACCGGTTCAAGACCGGTCCAATCCCTTCAATCTTGAGCGTTGGATCTAGGGTTTTTCCCCTTGGATCAATCCAACGCTCCCTGTGCTTCCAGACCATTAGGTTTTGGGCTTGGGCCTCTTTCTTTGCAGTTTCTTTCGTTTTTACTTTTTTCTTGCTATTCACACCTTGTTTTCTTGCTATGTGAACCCTCTGCTTGTCCAATTTTCTTGCAAAAAATTCCTAAAAATTCCTATATGTTTCTTGATGTATTTTTGATGATTTTGTGATGTTTTCACGTGTTAAAAAATGATAAAAATGTATGTAATATTTTCTTGTTGATTTGTTCAGTTTTTTTTATTAAACTTGTGAATTTTCTTGCTATAATCCGTTCATGAGGTTTTGGCATGATATGAGTGATTAATATGCAATTTCATGATGAATATGTCTCTGACCCTATGTGTAGTTTACTGTTTGTGTGATGTGAATTTTCATTTTTTTTCTTGTTTTGCAAGTAATGTGTGTTTTTGTCAAGAAATAAAGTGCAAAGTATCTCTAGAAATATGTCATAATGCTTGGCTTGTGTGTGTCCATATTATCCTCATATTATAGCTCAAAATCAAACCTTTTTAACATTGCTATGATGAGAGAATTATAGGTCATGTGCATGTCTAAGTGTTATAACCAATTCTAGGTATATTTTGCCATTTTATTTCACTTTATTGCTCTTTTCTTTTTTGCTATCCTATGCAATTTTGTTTACCTTTTTTCCCATTTTTATGCCTTATATTACTAACCATTTCATTTCTTATTTCATTCACCTCATGAGCATCTTACCTCTTTCATCTCCATTTCTCATAGCTTAGGCATTATTTTTCTTTTTAATCTCTATGTTAAAATGTCTTGTAATATTTTTAGGTAGTTTAAATCACTCTTTAATTTCTTGCAAGACCATAGAATGTAAACTAGGGCCAATGTAACGGACAATGGACTTTAATGATGTACACTGACACAAGCACCGACACGTACACACGTTGTATGTTTACCGCCTTAGATGTATGCTTAGGAAACGCGATACTTAGAAAAATATCAATTTTCCATAAAAACAAGCAAATTCCATCACTTGAAAATTTTTCCAAAAAAACCTTGGAGTCAAAACTCCATTGAATTTTTCTCTTTATTTTTCTTAATCAAAACCTCAATGAACTTTAACTTCTACTTAGACATTTTCTTTTAAAAATCGAACCAACTCTTCACTACTTTTTTTCTCATGCCTTTACGGCTTCTTTCTCTTCTTCAAAACCATTTTCCAACAAAAACTAAAATCAATCAAACACACAAAAACATTTTTGAAAGAGAACTACATGGAGTTTGATCCCTTAAAAGGGTATGTAGGCATGAGGTCAAAACCTCTCCAAGTCCAATAAAACAAAACTTCAAATCTTTTCCTCCCTCCACTCTTAACCTAAATAAACAACTTCTTTTTTTAATAAATAGCATTAAAAATAAAGCGTAGACATAAAACTAAGGAAACGGCTCCTATAGAGTACTATAGTCATCGCGGGTGCCTAACACCTTCCCGTAGTGAAAACGACCCCCGAACTTAGAATTTCTAAGGGTTTTCTCAATTTTGCCCTTCCCAAGAAAAAATAGAGAATATCAAAGATTGAAAGGTTCAAATCTAATTAATGACTTGACACCCCAAAATCGTGATAACACCTAGTATAATCGATAATTATTTTTATTTTTACTTTTTATAAACATCAAATGAAATATGCATTGATTATGGCGGTCACGATAATCCGATGTTTTGAAATTTCAACTATGCCTACACTACAAAATATTGTGTGACAAATGCATTTCATCCTATATATTATTAATAAAAAAGAATAACAAAAAAAAAAGTTGGCGGCCGAACCAAACTCAACAAAGCGCGGTAAAGGATAATAAACATACTAAGCTTTATATAAGTTTCATTATCTGATTTGATAATTCAATTGATTGACTGCCTCAAAAATTTGTCAAAACTTTATTCTCATTCATCATCGTAAATCCATAATATTATAAAATACACTTCCCTCATGTCTAATAACATGAAAATCTTTTATCATTTATAAATAGGATATGATATGTTACTTATCAAAAATAACACAAGACCAAATTTGTCATCTTAAAAAGCATTCTCAGATAAAAATAAATTTGGTCTCTAAGCAGGGGTAGATATTTTGCATTTTACGTGTTGCTTATGTTATTTACGTTTTACTTATAAGTTTTGTGTTTTAGCTAATGAAATGTTGGCGGGTGAAAATGAAAGTGCTACTGGGTTGTAAAATTAAAAGGGTGAAACGACTGATGGGTTGAAGTCTAGTAAATGATTGGGCCCTCTTTACATTTATTTCTATGATACACCTCATTTAAACCAAGTATTGCTATATACGCTACCATTATTAAAAAAATAAAATAATTGGCCCCCTTGAAGTATTTGAAGAGCTTATCAACAGATGGACTTTTCTTCTCTTCCAATTCTCATGTGAAGCTATTTGGGTTTGCTGACTCAAATTGGGCATCATGCCCTGCTGCCCGTCACTTTGTTTATGGTTACTATGTATTTATTGGTTATTCTCTCATCTCTTGGAAGTCCAAGATGCAATCCACGGTTTCCTCCCTATCAAGTTCTGAGCTAAATATTATGCTCTTGCTAGCCTCTATTATGAATTGCACTGGTTGCAATATTTGTTTCATGATCTACGTATTACATTTTCACAACTTGTCTTCCGACAACAAATATGCAATCATCTACACCCTATCCCTTCTTCTGCTCAACTTGCTGATGTAGAGAGAATACATGTAAATTTTGTAGTAAAGAGAGTATATCAGTTGGAAGATAGTCAGATCACTAAGTGCAGAGGATGTCCTATAAATTTTTTAAGAGAAATTTTTAAAAATCCTAGAGATTGGTAAGTTGAATCAAAATAAGATTTATGATAACATTTTATGACATAATTTGATCTATGTTGCCGATGTAACGAATATCGAGACTTAACTCATCCACACAAAACCGGCTTGTACGGTGAGTAGTGCCTCCTTTATAATTAGTAAGAATCCTATCTATTCAATGTGAGACTAAATTCCACCGAGTATTGGCCGCTAACAACCAACATGGCCAACCCAGTATATTATGAGACCTAAAGCGAAATTAAATTGAGAGTTTTCATGAAAGAAAAATAACACAAAATATATTTTGAAGTTTTTTATATTATGAATATAGGTGATATTATTATTATTTTTTTGCTTAAGGTTGACTTTTCTTCTATTAACATAAATAACTATATATCTAAGTAATAGATCAGTGTTCCATGTAGATTTTATTTTTACCAAAGTGTTCCATGTAGATAAAAACTAATAAAGTATTGTTTTGCAAAAATGAAAAAGAAAAGAGTCGTATACTCTACAAAAACTTTTGAATAAGAACAAAAATTGAAAAATACATATCACACAAAGATTCAAACCTTCGACATGAAAAGCAAAAAAAAACACGATTGACAGCAACTGAGCTTCAAGAGCTTAGTGAAAAATTGAGGCCTAACGTTGTATATTTTTAATAGTAATTATTTTATTTGACGGTCTAAACATCCTTAGAGAAAAAAAATTACTTTTTGGAGGTTTAAAGCAAGGGTTAAAGCTGCCTTACGCCTTAAACCAGTTTATTTGTAAACAAAAATGAGTCGGCTTGCAACATGTATATGATTTAATCCTTAAAAAAAAAACACATATATGATTTGAGCCACCATATCATGTTTTTTTTTTTTTTTTTTTTTTTTGTATGTTATACCAAAACCATGCTACTAAAAAATAAATGAAAATAAATATACTAAAGCAATATCTTTTAAAAATTAAAATACTTAAGGAATACCTATTGCTGTATAAGATACTATGAGGAAGTAAGAATTCAATTTACAGTGTGTTCTTTGGCAACAAGCAAAATAAAATATCATGAAAAAAAAATTATATTTCCCTTCATAAAAACTACATCAATCCTTATATATGATGTGACTGTTCATTCAAAAGAAAAAGGAATGTTAGATATGGATTCAAAGATTAAGTATTGTCATTTATCTAAAAGCATTATGAGGTGACGATAATTCAAAAGAAAAAGGAATTATTAGAGATGAATACAACGGTTAAGTAGTGTCATTCCTATCTAAAAGCAATAAGAGAAGACGATTAATTCAAAAGAAAAAGGAAATGTTGGATATGGATTCAACGGTTAAGTAATGACATTCTTATCTAAAAGCAATATGAGGTGACTATTAATTCAAAAGAATAAAAAAATGATAGATATAATCCAACGATTAAGTAGTGTCATTCCTATCTAGAAACAATATGAGGTGATGATTAATTCGAAAAAGAAAGTGGAAAATATTAGAGATGGGCTCAACTTGTTAACAATTGTGTTGACTCATTAGCCAAGTTGGAGTGTGATGATGCTGATTCTTGATATTCTTTTTTAGTTGTCCTCTTCATCAATTGGTTCTTGTTGATGCTATGGGAGTTTCTAGTACTCGGTTAATTTTCTTATAGTTTTCTTTTCTACATTTTTTTCTTCCCGAGTTTTAATAAAGTATATATATATAATTTTTAAGAATAGACAATTGAAGTTGAGTTTTTTTTAGTGACAAATGTTATGTTAGAATGTTAATTGTGATGTTAAGTTTTTATTTTTTTTGTTGGAACTTGAACCTTAAATCTCTAACTTTTTACTCCCTTCGACTCTAAATAATAGTCGTTTAAGATTGATGCACAGTTATTAAGGAAATGATTAATTTTATTGACTTTGATGGTAAAATTAGTATCATTTACTTAAACACCCTTATTAATTGTAGTTAGTGGAGTAGTAAAGTTGGATAAAATTCAATAAATAAGAGTATTATAATGGAAAAAAAATAATAAATGTTGCACTGGTATTCTAAAGTGACAATTATTTTGAGAAAAAGAAAAATGGGTAAAAAGACAATTATTGTGAGACGGAGGGAGTAACTTTTAGTTCAAACCAATTGAGTTAGTGCTATAGTGATTCTATGGTTCTTGATCAACAGCGAAGCCAGAATTTCTTTTTGGGTGGCTGACTAAAATAAAATCTTCAAAATTAATTTTTGACGGGCATGAATAACGAATTGCCAAAGTTGAAAACGAAAATTAACCTTTTTGTTGTAAATAAGAAAAACCCATAAATTTTAATAATATAGTTATTGTAATTGAGGTAAAAAAACCTAATTAATTACAACTAATAGTATTTACATTTCGAATTTTGTTATATAACGTATAGTTAGTGGAGGTTATAAAACATTGTAAAGTAACCTCCGCAAAAAGTACCAACGTTTACCAAAAATTCATCTGTTTCGTTTGATGAGGTTCAAAACCCCTTAAAATGAACAAATAATCGTCGCTAAATTAAACATTTCTTTGTATGATACATCTATGTTTTTCTTCTTTTCAAGTGTGTTGTGGCCCACGCCTTCATTAGAGTACCTCCGTTTTTGTTCTTGATGGTGATTGTCAGTTGTTCTTCGCCAATGCGGGGTGTTGTTCATACAAAGATACTCTAACGTTTCAAATTAATGAGGTCTCGAGATATTTTGAATTTTTTATCTTAAAATGAAAAGTGTATTTGATTTTGCGGTGGTTGCTCAATTAATAGATTATTAGGTGGCCCAGGTGTTTTGATCATCATATTTCAAATTCATCAACACCCACCTTATTCATTTTGAGCACAATTTAAACTAGGACAACACAGAACTTCTTTCTTGGCTCAATGGTATTTTAGACCAAAAAAAAAAAAAAAAACTAGGACAACACCACTACATATATTAACAATATCTACAATATTGATTAATAAACACCAATAATATGTGGATTGGATTTATGCGTGGAGGAACAACTAGTTAAAAATTAAGTAATTAAATTTGAATATCAGCTCTATGTAAAGATAAATTATTTAGAAGAATTTAAATTCAATTTATAGATATTCAATCATTTTATTTATGTTCTGATCGAACTCAAATTACTAAGACTCATTTCTTTAAGAATTCAAAAGTTAACGGAAAAAAAAAAAAAAACGAATTAAAAGAAAAGTCTACCCCAACAACCCCAATTATCCAAAAGTTGTATAGTATTTTTTTTTATCATTTTCTTTCTATCTGCGACTATAATATATATATATATTTATCATAACGACTACTATGTGTACTACAGGCTCAGAGAACAAATACGAAGAACCACTTCTGTTTGTTTCAAACTCAAGCAATCATGAAGGTGTGTTTTGATCACTTAATCATTATTTTAACTTTTTCTTTTTCTTTTTATTTGTGATCATTCCCTTAATAAGTTATATGTGAAATGGCAAATACAGCAAAAAATGGTTATAAAGTTGCAAATGGACTGCGATAAATGCAGAAACAAAGCCCTCAAAACTGCTGCTGAGGTCCAAGGTAATAATCATACCAAACCCTTTTTTGTTTGTAATATTTCCAAAGTTTCACCCTTTTGTTAGATGAATTTTTCACCCTTAATACAACAATTTGAAAACATAACAAACATGAGAGCAACTATGCATTTGTGAAACCAGAGCCGGTTTTTAAGGATGCAAACAATTCTACAGAGTTGGACCTACAAAATTTCGAGGCTCAAAATAATATATATTGTATATAAAAACGCAATATATACTAATAACGTGGTACAAAATTCAAATTTGTTGATATGGCTGAGTAGTAGAAATCAGCGTTGGAGTTCCCATGGTATTAACACGAGAGATTTATTTATGTTTTTCTCCTTTAACTAATTTTTTTTCGAGCATCAAAGGGCCTAATTTTTCATGTATTTGAGGTCCATATATGTCTTAAATACTCTCTCTTCTTTCTCTGATTTAGTCCAACTCTCATCAACATATTGGACTGTATATTTACAAGAGTAGTGATATTTGAACAATCATTTGAGATAACTTTTGTGACAATTTTTTCTCTTTTTTTTTGGTCAAAAACAATAGATGGAGAAAAATGAAGAGAGAGAATAAAAACATAATGTGAAGATGAGAGTGAGTTGTCAAAAAGCTGTCACAAAATGATTGTACAAATATCATTTCTCTATTTAGAAATAAAAAACACAATATAACTTTTTTTCTTCTTTTTTTTAAGAGCACTTATTGTAATTTTGGACCCATACATGTCGTATAAAATGACAAAGCTCTAATAACAAACATTATAATCATCCTTTCAAAAAATAAAACAAATGTTATAAACATTTTTTTCTAGAGGACTATCTTTACTATGAGAGTCAAACCTTCAATTTCATAAGGACGGTGTTATGTGATTGAGTATATGACTATATTTACTATAAGAGTATTTTTGGCACTCCACCTTCTGTAAAATGCTAACTTATGTCCTTGTAAAACAATTTAATAAACCAAAAATAAAAATATAATATGAGAATTGTGCAACCAAAATCTTGAAAATTTAAAATTTTATCTTCTCAATTCCTTTAACTCCTTAAAGACAAAAATTATAACTTCAAGAGATTACATTTACTTAAGAAAATATATATTAATAATCCTTTTGTCTTAAAGTACCCCTTTCGATCACAATTATAAGTAATTTTTTTTTTAAATTCATTGAATAATTGATGTTTCTGGTCTATAATTAGACTACATATGTCAGTTATTCAATAAACTTTTTTTTTCTTGTAATAGTGATGAGAGGTGAGTATGTGCTATTTTTTAGTTTTACCAATGTTGATTTTAATGATAGAATATGTTTTATTTATCAAAAACATCATTATTAATTGTAGTTAGGAGATGAATTAGATGACTAGAATGCAATAATAATGATGTTATTGAAAAAGAATATGAAATATTATATTTATATTATAAAAAGATAAATATTTTAAGACAAAGAAAGACGGTAAATAGGGATAACTAATTTAAAACGGATAGAGTATTTCTCACTATTTACGCACTCGTTTATACGTAGGTAACTCAAATCAATTGTCTTAGTGGCACAAGTGTAGATCTCTCGTGGGAAATGCGTATATGATTAAGTGTGATGGTACACAGTCAGGGACGAATCCAATATTTTTTTTGCATTGGGGCCATATAAACAGCAACCGAAATAGTGACATTTTTTTACTATTCTTTACTTTAGCAACCTCTATTTTGATCACTATTTTTGTCGCTAATCAAATTAGCGACCGATTTTTAATATTTATACTTTAGCGACTATTGTTTTGGCAACTATTTACGTCTCTAACCAAGTCAGTGACCGATTTTTATAGGTGTAACTTCGGTATCATTGGAAGGAAATGACAAGGATAGTATATGTGTGATCGGTGATGATGTGGACACAATTTGTTTAGCAAACCAGCTAAAGAAAAAGTTCAATAGTGTCACCATACTTAGTGTGGAAGAGGTGAAAAAGAAATCTGATGAAGAAAAGAAAAAGGAAGAAGAAAAGAAAAAAGAGGATGAAAAGAAAAAAATGATAGAAGCATGTCGTAGTGTTTTGCAGGGTACTTGCGTCAAGTGTCATGACTTGAGTTGTAATGGAAAATGTGATAAATGCCCAAAATGTGAAAGTCTAAAGTGTGATGGGAAACATTGTGTCACAATTTGCTTTAAATGTGAAGATTCAAAGTGTGATGGTAAGTGTAAATGTAATTGCTCCAATTGTGACAACAAGAAGTGTAATGGTTGTACGCCTCCTACACCTCCTAAGAAGCCTCCTACACCTCCTGAGAAGCCTCCTACACCACCGATCCAACAATGTCCTCAATGGTGCACATGCCCTAAATGTTATGCTCCATATCGACCGTATCCACCTTGTTCTAACCCTTATCCACCTTATGGCAAGGTTGTTTATGAACAAAACCCCGAGACTTGCTCCATCATGTGATATCATACCTATGGATGAGGATTTCATGCACCCGCTATTGAGTGCATCAACATCAGAACTTATAGATCTATAAAGATAAATTTTACCTTTTTAGATTCAACAATTTGCACCGTCGCTGCACAATGGAGCGGGTGTAAGTGATTGTTACACCATTTCCACGAGTAAGGACTATGCCTAAAATAAAATCTACAAGCATGATCTCATTATAAGATTTGTAAGCAATATCTTATAATTATAAGATATGTATTTGCATTATAAGTATTCAATAATCTTACAAGAAAAAAAAAACAAATAAATGTATCATATTTTATCTCAATCAAGTGTTGGATGACACAACATGATATGAGTTGGATTAACCATGGGAAATATTAATGTTACGAAAAGGTTTTCATATCAATGGGAGAAATTATCGAGGAAAAAAGTATATTGTAAAGAGTTTTCACATCAAAAAATTTCGGGAACCCTGATCATCAATTTCTCTCCTTTCCATTCTAAAAACTCAAAATTCGTTAAAGCGCATAAGAGGTTAATAACTAATTATCAAACCCTAAATTTTATGTTGGTTGTATTCTAATTTGAAATTGTATGTCCTTAATGTTATACTAGAAATATGAGCCACCTACACTTGATTATCAATCGAATTTTACATTGTGGATGATTATGAAACTCTCATATTGATGGATCAAATGATATGTTTACCTCCTGTAATATTAAAGAGTTTTGGTTTACCCTCGTAATTATTTTTTTTTAGATTTCAACCTTGTAATATGAAGATTCGATGATTTTAGACTCTCAAATCATACGACTGTATATTTCATCTGATATGGTCCGCTGAGTTACCTATGACTGTGGTGGCAGAAGACTCACAAGTCACAACCTTATTTCTTCTTCTGTTTTTAGTTTGGGGTGGCCGAATCCACTTTCTTGCATTGGCTTATTTACTATGTAACTTTCATGTTCAATTATGTGATGGTCCAGCTTCTTTTTTGTATTGTCGACACTTTTTAAGCTCGTTTTGGTACTTTTTGTGCTTTAAGAGAGGTTTGTCAATATATTGTTGGCCTCTTAAAAAAAGTTTAAGCCGGTATAAATGGTGGTAGGATAATTAAAAAGAAGGGTAGGACATGAGATTTTTCAACATCTCTGTTGAAATATTTGTGCTTGATTCTCTAATTGGACGACCACACTCGATTGTAAGCTTGGCCTAACAAATTTAGGGACCAAATTTGGGAGCTCTAGACAAATTTAGAGAACAATTTTGCTATAGACACTCTCTTTAAGATTCATTTTTTTATTGGATAAAATCAATATATGATTCACCGTTTTAAGGGGAACTCATTTTCTAAGTGTGAGATTTAGCTTGATTTAAGCCAATAAGAAATTGTTTGTTGAAAAAAGAGTGACATTTCTTTTTCCACACTTCATACTATATACTTTGGACGAGATAAAAATAAAACTTTGGATGGCGTGCGAGAAACCAAAAGGGTGAAAAAATAAATTTAAGCTAATTTGAAAATACAAAAAATATTTTTGTTGCCTTACCATGTTAAAGAGTTCTACATCAGACAAAAGATATGTCATGAACATGTGTTTATAAGTAGAGACAATCCTCACCTCACAAACCGATTTTGTAGGATCGTGTAAGTCTCAGCCACGTTTTCTAAGACGCTATCGGAGCCTATCGATCAAAGCGTCCATCATTTATACACACACATCAAGCATGAGCAGACTTGAGCAGATCCTGGTGTGGCAAGTGCCACACCAACCCAAGCTGAATTTTTTTTTTTGTTTGGTCCACAACCCTAGCCCAGAACATGTACACTGTAAACACTTTCCCCTCACTTCTTGCTTCAGCAAGCCCTTTTTCTTTCTTCTTTCTCTCAGCAAGCGCACAATACAACACAAACAAAAGCAAACACTTTTCATTCTTATTAAATTTAGGCTAAGTCATATATTGTGAATGGCTTGGCATGTGTAATCATCTATATCATGGATGAACAAGTTTTCAAGTTTAAAAACTAAGTTATTAAAACATAAACATCTGATATCATATTGAGTGTGAAACAAGTTTTCAAGTTCTCCTATGGCAAGACATTTTCTGCTTATAGTGTTTTTACTTTGACTGCTCCTTTCATAGTTCATGCTCAGAACCCAATCAGGTTTGGTAATCTCATCTCATAGCATATTATTATGCAGATAAGACTATTTCATGTGCTTAGAACTTATTTGTACGTTTTATTTAATTATTTGACAAGAAATTATGCCTCACCGATATTTTGAGTCCAAATCCACCCCTGCCATCAACCCCTAAAGTGATGGGTGTGTAATGAAAAAAAACTCAAGTTCCAAATCGGATAGATCCTCACTTTACAAGTTGGTTTTATGGAGTTGCGTTAGATTCAACCACAATTTCTAAGATACCAAATTCCTTGCCACCACTTATTTAAAAACAGGAAGAAAAAAAAAAGAGTAAATAGGCAAAAACCCCCTTGAAATTGTAGCTTTCGTCAAAAACCCCCCTGATTTTTAGGAAACTTCAAAAACCCCCTGAAATTGCCAAACGTTAGTCAATTACCCCCATCTGTTTGTTTTGGCTGTTAAATGACTATTTTTTATTTTTTTGCTTTCTTCATCTTCTTCCTTCCACTTTTTTCATCATCTTCATGAATATTTATAAAAAATCCAGAAAAAATTAAGAAACAACAACCATTAACAACATCATCATCATCTCATTACTAGCTTCTCTTGTTTGTTGCTCATTGTTGTTATCCAAAAGGGTCGTAGCAGAAAGATCAAGAGACAATTGATGATGATGATCATTGTTGTTGGTAATCTCATCGCTGCTCCAAAAAAGAAATCCATTTGAATGAGGGTTAAAAAGTGATTGATTCTGAAGAGGAGACATGAGTGATGATGGAACAGTAACATCATGAGAATGAGAAGAACCGTTGCTGTTGATGTTGTTGTTCATGCTATTCATCATAAACCTTGTTCTTTTTCAAACAAGTTCATGATCTTTTCTATTATTCATTTTGTTGTTGATGAATTCCAAAGGGTTGTTGTTGATTAATTCAAGAAGGTAACAAACAAGAGAGAGAGAGAGAATCATTATAAAGTGTGTGATGTTGATGATGATGTTGTTAATGATTGTTGTTTTTTAAATTTTTTCTGGATTTTTTTATGAATATTGATGAAGATGATGAAAAAAGTGGAAGGAAGAAGATGAAGAAAGCAAAAAGAAATTAAAAAATAGTCATTTAACAGCCAAAACAAACGGAGGGGGTAATGACTGACGTTTGATAATTTCAGAGGCGTTTTTGAAGTTTCTTAAAAATCAGGGGGATTTTTGACGAAAGTTACAATTTCAGAGGGGTTTTTGCCTATTCACTCAAAAAAATAATCTTGCCACTGCTGCTATATCGTAAATTCTCTGTAAAGTTCATCTGCATGCGCTTCCTATTATTGGGCATTGCACAACTCTACTCTATTAAAATTGGGATTTCCTAGAAGATGATAGCAGTGAATTAAAGGGATTGTAAAAGGGAAAGCTTATCGGTTCCCAAAGAATAGTATATTCAATGATTGGGCATAATAGCATAAATCGTCACAAATTAAACAAAAAAAGAGGTGATTATTGTTAACTCAGATTCCAAACATTTTATGGGAAATTCCATCCGATACCAAAATGTATCTATATTTACTTACAATAATTAATCATTCAATTAGTAGGCAACTTGAGTTGTGAAAATGGAAGAGAAAATTGTAAAGCATTATAGTAGCTTTCATAATATTTTACTAGTGGGAGAGGGTGATTTCTCCTTCGCACTATGTTTGGCAAAGGCATTTGGGTCAGCTGTGAACATGGTTGCTACCTCTTTAGATGATAGAGGTATGATTGATGCAACAACATTTGACGTATTTTTTATTTATAAGCATGATGTCAGTACAAAGTGATAGATACATTCATTTTCTTTTTAGAGGTGATAAATACAATATTCATTTTTATAAAAAATGAATATATAATAAAGTTACATTCATGTTTATAAAATAGTGATAGATACATTTTTTTAAGACGATAGATATATGCATAATTTTGCAACATAAATTAAAGGAGCATGTGAGAATCTACTATTTTATCACTTAATTTTTTTTATTTATTTCAGCTCATAAGTTTAAAGAAAATGTACCTAATGTAAAAAAAAAAATCATACGGAAGTTTAGTTAATTATTTTACTATAGTCTATATTTCTTTGTGCTTGAAACATGTAGTTTGTCCCTCTAAAAAAACAAAATGCAAAACAGCACTTTTTGTGTCCGAATTTTTTTCCCATTGTAAGTAATCTTTTTATACTCCATATTATTTTTTAAAATTTATTTATATAACATTTGAGTATATCTTTATTTTTGTTAAAAAAGAAGGATTCAGTTTCCTGCTCAATTGTGCTAATTAATTGTACTAATAGTTTATTTTGTTCATATTTCAAATTTTGAAGGGTCGCTAGCCATGAAGTACAGAGGTGCAATAAGAAACTTGATTGAACTTGAGGGTCTTGGCTGCACCATCATGCACGAAGTGGATGTTCACAACATGAATCAACACCATCAACTCAAACACCACAATTTTTTTGATCGAATAATCTTTAATTTTCCTCATTCTGGTTTCTTCCAAAATGAAAGTGATGCTTGGGTGATCGGGTAAGTTAAATAGAGAGGGTTTTTATTATGTGTAAATTCGCATTCGTTAAGAAGTTTAACATAGTAATTTTTCATTTTAACTTATATATTTTTTATTAAATATATAACTTTTTAATGGATAATTGTTGTTTTCAAATAAAACTTGATATTTTTAGTTACTTTTTGTATTTACTTAATCAAAAGGTCCTTATCATAATTAATTAAATTTTATCCTTTCATTTAATACAGGGAACACAAAAAATTAGTGAGTGGATTTCTAGGTAGTGCAAAGTATATGCTTAATGTTGGAGGTGAAATTCATATTACTCACAAAACAGCCCATCCTTTTAGTAACTGGAATATCAAGAATCTGGCAGAAAATGAGAAATTACTATTTATTGAAGAGGTGACTTTTTATCAACATTTTTACCCAGGTTATGGAAATAAGAAAGGTGCTGGCTTCAAATGTGACAAGAGTTTCCCAATTGGAAAATGTAGTACTTTTAAATTTGGTTCTTTATACTATAACTTTGTTCTTTGAAATTCTTTAGACGAGCACAACTTTGAAGAGATTGTAACGTTTTTTGTATTGAATTGAATAGTAGCTGCCGCATGCATATGATCTTGTTAATGCCTGTTTGGATTTGATTTTGAAATCACGTTAGGATCAAATATCGCTTCCCAAGGCAAGACAAACGTGAAAATAAAGAAGCTAACTTTTTTAGCTTCTGAAAAAACGTGGTTTTTTTTCATTTCCACCGCTCTAGCAAACATGCTATTAATCATTTGATTGTGTGAGTAACAATAAATTGGGAAACTCCTTCTAGATATGTATACATAACAGTAAATTAATCATCTAAATGTAGTTAAGTCGTGATTCCAACATACGTATGCATAACAGTAAATTAATTTAGGAATTAAGTCATATCCACATCGTAGTCTAAGAAATTATGATTTACATGTTATTGAAATTCCGTCCAGAGAATTTAAAGGGCTCTTTTTTATGATATTTTAGGCATTTGGATGTTTTAGAATGTTCGTTTAATAGCTCAGTTCTTATTTTCTTGGACTCTGCCCTCTTCTTACAAAAGAAAATCTTAATCTTATCTTATACTATTAAGTGTGTGTTTGGTTGTGTGCGAGAAATACCTCTCTCTCTAACTTCTTCTCTACCCTCTCTCTAGAAGACAAACCCTTCGCTACCTTCAAAACCCCAAAATCCAAACTCTTCTCTTTCAAGATGTAGCCTTCGCCGGCGGTGGTGCGACGAGAACATTGGTTCTCCGCACCACCTCTCTCCAGCTCGCCGTCGTATTCCACAAGGGGCTTCGGAGCGGTGGGTTTAGGGTGGTTCACTGGCGTTTTGGTTCAGATCTCTCTGTTGCTTCTCTTCAGCCTAGGTTCGTCGATCTTGTTTAGCTCGCTGAAATTTGGGGTTTGTCTGGGTTTGCACCACCTCCTGTTTTGGTGGTCGAACTCCTTCCTTTTGTGGCTCAGATCTGCCGATTTTTGGCTGATTCCTGGGTCTATTGCTCTATCGTCTTTGTTGCTCCTTTGGGTTGCCATGTCGAAGTTGTTACTTTTCTCAGAGGTTTTCAGCTTTGGTTTGTTCTTGATCTGGTTGGCTTTGAGGCAGTTTTATTGTTGTTGTATTGTTATTTTTCGCATTGTTTGTGTTTCTGCTTTTGTTTCTGTTCTTGTTCAGGGCTTGGGTGGTTGCAGATGTGACCTTTTGAGATGGTTTGGTTTGTAAACCCGAAAGGGTATGGCTTATTAACTCGAAAGGGTCTGTAGTTACTTACATGTTGACTCATCCCTCGATTTGGGTCAACGCGTTGAAACTGGTTTAGTAGGTTTTCATGTGCTTAATTCTTTAATGTTCCAGGTTTGTTGAGACCTGCAGGTCTCAATGTGCCGGGTTTACCTATAATCGGTACTATCTTTGGAATTTATGCTGAAACAGGTTTTATGCCTGCTGCACTACTCAGGAGGTTGCTGGTACGTGAATCTTTTTACCGTGCTGGCGGTAGATCTATTCACCAACTTCAAACCCTTTTTCGTCTCTACAAATGTTCATTCTTCATTTTTTTTATGTAACTTGGTATCGTGCCCGTACGCGGGTTCGCTAAGCTGCGCTTGTCAGGAGTGTTTGTTTGATTAGGATTGATTAGGGTAGGTTCACTTTGTTTGGTTTTACCACGTGTCTGGGTCAGGTCAAATGCCCCCTCATCCTATGTAACTTAGGATTGATTAGGGTAGTTTCACTTATTTATATATTTCTTCCTTTTGCCTAAAAAAAATGTGTTTGATTGTGCGTAGGGGTGAACTCATCATATGGTTGAGTGTGGCTATATCCACAACATAATATTATCCAATTTTTTTCATACCGAACTCAAACAATTATTAATTATATACGATATATGTTCGGTTCAATTCCTAGCGCCTCGATCTTAACAATTTTTTTTAATGTATTAGCATAAAAAGTGGGTTGCAAGGAATTAAACCTAAACTGTAGGGGTGAAATGGACACGCCTAACACAATTTTTGTGCAATGCTTAATATGTCACAATTTCACTTTATCAATGTATTTAGTAATATAAATCAAATATATAGTTAGGTCTTTGTGCAAAACTTGTGGAAGCAAATAGGTGTAAAATATTTGCTATGGTTTATAAATATTTGAAGTTAACTTTGCTCTTGTCGGTAGCAATTGCAAGTTTTGAATATGTTTTTCAGCTATGAAGATTGTGAAGAATCAACTATGTAACAAAATCGGTGATCAGTGGCTAAATGACCATCTTGTAACATACACAGAAAGATATTTTCTTTTCACAATTAACATTGAAGTTATTTTAAATCATGTTCAACAAATGGATAATAGACGATTTTTATTGTATTGTATCAAACAATGTTATTTCTTATTTTTAGTATAATTTGAATCATAATTTCTTTGAAATTTCAGTCATATCAATATCAAATGTTTGGGTCCGCCCTTGGTTGTACGGTGAGGAAAGTTGAAAGTGTTGAACATGTTTTTTTTAGCTGTGAAGATTGTGAAAAGTCAACTATGTAACAAAATGGGTGATCAATGGCTAAATGACCATCTTTTTTTTTTTTTTTTTGATCAAGTAGCCTGGTGGCTAGAGCTCACACAATTTAATTGTGGAGAAGTGGGGTGTCCGGGGTTCGAACCCCGGCCCCTACATATAACATGCAATATCCCTACCAACTGAACTAAGCTCACGGGGATTAAATGACCATCTTCTAACATACAGTAGAAACTCTATAAATTAATAATGTCGGGACCGGAGAAATTTATTAATTTAGAGAGTTATTAATTTATCGATAAATTAATAATTATTAATTTAAAGAGTTTTTAAGTAATTATACTGTACATACCAAACAAAAAGGCAAATTAGTCTATGTCTCTTAGAATTACGTTGCACCAAATCTTGGGACTCAATGTAAATTAACAAATATTGTATTCATATCCATTGGAAATATGACTTTTGACTTTTGAAGTGTATAGTAAATGTAAACAAGTGGAATGTTCAATGTATTCTTAAGCAAGTTTGGCATATATAAATTACATGAACGTGTTAAAAGTATTCAAACCATATCTCACTCACGAGATGGCTTCTCATCTAAAAGGTGTTGCAAAATCAACTATGTCAGATCAAATACGTAAGGAGTTGTGCGAGTACAAGAGAGATAATCCTGCAAGCACACAAAAAGACTTGCAGAGATGGCTTGAGGGAAAATTTCAGTTGAAAGTTAGTCAAGGAACAATATCAAACACACTTAAGCGGTCAAATGACTATCTCTCTGCTGAAATAGAAAAGGGAAGAGCGGAGATCAAAAGACACAAACCAACAAAATATCCTGACATGGAGAAGGTTGTTTATGAGTGGTTTCTACAGCATCAAGAACGTGTGAATATCACAGGAGAATTAATTTTGCAGAAGGCAAGAGATACAATGAAACTCTTGTACCCTCATGATGATTCAGATTTTAACTTCTCTACATGATGGCTTGGGAAATTCAAGCACCGACATGGCATAAAGTCATTTCATCGTTTTGGCGAGAGTGGGTCTGTTGATGTACAAGACATGGAGCAGAAATTGGTATCGATTCGAGAGAAAATTGATTAGTTCCCTATGAAAGATGTTTTCAATATGGATGAAACTGGGTTGTTTTATAGGCTACAAGCTGATCATTCACTGGCAACAAAACAACTTGAAGGAAGAAAACAAGATAAAGAAAGGCTGACGGTAGTTATTTGTTGCAATGAAGATGGCTCTGAAAAAATCCCTCTATGGATTATTGGGAAATATGCAAAGCTCGTTGCTTCAAGAATGTCAACATGAATAGCTTGGATTGTCAGTATCGAGCTAACAAAAAAGCATGGATGACTAGTGTGCTTTTTGATGAATATGTTCGTTCATTTGACCAAATGATGCATGGTAGAAGAGTTCTACTTGTGGTGGATAATTGTCCAGCACATCCAAGAAATATTGAAGGGCTAAGAAACGTTGAGTTGTTCTTCTTGCCACCCAACATGACATCAAAGATTCAACCTTGCGATGCTGGGATAATAAGAGCTTTCAAGATGCATTACCGTAGAAGGTTTTACCGCAAAATATTGGAAGGTTATGAGGTGTGACAATCTGATCCAGGGAAGATAAATGTCCTTGATGCTATCAATTTGGCAATCCCAGCTTGAACGATAGATGTTCGAAAAGAAACAATAGCGAATTGCTTCCGACACTATAAAATTCGTTCAGCTAGTGACGTTGTAGGAAATTTGGATGAATCCACTTTTGATGAAGAAACTCAAGACCTCCAGACTATGATCAATCAACGTGGCTATCGTAATAAGATGGATATCGACAATCTAATGAACTACCCAGGTGAAAATGAAGCATGTTCGGAGGTTCGGAGTTTAGAAGATATTGTGCGTACTATCATTGAGAACAATGCAGAGGATGACGACGAAGATGATACGGTGTCTTTGGAGCCTGTTACGCGAAAGGAAGCATTTATGGCGTCGAACACTCTTCACAACTTTATGATACAATACAAAAATACAACACCTCAGCTATTGGATGCAATAAGAAAAGTTAGAGATGAGCTCTAAACAGACTTGAACTTTAAAGGAAAACAAACAACTATTGAATCATATTTCAACAAAGTGTAATATATTTTTTTTCAGTTTCTATGAATTATTAATTTATGATTTTCTTGGGACCGAAAATTATAAAGGGATCTCCCAAAAAATTATTATCTTATTATTTTATCGAATTATTCAATTTTTTACACTGGCCCAAGTCGGGACCGGACAAATTTATTATTTTAAAGAGTTTATTAATTTATCGAGTATTAATTTAAAGAGTTTCTACTGTATGGAAAGAGATGTTCTTTTTACAATTAAAACTGAAGTTATTTTAGCTCATTTTCGACAACTGGATAGTAGACGATTTTTATCGTCATTGTATTGTATCAAACAATGTTATTTCTTATTTTTAGTATAATTTGCATCGTTTCTTTGAAATTTTAGCCATGTCAATATAGAATTTCTAGGTATGCCCTTGGTTGTGCAGTAAGGAAAGTTGAAAGTGTTGAACATGTTTTTTCAGCTGCGAAGTTTGTGCAAAGTCAACTATGTAACAGAATGGATAATCAATAGTTAAATGACTATCTTGTTCCATTTTAGTTGTATTGTATCAAACAATTTTAACTCATTTTCAACAACTGGATTGTAAACGATTTTCAATGATGTTCCATATCTCATCATCAACATCAATGATGTGATTGTACATATTACTTTTCCACCATGAAAATTGTGTAGTATCTTCATTGAAGGACGAAGGTTTGGGTGAATAAGAATTTGTGTCTGTGGTAGAATTGTTGTAATCATAGGCCATGACATGGTTGGTGTCACCAAAGCCACTAGTACCAAAACCAGTTGAAGTAGACATGTTTTTCTCAGGATCTTTTATGTGACACGATTAAGTGCAAAGCAACAAACAAGACTCTGATACCAATTAAAGGTGAGAAAACACAACAAGAGGTTGAATTATGTTGGTTTTTTTAAAACTTTTTTGCGTGTGACACACATATTTCACTATAATCACATAGACCATGAGATGGTTGGTGTCATCAGAGCCACTAGTACCAAAACCAGTTGAAGTAGACATGTTATACTGGTTCCTCCCACAAACCGAGAGTATTTCAATCCCCTTGCACTTCCAACATATTTCACTATAATCACATAGATTACATAGATTACAAGTTGCTCAAGCATACAAGCAAGAGACTTCCTTTGATCAATCACACATGAAAGAGACTTTAAATTCTCAATCACAACTAAATGAGACTTCTACAATCTAACTTAATTAGATAAAAGACTGTTTGATTTTTACACTTGATATACAATCAGAGGTTTAATACAATGAAGTTAAAATTCACTCTAACACTTAAGAATTTCTAAGATATGATGTTTTTATGAATTTGATAAAGTATGGGCGCTTGTAAAATTCGGAGCACTATATATTTTCTTAAAGTCTTCAGGTCCTTATATATGTGAAATTCTGAGACACGTTGGAGAGTGCTAGCGCAACAAATTGAGTTCGTGAGAAGCTTGATCATAGACGTTGAAATATTGCATGATTTAGTTGATGTCGTTGAGTAATCATTGGAAATTTTATTGCTTCTATTAGAATGATCTATTACATTCTCTTTGCCGTTGATTTTTTTGTTTATTTCTACACCTGGTCAGAATGCGACACACTGTACTACACATGGTATGCTAGTGACCTTTCTTCATAAGTCGACAAACTTGTTCAGCGTCTTAAGATGCTAATGTGGCCTTCATGTGCTTGAAATCTTTAGAGTCTTCAAATCTTTAGATGCTTTTGACCTTTCAAATGCTTGACATTTGCTTTAGATGTTCTTACACATGTTCAACATCTTGTTCTTTCATAACCAAAACTTAATTTAACATCATGAATTTAATTGTACGGTCCTGAAGACTTGAATACATATTAGCATATCCAATTGTTCTTTTATACTTTGTTATCATCAAAACTTCAGAGACATTGTACAATCTCGATTTTGGTTTAACCGTTTTCAGAAAGCTACTCATGTCTTGAAGTATTTGAAGAGCTTCTCAACAAAGGGACTTTTCTTCTTGGCCAATTCTCCTATGACGCTATTTGAGTTTGCTTACTTGGAATTGGCATCTTCCCTTACTACCTGACACTTTATTTCTGGTTACTGCGTATTTTTTGGCTCTTATGTCATCTCTTGGAGTACTCAAGTTAAGTTTTGAACTGAATATTGTGTTCTTAATAGACTCTCTTGTGAATTGCAGTGGTTGCAATATTTGTTTCGTGACATGCGTATTACTTTTTCATAACTTGCCTTTCACTATTGTTGTGACAACAAATCTACAATTTATTTTGCCCATAACCCCCCTTTCATGAGAGAACTAAATATATTGAGATTCATTGTCATGTGGTTCATGAGAAAATCTAGAGTGGGTTTATTCATCTCCACCATATTCCTTCTTCTGCTCAACTTACTAAAGTAGAGAGAACACACATATATTTTGCAGTATGGAGAGCACACAGATGGAAGATAGTCAGATCACTGAATGTAGAGAATGACCTGTAATTTTTTGAAGAGAAATTAAGAAAATATAATTTAGAGATTAGTAAATTGAATAAAAAAAGTATGATTTATGATAGAATATTATGACGTAATTTGATCTATATAGTTGACAGGGCCGACCCAATTGATTATGAGGCCTAAAGCGAAAAAATTAAATTGAGGCTTTTCATGAGAGAAAAATAACACAATTAATTTTTTTTTGGTCAAGGTTGATTGTTTTTCTATTGAGATAAATAACTATATATCTAACTAATAGATAAGTATTCCATGTATCTCACTGAGCTTAACTCAGTTGGTACGGATATTGCATATTATATGCAGGAGTCGGAGTTTGAATCCCGAACGTCCCACTTCTCCATAATTAAATTGTATGAACTCTGACAACTAGACTATTTGACAAAAAAAAGATAAGTGTTCTATGTAGGTAAAAACTAATAAAGTATTGTTTTGCATAAGGAATAAAGATTAGGGCCGTAGGCTCTACAGAAACTTTTGAATAAGAACAAAAATTAAAAAATACATGTTACACAAGATTCAAACCTTAGACATGAAAAACAAAAAACCACGGTTGCCACCAATTGAGCTTCGAGAGCTTAATGAAAATCTGAGTATATTTTTAAGGAGAATGTTAACTCGTGTCTTTGGTGTATTGATTAAACAATTAAAACAAATAAGTTTTTAATAAAATGTTGTGTAATTATTACTTGGTCAAATGATAAAATCTCTACTTATGGATTCCTTAACCACTGTCCTTAAGACACTGATCAGCAATACCCTACTTTTAATAGTAATTGTTTTAAAGCAAGGGTTTAAGTCGCGTCGCATTCGGGTTGGTCTTTGTAGCCAATCTTATGTAATGGGATAATATTTAGTTGTTGTTGGTTGTGTCAAACGACGTTTTAGATGAGTATACAAGAATTCCTCTTAATTGTATATAGGATAGGATACGATAATTAGACTTGTAGGTGCCTTTTTAATTTCTTGACTCAAGATTTGTAGTGCCTTAAGAATCTATTCCCTCCATCCCTTAATAAGTGACACAGTTGACCAAATTACGTATACCCAATGCGTAATTTTGAGTTTAAATATCTAGAATAATATATTAGAAAAAATTATGAAAATTTGATATTTTGAAAATACTCATCGAGACGAATCTAACGACATCTTATATGATATTATTTATCTTTGTATATTAGTAGAAAAATATGGTCAAAGTAAGTTAGGTCAAAATTACACATTTTTAAACAGATCATTTATTGCGGAACGGAGGGAGTATTTTTTTGAATTATTTATTACAGCAAAACATAGCACGACTGACTATTCGTTAAATTGCTCATGCCCATTTTGCCTCCCTGCATGTGCTTCCATGCCACTTCTAGATTTTTGTAATTAAAATAAGGTTTCGTTTGGATTGACTTATTATGAGTTTATGTGAGCTTATTTATTTCTATAAGTCTTTTTAAAGGTGTTTGGGTAAATAAATAAAAATAGCTTATCATAGTTTTATTAGCTGCTTATGCCATATTTTAATAAGCCTAAATTTTCAGCTTACCCTCCGACTTAACAATGAGCTTATGAATTTATGTAACCTCCTTCGATTCTTTTTGGATCCACTTTTTCAAAACATATATTTTAATTATAATGTTAGTTATCTTTGGCAGTAAGTAGTAACAAAATTGTTATATATCTATCTTACTAAATTAACACACGTAACTAAGTTTTTTTTTTTTTAAAAAAGATTTTTATTATTTTTTTTGTTACGTAACAAAATGAAACTGAATTTTAATATTTTTTTCTATATGAATATTTTTGTTACGTAACTATATATTTATCTAGTGTTAATTTTGTTTTCTATGAATATTAATAACTTTTTTAAGGACGAATATTGATTATACTATCTCTCTTAATATAAGAAGAGAAGATGTTGTGGAAAATTCATTTTTGCCCATCAATGGTTGGCTGCCACATCTCACTATTAAGGGTAAACTATGTCTTAAATTTACTTTGGCTAATTAAATGATGTCACTTAACTACTATGATGTCATTTAAGTACAAAAAGGTTTTATAGTTTAGTTTGTTTGCTCTTTAAAAAAGCATTTACATTGCATGCCAACTAAACAGGACAACTTACGGTTGGAAAGGAAATGAAAAAAATCTCTTTTGCAACAAAAGTCTACAAACTAGACACTACACTCAATCAAATACCTCGCTCTTATTACATTTCCCAATGTCAATTCAAATTCGAATTTTGTTTTCCCCCTCTTCACTTATTTCAAATTCTATATTTCTATAAGATACTCCTCCATTCCCACATAAAATGTGTTCACTCACTTCTTCTCCCACTTTTCATTATTTCACTTTTGCCTCCTCTCAACTTCATTTCTTCAATATATCTACTTCATATATTTTGCAAGAATGTTGAATGATCTTCTCCATCAAACTATAAAACAAGAAGAAAAGCACAGGTAAGTAAATGATGAGAAAACATGGGTAAGTCAAAGATCTTTTTATATATTTTTTTCTTTCATTTTTATTGGATTTTAGCTATATAATTAATTTGTCAAGCTATTTTTTTTTTTGTAGGAATATTGAACAATGTTCTTATATCTCCAACAAACATCAAAGAAATATATGGGTAAATAAATAAATGATGAAAAGCAACTAAATAAGTACTATTATTTCTATGTGGTTATTAATGTATTTTTCATTTCTATAACTTTGTAACAAGTATGGTTGATAAATCTATATATGAAATGAAGAAAAAGTTTAGTTATGGCACATCCAAAGGTAATCCTCAATGGATGGAAAACTGAGTTAAAAAAAGTGATGAATATAAAAGGTAATTAACTCCTTTTGAAAATCAGATTTGAAAAAGAGGATGCAGATTTTTTATTTTTTTTAATAAGTTAGCTGGCTGTGGTTGAAAGGCAAAAACTAACTTAGGAGGTTAAGTTTTTTTTATCGTGCATAGAGATGAAAAATGAGGAATTACTTGGTTTGGTAATAAATATTAATTATTATTAAATAATAATAGATAAAAAGTTGATGTTTTATTTTTTCAAAGAAAAAGTTTGATGTGCCATTGATGTGTGGTTATGACATAATCAGGTGTTAGTGTGAACAGTTGAAGAATTGATGTGTGATGATATAAAAAAAATTATCATAATAAATAATAATAAAAAAAGAGTGGTGATAATGGGAATAAAAAAAAAAACCTGATATGTGTTATTGTTGGATTTTTGATATAAGGCGTGGTAAAAAAAAATCTGAAAATTTGTTGCTGATGAAAGATGAACTTGGAGCTAAATCTTTGACATTAGTGCCTTGTGGTTGATGGAACTGTGTTTCTTTTCTTTTCTTCAGTACACTTACACTTGAAATATCTTGTCTTTGCAGCAAACTAATTAGAAAACAAAATAAAAGATACCGGGTTAGCAAATAGTCAATTTTTATTCAAAGTTATTTCTAGAGATCCAACAAAAGTTACTGTACCAATAAACACTATTTAGTATTTTTAGAGGAACACTATTTTTCTATTTTTATTTTTTACAAATGAGAAGCACTATTTTTAGTTAGCTATTATTTATTAAATAAATGTCTGGTTCACATGTTTTTCTACCAAAATTGCAGATATGGGAATAAAAGTATTTTACATTCATTGTTTTTGCAATTATTTTATGTTAGGTAAGAATTGAAAGCTGCTCTCTTGCCTCCAGTCAAGAAAGGATGTTCTGCCAAATAAATATGAAATTGCACGGGGTAAATGTACACTTTATATAATATCGTATATAAATAAATTGCACGGTCACTAACTAAACTAACTTTGATATACGGTACAAACTATAGTTTAAAAAAAAATAAAAAATCCTGCTAAAACATTTATACTGTTTACAAAATTACCTCACTCAAATTCTACAATTATATTTAACCATCATCAACTAAAATACACGGGATATGTGACCATGGACTAAAATTTCAGAAATAACCAAAATACATAGGAGAAATTGACATTGATTAAATAGTACAATCATTCACAATACAAGTTGTCATTGATAAAATGCATCAGAGAAGTTGGCATTGATTAAATTAAACTATCGAGCACTTGATAATTTTTATTTAATAAATTTTCAGAATTAACTCAAATAAATGGAAGATATTGTCATTGGCTAAACTAACTTTGATACACTAGACAAGTTTTCATTTATAAAAAATTGATCTTGAGAAAACATTTATATTATTTATAATATCACGTCGCTTCAATTCTACAATGACAGTGAACCGTCATCAACTAAAATGCACGGGATAAGTGCATATTGTCTAAAATTTTGTAAATAACTAAAATGCATAGGAGAAGTGGGCATTGCCAAAAATTAAAAAATAACACAAATGCACGGGATAAGTTGTCATTGACTAAATTAAATTTGATACGCGGGACAAGTTGTTATTAATAAAAATATTGTTCTTGCAAAAACGTTTATACTATTTAGAAAATCACATCACTTTAACTCTATAATTATATTGAACCCTAATCAACCAAAATGCACGGGATAAATGGACATTGTCTATAATATCGTAAATAAATAAAATGCATGAGAGAAGTGGGCATTTGTTAAAATTTCTAAATCAATTCAAATGGATGGGATAAGTTGTCACTAACTAAACTAACTCTGATATACGGGACAAACTGTAATTTATAAAAGAAAAATCTTGCTAAGACGTTTCTACTGTTTAGAATATCACCACACTTCAATTCTATAATGATATTGAATCATCATCGACTAAAATACTTGGGATAAGTGACCATGGACTAAAATTTCAGAAATAACCAAAATACATATGAGAAATTGACATTGATTAAATAGTATAATCATACATGATACAAGTTGTAACGCCCACTTTCGTTTAATCGTTTATTTAATCGAGTTTAGGTGATTATATTATAATTATATAATATATGCATGATTTTGGTATGTTTTGATGATTTATGATGTTTTGATCGATGACGTGATGAGTTATGAGTTTTGGAAGATTTGATAAGGATATGAGAATTATTTTATTGTTAAATAAAATAAAGATTTGAAAATAATATAAAATATTTAGTTAAGGACTGTTTTGATATTTTAGATAGTTTTGGGGGAGAAAGTGAGATAAGATAAGTAATTAAGAAGAGGTATTTAAAGGTTAGACCTAGTTTTAGAAAAAACATTGTACGTACGACTGTTTTGGAGAAAAAGGGAGAAAAAGCCAAGTCTAGAGAAACCAAGGAAGAGTGCTGCGATTTTCTTCAAACAAGGTAAGGGTGAGACTAATAATTCAATAACGTTGATTGCTGTAATTCTGATGATTAATTGACAAAGTTAGGATTGATTTAGAAAAATTTTGGAATTAGGTCAAAACCCTAAAAATTGATGATCAAACGGTAAAACTTGTTTAGATTGATGTAGAAACCGTCCTTTAACCTTAGAACATGTTTAGGATGGATTATGGAATCAAAATTAGGCTTTGAACCATGTTGTTTGATGGATTTTCGAGAAAACCCGTATTCTGCCCGTGCTTCTGTTCATCGCTCGCCACGGCGAGGGATGATCCTCGCCTCGCGAGTGATGACCTTCATCGCTCGCCACGCGAGCCCTTTCCCTTCGCCTCGCGAGTTGTTTGGTGCAACTCGCCATGGCGAGCAACCCTTCCTCGCCTTGCGAGCTTAGGCAGAGAGCATGTCATATTTTGTGTTTCGACCCTTTTAGTTGGACCTTGAGTGCCTGAACATGCCTAGTATTGATTAGGAATGAATGTAGGATCAGAGGGAACCCAAAACAAGTTTATTTTGGGAGTTGAGTGGTACTCGCCATGGCGAGTAAGAACTCTCGCCTCGCGAGCACAGCCAGGATGCAGTTGCTTGTGTGTTTGTGCGATCTGTGTCGCACGTGTTGATCTAGGGTGAACCCCTAACTAGTAATAAGATCTAATGATGACGTTTAATGCAGTCTGTAGAGTTGTTTAAGTTATGTTGATATTAATTGGACATGAACTAATGTATTGTATATTCATGCAAGATATGAAAGCTTGATAATGATGCAATTTATGTGCTATTGATATAATGATATCATCTCGTTTATGTGACCTGTTTATGCTGCTTCCGTTATTTAACTAAGTGCATAAGTATATGATGAAGTTAGCTCCAAATTATTGGATGCATGTTGATATGTTGACTACGATGTTTTGTTCATAAGTGTCCATGCATAGAATCTCATTGAGCTTAGTCCTCACCACGAATATTAGGAGCTTTGTCCTCCGCACGTTTTATAGGAGCTTTGTCCTCCGCACGATTAAAGTATATTAATACTTATGATGACGATTGGTACCACATGCATATAAGGAGTCTAAGAGCATTGTCGCATTGTCATGATTAAGATGCCTTGTTGATAATGATTGATTACGTGATTATGTGATAAGTGTTTAACAATTATGTGATTTTGTTCATGATAATTGGATATATGATTATGTTATAACTGTTTAGCAATTATGCAATGTTATTTAAGAAATGATTATGATGTTAATTTATGATTCGCAATTACATTGATTAATATTATTTGATTATGAAATCTCACCCCTTCTGCTTGAAAATGTTGCCCTTCGTATGGGTAACTTGCAGGTGATCGTGCTTAGTGTGCAGTTGTCGTCGTGAGTGGCCTTGCCTTCTCTGTGTCGTCTAGGTCGCTCTGATACGTAACGGGATGGGGTTATTTGCTATAACATGCTTCATTCTTTTACGTGAACTGCTATGATAATTTCTGTTTTGATTAACTCTTTTGAGATACTTTATTGGGGCCTGCGTGCCAAACTGATTTATGGTTTATGAACTAATATTCCGCTGCTATGTTAAGATATTATGTGGAAGTTAAATTATTATTTAACTGTTTTGGGATTACGTTTCTATGTGATATCCCGTTTATGGTTTTTACTCTGATAAATGTTTAAGAAATTTGTATATTGGGAAAACGGGGTGTTACACAAGTTGTCATTAATAAAATGCAAGTTGACAATGATTAAATTAAACTATCATGCACTTGAAAAATTTTCTTAAATAAATTTTCAGAATTAACTCAAATAAATTGGAGAAATTGTCACTGGCTAAACTAACTTTGATACGCGGGACAAATTCTCATTTATAAAAAATTGTTCTTGATAAAGCGTTTATACTATTTAGAATATCACATCGCTTCAATTCTAAAATGGTATTGAACCCTCATAAACTAAAATGCAAGGAATAGGTTAACATTGACTAAAATCTTATAAATTGATCAAACTATATAGTTCTAACTACTCAAAGTTATCCTAGACTACTCCATACATTTTTTAAAATTGTTTTTTTTTTAATACACTTTTTTAATCTACATTTTCAATAAATTACAAAATGAATAATAATTAACTTTTAAATGGTCTAAATTTATACTGCTCACAAATACATAATGTCGAGTTCATACTACACAAAATCATCTACAACCAACCAGTACCCGTGCATATGCACGGGTATGTTACTAGTATATATAATTATAATAAATATATTATAATATTGTTTTTTACATCTTGATTAATTTTATCAAAAAAATCTTGATATTGTGGTTCGATTCTTTGATTTTTTTGTTAAATTAAAAATATTTAACATTTCGATAATTGCTTATGTAATGTCACATCCAAACACTTCAATTTATGTAAGTACTTTTTTGTGTACATATCCAAACGTAAATAACTTATCAAGTATAAAAGCTTATGATGTAAGCTCTAATGTTATAAGTCCTAGGCCCCGTTTGGATAAACAACTTATATAGATGCTTAAAACATTAGTGCTTATAACATCAGAGCTTATATCATAAGCTCTTATA
Organism: Medicago truncatula; assembly: GCF_003473485.1. NCBI lineage: Eukaryota > Viridiplantae > Streptophyta > Magnoliopsida > Fabales > Fabaceae > Medicago > Medicago truncatula. Next base: position 38,084,935 of record NC_053047.1, on the reverse strand, counting down.
CTTGATAAGCTATTTATGTTTGGATATGTACACTAAAAAGTACTTACATAAATTGAAGTGTTTGGATGTGACATTACATAAGCAATTATCGAAATTTTAAATATTTTTAATTTAACAAAAAAATCAAAGAATTGAACCACAATTATCAAGATTTTTTTTTTGATAAAATTAATCAAGGCGTAAAAAAACAATATTATAACATATTAATTATATATATATATATATATATATATATATATATATAGTATAATCAATATTTGTCCTTAAAAAAAATATCAATATTCATATAAGACAAAATTAACATTAGAGATGTAAATAAACATATCATATATATTGATATTAGTGTGCAGTTTGTTACCCAAAAAAGACAAGTTAAATTTGTTTTTTTATTCAGTTTCATTTTGTTACGTAACAAAAAAAATAATAAAAATCTTCTTAAAAAAAAAAAATCTTAGTTACGATTTGTTACTTTAGTAAGATAAGTATATAGCAATTTTGTTACTGATGCACCGCCAAAAATAACTAACATTATAATTAAAATATTCCTTCAACAAAAATTATAATTAAAATATATGTTTTGAAAAAGTGGATCCAGAGAGAATCGAAGGAGGTTACATAAATTCATAAGCTCCTTGTTAAGTCAGATGGTAAGCTGAAAATTTAGGCTTATTAAAATATGGCATAAGCAGCTTATGAAACTATGATAAGCTATTTTTATTTATTTACCCAAACACCTTTAAAAAGGCTTATGGGAGTAGATAAGCCCACATAAGCTCAAAATAAGCCAATCCAAACGAGGCCCTAATGCTATAAGCATCTATATAAGCTGTTTATCCAAACAGGGCCTAAATCAACGGGTTGATTTTTTTCACCGACAAGAATATTTTTTATAATGTGATTTTCACTTGACACTCAATCAAAATTTTAATATCAATATTAGATAAATATTAAATATATTTTATTTCTAATTTGTCAATTTAAACCAGTTTATTTGTACGAGTCGGCTTGCAACATATTATGACCATATCATGTTTTTATTTTTTATTTTTTATTTTTTTTTTTTTATGAAATATCATAACCATCCATCTAAAAAGTAAATAAAAATAAAAATACTAAAGCAATATCTTTTAAAAAAAACATAATACTAAAGGCATACCTATCAAGGTGTAAGATACTATTAACTTGTAACCTTTGAGGAAGTAAGGATTCAATTTACAGTGTGTTCTTTGGCAACAAATAAGTAAACTATCATGAAGAAGAAAATAAACTAAATCTACCCTTTTACAAAATTACTACATCAATCCTTATATATGATACCCCAACCACGAGTGAGAATTATTTTGTTTTCCCATTATTATTTATTGTTACTCCATGAAAACATGTAAAGTGATGGCAATCGAATTTCCAGCTTTGCTAAGGCAATTAGAGTTGGTCTTTGAGTTTTGTGTGAACTTGAAGACGGTGGTGATTAGTATATCTAATCCTACATCCAGAAGCAATATGAGGTGGCGGTTAATTCAAAAGAAAAAGGAAATGTTAGACATAGATTCAACGGTTAAGTAGTGTCATTCATGCCTAGAAGCAATATGAGGTGATAGTACTTAATTGAAAAGAAAAAGGAAATGTTAGATATGGTTTCAACGGCTAAGTAGTGCCATTCATATCTAGAAGCAATATGAGGTGAGGTGACAATTCATTCTAAAGAGGAAATGTTAGATATGGATTCAACGGTTAAGGTCATTCCTATCTAGAAGCAATATGAGGTGATAGTTAATTCAAAAGAAAAAGGAAATGATAGATATGGATGCAACAACTAAGTAGTGTCATTCCTTTCGGTGTACAAGTGGTGTCATTCCTATTTGGAAGAAATATGAGGTGACAATTAATTCAAAAATAAAATAAAATGTTAGATATTGATTCAATGGTTAAGTAGTGTCATTTCTATCTAAAAGCAATATGTGGTGACGATGAATTCAAAAGAAAAAGGAAATGTTAGACATGACCTTTGAATTATGTGTTGACTTGAAGACTGCGGTGAATAGTGTATCTAATCCTACCTCTAGTCTAGAAGTAACATGAAGTGACAACTAATTCAAAAGAAAAAGGTAATGTTTAATATGGATTCAACGCTTAAGTAAGTCGTTCCTATCTAGAATCAATATGAGGTGACGGATAATTGGAAGAAAAAAAAGGGAATGTAGAGATGGCTTCAAAGATTAAGTAGTGTCATTCCTATCTAGAAGCAATATGAATTTAAAAGAAAAATGAAATGTTAGATATGAATTCAATGGTTATGTAGTGTCATCCTATCTAAAAGAAATATGAGGAGAGAGTTAATTCAAAAGAAAAAGGAAATGTTAGATATGGCCTTTGAGTTTTGTGTGGACTTGAAGACGGTGATGAATAGTCTATCTAATCCTACATCTAGAAACTATATGAGGTGATGGTTAATTCAAAAGAAAAAGGAAATGTTAGAAGAAGTTTCAACGGTTAACAATTGTGTTGACTCGTTAGTCAAGTTGGAGTGTGATGATGCTAATTCTTGATATTTTTTCTGAGTTGTCCTCTTCATCAATTGGTTCTTGTTGATGCTATGGGAGTTTCTAGTACTCGGTTAATTTTCTTATAGTTTTCTCTTTTTCTTTTTTTCTTCTTCCGAGTTTTAGATCTCTTTATTACCAAGATATAAAGTATATATAGATATAATTTCTAAGAATAATTAATGTGGTTAACAATTCTAAGATGGTCTTAAAAAGAGGGTAGACAATTCAACTTGCCTTACATATAGGGATGAAAATAGTAACTAATATGAAAGTATATTAGTTACGTTACATGATAAATATTGGTATTAGAGATATAGATTAGTAGCATATTAGTCCTAGTAGAGAGTAGTATAAATAATTTGTAACCACCCCATTAGAGGGTACTTTTCTCATTTTGTAATATTTCACTTTCATCAATAGAAAGAGTTTCTTAGTTTTCTCTCATTCCTTTCATGGATGCCATGTTTCCTAACAATTGGCAAAGCTAAGACTATAGGGACGAAAGTATAGTAGTTAATACTTAATGGAAAATACTGTTATGCACGACATCATTTGTCGTGTAAAACACACGAAAACTCACCACTACTCAGATATTTATTTTCAGTGTTTTCTAAATTCAATTTGATCTAAAATTACTAATATAGATTCTAGTACCACTTTTACATTAAAATTAATCTCTTATTGTGTTGTTTATATTGTGTGTTGTAAGTTTGCCATGATGACAACGAGGCAAATCATATGATGGTGGTGGGCTAGTGGCAATCTACATAAATACACATTTTAAAAGATGGATCATACGTAGACCACATGGTATGTTGTATATTCACTTTTATTTCAATATTTATGTGATATTTTGATTTTAACTTAGCTTATAGCACATTCGTTCAATTTGCATGACAAATTTTGTCGTGTCATATAGCATTACACATACTTAATAGTTATAATACATATTAAAATTCGTTAATTATTGCAATCAAATCAAAGTATATATAATAAATAATAAGAAGTGGGTTCGTTATATGCACGACCAAATAGTTAAAACAAGGTAAGATCAAGTTGGTAGCTGGCTATAGAGAGAGTTGACTCTAACAACCTCAATTATTCAAAAATTGTTTAGTCTTTTTTTTGTTTTAATCTGCAACTAATTGAACCTTTCACAAAACAATGACAATGTAGCTAATTTATGAGTCAAGTCAACAAGCAATATATCGACAAATACCAATGTATATATCATAGCATAAGTACTACTCACTCTATTCCAAAGCTGAAGACAAATACCAAGAACAACTTTGTGTCCAATCAGAAAAATAAAAGAAGCAAAAAGTTGTTGTTTGTTTCAATTAAGCTAGGATGAAGGTGAGATAATTAGTTAATCATTATTTTGAGTTTTCTTGTTATTTTCCAATTTATTTAGTATTTCTTTTTATTAGTTTTCTTTATCTTTTGTTGTAATTTTATTAACAAACTATTTATTAAATGGCAAATACAGCAAAAGATAGTTATAAAGTTGCAAATGGATTGTGAGAAATGCAGAAACAAAGCACTCAAAACTGCTGCTGAGGTCAAAGGTAATCATCATCTCAATCACTATATTTATTTGAATTATGGATTTAAATTATGGGCTGCAACCGCAATTGGGACCACGATATTGCGGATTTTGAAGTCTTCGCAACAATATCCCAATTACAATTTTGATCGCATTGACTACATTTTACCGTAATATAAAAGTTTGCAGTGTAACGTTAATTGGAATTTAAAACCATAGTTTGCTTTGTAGTTAGAAGTAGGATGAATAAAGCAAAAAAATTATTTAAGGGGACCGGTTTTCCTTAATTATTTTGTTCTTAGATTTGTTATGTTCACAAATTTTCAACCTCAATAAATCTCATGATTTTCATCTATAAAATTGTAAAATCTCACTCTTTTTTTGGTTGTAGATAAAAGGTGGGAGGTTATATGAACTTTTGTGTCACATGAGTTGACTTCACCATGATTTCAATCTTACATATGGATATATATGAAAAAATTTGGGGTACTCAAATACATGTTATCTTCCTAGTATAAATATTAATATCAAAACAACTACATAATTAACAGCAAAAATATTCATTTACAAAAATCAGATATAAATATCATTATGTTTTTTTTTTTTCCTTTTTAATTATATATGTGTGTGGGCAATAAGTGCCCATACAACCAATGTATTGTGTTTGTGTGCACATTTACACATGTAAGACAAATGAGTTGTCTTAATGACACCAATTTAAGTCTCGTGTGGACGAATGTGTACGTATAAGTTAACGGGTTGGTACAAAGACAAAACAATTTCAAAAAACAGAACCAAAAAAATCATTAGAAAAAATTGAAATATTCGCTTTGATTTTATTTTTAAATATAGGTGTTTAAAAATTAAGATAATTAAATTAAATTTTGTCTTCAATTTTTGTCTTTAATACTTAATGATAAAATTAAGTAAAGATTTATTTTCATTATTTTTGTGCATAATTTTTATTGAGAATTCAACTTTTCTTTACAATAAATCGTAGTCAAATATGTTATTTGAACATCAATATACTGATACATGTGTGTTTATCTCTATCTTTCTCTCACTTTACAAACATTTTAAAATTACGCACAAAAACACTTTACACACCATATTTGACATCAATTTTTGGATGTCCTAACATAATTTCTCAATCACAATATATACTTATTTTAGCTAGTGCAAGTTAATTTGTTTGACTCATGATCAAAAACCAAAACATATGCATATATAGGTGTGACTTCAGTATCATTGGAAGGAGATGATAAAGATAAGATATCTGTCACTGGTGATAATGTAGACACAGTTTGCTTAGCCAACATGCTAAAGAAGAAGTTCAACTGTGTCACCATTCTAAGCGTGGAAGAGGTGAAGAAGAAAACCGAGGAGGAAAAAAAGAAAGAAGAAGAAAAGAAAAAAGAAGAAGAAAAGAAAAAGATGATGGAAGCATGTCGTACTGTTTTGTTTGGTTCTTGCAACTCATGTTGCAAGACTAATTGTAATGGTAAGTGTGAAAAATGCACATGTGGAAGTGCAAAATGTGATGGCATACAATGTGTCACAATTTGCTTCAAGTGTGAAAATCCAAAGAGTTGTTGTGAGTGTAAACCTATTATAAAGAGTTGTTGTAACAACAAGAAGTGTGATGATGGTTGCACTCCTAAGAAGCCTCCTTCACCAAAAGTTCAACAATGTCCTCAATGGTGCACATGCTCTAGGTGTTATGGTTATGCTCCATATCAACCTTATTGTAACCCTTGTCCACCACCTAATTACATGGTTTGTTATGACCCAAATCCTGAACCTTGCTCCATCATGTGAGTAAGGACTATGCCTTCAATAAAATTTGCAAGCATGGTGTCATTATAAGATACTCCCTCCCGTTCTATTTACAAGAGAAAATTGACTTTTTAAATACATTGAATAATGTATGTATCTAGTCAAAAACCTAAACGAAATACATAAATTATTTAATGTATCTAAAAAGTAAATTGTCTCTTGTAAATAGGACTGGAGAGAGTACTTGTATACAATAATGATGGAGCAAGGTTCAGGATTTGGGTCATAACAAACCACATAATTAGGTGGTGGATAAGGGTTACAATAAGGTTGATATGGAGCATAACCATAATGCCTTCAATAAAATTTGCAAGCATGGTGTCATTATAAGATACTTGTATACAATAATCTTTTAAGGAAAATAAATAAATAAATTAGTGATGAAAATTTTGAGAGGAGAAAATGTGAAATTCGTCTAAAGAATTGGTGATGAATTTCATATTTTTTTGTCTCTAATTTTGTTACTAATTTTTTTATAGGTCTCATCTCAACAAGTAAGAATAGGGTGTTATTTGGTTTTTCGTATTCATTTACCATGTAAATTTTATGAAGCTGCTTTGTTGTTTTCTTATATTGTTTAAATGAGATTAAGTTGTATATTTTTCATTAATACAGAATAAAAGTATCTTTCAAGTAAGTTTCATTGATCCTTCAAAAAAAAGAGTAAGTTTCATTGAGTAATATGACTCTCCCAAAAGGAAAGGAAACTATATTTGAATCCGGAAGTAGTTATTTGAGAGGGAGTGCAAACCTTGTTGTTTTTGATAATTTTGATTAATTGAAAAAATGTACCAAATTCAAATATAAATGAATGTTTAATCAATGCGATTGTAATTTCTCACAAGTTCATGCGAAATCCTCAAATGTGACGGTGTTGAATTTAAAGTGAATCTAAATAACATTTAGAAAGATAGACACACTATTACAAAAATAACATTTTACATCGGTTATAATTGACTTTTCACATTGGGTACCATCCGATGTAACTAAAGGTGATGTTGTATGTCCACCACATTTAACATCGGGTACATAACAGTGGTGATAAGTTGTTTTCCACATTGACAGTAAATCATTGATTTGATATGTGATCAATTAAACTAAAAAAAATAGGATTTCACATCAGGTGTATCATTGCAACGGATGTCAAATAGGTATAATTCACATCGGGAATAAGTTTGACCAATGTGAATTCTAGTTCCATCTTACATTCATGTACGTATTTCATATATCGTTTACGCAAACTTTGTACGAATTATTCCGTCATTATTGTATACAAGTACTCCTTATGTGTTAGCGATTTTGTACGTATTTCATATATATTATCGTGCTAACACATAGTTAGCACGATATTTTATACGTATTTTATATATATTTTCAATTTTGTATGTATTTCATATATATTATTGAAAATTGAAATACATTATTTCATATTACATTCATCGGGAATAAGTTTCACCAATGGTGGAAAATATATATAACTATGTGTTACCGATTTTGAAAATTGAAACTATGTCTTATTCTTTTTGACAATGAAACTTTGTCTTATGTAACAAGTGTTTGGGATCAAAATCACGTCAATTTTTCTATATAAAATAAAGAAGTAAATCTCAGTATTTTAGTACTCTCTGGATGACCAATTATTCTATTATATTATTTAGAAGACTGACTAGACATTTTATATGATACTAAATCAAATTGATTAATGAAATTAAGCAGGCATTGAAGCCACTTGCAGTTTAATCGGTGTGGCCATTTTGGCAGTATGGATGAGGCCTTAATTAGTTCAAACTTCATTATCCTCCGTATAAATTATATACATAAAAAATGACCGGTTTCCAAAAATATGAAGACGATCCGATTTGGGAAAAGAAAGTGAAAGCAAAAATTATAAATGTTTGAAGAAGAGAAATATAATAAAAGTAAATTAAAACTTTTATTATCCATCCTTGATCGTGACATTAACTCAATTGACTAGGACATATCGACAATTTTGGCCCTCACTTTACGAAAATTGAAGATTTTGACTCCAACATCGACATTGACCTGGTCAAAATCAATGGAGTGTCATCTTTGCAAAATGGGATAAAATTAAAGGGGCAAAAGTGTTATTTTGAAAATTTGAAAGTCAAAATTGCTTGTTTATGAATTAGTTAGGATCGAAACGTGCAATTTAACCTAAAATAACTAATAACATTATTGATAAGATATTAAATGAAGATATAATTTTACTTAAACTTAGGAACAATGATTGAAAATTTGGCTCAAAACTGGTAATGAAGAATTTGCCTAATCGTTGCATGTTCTTGGGGCATCGTGGTATGATCCTGGTATTGAAATTTGGAGCGAGCTACTGAAAAAATCGTGGCCCGTAAGAATGTCACGAGGCACAATTTAAATATAAAGTTCAGTATTGTATTTGGTATGAACTTGTAAATCGTGGCATGATGGGTGCTAATCATGGCACGATTTATCATGATCTGGACTCTACATATAGGTTCGTTATTCAATTTTTTGAGAGAGCTTCAAGAGAGAGAAACTTGGTAAATCAAATCAAGTAACTTTAGGGTTGAGCATATTTGATGAAAGGTTCTTTTGGGTTGGGAAATATTTGTAAATACTTTCGATAGTGATATTTCATTTGAGGAATGATCAAAAAAATTCTTTAGTGTCTTCTCTTCGGATTTATTGTGGGTTTGAGTGACTTGAAAAATGGGAATGGTATATTCTTTGTGAGTTTGTTAGCTAATTTTTTTGTAATCTCGTTATATCACTCTTATCATAGTAGATCGGAGAACTACTCTCTCCTTGAGAGTAAGTCATTTTTTTTTACCATGTTGGGTAAACAAACTTTCTTGTATTCTTTTCTTTCTTATCTTTGTTGTTTTTGTTATACTTATGGTATTGCTTCGCACTTAACTCTAGGTCTATTTGTTGTTGCTACTATTTGAGATTATTTGGTCATTGATTACTACTTTTTTTTGCTCCACACATCTAAATTTATGGGTGTGATTTTATTATTCGTATTCACAAAATATTTAATGACATTAATGACAAGAGAGGAGATAAAGATATCCTCCTACAGTTTATTCTCGCTTAAATATGAAGAAAACAACAAAGTATATTCCTTAAAAAAAATAAAGGAGTATGTAAAATTTACATGATAAATGAATACGAACAAACCAAGAACACCACATTCTTAATAGTTTAAACGGGAATAGAAGAAACAAAAACAATTAAATTCTTCACTAATTCTTTGATCATTATATTTAATGACAAAAACTAAAGAGATGCATTTCACATCTTTTCCTCTCTAAATTTTCGTCACTAATTTACATTTATTTTACTTGCAAGATATCCTTACTCTTGGATATCATATACATGACGCAGCAAGTATTAGGGTTTGGATCATAAACAACCGTACAATTAGGTCCAATAGGGTTTACAATAAGGTTGATATGGAGCACAACACTTAGAGCATGTGCACCATTGAGGACATCGTTGGAAGCATGGTGAAGTAACCTTAGGTGTGCAACCATTGCACTTATTTCCATCACACTTTGAATTTCCACACTTAAAGCTGCAAATAGTAACACAATTTGTGCCATCACATTTTGAACTTTCACACTTTGTGCATGAATTACACTTACCATGACAATTGAAATTGTTGCACTTGCAAGAACCGTGTAAAACAGCATGGCATGCCTCTATCATCTTTTTCTTTTCTTCTTCTTTTTCCTTTTTCTTCTCTGCCTCCGTTTTCTTTTTCACCTCCTCCGTCGTTAGAATGGTGACATTGTTGAACTTCTTCTTCAGCTGGTTTGCTAAGCAAACTATGTCCACATTATCACCGGTCACACATACACGATCCTTATCATCTCCTTCCAATGACACCGAAGTTACACCTATATATATATATATATGCATTGGTTTGGATTTCGGTCATATGATTCACACCAAATAAAAAAAAAAAAAATATGACTCGTTAATTTCATTGTATAGAATTAAAGACAAAAATTGAAGACAACTTCATTTACTTAATTTTTTCAAACTCCAGTATTGCAACAAAACTTAATAGCGATAATTTGGTTATCTCCTTTGAAATTGTTTTGTCGAGAATTTGTACTAACACACCTACTCTTGTAAACATTTCTTGACGAGACCTACTGTCGCGCCACTAAGACAACTCATTTGAGTTACCATGCGAGTGTGCCCGCATGCGCACACACATATATAATCAAACTAGACTCAAAATTATGCTCAAACACGCTTATTTTTTTAGAGGGTGCGAAGGTGACAAGAAAGAAAGAGTGAGAGTTTACAAATATAATTTGTTTTTTTGGCACAACAATGAGAGTTTACAATTTAATAAACAAAAAACATGAGATATAAGGGTGAAACATTGAAAAAATAACATACACGAGAGAAGAAAATAAATTATGGTAATCAAGTTAAGGTAATCAAGTCCCCTTAAACATGAGATTGGCATACCTTTGACCTCAGCAGCAGTTTTGAGGGCTTTGGTTCTGCATTTCTCATTGTCCATTGACAACTTTATAACTATTTTTTGCTGTATTTGTCATTTCACATATAGCTTACTAAGAAAATTATGACAAAGAAAAAGACAAAAAATAAAAGAAAACCTCAAAATAATGTGGTCAGAACATACCTTCATTCTTGCTTAATAATTGAAACAAACAATAACTTTTTGCTTTTTGTTTTTGTGATTGGAAACAAGTAAAGTGGTTGTTGAATAAGTACTTAGTATTTGTACGTTTTATTTGTGGACTTTGACTCATAAATTAGCTACTAAGTCACTGTTATGTGAAAGATTCAATAAGTTGAAAACAGAAATAAAAAGATAAAACTAATAATAATGACAAAAATCTTTGCATAATTGAGGTTGTTGGATTCAACTTTCTTCATAGTCGACTTGTCTTTTAACTTTTTGTTGTTGTATATAACGAATCAAGGTGTTATTAATTATTACTAGAGTTTTGAATGTTTTGTTTTGTTGTTCAAATAAATTAAAACACTTAGAGTATGCAAGAAATACCAAAATGCAAGTAGTACTCATTCACTAAGGTACAAGATTTTTATACTTTCTTTGCTCAAAAAAAAAATGATTTTTATACTTTTTTTTGTGTGTTGCCAAATTTGTTGATTGGCTTTTTTTATGAAAGCAACACGAAGAGATTGGAGAAGACTTTCAATTGATGATAAGTTCTGGAAATGCCAAATTCTACCGTACTATCATACAAGAGACTTTAAAATCGTTATTTAAAAAACAAAAACACCAAAACCAATTAATACACACACATTCAATTTTGTTAAAGAAAAACTAAGAATGAACTAAAATAACATTAACTATTTTTTTCTTGCTAAAAAAATCACTTTAACTATTTTGTTTCTTCTGAATTGATCATAAACCAATCTCACGTTGACACGTGGCCCAAACTTACACCATCTTAAGGTTTCACGCCTGAAGAAACACGCCAACTTTAGTGCATTGCATCGCATACGAGCAAGCCCCCGTGCGAGGATCATTGTACACGTGTCTTTTAACCTTTTCTAATCACACGCCGCAAAACTCGGAGGCGGTTATTCTCAACGCGCGCCTATCTAAAGGTGACATTGCTTCATCCTCAAGGTATGATTCACTTTTCACAATACATTCTACACGCTCTTTATCAGTTTCATTACTGACTTGAGCGTTGGAGTGCTAACGTGATTGCAGACACCTTTCGTCCCACCGCGAAGACTCATCTCCACCTTACCGGAGCACCTCCCGCCACCGTTGTTTCTTATCCATCCTCACTGGACATATCATTTTTATTGTGCATATTATAGCTAAATAAATATAAATTATGCATAAACAAATAAGTAAATTTCCAAAGAATTTTTTTTAGTTTTAATTTTTTTTTTTTAAATATCAAAAAAATCAAGAAAATGCTTAAAGTTGATTTTAAAAGTCATAAAAAGGTAGCTTGTGTTATTTTAATTCATTCTTAATTTCCTTAAAAAAAATTAAAAAACATATTTTAAATGTTTTTTAATGTTTTTCTTAAAAATGACGGTTTTAAAAGCGTTTTTTTAGACAGCTTAATATAGAAGCTCCCTCTAGAAATTCCATCATTTGTGGAGATGATTATCTGAGATTTGACTCATCTAAAAAGGATCGGTTAGAAAGGAGATAAAGTATCTGAAGTGTGGACTACATGTGTTTTTTTTTTTAAGGAAATTGCAATAACATTTATTTTAATTTTATTACATACTTACTTGCAGTTGGGGTCCTTTTCCTCCATCTTTTCTCATTCAAAAGCTTCTCAATAATATACTAAATCTTATCTTATAATCTAAATGTCAAACAAGTTGTTCTAGGTGTAAAACATTGGGGGTTGGTACCCCACGAACTTATTTAGTTTGTTTTGAGTAAATGAACTAACTTTTAATTTGTTTTTTCATCGCTAAAAATTAAGTACTATTGTCTCGTACAAAAATAATTAAATAATTTTACCAGTAAGGAATCAAATATGAAGTTAGTTAGTGGATGCGTTAAGGAATCAAATAATTAAATAATTAAGTACTATTGTTGAATGAATGTTTGATCATGTACAGGCATTCATATTACGTTGAAAATGAAAAAACTCAAACAACTATTTTAAACTGTGAAGACTCAAAGAGAATTGAAATTCATAGAACTGGCAAAGAGAAAAAGAATAAAACTAATGATAAGAAGTTGGCGAAGAGAAGTTGAAGTTGGCAATGAAAATTGTTTCCTCACTTGTTCTATTTTCTTTTCTTTATTATGTACTTTTGTATTGAGTCATCTCGAGTTGAAAGTGTTGTGAACACATTCTAACCAGCACAAGGCTATTTGAAGATATTGTTAGCCAGTTATTATGGGTTTTAGTTAGTGGATGCGTATAAATATGTTTTGATGTTACTATTTTGCATCAACTTTCACATTTGTAAAATTGTTTACTATTATCAATACAACGACTTTTTTGAACTTTTTCACTATTTTGTCCAAGGATGTCTGTTTCTCAACAACAACAACCAAGTCTTATCCCATTAAGTGGGATCGGCTACATAGATCAAATGACGTTATAATGTTCTATCATAGACCGAATTTGGATCCAACTTATTGACTTCTAAATCCTTTTTAATGGTTTCTCTAATAGTCTTCCTATACCTCTTATAACTTGACTCTACTCCATTTGATCTACTATTCTTACGACGACATCTACGGGTCTCCTCTCTACATGCCCAAATCATCTAAGCCTATTTTCTACCAACTTTTCTACTATATAGGTGTAACCCCCCCCCCCTGCTACACTTACTTGATTCTCGTGTTGATTCTTAACTGTCCAACATTATGCACCATACAACATCGTCGGTCTGACTGTTGTCTGATAGAACTTTCCTTTCAACTTATGTGGTACTTTCTTATCGCTCAAAACACCTGAGCCTCTTCTCTATTTCAACCACCCAACTTGAATACGATAAAGGCTGTCTTCTGCATATCCTCATCCGTCACTTTAATCTGATGATAGCCTGATCTCAAATCAATCTTGCTAAACACACGTGTACCCACTAACTGATCCATCAAATCATCAATTCTTGGAAGTAGATACCTATTCTTTATTGTCACTTTGTTCAACTGCCGGTAATCTATACACAACCTTATGCTACCATCTTTCTTCTTAACTAACAACCCGGCGCTCCCCAAGGTGAGACACTCGGTCTTATAAACTTCTTATCAAGCAAATCTTCCAACTGCTTTTTCAACTCATCTAATTCAGAAGCCGACATACAGTAAAGCGCCATAGACACATGCTTTGTACCCGGAACAAGATCAATCGAAAATTCAACTTCCCTCTCCGGCGGAACATCAGGAATCTCATCAAGAAAAACTTCTGGAAATTCGCACACAACTTGCAACTTATCAATTACTGCTTGATTCTCAACAAACAAAGACATCGAAACTCCATCACGCGTTAACTGCTTCAGCTGCGTAGTAGTCAAGAACTCAGCTTCACTCTCTTCTTCAGCAGAAGAAAAATGCATTTCTTACTAAAACAATTAATGTGAACATGGTTATACTCCAACCAATTCATACCAAGTATTACATCCATTCCACTCAAAGGAAAACAGACTAAATCAACTTCAAAGTCTCGACCAAACATCGACAACGAACACTTCAGACACACTAGAGAAGTAGTAACCAAACCCTTAGCTGGAGTTTCGACAACCATTTCCCCATCCATACATGACATAACAAGACCCAACTTAGAAGCACAATCAGTAGCAATAAAACAACGCGTAGCACAAATATCAATAATAGCAATTAAAGAAGTACTATTAAAGAAACATGTACCTCTGATCAACCGATCCTCATTCACTGTTTGTGTACCAGTCAAAGCAAACGTTTTCCCACTAGCCTGAGCCTTCTTAGGCTTCTTGCACTGCGAACCAATGTGACCTTCTTCATTACAGTTGAAACACATCATATCATCATGCTTGCACTCTGTAATAATTTGCCCTTTCTTACCACAACAAAAACACCGTTTCGCATCACCAAGACAAACATTACTCTTGTGGCTCTTCTCACCACACTTGTAGCAAACAACCTCAGCAGGAGTATCTTTCTTTCTAGGCCTCCTCTCATCATTCACCCTTTGCTTACATTTATCAGCAGGAGCGTTGTAAGGCTTTGGACGATTCTGCTGACTCTTACCCCTCCGCTCACTCATAACCTTGTAATTAGCTTTGGTATCTTCCTCATAGATCCTGCAACTGCTCACTAATTCAGAAAATTGACGGATCTTCTGATATCCAATGGCCCGCTTGATCTCAGCACGCAAGCCATTATCAAACTTAATACACTTGGAGAATTTAGCAGTGTAGTGTGGATAAAACTTAGCCAATTCCACAAACTTAGCAGCATACTCGGTCACCGACATGTCACCCTACTTCAACTGAAGAAATTCAATCTCCTTCTTCCTGCGAACATCTTCCGGAAAGTACATGTTCAAGAACTCTACAACCCAGGTAACAACTTCACCTCTGTAACACCCCGTTTTCCCAACGTAAAAATTTCATTTATTTAATCAGAGTAATTCATATAAACGGAATGTCACACTTCTTTTCTTAAAATCATAAACGGAATAATAAACTAATCATCCTTCAAAATTCAATAACATAATATTTAATACTTCGCAGCGGAATTTATTCGAACATCTAAAATAATTTTTGGCACAAGGGTCTCAACATAAAATCTTTTAAAATTCTTCCAACAACATGTTCATGATAATTCATAAAATAATACGTAAGGAATAGAAAGCAACAACAAAATTCTCATCCTGTTACGTATCAGAGCACCTAAGACACACAAGAGAGAAACCTCATACGACATCAACTATTCTTGGTTACCTGCAAGTTATCCATGGTGGGCAACATTTAGAAGGGGTGAGATTTCACATAACAATAATATTAAGCATATAATTCAGCAATTATATTTAACAACCTAAAATCATCATAATAATCATCATAGACAATAATATATCATTTATCACATCTTTAATAGTTCATATAAAGAATCACAGCTTCAACAACTTGGTAACTTAAACATCTTTGACTCGACAAATGCGACTCCAACTTGACTATACAACTTAGACCTCTTATATGCATGTGGTACCAATACGGGGCATCAAGTCTCAATCGCTATTTGAGTATTATTATACTTACGGAGCATCAAGCCCCAATCGCTGGATGCTAATGCATGGACTCGACCTCTTAAACATCTTAATTCAACGACCTCTTAAATAGTCCAATAATTTGGAACATCATCATCAACATCTTAATCAACTTAGACCGACTCATGCAGCTTAGTTAAATAACAACAGCAACACAGCAGTATACAAAAACAGCATGATATAATAATATCAAATGCAAGTCAACAACGTCTCAATTATTCACATATAATTCAAGTAATGCATATATAATTATATCACAATATAACAACATCAAATGGTAATCAACATCTTAAAACATCATATATACATATAACACTTCATCAATCATGAACAATATCGTATTCACAAACATATACATACATATACTAATTCATCAATCATATTCAATTATTCACTGTGACCTACGTGAAGTAATTTTACCATAACTCAAGTTCTATAAATTATTTTGAAGTCAAACCAACGGCATTAGAAAGCTAACATCCATACCTACAACTTTCGTGTTTACACCTAAGACCAATTATGTACCAATCAATACCAGTTTTCATTTCAAATTCGGACAAAGTTGTGCTGAAATTCATAAAAATTCACTGTGACCTACGTGCAGTAATTTGACCATAACTCAAGTTCTATAAATCGTTTTGACGTCAGAGCAACGGAATTAGAAAGCTAACATCCATACCTACAACTTTAGTCTTATCACCTAAGACCAATTATGTACCATTCAATACCAGTTTTCATTTCAAATTCGGGGCAGAGATGAAAAGAAAAAGCAACCTATATTATTCAACTTCACTTTCATTCAAAATCATCACAATCATCACTCTTAACTCTAATTCTCAAATTCTCAAAAACTAAACCTACAACATGTTAAATACAATTTTCAGAATCATAGACTCAAGATTATTGCATGTTAGTCTCACCCTTACCTTAACAATGAAAATCGCAGCTTTCTAGGTTGTTCTCCCTTCTCTTGGCTTTTTCTGCCTTTTCTCCAAAATTGATCGTACGTTATGTTTTTCTAAACTTGGTCTCTCCTATTTATAACTTTTCTTTTCTATTTTATCTTATTTCTCTTTCTCCCCCAAAACTCTCTAAAATCTCATAACAACCCCTAAACTCAATATTCTATTCTAATATATATATATATATATATTATAAAATATTTCTATAACAAATAACAAATAACAAATATATCTCTATAACAAATATATTTCTATAACATATATATTTCTAAACCAAATAGCATATATATTATACTAATAAATACCAACATATAACATAACAAAATATCACTCATCAAAATAAATCATATAAATCACACAAATCATATAAGTATATTCTAAATTCATTAAATTAATCAAATAATTAAAGAGGGCGTTACAACCTCCGTTCTCTAGGATTGGTTGAACACTCACCCACCAATCATCAGCTTCTTCCGCTAATATGTGCGTACCAAAGCACACCATCTGAACCTCACTGCATTGCATGACCCGGAAAGTTCTTTCAACTTCTTTGAGCCACGTCTGAGCTCCATCAGGATCATACCTTCCCTTGAAAGTAGGTGGATGATTCCTCAGAAAAGTTTCTAACATCCTAACTTCGTTATTACCACCAGCATTAGGTTGTTGCCCTACAGCTTGAGCCACAACTTCCAATGCAGCAGCAATAGCAGCATCATTCCTTCTAGCCATCTTAGTTCACTACACAACAACCATTAATTAGAAAAGAAAACACAATGACAATATGCAATCGTCACACGACACAACCGACTCAACTACTTGGCTGGACGGACCGACCTTCTCTGATACCAATTGTAACACCCCATTTTCCCAACATATAATTAATATAAAATAAATCAGAGTTCATCGCAAACAAGATGTCACATTTCGTTCTTCAAAATAATATTTAACACAAATAGAGTTAAAATCCACTCTTTATTTAAAACATCTGCTTCCAATAATTTTCAGCAATGTCGCAGCGGAAAATAATTATTCTTTCAACAAAATTGGCACTAAGGCTTCATCATAGACAACGTCATTAAGTCAAACAAAATTGGTCCAACAATAAATTCATAAAGAAAAATACGTAGCAAAGGAAATGAAAATCAAAAGTCACCATCTTGTTACGTATCAGAGCGACCATAAGACGACGCGTGAGAGAGTCAACTCACATTAGCAGCTAATCATTGTTATCTGCACGTTACCCACATAGAGGGCAACATTCAAACAGAATGGGTGAAATTCACATTCAATAATAATAGGCATATAATTCATCAACGGAATTTAACAACATAAACAACAACAATTAAACAATGTTAATGCTTCATATAGTTTCTAACTCATTAATTATTCGGCAACTTGACAACACGATGACAACACTGACAACTCGACATCAACGACAATGCAACGACAACAACATCAACTTGACAATGAATTATGCATGTGGTACCAATCAGGGCATCAAGCCCCCAACTTATAGAGCATAGGCTCTCAATGTGGTATGAATGATCAAGCATTCAATAGAGCATCAAGCCCCCAACTTTATATAAATGATTATACATTCAACAGCGCATCAAGCCCCCAACTTTAAGGAATATGCATGGACTCAGCAACAAATGCAACAACAACCAACAACTTCAGCAACATCGACAACAACTTACAACTTTAACGACATTGACGACAATAATGGCAATGACAATAACAATGACTTTGCATCATGATATCATAATTCATCAATCAAGGATATTCATATAATAGTTCAACGATCATAATTCATCATACATCTTCGTAAAAACATATTAAATTATCCACAAAAGATTTTCATGTCAAACCAAGGCTACTGGAAAGATAACACAATTATCAACAACTTCCATGTTTATAGCAAAGACCAATTCAAAACAGAAATGTGTGAAAAAAAAAAAAAGCAAGAACGCGAAACAGTGGATGTTGTCACTGTGCAGCTCGCGAGACGAGCCATTCTACTCGCTACGGCGAGTTTAACTTTTGGACCACTCGCCATGGCGACCAAGGTACTCGCCGTGGCGAGCTAAAACTGATGGCTCTCGGGAACTTTGATATTTTTCACTCAAAAATCCCATTTTTAACTTCCCTATGTCCAAATTTGATTCCAAAACTTGCCTAAACATTTCTAAACATGAAAAGGTACTCAAAACCATATAAAACACGACCCAAAACAACGTTTACAAAAATCATAATTTTTCTACTAAGTCACTCGCTATGGTGAGCAACCCCTCGCTGTGGCGAGCGATGAATGTGGCTACTCGCCATGGCGAGTTGTGTTAGATCAAACTACGAGAACAGGGCAGTTTTTCATCAAGAACCCCAGTTTTCATCAACCAAAACCCCAAAACTGATTGGAACATTGTGCTATGAATAACCTATGATCTGAACACCAATTGTACACAAATTCAATGAATTTTCTACTCTATTAACAACCAAATTACTAATTCAAAACCTAATTCCAAAATTCACAAACAACATCATGCTAAACTCAATTTCAAAATTATACAACCTAAAATTAGAGAAAGTTAATCCCACCCTTACCTTAGATTGGTTGATTACAAGGTTCTACAAGCTTTCTCTTCTAGGACTCTTCTCTTATCTTGGTTTCTCCTTTTTCTCCCAAAAACTTGTTTTTACGTGAAAACTCTCTGACTCTTAGTTTTCCTATTCTTATTTCCTTAACCAATTCTCTTAATTCCACTAAACTCCTCTAAACTCTAATTCAGCCCCTCAAGTCTAATTATTCTATTTTTAATCATATTCTACTAAATAATAAAATAAAACCATTTAATAAAATAACAACATACCACATAATCAATTAAATCATATAATTAAACTCTAAACCCAATAAAATAATTAAATAGATAAATAGGGCGTTACACAAACTGAGGTTGAGAGGATAAGAATCGAGCAACAAAGGAAAGGTGTTGAATTATCCGGGCTAGGAAATGATGTCCTAAGAGGCAACCACATATCCGAAGTGAATAATCAAATGTTTCGGAACATGATGCACATTTCCACCTCCAAGGTCCTCCTTATGGGCCTCAATGATAATGTGAGCTTTCCTCTTCCTCTCTTCCCTTATCTCTTCTCTCTTTCTCCTCCTCCTCCTACTCCTACTTCTTCTTCTTCTTCCCTTTTATATTTCTTGTTTTGAATCATTGAGGACAATGCTTCTCCCAAGTGTAAGTTTGTGTGTGTGTGTGGGGGGGTCTAATAAAGTGTCTTGAGTCGTAATGTTCCAAACTCCCTTGAACTTTATTCTTTTGTTTTGTTTAATTGCGAAAGACATGATTAAGTAGCTTGTTTTTATTGAGAATTATGACATAAATTTTTAGTTGTCTCCTCTAAATTGGTTGTTTCTTGTACATGAAAGTAAACTCTTGTGTTTTAAGTTTTCTTGATATACACATATCTTGTTTTATTGTGAATAATTCTCCAATGAGAAAAACACAAGTTGCATCCCTTGAGAAATTGTATGAATAGGTATTTTAAGGAGCACGTTCTGACTCTTAAGGTAAATTAACCCTCAAAAAATTTCAGAGTAAAAGTAGTATAAGTTAGTGTGGGGGAGTTTATAAAAAAACAAAATAATTTCAAGGTTACATCATTGAATCTAGATTGGGGAAGGAGGTAGGCCCTCCGACTTCCTACGTGCAGGTGATGTTTTAAGGGGCACCATTGAATCTAGATTGGGGAAGGGGGTAGACCCTCTGACTTCCTACATGAAGATGTTGTCTCCATAAATTAATAAAAATTCTACTGAAATTCCAAACATGTGCAAATGGCAAATAACAAATCATCATAAATACTCCCATCTCTCTTATATGAAATGAAGAAAGAATTTTTCTCGGTTGATTTAGTCTTAAAGTTAGAACGTGTTTCCTCATAAAATCTATTTTATACAGGCGCAATAAAAGGGTTGGACGATATAGACACACTCAATTAGAACTTGATTGTTGGGTTGAATAAAGATTACAAGAAATGCTTGAGTTTGTGATTAGTGTACGCTTGAAATAAAAGCCTTTGGGGAAACACAAATTTTAATTGAATTGTCATATGTTAAGTCTTGCTTATGCTACTATGTCTATGCCTTTTGCTTGAGGACAAGCAAAGATTCAAGTGTGGGGGAGTTTGATGAGTCAATAATTAGTTATTTTAGTATAATATTTGGTTTCGTTTTATTTAGATTTAAGTTTATTTTATTTAAATATTATTTCCTTTTAGAGCATTTTACTTCAATTGCATATTATTATATTTCAGGAATGAATATTTGATGGATTGAATCTTGGAGCAAAAGAAAGGGGTTTGGAGCTGATTCGGAGCAAAAATACGAAGATTTGGAGACAAAAATATGTCTCCCCCAAGTCAGAAGCTTGGCACGACACTTGCTAACATTGGCACGGCCGTGGCACCTCCCAGGATCTCCTTTTGCTGCTTTTGCTTAGATTTTCAGCTACTCTATTTTAGTTTTACCAAAAAGCCCGTCGTTTCTTGTGGAACATTCTAGTGATGTAATTGCTTAGATTTCAAGTCGACTGTAAACTATAAATAGAGTAGCTAGCATCACAAATATTCATCTTTTAATTTTGGAATTCAATAAGTGACAATTGTCTTTCTTAATAAAAGTTCTTTTCGTTTCTTTTATTTTCTTGTTATTTTACTTTATGATTTTCTTCTTCTTCTCCATGTCTACGATGAACATGAGTGAGTAGACTCTTCTTGTCTTGGGATTGTTGGATAAGTCTAATTACATAATCCAAATCAAACCAAGATTTAAACCTTAATTTTATGTAATCCTAATTTCTAATCTAAATTCACCGTTTTAACATGAATTAACCATTATCAAACTGTAGAAGCGAAAGTGAAGAGTTTGATAATTGTTAATCCATCATCTCAAATATCAATTCATAAAACGGAAGTGGATTTTTGATATTCAAACAAGTGAATTTAGACAAGGATTGTAAAGGCAACGAAATAGTATTTGCAATCATTGAGACATATAAGTTTCGAACTTCAAGGAATCTAATAGTATTCAAGTCATCGAAATAGGCTTGGTTGATAGAGGAACCAAAATCTAATCATAATCAAGTCAGCAAAATAGGCTTGATTGCTAGAGGAACATAAGAGAAACTTGTCTTTAGAAGTTAGGTCTAACATAAGGTTCTAGGTTTAATAGTTTGGATTGTAAAGGGTTTGTCACCATGACGGACTAATGATCTCAATGCTCTCTTTTATTATTATTCTCAACCGTTAAAAACCCCAACTTTGCAAATTGAACTCTCTCTAATCATCAACTAAAGTTAATTGAATTAAACAACTCCCTGTCGGAACGATACTCACTTTTTACTACTTCGATTGAACCGTGCACTTGCGGTTTTATCCCATCAATATGATCTCCAACTTTCACCTCCAAGGTATACCTACTTCTCCTTTTGCTAAAGATACATTCTATATACTCCGTCTTGCTTCTTCTCAAGCGAAAACCATACGCTTATAAGGCTTGCCTCTAGGTCTCTAACCTCCCGTTCAATTCCTCCCTCGACTCACCAAGCAAGACTACATCATCTGCAAAAAGCATACATCTCAATGCTAACTCTTGGATGTATTCCGTCAGTACACCCAAAACTAAAGTAAAAAGACAAGGATTTATGGTTGACCCTTGGTGCAATCTTATTGTTATGGGAAAATCTTAGGTAACCTCATCATGCATCCTCACACTAGTCAAAACTCCCTTATACATATCCTGGATAGCTCTAATATAGGCAATCTTAACCTCTTTCTTCTTCAGGACTTTCCACAAAATCTCTCTAGTATCAAACGCCTTCTCCAAATCAATGAAAACTAAGTGTAAGTCTTTTTTCTCTGTCCGATATCGCTCCATCACACGTCGAAGTAAGTAGATTGCTTCCATAGTCGACCTCCTGGCATAAAACCAAATTGGTTATCCGTAACTTGAGTCTCATTTCTTAGTCTTCGTTCAATCATCCTTTGCCATAACTTCATGGTATGACTCATTAGCTTAATTCCCCTATAATTTGCGCATTTTTGTATATCCCACTTGATTTTCAAAATATGGATCTACGTTAATTTCACCTAATAAAAAATGAGTTTTCAAAGAGAGTATTTTGGTTTTTTCTACATTATCACTTGTTGAATTTGATGTAATCTATCCATATTAAAGAAAAATTCATTTTTCTTCATCTTTATTCTTACAATCAGTCATTTTTATCCGAAAAACATCAAACTTCTTTATTTTCTTCATTCTACATTTAATATTCATCTCTTTCGTTTTAGAGTCGAATCCTATCATTAAAGGTAAATTACCACCCACAATTCATCAAAGAAGTAAGGTAGATCTCACATAGTGTTTCACATTCGCCTTATGTCAGTTTGCATTGCACGGTAATATCGTCGGCACATAACATATTATATTAAGGGAAATTGCTTTTGATCATTTCTTCTCCTCAACTATATGGGCTATATTTATTATTTTTTTCCACGATTACAGCACCATCTTAATTATTATCTTCAATATTTTAATTTTTAGTCTTATGATATACGTATTACAACGCCGTTTCCATTTTCTCATTTCATATTTCTTGGCATTAAATTACTTCTTCAGTCACGAGAATTCTTTGCTCAAAAAAAAAAAATCACGAGAATTCTTCGATAGGATAAATTTAAAATCCTAGTTGCAGGATTGAAATTTTCTTGTTAATCTTAGTCACGAGTTATTAATATATTCCCTCCATTTCTAATTATGAGCAAAATTGATTTTTTAGGTTCATATGTGATTTAATATGAACCACATACATCATTAATTAAATGAATCTAAAAAATCAATTTTGTTTATAATTAAACAAAGGAAGTAATATGTAACTCAACTAACTAATGTTAGTGGTGTCTTTTTTTATATGAAAGTTTATTGAAATTTCGAAGGAAAATAATAAGCACCATGACACTATAAATTGTCTTGAAAAATAGCTAAATTGGCACATCATCATCATCATCGCTCTCTAAATAGTCCCAAAATAGCTTATCTTTTCAATTTTTAATACAAACTTTTTTTTTTCATTCTAATTATACCCTCTAAACACTATCGCTTACATTGCTCTCAACTCAACATCTTTTATATTAGGATCTTACTAATCAGTGCCCTCAAATTTGTATTAAGAATTGACTATTTTCAAAATTGAAAAGATCAACTATTTTGGGACAAATTTTCTTTAAGAAAAGGTCAATCATTTTCGGGATTGAGGGAATAATTCATGAATTTGTTTTCAAATCACGGTGTGGACAATGAGGTTGAATTCGTTTCAAACCATGGTGTGGACTATGAAGATGTTATTCTAAGTTATATTACTTTTGTCTCAAATTATAAATTATTTTGGAAAAAAATTACAAATGATAAATCATTTTACAATACAAATAAAACATTAATGTTTTTTTTTCTATTGCACCATTTACTATTTATTACTCTCTTCTATCAACTCTTTTTAATTTTCCCCCTATCATTATAAAGAATAATTTTGCAAATAGTCTTATAAAAAACTATTTATAAACATTAATGAATGATATATTTAAAAAAAGAGTAATAATTGCATCTAGAAATTTGTAAATATATAAAACATTTTTTGTAAAATAGTCTTATAAAAAAGGTCTCCGTGAGCATAACTCAGTTGGCATAGACATGCATTATTATATGCAGGGGTCAGAGTTCGAACCACGAACACCCCACTTATTCACCTTAAAAAATGTGAATTATAGTCACTAGACTACTTGTCAAAAAAAAGGGCGGTGTGAGTACTAATTAATGTTACTAATGGGTTTCTCTGTATGAAATTTCATGGAAAGTTCGTAGGAGAACACGACTATAAATTGTCTTAGGTAGACTACTAGCATATCATATGTTAATTCTCAATATTGTGGGATGGCTTATATCTTCAACCTATTCTCTATTTCGTTGCGTTTTCTCATTCTTATGATAATCGCCTTTGCCTTGTTTGTCCAGTTGGCTCCATTTGTTAGCGCAGGTTTGTCTTTGTCCTCATTGAAAACGTACAAAAGCATGCATGCATGCATGCATGATAGTAATGTTTAGAAAGTAATTAAATTTGTTTAACCTAGAATTATGTACTTTGATTTGTTGATTACATAATATGCATATAATGTATAATTGAATTTGTAGATATGAAGATCAGGAAATTGGGAAACTCGCCAAGTCCACCTCCTCCTCCAATACAAAACGAACACCAAGGCCATCCTTAGAAAACTTACAAAAGATTGGCGTCTCTTGGGAGAGAGACTAGAGTTTTTAAGGGTTAAATGTTGAGAGTTTTTAGGTGAGAAAATAGGGTTGTGAGTTCCCAAGACCATCACGGTTAATAGAAGACAAATTTGAGTTTATTTCCTCTTCCGTTTGTATTTTATTTATTGATTATTTATAAATATTAATACAATCAAATTGTTATAGAGGGAATTTGATTGATGTAAGTAGCATAGTTTTGCATAAAATCTTATTGTGGAGTTGGTTACTAGGCCAAAAGGGAATTTCTAAAATGTTCATAGATCAATTTTATCAATTTTAGAGAATGGAAAAAATGATTGACCATAAATAAAATTGATTTGCAAACATTTTAGAAATTATGCATTGCATAGTAGTATGAAAAGAGATAAAATTAATTTAAGTAAAACTTCAAAATTGAAGGATAGAGGGTAAATAGTCAGCAAGTGAATTTCTATGAACTAATCTAATCTCAACCATTTGTATTGATCGAACGGTTAAGATTAAACCTCACTCATCTCGCATAGTAGAAGTTTCTCTTACATGATACGCTTCCACATATATATATAAAATAAATAAAACTATGTTAAATTTGTTGTAAACTTATAATCTTTTAATAATAATAATAATAATAATAATAATAATAATGATAATAATAATAATAATAATAATAATAATAATAATAATAATAATAATAATAATAATAATAATTTAACAATAAGTGTTGATTTCTATTCATTTGTCTTCTTTTTAATAATAATTGTAGAACAACTCTTTAATCCACTATCAATGAATATTTAAAAGATATAGAAATTAGTTTTAACAATAAGTGTTAATTACTACTCATTTGTGTTCTTTCTGTCAACTGTCAACTCACAAGAAGATCTCTCAAAAAGAAAGGAGAGAAAACTTGAATCTTTCCTCTAGGGAAATCTCTCCACCCAACGTGTGCTTAGAATGTGTTTCACAACCTTTTTTTCTCACCTAAAAACTCTCAACATTTAACCTTAAATTCTTCTAATGCTTTCCTCTTTTGGTGATACTCTAGTCTCTCTCCCAAGAGACACCAATCTTTTGCCTTTAAGTTTTCTAAGGATTGCCTCGTTTGAAATTATCGAGAAATGAGCTAAAAATAGATATTTATAGGTAACTTATAAATAGAATAAAGTCAATATATCACCATAATTCTCCACCTTGACTTTAAAATAGTAATGATGTCAATTTAAGCATAAATCACCTTTGTTACTAATCATTGCTTCCAAATACACTTTGTAATCCGACAAGATTTACCCTTACCTCTTCAACCATTGATATGTATTCCACCCTCTTAAAGATTTTGCATCCAACTATCCTAGGATTTTTAGGCTGCTCTAAAAGTTGCAAAATCTAACTTTTGTTGCATTCAATTACCATTTGTAGTCCCATTAGTTTTCAAACATGATTTTACTTGATTTCAACTAATTCCTTGAAGATACTTGGTTCCAAATCTTACACTTGTTGTTGTGAATTTGAACCTTCGTGAAAAACTAAAGATAGAACATGTGGAGAAAATAATAATGGCAACAAACAAACAAACCAACCAAGTAGCAATATTCTATCTAGAAAAATATATACCAACTTGCGTGTATAGAAAATCCACAACCAAAACAAAGAACAAAGATAAATATAGTAAAAGAAAAAACTCACTAAGACTCTTACAAGTTCATCCCATATTGACCTACATTTAGGGATATAGCAGCTCTTCAACCCACCATAAATGAGAATTTTCAAGAGATACAATGAAGGTACAAGAAATTGACTTCAGCAATATACCATAATTTCTACCCTTTTGAGTTTCTTCTCTCAACCTGTGAGAAGATCTCTCAAGAAGATAAGAGGGAAACCTTGAATTCTTCCTTTAATGAAATATCTTTAACCATTGTATTTAGAAAGTGTTTCTTAGCCATAACTTCTCACCCAAAATCTCTAAGACCACGATCCTTAGTTTTTTTTTTTTTTTGAAGGTCCCCTCTTTTGAAGATACTTTAGTTTGTTGTAATGATATTAAATAGAGAATGCCATGTCATCAAATGAAGCTAGCAAACTGTCATTGCAGTAAAGACACGTGGGCAAGTATTGGATGAAAAGTGTACATCAAGGAGTGAACAATGCATATATAAGGGAAAGAAGGCATTGAATATGTGATGAAATTCTGATTCTCCTTCTCCTCTGATAGTTCTTATTCCCCTTTATCCTTTTTTATCTTTCAATTTCACTTCTATCATCTACTTGAGGATTATTTCTCTTGTGTTGCTTAGTTCTCTATAATAGAATATCGAATCCATTACATTTGTCTCCCCTAAGACATTGACCATTCTTTAATTTTCCTAATGATCCCCTATTTGTTGCCATCAAGACATGAGGTAAAAATCTCTATTTGTAGGAAATGATTCTAAACGATTCTGAACGAGTTCGATCAATTTAGAGCATGATCGATCGATTCTGAGCTTGAACGACCATTTTGAGCGTGGACGATTCAGAGACGAATGATTGATGCAGTAAGCAATTTGAAGATCAATGCAGTTTGTGAGGGTTGAGTTCGATGGAGTTCGATTCAAACCTTGAGATCAATGATGTTTGCGAGATATAAGGTCGATGAAGATTGAGATTTATGAAAGTGATGAGTAAGTTTGAAATCAATGAAATGAATGTGTCAAGTTTGAATTTGATCAAAAGAAAATGAAGTGTGTGACTCTGATCTTTTTTTTTTTTTTGAAGGAAGTGTGTGACTCTGGTCTGTTTGTCAGAAATATAACAATAATAATAATTAATTAATTAATTAATAATATTACAATAAATAAAATAGAGTTTTAGTGACGGTTTTCTATATGTCTGTTGGTAAGAATTGTTCCGCTTTGGAAAATGGCCTTAGGGATAGAGCACTTTTTTTGCATGATCTTAATTTGCTAGTTTGAAATTCAAAGTTGGAAATTTAAAGTCAAAAATCATGTATTATAGAGGCACTTGAATGTTTCATACTTGTGCAAGCATATAAGGTGGGAACTCGTTGAAAAGTAAATCGACTTTGTTGAAATTTGTATGGCTCATCGATATAAACTTTTGACAAAATGCTTTGGAATATTTCATGTTTGGCTTAAGCTTGGCTCCCTCCACTTGTAATGAAATGTAAGTAAGAATGAATTGAAGAAAATTTATGTGTATATATATATATATATATATATATATATATATATATATATATATATATATATATATATATATATATATATATAACTTTTCATAATACATTTTGGTTTAAATTTATGTATCATTGAAGTAGTGAATATTTTGAATGTGGCATTGAACGTTTGTCTTGAATCATTTTTTATCATTATTGAAATGTATAATTCTAGTTTTTTAAATGGTTGCTCGAGCTATTCTCTTTCAAATGTTTATCCCAAAATCATATTGGGGTGAAGTGGTTTTAACAGTTGCTTATCTAATTAATCGTGTTATATTGGGGAAAAAATCGTCCTTTCCACTATGGTGGCGTGCCACAAAACAAAAACAACATATTATACTCACAAAATTTCAACGTACTTCAAATAAACACAACAAATCACATCATCAAACTCAAAAGAACAGACCTTGATCAAAATCTTTGTTCTCCTCAATTTGATGATACTTTTTTTGTCTCCAACTATGTTTCAGTTTCGACAACATCATAGACATTTTATATAACTACACTTACAATGGCACTCAATATTTACCTAAAAAATATCTGTGTGGATCTCACAATCCTTCTTTCCGTTGTTACGGCAATGATATGTTACGGCAATGATAGGTCTGAAGAGATGTGAGAAAGATATTGAAGTGCCGATAGGACCAGATTTTCTTGAAGATATAGATTATTTTGATCATGACGATCTTGATAGAGGTTTGGATAAGGGATTTGAGGTGGAATACGGTGTGAATGAGGAATGTTTAAATTGTTTGGGAAATGAATTCAAACTATCCATCAATAATAAGTTTGTTTTTTTTTTTTTGAGTCAATAGTAACTTATCTTGGCATAGTTTGAATTCTTTCAATCCAATCTTTCTTGAACTCCCTGTGCTTCCTAAATAGTACTCCTTCAATCTCGAATTAATTGATCTAGTTCGTCGTTTCACACATAATAATATAATTGTATAAATGAAAGAGAGAATAAAATTTTATTCAAGCTTGGCGGTAGAGGATGGGGGTTCTTCGAGGTATCATTTTAGTTGGGATGTTGTT
This sequence comes from Medicago truncatula, assembly GCF_003473485.1. Classification (NCBI taxonomy): domain Eukaryota; kingdom Viridiplantae; phylum Streptophyta; class Magnoliopsida; order Fabales; family Fabaceae; genus Medicago; species Medicago truncatula. The sequence goes on along the minus strand of NC_053047.1, from coordinate 38,055,691 downwards.
GATTCCCCTTGATGCATATCCTTGCTCCTGGCTTAGCGAGAAAAAAAATAGAGAATAATATTTTTACTAAAATACCATAATCAAATATTGATGTATTTATCATTGTCATAAATGTAAAATAAAAGACATTGAGTTGAGAGTGACGTAAGTGATGCTATAAATAGAGCATACAATAGAAGGAAGAAAAAGAATTTAAGTTTATATTAAAAAATGAAAAGATCAACTATTTTGGGACAAGTTTTCTTAAAAAAAAAAAGGTCAATCATTTTCGGCGTTGAGGAATAATTCATGAATTTGTTTTCAAATCATGGTGTTGACAGTGAGTTTGAATTGGTTTCAAATCATGGTGTGGACAATGTGGTTGAATATGTGAAGATGTTATTCTAAGTTATACTTCCTCTGTCTCAAATTATAAATTATTTTACAAAAAAATATCAGAAATGATAAATTATTTTAAAATACAAATAAAACTTTAATGTTTCTTTTTTTATTACATCATTTACTATTTATTACTCCATTTTATCAACTCTTTTTAATTTTTCCCCATACATACAGAATAATTTTGTAAAGTCATAACTAGTATTTCAATTACCCATAAAATAAATAACTACATTTCTTAATTTATATAAAATGACTAATTTAACTTATAATTTATGACGAAAGCAGTAGAATTATTATTTTTTCAATATTTTCTCAACTTTTTGATAGAGTTTTCTATGAGAAATAAAATTAGAGTTAGTTTTGAAGATCTCATTGATTATGGTGTGAAATTAAATTTAAAAAAGCAACTGCAAAAAAAAAAAAAAAGACCCTACTAAAATACTTCAAGCGTCCTTAAAAAAATTCTTACCCTTAAAAAAATTCAAAAATTATAAATTGTTTTACAATACCCCTAAAAAACATATCAATGAAACTTAAAAGTTATTTTTCCTATCATATCTTTAACTATTTATTACTCTCTCCTCTTTTAATTTTATTTATTTTATCTTTCGTATGTCATTTATTAAGGATAATTTTGTAAAACAACTCATAATATATCTTTCTCATGCAAAATTAATTATATTTCTTAACATGGAAACGACTAAAGCCACATATAATTTAGGATCAAATTTAAATAGTTATTAGCAGTTAACTTTAAATTCTCTTTTCCTTAAAAAAAAAAAAAAACTTTAAATTCTCTTTATATAATTAATGTTAGTAATTGGTGTCATTTTCTGTATGAAGTTTCATTGAAAGTTCGTATAGGAGAAAATTAATTAATCACCACAACTATAAATTGTCTTAGCTAGACTACTAGCATATCATATGTTAATTCAATATTTTGGGATGGCTTATATCTTCAACCTATCCTCAATTTCTTTGAATTTTCTCATTCTTTTGATAATCTCCTTTACCTTGTTTGTGCAGTTGGCTCCAGTTATTAGCGCAGGTTTGTCTTTGTCCACTTTGAAATTAAGAAACTAAAAATGTATAAAGGCATGCATAATAGTAATGTTGTGAAAGTAATTAAATTAGTTTAATCTTGAAATATGTACTTTGATTTGTTGATTACATATGTATATAATGTATATAATTGAATTTGTAGATATGAAGATGAGGAAATTGGGACACTTGCTAAGTTCACCTCCTTCTCCAAAGCTTAACCCAAGCGATCATGTACACCATTAATGAAAGACAAATCCGAGTTTATTTCTTCTTCTGTTTGTATTTTATTTCTTGATATTTCTTAGACTGAGTTTGAATGTGTATTGTATTTAGTTGGATGAGAAGAGTTAGAAACACTCTTTTTCCAACACTATATATCATTGTTTTAATGCGTCAAATCAACTTAGATTTCATACTTTGAAAATGGATCTTATATAAAATGGTGGGATTTATGAATTTCAGCTATTAGAAGAGTAAATGGTAAAAAAAAAAAAAAAAAAGTGAATGGTAAAGAAAATGTGGAAAGTACAGTGTTGTTTGTATTTCTCATGGTTTGATTGAATCAAATAATAAATGTTATATTTTATAAATAATTAATACAGTCAAATTATTTTAGAGGGAATTTGATTGATTTAAGTAGCATTGTTTTGCATAAAATCTTGTTGTGGAGTTGGTTATACTAGGCCAAAAGAGAATTTCTAAAATGTTCGTAAATCAATTTTATTTATGATCAATTTTAGAGAGTGGAAAAAATGATTGACCATAAATAAAAGGGTTAAATATGTTCATAGTCTCTATAAAATTACGAACTTTTAAGTTTAGTCCTTACTTAATTTTAATAGGTTTTTTAGTTCCTGCAAAAAAAATTACTTCTAATTTTAGTCCCTGTTACAACAAATTTTGTTTAATTATACTTAAACTCTTAAATTTTTGAACGATTTTTTTGAGACAAGTTTAGAACACTATGAAAGGTTCATTTACTAAAATTTAGAATTTTTTAACATAAAACGAATTAAATATGAATTTTTTTAAAACGACAAAAGTTAATGATAAAATTAACAAAATCTGGATGTAGAAATCAAATTTTGCGACAATTTTTTGCAGATGAACTTTTAGTAATATTCTTAACATGTCTGCAAAAAATTGTTCAAAAACTCAAGAGTTTAAGCATAAATTAAACAAATTTAAATTGAGGAGAGACTAATTCTGGGTGTAAATTTTTTTTTAGGGACTAAAAGAATTATTAAAATTAAGCAAGGACTAAACTTAAAAAGTCTCAATTTTATAGGGACCAAAAACATATTTAATCCTAAATAAAATTAATTTGTCAACATTTTAGAAATTGTGCATTAATAGTAGTATGGAAAGAGATAAAATACAAATTTAAGTAAAACTTCAAAATTGAAGGATAAAGGGTGAATGGTGAGCAAGTGAATTTCTATGAACTAATCTAATCTCAACCGTTTGTATTGATCCAACGGTTAAGATTAAACCTCACTCATCTTGCATAGTAGAAGTTTCTCTTACATGATACGCTTCCACATATATATAAAATAAATAAAACTATGTTAAATTTGTTGTAAACTTATAATCTAATAAAAATAAAAAAATAATAATAATAATAATTTAACAATAAATGTTGATTTCTATTCATTTGTCTTCTTTTTAATAATAATTGTAGAATAACTTTTTAATCCACTATCGATGAATATTTACAAGATATAGAAATTAGTTTTAACAATAAGTGTTGATTTCTACTCATTTGTGTTCTTTTTGTCAACTGTCAACTCACAAGAAGATCTCTCAAAAAGAAAGGAAAGAAAACTTGAATCTTTCCTCCAGGGAAATCTCTCCACCCAACATGTGCTTAGAATGTGTTTCACAACCCTTTTTTCTCACCTAAAAACTCTCAACATTTAACCCTAAATTCTTCTAATGCTTTCCTCTTTTGGTGATACTAGGCCAAAAGAGAATTTCTAAAATGTTGGTAATCCAATTTTATTTATGATCAATTTAGAGAATGAAGAAAATGATTGACAATAAATAAAACTGATTTGCAAACAGTTTAGAAATTATGCATTACATAGTAGTATCGAAAGAGATAAAATAAATTTATCTCTTTTCCATAGGATATTTGTATCCAACTACCTTAAGACTTTTAGGCGGCTCTAAAAGTTGCAAAATCTAACTTTTGTTACATTCAATTACCATGTGTAGTCCCATGAGTTTTCATGCATGATTTTCCTTGATTTCAACTGATTCCTTGAAGATATTTGGTTCCAAATCTTACGGTTCTTGTTAAATTAACTTATAAGCAACATGAAAAATTATATACGTGTAAATTAAAACAACATATAAAAAAAATGACACTTACTACCTATGTTGAGTTCAACAATGTTTAAAGGAGATAAATTTATCTATAATTGATTTTGTACTGTACATGTAAGTAATGTCTCCCTCAAAAAAAAAAAAGTAATGTCTCAATCAATGCAAACAAATAAGCCATTAATTTACAAGAAACTTGTTGCTAACAAAACTCTCTTTTTCTTTTTGACAAAATTCTCTTTGTAGTTGTTAACGAGATTAGAAGTGTCAAAATAAGATGAAATAAATTAAGCAATCATATGATAATCTTTTAAAACTCATGTCTCTACCAATTTTTTACAAATAAATTTATTTGGAGTAACTAAATAATTATTATTGGGGTAGCAAAATAGAAAACATATATATATTTATAATAAGAATCGGAAAGAAATACTTCAATTTGATTGAATCATTAATAACATCAATCGGAGTATATATGATACTCCCTCTGTTCACACTAGATGTCATGTTTCCTTTTTTTCTCAAAATATTTGTTCCTTTATAATATCATTATAATATCAATATAACATTTATTAATTTTTTTTCACTAACATACTATTATTTATTGTATTTCAATCATCTCTAACTACCTCACTAACTATAATTAATAACAATGTTTTAGTAATTGATACATATTTTGTCATTAACATCAACATTATCATTTGCTTAATAACTGTGTAAAACTCAAATAAGACGCCTACTGTGAGACGGAGGGAGTATTGTTGAGGCAAAATTCCTAATTAATTTTAAAGATAATAAAATTTAATGATTAAGGATTAAAGGGACTTTGATTAATTCCTTGGTATTTAATTTGTGCTCTTGAGTGTTTTACTAAGACAGAAACAAGGTTTGAATAATACCAAGATACATGAAATCAAAGGACATTGAATCCATGAACTAATTCTGAAGTTCAGAAAGTTAGTTCAGAAAGTTGATCAGTGAAGTTGATCAGAACGTTCTGATGATAATTCAGAAGGTTGTTCATAAGCAAACCCAGAATCATCAAGAACATGAAGAACATGCAAACTACAACGTGACATAAATATATGTCCAGGAAAGTACAATTGCATGGATGTATCAGCAATAAAGGCTTGGGCAAGCAAAAGTGTCAAAAAGGTCTTCAAGGTTCATTCAAGACTATGAACACTTGAAGTTCTAGGAATATTTCATAGAGGATATTATCCTAGAGGTTACTTTACCGCACTTCAGTTGTGTCTCTACTATTAGGATTGATTACATCAAAAGTAGTCTTACAAATCATCCTAAAGTAAGAGCAAATGAAACATTCTGATGGTCAGAATGTTCACTTCTGCACATGCTTCCAGCTACGAACAGTGTAGTTGGTAGAAAGAAAAAGGTAAAAAAAAAAAAAAAAAAAAAAGGAGATCTTGCATCAGAGATAACGTGTACTCTGAACAAAATCAAGCAAATCTCCTAGAAGCATGGACCTGAAGATTGCAGATCCACTATCTCTCTCCTGCACCAAGTCCAAGACAGATTTGGTAACTTTATCCTACTTTATCCATCAACTTTTGATGCATATGGAGAAGTTACTTTTTGGTGGATAAAGCCCAACAAATCTCATGTCACGTATTGGATAAACTCAGAAACTCATCAAACATTCATCATGAACATCAACATTCTGATGAAGAACACAGCAACATTCTGATGTTCATCCTGGGAACACAACAACATTCTGATGGTCAGAATGTTCACCCAGATTTTCAAGTAAAAGCTTGTGGGGTCCAGCACGTGGCATAACACCATTGGGCCCTTACAACGACTATATGAGCCCAAAGACTCTATAAATAGAGATCAAGGCCTTAGCAAAACTTGCACCATTGCAAAGCATACAAGAAAACAACTTGATTTTGTTTGAAGCTCTTGCAATTGAAATTGATCAATCTCTAAGACTCTTGTTTCCTTAGTGCACATCAATACTCTTTGTTATCTCGTGCAAAGATAACTTTCTTCTTCCTCCTCCTCTGTTTGATTCTCAAACATTCAAACTCCACACAAATTGCAAAGCATACAAGAAAAACAACTTAAGGTTGTTTTGAAGCTTTAGCATCTGAATTGATCATCACTGAAGATTCTTTATATCTTCTTGTAGTGTAAATCAATTCTTTCTGTTATCTCTTTAAAGATAACTTTTCCTTCCTTTCTTCTCTTGTCTGATTTCAATCATTCAAGCTTCAAACATCTTGTAAAGTCTCATCTAGCTTTAGGGGTACTAAAGTGTTAGTTTGAGCTAAAGGTGCAAAAGTCTAAGTGGGTAACTTAGCAAGAAGAAAAACAAATCTCATCTAGCTTTAGGGGTACTAAAGTGTTAGTTTGAGCTGAGTTTGTAAAAGTCTAAGTGGTTAACTTAGCAACAAGGTGCAAGCGTGCTGAGGCTTAGAGAATACAGGGTTGTAAGTGTTCAGGTGAACACATATTGTAAGGTGCAGGATTTGAGAGGTTATCTCAAGCATCATAGTGGAAACTCTCACAAGATTGTGAGGAGTGGACTAACCCACATTGAGGGAACCACTATAAATTCTCTGTGTGTTGATTCTCTCTTCCCTATACTCTTTACTTACTGCATACACAACACACACAAACACATTTATTTTATTAAATTTTTTTTGCACTCAGACATCAGAACGTTCTGAAGTCTGCTTTTAACTTAACTATTCCAAGTTTCAACTTGAGAATCAATTTTAAGTTACAAGTTTAATTTTTAAAGGGTCACAATTCAAACTCCCCTTCCTTGTGACTATTTTATCTACTTCAAGTATATCATATATTTATATTATTGATTGACATATTTTAATTTCAGCTCCTAAACCGTATTTTAATTTAATTAGTCTTGTTATTAAAGAGTATCACTTTGGATAAGAGATGACATGACACAATATGTTTATAAGTGAAGGTAATTCTCACCTCACAATCCGGTTTTGGAGAATTGTGTTAGATCCAACCACGGTTTTTAAGATGATACGTGAGCCTCTCTAAAATCTATTGGGTCACCTGCTATCATGTTTTCGCTATCGGGTCACACACGATCTATGTCCATGAACCAAGCTAATAGTGCATGTCGTGAGAGTGCATGTTAAAGAGTCTCACATCTGATAAGAGATGGTCTGACAATAAATTTATAAGTGAGACAATCTTCACTTCATAGATCAATTTTGTGCAACTATGTTAAGTCCAACCACATTTTCTAAGAAGAGTTCGGGATACGCATAACCAGACGCTGAAATTTAATGCTAGCCGCATTCCTTGATGAAATTTTGAATGGAATGGCATTGGATCAAAGTCAATGCCAGCGTGATTTTCCATCAACTTGAATGTGAACCACATGTGCAAGAACCTTAGGATGGAGGAAGATTTCGGTGCTTGCACAGTGTCATGAAAATTCCAATATAACACGGCAGGGAATATGCTAGTCAACCAAGATGAAGAATCCATGTCATATAGCTAGTCAGCATTTTTTTATTAGTAACATTTCTCCCTTCCTACTAATATTATATTAAAATATATTAATGTTCCGAACTGGCTAAAAAGTCAGTCCAATAAAGACACATGAACATGAAACCCTCGGAGAAAAACATTATGGCTTGGGTAAACACACTAGTTCCCATGCACGTGACCGCACTTATGCTCGCCTCCGACTACCTGCACCGTACAACCTCAAATCCTTGATGAGGCGCCGCATTTCACGGAATTCTTTAGCATCTCCTTCTTGTATATAAGGGTGATTCCGCATCACCCTCAAGGTACAATTCATTTCCCAAACGCTTTTACATATTGATAGATATTTTAGCAAGTGTACTAAATACTATCGAAGTAATAAAAATATCGTTCCCACAAGGACTGTGTTAATCTCAATTTAGAAATAAAGTAAATATTTAGGATGTATAAATTATTTTGTTTAGATTTTGTTTGATTGCAAAAAATTAAATAACATAAAATAAAGATTGATTTAAAAAAAAATATAGATTTGGTTAGAAAATATGAAGAGAGATGAGATCAGGTCTTTCGAATCATCTATGTTCCCCTAATTGGTATACTGCACTTATTCTTATGAATGATTCTCTAGTTCCATAATAGTTAACAAAATAGTCCTAATCAATCCCTTGAATTAGGACCCTCTTCTCAAACTACAGCCCCTAATTCCTTAGGTGGTCTAATAATCTTTGAAGGTTTTAAGAACGTTAACCTAATATCACTAACAAACGATTATCCATTCCTAGACTAACCCTGTTTATTAGAACAATTCAATTCTGTCTAAGTAGAAAGTTATGGTCAGTAGTCATTCATTCTCACTAAATCATGTTTATATTTGATCGGGATATAAAAAGCATTAAGAACAATTGAATTGAATAAAAACTAGATTGTCATTCACAATAAATAGAGTTTCACAACAATATGGTTCAATTAGGGTTACAAAGAATCATCTCAGACCTAATCTCTAAGAGATTTAGCTACTCATAATTGAGTTTACAAATAGCATAATCAATAGTGGAATTAAAACATACATAAACTGATAGAAGGTTGAAGAAATCGCCCTCCTAGCCGTCTTTAGGTCTCAAAATCGCACTTTGCTCTCTCCAAATCGTAACCCCCGTTTTCATAATAGTCTTCAGCTTAAATAGGCACAGAATTTCGCCTAAAATCGTGGCACGATTTAAGTAAATCGTGGCACGATTCTCCTTGAATCGCAAATCACTGAATTAGGGTTTCCTCAGATCGTGCCACGATTATGCCATCGTGACACGATTTCTTCAATGTCGAAGCTTGATTTTGGTTTTCTAAAATCGTGTCACATTTTTATCAAATCGTGGCACGATTCTCTTCTTTGTATTTTCTTCAGTTTTCTACTCTTTTGCTGCATAAGTTGCCTTGTGAACTCCAATTTGTGATCAAAATACATATAAAAAAGACTCTAGAAATAGCGAATGACGGACTGTCATCACATATTCAACCTCATTTTCTACACTCACTTGAGCATTGGAGTATTAACGTGTCTGCAGGCACCCTTCTATCCACCGTGAAGACTGAATCGCCACAGTGTCGGAGCACCGCACCATGATTGTTGCATTCATCCGTCATTACCAGACAAATCATTTGGCTCTAGAAGGAGGGGGTCGTTCGCTAACCGCCACAATCCAACGATATTCCTCCACTGTAACCATTTTCTGTTACACGATCCTCCGCTGTAACTGTTTTCAGTTACACGTTTCTTAATCTCAACGGTTAACAGTTACTACTCCTCTTCTGAAGATATGGCTGGAACTCGCAAGAGAAACCCCGAGAGTCGATTCTCTAACCCTCAAAACTCACGTTATGTAGTTCAGATTCTCCAAGATCGATCGTCACTGATCCTAGAACCAGTTATGATACTTCAGCGTACCTCGATGATGTCGCCTCCCTTCCAGTGCAAATCCTCCGCAAAGGCGGTGGAAAACCTCTATATGATTTAGACAAAGGAAGCAGTAGTCACTCTCTTCACCGCCATCGCCTCGATGGTTCTCTTGATCATCACCAAAGGAAGAAATCTTCGCTCTGCCGTAGTCACCGAAGAGAAGACAATTATTCTCGAAAACATCATCGTATGAGCCATTGAAAGGTCCATTCACCAGGAGGATTACATATTTTCCTATCCCACGCTCCTTCGAGAAACCGACATAGTTAGAGTCATATGACGGAGCTACTGACCCTGGCGAACAAATGGAGCATATAGACGCCGTCCTCAACTATCTCTAGGCCAAAGGAGCGATAAAGTGTAAGTTGTTCGTTTTGACATTGAAGGGTGACGCCATGACATGGTTCGAGGGCCTACAAGACAATTATATTGATTCTTGGAAAGAACTTTGTGAAGAATTTACCTCCCACTTCACCGCTAGACGGAAACAGCCAAATACGATGGCGCCACTGAACGTCGTCATTCAAGGGAAAAAGGAAGAAGCCTTTTTTTTTGTTCTGATCAGTGGTTAAAGGATGATGTTTTGCATGACAGATTTAGAAGGTTGTTTGACTCAGTGGATAATAAGTTTGTGACGGTGGCTGAGATGAATGCTTCAGTTTGGGGTGGAGGGGAAGATGGGTGGAAGTGACAAATAGGTTGTTAGCTTGGGAGAAGGAGTAGGTTGGGAAGTGTAGTCTCATGTTGTCTAACTTTTTTTTGCAGAATGGTGTCCATGACATCTAAAAATGGAAGTTAGATTTGGACAAAGGGTACTTAGTTTGTGGTGTTTATCAATTGTTAGCACGAAAACGTCAAGGGATATATTATTTCTCTATGATATTGTTTGGATAAAAGCGATACTATTAAAGGTCTCATTGTTTGCGTCGAGGTTGCTGCAAAATAGGTTACCAACAAAAGATAATTTGATTCATCATGAATGTATTCAGGCTAATTCATGTTTTTGTGTGAATGGGTGTGGGAAGGAGGAAAATACAAATCATCTTTTTATGGGTTATGACTTGTTTGGCTTCATATGGCCTCTTATTCGCCAATGGTTCATCATTTGCTCAACCGACAGTATGTATATACTTGATCATTTTCAATATTTTGTTCATTTAGGATGCGATTCTAGGAAGAGTCTTTTTTTGCTTCATCTGATTTGGTTGGCTATGAATTTAACCTATGATGAGATGGCTTCTTATATCTTCAACGTATCTAATTCAATTTCTTTGCGTTTTCTCATTTGGTTGATAATCACCTTTACTTTGTTTATGCTGTTGGCTTCGGTTAGTACAGATTTGTCTTTGTTCACCTTTGAAATTAACACACTAAAAATGGACAAAATCATGCATGCACAGTAATGTTTAGAAATTAGTACACTTTTCTTAGATGAAGCTAAATGTCTTGGAATTCCTTTGATTCTTGCAATAACAGACTCCTGTCAATTTTGTTAGGTTGCCTTTCTTGAAAAGGGAGATGTTTCTTCAAGTTGAAGGAAATCAAATTGTACTTCATAGTCATGGAGAGTCTTTATTTCAAATGAAAAAAAAAAAAAAAAAAAAACTTAAGTTCATTGTTGTGAAAGACACGGCCCAACCCAAGTCCCCAATATCCGTCTGACACACGAAAAGACACTGCCGAAAGAAGATGAAGAAGACGATGAAGAAACTCTTGTAATGGTTTCTACGGTAACTCAAATTGGGCTTAGCTTAAAGCCCATTATATTAACCTCGTTTATATTTATGTTGTGAATTTACTTTATACACCCCCTCTGTGCTACATGTGGGTTTAGGTGGCTTTGAAGTAATTAACAAAGCTAAGCTAAGACACAAATAGAGGCCGCATGTCCTAAAACTGTCTTGTGTGCAGACATTCTTTTTTTCAAGCTCGAGACAGTACTCGCAAAGTTAGTGGTAGCGACATAGACTACTCAGTAGCATCAGTACATAGAGATGGTCGAACCTCTATCTTTGACGAAGCAACACAAAATCTACCATCGTGATATTCCAACGTGTAGGAACTTATCAATCGTTTTGCTAGAAAAGGTCTGTTAGCGGATGAAAATTGAAATGGTTACACTTTCCGGAGCTCGTTCTATTGGAGTCTCGCATTGTTCTTTCTCAAATTGGTTATACTCTTTCATTGAAACCTTTTCTCAAGATCCTCCAATGGACCATAGCTTTTCTCCAAATCCTTCAATGTGTTAGACCAAATTTGGTTAAAAGAACAAAGCCTTAGGTTTGCTATGTTGTTAAAATCCAAGTGTTTGCCACCAAAGTCACAACCTATAAAGCACGAGCATCGGACACAACATGGACACCGACATGCCAACATGGATAATAATTTGGAAAAAATGTCATGATTCAGTGTAATCATATGTGTCACATTCAAAATACACCAAAATACACCTAATTTAAGAAGTGTATGTGCTTCATAGATCACAACAGTCACATCCCTAGTAGCCAAGATTTCATCCCTTAGGATTAAATTAAGGAAAAATTGCATTAACCTCCCTTGAGGAAATACTTCGATTCATGAACAAACGAAATAAAAAGAAATAGTGAACAACCAATATAACACACCGAGTCTGACAAGAATGATGAAAACTGACAAGTGAAACCTTGGGAGCAATACAAGAACAATGAGAACAACGGTAAACAACAATGAGAAATATGAAAACAATGACTAGAACAATGAGAACAGCACCGTGAGCGGAATGAACAACGATCCAAAAGAAAAGAAAAACCTGACGAGAACAGAGATTGATTGTCAACAAAAAAACATGAACTTCGACAATAACAATGAGAAGTAAGGAAGATAAGATCGTAATAAATGTCCAAGAAAATGTATAATAGGACAAGAATGAAGAGATTTCCGTTTGAGTGTGTGTTGTGAAAGGAGGATGAAAATTAGAAAGAATGTTTTCTCCTCTAACGGCAAACTAACAGAGTGTAATAGGGCGGGTTGGTGATGATTGGAAAAATAGCAGGGAGGTTTATTACAATTAGATTAGAACTTAGGGGAGGTCATTTCCCTTAAATTAATTGTATGTTTTGAATTTAATAGGTAATTAATACCTTGTGATATCCACAAAGTATTTCAACTGATTAATCATCCAAATTAATGATTAAACTTGTCTCATTTTATTACATTATGTCATATACTATCTTCTACATTACCTTTTTTTGAATAAATTTTCTACAATACCTATACAAATATTAAAATCAAGAGGAAAAAAAACTATATTTTTTAAATCGTGTAATCAAACAAATAAGGCAATAGAGAGAGAGAGAAGAATGTTTTTGTATTTATAACTTAAGACAACGTACTCAAATCCTAATTTGAAAACCTATTCCTATAACCAAATAAATAATTTGACTCTCTCCATACTTGTTTTGAAAATCTCAAAGAAAAGAAATTGACAACAAAAAAAACTTAGACAAAAATGAACATAATATTTTTTTTCGGAAACAAATAACATATTTATCTTCTAAACTTCTTAGACGATTTTCTGTCTTTCAGACCAAAGTATTTGTCAACATCATCATCCTCTCCTACATCTCCTTCGCCCCTCCGTTTCTTCCCTCCGGATTCCTTCATTTTCTACACGAACAAAAAAAAAAAACGAATAGTTAAATATTAAGAAAGTAATTAAATTAACGCATTCATTATTTTCATATCTCCATGTTGGTAATCCTAAGCTGTAAAGTGATATATGGCTTGAATTGTGGTATGGGGCAACCCTCAAGCAATGAGCTGGTTGAATTATGCTCAAACCCAAATTCTAAGATAGTATAGACTATAGAGTTCATCCTAAAGATGTCTAACAATGAGTGCACTGTTGCAACTTTCTGCCACGGTTGCATCAAAGCATTATAGCATGACAGATTTAGTGCTAGTAGCCATAGGCTGCAACAGCTTCTATATCAGCCATGTTTCTTCCATAGGCCGCAACATCGTGTTATACGGCAGATTCTTTGGCTTGGCCCCTATCCGCCATTGGACAGTAATATGGCCTACATAATCGTTATAAGTGATGGTCATCCCTCAATTCATAAGTTGATTATGTGGCTGAGTTAGGCCCAACTCAAATTCTATAACTCCATAATTTACTAAATCCGATAATATAATCACAATGAAGATGAGATCATCTCTATTTCTCAAAATAAAGAGGCCTTCATTTGGAGAATGAAAAACACAGTATATAATGTATCAAAACATTTTTTATCATTTAATTCTTTTTTTGAAAATTAATCTGTGTCTTTCTCTCTAATTAAAACCCTCATATATGGAGAGAATCTTAGCTCGTCATAACCTATGCATCTTTTCATTCATTTGTTTTTTTTAAATAAGCTATAAGAAACAATGCTTATACCCAAACCCAATGAAGACAAAAATTGAATGGGCGGGCAAGTTACAAGGGAGTCAATTTTCAATTCCCACAAAATTTCCCGAACTTACTTTATCTATTTAAAACAGAAATAGATAGAAGACTAGAAATAGCCAAAAATATAGCTAAAGCTCAATGCAAAAATTTACCGTGGCTGCTAATCTTTTGGCTTCGCCAACACGCTCTTCCAAAAGCAAAACTTCCTCTTCATTTGCAGGATATTCTGGTAGCTTCTTGCCTGAAAAACATTTGCATTTGTTATTTGTAAAGAATTAAGACTAAGAATAAGAATTTCTTGCTTCTTAAAATGTCACCGCCAAGGCAGAATATGCTTCTCACCTATAAGTTTCTCTATCTGAACGTACCACTCCAGCTCATATTGGTTAACAAGGGAAATGGCAACCCCAGAGCGCCCTGCACGAGCAGTCCTTCCAACACGATGTATATAATCCTGCAGGTCACACAAGGTCAGGAAACCAGTGAATACAAAAATTCTCGTTGCATGATTTATGGATTTCTGTTAGTTTAGATCTATCTTCCTAAAATAGCCATGAAAATACTAATAAATTACTACCATTACATTAAGCTAACAGTGAACTTCTGATCAACTATTATTGTAATAAAACATGTCAATGTATTGCATAACACAACTTACTTTGGAGTTTGTAGGAATATCATAGTTAATCACCATATCTACTGCTGGAATATCCAGTCCCCTACTAGCTACGTCAGTACAAAGGAGAATATTGCAATCCCCAGACTTGAACTTATTCAAGGCTCCAAGTCGCTTTGGCTGTTAAAAGAAAGATATTAAATATAAATTAGAGATATTTTGTTGTCATTGGCACACCTACAAACACAAATAATGGAGGGAGATGACAAAGAATCACTCCATCTACAACAGCATGACTTCCAGCAAGGAAAGAGAAAAGGAAATTTTAGAACAAATTACAATTATAATGCATGATATCCAACACAAATACCTGACTCATATGACCATTAATTGGGATGGCTTTTAAACCGAGATTCCTGAGAATCAAAGCAAGAAGCCGGGTTGAATCACATGTCCGAGTGAACACCATTGATGTACTTCCAGCCATTTCAGTGAGAATGTATACAAGGTAGCAATCCTAGGAAAGAAGCAAGCAATTGACAAACACAATAATCAAAGGTAAAAAAAGATAATAGTTGTGATTTAATGAAACCCAACCCAAAATGAATGAAATTTTGTTAGTTTCACTCCACATAGGCAATTTGTAAGACCTGTTCAATACAACCATTTCCTTTATACTATTTACCAAAAAAAAAATATTTTGCTTTATAGTCAAAACACTCGTCTTTCCTCTGCATCTAACACCATAACTCAATCTTAAGTTGTGCTAGAATAAATCAAACACTTTTATTTTGCTAATTCTAGGCCCGTTTGTTTTAGATTTAAAAAAAAATAAAAAATATATCATTTTTTACGTTGTAGTTTTGTTTGTGTGTTAGCTTCTTCCAAAAATCATTTTTAAAAAAATGATTTTTATGATGAAAATGAAATAGCTACTTTGATTAGCTTTTAAAGCCAACTATTCTTAATAGAAGATTGAGAAAAATATAATTTATGGCATCTACGTTTTTCAACCATATTAATGAAAATCATAGTTTTACAACTTGAATACTTTTCCAATCATAATTTATGCTTTTCTTAAAAACTCTCCAAAGAATATCATATTTATATCAAAATCACTTTTATTTTAACCTATAACAAACGGGCCTTCTATCGTATTTGTCCTATGTAACCTAGAATGTATGTCTTCAGTCTACAACAATAGAAAGCAGCTGATATTTTCTAAAGGGAAACTATGCCAACTTATGAGATTTTCACTTAGATAGCCTAAGCCAAAGGGTACTACTTTTTAAGTCATGTTCTGATCTACTTCTAATATACACACCAAAATAAATAAAATATATGTATATAAAATAAAAAATAATAAAAAATAAAAACTGTAACTATGCCCTCGTTTAAACCAGGGCCCTGATACACGTTTTAAAAAACAAAAATTTATTTGGCATGACATTTCAAACAATTTTTCCCTCAACAAGAGTAGTATGGAATAGCTTAAACAACCTAATATTAAGAAGTTGAATGAAAAATTGATACGAAAATAATTGAAATACAATAATTTTTGGACAAGGGAGAACAGATACCTTATGTTTTGCTGGCAAGAAGCGATATTGTTGCTTCAGCGTGTCGACCGTAGAATACTTGGATGATGTTTCGATCTAAATTGGATATAAAATTGTGAAAAATCGGTGTGTATAGGTAAACCACAGCTCTTTTCCAATGAAGATTTTTATATTAAATTGCAAATGTCAAAATATAATAATATTTCCCTCCCCTAAGAGATGAAATATGTTTCACTATAGTCCCCCCTTTTAATGCAAATGAACCGATAAATGGTGGTGCTGGTATTGGCGAGCAAACCACCAAAGGACACTTTTCTTTGTGATTTTCAATGTCATAAACAGCGCTCACTTTGAACACACTATTTTTTATTTTAAGACAGATGAAATGAATTTTAAAAACCATTAGTATCAGAGCTTTGGAATTTCACTCAAAACCTTCATTTTATTCTCTACCAATCTATGTCCCTAAAGTCCATGATTGCGGTTCAAAGAGCTAACCGCCATTTACAATAAATACGGGAGAAGTAATGTCCCTAAGGCGGCAATAAAAATTGACTAAACTGCAATACATATTAATCTTTCAAGGGAAAGAAGTATAAATTTCCATATGCATAAACATATTTGTAAGTATTATGGCTGTACCTTCACAGGATTCCTTAAACAAACCCTTTGGAGCTTCTCGACCTGAAATAGCAAAAGTGCAACTTCTTCTATTACAACAGAAACTTCAAAAATTAATAGATTACACAATCAATCATCTTGTACCATAAGATCCTTAACGGAGCAATTGTGTCTGATAATAACAAAATATAAGAGATTTGACCAAGAATAATTTGATCAATTACTTTTTAAAATATATTCAAAAGTTTATAAATTATATTAACTAACAACTGTAATTTATGTTCATTAGAGAGTTTGAATAATGTTAATTTATGTTCAACTAGAATTTAAGCATACAAATAAACTACAATACGGCTATACAAAAGATGTTACTTTAATAATTTTAGATGCAGAAAAGCTTTCTCTAACGGCCAAGGGAGAAAAGGGATAAAAATAAATAATATATTAAGTTTACAGAAAATAAACTGAAGAATTTACCTTCTTTGTCATCGTAGCAGAAAAAAGGAATGTCCTCCGCTCGCGAGGGATCATTCCTAAAATCTCATTAAGTGATTCCTCAAAATCCTCATTCAACAGCCTGTCTGCCTCGTCTAAGACCTGCTCAGAAGGAAGAGAAATCAAACAAATCCAACCACAGCTAAGAAACATTTCATTTTTTTAAGTCGGCAAGCAACTGTAAAAGCAAAACACATTTATCTCTATGACATGTTGAAATTCAGCTGCTAATCTTATTTAAACACAACTGCACAACCTTGGAAGACATATAAGTTATAACTATATCAACGCTGAAACATATATGTTTCAATTTCAACAATAATTCAACTGATATGATACTTTTTTTTAAAAAGGAAAATATAGTATAATGCTATAAGCCAAGTACGAGGCATGCAAAACTAGAACACAAAGAAATCAACTGGTATCAATTAAAAAACCAAGTTCAAGTTCTCAAATCAGCTCATCAGTTCTAAATAGCATATTGTAGTAATATAGACTTACTCGTTGAAACAAAAAAGGTGTGATGAACTTATCACGGCAAGAAGCAAATTGGGTAGGCCGATTATGCAGAAATTGATCATAACTTATGTTGGGCTTTTTGGAAGAGCAAGGGGATTATTGTGATAAGTTTTTCTCTTAACAATAATAAATATATTTAGTGTAAAACTAATGATAACATTTTTAAAAAGTGCTTGTATTTTTATTTTTGTCTGAGTGTCTTATTACGTATTTGTCCAAATTTGGTCATAATAAGAGACACAGCATAATTCAGATCCCATAGAACAATTTTTCACTTGTGCCTGTCTGCTTTGCCGTAGTCAATTAAACAGGAAAACTAGCCCTTAACAAATATAATTGAAGTATGGTCAATCTAGCAACATGCTCTCATTTCACAAGAAAACTAATATTTAATTAATTTAATTATAATCAAGGAAAATCAGTCTCATGAGAAATTCCTAGTTTTGCATGCAAAACAATAGTATTTATGACAATAAAAAAAAAGTTTCATATTAATACACTAAGGAAACAAATAAAATAAAAATAAAGCATGTTACAGGACAAACACATGAATAGTGAAACCCCTTATTACGCAGAAAATAATATCATCAGTATATACAGACATAAAATATGGTTCATACTACACATGCATTCACCACTTAATTACTGAATGTAAAAATTGAAATTCCTGATTAAGTCAAAATTGTGAAGAAATCATACCAAGTATTTTAATCTAGCAAGAGAAAATCCTTTGGTGTTTTTTAGGTGATCCAAGACACGTCCAGGAGTCCCAACCTTAAAGAGAAAGAAATAGGCTTAAATAAATGGTAAACAAAATATAAGACTAATGAAGTTAGCAGACTAATAGTAGAGTACTAAATCAATATACAATCTCAACAGTCAATCTTGTACACGCAAAACCTGCATAAGTTCAGTTATCTCATATCATCGGTATTAATCATTATTTTAACGGCAAATATATATATATATATATATATATAGGATAAAGAGAAATAATCAACAATGCAAAGATACTAGAGTACCAGAAGTACCGAGCGGTTGCTCGGCAAAACAAAACTCCCAAGAGGGCACCCAAAAAAGAAAACCAGACACCAATATAACACCCACCCGCAGAGAAGGTGGAAGGAAACACCTCACACCTGCACCACACCCTGCCTACCCTGCCTAGAAACCCCCCATCGGAAGAGCTAGCCCCAAAGGGAGGTGAACCAAGCCTACTACCCCAAGATCAGAGACACAGAGACCAAACTCAGGACCCCGCTCAAAGGCACCCGAACACGATCCCTCCCCAGCCAACTACCGGTCCCAGCAGATAGTTGGTTCCACCACCCACTCATAATGGGAGAAAGATGACCATAGTGTCTCTTAAAAAATCGATGCCAAGAGGTAAACTAGATTTTATCAACCAACTGCTCAACATCCAATGTCCTAGCAGAGAAGACAAGATCCTTGTGAGACCAGATGGACCATACAATTGAATGCCAAATCAACAAAAAACCATACCTAAACCTCTCTCTCTCCCAGGAAACATACAACACCCCTTAAAAAAATCCTACCAAGTCGCTCGGAAGAACCAACTCCCAACCTAACCACCTATTAATCATTTTTTGCATCATTCATGTGCAATGTTGATAGGACATCCAAGGCATGGTATTTGATCCATCATTTACTTCATGTATACAAGTTAAATTTTAGCATAGACAATAACTATACTCGGCAAGTAAATGTTAAAACAACATTAAACAGCTCCATAATATTTGAATACAGATATCATGCTAATTTCCTTCAAAAAAACATAAACGATACCATGCTAACAACAATATGAAGGAAAAACTAACAGAAAGGAATATGTGTTTCCAGAATAGTACTTTGATTTTTAATATATTATCACAGATAAATCCCACCGCTATGCAAGATAAATCAAATATTCAACAGAAAGTTGATTATAATTCCTGAATTCAGATGACTATAGAGTTACAAAGGCTGATAAACAATCAAGAATTTAACACATCAATGACAACAAAAACAGAGAACATTTATTTAGTGAAACATGAGTTAATTTTTTATCCACACAAGCAAGACAAGATTTTACGCCTCCCTCACCTATTACCCTAATGCTCTTGATGTACAAGAATAAACATATGAAATCAAAGCATGCCTACAGCAGTAGTAACACTTACAATAATGTGTGGTAGCTTTGCTATCTTTACGGATTGTTGTACCATGTCAATCCCTCCGACAAGCTATAGAAAAAGGAAAAGATAACAACAATCAAATAAATTGTTTAGTATGCATGTAAATAACCACCATATGATAAGAGGAAAGAAGCTTAAGCTATATGGTGAACATGAAGACATAAAATTCAAGCACAATGAATCACGTCAGAAAAAATATTATAACTCACCACAGCGCACTTGACACCGATTTCAGAACCTAGAGCTTCAAACTGTTCAGAAATTTGAATTGCAAGCTCCCTAGATCACGAAATAGGTTAGAAGAGAAGAAATTGTATTAGTTAAATATCAGTGAGATTGAGAATCTGAATTATATGAATATTAAATCCATGATCAGTTATCGAAGTATCTAACCTTGTGGGAGACATCACGCATGCAAAGAAATGGTTTGGGCGCGGTGCTTCTAAGAGTGCATGCAATATCGGAAGAGCAAAAGCTCCAGTTTTACCAGAACCCGTTTCAGCAAGTCCAATCAAATCTTTTCCTGTGAATAAAAAAATATATAAAAAAAAAAAAAAGCAATTTAATACAGTTTAACTTTAACCATCATTAACTATGCCACTGTCAAGAACTGAAGCAGTAAATATGGGGGAAAATTGTGTGGTTGAAATAGAATACTTTTGAAAACAATAATACAATAAATTTGAAAATATAAAAACTATAATACTACAACAACAACAACCAAGCCTTAACCCGCTAAGTGGGGTCGGCTACATAGATCAAATTACTCCATAATGTTCTATAAAATTGACATGTAGAAATTCATGTTCAAAATCGGATTTCGTTGGGATTATATAACAAGGATTATCATTTTTTGCAATCATTCTTCCTGTCTATCTCTATTTTACAAGAAAAAAATGTTATATTTCAAGCATAGATCATATCAAACCTTCCAGTGCAGGAGGAATTGCTTCTATTTGAATCTTCAGCGGATTCTTCCAACCCATTTTTTCACAAGCTTCCACCAATGACTCGGGTAAGCCGAGATCCTTAAATGATTTCATTTCTTTGTTCTCTTCCTCCATTCTCAGTTTCTAACCTGTAATAAATAAATTTCAATATCAAATTTAAAATTACTTGTATGAGGGAAAATTTAAAAGTTAAAACCATCAAAAGTAATAAAACATAGGACTAATACATACATATCAACCTACAATCTAAACAATAAAAATAGGAAATGTCTTTGTATGGCAACAATTTCTAATAATTTTCTGATATTACAACAAGTTTAAAAAATAACTTGAACTTCCATGTATCTACTACATCAGTGTTATTAAACTCAGATTGACATCGACTCGGTCATGGCACTTGGTCACTGGATCAACAATCGAACTAGTGGACCACAAGTTGAACCATATGACCTTGTCTGATAAAAAATGTCACAAAATTCATATGATAACATGGACATTTCATACTTGAGAAAATACTACAAAAAACTCATACCATGTCTTAAAAAATCCCACAAAAAAAAAATCACCTTAATGCGCGGCAGCAGACAGAATTGTTGTGCAAAGCAAACAGAATAAATCACCTTTATATTCTTAGACCACAATGTAAGCTCTCGACACTTTAAATAAGAAGTATACAGTGTATACCCCATTTTAAATTAGAAAATTAACTCACAATAGAAATCACATTGTTGTATAAATAAATGCTCATAAACATAAGCAGTGCCACTAAGGGCCTGTTTGGATTCGCTTATTTGATCCTTACGAAGACTCTCAAGTTTGACAAACATCATGGTTCACACCTTCATTGTTTTAAGATAAACACCTTATTGCTTAAGGGTTGTTTTTATATCAACAGACAAAATAAAGTTAAGGGCCTGTTTGAATTGGCTTATTTGAGTTTATCTATATGCATGCATTTTGTGAGATTGTGTGAGAGAACTTATGAAAACAGTTTACAACATTTTTCATAAGCTGTTTCCTAGTTATATTCATAAGCTCTCCAAGATAGCTTATACAAAAATAAGTTAGGCCCTATTTGGATAAATAGCTTATTTGCAGCTTATAGTTATAAGCACTTATGTATATTCTTGTGCTTAGGTTTCAAAATACCGGGATTGCGGCCGTTACAAAACGAACTTTTCACGTCGAGAACAAAAATCACAGGAAAATTCAGAAATTTGAACAGGAGAAAAGGAATCGAATCTCATATTAAAAAAAAGCACAAGAATACAAGAACAGGCGAAGAAGGAATCTGAATCTTACTTACTTCTCTTCCTGCTTGCGATTTCCGATTCTGGTGTTGCCGTTTCTTCTCCTTGTTCAGGTTTCTTCTCTTCTTTTGAGTGAATAACACACGTATACGCAGCTTCACTCTTCGTTCAATAATCGACTGAACCTTCAACTTCTTCTCTGAATTAATTTTCACGGGTCGGTCAAATTCATCCCTGTTTTAATGTCCATCAAAACCTTCCGTCCAAGGACTAATTTTCTTGTACGTATAGCAAGAAGAAAGCCACATGTTCGAGGACTAATTTGATTGAATTTGAAAAAGTTAAGTTTTCACATTTCAGATTTTTTTTCCCTATTTTTCCCATTTTGCCCCTGCATTACTCATACCTCCTTCACATATAAGTGAGAAACATCAAAAACGTCCTTGACCCTTCTCCTTCCCACTAAAACTTTCCGTTCTCGCCCCTCCAAAATCATCATCATCTCTGAGATTCTGACGTTTTTGAAGTTTCAGTGTTCTGCTGTTTAAAAAAGGTAACGTCTTTCCTGTTGTTCGTATTCACCCTATTTTTGTCTGTTTTTTTGTATTTTCGTTTTAAGTTTTGATCATTTTGTTTACCGCATTTATGTGATCGTTGATGCTTTCCTTGTTCTTTGTTTGTGTTTATTGCGTTTTTGAGACAGTTGTTTTGATTATTCGTTTTAGAGTTTTGGGTCTTAAAAATGTTGTGCCTGGAAATGCAGAAAGTGCAGGAAATATTGTTGCAAATGTTGGACAGGTATAACACTTACATTTTAAGGATCGATTTGACAATTATTTAATTAATTGAAGGACTTATATGATTGATTATGTCATAGTCTATGGACTAATTAGATTGAATTTGCAATTTCAGGGTGTTGCACCAAAGAGGTATGGCCTTAGAAGACCAGTTTTTTCAGCTGATAGGCCTAAGCAAACACAAATGAGGGGTCCTGCACCAGGTCATCCAACTCCTCCTGGCATAATTAGAGTTTCATATCCAACCTATGGTCCATCCGGTTCGAATCAACCTCAATTCATGGAGTTTATACCAACCCCCGGATTTCCAATGAAGTGAAGCTTCATGAAGTTCAAAATATGATTTTGGGCTTATTTGAATTATGCCCCATAGTTGGGTTTCCTTCTACTTATCTTTATTTAAGACTCATGACTTGTTAATGTCCCATAGTTAGGTTTCTTTTGCATATGTAATGTCTCGGACTTTTAACTTATGACCTATGACTTTTGCCTAAGTAATATTTCATTTTCAATTTGTGTGTTCTAGCTTTTTTACTTCATTTTGTACATATATGCTTCAAGGATCAATTTGATATCTGACTAAACAATTCATGAACTTATTTGATGGGTTTTTAGTATAACGTATGAATCTATTTGATAAATAGAAAAATAATTCAGGGACTAATTTGATGGAAATATTATTACAGAAAGGTTACATTTCTGAATCATCTTCACCCTCTTTTCATCATCCATTAAACTTGAAGTTTTTTGAATTATGGAAGAACTGGACCACTTATTATTGGAGGAAATTTAGGTGATTTTAGAGTGTAGATTGCAGATTGTGTAATTATGGTTCCAATTTTATACAATTAAGGAAGAAAGAACCGTTGGGGAAGAAGAGAGCAGTTTGGGAAGAAACCAACAAAATTTCTGCAAATCAATCAATTTAGTCATTCGAAATGTTTGTTATTATCGGCCAAATTACTCCCTGCCTACGTGGCGTTTGACATGTGAGAGGTTAACGGCCACGTCAGCCCCGTTAATGCTCCGTTTGAACATAAGGGCTAAGTTGATTGACATTTAACAAATTCATAGATTAAATTGATATTTTGCATAATTGAGGGACTAATTTGGCCGACCCGTGAAAATTCAGGGACGAAGTTGATGATTCACTCTTCAATAATAATAATAATTAATAGCAATTACTTTTAGATGGTTTATTTGTTTATTCATATATTTATTTATTAAACTCAAACAAAAAAAAGTGTGCATTCATCTCTTATTTATTAAGTATTCCCGTGAGTTTAGCTCAGTTGGTAGGAATAATGCATAATATATGCAAGGTCTGAGGTTCGAATCTCGGACACCATAAAAAAAAAAAATCTCTTATTTATTAAGTTCAAGGTAATTTTAAATTGACACTCTTAATTTGAGTATTTAGGTAACAAATACTAGATGAAGTTTTAGAGAAAAAGTTGGGACTTTGATGTTAGAACTTTGAACTTTTATTGTATATGTTGTTGTGATTGTGATTTTGTTGGTGAATTACCACCATGACTCATCAACAAATTCTTCATATGACTACTAACAAATAGAACCACCAAGAAGTTTTGGATTGTTTGATTATGTCTTTGGATGAAGTGGAAATAATAATGATGAAGGTGGTAGTGGAAGTTATGATCCTGCACGTCGTTCTACCTGTAACACCCCGTTTTCCCAATATACAAATTTCTTAAACAATTATCAGAGTAAAAACCATAAACGGGATATCACATAGAAAACGTAATCCAAAAACAGTTAAATGATAATTTAACCTTCGCAAATATCTTTCACATAGCAGCGGAAAATCATAAACATAAATCATAAACGTTCCTGGCACGCAGGCCCAATAAGTATCTCAAAAGAGTTTATCAAAACATAAGCAGTTCACGTAAAAGAATGAAGCATGTTATAGCATATAACCCCATCCCGTTACGTATCAGAGCGACCTAGACGACACAGTGAAGGCAAGGCCAACTCACGAAGCAACTGCACACTAAGCACGATCACCTGCAAGTTACCCATACGAAGGGCAACATTTTCAAGCAGAAGGGGTGAGATTTCATAATAAAATAACATTAATCAATGTAATTGCGAATCATAAATTAACATCATAATCATTCCATTATTAACTTTGCATAAATGCTAAACAGTTATCACGTAATCATATATCCAATTCATTATGAACAACGTAACATAATCAATAAACACTTATCACGTAATCACATATCCATTCATCATCAACAAGGCATCTTAATCATGACAATGTGACAATGCTCCTAGACTCCTTATATGCATGTGGTACCAATCGTCATCATAAGTATTAATATACTTTAATCGTGCGGAGGACAAAGCTCCTATAAAACGTGCGGAGGACAAAGCTCCTAATTTTCGTGGTGAGGACTAAGCTCAATGATATGCTATGCATGGACACAGATGAACAAAACATCATAATCATCGTAATCATGTGCATTCAATAACTTGATGCAAAACGTCATCATTTTCATTATATTCATATATAAACATTGCTTACTCAGTTAAATAACAGCAACAGCATAGTCAAGTCGCATAACAGCAAGGAGATATCAATATATCAACAACAATTTACTAGAATCATAATCATTTCAATTATATCTTACATATTGCACAATACCTAAATCATGCTCAAATAATATCAACTTAACTCAAAAGCTTTACAGACTGCATTAAACGTTATCATAAGGTTTCATTACCAATTAGGGGTTCACTCTGGGCCAAAAAGTGCGACACAGATCGCACAAACACATACTCAAGTTCATCCTGGTTGTACTCGCGAGGCGAGAGTACTTACTCGCCATGGCGAGCACCACTCAACTCACAACTAAGCTTGTTCTGGGTTCCCTCTGATCCTACATTCATTCCTAATCAATACTAGGTAAGTTCAGGTACTCAAAGGCATACAAGATTCAACTAAAAAGGTCGAAACACAAAATATGACATGCACTCTGCCTAAGCTCGCGAGGCGAGGAAGGTTGCTCGCCATGGCGAGTTGAACCAAACAACTCGCGAGGCGAAGGAAAGGGGCTCGCGTGGCGAGCGATGAAGTTCATCACTCGCGAGGCGAGGATCATCACTCGCCGTGGCGAGCGATGAACAGAAGCACGGGCAGACTAGGGTTTTTCTCAAAAATCCCTCACACAACATGGTTCAAAGCCTAATTTTGGTTCCAGAATTCATCCTAAACATATTCTAAGGTTATAGGACGGTTCTTACATCAATCTAAACAAGTTTTACCGTTTGATCATCAATTTTTAGGGATTTGACCTAATTCCAAAACTTCTCTAAATCAATCCTAACTTGGTCAACTAATCATCAGAATTACAGTAATTAACATTATTGAATTATTAGTCTCACCCTTACCTGGTTATGAAGAAATCGCAGCTCTCTCTATGCTCTTCTCCCTTCTAAGCTTTTTCTCCCTTTTCCAAAAGTTTTCACGTACAATGAGTTTCTAAAATATTAGGTCTTCTCCTATTTATACCTCTTTCTAATAACTTATCTTATCTCACTTTCTCCCCCAAAACTATCTAAAATATCAAAACAGCCCTCAACTAAATATTTTTCAAATCTTTATTTTATTTAACAATAAAATAAATTCTCTAATCTTATCAATTCCTCCAAAACTCATAACCTAACACGTCATCAATCAAATCACCAAAATCACCACAATTTATCAAAACATATCAAAATCATACATATATTATATAAATATAATATAATCACCTAAACTCGATTAAATAACGATTAAACGAAAGTGGGCGTTACACTACCTGAAGTGGAAGAAATAGTCACAAGAAAGGGGGTTTGAATTGTGACCCTTTTAAAAATTATTTCTGAAACTTAAATAAATTTATATACTCAAGAAAGTTCTTGGTAAGAGTTAAACAAATAAAAATATTTGTTAATTAATAAATAAAAGGATCGGAGAACTCTGGATTGTATATTTAAAATAAATTAAATAAAAGGACCAGATAATTATGGAATATATGACTGAAATAAATAAAGTAATAAAGGGACCAGAAAAAATGTTCATATTGAAAGACATTGAATATGAATTATGAAAAATATTCACGTGAGAGAGAGAGATTGAATTCTTTTGTATTGTAAGCTCTTGCCAATTGCCTTGATATGTTGCTATATTTATAGATGGCTAGAGTCTGAAGTTCACTTGAAATATACATAAACATACGGTTGTTGTTTGTACGTTCCAAAACAATCCATGTGCATTTGCTTTGTTGCTTGATGCGCAAAGTTGCAAAAAATGTGTTATTCCAAGTGAAGAATGTTCTGTAGAACATTCTCTTGTATAATTTAAATGGCAAAAGCATCTTTTTTTTTTGTGTATAAATTGCTGCATGAGAGAAACGATTTCATGCAACACAAATTCTAAAGTTCATAAAAAACAAACAATTGTAGTTGGTTCTTTCTTGATATCAAACAATGGCTTATGCTAAGCTAGCTCCTTTGGTTGTATTCTTGTTTGCAACATTTTGTATGTATTTTAACCATCTTTGTCATTAATATATAACATGCATTGCTAATTACATTTTGTTTCAATTTTAACTAACTAAATTTACAGTAATGTTCCCAATGGAGAACGTAGAAGCACAAAGTTGTCTTAGTGCCTGTACAATATTTGGTAGTAAACCGTTATGTGTTAGTAGTCGTTGTCGTCATTGTTGTAAGATGCCTTTAAATTCATTTGTAGGCTTATGTGAACGTCGGCTATCTACAGATTCTGAGAGATGGAAGAGGAATATCCTAACTACTTCTGTGAGTCTCATATGGATTGCACAAAAAAAAGGAATTGGGAGCTTTTGCGCTCGTTATTCTAATTTTGATAACGAACATGGTTGGTGTTTTGCATCGATCTCTGAGGCGGAACACATCTTCAAGATTGCCTCCCAGTATTTGGTTGGAAGGGGTGGTCCTAAAGAACCAGTTGGATATTTGGGTATGGAAATCGGATAAAGAGAGAGTTTTTCCATTAATTCTTGTTATTTGGTACTTCAAAATTTGAGGCCATTAGAAGATCGGTTTAGCTATGAGGAGGAAGTTATTTTTCAGGAGTTGTGGAATAGTAAGGCGCCATCAAAGGTGTTGGCTTTTTAGTGGACTTTATTTCTTGATAGGATCCTGACTAAGTGAACCTTGTGGAGAGAAGGCTTTTGGGGGTTGAAGATTCTATGAGGTGTGTGTTTTGCGGGTGTCAAGACGAAATGGTGGTGCACCTATTCCTTCATTGTGATGTCATTTCTAAAGGTTAGAGGGAGGTGATGAGGTGGTTGACTTTTAATCATATTTATTCTCCAAATATATTCATTCATGCGATTTGTTGGTCTAGATAAGTAAGAGCTAAGAAACTTAGACAAGGGGCGTGGTTGATTTGGCATGCGGTGGTTTGGTTGTCTAATAATTGTATTTTTAATAATAAGATTATTGAGGTGGAGGATATGGTGGATCAAATCAAAGTGTTGGCGTGGCAATGAAGCTTGGCTAGATTGAACATTGCGACGTGTTTATTCTACGAGTGGTATTGGAACCCTCGTTTTTGCCTTGTTGGTTGATTCGGGGTTATGGTTTTGGTCTGGGCATAACTGTACAGGGTTGTTTATGTTCTTCTGTTTTTTGGTTTTGTTGGGTGTTGATAGCAATAGTTCATGCGGCATGTTTTATGTGGTTTTGCTATTCTGTTGTTGTTTTTTTGTTCCCTGCTTGTTTATTCAGGTGCAGGGCATGGTTTTGGTTCATGTTTGCCCCGTGTTCTATTCCTAAGAATGCTTTATTGGCTTAATAAAATTTTTGGTTGTTCAAAAAAAAAAATGACAACTTTCTCTCTCATACTCATGTTATGTTTTTACTTTCTCTCTCTACTGCTTTAGTTTTCATGTTAATAACTATCTTTCTTTGGAAATCTCTCACTATTCCATAAGTTGTCAAGTAAATGATTGTTCTTGTTCAAATAACACTCCTCATATTTAATTCCTTACCATAATTTCTTAACTAAAATAGGTAACGGGCTCCACTAAAGGAAGAACCTGAGTTTGATCCCTAGATTAAACAGTTCTTGATTAGGTTATACTTACCTTACGGTCAAACTTCGGATTATCAATGTACCCTTCATCTATAAACCATGTTTTCAAAAAAAATAAAAAATAAAATAGGCAGCATAAAGATGGAACATGGTTTTCTCTCATTCTGTAAGTTCACTAATTCCCAAACAGGGTCGGCCCTAGGCATAGGTCGGGGGTAAGACGGCCTAGGGCCCATTAATTTTAGAGGAGGGATGCATATAGCAAGAGTTGGTTTATTGGGGGTATATTTAGCAAATTTCATCAGGAGGCCCAAACAGTCATTTTCTGTATGAAATTTCATTGAAAGTTCGAAAGAAAAGAATTTTGCTCTTCACCCAATACATTTCGCTCGCGCCCTGCACATTTTCCAAATATAACCCTGCGTGAGTTAAGTCACGCAGCGAGACTTAACTCACGCACCTCACAAGCTCTACGTGACTTAAGTCACGCACCACTGAGCCTCTACGTGAGTTAACTTGCGCAAGTTGGCCGGTGGTAAAAACTGAAGCACAAACGTTTTTGGGACGGTGGCCAATGCTTTTGATTGATTTTTACACGTTTTTCTTAAGTTTTTCACACGTTTTTGGACCTCATTAAGTGTTATATACCTTATACCATCTATAAAAACCCTCACATACTTCCTCTTTTCCTCACATTTTCTCCTCCCACTCCTCTTCTTCCTCTTCCTCTTCTTCTTCTTCCCCAACATAACGGATCACTATTTTCTCCAAGAGCTATTGGCATATACCGAAGAGGGTAAAATATATGTATTATATATTGTAATGTTTGAATCATATTAATAAAATCAGAGTTATATTTATTAATTTTGCTTTTTATTTGTATTTATTTTCCCATTTATTTTATGTTTATGTTTATGTATTGAATGATTAAATATTGAATAAATAAAATCGAATTTATTTTCTAATTTTGTATTTAATGAATAAATAAATTAGAATGAAAATTGAATTAGTATAAAATCGAATTTATTTTAAGTGCATAAATAAATTAGAATAAAGTGACCAAATAAATAATTTAGAATAAAGTAAATAAAATATTTTAGAATAAATAAAAAAAAAAGTAGTCACTTTGCGCCACTTAACGTGCGCACTAGTTTACACTTGCATCACTTAACGTGCGCAACGCTATTTTGGGCATGGCTGCAAAGTGCGAGCGAAATGTGCTGGATGAAGAGCAAAATTCGAAAGAAAATACGTAAACACCGTGACACATACCATATAAGTTGTCTTAGCTAACAGCTACATTGTCATATCATAGGTTATTTACCATACCGTGACACATACCATATAAGAAAATACTCCACCAGCACCTGGGCCATGACCAAAAACATTTGGGAGATTCATTTCCCTTAGTTCTGGCCTCTGGGATATTAATTAGAATTAGTTTAATATTGATTTAAGTATAGAAGTTTGTTATGTTTAAACGTATTAGAAGTTTGTTATGATGATTAATCAAAAGTTGGTTGTATGTATCAGTAAGGTGAATCTTATTACGCTTATTATTATATCAACTATTTATCATACTATCAATTCAATCTTTTTAATAATTTTATTTTTCCTTTTTTGTATTTTAACATGCTTCTCAACTTACAATGCAGGTACGGAGTTAGAAGGGGGACCAGCAATAGACCAGAGTCCTCTAAATTTTTATAATTTTTTTAATACTAATATATGTTATTATACTTTTTTTTGTCTCTCTGTTTGTTTTTTGTGAACTATAAACACTTGAACTTTTAGGCTTAATTATACTAATTATTAACTATATATAATCCTTAACAGGAAAAAAGAAAGCGAAGTTTTGTCTACAATTTACAGATGAATTTAAATCTTTAACTAGAATTTCAATTTATGATTTCTTGTTGTTATTATGCTAAGAATTTTGATTCATTACATGCGATTATGTTTGTGCGCTCTCTGCGACCGCCCAACGATTCACTACTCACTATTACATTGTCAATTCATTCTCATATGCTTGTATTCATTTTTAATATTTTATTTATCCACTATCCAAAAAAAAAATTAGTCCCGTCATTTTTTAAAAAGCCTCGAAGTCCTCATCTTTCTTATATCTTGAAATTTCTTTAAAATTTTGAATATATATTAACTTTAATTATATCTTATAGTTTTTTTGTATATGTTATGCATTTGAAAATTTATTTTTCCTTATTAAATTATACTTTAAAACCTGGTCCCCCAAAAGTTTAATTTATGGCTCCGGCCCAGTCAACATGATACTACTTACTAGAGTCATGACATCCATCTTGAAGAGATCCTAACTCTAGTTTTGTTCTTTCCTATCCACCTCTTTTTTCTTTGTTTCATTTTCTCTTTTAATTTTCTTTTTGTTCAAGAATTACACAAATTTAGATGTGAAATATTTTCCTTTTAATTTTCTTTTCTCGGGAAAATCCAAGAAGTTCTATAAGACACTACCATTATTTTACTCCGAAAGGTGTTAGTAGCAAATCTTAATTAAAAATACTACTAAAATACACCGGATAGTAAAAAATAATTTACTACATATTATTATTATTTTTATTATATTCTTAGAGCTTATATTTCCTTTGATAAAAAATCACAATTCTTCTCATGTTAGTTTCAACGGTTAATAGTTTCAATGGCGGTGAAGTTGAGTATGTGTGGTCATTTGTTAGAAATTTGTATAGTGTTTTGACCATTTCCAATTTGCAAGCTTCATATTTTGTGTGGGCACGTGAGATACTAGTTCCCAATATTTGGTTTTATTGGTTCTACAAAATAAATGAAGAATTTTGATTTCATACCTTTAGATAATCAATTATTTAACATTTTTTTTACCATCAAATCAAAATTGGATAACTCACGCTTCTACTTTGTTTATTTTAACTTGATATACCAGAAATTGTGAATCGTCTGATTTTAAATTGATGGTTTGTGTTGGGTTTTTTATGGGTTGGTTGTATTTTGTTAAAACAAGAATTTTAGCAAAATGTTGTATCAGATGTCCTCGACATGTAAGTACGACATCTTAGTTTATGATGAAGTACTTTATTTCGCATTCTCGGATGATTGTGTGTTTTCGTGTGAGATCATTGAAGATTTGATTCACGTATCTTGTGCTCCAAGAGACGTGTGTTTCTAGAAGCTTAATGTCCTAAACATTTTAGGAAATAATATATTTTGCTCCTAGAAGATTGTGAAGACCGAATATACGTTTTGGTCAGCTGAATTGTTTAGCCCCTGAAGAAAAGCCCATGCATTCTCTGACTATATAAAAGAAGACTCGAACCCTTGTGAGTCGTCATATTGAGAAAGAGTCTTAAGGTTTCATGTCTTGTCTTTGTTATTTGTATACCTCTCTATGTGTTGCTTTGATGCAAAGAGCTTATTTGTTTTAGTTGAGTTGTATTTTGTTATTTGTAAACCGTTCAAGTGCATCTTGCAAGAGTTGATTTTGTTTATTGGAGTTGTTCTCTTAGTTAGATTGTAAATGTGATTCAGCCGATCACCGGGGATACTGGTTGAGAGAAAGTGAGATGAGATCTCATATCTAGGGGGAGTCTTAGATAGATATACACTGGTAGTTATTAGATGTCAAGGCAGTGAACAAGGTTAGTTCACATAAGACTACAAACCAGTACTATAAGAGTGAATTTTCTTTGTTGACATGAATGCCTCCAAATGTAGGTGACGTTGCACCAAATGAGATTACCAAATCTCATGTGTTATTTCTTTATCGCACTTTACTTTAATTGTTGTTTATTATTTATTGTGCTGCATTGTCGTACATATTGTCGAGGACATCATTCTTGTTGAACCTGATGTCCAGAACATCAGGTAAGACATCTGTCCAGCAAGCGCCAAAATTTCAGTTTGGATCACATAATTAGTATATGTGTCTAATACTTGCCAAAATGAGCTTAAACTCTAAAAGAATAATCTTTCATGCCAAAATGAGCTTAAACTCTAAAAGAATAATCTTTCATTACCATGATCTTCTCATTATTCACCTCTCTTTCCGTCATTCGTTTTGTGTCCTTTCTCTACATTGCACATGCATATATTCTACTATATACTATAATATATTATCCTTGAAAAGTTTATTCTGAATGCCACTTCAAATTTACATCCCAATTCACAAGTCCTTAGTCTAAAACCTATCAATGATAAACTTTTTTAGATTTTTTTTTCAAAGATACCAATCATAATTCAAAAACTCATCAAAAGCCATAAAGATATTTGCATCAATAATGTTGATGCTGTTTGGTTAAATTTTGATTAATAATATTGATTCCTCTCACACTTTTTCAAGAGTGATCCTTATATTGGCCAACCAAGTTGGTATGTGGTACCCAAAATAAATGTGCAATAATCAAGTTAGAACTGACTACACACAAGAAGAATAGACTTGAGCCCAAAAAGGAAAGTCCAAAAGGTTGTAAATATACACATTCTTTAACCAATGGCAGACCAAGAGTGTCCACATTATGTGGCAGTTTCAATAGTATTATCTATGATTCTCACTCCCAGTCAATGAAGTGGGTCTACTAAGGCATAATGCAGAATGGTGGTATGGGGTACTGACAGGTGTTGGGGATAAATTAGGTCTCCATCTTCTTTATTCACCACTAAGTTCTTTTGAGCAATGGTCTTTCACCTTTTATTATAATTAATGTATTGTAGCAAAAAAAAAAAATGTATTTGATTACATTAGTTATTTGTACTTGCAGTCAGCACAATAATTGTATGTAAGGTTGGACTGTTTATGTGATACCTTAAGAATGATCTCAAGGATGGTATTTATAGACATTTGTGAGCTTGTTTTAGCGTGATTTAAACCCCAAGCGCTTTAGGTCTCTCATCCGGTTCTAGGTGCTTCTAGAAGCTGATTGAGGCGGCACTCTAGGAAGGGTGCCTAGGCTTCAGGGGTCCTTTTGGAGGAGGCCTGAGTCTTTCCATAAGGCTTTTAGGTCCTTAGGAATATATTGATGGTCCATTATTCAATCTATCTAAAAAGTGAAATTTTGTTTATAATAGTGACGGGCAAGTATTTACAATCTTCTATATTGGTATATTTACTTATCACCAAAACTATTGTCTAAAAACCGATTTTGCAAGGTACATAAACATACGTTATTATAGTTAAGTACAATCCTGAATTAGAATTTCAACAGTATATACCATCGCAGATGTAAAACAAGATGAACAAAAAAATGAGAACAAACAAAATCATTCACTGAAATACAGAAATTCACTTACATAATAGGTTAAAAAAGACCTTATCGTTCAATCTTTAATCTTTAATCTTTGATTCAAGTGGTTAATGCGTATCACCAAAGCACGAATCGTCCGAGAGAATCCGAGTTCGATTCTTAGATAAAACTATTCTTGTTCAGACTATACTACCTCGCGGTCGGACTCTGTATTACTAGGACTACCTTACCCTACGAACCCGAAAGTTAGCACAATTAAAAAAGAGGTGAAGATTTATGGTGAAAGATGGAAAAAAAAGTTTTTTGAATGAGGGCAATTTTTGCATTATGATTAAGTTTTAATTAAATTTTGGATGCAATTGATATTTATCGGGTGTGATTAGAAAAGTCCTACTCTTTTTCATAAACTTAATTTCCTCTTATTTTTTTATATTTCAATTCATTTAGTTGTTCGTAAAAAAAAAAAAAAATTACCTAATTTATTTAGAAAATTGCTCTTCTCCCAATAAAAATTGTTCACTCTCACCTGAACTTTCCAAAATACCAACACGTAACTTAACTCACGTAGGTATCTAATTTATGTGACTTAAATCACGTTGAACTATACAGCTACGTGACTTAAGTCACTTTGAATCACATTCGAACATCAACGTAAATTAACTTACATTGGCGTACTCATAAAAAAAAATTGTATGTTTTTCTCACATGGTGAATCCCTACCTACAAATAACATTATTCATTGCTTCTCACTAGTTGTCAACACCTGGTGAATCATCTATATGATCTTTTCCTCCATGGTAGTTAGGTACTAACACATTCTAGGCAACCAATGTTTTAAGAGAAATATTAACCGGTGTTTTTGAAATATTCTTTAAAATTTTTAAATAATAATTTTTTTTAAAATTTATGTAATCAATACATCAGAAATTTAAATATTTTAACTTTTTTATAAAATAATTTATTTTTTTTAGTATTCTCAAAGAATATCCTAAAAGCATTTGTTAACAAAACCAATGTTTTAATTATATTCATATGTTCAATTTTCAAATGTATATAGTGAGACACCAGATTTTGTTTTATCCTTGATTTTAATAGGTACTTGTTCCGAAGTTAGTTGTACCAATACTTAGTGTTTCACTCTCTGTCGATAGATATCAAAGACATCCAATGTTTTTATGAGTAAATATACTAAAAACTTTAATGACTAAATCAACGTGAGTTAACTTACGTTAATGTTCGAAACATGATTCAACGTGATTTAAGTTATGTAGGTGTATAGTCCAACATGACATAAGTCATGTAGGTTATACACTTACGTGAGTTAAGTCACATTTAAGAATTTTGGGAAGTTCATGCGGGAATGAGCAATTCTTGTTGGAAGAAGAGCAATTTTCATTTATTTATTTTGTAATCGAGGCAATTATGGTCTTGGATTTTCAATGGTTGCTCTAATATATACTTCGGTTCTATTTATAAGAAACATTTGACTTTTCTGATTCATTGCATAAATGATGTATTTGGTCTATATTTTAGACAAGATACATCAATTACTCAATAAATATAAAAAATCAAATTTTTCTTATAAATAAGACCGGAGTGAGTAGGTTAGATTTGTTAATGAGGATTTTTTTTTATATGGATTTGGTGTGTCTTTCAAATGGACAACTTTTTTTTTTTTAATCATCTCTTTCGACAAAAAAAAAAACTCAAATTCTTATTTAAGTAGAGAGTTATGTTATTAATTTTTCAACATCATATTGATTTACTAATTACATTAATAAAACTTTAATCCACGTGAATTAGTGCAGCTCGTCCTTCGAACCTTGTGTAACTCAAATGACCAACAAT
Organism: Medicago truncatula; assembly: GCF_003473485.1. Classification (NCBI taxonomy): domain Eukaryota; kingdom Viridiplantae; phylum Streptophyta; class Magnoliopsida; order Fabales; family Fabaceae; genus Medicago; species Medicago truncatula. Next base: position 38,019,873 of record NC_053047.1, on the reverse strand, counting down.
CTTCATTAAATGATTTAATATTGTATGTCAAAGTTTGGGATCAAACCAAGACATTCATTAAACTACAAGAGATTCATGTCATTTTACAAATCGCACTTAGGTAGTAAATAGAGTTAATTTTATCATAAAATCCATATACTTATCCATTTGTTTAAATAATTACATTAAATATAAAATAGAGAGTTTGACCCCGACTCCTCTATTTACGTGAATTATCGATGGATATTGTCATTTATCTATCTACCAAAAAATAATACTTCCTCCGTTTTAAAATGAGTGTCGTTTTAGATAATTGCACACAAATTAATGAATGAAATGAAATAATCATTAGATATAACACTTTTACTAAAGTGTCCAAGAAAAAAACAAATTTAAAGTTGCATTGAAAATTGTTTGAGAGAAAAGTTTGAGTATTTATTGAGGGTAAAGTTGAGAGAAAAAAATTAAAGTTGTATTGAAAATATAAAGTGACATTTATTTTGAAACAAATTTTTTAGCTAAAGTGACACTCATTATGAAACAGAATGAGTATAAAGCAAGGAGGGTATTTTTTGTTCGAACTTACACTGAAAATACCTTATGGAAACTGTTTAGATGAAAAGTAGCTTGGTAAAGGGATAAGAAAAGTTTGAGTATTTTATTGAGAATAAAGTTGAGAGAAAAAATTAAAGTTGTATTGAAAATGTAAAGTAATATTTATTTTGAAACAATTTTTTTTAGCTAAAGTGACATTAATTAAAAAATATCCATTTGTTTATGGAACTGTTTAGATGAAACAGAAGATTGTTCTTAATTTCTTCTCCATGCTTCCAGGCATGTTGCATAGCAAGCACCCTTCCTTCTCTGTCACGCATGAGCATGATTGATAAATATTTTCCTTTTCCTAAGTAAAGCCATATCTCGAGAAGTAGCTAGATTTAGTTCCGATTAGATTTGTTTTTAAATTAATAAAATTTCAAAAAAGTATCCATCGTAAACTTAACTCAATTGATAGGGATATATAGGGGTCAGAGTTCGAATCTCAGACATCCCACTTGTTCATATTTAAAATGTGTGAACTCTTACCACTATAGTAAACAATCAAAGTGTGACATATTTGAATATTTAAATTTCACCATTAACAAACAAACATGTAGTTGAGTGTCTTTTATTTATTTTTTCATCAGAATAGTTTTCCTATTTCGCAATTGAAATTTTTAGCAATTTCATTGATCTTCTATTTTTTTTATCAGATATATACTGTATTTCCATGGATCCAGCAGGTAACAAAATTTGTTGAAAAAACAAACTTCCATAAACATAACATTGATTAGTTTTATTAAAAATTCATTGGTAAAAATTAATTGAAAAAAGTATAATTGATAAATTATATTATTAAATTATCAAAAACGACAGTTAAAAATATGCGAAGAGAATATTAGACGAACAAAAGAATTATATTTTATATTTGTCAAAAAATAATTATTGTCAAAACGTGCCAAGTATGAGACAATGTACCGAAGCACAAGTCCGGAACACTAGGAGACATTTTTCCCAGAATTTATGTGCCCTCTGTGTGTGATGTCTGCCCAACATCTAAAGAAATGAGTATAATTGTATTATTTTCATGAATATTTAAAAAATAATATTATTGTATCTTTTCGTAAATCCAAAATTATTTAACTCATTCATGAAATTAAGTACAAGCACTTACCCAAAAAGGGAAGGCCCCCTCTGGGTATGGTGGTTCTGTTAACATAAAAGGGGTTGGTTACTAATTAACGTTTTTTATTCATGATCTGAATCCTCACATGTATGGTTGAAATTTGTTGTGTTTGGTAGCCTGACTATTTTGACTCTCTAATGTTTGTAGATATGTTGAGATTTTTAGGTTTTTATCTTCTTGTCTACTTACACTTGGGTATTGGATGCTCGAAAGAGCTTTTATGTTTGATGTATTTGTAGGGAGTAGTTGACACTTGAATTTTGTTACCGTGTTGGCGGTCGATCCATTCGCCAAACTTAAACCCTAATTAATATCATAAATGTTCACTTTTTATATATTTTTTTAAACTTGGTTTCGGACTCATAAGCGGGTTTGTTGGACTGCGTCCGTGATCAGTGAATTTTTTAAAAAGAGATTAGGGTTGAACCACCAGATCTGATTTATATCGTTGCATCTCTATTTAAGTTTTACCTAAGTCAGGTATAATGTTCCCTTAGTCTTTGCATTTCTTTATTTTTATTTCATATAATCTTCCTTTTGATTAAAAAAAAAGTATAATGAAAACTTGTATCATTTATAGTAGATACATGGAGTAGCCCTCTTAATTACTCCCCAAAAGCCATTCTCAATATCTCACTAACACACAAAGACAGACGCGACGTTGATACTATTTGTTGGCGAGCGTCGAGAGCAACAACGAGCCAATAATCCAGGACCATCAAGAGATAGGCACGTCTCTAACCAAAACCTTAGCCCTTTAACTATATGAGTCACAGCAATATATATCCAACATTTGATTATTTATAGTCAATACGAGACTAATCACTCATATAAGGGATTTTATTTACACATTCACATAGAAAATTCGAATTGGATGATTCTATACGGATATTGTTTTTCTGCCGCACTATATTATGGGACGGAAGTAATAAATTATTATTTTTCTAATTGCTCAATTGATCCATTAAGTTGTTTCTGTAATGATACATGGACATCCACTTTTGTTTGGTGACTTGACACATGGTTAATTACTTTAAAAAATGTGGTTAATTCAGTTAAGAAGATGATTAATTCCAATTCACAACCAATGTTGTGGTTTTTTTTTTTTTTTTTTTTTCTATCAATGGAAAAAGGAAAGACAAACAAACTAAGCAACTTATTGCCTAAAGATCTAGAGGAGTCGACTAATAGTGAGAACTCATTGTTGTGGAGAGAAGTCCAAATAGTCAATGTAGTCAATGGATCAAAATTTGTAGTCTCAAACTTAACTAGTCAATTAGGCATGGCAACAGAACCCGTACCCGCGGGTACCCACCCGAACCCGTCCCGATTTTGACGGGGAAAATCCGCTTTGACTGGGTTTGGGTTTGGGTTTGGGTTTTCCCCGATTTTAAAGGATGGGGGTGGGGCGGGTAATGGGGAAACATGTACCCACCCCGAACCCGTCCCCGAACCCACCCCGATTTCAATGAACAATGATTTTTATCTACTTGTGTTAGCAATTTCAATGAACAATGATGTAGTTTTGGAATATTGGTTTGGTTATGTGGTTGTTTTGATGGTAGTTTGGAATACTCTTATCTACTAGTACTATATTATTTGGTTTTGATAAATTTGATATTGGTTTTGATAATTTGGATTACGAGTTATATGGTCGCTACATTACTTTATTTGAAATAATTTTATTGTATGTTCAGATGAATTTTGGGTTCATGATATATGTTCTAGTTTTGGTCAAGGGATTATATTTATTAAAAATCTGAATCCACTGCGGGTATGGGGGCGGGGCGAGGATACCCGAACCCATTTGGGATGGGGTTTGGGTTCAATTATTCATCCCCGTCGGGGTACGGGGCGGGGAACGGGGTTTTATCAGGGAATTGGGTTTGGGGATGGGGTAGGTAAAAACCGTCCCCGCTCCGCCCCAGTGCCATGCCTGTAGTCAATCAACACCTTTATTGTCTTCTCTCATGGTATGGGAATAGTCCTACGAGGATGAAGATTAAAATTATGAACATCTTCAATCAAATCCAGAGTCACTTTAGAGTTTGATTCCCAAGTAACTAGATTTTAGAATCACAATTTTTGTTGTGGTTAACTCAACTACATAAATAAATCACAATTTTCTTGAATTGAATTAGCCATTCACTCAATTAAATTATCTATATTTTGGATTAAATGGGTGTTCATGAAATATTTTTGAAGTTGTTTAAGGGCAATCCGACATACTTCTATGTATTGTTAAAGTTGTGTTAAACTTTGTACCAAAAGAAAATGTTGTGTACGTCATCTTTTTGTATTGAAACACAACTTTATTAAACTTCCGATTAGAGAATGTTGTGTTAAACTTTGTTAAAGTTCATGAAACATTATTTTTATAGGTTTTTCTATCATATGTTAAGAAGTTTAAAATAGAAATTTTGTATTGAAACTTGTACATTTGATATTAAATATAAAACTTTTGAATAAATAATTGTTGTTTTTCAAGAAAAAGTTACTACTATTAGTTGTTTTAACATGTGTAATGTTGCACATGTTAGACAAACCCTTTATTATATAGAGAATTATACGAATCAAATACTCCAATTTGAAAGCCATTGATTTAACTAATTTTTTTTTTAGGGATTTGATTTAACTAATTGCATACATTGTCTGCTCAATGCAATCATTGTGGTCCCTAATTATAGTTCCTTCCTTTTTTTAAAGGACTTATTTTGCATATCTTCTACATTCTTGGATAAAATTAATAATAACTCCCATGGATCAACAAAATACATGATGGGGTCAACACATCACAATTCACAGACATACACATGCTCAGTTCGGAATCCAAATGTGTAGTTACATCCAAGATTTCTTTTAGAAGTGATATCTGAAATCTATAAAAATATTGGATATTAATATGAATAAGATAAGATAAAATTAACTCAAAAATTAAATTTAATTACCAATTAATAATTACATATAAAAAATTGATGTGATGTCAAATATTTTGGTGCTAATTATGAACTGTATCCAACAAATTAAACACTACAATAGAGAAGTTATCACCTTTTTAGTTCAAAATAGTTTCTGTAGCAAAACTCAAGATAACAGAAAATGTAAACTCAGAAAACCCTAGAGTTTTGTGAATTAAGTCATGCTCTCTTCTTTTCTATGAGTGCAAGGAATGGGCAAGCTAACTTCTAATAAACTAACTAATAATCTAACTAAAAGGAAAAAGTGAAACCAGTATAAAACTAAGTATTAACAATTAATTAAAGAAATCTTAGACTTAACAATTTAATCTCTTATATTTGTAAAAAAAAATATACTTTATCTCTTATACTTTAATACAAAACATTTAAATAAGTGAAGAGTAAATCTAGAAAGGAATAACATGGAAAGAAAAGCACAATGTTATTTGAACATCCAAAAGAACAACTAACCGATATAAAAATACACAATTTATAACTAATGATGTGATTATAAGAAAGAGAAAATAAGTAATTAAAAAATGAAATAGTATTTATCCAGTATAAATATATGTTTGACAGCCAAAAGGTTGTCAAGATAACATTTCTCGAAAGAAAAATGAGAAAAGAAAAAGAATTAGTGTACAACTCTATGTGGTGTATACATCTTGAAAAAGAGACAAAAAATGAGTGATGTGATTATAGATGATAGAGTAGTGATATATGTACAACTATTTGGGACAACTTTGATGACAACTTTCATTTTTTCTCTTCTTATTGGTCCAAAACAATGGAGAGAGAAAAAGAAAGAGAGAGAATAAGAATATAATATGAGTATGAGAGAGTAAGTTGTTAAAAAATTGTAATAAAGTAGTTGTACAAATATCATTTCTCTAGATGATAATATGATAGAACAAAAAAATATAAATAAAATAAGGTGTTAAATATGTGTATGAAAAGGTACGATGTTCAAATATCATTGTTGTAGATTTAAAAGATATGTTATTTGAACAACCATTTGATTGATAACTTATGGAATAACCATATATTTACAAAGAAAAAGTAGATATTGACACGAAAACTAAAGCAATAAAGGGATAAAGTAAAAAATAATATAAAAAAGAAAATTGTCACAAAAAAATTCACAAATATATTTCTCAAGACAAGCACCAATTATTGAGTACTAAACTACTATGGAGAAATCATATAGACATGACAGTTTATACCGTTAGCGGGGGTTCCAGTGAGAACCGCCACATTTGGGATTTCCGAAGGCGAGGAATTTTTTCCCACGTGGATGGGGATGAGGAAGAGATTTTACCCCTTGCATCCACCTATTATGTGGTTGTGTGTATATTCAAGTCTTTTATATGTTATATCTATTTGTACTTTAATTTCACTCAATAATTGTATAAATCTTGTATATATCTTATGCTTAGTGGCGGAGCTAGGAATTTTATCGAGTTTGGGCAAAGTTTTGATCGCAAATTCACATGCGACATAATATATAAATAGTCATAAATCAAAATAAAAAGAGGCTCGTCATTTTGTCGATAAAAGTACAATTTGAAATAAGAGAGATGAAACATACTTGTGTGTTAAATAAAATTAGGAGGTAAATGTCCTTTCCGAGACCTCTTTCGATGAATGTTCGAATAATATCAACATCATCAAGTGACTTGATTATCTCCCACTCAATGGAGTATATATATATATAGATTTTGATTTATGTAAGTATTGAGTATTGGTTTGAGTGAATGGTATAATAGTTCATAGTTAGGGAGAATTATTCTAATTAAGTCACTTCAACAATTTATTCTAAAAATTGATTATAGTAATCGATTTAAAATTCCAATGATATTGATTAAATTAATTTTAGTGATAATTTTATGAATTATTCATATTTAGAATTTATAGTAGAATAGAAAATATATATATATAAAAAAAACAATGATAAGTTTTAGTGACAGTCGAACCGTAGGTAGAGGTCCATAATGTATTTTAAAATGATTTTCTTATAATTACCTAAGTTTTTTTTGCATAGGTAAATGTGGAAAACATGTAGTGACATCCATTTAGCAACGACAGACAGATTTAGCTACAGAAATTTGCCCTATAGTGACGGATTTTGGTTGTCACTATAGGTCAATTTTTTTTGCAAATTTCTTGTAGCTATACAAAGAAAGTATCGGTTGAGCCCGGGCGTGTGCCAAGGCTAGTTGGGCGGTAAAAACACCCCTGCTTATGCTTATTGTTGTTACTTGACTCAAAACAATGTCTTAATTTTTTATTTATTTCATGATTTAAATTTAATTTTTTTTACTTCTAAGTCATTTAAAAATAATATAAATTTGATATTTTTAATGTTGATGGGGCTCCGTAGAAACTAAGGGAAACCGTGAAAATGAAGATGGGGAGAGAGTACTCTTTGTGGCGGGTAATAGGGTCTACAAGAATGAGAAACATTTTAAATGACGGGAAAGAGGGTAGAAAAATACTCTTGCCCTGCCTTGTTGACATTCCTAAATCATGTGTCAAAAAGAGTTGAATTTTCACAACCAACTATGAGATTATCATATTTATCTTTATAACACATATTTCGTCTTGATTTTTCATCCAACCCATACTCATTAACGAGTGTAAACATTATAGCTTCAAAAAAGTGTGAATCACCTTATTGATGTTCAAATATGAAGTAATCGCGTCATAATTAGGATATTTGACTTCTATTAAATGTTCTAAGATATCATCACAACTTAGAATCATTAGACATGCATGCTATGGGACTAATTTGTGTCAACAACGAGTGTTGGATTGACTCTCAAATGGATGACATATAAGAATCAAACTCGTGTTATTTTAAAAAGAGTCATGTCAACGACTCTCTGAATACTTTATTGCTAGATGATTAACATTTATTTATATCATTAAAAAAAGTTTGATATGTATTAATATTCCAAGAATAATTAATTATCTCACACTATAGTCTTGTCCTAATTAAGTCCTTCTATATTTCTCTCTTTTCTTTTCTCCAACTCTCACATCACATCCCTCAACTAAAATGTGATACAATCTTTATCCTTACAATATATGGACACAAATTGAAGGGACATGAAGAGAAAAACATCCCTACAGCTAGCAATACCCTCAATATTTACCAATCCTTTTAGCCTGCTTGTTGATTGTGACTTCCTAACTATGCATGAGTACATATCATCATCACAACGTTTCAACATTTGTGTGGTTAGGTTCTTTAAAGAGCCATATACCTCTAAATAGGTAAAATCAATTGACACATCCTAGCCATCCAAGTCTAGAAGGAAAAAAAAAAGTATATATATATACATAGACATGAGATAAAGATTTATTTGTCACCATATATTATAACTTTATTACATGTTCAAAAATAAGTCTTAAACCACTAGACAGCTTCACTTGCCTAAGGTCCTACATAAAAAACTGGTTTGTATTTTCAAAATTTGTGGGGCTCACAGACCACTCATGGTAAGTGAATGAGATGGAAGAAAATCACAACAACTCGATCATTATATATGGCATCTGGATTGCTAAGTTAGAAGGAAAAAATTGTGTGATATTTGATGATGATCTCACACAAGATTTACAGCAATCCCATTGCACATGGGTGCATATCAATATCAATAACTACTACTCTTGCATAAATGTATGATATGGACCCTGTAGTACACTACAACCACTTGCATTGTACAATTTGTGAATAGATCACACATTAGTGCCTTTATAATAACCACACCACGTGAGTATTAAGAATTTAGGGGGTTTAAATAGTAAAATATTTTTACACATATACGGGAATAGTGGTGGATTAACAACTTGAGTTAGTAGAGGCAATTTATTTCAACGAGGAGTGCTATGAACACTCATTTCAATTCTCTCTGATACTCATTCTTTTATAAGGTAAAACTCATATGAATCTCACACTTTGAAAATGGAGCTCATATGAAGTGGAAAGACTCATGTGAATAGACTCACACTTTAGAACTTAGAAAGAGAGTGTTAAAAGTTCTCTAAAGTTATTATCAATACCAAGGAAAGACGTCGGTTCGTCATAATTGGTGATTAATTGACTCACATTATGACTTCAACAAATGGGACATTTTGTTGTGTAGCAAGTGAGTTAGAAGTCCTACATCGGTTGAAAAAGTGGAGGATGAACACTTTATAAGTAAGATGACCATAAACCGTTGTCTTAAGGTTATGGGTAAAAATGTGGTGTCTCTCTTACTTATGTGGTTGCTCTTGCCTAATGTGGGTGGTCCCCAAGGCTCCCCTCGTGACCCAACAGTGGTATCAGATCTAAGGTTTGACGAAGGGTTCGATCGGCTCCCTGTATCGAAAGTCTTCTGAATCAAAGGTGTTTAGGCAAACACTTTATAAATGAGAGAACCCATAAAATCATCACTCTCACTTATGTAGTTGATCTTACTTGATGTGGGCGGGCTTTCGGTCTCCCCTCCCTAATGATAGAGCACATTCTAATATGGATATAAAAAAGATGGTCAAAAAGTGGACTCTTACCCAACTTTATTAAGATTTGTGGATTTTAAAATGGTTTCGTCCCTCTAATATTAGCGAATTTCGATTTTAGTTCTTGTAAAAAAAAAATATTTAGATTTTGTCCCTGTAATTTTAGATTCTTCCACTTTTTGTCTCTTATTCCACCACGTCAGCAGAATCTACATACATGGCACGTAAAATGAGGGACCAAAAGTGGAGGAATTTGAAATTACAGTGATCAAAAGTGGGAGAATCTGAAATTACAGGGACGTAATTTATGCAGATTCTGCTGACGTGATAAAAGGAGGGACCAAAAGTGGAACAATATGAAATTACAGGGACAAAATCTAAATTTTTTTAAAGGACTAAAATCAGAATTCACTAATATTACAGGGACGAAAAGAGGTATTTACCCTTTTAAAATTATAAATAAAAAAAAGGAAGGAGATATAACATTTAATTAAAATATTTACTAAAAATGATGATAATAATGGTTAACCTTTTGACCTATTTTGTGGAGGTCCAATTTGTAATGCTCCTCAACCACTTAGAAACTAAAAATCTCATATTTTTTTATCCACGGTGGAGAGACATTACCCTCCAATATATGTGTATGAGCCACATGAGTAACCAAATTGGCATGCATGGTTTTACATGGAGTACGTGTGATATGTGGGTTAGGAAGTTACCAAGCTATAGGGCAGTGTACTTTTTGAAAGGATATTATTTTCTCTCGTGAAAAGCGGTTACAAAATTGATATGGGTACATATTGGAAAAAGGGCCAATGAAATATTTGTACTATATTTTCTCTTGGTGGAATAATTTCATGACCTTTTTCACCCATTGTTAGTTTCAAATACACCCTTCCACCTTTCCATTTTCTCCTATAAATAGGTTCTCTTGGCTTGTTACAAACACACCAAACACTTCAAAACACCATACACACAACTCTCTGTTCTCTCTTATAATAAATTAAGTCTCTTCTTCTATTTAATATTATAATTAATTAATTAATTTTCTTATGCACTTTTCTTCTTTTTATAGATACATATCTTTTGTATAAAAATTTAATATGAGAATATTGGAGAAAATGAAGAGGGAGAGGGAGGAACTACTAGCTAGTTAAGTAAGGTTGTTGACAGAAGATAGAGGGCACTAAGGATGATATGCATACACATATATATACAACATGGAGGAGGAGCTTAATTGCATTTCATTTCCTTTGTGCTCTCTAGACTTCTGTCATCACCTCATCTTTCTCACCTTTTTATTAACTCCAATTAATGATCATATATTTATATCTGCAATTTTTTTTCTTGATAAACCTAGAATGGAGTTTGTTATTATAGTTTGATCATCATATTTAATTATTTATTTATTGTTTTTGATGAAAATCATCATATATATGTTTAGACACACAAACACACTTGTTTTTATTTTTATTTTTATTTTTATATAAATCATAATAATACAACTTTTTTCTTTTGTTGATAAGTGTCCTCTTTAATTTTTCATCTCAAATTAATGCATTATGATCATAATTTATGACCTTCTCCTAAGATAATTCTAAGTATTTGTTGGCATTGATATATATTTGCATTTTGAATTTTTTGTCATAATTAAAAGGAAAAGTTTAATTCTAATTTGAGTACAAGGATACTAGCCATTAAACAGCATCATACAAAAAGATGAAACATAAATAATATAATAGTACTAAGATTGTGATTGTTGTTGTTTTTATGATCAAAACTAATTTTTTGATTAAGAAAGATGTATCAAAGTTTTAGATTGTTATTGTTTGTTGTTTGAAATTTGCATTTTGCAGTTTGACATGGAGAAACCAAGCAGGAACCATAACACTATGGCTGCAAAAAGATAACGATACTTCATATTGGTATTTTCTTTCTTTTCTTTTTGCAAGCTTAAGTACTAAAAAGATTTCTTAATTTGGAAATATATATATATATATATATATATATATATATATATATATATGCTAATTAAATAAGTAATTAGATTTAACATAGGTTGTATTTTCATTTATGTTTGATCCTTCCATTTCCATAGAAAAAATATATTAATATTTTTCTAATTAGTTTTTTTCTTTTTGTCTTTTGAGTTTGGTATATATATATATATTAAATTTCAAATTGGTTTTTACTTTCTTCTACTAGCTAGCTAAAGAACTAAGTATATCATTTTGAAAATGGGTTTCTAGTACCTCTTAAGAACTAATTATTCATGCTTTATAATGAGTTTCAAGTACCCTTTAATATAAGTTTTGCTTATAGATAAAAATATCAATTAATTTATATATATATATATATATATATATATATTTTTTTTTTAGAATATAGGTAGTATTTTTTTTAGTAGCAAAAAAATATTTACTTCCATAAGAAGAAAAAAAATTCTTAAATTTATATTTGTAGGGCTTATGTATAGTTAAATTTCATATGGGTCTTTTTTCCTTTTGCTAGCTAAATTACTAAGTGGATACTTTAATTTAGAAACACTTTTTTCTTTGAAGGGTAGAAACACATATTTATTAGGCCTTTATATATAGGGGATATGTACTTTAATTTTTAATTGCTCATTCCATAAGAAAAAAAACATGACACTAATTTTTCTTTTTCCGATTTAGGTTTACATGTGAAATGCTAAGAAGGGTATAGCTAGAACTACCACTACAAATCTATCTACTACCTTCTTGGTGGAGGAAGGACCAAATGGAAATTAATAGGAAAGCATGTGGGAAGATTAGAGAAGGACCAAAGTGAAAAATAAATAGGAATATCTGGCATGCAGAGAACAGGGTCCAAAATGATCAGTATGACATATTGTAGGGCATATACTCTGCAGGATATTTTTTTTCAAAGTCAGTACCCCACCCACATTTGTTCACGTATTGGAAGAGGCTAGCTATGTGACCACTCTATCTAGTCAATGGTGTACGGAATATTACTACAAGATTGTGTCTTTTAATTTCTAGGTGACCACTCTAGATAGGTCTTCTAATATACAGTAATTATTTGAGGCTTAATTATAAGTCCCAATGTAATTTATCAAAAATATTATATTTACCATTTACTCATGAATTTCGTAAAAAAAAAGCACTTACTCATGAATAAGACCAAGCTCTGATATAATTATCATATGATTATGATCCAATTGTATAGGTATGATCAATGCGGGAAAAAAATGTTATTCCAATTTATGTTTTATGGGCATTGTTAAGGAACAAATAGAGATAACTAATGTAAATTATATATATATATTAAAAAAAAAAAACACATCGTTGTATGTTTCTTTGTTTTCTAAGAATAAAAAAAAATATTCAGAAGTCCTAGTTCAATTGGCAAAATGTCGAAATTGTTAGGCTGGATGCCATGACTGGGGTTCGAATTCCGATACCTCCACTTGTGTGTGAGTTTATAATGACTTTGTCATTTCGTCTATTAAAAAAAAAAAAAAAAAGTTATCCCTCTTTATATAATATATCCATCTCAAAGCCCATTCAACAAGTTTATAAGCCTAAAGTGAGATCTTTTAAAAGCTACCAACAACAAATTAAAGGAATTCTATTAAAAAAACAAAATTAAAGGAATTTTAAGTTTTGTTTTGTTTACCTGAGATTTTGCAATATTAAAATTAAACAATACAAAATAAATATTTAATTCATTCACATAATTTTTACTCGAACCAAGTTAACTTATTTCATTGTAAGAACTATAAGAGATAGAGTAAAAAATAAGTTATATTTAATTCATTCACATATTTTTTACTCTAACCAAGTTATCTTATTTCATTGTAAGATAAGTTAACTGATAGACACCCTTTTCAAAGACAGTGCTACTATTAGATTGTCGTCTAACAAAAATAACTATCGTAAGTTCCTGTTAGCACTAAAATGGCCCTACAACCCTCACTAATAGAATCATATTCTGATCTATTAAGTTTTACATTAAGAAAATTATCAAATATCAATTACTTGTTTACGATCAAGCTCAAATATGATGTTCATCATACCACAAGTTATATAATTCATCGAAGAGAATGTAACTTAAGAAAACAACCCGAAGAATCTCATTTCCACATTTCTATGCCTAGACACTGATATGGGAATAATGCACCATCATCATTACATGTTTCTGTTTCGCTGTCTCTGTTATTCTTGTATAGGGACTTTTTTTCAAAGAATATTGCGCAGAGATTTGGTTATTAATAAACTTTTCTGTTAATAAAATATTAACAGGTAGGCGACGTTCCTCTTCAGGTTCGTTTTTGTCGGTTATTTGATTTATCAGAAAATAAATATGCAACACGGTGGCGCAAATATTTAACTTGGGGTGGGACGAGGGGGGAGGCGTGGAAGTGGAGAGAAGTTTACGGGTGTGGGAGGAGGAGTTGGTAGTAGAATGTAGGTTGTTATTATTATATGTGGTGTTGCATATTGATGTTGATGATGTCTGGATTTGGATACGTGATCCGATGGTAGGTTATTTAGTTAGAGAGGCTTACCACACTCTCATAGATGGGTCTCAGTCCATCCCTACTGGCTCTGCAGCATCTACAACTTTCCTTTGGAGGAAAGAGGTTCCTCTCAAGGTCTCGATATTTGATTGACATCTTTTTAGAAATAGATTGTCTACGAGGGTGGATTTATTCTGAAGGGGGATAATTCAGCAGGACGCTCAATTGTGTGTTACAGGTTTCGGGTTGCTAGAGTCGGATGACCATCTTTTTTTGTTATGCGGTGTGTTTGGTCAGGTTTGGCAGGTCGTTCGGCTTTGATTGGGTGTTCATTCAGCAGAGCCCTCAACCATAGTCGACCACTTTACTCAGTTTGTTACTTCATCATTTCTTGCAAAATCGCGTTGTTCTTTTATAAATTTAATTTGGTTTGCAAGCTCTTGGGTGATCGATAAGGAAAGGAATGCTAGAATTTTCCGTGCTAAAGAAGCTACTCCTTATCAGCTTGTAGAGAACATAAAGCTACTTTTCATTTTATGTTTGGGTGCTGGCTAACTGTTATTATTACTGTTTGAAACTCTGTTGTAATTATTGGTTATTCTCTTTGGCACACCTTGTGCTGGAGGGATAAGCCATTGGTTTTTTTTTTTTTTTTTGTGGTGTTCGGAGTTCGAACCTCAAACCTTGTATATAATATATATTGTTCTTACCAACTGAGCTTAGGTCACGGGGACAAGCGTTGGTTTTCTAATATATCCCATTGTGATTTGTTAAAAAAAATAAAATATTAAATTTAGAGAAACCAATAGGAGGCGGTTCACGATAATTTATGAACGAAGTGTAACATTGTTTGTGTCTTTATATTTGTGTCTGCAAGGTAACCATGAATGGAGAAGATCTCTAACATGAAGAATAGTGTCATCCACACAATTTCATCTTTACTATTCTAAAGTTCAAGAAATGCTTCAAGCTATCATAGCAAATAAAGATATTTGAATAGTTGATTATCATCAAAATGACACCAAACTTGCAAAAAAGTTCATCAAAGCCCATCATAGATGAGTGTAAATTTGGCCACGATTGCATTTCTGTCAACAACCAACTGACGCTTTTAGGACAAATTATTAAGGAACAAGCTACAATATTTATAAAATGTTAAGGTAAACTCCATAACCTAAGTCATTCACCAGAAATTTTCAGATCATCTTTATTTAGAAATGTTCACCATAAACACTATAAGCACTTTTACTGCATAGGCCCCTAGTATCAAATCTCTACATAATCTCACAAGTATATTGTATCCCTATACTATCATATTATAGACGCTAAAAGATGAGTCATTCCAATTCTTCAATATTATCATTCTCTCAACACCATCTGAGAAAACCGAATACTACGCCAAACATAACTTAAGCTATTGCCTAATAGCCCCCAATATTCCATCGTCGAAAATATTTTTCTTTGAAAACTCTAGAAATCATAGAATTTGGGTTGCTTAAGAATTTACAACTTTTGTTCCCAACATTGTTAGATTGAACACCTACAAGTCATGAAATTTTCCATGCCTACCCATTCAATTTATTTCTCTTGGTTCGCTTTAACATAATATCATCTTTTGAATAACTTCTACAATAGAATTAGGAAGCAAGATAGAACTAATGCAATATGAAACAATCACAACCTTGTAGGTAAGGAAAATTTCCTCACAATATTGTTCTCACCATGAATCGAAATCCGATTCTTTCGAACGATTCATTCTAGAGGAAGCTCATTAATCACTTGAATCTAATCGCTTGGTTAAAAAAATATATAGAATTTATGTAAGTGAAAAATAATTTTACATTTCCATTCAATTATAATTTGTTATATTATTTTTTTAAAATTTTCTCTAAAAAAATTTATGTGGTGATATGTAATTATAATCTTTAATGGAAAAACAAAGTATATGTAATTATGATCAAATTACCCATCAATGAGGTTGTAATGCCAACAACGAAAATTGAACTCACACTCTTGTGGGATATGAATCAACTACTTATCAATTCAACAAATCAACCTTATTAAAGGACACTTTTGTAGGATATGAATCAACTACTTCTTTCAATTACATTTTATTATGATCAAAGGGTAATAAGGTGATTTAAAATTTCTCTTTAAAAAAAGAAAAAGTAGGTTCAAACTAAATGACATAAGTATACTCCATATGGAATGGAAGGATCTGTCCACAATGAAAAGGACTTTGCCATTATAGTGTCTCAAAAATTAAATTGTGTGGTAATATTAACCCCATCATGCGACATATTCCAACTGTGGAATCTAATAAATATTTCTATTAATGACACGTTTCGGTTTCTGATTTGCTGTTCAATAGATACCATTTCCGGAAACTATTGTGAACCATATATACAGAGAAATTATATGTCACTTTCCAATTTAATCACACAGAGAAATTATATGTCACTTTCCAATTTAGGTGGCATTTCACATGAGAAATGTTAATCCTTTCCCACCATGGGAAAGTTGGATTCAATGATTAGATTAACTGAAGAACATATTCTTAACATGCTCTCTCAACACTAGATTTTTCTTCACACTATCTTCCAACAATTTAAAAATTCTGAAAATTAATTTTCAGAAATTAAAAAAATATAAAAAATTCAGATATTTTTTTTTAATTCTGTAATTCATTTATTGAATGTTAGAATTTTTTTTTTGAAAAAATGAAAAAAAAAAATTGTTCAGAATTTTCCAGAATTTTATTTTCTTAGAAACATAAAAAACTTTAATTTCAAAATATTTTTTTTAGGATTTTTATTTTATTTTTCAGAATATCTTATTTTATTATGAAATTAAAAAATATATTCTTTTTAGAAAAATAAAAACTTATCTTAGTTTCCAAAATTTTATTTTTATTGAAATAAATTTTATTTTTTTCAAAAAAAATAATTCTAACATTCAATAAATAAATTACAGAATTTTAAAAAAAAAATTATCTGAATTTTTTTCTATTTTTTTGATTTTTTTAATTTCTGAAAATTAATTTTCAGAATTTTTAAATTGTTGGAAGATAGTGTCAAGAAAAATCTAGTGTTGAGAGAGCATGTTAAGAATATGTTCTTCACTTAATCTAATCATTGAATCCAATTTTCCCATGGTGGAAAATGATTAACCTTTCCCATGCGAACACACACCTCCGATTTAATCACATGCTTGTACCCATAAAAAAAAATTAAAACTTTCATTTTCTCATCCTAGGCCTTGCCACTATAGTTCTATCTATATAGATGTGTATTATGGGATGTATAATGTATCTTGCTAGGTCCCAAGTTTGGTACATCGTGGATAATTAAACATGTCTAAAATCTTGAGTCAATGTATCTTATATTAAGCTTTTTATTTTCATTTGTATGTAGTGTAAGCAAACTCACAGCTTATCTGTAAATGATAAAGACTTTTAACAAGAAAGATCCATGAGATAATGACCTTTCATAGGGATGTTTTCACCATGAGTGAAGTTGAACAAGTAGTTTTAAATGTTTGGGTCCATGGACTGACTTGTTTAACCTAGAGTTTGTGCGGGTCAAAATTTTGTATAATGTGAACTGTTTTGATGTGGATGACTTATACGAGTTGTGTCCGTTGAACTCATCGGTTATATAGGTGTGCCTTGCGGGTTGACTACCATATCACAATATTTTTCGTTTAAAAATTAAAATTTGTAAGTTAAATAACATTCTTAAATTGTCAGTTATTAGGGTTTAGGTATATATTACCGAAATTTTCAAAAAAATTATACCAAAAATTTCTTAGGAAGTAAACAAGAAATGACCTTTTTTTTTTTAATTAATAGTCATGGTCTGCCCTAGCGGGGCAGATGTAGACCAGAAATTTAACCCTATTTACTTTTGTTGATGGATTGACCCGAACTATCAACATTGTGAGTTGATATGTTAACATCCCAAATCAGTCTAAAGAGAGAAAAGTAATTAAAAAATTCATTATTTATAATTATTGATGTGACTTTTAAAAAGAAAAATGATAATTAACAAATTAATTGTATCTTTGCCGTATTTAATTGTTGTCCAACATTAATTTTGTTGTGAAAATCCTGTTCAAAAAAAAAAATTGTTGTGAAAATTACATTTTAGTGCAGCTACTCTTGCTTGTTTTGCAGTGTCTTTACTCTTTAGACTACTCTTTCTCTTTGCATGTTGAATTGGTTGTTGATACGACTACAGTTGAGGTGGCCTTTGATAATGACATAAGTAATGGTTGGAATGTGAATCTCAACTTTTAATTTTTTTCTATTGACAAAGTTCCTTGGCATCTTCGGCCAAAGTAGATGAATAGTGTTTTCAGGATTTACTCTATAGACACACACTAATAAATGTGTTATATGATTTTTTTGGTGTAGTATAGTTTTAATATACATAATTATCCTTAAACCTCTTCAAAAAAAATAATAAATTATCCTTAAAAAGTTTTACTCTTAAATCCATTATTTATGATTTGGTTGACATAAATATGTCTTTGTTTAATCTCAAAATTAAATAGCAACGCCAGTTATGAAATGAATCTTATGGATAAGGGCTTACCATTTTATTTTTTTTTTTGAAAATGGATAAGGGTTTACTATCATCATTGAATCTTGGCTTAAATATGAAAATGGTCCCTGCAAATATCTGGTGTTTTGGTTTTAGTCCCTATAAAAATATTTTTTGGGTTTTAGTCCATGCAAATATATAATATTTGGTTTTGGTCCTTGGTATTTTGTTTTAATCCTTGTAAAATCATTTCATATTGAAATTGGTCCCTATAATATTCATTTTAGTCCTCGTTTTGAGGGACTAAAATCAAATATTCTACATATTACAAGGACCAAATCCAATATGAATCAATTTTACAAGGACTAAAACAAAATACCAAGGACCAAAACCAAATTTTTTATATTTGCAGGGACTAAAACCAAAAAAATATTTTTACAGGGACTAAAACTAAAATATCAAATATTTGCAGGGACTATTTTCATATTTAAGCCTTGAATCTTTGGTATTTTGCAATAGACGGCACTAGTTTTTTAGTTTGCTAGTGAGAGAAACTCAACCTTTTGTTTAAATTTTTTTTCTCCTTCATCCATTAAGGATGGATGGTTTTAGGTCATTTTTGACCTAGAATCACCCCTCTACATATTTTTCTCCTTTTCTTTCAATCTAAATTAGTGGTTTTCACATATATCAAGTTTTCATTTTGTATTTTTTGTGATTTCGTCGTCTAAGTTACGTCGTTGTGTTGTTCGTCGTCTTGTGCGGCGTTTGATTTTGCGTTTGTCGCTGTGTTCATTTAGTTCCTATTGAAAGATCGACATAAGTCAATTACAAATTCAACCAATGATTTGGGTGTCAACGTTGCAGATCTGGAATCATGGGTATTTCGGTGACTTATATTTTATCATATTATTTGTAGGCATTTTACCGTTGTATGCTATTAACTTGGATGTTGTGAGATTGTTTGCAAATTCATCCTTTACGTTTTTAACGATGTTTGTATCTGATTTACTCTATCAATTTGAATGAATGAATGTCGTTTGTTTTGTCAAAAAAATCATTGAATCTTTGGTGGAACATTTTCTTGGATAAATTTATCTTTAATAGTTTAATTATTTTTCAAATTTAAATTTGTATTAAATGATTAGATAATGGTTGTGTCGTAGCTACCAAAGAT
The DNA here is from genome assembly GCF_003473485.1 of Medicago truncatula. Classification (NCBI taxonomy): domain Eukaryota; kingdom Viridiplantae; phylum Streptophyta; class Magnoliopsida; order Fabales; family Fabaceae; genus Medicago; species Medicago truncatula. The sequence goes on along the minus strand of NC_053047.1, from coordinate 38,000,483 downwards.
GATCCCTCTGGTTATGACTTGACCACATTGAAAGCATACTTTACCATCTATGAAACAAAATATTTCCAGAGTCTAATCAACCACTTTAGAATCAAAATTACTCTAAGGAATAAGGGATTATCTATATGCCCGATGATCTAATATACAACTTAGCATTGTGCTCTAAAGCTTATCTAATAGAACTATCCCTTTGTGATATTGATATTTCTTGTCTCAAATGACCAAATATAATTTCACTACCACGTTAAGAATAATCACTATATAATCATTCCACTCATATGGAAGAAATTTGGTGATTGAAAGAGAAAAGACGAATGAAACACGGGTGAAAGATAAAAGTACAATTGAAGCTGAATGAGAGATGTGGAAAGTTCTTGAGAAAATGCAGGTGGCAAACAATTTTTCAAATTATTTTATGTATTATGTAGGTATAAAATATGTTTTTTTTGTTCAGAATATATATTATACACTAGTCATGAGTTTTTTTTAAGAAGTTTTTGAAACCAAGCCATCCGATGTAATACAAATATAATTTTTTTAAAATAGACCGAGTCATACGATTAAGTCATCCGGTTTTATCCGATTCAATCATACAGTTCCATCAATAATTTTATGGCTCGATCAGTAAACCAATGATTCAATAACTTTATCGAGTCAATGAGATTATGATACAATGACCAATCCATTTTAAAACATTGATTATTATAAATTAAATACCATGAGTTTGGTTGCATAAAAAAATCTTACTTTTTAAACTATTAAAATAAAAGACACTAAGTTAAACATAACAAATTTGATATATTAGATATAATGATAAAAAGACAAAACGGATAAGACACATGAATATGTTTCAAAGAAATAACACATTCATGTATTCCCCAACCGTACACTGTGTCGGCGCTTGACAATTATAAACACCATCATGCTAGTTTTTTCTTCCAATGTGGGACTATTTATAGTGTCCCTTTCTTGCTTCTTTAAGCTTAGAAGAAGATACATAAAATGTAATTCAGCAGCAGCTCATAATATGATACTGTAAGCAAGCATTTATCCAATGCCTCCGAGAAGTTGAACTCAAGTTTACGCCAATTCCATTAATTATGTTAATTGCTTATAGTTACAAAAAGATTATGTTTCCACAAAGGTATCTTAAATTGAATGATCATATAAAACAAGGTTTGAATGGTAGAATTCGATTGGTCCTAATAGGTACTATATGGAACCAATTTAATTAGTCTAAATAATTCGTAAGACATAAGTAATTGAAGATCGAACTGAACAATCCAGTTATGCTTTCGGGATTAAAATATTGATAAGAAAAAAAAATGCAAATAGACAAACATATTAGTGTTCGTCGTGTTCGTCTTTCCGCTAGTATTTATAGAGAATGTTTATGTGAATACTTATTTGACTAAAACGAAATTTAATGTACGACACATGATTGATAAGGTTAGGAGTATTGATTTAGTTGAGATTTTAATTAAATTTCGACACAGCTGTTTAAGAGAAACAAAAGTTTAACTCTTTTTGATAAAGAGAAACAAGGAGAGTAGCGATGGAAGTCATTCAAGATAACAACATTACTGCTAAAAGAAAGTTGAATTATCAATTATCAATAAGCATTAAAACCAAATAACTGTTTTTTTAGTTTTTACATCTCTAACACTAAGATACAAAATTAAAACTGAAATTTCATTTTTTATCGTCACTTCGATCTAATGACTAAAACTTGTGCATTGTAAACCAAATCTAAAACCAAACACAGTTTTTTGTGAACATATTCAAACCAAACCACATAGTTGAGAATATTATTGACCTTAACACATCAAAACCAAACACAGTTTTTTACAATTTTCAATTTAAGTTGATTCGACAATAATGTAAACGTATAAAATTAAAGAGGCTAATCATAACTTTGTGCTAAAAAATTTAAACATGTTTGGCAATAGAAGATAGGAAGAGTTCACATAAAACATCAAAATCTATTTTTATTGAGCCGGTGCAACATATATATTCTCATGTACTCAACAAAAGTTGATGGTTTAGGTCAGGATTATTTCCTTCACCAAAATTGTTACATAGATAAAAGGAGTTACAAATATTTTACAAAACATCTTCAAGATGCAGCTTAAGCTTTGAAGTCTCTTACGTGCTTTTATTCACTGCTTTCCCCAAGGAAGTGAAGTTCAACCTGAAAATAAGGAGTCAACCAACCAAATTTAGCAAAGATTAACCTAAATAAGATTAAAGGAGAGTATAGTGTGAACTAAATGAGTTTCTATCCATAATGGAGCAATTTATAATAGCCATTGATATATAAAGAATTTAATAAACCTGCACTGATAAAATATCTCAACAAATCGATGACTATGTAAAACTTTTTGGGGTTAATACCTCAAATAGTCCCTGTAATTTGGGCGAGGGCTGAAAATAGCTCCGGTAAAAATAAAATAAAATAAAACCACAGATTCCACCCCTTAATTATGGATTCTTCCTATTTAACCCTTTACAAGGTTTTTTCAGACTTCGGCCAAATATTTCTTTAATTTAAGGAATCCGAAATTACAATGTGGAATGTGTTTTTCTTGTAGTGGATATTTTCAAAGCTCGCCTAAATTACAGGGGCTATTCGAGGTATTAACACCAAAAAAATTTACATGGTCATTGATTTGTTGAGATATCTTAGGAAGTAATATAACAAAGCAGCACTATAGTCATATATTTTTTTTAACTCGTAGATTATGTTATTTTTTGAAGAAACATATAGATTATGTTATAATATACCAATGGGTTATTAAAAATTAGTACATTGCAGACCAAAAATCAATTGGTCCAGAGTAAGAACATGGAAACCATGACAAGTGTTAACAATGAGTATTGTCTATACCTGATAAGAGGCTTCTTCTGTGGTACAGGAGCAGGAATCCCACAAAACAATGGTGCTGTCAGCTCAGCAGGCTTTTCATTCCAAAAGAAAAAAAGGAAAATAGTTAGAGCTGCTTTCAATTTCTCAACACTATTAAACAACTTGTAGTTTTCACATAATGCAACTGAAATAAAACAATTGTTGAGGAACAAAATAATTAACAAGAAATGGATCATCATTCTAAATGTGAGGATTCTAAAAGAAAACAAAGAGCAATGTAATATTGGATTAAGGCCTTGATTGGATAGGCATAAGCACTTGTTTGAGAGAGCTTATTAAAACAACCTATGAAATGTTCATAAGTTCTTTTCAACTTATTTCCATACTCTCTTCAGGATAACTAATAAACACGGCTTATATAAAAACAATCTACCTTATTTTATCTTCTATTATATAAAAAATAGCTTATACACAAGCGCTTATTTGATATGTGCTTATACTATAAGTGCCTAAGTGTTTTATCCAAACAGAACCTAAGTGATAAAACAAATGCAAATTCAATGCCCTCATTGAAAAATTCATATAACTAGTCAGATTTATGTGACATGTGTGTAATCAATATGAATTCAAGATAACCTCATCATATATATAACAATTTACAATAGCTGCATAACATTTTATTGAAGAATTTGACTGTGAAAATCTTCCAAATATAAGCCATAATAAGAGATTAACCTCAAGCTCCTCCAAGCCTCCATTACAGAATGAATGAGTTGAACATACGGTTTCCTTTGAAATAACTTGATCTTCCACTACCACAGGATTTGGATTTGAAGAGTCAAAATTGTTGCTTTTCACACTTCCACCATTATCATTGACTTGATTTCTATACCCCATATCTTGTTCAAGCTCATCAGGTTCTTCTGTCAAAGCTTGATGCGCTTCATACGGACCAGCCATAATATGCTCGATGGCTAGACGTTCTTCTTCTTTAGTGTTAGATGTATCAGGAGCATCAAGTTGTTTGTTATCCGTCGCTGATCCATTGGTTACACTATCACCAGCAGGAATCTCACCAACCGATTTCAGACAGAGTTTCTCGCTCTTTTGATCACCCATACTATTGACTTCAGAGTCATCAAATTTCATAGAACAAGAACTAGTAGCACTAAAAGGATTTCTATCTTCAGGAACATTCCTATTGGGAGGGGATACAGATGCAGAGGACTTTGAAACCCTTGAGTTATTATTATCCTCCAATCGCTTTCTCTTCCTTTCATCATCGGCTCCAAGTACAACCGCTTTACCTCCTTGAGACTTTTCAGATTGACTTTGACCAGCAACCCTTGATTTCGAACTTCGTCTATTCTCACCGTTTACTCTAGACGGGACGGAAGGTCGAACACCGCCAGGAAATATGAAGTTTGGTATGTTACGACGTTTCACATGGGAGACGCGGATGTCCATTCCAGGTTTCCATGCAGTGTAAGCGTTTACATTATGCTTGAATTCTTCTACAGTTTGCCTTATATCAAACTGTTCACCTTCGCTTACCGGAACACCTTGCTTACGCTGCAGACCCATAAAGTAACATTGGTGGAAGGATCTAGATTTGTCTGAAAATTCGCCAGGATACGGGTGACACTGAAGCATACCATAAGTGTACTTCTCAATCTACAAGTTTAAAGAACCATGGTTATCAAATCAAGATTCAAACCAGGAATTAGAAGACCTATTTTATAATCATGAATCTAATTTTCTTATGAATCGTATGATACAATACCAATCAAAATATGAAATTTTTAAGTAAAAACAAATGACATAGCAAAACTATAAGTTGATATATCATAACAAGTAATTACAAATGATAAAATTTGCAATGTTATACCTTCAATGTCAACTGGCGGAGACGAGACTCAACCCAACCTTTCCATTGTCTAAGGTCGTCTGGATTCTCTGCTGTTATGTCTATTTGTAGGTAATTCTTGTAAGCTTCAAAAAATGGGTACGGCTCAAAAAGAGTATCCCAATCAGCTTTGCTAGCCTCCATAGCCTAAAAATACCACAAACATAAAATTTAAGCAATCCAAATATCACAATAAGAACAAAATAGGCAACAGCAACAACAACAACCAAACCTTATCTCACTAGGTGGAAATAAGAACAAGATATCTAATTATAAAATTTATAACAAACAAAAATCATGGCCAAACTATCAGATCGATAAAATATTTAACAAGAAATTGCTGATCAATCTTTTTACGTATACATTTTAAAACATTTTTCACTTATTAATCCATTTATTAATGCTACTGCTTCCTACATGAATTAATTGCCAATATTTTTATGATTATCCAAAAGAACACATTTTTTTAAGACCAGCATATCATATCATACCTCGCATATTTCAGTTCCCCTCTTGAACTCGTCTGACATAATACGCAGCGTACTAGTTGTCACATTGTAAGTAGAATTCATGCAAGGATAAGCAGGAGTAATTATTGGCATTAGATGATATCTATCTCGGGGATTTCTTCTAGGATCCCAAACCGATAGTCCAAGAGATCCTTCTTCAATAGCACAAAGCATGACTGGATTTGGCCATCGCCACTGAGTATATACTCTAAAGAACCGAGACACCAACATATTTGGAAGTGCGTTAGGATAAAGCTGGCATATTCGACCAACAAGCAATGCCAGATTTATACCACCAAGAAAACCAGCAACCTGCGAATAATATGGCAAAAAGATGCTTTAGGAAAATCAGAATCAATCAAATAATAATAATGAACAATTTTGGTACAGAAAATACGCCATCATGCATGATTCTATCAATATCATTGTCATACATTTGAATAAACACCACGACGCTTTGCCCAAAACCTCATGAACCTCAATGTTGTGCGAAAATTCTGCATTTAAGAAACAGAATACGATTATTCATAAGAATGCCGCACAAAATCTTAACGTAATTTCTAGGAGAGTAAATTTCATAACCACCACCTGAATATTTGGAACTAAACGCAAGACTTGATCAGTTACTCTACATCCGTTGAGACTGAGAACAGTTTGTTCATCTACATTTTGTAATATTGATTCCTGTGATATATCTAAGTCCTGCACACAAAATCCATTATTACTAAATGGTAAATTTAAAGTAAGATACAATTTACACTGTAAAACCAGAACAAAACACATCTTTTTTTTCTAAAAGCCACTTTTTTTAACCTTTTGAGAAAATCAAGTACTAAAAGAGATTTTTGGGTATGAAAAACTCAAAATCACCTCCAAAAAAAATACTGCTAACAAATTCTCATCCACAACTCTTGAGAAGCAGATACAAAGAAAAGAAATTGACAGGAACAGAAGAACAAGAAAAGTGCCCAAAATGACTTACTTCAGGAATAACCCACAATGCCAATCTTGCATACAGGAGATCTACAGAAACTCCATTAAACTTGAATTTCATCACAGGGACATGAGCATCAGGCACAGGGTGCAATTCAGTTACTTCCTCCATCTCAGATAGCATCTTCTGTAGCTCACCAAAGAAATCTTCCTATACCCAATTTAAATGGACGATAAGAGTTAAAAGGAGATAAAGTCTGAAAAAACGATATTTTAATCATAAAAAGCAACATTATCATACATCTCTGGTTGCATGTCTAGGTCCTACACAAAGGGTATCTATATCCGCTCCAGGACCATGCACCTGCAAGATTCGGAGTGAAAATTTTTGTAAGGAAAACAAAAAAAACAGATATTGTGAAATGTATATAGGATGACTAATCCAATAATCTCAGATTTAGCCCTGGTTTCATAGTGATTCATCAAATATCTGCCTTTAAACAGAGTGTATGTACACAAACGAGAAATTTTGGAAAATAAGAATAGTTCTGTACCCCTAGCCGATAGGAGCCAAAAGTGAAAATTTTGGCATTTGCTTCTTGCACCAGTTGTTCATTGAATCCCTTCGCCCTGCTAATGGTTTTCACCCAAATCTTCACAATCTAATTCACATTATAACGGCACAATCAAAACAAACAAATTCATTGCAATATATTTTGAATATGTATATGTCCCGGTAAAAAATTATATAATCACTATAATCAGTATATCGGAGATGTTCAATGAAGATTGGATATTCATATCAGTGTTGTTAAATCGCAGCTATAGATGCGTTAAAGTGCTGCAAGCCTGCAGCACAGCGAAATTTGAACAAATCGCTTTTGTTCCGTGATACGCCTTTTATTTAGAACAAAATGTTGTCGTACGAATATAGCACCATTGTAGCACTATTGCGTAGCAAATTTTGAACAACCCTCTATTTTCCACGATCCGCAATTAAAAATACGATTTAACAAAACAATAAACTCAGAATGTGAATCGTCGTATCTTCATTTAACAACTCCAATTTTCTGACCCTAGAAACCATATCGGTTTTTCACTGCAGCTAATCCTAGTAGTCCCTATATTTCTAAGATAGAATAAAATGAATGAAATTGCATCAACAACTAAACAAAGTCAACCTGGTCCAGTCTGCCAAGCACTTCCTCCCTACCAACTGCCTCCTGCTGACTCTCATACAATCCAGCGCCTTGCAAGTACTGAACACACAGAATCCAAATTCAGCACAAAATAACACTTACAAACTTTGTAGCACTGACACTTCTTATCAAAGGCGTGTTCAGTATCCGACACATGACATGACACTGACACATATGATTACGTTCTATTATGTCATTTTCTTAAATTACTACTAGTGACAATGTGTCAGTGTCGTGTTTGGTGTTTGTGCTTCAAGCTTACAAAAGCTCTAAAATACATAAAAATTCACATTAACAACAAAAAACAATAACCTTTTCAAGTTCATGAGTCTTTGTCACATCTTCCTCAGTTGGTCCAGCCAATGAAATTGGCTCAGTTATCCCTAACCATTGTTTTCCATTACTCTGATTGTTCATTCCAGGGATCCCCATCACCAAATTAAAACAAATTTTTTTTTTTTTTTACTAATTATTATAATCTTTTTTTTTTCAATGATAGGGTTGCAAATTTGCAATGAGAATTATCAATTACTTTTTTTTTCACTTTTTTTTTTCCAATAAATTCAAATAAAAACAAAATAAAATACTTAAGGAACAAAAAAAAATTACAAACACTATAACAATGTGACGATGATGATGATAATTGTTTTTGATTTTACAATACTTATGATGATACCTTCCAAAGCTATGAACTTTTACGATAATAACAAAAGGGAATAAAATTACACAGCTAAAAACAATAAATTCATATAATAATTGAACAAATACTAAAAATCTTCAAATTGGGGCTTTTTGAACCGTAACCCTAAATCAGCAATTCCGAGCAATCACGATGACCCAGATGAATGAATTTGTGAAAAACGCGATCAGAAGTGCAGAAAGCCTTCAACTTGATGAATTCTCGATTGTTGAATTGAACCTTGAAAGCTTCAAAACATAAAAAATATTTCATTAAATTAAATTAAATTAAACAAATAAGGATGAAAATTAACGAAAAGGTTGGAGAGAGAGATTACAGAGAGGAAGGAAAAGGATGCAATGATATGGGTTTGGAGAAGAAAGGAACGGATAAATAGAATCTATATTTATATAGATACTTATACTATTTATAGGAATAAGGGTTGTGGGATGTTATTTTATTATTCCTAGGTTACCCTTAAACAAATTTGTTACATTGTCTCGTTTAAAAATAAAATAAAAATTATATTATATTTATTATATTGTTATTGTTATATATTGAAAAAGATAAGTATTGTTTGTTACAATTTAAAAAAGTGATTATGGATATATATCGTTGTGTCATTAAAAAAAGATAAAATTGTTAGTATTGTTGAAAAAGATAATTATTGTTTGTTACAATTAAGGTCCGTTTGGTTCGAGAATTAGGAGGGGAGGGGAGGGGAGGGATTTTTACGGAGGGGAGTGGAGGGGAGATATTTTTAATTAAAAGTGTGTTTGGTTCACAAGGGGAGGGGAGGGATTTTAACAGTATTTTACCGTTTTACCCTTAAACTTAATTAAATAAAAGAAACTGTTTGTTTTTACGATTTCAGAAACTGACAAAGACAAGCACACATCTAAGCCGCTATTTTATCTTAAACTGGCTCATGTATTTTGCTCCAAGCATCATATTGTTTTTTTTTTTTTGGCTTTTTTTATCGGAGCAATTCTTTGTAATATTTTTTTTATAAGAGCAATTCTTTGTAATCCTTGCATTTTTTTCCAATTACTTTCGTAAAAAATAGCATAGCTCTTAAATATATGACATAAGAATTTTCAAAATCATGGATAGTGCTTATTAATTAACAATTGTAAGATAAATGAAATTTGTTGCATATGAACAAATAAGACACATGAAAGTGACTATGACTACTGTTAACTATTTCTCCTTAAAAAAAATAATGATAAACATCATAACAAAACAGTCTCCCTAAAAAAACTCATAAACATCATAACACCATCATAGTATGATTAATCAGAAGAACCAAAGACAGTTTCCATTATGACTGCTTTGCGTGCTTTGGGTGGACACTGAAGAATCATTCTAAGTATGTCTACATCTTTCATGACAACACGATATATCTTAGGCAATGAATTTGGGTCACATCCACACTCCTCTAATAAATTCCAAGTCTCTTCTCCTGAAATTGGAGGCAACTCGTGTTTATGACGTTCTCTCGTTATTTCATTTCCTTCCTGTAACGCCCACTTTCGTTTAATCGTTATTTAATCGAGTTTAGGCAATTATATTATAATTATATAATATATGCGTGATTTTGTTATGTTTTGGTGATTCACGATGAATTTAGTGATTTGATTGATGACGTGATAAGTTATGAGTTTTGGAGGATTTGATTATGATATGAGATTTATTTTATTGTTAAATAGAATAAAGATTTGAAAATAATATAAAATATTTAGTTGAGGGCTGTTTTGATATTTTAGATAGTGTTGGGGGAGAAAGTGAGATAAGATAAGTATTTTAAGAGGAGATATAAAAGGTTAGACCTAGTTTAGAAAAACATAACGTACGTACGACTGTTTTTGGAGAAAAGGGAGAAAAAGCCAAGAGAAGAGGAACCTAGAGTGAGGGCTGCGATTTCTTCATACAAGGTAAGGGTGAGACTAATAATTCAATAATGTTATTTGCTGTAATTCTGATGATTAGTTGACCAAGTTAGGATTGATTTAGAGAAGTTTTGGAATTAGGTCAAAACCCTAAAAATTGATGATCAAACGGTAAAACTTGTTAGATTGATGAAAGAACCGTCCTTTAACCTTAGAATATGTTTAGGATGAATTCTGGAATCAAAACCACGCTTTGAACCATGTTGTTTGATGGATTTTTGAGAAAAACCCTAGTCTGCCCGAGCTTCTGTTCATCGCTCGCCTTGGCGAGTGATGATCCTCGCCTCGCGAGTGATGAACTTCATCGCTCGCCACGCGAGCCCTTTCCTTTCGCCTTGCGAGTTGTTTGGTTCAACTCGCCATGGCGAGAAATCCCCTTCGCCTCACGAGTTGTGTGACGCAGCTCGCCACTGCGAGCCACCTTACTCGCCATAGCGAGCTAAGGCAGAGTGCATGTTAGATTTCGTGTTTCGACCTTTTTAGTTGAATTTTGTATGCCTTTGAGTACCTGAACACATCTAGTATTGATTAGGAATGAATGTAGGATCAGAAGGAACCCAGAACAACCTTGGTTTGGGAGTTGAGTGGTACTCGCCATGGCGAGTAAGTACTCTCGCCTCGCGAGCACAACCAATATGGAATTGTTTATGTGTTTGTGCGATCTGTGTCGCACTTGATGATCAAGAGTGAACCCCTAACTGGTAATGAGACCTAGTGATGTCGTTTAATGCAGACTGTAGAGTTGTTTAAGTTATATTAATATTAATTGAATATGAACTGTTGTATTGTATATTCATGCAAGATAAGAAGATGTGATAAAGATACAAATTATGTGCTTTGATATAATGATATCATCTTGTTATGTGACCTGTTTATGCTGCTTCCGTTATTTAACTAAGTGCATAAGTATATGATGAAGTTAAGCTCCAAATTATTGGATGCATGTCGATAAGTTGATTACGATGTTTTGTGTCCATGCATAGCATATCATTGAGCTTAGTCCTCACCACGAATATTAGGAGCTTTGTCCTCCGCACGTTTTATAGGAGCTTTGTCCTCCGCACGATTAAAGTATATTAATACTTATGATGACGATTGGTACCACATGCATATAAGGAGTCTAGGAGCATTGTCACATTGTCACGATTAAGATGTCTTGTTGATAATGAATGAATATGTGATTACGTGATAAGTGTTTGTTGATTATGTTATGTTGTTCATAATGAATTGGATATATGATTACGTGATAACTGTTTAGCATTTATGCAAAGTTAATAATGGAATGATTATGATGTTAATTTATGATTCGCAATTACATTGATTAATGTTATTTTATTATGAAATCTCACCCCTTCTGCTTGAAAATGTTGCCATTCGTATGGGTAACTTGCAGGTGATCGTGCTTAGTGTGCAGTTGCCGTCGTGAGTGGCCTTGCCTTCACTATGTCGTCTAGGTCGCTCTGATACGTAACGGGATGGGGTTAATGCTATAACATGCTTCATTCTTTTACGTGAACTGTCATGATAATTTATGTTTGATAAACTCTTTTGAGATACTCTGTTGGGGCCTGCGTGCCAAAACATTTCATATGAATTATGTTTATGATTTTCCGCTGCAATGTTTAAGATATTGGTTAAATTATTATTTAACTGTTGGACTACGTTATATGTGATATCCCGTTGTTTGATGTTTACTCTGATAAATGTTATGTTTTTAAAGAAATTTTGATATTGGGAAAACGGGGTGTTACACTTCCCGTATTGCAGCATTTCCTTCTCTGAGTGCCTCTGCAACCACTTTCATTGACTCTTTAAGTTCAATAATATCATTGTATGTCTCTTTATTCTTAGCCACTTTCAATCTCTTCCTTTTTCCACCACTTGCCATGGTTGAAGGATCATATGATTGTGTTTCAGGTAAAGTAAAGTCATAATCAGGAGCATCAAAGCTCTCCAAAGTTACCTCATTCCGAGCAACACGGTCATCAATATCTTGAATAGTTTTAACAAAATCTTCCTCAGTGATAGATGCCCCTCGTTTTCTGGTCTCTTTAAAAGTTCCAGATTCATCTCCATCAGCTCGGTTAGGCCCATGAAGTATTGATATCTTTTTATAGTTTGGAAATGAATCAACTCTCCAATGTGCTGCTTTTGGTTTCGACTGAAAAGTAAGTTTGACACAAGTTGTAAAATTTTTTATCAATCAAAAAATATTTCAAAATACAAGATTTACAAAATTTACCTCAATTAGAGCAGCCCAAACTGGTTCTTCCGCATCCCATAACTGTGTAGTTGAATTCCAAGAAAACCCACTCATACCACCTTTAAAAATTTCGTGATACTCACTGTAGTTTCTTTTCAAAGTTTTCCAACGATTTTGTATCTTCACCTTATCAATTTGGTCACCAAACAATCTCACGAGTTCATCTGTAACATTGTTATATGCTATTGACGTAAAGGTACCGTTAACTTTGTTACCGTTTTCAAATTCTTGCATGAGAGCATCAACAAGAGCATCATCCATGGCTTTATTCCAGGTCAAAGACCCAGAATTACCATTGTTGGTTGACAATTGCTTTTTCGATGTCATAATCTATAAAAATGGTCAATTATAACATAACTACATTAATAAATATAATTAACATGAAGTTCCAATATCATTCACTTGACATCAATTTCAAATATACATTTAGTCCAAACACACACATATATAAAAAACACCATAATTTAATAAATTCAGTACTACTTCATCAAAGAAAAACCAAAATCAAAATAATAATATAAATTGCAATGTAATCCATTTAGGTTTGACCATTATTTTCATAATTTGACCACATTTGATGCGCTGCACCATTTTTTATAATTCCACCTTGAGCAAATTCATCCATATCACTTCTTGATGCCTCATGATTGTCATGGGATACATTTTGATTTGCAAGTTCGACATCTACTTCAGCTATAAGGTCTTCATTTGGTTCTGCGCTCATTAGATAATTGTGAAGAATGCAACATGCAAAAATGATTAATTTCTGAGCTTTGACTCCATAAGCGGGTTCTGTTGAATTTGATAAAATCTCAAATCTTTTTTTTAATACACCAAAGGCTCTTTCAATTGCATTTCGTAAAGACGCATGCCGAAGATTAAACAATTCTTTATAATTTAGGGGTGAATTTCTTGCCGAAAATTCTTTCAAGTGATACCGAACTCCTCTATAAGGCGTAATAAGTCCACTTGTCAACATGAAACCAGCATCAACTAGATAATATTTTCCTATAGTAAAGGTAAATAATAAATGTGATAGTTTGAAGTATATAATATAAGTAGTTATAACTTTATGTTGATTCTTATATTACCTTGAGGAATTTTAAGTTTATCTTCTCGTGTTAATGCATTCTTTATTATTCTTGAGTCAGAGGCGGAGCCTTCCCATCCCGCAAGCACATACGTGAACTTTAAATCAAAAGTGCACGCTGCTAAAACATTTTGTGTTGGATACTCTTTCCTACCACGATAACGAGGGGCGTCTTTTGCAGATACCTTGACTCGTATATGTGTTCCATCTATAGCACCAACACAATCCTGACACAATATAGTATTTTTCTATCAATATATATATATATATATATATATATATAATTTATTCAAGTCTTGCTAATATTTTATTAATATAAAAATGTACCTTAAAATATGGGTAGAATCTAGTGCTACTAGAAATTTCCAAGGGGATCGTTGATCCATCAGGTTGTACAATAAACTTTTCTTCCAATTCAAGAATAGCTTTCAAAACTTGATGGAGATGACGACTAATTGTCTCACCCGAACGACGAAACCAAAAGTTGACTTCACGATTTTTAGCATTATGGGTTAGTATGTAAAGTGATTTTGCAACTTGTTCTTCCACACTTGACCATCTTGTAGGTCGTAAGCCCCCTTCTCTTTCTAACATATCGCATAACTTTAAAAAAGTTTGAGAACCCATTCTTATTATATTTCTACTAGTTTCACTATTTTTAAGTTGATACATTACTTCTTCACGCACCCTTTCTCTCTGAGAGCTCATACTATAACTTATTTTTTTTTTACGAGAGATTCGAATATAACAAAAGACAACAGCACACATAAGCTAAGCTATAGCTCTTCGGCGCAAATCAAACCATCTATTGATAGCAATTTCCTGATCTTGATGATCCATCTAATCGCATAAAATTAATTTCTAGATTATATAACTCTTATACTACAATTACATATAGACATGTAATAAACTACAACAAACATATTTATATATAAACGAGGCCATGATCAATATATGGAAGAAAAAAAAATGAAACAAAACATATAGAAAGAAAAGCAGAACGTAAAAAAGAAAAAAAAAATCATGATTAATGTATAGATATATGGAAGATAAAAAAAATGAAACAAAGCATATAGATTAATGTACAGAAAAATAAAGCCAAGATTTTACACAACAAGACATGTAGGATCGGTGAATTAACAGTGAAAAAAAACACTACTAGGTTGTGATTATCCTATTTTAGCTAGAAGTGAAGATTTGCATTTTATATAAGCTGTATCTGATACTCCAACAACAATAAGTATCAATAAAAATAATGCACAGCTTTGAGGATGGATATGTAGTGTGCCAACAGGAACAAGTTCAATAGCCAACATCAGCATGCTTGAGAGAGGTTTTAAGTGGGAACATGTTAAATGTAAACATGTCCTGAGTTTTTACTGTTCGTTTGCCTGTAGGCTGTAGCTATTTTATGCAAAATTTTATTTGTATATTTCTGTTCTCATGGTAAATTATTTTAAAACTATGTGCGTTTTTAGTGAATTTCATTTTCAATTTGATTCAATGATTACGAGTTATATTCAGCTAATCCGATAATAGTAAGGTTGTGTAGTGAAAAAAAATTCTGGTCAAGATTTTACACAACAAGACATGGATAGGTGAATTAACTGTGAAAAAAAAGCAAGCAACAACAAGTATAATAAGCTGAATTAAAATAAAATAATAATAATAATAATAATAATAAAACTTCAACGATTTCATCAAAAAAAAAAAGACTTCAACGATTTTAAAAGTGAAAAAAAAACAATACTCTCAAATGAATGGATCAATACCATAAGAAAAAACACACTATGAAACAAACAAGCCACCGTAAGGATAAAGCAACAATTTAAACAATAAAGTTCCAACAACGATAACGATTAAACAAGGATAATAAAGTAGCGAATCAATAACGATGTAATTAATAATACTACGATATAGACAATGAGATGATGAAATTACTCACAATTCACTTTGGAGGAAGCCTCAAGCAGTCGTTGACAACAACAAAGTAGTAGTAAGAGCGGTTTGTACATCTAACAAATAAGAGTGGTAGATTATATAATAATAAAAATTGTTACAAGGAAAATATAACAAAATAATAATAATAATTGTTACAAGAATAAGATAACCTAATAATAATAATAAGATTCTTACAAAAATAATATAATCTAATAATAATAAAAGTTGTTACAAGGTTAATATTGAGATTTGAAATTAATTTAAGGATAATTATGGCAATGCAATAAAATTTTAAAGAGATTTGCTCCCCTCCCCTCCCCTTCCCTTCCCTTCTAAAAATTGAACCAAACACTTCAAATTAAAAATCTCCCCTCCCCTTCCCTCCCCTCCCCTCCAAAACTCTCGAACCAAACGGACCCTAAATAGTGAGATTATGGGATTTTTTTATTATTCTTATTTTATCCAAAAACAAATTTGTTTATAATGTTGGTGTCGTTTAAAAAAAATTATATTATAATTATTATATTGTTAATATTATTGAAAAAGAGGAGCTTTGTTTGTTACAATTTGAAAATTAAAAATATATTTACTATAAAATTTTTTTTTTGAAGAAAAACAATTGAATCCAAATTAAAAATTTAATGAAAAATCATATTAGAAATTTATACGCATTATCACAACTAGTGAAAAGACGGGTACTCACGTGCTCCTCTTTTCGCTATTTTTATCGCGCTAACATTTGAAAATTATGAATGGTGTTTTTTAGTGAAATTTTGATTAAAAGTAAAAATATAAATGTTTGTTGTTTTCCTATTATAACAAATCAAACTAACCGTGTTCATCTATTTCAATGACACCAACAGTATAACAAAAAAAAAATATAATTTAAATTCTTATCTTTTTAATTACACCAACAATAATCATTATTATAGAAAATTTGTTTAAGGGTATAATTAGGATATTAAAAAACCCGGCCAAAATCTATATTTTCTTTATATAAAGTAAGTATAGATATATATATCTAATATGTAATTGTAACTCATCAATCATTAGAATTGGAATTGGATTGTTTTGGGTTGTGTGTATCGTATGTTATCTTTTAATTTTTTGGTTATCGGTAATTGGTATGAGTAACTCTTGTCTCGTTAGATGAAGTTCATATGATATATGAAGGAATCCCAAGAGTTGTGTTGTATCCTAAATACAAAATATAAAATAAAATAAAAAAACTGAAATAATAATAATTGTAGTACGAGAATATGAAGGATCAATAATTTATATATATATATATATATATATATATATATATATATATATAAATATAAATAATAATAAATGTGGAAAAAAGTAATATACTAATATACGGGCCGGCCTGATAGGCTTGATAGGTTTTTTTATAAGCCTAAGCCCGACCTATTTAATTTAATAGGCTTTTTAAAAAGCTCAAATTTGACCCATTTATTAAACGAGCTAGGCTGACCATAGGCCCCTAACGGGTGGTCTGGCCTATTCTCACCTCTAATTTGCACATGTTAACGCAACTAAATGTAGTAAGTTTTTATTGAAAAAATACAATTATTTATCAAAAAGTTATACATTTAATACAAAATATACAAGTTACAATGCAAAATTACCATTTAAAACTTCTTAACATGTGTAAATTTGCACATGATAGAAAAACTATTTGAATATTTTAATATTTGAATTTACTTTTATTTATTTGTTATATGTGTTATTTGATTGAAAGTTGAGGGTAATTTAATAAAGAAAAAAAGTCAACCCAAAATATATCAAAAGTAATGTGTAAACAATTACAAAACAATTCTAATGGTCTAAATTGACTTATATTATGGTTTGTCACCAAAAGAAAGCGATAAAGCTCAAAGTGGTTTTAGCATAGGATTTTATAAGCATCAAGGATGGCTTAAAAAAGACTCTAGTTAACAATAAAATATCTCAATTTGTGTATGTAGAACTAATACGCAAGTAGAGAATGAATGCAAGCTCAAGAAATGAACACATGGATGGAATCACTCCATTAGAAAGAAAGAGTAGGCAATGGAAAGGAGAAATTGGAATTTATATATATTTGGCTCAAAGATCTCACTCGTCATGATTTAGTGAAGGTTATGCTCGCTAACATATGAGATGCTTCCTTCTTTATTTCAGATAATTCCTCCTTTGAACCGTTGAGCAATGCATTTCACTTTATCTACAAGAAGTGGAACTTAGACTTTGGGATTCCGATCAATCAGAAAGAGGATCTCCAAGGATCTCCATCTCCAAGGATCTCCTTGGAGATCCACAGGTGCCACTGCACCCCCCAACTTCTCTATAAATTAGCAGGGGCGGATCTCCTTGGATCTCCTTGTTGTAGTGGTCAGACAACCCCCCAATTATCTTGAGTTCAACTCCTTCCACACCCTCTTTTTTATATTTCAATTGTATTTTTAATGTTTTATATTAAAAAAGGATATCATGGTTTGAGTTGAACCAAGGTCATCCATGTAACCCTCAAGCAAGCAAACCACCAAAACAACTCATAATTCTGATGATGGTTTTAAACTGATTAATATATATTCTACGAATATTTGGCACCCCCAAAAAAATAACTCAAGATCCGCCACTGGCTAAATTGAAAGATTTATTGTATTGATAATAAACAAGAAAAAAGACAACGTGTTAGAACAATGGGACTCACAACAATAATCATAACATACTTGACTGTAACGACCGACTAATAAACGACTTGACTCAATAAAAGAAAAATACTTCAAACTAAAACTTAAAATAAAACCAAAAGGGTTAAAGCAATCTCCTTCTGAAACCAATGTAGTCCATCGTGTGGAAGTGGTTGTAAGTTTGTATGATGATGTTGAGTTTCTATGAAGTTTAGGGAATCGGTAGGTTTAGGTGTTATGGGAAGAAATAGTGGTAATTTTTTTATTTGTTGATGAGTTGGAGGTATTTTTTTTTCTTGTTTAAGTTGTAGATTGATGAATATGGTAGAATGAGTGTTAAGATTGAAATATGAGCCGCAAAAGGTTAGAGTGGAAATTTGGTTTAGGGTGTGTTTTCATAATGGTGAAAAGAAAGGTTATGGATGAAGGTGGTAATGGAGGTTTAAGGTGTATAGTTTTTGGTTATTGAGAAGATCAAGGAGATTATGGCAGAATTTTGAGAGAATCAAGGTTTATCTAAATTATTATTAATTTTAAAAAAACTAGCGCATGTGTTGTCTCCCATGAAGTGCTTATTTTACATCTTTAACTTGACACCTCACCACCTTTTAGGGTGTCATGTAAGAAAGGAAGAATACATGATCTTTGTTTCTCTTGTATGGTGGAATTCCATGAACATGACATAAAGAAGTAGATGATGTCATGCTCCCACCACTAGACTTTTGGGATGTGTTATTCCACATTGGAGAAGAATAATTTTTGACTCCTTATTGCAAATGAATGTTTTCTTTCACCTCTATTGATTAAGTCTCCACCATCAGGTACAAATTGACACGCATCACTTGTGGCTTTTCTTTCACGTGACGACTCTTGTTCTACATGTGTTTTTCTTGCAGCATGATCTTAATCTCAACCATCTTCTTTTCACATTCACCTCCTTTCTCAACAACATTACTTTGAACTTCAATTTTTTCAAATGATAGATTTTTTTTTGTTGTTGAAGGAAACATGCTTATAACATTTCATTGATCCCCTCAAAAAAAAAAAAACATTTCATTGATAATTAAGGATTCAATACATTCAGGCATATCATAATAAATAACGGAACTAGCTAAGAACGTGGCTTCTCTTGCAAGAGCATGAGCAACCGTGTTGGCATGTCGTAGGACAAACTCCACCCTAGAGTTAGAAAAGAAAGAACTAAAAAGTAAACGACAAGATGAGATAATAGAGCCAAATTCGGATGTGTCCTTCCTAGATTGATGTCAGCTTCGAATCTGTTTCAAAATCCACGCCATCCATCTGCATATCACTCAGCCATTGTAGAGCCGAGTGCATACCTAAAGCTTCACCCACATCAACTGAAACCATACAAGGATATGTGACTGTCTTGGCCAAAACAAAGTACCGTTTGAGTCACAAACACAAATGTCAATACATGTGCGATTGAATTGAGAGGAAAATGGCGCGTCAATGTTGCATTTGTATCTCCTCGGATTAGGGTGCTGCCACGTATGAGTGGCAGGTTGTGCCGAAGTGGAAGCCCACAACGCAAGGGTCAGTGAAGGCTGATGCTGCGCTGTTGATGCAAGAACCACATGAGTATTAGCCAGTTTTCAATCAACGACCATATTTCTAGCACACTCCACTACTGTTGCACTAGTTTCTATGACATTATCCCAAACTCTGAGGTTTTGGTGTTTCCAAATGCTCCAAAACACTGTTGCCATACGCTGAGCTAATTCCACAGACAGTTGCTCTAGTAGTGAGAAAATAGGATCCGTAACCGAAACAGTAGAAGTAAGAGCATGTTGTACAGAGCCCCACAAGCCGGTTATGTTCCACACTTGTACAACAAAAGGACAATAAAAAAATGTATGTTTAAGATCCTCATGATTTGAATCACAACTAGCACAATCAGTCGGGCATACAACTCCTTTATCTAACAAACGGACTCATGTTAGGAGGCAGCCTCACACATGCGCCATAGTAAATTCTTAACTTTTGGTGGGGGTCTAGAAATAAAATGATAGAAATACACATTTCAATATTTGTTACAGATTTATCAAATTTTATTTCTAGGTATAAAAGATTTTATTAAATTTTATTTCTGGATATAAAAGATTCCTAAGAATGAAAAATATTCCCATAAAAAATGGTTTGAATAAAAGTTCTCACGTACACATTAATCTTTCTATTATAATAATTTCTAGGAATAAATAAATATTAATTAAATATCTTTTTTTTAATGCCCAGGAATAAAGCTCCCTTCTTTATATTCTTAGAAATAACACTGTTAAGAATAAATTTAGTAAACTTAAAACAAACACAGTCAAAATAAATCTAATCCCACCGAAAAGAAAACTAAATCTAACTAAAAGATAATGAAAAAAAAATAAAACTAAACCTAATAACATAAAGATATTTACAAGAAAATACTAGATAAAGTAAAGAAATAAAACTAAACTAAATAATTTTTTTGGGGTTTTTAGAAGTATGTTTGAATTGCCTTATTTGTGACATCTTTCAAAATCAACTTATAATATGTTCTTAAAGACTTAAATTGTTTTTAGGGCTCTCCAAAATGCATTAAAAATAGTCAGGAGTGGGCCTGCACCCTATTACAAATGAGAGAATCTAAAAAAGTAGACCAAAATGTTACTAAAAAAAGAAAAGGGGAAGAAGCAAAGATGGCAATCCCTGTATGATAATGTAGCAACGTTAACACTTTTAAGGGAGAAATTTGTTATCCGTTGTGTCATAACTCTATGAATTAGGCTCTTTAATTGCATAGAAGAATAAGATATCTAATTGACACAGACAAAAATTAACATATTTCAGTTTTTTTATCATCATCTATCTAAGAGTGATTTACGATAAGTGGTGTGGCTGATATTCTGTGCCGGTAAAATGTATTTTCACTAGAAGAAAATATTTGGCACTAACCCGACACGTCAACAAGTGAAACAACATTAAGCCATTAACTGATGGTGTTTGACAGAATGACGGATTTGTGTAACGTTTGACAGAGTCAAATACAAATTTAAAATATATGTAATCTTAGGGACTTATTTGCGAGCGTCCTACAAAATTACCGGTGAATTTGATGGTTTACTCACGAAATTTCTCTTAATAGCAGTTTGAAAAATACAAGTACTTTTCCAATAATATAAGTAAGCATAAAATCAGACATTTTTACTAATAATCTGGTAACGAGGGTGTAACTAACGTCAGTTTCATTGATTTTAAATAGTAGCTAATGCAGGTTATGTCTCGGAGAAGGGGTTAGACTCTCACTTGGCGAACCCGTGTTCGAATTGTGGATGAGAGAAGTATCCACATTTAATATCCGACAATGTCTCGAATAGAATGACCTCTAGTGGAGGTTGCTTATGGGAAACCGAAAAAAATAGTTTAGTATTGTACCATATTACATGGATCATAATTAACTAAACCAATGAAATCTGAAACTTAGACCAAAGAAGATGAACAAATACTCTCATTAATCAATAACTAAATATGCTGAAAAACAATACAAACCTCTGCAGGATATATAAAATGGAATAAGAAAATCATGGTAGTAAATTGAGCTATCTTTGGCCAGTCTCTATCAAGACCTTCTCCGCATACCTCAAGAGCTGAACATTGACGTATTGATAGGTGCTGTAGGTTGCTCAAGTTCGTCAAATCTTCTGGGAGTGACTTTATACCATGACATTCTGATATGACCAATGACCAGAAATGTAAGATTACCGATCCACCTCGAAAGAGATTTTAAGTCAGGATAACTATGTATTTCAAGAGTTTGTAGTGAGGTCACATGCTTCAAACTTTCAGGAAGAAATGAAAGTTTTTGGCAGCTCAAGATATACAAACTGCTTAGTTTGGAAAGATTGCTTAATTCAGCTGGCAAATGATCCAAAACCGGGATATACATTATGACCAAGTGCTCAACGGAAGTGAAATGTTGCAGTCCGGTTGGTAAATATGTTATGTTATTGCAATTTTCACGGATAAGGACCTGAGTGCGCGTAAACCTTGTATACCTTCTGACAAAGCAACAAGGTTAGGACATTCACTTATCTCCAACCATTCTAATGAGGATAGTTCATGCGAATCTTCTGGTAGGTTGACAAGCCGTTTGCACCAACGGATTATTAGTGATTTAAGTGCAGTCAAGTATCCTAAAGTTGAGGGAATGGAGAGAAGATTTGGACAGGAGCTAATGGTTAGAGAAGTGAGAGAAGCATTATTTTGAAATATGCTTTCTATAGGAACCTCCTGAGCACTCACCATTGAACTCTCTACCAATGTTTATCACACTATGCATTCCTTGTAAGTGAATGGTTTACGGAAATCGAAATTTTTCGAGTGTGGGGAGATATTCACTCCTTCTGCAATTGATCAACACCATTTTGGTCAAATTAGGGAGTTGACTTGCACCGATCCATTTTGGAAAGCAAATCCCGGATATCCTTCGATGCACAAACTTTTCAAACTTTGGGGTGGTTCAATACACTCAAGAACTACTTTGCTACTCAGCTCGCAAAACTCGTCGTAATGTTTCAATGACAAACTTAATGAATGGAGCAGTGGCTTTCCTCTTAAGTTTGCTAGCTTTGCCTCGGTTGCATGTTTTACATGCTCCATTTGCTTAATGTGCAAGTCTTCCTTCAGCTGCAGTCTCTGCAATTGTGCAAGGCTTTTACTTGTGTGAGTTCCTGCAATAAACATTAGTAGTGTTTGGAGCTTTAGCATCCTTCCAATGTGTTCTGGCATGTGAGTTAATCTACTTCAACCCTCGATAAACAAATGCTTTAAATTGAATAATTTACTCAACCCTGTGGGAAGTTCAACAAGTTCACAGCAGTCAGATAGATCTAAAACTTGAAGTTTCAATAGGGGTGCATGAGAGATCTAGATACCTTAAAGAGATCAAAGAAGAAACCGATTCTTGCAGCCTTTTAACGCCACTGCCACTCAAATTCAGCACACGCAAAAAGGTGATATTTTGGAAAAATTAAATGAAGACTTCTCAATTTTTTAGCCTCGTACAAGTTCTCAGGAATCACATGTGCCCCAAAGTCAGAAACCACAGACGTGTGACGAATTTTCGAAAGATATCTCGGTAAACTACTAGATTCTAGTATCACAGATTCATTCCCAGATACCAATTGCAAAAGATCACGAACGAGATTGTGCAATCTGCATTCTGTTACATCACCATCACTACTCCTTTTGACAACCTCAGAAAAAAAATCCACATCAACTCTTTGAAATATTCTTCTCCGATGTCTTCAAGTGGTTTTCCTCCTTCAGCTGATTGAATCAAACCTTGTGCAATCCACATAAAGATTAAATTCTTCTTCTTAATAACATAATTCTTAGGAAATATTGAACAGTACGCAAGACATCCTTTCAGATGAGACGGAAAATGAGTATAGCTTAACCTTAAGGCTGCCAATATTCCATTCCACAGTTCACTTTCTTGAACATACAATCTCTTTTCAAGTGCACACTTCTTCACAATCTCCTTCCCAATTGGCACAAACTTTTCATCACATACTTCCCCATGAATAAAAACCTCTTTGTTGAATAAAAGACCCAGTTTGTCTCCTCCTATCAAATTCAACACTCAACTGTTTCAAATGAAAACTTGACATGTCACGAACTAGATCATCAAGATTCTGCCTAATGCATTTTAACTTGGGGAAGAGTTAAAGATGAGAAGCATATGATCTAAAGGAAAAACAATATCAACAAACTAATAGTGAAATCAACGACTTGAGCCAGATACTTGCAATGCATATGATTTAGGGAGAATTTGTCAAGCAAGTCATCTGCGTCATAAGCAACGTTTCTAAGCTCTATGAGCCATGATTTGAGAGCTGTAGGTCCCATGATTTCTAATTATAGTCAATCGTTTCTAATTTTTTCAATACTCATTAGTGATTACAGCTCTCAAATCATGGCTCATAGAGCTTAAAAATTAACCTACTCATTATAGTCAACCATGTTCAAATTAGTGGTTAGTGAAGTTCCATTAGTGATTAAAGAGTTTTGACATCATATATATCTTTTGACCAACTACTGAATGCAATTAACCACATATTTAAACCATGTTAACCATTTAAACAATTGTCGCAAAAATTGTATGTTTTTTTGGGGTTATATTTACGAAGTTTCTACATTCATTTAACGGTGACTAATCTTCATCACAGGTTCTCCTCTCCCAACTATATTTTCTCCATATAAAAGAGTAAGAGATTAAATCTCTAGCCACTTGCTTAAGGGGACTCAAATCTCTTACTACTTCTTGAACTAATCCATTGTCAAAATTGGACAAAATAAATTCAGATTAGTTCTCAGTTCTCACTTTTGAATTAATTAATGTAATCAAAATGTGACAAAATAATTAATACAAGATACAAAAAAAAAAATGTCTTTATGTAATGATCACTCACATCACAACTCACAGTTCTCAACCGAACCAACATGATATTTGTCCTCATTGCATAATTCAAAGAACAAATGTGTCCTAATCATCTTGCCTTCTGAGTTCTGAGCTGTATCCCCATCAATTCCATCCATATCTCAAAGGAATCCATTAATAAAAAAATAATCATTTTTTTTCCTAATAATTCTTTTACACTTTCTTTCACCATATGCATGAATATTCAATCATATGTGCAAGAATTCTTGAGGGAAACAAGAGCACCAAGTTTCTTAGGATCCAAGGTGATGGAGCATTGAATCCTTTTATAGTATTTGTGCTTCACCAAATTTCCAAGTACATTAGCTCTTGATCTCATAACAAAGTTAAGGTTCAATGGCACTGGAAGTGTAGGCATACCTGTGGTGCTGCTAAGGCTAGCACCACTTCCATACAAAGGGACCTTGCTACCCATCACTGCCACACTCACCAATCTATGACTCCTCCTAGATTGATGAAACTCCTTCATCTGCAATAATCAATGTGTTAGAAAAATACAAAAAAGAGAAACATTCATGCTCTTTGAAGTTAAGTTCTTAATTAACTAACCAACTATACATGCATGTTTGAATTTGCTTTGTGAGAGGTAAAAGTGATTTCAAATACATAAAATCAAGTTTGACATGTTTAAGTGGATGTTTTGATTCACTTTTGGGGGAGCTAAAAGTGATTCTGAAGATAAAAAATTGATTTTTGTATGTTTGATATATTTGGATTAGAATTGATTTGACTCTAGAATTGATTCTAACTTGAAGATGGAGCTTGTAGCTTTTGTCTCCAAACATGATTTATACACTCACATTTATTGTTTAACTCAATTTCACGTGATATAATCCAAACAAAAATCATTTTTTTTCTTAAACTAACTTTTAAATAAAACCAATCCAAGCAAATCAATTTTCACCACAGAAGAAACAAACACACTAAGCCTGTGTTTGATGTGGTGGTGAGATACATTTTCTCACGTACCAATTTAAACACACTGAAAATAAGAAGATCCAATTCGTAGGAGCCGCCAAACATGTGGTTACAATTTGGAAAGCATTCAACCGTGAATGCAAACAAGCATTAGGCGATCTCAAGTAGAATTGTATTTATCTCCGGAATGATTTCTAACTTGAAGTTGAGTTTTGTAGTTTTTGCTATCAAAAGTGATTTTTAACTTAACATTAATGTTCAACTCAATTTTACTTAATGTATAAAAATATAAATGACTTTGCATTTAACTCGCTTTTAACCGAAGTCCAATAATCAAAAATCAATTATCTTAACTACAAAACCAAACAAACAAGTTAGTGAATCTTACATTTCCTGAAGCAATGACTATATCCGAATAGGACAGTTCCAAGGGAGTAGCTGAAACATGGACTCCAAAGAAAGTGCCAGTGTTGCGGTATGTGAATTTCAAAGTAGAGTTCATGGTGATCATATCAGTGGCCACCCCAGTCGAATCCGAACCGGCTTGAACGGTAACATGATCAAACTTTATGCTCTGCAAAATGCAAAATTGATCAAGATTCAAGACATAGTGTAGAGTTCATTCTTGAAAAGCAAAATTGAACATGTCCCGGTTAAGATTTCATCCTAAAAAAAATGCAAAATGGATAAAAAACCACCGTATTTTTTCATTCTAAAATGCAAAATTGATCAAAAACCAGTTCAGATTTCAACCTAAAAATGAAAAATTGGAGCACCATCCAAATCAGATTTCAACCCTAAAATTCCAAGTTCTTCATGAGAAAACAAAATTGATCTTAAATCAGTTCAGATTTCAACACTAAAAATGCAAAGTTGATCATGACCCAGTTCAGATTTCATCTTAAAAATGCAGTATTTATCTTAACCCAGTTCAGATTTCAACCCTAAAATGCAAAATTGAACATAACCCAGTTCAAATTTCAACCTAAAAGTGAAAAATTGGAGCACAAACCCATTCAGATTTCAAGCTTTCAACCCAAAAAATGCAAAATTGATCATGACCCAGTCAAGATTTCATCTTAAAAATGCAATATTGATCTTAACCCAGTTCAAATTTCATCTTAAAAATGCAAAATTGATCTTAACCCAGTTCAAATTTCATCTTAAAAATGAAAAATTGAACATGACCCAGTTTACATTTCAACTTAAAAATGAAAAAATTATCATGACCCAGTTCAAACATAATCCTAAAAATGCCAAATTGATCATGACCCAGTTAAAATTTCATCTTAAAGATGCAAAGTTGATCTTAACCCAGTTCATATTTCAACCCTTAAATTCAAAATTGAACATGACCCAGTTTACATTTCAACCTAAAAATGAAAAATTTATCATGACCCAGTTCAAATTTCATCCTAAAAAAGCAAACTTTATCACAACCCAATTCAAATCAAATCCTAAAATCACAAAATCAATAAACACCCAATTCAAATCAAATTCTAAAACTGAAAAATCAATCAAAACACAAACCTTGATCACAATCTTTGGCTTCATAGGTCTACTAGCACCCCAAAGAATAAGCGAAAACAAAGAGAACAAAACAAAGAACCCAACAACAAAAGCCAAAAAATAACACCTCCTAGAATATCCACCATTCCTCTCTTTCTCAAGAAACCCTTCTTCTTCAATAACATCAATATGCTTCCATGGATTAACACTATGTTGATGTTGTTGGTCCTTCTTAGAAGCAGAAAAATGAGTGGAAGAAGAAGAATGATGAGGTGAAGCAACAGGTGTTGAATGGAAGGATGTAGTGACGGTTTTTTCACCGTCGTGTGATGGACTTTGAACGTAGTATAGTGGACGACGTGGTGGTGATCTTGTTGGTGATGTTGATGTTGCTACACTTGTTGTTGTAACTTCTGAATCTGTTTTTGTATGCATTTTTTCTTATGTTTCTATGATGAATAATGATTGTGTAAAAGTGTTGCCTATGTTTTTTCTTCTATTTCTATGAACTAGATTTATGAACTAATGATATTACGAAGGTATGAGAAATTTTAAGGGATTTTATGATTTGTGGTTTGGGTTAGTTTTGGTTATTTTTTTGTTTTTGAAGAGAAAGATGAGAATTATTTGGAAAGTGGAAGAATCTGTACAACTGGAGATTTGAGTTTGATTGTGACCTTTTTGTGAAAGACAGCAAGCATTAGCATCTAAGCAGGCAGTGACTAATGTTTTGTGAAGTTAATGTAAGATTTTACACTAACATATAAAGTATGTGCAAGTTGTTACTTTTAAAATCCTAAATTGACATGTAAAATCTTAATTATCTATTTTAAAATATTCATTAAAGGGTTAAATTAAATATGTTTATAGTTATTATAAATATACAAATTTTTCATTTAAATCCCTTTAAAAAAAAATTAGACTTTTAATCCTTATAAAATTTACAATCACAACTTGTCATCCTTATTTTAAATCAACTCATGTATTTTTTTTAATGAAATTATGTATAAAATATTATGAAAATCTCCAAAAAAAAAATTATTACTTTTTAACAAAATATGAATTTTTAACCACCAAAACATAAAAATTCAAGTTTTGTTAAATGTTGAGATAACTAGAGTTAGTTAAGGTAGTTAGAGAGAACTATAGTTAGTTACAAGTAGTTAGGGTAATTGAGGTCTATAATATGATCAACCATGAACTCATTCATCAATCTTTTTCATTACAATTCATAATGAATTCTAAGGGTTTTCTCTATGTTTCTTCCTCTCAATCATGCTTCTCCGATCAAGTTTTTTTTTTTTTTTTTTGTAGTGGCCGAAGTTTGAACCCCAAACCTTGCATATTTTATGCATTGTCCCAACCAACTGAGCTAAGTTCACGAGAACTTCTTCTGGGAAGCTAATCTACATCTATTCGATCCTATTATTTATGATAATATTAAATTCATGTTTTGTTAAACAATTCTAATTTTTTTGGGAGATTCTTATAATATTATAAACTTTTATGCAAAATTTTATTCAAAAATATAAATGCTTCATATGAGTTTACTTAAAAGGAGAGACCAAAAGTAAAGATGAAAAACTTTAAAGGGACTAAAAATCGAAAAAAAAATTAGAGGGTTTAAAACAAAGGTTTGTACATTTATAAGGACCAAAAACATATTTCACCATACAATAAAGGGTTAATTAAGTAATTAGTCCCTATAAATATTCAGAATTTTGTTTTTAGTCCCTACAAAATAAAATCATACTTTTTAGTCCCTATAAAAAATTTCATCAACATTTTTAGTCCCTATAAAATTTTTCCACCAGCATTTTTAGTCCCTGTAAAAATTTCCATCAAGATTTTTGGTCCCTAAAATGCTTAAGGAAAATGTCACAGGGACTAAAAAGTGTGATTTTATTTTGTAGGAACTAAAAACAAAACTGTGAATATTTATAGGGACTAAAAACTTAATAAACCCTAAAATAAATGAATAAATCATATATTAGTTTTTTTGGTTAATAAGGTTTCACTCCTCTCATTTGGGCGAAATTTGATCTAGCCCCTTGTGTTTTTTTTTTAGATTTTTTAATTTACAAAAAAGAATCTAAAGAAAATAGATTATAGGATGAAACCATATTAAACCAAAAAAGTATTATTTAAAGATATTTTAACTTATTTAAGAATATTATTCCACTTAGGTTGACTTAGTGGTATTGGCTCAGGATTCGAAAATGTGCTCCTTTTCGAGGTCGCTGGTTCGATTCTCTCCAGTATTAATTTAATTGAGCTAACTCTGGTATACTCGTTAACATACTTTATTTAAAAAATAAAAAGTTGTGTTTTAGTCCAAAATAAAAATAAAAATTGGACATATATTCCCTTCAAAAAACACCTTACCAATCAGGTGGGTTCTCGGTTCTCCTTAGCATTCTTTTGCTTACTAGTAACTAACTCAACTTGTTTCTCTCGCTCACTCCTCTAACTTCATTCACAGTACTCTATCCATTCATTCACGGTGTCGCTATCTTTATAAGCCGAGGAATGGAACTCCGAGGAATTCAAAGAGACATTATTAATTTAAGCATCCTCATTAATTCTTTTTACCACCTCTGTCAACTCAATTATGCATTTTCCGTATTGGCCAAGATTCTCAAGATAGGTTATCAGCCTGATACCGTAACTTTGACTACACTTTTGAAAGGTCTTTGTATTAATAACGAAGTTAAGAAAGCATTGCATTTTCATGACGATGTTATAGCTAAGGGGTTTCGTCTTGATAATGTTAGTTATGGAACGTTGATCAACGGGTTATGTAAGTCCGGAGAAACAAAAGCTGCCCTAAGTTGCTTGGAAAGATTGAAGGGTTGGTGGTGGTTAAGCCAGATCAGTTTATGTACTCCATGATTATTAATCGTCTTTGTAAAGATAAACTTGTAGTTGATGCGTATGATTTATATTGTGAGATGGTTGTCAAGAGAATTTTTCCTGATGTTGTCACGTATAATACTCTAATATATGGTTTTTGTATTGTGGGTCAATTGGAAGATGCTATTCGTTTGTTTAATGAAATGAGATTGAAAAACATTGTCCCAAATGTTTGTAGTTTTAATATATTGATCGATGGTTTATGTAAGGAAGGTGATGTGAAAGGAGGTAAAAGTGTTTTGGCTGTTATGATAAAACAAAGTGTGAAACCTGATGTTGTTACTTGTAGTTCTTTAATAGATGGGTATTTCTTGGTTAAAAAAGCGAACAAGGCTAGATATATATTCAACGCTATGGCTCAAAACGGAGTGACTATTGATCTTCGTAGCTACAATATAATGATTAATGGATTAAGTAAGGCTAAAATGGTGGATGAAGCTGTGATTCTCTTTAAAGAAATGCAATTCAAAAGTATGACTCCTGATACTATAACATACAGTACCCTTATTGACGGACTTGGCAAATTGGGAAGAATCTCTTATGTTTGGGATCTTATAGATGAGATGCGTGCTACAGGTCGGTCAGCTAATGTGATCACATACAGTTCTTTATTAAATGTTTTGTGCAAAAGTGGTCATTTTGACACGGCAATTAGAATATTTACAAAGATCAAAGACAAAGGATTTGAGCCAAATATGGTTACATACAATATACTTGTTGATGGACTGTGCAAAAATGGAAGACTTAAGGATGCACAAGAGATTTTTCATGATCTTCTGATTAAGGGCTATCGTTTAGATGTTAGACTGTACACTGTGATGATTAATGGGCTTTGTAGAGAGGCTCTTTTTGATGAAGCATATGGTTGCACTCCTAATGCAGTAACTTATGAAATTATCATTCGCGCTTTGTTCAAAAATGACAAGAATAAATTGCAGTGAAACTTCTTGATGAAATGATTTCTAGAGGTCTACTATAAGAGTAAACTAGGTGTGATGATTTCTAGTTATAACTTGTTATTTTGAATTTTAAAACGACCGTCCAATCTTTTATTTGTTTTGACTGTCTCTTGTAAAGGAAATTGGACTACGCAGCAGGTTAACTTCCGCTTTAGTTTTTGGTAAAAACCAGGTGTTACAAGGTTCATATAGATGCTGTAACTTGTAACAACAATGATGAATGATCTGTTTTTATTTATTTTTTCTTGTCTTGACAACTGTAGCTGGAGTCGGTCTATAATTTATACTCAGTAAGGCAAACAGTTACTATTATAGTCGTATATAAATCCTAGTAGTCATATAGAATAGTGGTAATTCTCTATTGATATTAAGCTAACCCTCACCAATTCTCACATTAGAATATTAGCAGATAGGAACATTAATTCATTCTCAATCTGTTGAGCCATTTATTCTTTAATTTGATCCTTTCTTTTATGAATGCGGTTCTTTTTTTACAATTTGGATACTCAACTCTTGATATCAACATCTAGTGGGGGCGTTACAAGTTTCTTGATATTCTTAAACCAGACTAAGTTGGTTTGAGGTTTTTTTTCCCCCTAAGTTAGCTGTGATGATCATCAGGCCATCTTCGTGATTTTCCCTCACTGAATATTTTTCTATTATGATGTTTTGAGGTCTGTTCGGATATATGATAAGGAGTTTGTTAGGATAAAAAGGAGTTTGTAACAATATAGAATAAGGAGGTGTTTGTTAGGATTAAAGGTAAGAAGTAAGTAACATTATAGTATAAGGAGGAGTTACTTAATTGATTAGTTATTGAGTTGCGTGTATAAATAGGAGAATGGAAGTATAGGGAGGAATTGAGATTTGTTAATATTCTGTGAATAGATCAGTGGTTCTGTTGTCGATAGGGAAACCCTTGGAAGAGAGTTCTCTTTCCTATTTTCTTAACAGAAATGTTCTTTTTATTCAATTCAATATCTTCGTTCCTAACAAGGTCACACAACAATATTGTTCACACTTCACACATTCTTGATTCTGGTTCTTGCCAATTACAAAGTTTGCTGAATTGTTATTTTCATTACTATAGCTTCAATGTAATAGTCCTCCTCATCCATCTTGTATATAAATTTAATGTAATGCTGATCCATTAATCAATGGTTCTTTCTTCAATATAATTGTTCTCCTTCCTCTGTATTATCTCCCGTCGATATTATGGAAGAAACCAACCACTACGACAACAAAGTCATTCATTCTCGGCAAGCACAGATTCGGACCAGATCTGTATGTCGCAGTTGGGAAAGTTTTTCCTTTCATATGGCTCTATCAAAAATGTACAATGCGGTTGAACTTTCTGCTCTTGGAATTGGTAGTTGTTTTTGCTCAACATTTTTATGAATTTCAGGTATATTTTTCACTCGATTGCTCACTGTTCCGGCCTTACTAATTCTATTGTAGTATTTGTATTACATTCAAACACTGTTAGAGATTTGTGGATAGGTGTGAATGTCACTATTTCTCCAGTTTTTGCTATTTTTCCCATTTCGTTCTTTCCGGCACTGTCAAGTGTCAACTGATATTTCTTCCTTTTGATTTCTTATTCTTTTGTTTCCACCATCTCTGTGGAATAAGAACCAAGTGTATTTTTTGACTGAGTTACTGTGTTTTCAAATTCATGTGAGAAATGTTTTACCGTATCCTTGGTTGGGTTGTCACTATTAATGCCGTTGGTTTGGTCACATATTTCTTTGCCTCTCGCACATTATATGTTTTCACTCTCATTGACAACGTTGATTCACACTACAGCAGACGCGCAGCCTGTGCGTCAGCTATCAATTTAAGAAAAGTGAATATTATGAAAAATCCAATACTTACTTATAGGTAGAAAAACCAACATATTTATAAGAATATATAGTTTTTAAAGTTGAAAGGGTTGTGGAGGAAGTAAAAGTACTAGCTTGTAGTTGGCTTAAATAAAGACAACATGATTTGATTATTCTTTGCTTTTGTGGTTCACTAATCCATTGGGGTGTCTCAATTTGAGGGAATAGTTTGGCAGAAAAAGTTGTATGACTATTGATGTCATTCAACATCCAGCGAATATATGGTGCTCTAGGCGTGCAGAGACTGTTCTTGATAGGATCTAATATGTACACATAGGCCCACTTAGAGGGAGAGTTAGTTACATGAGAGAGAGAAGGTAGAGTTGGTTATATATAGGAATGAGAATAGAGAGTGAGGGTTATCTTTGATCATTTTGTTCGGTTAGAAACCTTAGGTTTAGGCAGAGAGAGAAATGTCTCTTCTCTGAGGAGCTTTTGCTCTGGGGTTACAGGGGTTTTCTTCTACAATACATCTATTTTCAATTCAATAATACAGTTTATTTCTTTGTGTGAAATCGGGTCTCTATCAGTTCTCAGTATATTTTGCTGCAGGTGTTTGTTCCTTTTGTCTCTATTGCAGATGCTGATACATCTGTTGATGCATGCTGTTGGTGTATTGCGTCCTTTGTTGCTATAATGGCATTTAGTCTCCACAAGCTACTCATGCCTTTCATATTTTTGTCTTGATGAATGCCAAGACAAACTTTTTACCCAAAAGAATCTAAATGATAAATTCAAAGGTCTGTCATTGCTTATAAGTATACTTTTATTACTTACATTACTTCATTAGGTTCCTATGTTGACATAGAAACAAATTTGCATTACAAAGCATTTTGATATTCTCTGTGAGTTGTGAGGAATATTCAAGTTTTCAAAGAGTATTTGTGAGAACAAAATTTGATCTCAATTATTAAGACGATACTAACTGGTGTTTGATATATTGGCAAACGTGAAGATAGCTAGAATCATCTTTGTTAAAATACAGTGTAATGCTATATTTGAGATTTTAGATGGACACCCATAACATTTGCATAAGTTATTATGCTAAAGTTTCACATGCATCAAGATGTTCCTTATAGAAAAATCTGTCAATGTCTGCTGCTATATTTTAAAGCAAAAAACCATATTACAAGTCTGCTGCTTTTCTATTTCCAAGGACAGTCTGCTACAGCCTACAGCCACTTTGATTCACTGATCTTTGCCCTGTACTATGTGTTTCAACACCATTCTGTCTTGTTTACTACGTCTTTCATCTATTTCCAATCAAAAAGATTGAATGAATTTAGGGCAATAGAACTGGTATCACCTACCACCTTAGATTTGATATTAAAGTTCAATGTGCCACTGGCATAAGCTAAATTACTACAACACAATGAAGATAGAAGGACATGATAAGAAGGAATACAACAATCCGATAAAAGGTCATGGTTTTATTGTGTGAAGCTCACTTACCGGTTCCTTTTTTTTTATTTTAAAAAACTCAATATCTGACCTAAGGACCGACTAATCCGAAAGGTCAAATCCCACATCGACTTGTGGGGACCCTTTTAAAGTTAGAGCAAAACTCTATATGGACTATCCCACCGAACTGCTGTGGAAAATCACATTAATGTGAAAGCTTGGTTTTGTTGCTTCTGCAAATTCACAGTAGATATAACATATAATGCAAGAAAATGTTTATCCAAACATATGCTTAATGGTTTATCAGTGTATTTATATTTGGTTTGTGAGAGAGATTAAAAGAAATATCATTACTAGTCATGGTTACATTCATATTATAAAAAGTTTACCCATAATATTATCCTCAACGGATCTCACAATGATATCTGAAAAAGGTACATATAACTTGTACAGAGCCCTTGATCAGGAATTATACGTTACATGTGACTAATAATTGCAAAACAGAGTGAATTATCAAGATAGATTTCTAAAATTGAACAACACAACTTCTATTTAGTAATTAGTTTTCATAACATTAGATTTTTCTCATACTTTACAATCCGAACCAATGAGACTTATATGCTGCAATCTACTTGGTTTCTTTGCAAGGAGAAACAAAGATGATTCGACCTCAACGTCACCATCTAGCTCTTTCAATGAAGCCTTCACTTTAAAAGTTCCTTTAAATCAAGATCAGCAGGGGCAATAGGGACTTTGCCTTTGTCAATTTACTCGAACTTCTTCAGCTATTCCGTCACACCGATAAGATTATATAGGTTTCTTTGCAAGGAGAATCAAATATGATGCTGCCTCAATGTCACCATGGAGCTCTTTCAATGAAGCCTTCACTTTTAGAAGTTCTTCTAAATCAAGATCAGCAGGGGAGATAGGTAATTTACCTTTGTCAACTTCATCCACCTTCTTCAGCTCTTCCGTCAAACTCATAAGTTATTTGTTGAGCATGTTGATGTTTTGATTTCGAGAAGGCTTAACATTTTGTTTTGATGATTCACATTGTTCTTCATGAAGCTACTCCTCAGTCACAGCCTCAAAAGGCATAGATAAGTTGAATTATTTACAATTCCTGCAATATCATAGAATCATATAGTTATATTCTATAAAACCCTAGCCATCAATTTCTAATCATACAGTAAAAGAATAAACAATAGATATAATTTTGTTCATTTCTTGAAAACTAAGGACCTGCTTACTTTGTAAAAATGTCTTTTGTTTTAATTATGTTCATTTTAACTTGGTAATAAGAAGAAGAGAGACTTTTGAAGTGATTTATTGTGATTGATGCAAGGTAATTTGTTATCTAAAGATGATGCATTTTCGGAAATAATGAAAACAGTTACATTGACATTTTCGTTGTTTCTGGAAATGCTAGGAAATTGATCACTTCAAGAGTCTTTTTTTCTATTATTTGGTAACATTTTTTTGGTAAGATTTGGTAACATGAAACTACATATTTAATCACAAGGTAAGTAAAAGTTATACCAATCTAGTAGCAGCATCGCTGTCTTTTCATGTCTGTATGGCATCACCACTGCGACTGGAGATATTCGTATCATGAAGTTTCATCTCTCTAAAGACAGATCTGCAATGAAATAATGCAAATTTCATCAATGAAAGATACAAAAAACATTAGATAAATTATGGTAGCAATAAAGGTAACAAACATATAGAATCACCTTCTGCAGCATATAAGGAGGTTGATTTCGACCTCCAGATGTAGTAGCTCTAGCTCCATGACAATCAAACAAATCCCGTCCAAGGACATGCGATTCAATTCGATTAAAATTCGATATATTTGGTACTTCGTTGATTTGATTGGAATTCGATATTTCACAAAGAATAATTTGATATATAAGGTATCCATCATCGCTCGTTGGTTATAACTTTATCATTGACGTTTAATCTTGACACTATGATAGGTAAATAACGATTTAGATCATCAGATCTTACAATTCTAAGATTTCTTATGGAGACTACAATTCAGATCTCATGTTAAAATGATCATGCATGGCTAAAAAACTTACTTGTAAAACAATGGGGTCTCGTAATATATCATTAGAATACGCTTTTTTCCAAGAAACGTTCAAAATCTGGTCTTCAAAACCTAAAAGTGGTGGATCGTAACTCTTATCAATGATAAGCGAGGTTAATGATTGTGAAATATTTAGATCTAAAAAACCTAATATATGAAGCACAACCAAGGTTTCGATCTCGGGTAAAGGGGAGAACAACGATTGGATTAGATCTGAGTTTTCACGACGTTATTCTAAAAGAGCTTTGATGGCTCGATGATTTAACTCTAAGAAGGTTTTATGAAACTATGGTTGGGGTGAGCAGCCACGACTACGGGGGCTCCTTAAAAAGAGTTCAATGTGGGTCCTCTCCATTTTTAGTAAAAATACTACATTATTTTCCTTTTTTACAAAGTTGATTATTTTAATGAAAAACGTGAAGGTCCAATCTTAAAACAATTTTGTTGTGCATATTAAAATCACCACCAACTATGAATCACATTTGAGTGTTAATGGTCTAGAATATATTGAAGCAAAGTAACCAATAAAAAAAATGTCCCTTAATAAATTCTTTAACATCAACTTACCTATGAGTAAATATTTAAATATATTAACTTAAAAGTAAAAAGTTAAAGCCAAGTAATTGTTTCTTATTTTTTTAAAAATTGATTCCTCATGATATAAACCAAAAAAAAAAAAAAAAAAACTGGTCAAGCCGACCATTGTAAAATTAAGTTGGGGAAAGTTAAGATGAAGTGAAAATATAGGATATAGACACAGAGATAAATATGAGATAGAAGAGATTAGAGAGATGAGAGAGAAAGAGAGAGAGAGAGAGAGAGAGTAGAAGAGAGACGAGAACACGGATGAATTCAGGGAGAGGTGGGTGTGGGCCTTGGTCCATGGCTCTCTTTTTGGATAAAAGCAAATTTGCGGAAAACATCAAAAAAATTTTAGACATTTCAACTAAGTCAACACTTCTAAGAACTCTCATCCTCACTCACTCACTCATAAATAATATATCTTAATGGAAAAAAAGGAAAAATATATATATATATATATGAGGGGATCAAACCAGAACCCTCAGAAAATCAAAACAAGGAAAAAAAAAAGGAAAGGGAAATGAAGAAGAAAAAGCTAGGGGAGCCGATAATTAGGTAGACCAAAACGGTCCCTATAATGACATTTAGTCACTTTTGCATTTGTTAATTTAATTCAAACTTTTCAAGTAAAATATGCTATCTGCTATATAATCCCTACAAAAGTTGCTCCACAAGCTTTTGAGTGAGTGAGATGTTAGGCAAGGTCCCTTCTGCTGGGTCATTTACATAAAAATCTACTACTGATGCATGAGAGAAGGAAATAAGAGAAAAAACGAATAAGATAGCAAGAATCATCTTCATTTTGTTAAAATACAATGTAATGCTATATTTGAGATTTTAGATGGACAACCATAACATTTGCATCAGTTATTATGCTAAAGTTTCACATGCATCAGATGTTCCTTGTAGAAAAATCTGTCAATGTCTGCTGCTACATTTTAAAGCAAAAGACCATTTCAAGTCAGAGCTCTGTATGGATTAGCCCACAAAACTAGCGTGGAAAATCACATTAATGTGAAAGCTTGGTTTTGTTGCTTCTGCAAATTCACAGTAGATATAACATATAATGCAAGAAAATGTTTATCCAAACATATGCTTAATGGTTTATTAGTGTATTTATATTTGGCTTGTGAGAAAATGTTTATCCAAACATATGCAAGAAAATGTAAATATTTATATTTACATTAATATTATAAAAAGCTCACCCTTAACTTGTACATCGCTCTGGATCAGGAATTATACGTTACATGTGACTAATAATTGCAAAACAAAGTGAATTATTCATGATCAATTTCTAAAATTGAACAACACAAAATCTCTAATTAGTAATTACTTTTCATAACATTGGATTTTTCTCATACTTTACAATCCGAACCAATGACGCTTATATGCTGCGACCCTCTCGATTATATAGGTTTCTTTGCAAGGCGAAACAAAGATGATGCGACCTCAATGTCACCATCTAGCTCTTTCAATAAAGCCTTCACTTTAGAAGTTCCTCTAAATCAAGATCAGCAGGGGAAATATCCTCGACCTTCTTCAGCTATTCGGTCACAAGCATAAGATTATATAGGTTTCTTTGCAAGGAGAAGCAAATATGATGCTGCCTCAATGAAGTTTACAATCCGAACGTGAATTTTTCTCATGCCTTACAATCCGAACCAATGAGACTTGTATGCTGCAATCTACTTGACCCTCTTGATTATATAGGTTTCTTCGAAAGGAAAAGCAAATATGTTGCTGCTTCTATGTCACTCTGGAGTACTTTCAATGAAGCCTTCACTTTTAGAAGTTCTTCTAAATCAAGATCAGCAAGGGAAATAGAGACTTTACCTTTGTCAACTTCCTCCACCTTCTTGAGCATGTTGATGTTTTGATTTTGAGAAGGCTTTACATTTTGTCTTGATGATTCACGTTGTCCTTCATGAAGGTACTCCTCAGTCACAGCCTGAAAAAGCATAGATAAGTTGAATTATTTACAATTCCTGCAATATCATAGAATCATATAGTTATATTCTATAAAACCCTAGCCATCCATTTCTAATCATACAGTAAAAGAATAAACAATAGATATAATTTTGTTCATTTCTTGAAAACTAAGGACATGCTTACTTTGTGAAAATGGTTTTGTTTTAATTCAGGTTATGTTCATTTTAACTTGCTAATAAGAAGAAGAGATACTTTTGAAGTGATTTATTGTGATCGATGCAAGGTAATTTGTTATCTAAAGACGTTGCATTTTCGGAAATAATGAAAACAATTATGTGTTGACATTTTTGTTGTTTCTGGAAATGCTTGAAAATTGTTCACCTCAAGAGTCTTATTTTCTATTATTTGATAGCATGAAATTACATATATAATCACAAGGTAAATATAACTTACATCATTCTAGTAGCAGCATCGTTGTCTTTTCATGTCTGTATGGCGTCACCACTGCGACTGAAGATATCCGTATCATGCAGTTTCATCTCTCTAAAGACAGATCTGCAATAAATTAATGCAAATTTCATCTTTAAACTTATCAATGAAAGATACAAAAACATTGGATAAATTATGGTAGCAATAAAGGTAACAAACATATAGAATCACCTTCTGCAACATATAAGGAGGTTGATTTCGACCTCCAGATGTAGTAGCTCTAGCCCCATGACAATCAAACAAATCCCGTCCAAGGACATGCGATTCAATTCGATTGAAATTTGGTACTTCGTTGATTTGATTGGAATTCGATATTTCACGAAGAATAATTTGATATATAAGGTATCCATCATCGCTCGCTGGTTATAACTTTATCATTGAAGTTTAATCTTGACACTGTAATTTTTTTTCCATATATTATTTCTATGATAGGTAAATAACAATTTAGATCATCAGATCTTACAATTCTAAGATTTCTTATGGAGACTACAATTCAGATCTCATGTTAAAATGATCATGCAAGGCTAAAATAAACTTACTTGTAAAACAATGGGCTAAAAGTCAATAGAATACACTTTTTACCAAGAAGCGTTTAAAATCTAGTCTTCAAAACCTAAAAGTGGTGGATCTTAACTCTTATCGACGATACGCGATGTTAATGATTGTGAAATATTTAGATCTAAAAAACCTAATATATGAAGCACAACCAAGGTTTTGATCTCGAACAAAAGCGAGAAGAACGATTGGACTAGATCTGAGGTTTGCACGAGGTTTTTCTAAAAGAGCTTCGGTGGCTCGATGATTTAACTCTAAGGAGATTTTATGAAACTATGGTTGGGGTGAGCAACCACAACTACGAGGGCTCCTTAAAAAGAATTCAATGTGGGTCCTCTTCATTTTTAGTAAAAATACTAAATTATTTTCCTTTTTTACAAAGTTGATTATTTTAATGAAAAACGTGAAGGTCCAATTTTAAAACTATTTTGTTTTGCATATTAAAATCACCACCTACTATGAATCACATTTGAGTGTTAATGGTCTAGAATATCTTGAAGCAAAGTAACCAATAAAAAAAAAGTTCCTTAATAAATTCTTTAACATCAACTTACCTATGAGTAAATTTTTAAATATATTAACTTAAAAGTTAAAGCCAAGTAATTGTTTCGATTCAAAATTATTTTATAAAAGAATTGATTCCTCATTATATAAACCAGACATAAAAAAAAAAAAAAAAACCGACCATTGTAAAATTAAGTGAGAGAGAGGTGAGAACACGGATGAATTCACGGAGAGGTGGGTGTGGGCCCCTGGTCCATGGCTCTCTTTTTGGATAAAAGCAAAACTGCGGAAAACATCAAGAAAATTTTAGACATCCCAACTAGGTCGACACTTCTAATAACTCTCATCATCTGTCATTCACTCAAATAATATAAATTAAGAGTTAATAGTGTTTTACCCCTGTAATTTATGTCATTTCCGGATTTACCCCCTGTAAAATATTTTTTTTTCCAGAATACCGCCCTAATAGGCCATACAAAAACGAATTTTAATTTTTTTTTTTTACAAAAATTTTGGTTTTTGTATGGCCTACTAGAGAGTATTCTGGAAAAAAGAACTTTTATAGGGGGTAAATAAAAAAAATATTTTACAGGGGCTAAACCTGGAAATGACCTATATTACAGGGGGGTAAATCATCATTAACCCATAAATTAATGAAAAAAGGGAAATATATATATAATGGGA
Organism: Medicago truncatula; assembly: GCF_003473485.1. NCBI lineage: Eukaryota > Viridiplantae > Streptophyta > Magnoliopsida > Fabales > Fabaceae > Medicago > Medicago truncatula. The sequence goes on along the minus strand of NC_053047.1, from coordinate 37,959,559 downwards.
ATCAAACCAAAACCCTCAAAAAATCAAAACAAGGGAAAAAAAAGGAAAGGGAAACGAAGAAGAAAAGGCTAGGGGAACCGATAATTAGGTAGACAAAAACAGTCCCTAAAAAAAGAATCCCTAAGGCGTGGGAATAGAGTCCCGCCAAACTGTTGCTTGAACATAACTATTAATGGTGTTCGGTCGGGTCGTTTGTTCTTTTTATTGCGTTAATACGAATTTACAAGCAACAATTTTTATGAAATTTTGATTTTAGTTAAAATTATATGTAAGAATAATTTGTGCTTTCATATTATAACAAAATATATTTATTTATTTTTTCAATAACACTAATAATATAGTAAATATAATATATATTTTATGTTTTTGAATTACACCAATAATATAACATTCTTATAGATAATATGTTTAAGAATTAAGAGTATAATTGAAAGTGAAAAGTCACCCCAAAGTCATGTATTCCTTTTACACGTAAAATGTTTACAAATATTTCTTTCAACAAAGACGTAGGTTCAGGGCAAGGTAGATATGTGCTCTTCCACTATAGTCCTTTCGCCGAATTTAGAATATCGAACAAAACTTGCACAAACCCTGCCAAAGTGAGGTTTCAGTGTCAAAGGCAAAGCGAGTTATTGATAGATGTATCGAGTGTGAGTTACCTTATCATGCCTGATTCTATTGTGATCAAATTAAATTTTTATTGAATTATTTTAGTTGAATGTAAAATAAATTATGTTTGAATCCATTTATATAAAGTTAATTTTTATTTGAACCCCTGAATTTCTTGATTTTCACCATAGACGAAAAGATTTTGCAATTAAACGTCAAAGAGCTCTCCTTTATGCTGACATGGCGTAACTTTTTTCAAAGAGTGTATATTATTTATGATGATTACCAACCAAATAGAAGACATTTGAGTGACCCATCATATCATAATCATAATTATATTTATTAGGAATTCATGGTTCTAATTTCCATTTGCTTATTAACGAGTGAAAGTTCAAAAAAGGAACCGGCGGTGGTTTGAAAAATAGAACTAAAGATTTGCACTTTCTTCATAATTATATATTTTTTTGTCAGGTAGTCTAGTGGCTGGAATTCACCTTATAAGGTGAATAAGTGGGGTGTCCGGGGTTCAAACTTCAACCTCTGCATATAATAATGCATTGTCCTACCAACTGAGTTATGCTCACGGGACGCACTTTCTTCATAATAATTATAAGACGCATGTTAGTTGACCAACCATTTTTATGACAACTTATGGTACAACTAAATAATAAAAAGAAATGTAGGTATTGGCACGAAAACCAAAACAATATAGAAGGAGGGAGAGAGATAGTTATCACAAAATTTGTAACAAAACGTTTGTTCTAATATCATTTCTCTCATTTTCACCACTATGCCAGTTTATAATTGGTTGTACATATGTCATATCTTTTTTTTTTTCATCACAAAATCATGTATTGCATTAGAAATGACAATTTTTTTTATTTTTTTTTTTTTTATCATTTTTGAGAAGGATTGTCGACGAAGATGGTTTCTCTTGTAAAATGTTACATGACTTGACACTTTTCAATGTATTTCTCTTAAGGTTTTAGGTTTTAGTCTATATAGTTCCTCACTCTGGCTTTAAATGGGGTTCTTGAAAGTGGAACGTAAAATTCGACCCTTCATATTAGTTATTTTTATGCCGGATACCGAGTATTCTAATAATTATTAAATAATAAAAAAGTAAAATATGTCTTTCTTGTTATACCCTGTTTTTGGACCTAAAAATACTGGGCCCAATTTCATTTCAAACTTTGTCAATTATCAAATTTCAACTGCACAGTTCAAATTGTCTCTGCTACGCAGTGTTTTCAATCCTATTTTTACCTCTGTTTTTCTTGCATAAAACCTTTCAAAATGTCTTTACTTGTCTTGTAAGTCATTCGAAAGTGTCTCTGAATCATTACATTGCTTTTTCTACAGTTTATTTCAAAATTTGCAAAAAGTCATACAGAAGGGTATTTTGGTCATTTCCTGCAGTGGGACCCATTTTCATCCTTGTGACTGTCTCTGAGTCTTTTCAGATTATTTTTAAACATGTCATCAGTAAACTTTGTTAAAATTCATTTCAAATTTGCGTCTGAGTCAGCGTCAAGTCAATTTGAATCTGTTTAGGTCATTTTTAGCCCTAGGGGCATTTTGGTCATTTCACACGAAATTTTGGCATGGGGAGGTTACTTTGAAGTACCTCATTTAGGCCATTGGTTCGTTTTAGTCCGTTTTGTCAATTTTATTTGTGTTTCGCTTTACGTTTGGTCAAATTACCAATTTTATTTTAATTTTTAGTGTTTTTATTATTTTTGCATTTTTGTCCTCAAAGAGTTCCAAAATTGCAGTTCAGTCCACCTTTTTTTAATTTTCATTTCAGTCTTTTTTGTCAAATTGCAGTTTAGTCCTTGAAGTTTTATTTTTTGCAGAAAAGTCCAAAGTTCATTTTTCAGGTCCAGGCCGTGCCATTTCCATACAAATCCAGGTGTCACATTTTCATTGGCTCAAGTGTACACATGTCAACTATATAAGCATTGAGTCAGAATCAAAGCCATTGATCACACGCCACTTCACCAAAACAGATTCAATTTTTCTCTTTCTTGTCAGTTAGATCAAACCAAGAAAATCACAGAGAAATCACCAAGAACACAAGAACCCTAAGATCTCCAGAACCAAATTCATACACAAATTCATTGATTTTCACATCAATCCTCAGAGATTCGTGTGAATCTTCATCACCGGATTGAAGATTTCCCCTACAATTCAAAGTGCGAGCTCACATTGAAGCAAGCTCAAGCACTGATCATAGGGATTTTTCACGCAGATTCAAAAAACGTTGAAGCAAGCTCAAGCACGTAATCACAGAGAAGCAGAGAAAGAATCAGAGAAGATGAAGATGAACCGGTAAACCGATTTATTTTCGGTCCAAAAGCAAGCAAAATCATCAAAACCGTCAAGAACATTCAAGTTTTTCCCAAAGGTTTTCCTCCATTAAAGGTTTCAACCAAAACCTTAGGTAAAACTCATACTCTTTTTCAAAAGCAATATCACCGTTAAACCTAAAAATCACGCAAGCAAAACAGATCCAAAGGTTCCAGAATTCAAAGAAAACCATAACCGTAAACATCAAAATCTAGATCCGTAAGGATCAACGTTTTGAAAGCGAAAACAGGCGTCAAAAAGTAATCAAACGACGAAACGATGTAGATCTTTAAAGATCTAAATGATCTCATTCAAAAAAATCAAAAATCATTTCAAAACCGTAAAAGCTTTTTCAAGATCTACGTCGTTCCAAGCCGTTTTCAAAAAAACAAATGCCGGATTCGTGTTTAGGGTAAGAAGGCGAATCGTTTGATGTAGAAACTTTGAAGTTCTGGAAAATTAGGTCACCGGAGTGGTTTAGGCGCGCCGGAGAAGATGAAGCTTCCGGCGGACCTTCAAGGTCTCCGCCGTGGCTTCATCCTCACCGGCGGTGAGGGTTTAGAGAGAGATGAGAGAAGAGAGAAGAGTTAGAGAGAGAAAGGTGTGTGACAAATGAAAAAACCGGCGCGTTAGGGTTTTATATAGGGCGCTAGACCGGACCGGTTCAAGACCGGTCCAATCCCCTGCGTTGTGAGCCCTTAGATCTAGGGTTTGGGACCTTGGATCAATCCAACGGTCCCTGAGTATCCCTGTGAGATCCGTTTCCTCTGGTTTTGGGCTGGGCCTTCTGTTGTACGTTTTTTTGCTTCTTTTGCTGCTTGCACCATTTTCTTTGCTATTTGCACCTGTGGCCTGCTCATTCTTGTTTACAAAATTTCTAAAAAATCCTAGTTGTTTCTTGGTACATTTTTGGCATTTTTATGGTGTTTTCCTGCATGTAAAAAAATATCAAAATGGCATGAACAAATTTCCATGTGTTTTTACACTTTTGGTATACTTTTTGCTATGTTTTTGTTCTTGATACTTTGATATGTGTTATGAATAAATGATACCATATCTTATGATGAATATGCCTCTGGACATGTGCTTCTTTTTGCTGTTTTGAATATGATTTTATGGATTTCTTGTTTTACAAGCAACAAATGTTTGTTTTAGAGAATAAAGTGTCAAATTTCTCTATGAATTTGGTGTGATACCTTGCTTGCATATGTTTCCATTAATTTCATGTCATGGCTTGAAACCAAATTTCTTGCAAAATTGCCAGGATGTGATGATTATGGGTTACAAGCACCTTTAGGTATCACATCAAAGTTTTTAGGTTCATTGCCACTTTATTACCTTTTCTTTGCCATTTTTATGCATTTCCTTTTGATTACTTCCTACTATTGTGTGCTTTATGATTACTAACCATTTCATCTCATGTGCCATACCTTTCATAGCATTCCACCACTCTCTCCACTTTCTTTAGCTTAGCATTTATTTTTTTTTTTTATTTTTTTTTTTACAAGTTTTAATTCATTTGGTAATGTAATTTGTTATCATTGGTTTGTAGCTTGGCAAAGGGGCCATAGAATGTATTTAGGCAATTTTTGTAATATGAACTATGGACACTATGGCGCACCGACACGCACACACTCACCTTAGATGTATGCATAGGATTGTATGGTTAGACAAGCGTTTAGGTTTTAAACCCTTAGAGAAAATCCATCCTTTTTCCAAAAAAAACAATTGAACTTCACTTCAAAAATTTTCATAATAAATATGAAGTCAACACTTCATTTTTTTCCTTTCTTTTTTTCTTAAGAAAAATTCAATCCATCTTAATCATTTAGACTTCCTTTCTAATCACTAATCAAACCTCGCTTTTTTTGCTAAATCTAATGCTCATGAAGCCTCCCAATCTCCTTCTTCAAAACTTTTTTTTCAAAACTTAAAATCAAACAATTAAAACAAAAACAAGTCTTTTTAGCAAGAACTACGCCGGTTTTGATCCCGTAAAACGGTACGTAGGCAATGAGTCAAAACTCATCCAAGCCGAAATAAAAATCAAGTCTTACAACTTCTCTCCCCCCATTCTTAACTAAATAAACCTCCCATTTTCAAAAGTAAGTAAAAATAAGCGTGAATATAGACTTAGGAAAACGGCTCCTATAGAGGACTATAGTTACTCCGGGTGCCTAACACCTTCCCGTAGTAAAACCGACCCCCGAATTCGGAAACTCAAGGGTTTTTCTCCTTTTACCCTTCCCAAGAAAAAAGAGAGATATCAACGGTCAAAAGGTTCAAGTCCAATTAATGGCTTGGCACCCAAAAACCATGATAACAGAAATGGCGACTTCACTGGGGATTCTTTTTAGCGGGTCGCGCCTAGTTTTCCTTAGTTTATATTTACGCTTTGTTTTATTGCTTACATATGTGAATACTTGTTTACTTTCATTTGACGTGTGGGGTGAGAATATCAAAAGTCCTAACCCGGGCTGAGTGAACTTATGTTTAGGGAGAGATATAATCGACAATTCGATCCGGGGGTTGCCTCGTGTATTGGATTATGCGATCAATCTCACATAGCTGAGGCATTTTGAAGGTGATATTGTCGGCGTGTGTTGTCATGCTTAGGCACTTCACTTTCAATTGTTCGACGAAGCTATGAACCGTAGTTACCAAACCCATCCTAGCCTTTTTAGGACGTAGTGCGGTGGCTAAATTGAGTGTTGTCTCAAACTTTAGTCGTCACGCGATACTACACTCAAACTAGACCTTCTCACAAATAATCATGGAACGGGTGTCGTCCTGTACTACCATGATATATGTGAGAGAGGTTGCAGTTTGGGAACTGTGTTAGAACCTTGGTTACTACTATCCAAAGCCTTAGTTCACCGGACGCCGTGTCCATCCGTGGCCCCGTTACTTTGAAACTCAACCCACTTTGTTCTTTAACAACACAATCATGCATACATGCATTCATGCATAAACATTTTTCATGCATTCATCGAAGGGTTTAAACAAATGAGAATTTTTGTAAATAATCACAGGTATGAAGAAGACTAAGTGCTACAAGTTCAAGGAAGTGGATTTGGTTAGTTTGAGAGAGTTGGCACTCAAGGTCAAGAGTCAAACAGGGTTCCGACTCCGGTATGGGGGATTGCTTACTTTGCTCCGAACCGATGTGGACGAGAAGCTAGTGCACACTCTGGTGCAATTTTATGATCCGAGCTTCCGCTGCTTCACTTTCCCGGACTTCCAGTTGGTTCCTACTCTCGAGGCTTACTCCAATCTAGTGGGTTTACCTATAGCCGAAAAGACGCCTTTCACCGGTCCCGGGACTTCTCTTACTCCTCTGGTTATCGCTAAGGATCTCTACCTCAAGACTTCCGACGTCTCCAACCATCTTATTACCAAGTCTCACATCCGGGGGTTCACTTCAAAGTATCTTCTTGATCAGGCTAATCTCAGTACTACTCGTCAGGATACACTCGAGGCTATTCTTGCTTTGCTCATCTACGGGCTCATTCTCTTTCCGAACCTCGACAACTTTGTGGACATGAATGCTATCGAGATCTTTCATTCCAAGAACCCGGTTCCCCCTTTGCTAGCAGATACCTACCACGCCATTCATGACAGGACTCTCAAGGGCCGTGGGTATATTCTTTGCTGCACATCTCTTCTGTATAGGTGGTTTATTTCGCACCTTCCGAGTTCCTTCCATGATAACTCGGAAAACTGGTCCTACTCGCAGCGGATTATGGCTCTCACTCCTAATGAGGTGGTCTGGATCACTCCCGCCGCTCAAGCCAAGGAAATCATCATGGGTTGTGGAGACTTTCTCAATGTACCTCTTCTTGGTACCCGTGGAGGAATCAACTACAACCCCGAGCTTGCTATGAGACAGTTCGGTTTCCCTATGAAATCGAAGCCCATTAATCTTGCTACATCTCCAGAGTTCTTCTTCTACGCGAATGCTCCTACCGGACAAAGGAAAGCTTTCATGGATGCTTGGTCTAAGGTCCGAAGGAAGAGTGTGAAGCATCTAGGTGTGAGATCCGGTGTCGCTCATGAGGCTTATACTCAGTGGGTGATAGATCGAGCTGAGGAGATTGGTATGCCTTATCCAGCTATGAGATACGTGTCTTCGTCTACTCCATCTATGCCTCTACCTCTACTCCCCGCGACTCAGGATATGTATCAGGAGCATCTAGCTATGGAGAGTCGTGAGAAGCAAGTGTGGAAAGCTCGGTACAATCAAGCCGAGAATCTAATCATGACTTTGGATGGTAGAGATGAGCAGAAGACTCATGAGAATCTGATGTTGAAGAAAGAGCTAGCTAAGGCCCGGAGGGAACTAGAAGAGAAAGACGAGCTGCTTATGAGGGATTCCAAGAGAGCCCGAGGACGACGAGACTTCTTTGACAGATACTGTGATTCAGATTCCGAGTCCGATGATCTTCCGACTACTTCCTATGCTTGAGAGCTCTATTTGTTTACCTTGTTGAAAATGTTGTGTAATTTTGTTTATTTGCAAGATTTCTAATTTGTTTTAAAATCCTTCGATAAAAAAATAAGTCTTTTGCATTCGCATTTGCATATCATGCATCATATGCATCATGCATTGGTCACAAAGGCTTCCAAGTGCTCACTATCTCCTGGTTCCTCTGCCGCAGTGTGAAAGGTGGCTCGTGCTCAGAGAGTTTACGAACCAGATAGAATTGATCGAACCAGAGAATACAGAAGAAAGAAAAGGGCTATGGAAGAAGAGAACGCTCAGCTTCGCACCGAGGTAGCCTCTCTAAAGGAGGAATTGGCTAAAGCTAATGACGTCATGACTGCTCTACTAGCTGCTCAAGAGCAATCAGCTACAGCTATCCCTACAACCACAGCTGCACCAGTAACTACAAGCGTGCTCCCTACCACTTCTGCAGACAATCGCTTTACTATGCCAGTGGGGTTTCCGTATGGGCTTCCACCGTTCTTCACTCCCGTCGCTACAGCAAGTACCTCGGGCACTGCTAACAATGTTTTGATCCCGGCAACAAATGCCGCCTCCGTCATTGCTACTTTGCCACAAACAACAGTAGCCGTCACTGAGCCTCTGGTCCACACTCTGCCTCAAGGTATTAACATCAACACACAGCGCAGAAGCATCCCCGTAACCAAGACTATGGAAGAGATGATGGAGGAACTTGCTAAAGAACTCCGTCACGAAATCCAGGCCAATCGAGGGAGTGCAGACTCTGTCAAAACTCAAGACCTTTGCTTAGTGTCAAAAGTGGATGTTCCTAAAAAGTTCAAGATTCCGGACTTCGACCGGTACAACGGGCTAACTTGTCCTCAAAATCACATCATCAAATACGTCCGGAAGATGGGCAATTACAAAGACAATGATTCCCTTATGATCCACTGTTTTCAGGATAGTCTGATGGAGGATGCCGCAGAGTGGTATACTAGTTTGAGTAAGAATGACATCCACACCTTTGATGAGTTAGCCACCGCTTTCAAGAGCCATTATGGGTTTAACACTCGACTGAGGCCAAATAGGGAGTTTCTCAGGTCCCTATCTCAGAAGAAGGAGGAAAGTTTCCGTGAATATGCGCAAAGGTGGAGAGGGGCGGCTGCCCGTATCACTCCTGCTTTAGATGAGGAAGAAATGACCCAGACGTTCTTAAAGACGTTGAAGAAAGATTATGTTGAGAGGATGATCATCGCTGCCCCGAACAACTTTTCGGAGATGGTCACTATGGGAACCCGTCTTGAGGAAGCAGTCAGGGATGGGATCATTGTGTTTGAGAAAGCTGAATCTTCTACGAGTGCATCGAAGAGGTATGGTAATGGACACCACAAGAAGAAAGAAACTGAAGTGGGGATGGTGTCAGCTGGAGCCGGTCAATCCATGGCTACCGTTGCTCCCATCAATGCAGCTCAAATGCCTCCGTCATACCCATATATGCCATATTCTCAGCATCCGTTCTTCCCACCGTTTTATCATCAGTACCCTTTGCCACCGGGCCAGCCTCAAGTGCCCGTCAATGCAATTGCCCAACAGATGAAACAACAGTTGCCGGTTCAACAACAACAACAAAATCAGCAAGCTAGGCCTACTTTTCCTCCTATACCAATGTTGTATGCAGAACTTCTTCCAACCTTACTCCAGAGAGGTCATTGTACAACTAGACAGGGCAAGCCACCACCTGATCCGTTGCCTCCAAGGTTCAGGTCTGATCTTAAATGTGACTTTCATCAAGGTGCCTTAGGTCATGATGTCGAGGGGTGTTATGCTTTGAAGTATATCGTGAAGAAGCTCATTGATCAGGGAAAGCTGACTTTTGAGAATAATGTCCCACACGTCCTCGACAATCCTCTTCCAAATCATGCCGCTGTGAATATGATCGAGGTGTGTGAAGAAGCTCCGAGACTTGATGTCCGCAACGTCGCAACTCCTCTGGTACCTCTACACATCAAGCTGTGCAAAGCTTCTCTGTTCAATCATGATCATGCCAAGTGTCTGGGATGTCTCCGTGATCCTTTGGGTTGTTATACTGTTCAAGAAGACATCCAAAGCTTGATGAATGATAATCTTCTGACTGTCAGTGATGTTTGCGTGATTGTGCCGGTTTTTCACGATCCGCCTGTCAAGAGTACACCTTTGAAGAAGAATGCTGAGCCTTTGGTGATAAGGTTGCCAGGACCAATTCCTTATGTTTCGGATAAGGCTGTTCCATACAAATACAATGCTACTATGATAGAAAATGGAGTAGAGGTGCCTCTAGCCTCCTTTGCCACAGTAAGCAACATTGCCGAAGGGACTTCTGCAGCGCTAAGAAGCGGGAAAGTCCGTCCGCCGTTATTTCAGAAGAAGGTAGCTACGCCAATCGCTCCACAAGTTGAAGAAGCAACTCCAACCGTTGTTTCACCCATTGCTACAGATATGAATCAGCCAGGCAAATCTATAGAGGATTCGAATTTAGATGAGATTCTGAGAATAATAAAGAGGAGTGACTACAAGATCGTTGATCAATTGCTGCAGACTCCTTCAAAGATATCTGTATTGTCATTGCTCTTGAGCTCCGAGGCTCACAGGAATACCTTGTTGAAAGTGCTGGAGCAGGCATATGTTGACCACGAAGTTACGGTAGATCGTTTCGGTGGCATAGTGGGAAATATTACTGCTTACAACAACCTCTGGTTTAGTGAAGAAGAGTTGCCGGAAGTGGGAAAGAGTCACAATCTGGCTTTACACATCTCGGTGAATTGTAAATCAGACATGATATCAAATGTGTTGGTGGATACCGGTTCCTCTCTCAATGTAATGCCCAAGACGACTCTAGATCAGTTGAGCTACCGTGGGACCCCGTTGAGGAGAAGTACTTTCTTGGTCAAAGCTTTTGATGGATCTCGAAAGAATGTGCTGGGAGAGATAGACTTGCCGATAACCATTGGCCCTGAGAATTTCTTGGTTACCTTCCAAGTGATGGACATTAATGCATCCTACAGTTGCCTGCTGGGAAGACCGTGGATACACGATGCAGGTGCGGTTACTTCCACCTTACATCAGAAGTTGAAATTTGTGAAGAATGGAAAACTCGTTACAATCCATGGTGAAGAAGCATACTTAGTCAGCCAGTTGTCTTCTTTTTCTTGTATTGAAGCAGGGTCTGCTGAAGGGACCGCTTTCCAAGGTTTGACCATTGAAGGTGCAGAGTCTAAGGAAGCTGGGGCTGCTATGGCTTCATTGAAGGATGCTCAGAGAGCCATTCAAGAAGGTCAGACTGCCGGCTGGGGCAAGGTGATACAGCTCTGTGAGAACAAGCGTAAAGAAGGTCTCGGGTTCTCCCCGTCATCAAGGGTTTCCTCGGGAGTCTTCCACAGTGCAGGGTTTGTTAATGCTATCTCTGAAGAAGCCACTGGATCTGGTCTCAGGCCTGCATTTGTTACACCAGGAGGCATTGCGAGAGATTGGGATGCCATTGACATTCCTTCAATCATGCATGTTTCTGAGTAATGTGTCTTGTTGCTTTAATGCTTTGTTTTCAAAATAACAATCCTCTCGCTCTGCCCAAAGCGAGAGTGATATTTTCTGTAAGGGCATGTTTGTTTCGGCATTGCCGTTGATTAATAAAATTTTGTCGTTTCTTCCACGACTACTTTTTTTTTAGTGCTTTTTCCCTTGGAAACAATGGTAATGCCAGAAAAAACCAAAACGTTTGTATTTTCTTATTAATTTCAAAAATCTGCATGAAAAAAAAAACTCTTTCTAAAATCATCCAATCATTATATGCAGGTTGAACCATAATAAACCCGTTGAACACAGTAATCCTGCGGTTCCTCCGAATTTTGAATTCCCTGTGTATGAAGCCGAAGATGAGGAAGGTGATGACATACCATATGAGATTACTCGGTTACTTGAGCAAGAAAAGAAAGCCATTCAGCCTCACCAGGAAGAGATTGAGCTTATCAACATAGGTACCGAGGAAAACAAGCGAGAAATCAAGATTGGTGCTACTCTAGAAGAAGGGGTTAAACAGAAGATCATCCGACTCCTCCGGGAATATCCGGATATTTTTGCATGGTCCTATGAAGATATGCCAGGTCTAGACCCTATGATTGTGGAGCATCGGATCCCTACCAAGCCTGAATGTCCTCCCGTCAGGCAGAAATTGAGAAGGACTCATCCTGATATGGCTCTCAAGATCAAGAATGAAGTTCAAAAGCAGATTGATGCGGGTTTCCTCATGACAGTTGAGTATCCCGAATGGGTTGCCAATATTGTGCCTGTGCCAAAGAAGGATGGTAAGGTCCGGATGTGTGTTGACTTCAGGGACTTGAACAAAGCCAGTCCGAAAGACAACTTTCCATTACCTCATATTGATGTGCTTGTTGATAATACTGCTCAATCTAAGGTGTTCTCCTTCATGGACGGTTTTTCCGGTTATAATCAAATCAAGATGTCTCCTGAAGATAGAGAAAAGACATCTTTTATCACTCCATGGGGTACCTTCTGCTACAAAGTGATGCCGTTCGGCCTAATCAATGCTGGTGCTACCTACCAAAGGGGAATGACTACTTTGTTTCATGACATGATTCACAAAGAAGTTGAGGTATATGTGGATGACATGATTGTGAAGTCAGCAGATGAGGAGCAGCATGTTGAATATTTAACAAAGATGTTTGAAAGGTTGAGAAAATACAAGCTGCGTTTGAATCCCAACAAATGTACATTCGGTGTCAGGTCCGGAAAGTTATTAGGCTTCATTATCAGCCAAAAGGGCATTGAAGTCGATCCTGATAAAGTCCGGGCCATCCGAGAAATGCCAGCTCCACAGACAGAGAAGCAAGTCAGAGGTTTCTTGGGACGTTTGAATTACATCTCCCGATTCATATCTCATATGACTGCAACCTGCGGGCCGATCTTCAAGCTACTTAGAAAGAACCAGCCTGTTGTATGGAATGATGAATGCCAAGAAGCTTTTGATAGCATCAAGAATTACCTGCTGGAACCACCTATCCTTGTCCCACCCGTGGAAGGAAGGCCTTTGATTATGTATTTGGCAGTGTTTGATGAATCCATGGGATGCGTGCTTGGTCAACAAGATGAAACTGGAAAGAAAGAGCACGCTATCTACTATCTAAGCAAGAAGTTCACCGATTGTGAAACTCGGTATACAATGCTTGAGAAGACTTGTTGTGCTCTAGCTTGGGCTGCCAAACGCCTGCGTCATTATTTGGTGAATCATACAACTTGGTTGATATCCAGAATGGATCCGATCAAGTATATCTTTGAGAAAGCTGCTGTTACTGGAAAGATTGCACGCTGGCAGATGCTTTTGTCTGAATATGATATTGTGTTCAAAACTCAAAAGGCAATCAAAGGTAGCATTCTCGCCGATCACCTTGCTTATCAACCTCTTGATGACTATCAACCAATTGAATTCGACTTCCCTGATGAAGAGATCATGTATTTGAAATCCAAAGACTGTGAAGAACCGTTGATTAATGAAGGTCCAGATCCCAATAGCAAGTGGGGTTTAGTCTTTGATGGTGCTGTCAATGCTTATGGTAAGGGAATTGGGGCAGTCATTGTATCCCCGCAGGGGCATCACATTCCTTTCACCGCTCGAATTCTGTTCGAATGTACCAACAACATGGCTGAGTATGAAGCATGCATCTTCGGGATCGAGGAAGCAATTGACATGAGAATCAAGCACCTCGACATCTATGGAGATTCTGCGCTCGTCATCAATCAGATAAAGGGTGAATGGGAGACACACCATGCTAATTTGATTCCTTATCGTGATTATGCGAGACGTCTTCTGACATATTTTACAAAGGTTGAGCTGCACCATATTCCTCGTGATGAGAACCAAATGGCTGATGCTCTTGCTACTCTATCTTCCATGTTTCGAGTAAACCATTGGAATGATGTGCCATTAATCAAAGTGCAACGCCTTGAAAGACCTTCGCATGTGTTTGCTATTGGGGATGTGATCGATCAGGCTGGTGAAAATGGGGTTGACTATAGACCTTGGTACTATGACATCAAGCAGTTCTTGCTGAGCCGTGAGTATCCGCCGGGTGCTTCCAAACAAGATAAGAAGACCCTGAGAAGATTGGCCGGTAGATTCCTGTTAGATGGAGATATTCTGTACAAGAGGAACTATGACATGGTATTGCTAAGATGTGTTGATGAACACGAAGCAGAGCAGTTAATGCATGATGTACATGACGGTACCTTCGGGACCCATGCTACAGGGCATACTATGTCAAGAAAGTTGCTACGGGCAGGTTACTACTGGATGGCCATGGAGCATGATTGCTACCAATACGCCAGGAAATGCCACAAATGTCAAATCTATGCTGATAAGATTCATGTGCCTCCGCACGCTCTCAACGTTATGTCATCCCCATGGCCGTTCTCAATGTGGGGTATCGACATGATTGGAAGAATTGAACCAAAGGCTTCAAATGGTCATCGTTTCATCTTAGTGGCAATTGACTACTTCACCAAGTGGGTTGAAGCAGCATCTTATACCAATGTGACCAAGCAAGTGGTAGCTAAGTTCATCAAGAACAACATCATCTGTCGATATGGTGTTCCCAGCAAGATTATTACCGACAATGGTACTAACCTGAACAACAATGTGGTGCAAGCTCTTTGTGAAGAATTCAAAATTGAGCACCATAACTCTTCTCCCTATAGACCTCAGATGAATGGTGCAGTTGAGGCCGCCAACAAGAATATCAAGAGAATTGTCCAGAAGATGGTAACCACTTACAAGGACTGGCATGAGATGTTACCCTATGCTCTGCATGGATACCGTACTACCGTGCGCAGTTCAACCGGGGCAACCCCTTTCTCTCTTGTATATGGTATGGAAGCAGTTCTTCCTTTGGAAGTGGAGATCCCATCTCTCCGTGTGATCATGGAAGCAAAGTTATCAGAGGCTGAATGGTGCCAGAGCCGGTATGATCAGTTGAATTTGATTGAGGAAAAACGTATGGATGCCATGGCTCGTGGACAGTCATATCAAGTAAGAATGAAGACTGCTTTTGATAAGAAAGTCCATCCCCGAGAATTCAAGGTAGGGGAACTTGTATTGAAAAGGAGGATAAGCCAGCAACCCGACCCAAGGGGCAAGTGGACGCCTAACTATGAAGGTCCTTATGTTGTCAAGAAGGCCTTCTCCGGTGGTGCTTTAATCCTTACACACATGGATGGTGTAGAACTTCCAAATCCAGTGAATGCCGATATAGTCAAGAAATACTTTGCCTAGAAATATGAAAAGAACAGCGTGGTAGGTCGAAAACCCGAAAGGGCGGCCTAGGCAAAAATGCGCTTCCCGGTGGATCGAAAACCCGAAAGGGCGGTCCAGGCAAAATAAGGGACAAAAAAATATATATGAAAAGCTCGCTGAGATTGTAAACAACTCAGGCAAGAATGAGCGTCTCGATGAGCCGAAAACCCGGAAGGGCGGTTCATGCAAAAATGAGATTGAAACAAAAGGCAAGTAACTATATCTGGCTAACCACCGTCCCCCTTGGGGGGCATCTGCAGCTGTTAATGACCGTCTTCATCAAAAAGCTTCTGTACTTGTGGATTCAAAGTTCCCAGGAAATGTAATGATTGCTGTGTTCAATGTACCACCAACCAATAAAATTACCATTTTCCAAGCTTTGTGAATCCGTGGAGTCATGCCTTCGGCTGACCACCACTCTTATACATCAATTTGAGACTGTGCTTTTGTTTGAAACTCTGTTTTCTTTTTACTTTCAAAGCTATATACAAAAACATTTTCTTTCTATTTTGATAATGACAATGCTTGAAACAAACATTTTGAAAATTGAAAACCTTTTGTCTATTTTGAAAAGCAAACCCGAGCAACAGGGTACAATCAAATGAAACATGCATGAGCGAGGGTATGTGAATGTCTATTTCAATATATGCTACAAGCAGGTTCTCCTCCAGGATAGTCTGTGGTCAATGGCAAGAATGAAAAAACAGAATGAAAATGCATGAAAATGAAAAGGCTCGCTAAGTCGAAAACTCGAAAGGGCGGCTTAGGCAAAAATGAGCACCCCGCTGGATTGACAACCCGAAAGGGCAGTTCAGGCAAAAATGGGGCATTGAAAAGAACTTATTTCCCCGGTGGATCGAAAACCCGAAAGGGCGATCCAGGCAAAAATGGGATGAAAAAAATGATGAATGAAAATGAGAATATAACATGCAAAAGCATTGACCACAGATGCAATGTCTACAACATACCCAGCGCTGAAATGCCCAGCACAACGGCGTTTTCCCCGGTCGGGTCTTCCAAGATTCTATCCCCAGCAAGATGCATAGCTACCTGCCCTCAGCTATGGTTCCGACACGTCTCCCAACGACGTCATCTCCAAAGAGGATTTCCAAGAATGTGTAATATAGCACGAGCCACTACGTGCCCAATACTCTGATATCTTGTCTTCCCCGTGAAGTCGTGCCTACAAAATGCCAACAGTCATGCATTACAAGCATTCATACATGCATAATCATGCATATTACGTGCCCATGCATTTAATGAAATTGTTATATCATCCATGCATATTGCATTTCCAATGTCAACATCAGTCTCAATTCAATACTCATGTCAGGTTCTCTGTCAAAACCTTGTGAGCCAATAATATCAGTCAATTTTTATCTTTCAATTCAAATCGACGTCAAGTCAATCTCAATCTATATTTTGTCAACAAACCAATCCCCAGTGAATGTGTTTCTGTTTGGTCAAGTTACTAGTTCGCATCCAAGAACGACTTGTACCCGTTTACTTTTCAATGTTATCGGTCGAGTGCCTAGCTCAATCCAAGAGCAGCTTGTACCTGGCTATCTGTTTCTGTCGGTGGAGTAACCAGTTCGCATCCAAGAACAAGCTCGCACCTGTCTTTTTGCCTTGCTTTCAGTCGAGTAACCAGTTCGAATCCTTAAGAACAACTCGTACCTGCCAATTTTACATGTTTTCAGTCGAGTCACCAGTTCGAATCCGTAAGAACAACTCGTACTTGCCAATTTTCTTTTTTTCCCAGTCGGGTCACCAGTTCAAATCCATAAGAACAACTCGCACTTTCCAATATACCCAAGTGAGTTACCAGTTCGAATCCATAAGAACAACTCATGTTTGTCCAATAACCTCTATCCCCTGTGGAGTTACCAGTTCGAATCCATAAGAACAACTCGCAGTTGTCTGTTTGTTTCATTCCCGGTCAAGTGGCTAGTTTGAATCCAAGAGCAG
Organism: Medicago truncatula; assembly: GCF_003473485.1. Classification (NCBI taxonomy): domain Eukaryota; kingdom Viridiplantae; phylum Streptophyta; class Magnoliopsida; order Fabales; family Fabaceae; genus Medicago; species Medicago truncatula. Next base: position 37,942,850 of record NC_053047.1, on the reverse strand, counting down.
CTTGTACCTGTCCAACTTGTTTCTAGTTTCCCGTTACTCTGCTATTCACTATCTTTGTCAATGTCTACCAATCCCGCAATGGATACGACATATTTTGTTAATTCCAGTCCCCATGAGGTCTTGCATTCATAATCCAAATGATGCATGGCATGCATATTATTTGAAAATGGGTAGGCGTATTTTTACGTCCAAACACGGTGCAAATGCTAATATTTAAGTATCTTCGTCCTGTCAAGCCAAAGACTCCGTCTCTTGACTCTCCGGACAAAGAAACTTCAATAGGGGCAGCTGTTATACCCTGTTTTTGGACCTAAAAATACTGGGCCCAATTTCATTTCAAACTTTGTCAATTATCAAATTTCAACTGCACAGTTCAAATTGTCTCTGCTACGCAGTGTTTTCAATCCTATTTTTACCTCTGTTTTTCTTGCATAAAACCTTTCAAAATGTCTTTACTTGTCTTGTAAGTCATTCGAAAGTGTCTCTGAATCATTACATTGCTTTTTCTACAGTTTATTTCAAAATTTGCAAAAAGTCATACAGAAGGGTATTTTGGTCATTTCCTGCAGTGGGACCCATTTTCATCCTTGTGACTGTCTCTGAGTCTTTTCAGATTATTTTTAAACATGTCATCAGTAAACTTTGTTAAAATTCATTTCAAATTTGCGTCTGAGTCAGCGTCAAGTCAATTTGAATCTGTTTAGGTCATTTTTAGCCCTAGGGGCATTTTGGTCATTTCACACGAAATTTTGGCATGGGGAGGTTACTTTGAAGTACCTCATTTAGGCCATTGGTTCGTTTTAGTCCGTTTTGTCAATTTTATTTGTGTTTCGCTTTACGTTTGGTCAAATTACCAATTTTATTTTAATTTTTAGTGTTTTTATTATTTTTGCATTTTTGTCCTCAAAGAGTTCCAAAATTGCAGTTCAGTCCACCTTTTTTTAATTTTCATTTCAGTCTTTTTTGTCAAATTGCAGTTTAGTCCTTGAAGTTTTATTTTTTGCAGAAAAGTCCAAAGTTCATTTTTCAGGTCCAGGCCGTGCCATTTCCATACAAATCCAGGTGTCACATTTTCATTGGCTCAAGTGTACACATGTCAACTATATAAGCATTGAGTCAGAATCAAAGCCATTGATCACACGCCACTTCACCAAAACAGATTCAATTTTTCTCTTTCTTGTCAGTTAGATCAAACCAAGAAAATCACAGAGAAATCACCAAGAACACAAGAACCCTAAGATCTCCAGAACCAAATTCATACACAAATTCATTGATTTTCACATCAATCCTCAGAGATTCGTGTGAATCTTCATCACCGGATTGAAGATTTCCCCTACAATTCAAAGTGCGAGCTCACATTGAAGCAAGCTCAAGCACTGATCATAGGGATTTTTCACGCAGATTCAAAAAACGTTGAAGCAAGCTCAAGCACGTAATCACAGAGAAGCAGAGAAAGAATCAGAGAAGATGAAGATGAACCGGTAAACCGATTTATTTTCGGTCCAAAAGCAAGCAAAATCATCAAAACCGTCAAGAACATTCAAGTTTTTTCCAAAGGTTTTCCTCCATTAAAGGTTTCAACCAAAACCTTAGGTAAAACTCATACTCTTTTTCAAAAGCAATATCACCGTTAAACCTAAAAATCACGCAAGCAAAACAGATCCAAAGGTTCCAGAATTCAAAGAAAACCATAACCGTAAACATCAAAATCTAGATCCGTAAGGATCAACGTTTTGAAAGCGAAAACAGGCGTCAAAAAGTAATCAAACGACGAAACGATGTAGATCTTTAAAGATCTAAATGATCTCATTCAAAAAAATCAAAAATCATTTCAAAACCGTAAAAGCTTTTTCAAGATCTACGTCGTTCCAAGCCGTTTTCAAAAAAACAAATGCCGGATTCGTGTTTAGGGTAAGAAGGCGAATCGTTTGATGTAGAAACTTTGAAGTTCTGGAAAATTAGGTCACCGGAGTGGTTTAGGCGCGCCGGAGAAGATGAAGCTTCCGGCGGACCTTCAAGGTCTCCGCCGTGGCTTCATCCTCACCGGCGGTGAGGGTTTAGAGAGAGATGAGAGAAGAGAGAAGAGTTAGAGAGAGAAAGGTGTGTGACAAATGAAAAAACCGGCGCGTTAGGGTTTTATATAGGGCGCTAGACCGGACCGGTTCAAGACCGGTCCAATCCCCTGCGTTGTGAGCCCTTAGATCTAGGGTTTGGGACCTTGGATCAATCCAACGGTCCCTGAGTATCCCTGTGAGATCCGTTTCCTCTGGTTTTGGGCTGGGCCTTCTGTTGTACGTTTTTTTGCTTCTTTTGCTGCTTGCACCATTTTCTTTGCTATTTGCACCTGTGGCCTGCTCATTCTTGTTTACAAAATTTCTAAAAAATCCTAGTTGTTTCTTGGTACATTTTTGGCATTTTTATGGTGTTTTCCTGCATGTAAAAAAATATCAAAATGGCATGAACAAATTTCCATGTGTTTTTACACTTTTGGTATACTTTTTGCTATGTTTTTGTTCTTGATACTTTGATATGTGTTATGAATAAATGATACCATATCTTATGATGAATATGCCTCTGGACATGTGCTTCTTTTTGCTGTTTTGAATATGATTTTATGGATTTCTTGTTTTACAAGCAACAAATGTTTGTTTTAGAGAATAAAGTGTCAAATTTCTCTATGAATTTGGTGTGATACCTTGCTTGCATATGTTTCCATTAATTTCATGTCATGGCTTGAAACCAAATTTCTTGCAAAATTGCCAGGATGTGATGATTATGGGTTACAAGCACCTTTAGGTATCACATCAAAGTTTTTAGGTTCATTGCCACTTTATTACCTTTTCTTTGCCATTTTTATGCATTTCCTTTTGATTACTTCCTACTATTGTGTGCTTTATGATTACTAACCATTTCATCTCATGTGCCATACCTTTCATAGCATTCCACCACTCTCTCCACTTTCTTTAGCTTAGCATTTATTTTTTTTTATTTTTTTTTTTTACAAGTTTTAATTCATTTGGTAATGTAATTTGTTATCATTGGTTTGTAGCTTGGCAAAGGGGCCATAGAATGTATTTAGGCAATTTTTGTAATATGGACTATGGACACTATGGCGCACCGACACGCACACACTCACCTTAGATGTATGCATAGGATTGTATGGTTAGACAAGCGTTTAGGTTTTAAACCCTTAGAGAAAATCCATCCTTTTTCCAAAAAAAACAATTGAACTTCACTTCAAAAATTTTCATAATAAATATGAAGTCAACACTTCATTTTTTTCCTTTCTTTTTTTCTTAAGAAAAATTCAATCCATCTTAATCATTTAGACTTCCTTTCTAATCACTAATCAAACCTCGCTTTTTTTGCTAAATCTAATGCTCATGAAGCCTCCCAATCTCCTTCTTCAAAACTTTTTTTTCAAAACTTAAAATCAAACAATTAAAACAAAAACAAGTCTTTTTAGCAAGAACTACGCCGGTTTTGATCCCGTAAAACGGTACGTAGGCAATGAGTCAAAACTCATCCAAGCCGAAATAAAAATCAAGTCTTACAACTTCTCTCCCCCCATTCTTAACTAAATAAACCTCCCATTTTCAAAAGTAAGTAAAAATAAGCGTGAATATAGACTTAGGAAAACGGCTCCTATAGAGGACTATAGTTACTCCGGGTGCCTAACACCTTCCCGTAGTAAAACCGACCCCCGAATTCGGAAACTCAAGGGTTTTTCTCCTTTTACCCTTCCCAAGAAAAAAGAGAGATATCAACGGTCAAAAGGTTCAAGTCCAATTAATGGCTTGGCACCCAAAAACCATGATAACATTTCTATTGAGAGAAGATTAAAATTTTAAATATATGATTAAATATTCTATAAAAAGAATAACCATATGTATATAAATTGTTTACAAATACTTCGTTCAATAATGAGGTAAGTTTGTGGACGGGTGGATATGTACAATCATACCCTCATCCTATCGCCGAATATATAATATTGAACAAAACTTGCACAATGCCTGTGAAAGTGAGGTTTCTCTATCAAAGAAAAGGCGACTTATTGTTAGATTTATCAAGTGTGAGTTACCTTTTCATGCCTAACTCTATTATGATCAAAACAAATTTTTATTGAATTATTTTAGTTGGGTGTAAAAAAGATTATATTTGAATGCATTTACACAAAGTTAATTTTTCTGAAAATTATAGTTCCAATGTCAGTTGACCGTTAAAATATTAAGAGTTTAACTTACAAACAATGCCAATGTAAAAGGTTTACACCGTCAATAAAAACAATAACATATATTTCTAACGTTAGAGAAAGTTATGATTAAAATCAAGCGGTTTTAATGATGAAACGGCTATATTTGACCGACCTAGAAAAAAACCATTACACATAGTGTATATTGTGACTATTCCCTATGTTGAGTAAATTAAGGAAAAAAATACAAATAAAAAATATTTAAAATAAGGACCTTGCTAACTGTAAAGGCCTATAAATATCACTATCTACCACATAAAAACTCAAAGAGGCAGTAGGTGATAGCAAGAGTCGTGGGTGCTTGTATTAAATTGAAGACGAATCTTGATCTATCGACGAAGTATCAAATGAGATAGAAATCATTTTGATTTTATATTATTTGGTACTTCGTCGATTTGATTAAAATTCGATATTTCATGGAGAATAATTTGAGAGAAAAGGTAGTCATGACCACTTGTTTGTCATAAACTTTGCTCTGTTGATGAATCTCAATATAACACTTTTATTTTTTTTTCCAAATATTATTTCTATCGTATGTAAAACCATTTAGATCATCAGATCTTCTGATTTTTTTATTATTTACTGAGACAAAAAAATCAGATCCTGTGTTAAAATGATCCTGTGGAATCAGAAATTCTACATGTAAAACTGAGTGATTTTGAAATCGTAATATATATTTGCATAACACCGCATTTTTCTTCAAGAAGAGTTATAGATCTAGTCTCAAAAACTAGAAATTGGTTTATCTTAATGCTTATCATGGACAAATGGCGTTAATGGTTGCAGAACATTTAGATCTAAAAATCCCAATTTTTGAAACATAATCTAAGGTTGATCTCAAACAACAAATATAGCAATTAGAGAACTAGATCTGATGTTTATACAACTTTGTTAACGGAGCTCAGATGGCTCGATGATTTTACTCTAAGGTGGTTTTGGATGACTGTGATTGGGCGAAGGGGGTGAAAAACAACGACTATTAGGGTGCTCTTAATATGATTAAAAAAAGTCTAGGTGTGTACTATCCCCAAATTTAATGAAATAATATATTATTTTCTTTTTTATTTACCAACTTCACTATTTAAGTAATAGAAAAAGATAAGGATACACCTTTAAATCTTTTTTGAAATCTAAATTAGAAGCACTCCGATTAAGAATAGCACTTGAATGTTAGTAGTCTACTATATCTTTATGAAAATTACCGCACCACCACAATTTCTACTTTCTTAATTAATTTTTTTAAAATCGATTTACATATAAATAAAGTAATCTAATTTACTATCCCTCTAAGTTAACAAATCTCTATTTAAGACGCATTTTTTTAATATATTAACTACAATGTAAAAGTTGCAAATAATTTTGAGTTTGGAGCATGGGCAATCCTGCAGGAGGTGGGTATTAGCACCTCATCTCCGTCTGATTCTCATTATAAAGACCAACCTAAAATATGGTCAAGCCGTATTTGACCATCATAATTTAAGGTAATAGACGGGGGTTGGATCCTATGTGACGTGATGATGTGTGTCTGTACACTCTGAACTTTGAAAATTAATGGTAATATTTCAACTTATTTGAATTTTGACCCTCGGAACTTCTTGATTTGCACCATAGACGCCAAAGAGCTCTCCTTTATGCTGACATGGCGTAACTTTTTTCAAAGAGTGTATATTATTTATGATGATTACCAACCAAATAGAAGACATTTGAGTGACCCATCATATCATAATCATAATTATATTTATTAGGAATTCATGGTTCTAATTTCCATTTGCTTATTAACGAGTGAAAGTTCAAAAAAGGAACCGGCGGTGGTTTGAAAAATAGAACTAAAGATTTGCACTTTCTTCATAATTATATATTTTTTTGTCAGGTAGTCTAGTGGCTGGAATTCACCTTATAAGGTGAATAAGTGGGGTGTCCGGGGTTCAAACTTCAACCTCTGCATATAATAATGCATTGTCCTACCAACTGAGTTATGCTCACGGGACGCACTTTCTTCATAATAATTATAAGACGCATGTTAGTTGACCAACCATTTTTATGACAACTTATGGTACAACTAAATAATAAAAAGAAATGTAGGTATTGGCACGAAAACCAAAACAATATAGAAGGAGGGAGAGAGATAGTTGTCACAAAATTTGTAACAAAACGTTTGTTCTAATATCATTTCTCTCATTTTCACCACTATGCTAGTTTATAATTGGTTGTACATATGTCATATCTTTTTTTTTTCATCACAAAATCATGTATTGCATTAGAAATGACAATTTTTTTTTTTTTTTTTTTTATCATTTTAGAGAAGGATTGTCGACGAAGATGGTTTCTCTTGTAAAATGTTACATGACTTGACACTTTTCAATGTATTTCTCTTAAGGTTTTAGGTTTTAGTCTATATAGTTCCTCACTCTGGCTTTAAATGGGGTTCCCGAAAGTGGAACGTAAAATTCGACCCTTCATATTAGTTATTTTTATGCCGGATACCGAGTATTCTAATAATTATTAAATAATAAAAAAGTAAAATATGTCTTTCTATTGAGAGAAGATTAAAATTTTAAATATATGATTAAATATTCTATAAAAAGAATAACCATATGTATATAAATTGTTTACAAATACTTCGTTCAATAATGAGGTAAGTTTGTGGACGGGTGGATATGTACAATCACACCCTCATCCTATCGCCGAATATATAATATTGAACAAAACTTGCACAATGCCTGTGAAAGTGAGGTTTCTCTATCAAAGAAAAGGCGACTTATTGTTAGATTTATCAAGTGTGAGTTACCTTTTCATGCCTAACTCTATTATGATCAAAACAAATTTTTATTGAATTATTTTAGTTGGGTGTAAAAAAGATTATATTTGAATGCATTTACACAAAGTTAATTTTTCTGAAAATTATAGTTCCAATGTCAGTTGACCGTTAAAATATTAAGAGTTTAACTTTCAAACAATGCCAATATAAAAGGTTTACACCGTCAATAAAAACAATAACATATATTTCTAACGTTAGAGAAAGTTATGATTAAAATCAAGCGGTTTTAATGATGAAACGGCTATATTTGACCGACCTAGAAAAAAACCATTACACTCATAGTGTATATTGTGACTATTCCCTATGTTGAGTAAATTAAGGAAAAAAATACAAATAAAAAATATTTAAAATAAGGACCTTGCTAACTGTAAAGGCCTATAAATATCACTATCTACCACATAAAAACTCAAAGAGGCAGTAGGTGATAGCAAGAGTCGTGGGTGCTTGTATTAAATTGAAGACGAATCTTGATCTATCGACGAAGTATCAAATGAGATAGAAATCATTTTGATTTTATATTATTTGGTACTTCGTCGATTTGATTAAAATTCGATATTTCATGGAGAATAATTTGAGAGAAAAGGTAGTCATGACCACTTGTTTGTCATAAACTTTGCTCTGTTGATGAATCTCAATATAACACTTTTATTTTTTTTTCCAAATATTATTTTCTTTTTTATTTACAAACTTCACTATTTAAGTAATAGAAAAAGATAAGGATACACCTTTAAATCTTTTTTGAAATCTAAATTAGAAGCACTCCGATTAAGAATAGCACTTGAATGTTAGTAGTCTACTATATCTTTATGAAAATTACCGCACCACCACAATTTCTACTTTCTTAATTAATTTTTTTAAAATCGATTTACATATAAATAAATTAATCTAATTTACTATCCCTCTAAGTTAACAAATCTCTATTTAAGACGCATTTTTTTAATATATTAACTACAATGTAAAAGTTGCAAATAATTTTGAGTTTGGAGCATGGGCAATCCTGCAGGAGGTGGGTATTAGCACCTCATCTCCGTCTGATTCTCATTATAAAGACCAACCTAAAATATGGTCAAACCGTATTTGACCATCATAATTTAAGGTAATAGACGGGGGTTGGATCCTATGTGACGTGATGATGTGTGTCTGTACACTCTGAACTTTGAAAATTAATGGTAATATTTCAACTTATTTGAATTTTGACCCTCGGAACTTCTTGATTTGCACCATAGACGCCAAAGAGCTCTCCTTTATGCTGACATGGCGTAACTTTTTTCAAAGAGTGTATATTATTTATGATGATTACCAACCAAATAGAAGACATTTGAGTGACCCATCATATCATAATCATAATTATATTTATTAGGAATTCATGGTTCTAATTTCCATTTGCTTGTTAACTTGTGAAAGTTCAAAAAAGGAATTGGCGGTGGTTTGAAGAATAGAACTAAAGATTTGAACTTTCTTCATAATAATTTTAAGACGCGTGTTACTTGACCAACCATTTTTATGATAACTTATGGTATCACTAAATAATTCAAAGAAATATAAAGTATTGCCATGAAAACTAAAGCAACAGAGAGGGACAGAGTTAGATAGATAGTTGTCTCAAAATTTGTAACAAAACGTTTGTTCTAATATCATTTCTACCACTATGCCAATTTATTACTGGTTGTAGAATTGTCATATCTTTTTTTCTCATCACAAAATCATATATTGCATTATAAATGACAATTTTTTTTTTTTTTTTATCATTTTAGAGTAGGATTTTAGGATTGTCGTCAAAGATGGTTTCTCTTGTAAAATGTTACAGACCTTGGACGCTTTTCAGTATATTTCTCTCAAGGTCTTAGGTTTGATTCTCTTCGGTGTCTATTCCAGTGGCTTAGTCTATATAGTTCCTCGCTCTGGCTTTAAATGGAATTCCCGAAAGTGGAACGTAAAATTCGACCCTTCATATTAGTTGATTTATAAGCCGAATACCGAGTATTCTAATAATTATTAAATAATAAAAAAGTAAAATATGTTTTTGTATTGAGAGAAGATTAAAATTTTAAATATATGATTAAATATTCTATAAAAAGAATAAGCGCATATGTATATAAATATTTTACAAATACTTCGTTCAATAAAGAGGTAAGTTTGTGGACGGGTGGATATGTACAATCCCACCCTCATCCTATCGCCGAATTCAGAATATTGAACAAAACTTGCACAATGCCTGTGAAAGTGAGGTTTCTCTATCAAAGAAAAGGCGACTTATTGTTAGATTTATCAAGTGTGAGTTACCTTTTCATGCCTAACTCTATTATGATCAAAACAAATTTTTATTGATTTATTTTAGTTGGGTGTAAAAAAGATAATATTTGAATGCATTTACATAAAGTTAATTTTTCTGAAATTTATAGTTCCAATGTCAGTTGACCGTTAAAATTTTAAGAGTTTAACTTTCAAACAATGCCAATCTAAAAGGTTTACACCGTCAATAAAAACAATAACGTATATTTCTAAAGTTAGAGATAGTTATGATTAAAATCAATCAGTTTTAATGATGAAACGACTATAATTGACTGACCAAGAAAAAAACCATTACACTCATAGTGTATATTGTTACTATTCCCTATGTTGAGTAAATTAAGAAGAAAAAAAATACAAATAAAAAATATTTAAAATAAGGACCTTGCTAACTGTAAAGGCCTATAAATATCACTATCTACCACATAAAAACTCAAAGAGGCAGTAGGTGATAGCAAGAGTCGTGCGTGCTTGTATGAAACTGAAGACGAATCTTGATCGATCGACGAAGTATCAAATGAGATAGAAATCATTTTGATTTTATATTATTTGGTACTTCGTCGATTTGATTAAAATTCGATATTTCATGGAGAATAATTTGATAGAAAAGGTATTCATGACCACTCATATGTCATAAACTTTGCTCTGTTGATAAATCTCAATTTAACACTTTTATTTTTTTTCCAAATATTATTTCTATCGTATGTAAAACCATTTAGATCATCAGATCTTCTGATTTTTTTTATTATTTTCTTAGACAAAAAAATCAGATCCTGTGTTAAAATGATCATGTGGAATCAGAAATTCTACATGTAAAACTGAGTGGTTTTGAAATCGTAATATATCTTTGCATAACACTTCATTTTTCTTCAAGAAGAGTTATAGATCTAATCTCAAAAACTGGAAATTGGTGTATCTTAATGCTTATCATGGACAAATGATGTTAATGGTTGCATAACATTTAGATCTAAAAAAACCCAATTTTTGAAACATAGCCTAAGGTTTGATCTCGAACAACAAATATAGCAATTAGAGAACCAGATCTGATGTTTGTACAACTTTGTTAACGGAGCTCAGATGGCTCAATGATTTTACTCTAAGGTGGTTTTGGATGACTGTGATTGGGCGAAGGGGGGTGAGAAACGACGACTATTAGGGTGCTTTTAATATGATTAAAAAAAAGTCCAAGGGTGGTATGTCGCCAGTTTTAATGAAATAATATATTATTTTCTTTTTTATTTACAAACTTCACTATTTAAGTAATAGAAAAAGATTAGGATACACCTTTAAATCTTTTTTTGAAATCTAAATTAGAAGCACTCCGATTAAGAATAGCACTTGAATGTTAGTAGTCTACTATATCTTTATGAAAATTACCGCACCACCAAAATTTTTACTTTCTTAATTAATTTTTTTAAAATCGATTTACCTATAAATAAATTAATCTAATTTACTATCCCCCTAAGTTAACAAATCTCTATTTAAGAACCATTTTTTTTAATATATTAACTACAATATAAAAGTTGCAAATAATTTTGAGTTTGGAGCATGGGCAATCCTGCAGGAGGAGATTATTAGCACCTCGTCTCCGTCTGATTCTCATTATAAAGATCAACCTAAAATATGGTCAAACCTTATTTGACCATCATAATTTAAGGTAATGGACGGGGGTGGATTCTATGTGTGGTGAGGATGTGTGTCTGTACACTCTGAACTTTGAAAATTAATGGTAATATTTCAACTTATTTGAATTTTGACCCTCTGAACTTCTTGATTTGCACCATAGACGCCAAAGAGCTCTCCTTTATGCTGACATGGCGTAACTTTTTTCAAAGAGTGTATATTATTTATGATGATTACCAACCAAATAGAAGACATTTGAGTGACCCATCATATCATAATCATAATTATATTTATTAGGAATTCATGGTTCTAATTTCCATTTGCTTGTTAACTTGTAAAAGTTCAAAAAAGGAATTGGCGGTGGTTTGAAGAATAGAACTAAAGATTTGAACTTTCTTCATAATAATTTTAAGACGCGTGTTACTTGACCAACCATTTTTATGATAACTTATGGTATGACTAAATAATTCAAAGAAATATAAAGTATTGCCATGAAAACTAAAGCAACAGAGAGGGAGAGAGTGAAATAGATAGTTGTCTCAAAATTTGTAACAAAACGTTTGTTCTTATATCATTTCTCTTATTTCCAACCACTAAGTCAGTTTATAACTGGTTGTAGATATATCATATCTTTTTTTCTCATCACAAAATCATGTATTGCATTATAACTGACATTTTTTTTTTATCATTTTAGAGAAGGATTGTGAGGATTGTCGTCAAAGATGGTTTCTCTTTTAAAATGTTACATGCCATGACGCTTTTCATTGTATTTCTTTCAAGGCCTTAGGTTTGATTCTCTTCAGTGTCTATTCCAGTGGCTTAGTCTATATAGTTCCTCACTCTGGCTTTAAATGGGGTTCCCGAAAGTGGAACGTAAAATTCGACCCTTCATATTAGTTGGTCTTTAAGCGGGATACCGAGTATTTCTAATAATTATTAAATGATAAAAAAGTAAAATATGTTTTTCTATTGAGAGAAGATTAAAATTTTAAATATATGATTAAATATTCTATAAAAAGAACAAGCATATATATATAAATTGTTTACAAATACTTCGTTCAATAATGACGTAAGTTTGTGGACGGATAGATATGTACAATCCCACCCTCATCCTATCGCCGAATTTAGAATATCGAACAAAACTTGCACAATCCCTGTCAAAGTGAGGTTTCTCTGTCAAAGAAGAGGCGAGTTATTGTCCGATTTATCGAGTGTGAGTTACCTTTTCATGCCTAACTCAACTGTGATCAAATTAATTTTTTATTGAATTATTTTAGTTGGGTGTAAAAAAGATTATGTTTGAATACATTTACATAAAGTTAATTTTTTTGAAATTTATAGTTCCAATGTCAGTTGGCCGTTAATATATTGAGTGTTTAACTTTCAAACAATGCCCATGTAAAAAGTTTACACCGTCAATAAAAACAATCACGTATATTTCTAACGTTATAGATAGTTATGATTAAAATCAAGCGGTTTTAATGATGAAACGGCTATAATTGACTGACCACAAGAAAAACCATTACACTCATAGTGTATATTGTTACTATTCCCTATGTTGATTAAATTAAGAGAAAAAAGTTACAAATAAAAAATATTTAAAATAATGACCTTGCTAACCGTAAAGGCCTATAAATATCACAATCAACGACATAAAAAATCAAAGAGGTCTACGACATAAAAAATCAAAGAAGCAGTAGGTGATAGCAAGTCGTGTGTGCTTGTATGAAACTGAAGACGAATCAGGATCGATCAACGAAGTATCAAATGAGATATAAATCTTTTTGATTTTATATTATTTGGTACTTCGTCAATTTGATATTTCATGGAGAATAATTTGATAGAAAAGGTAGTCATGACCACTCGTTTTTCATAAAATTTTGCTCTCTTAATGAATCTCAATTTAACACTTATTTTTTTTCCAAATATTATTTATATCGTATGTAAATTAGATCCTCAGATCTTCTGATTTTTTATTTTTACTGAGACAAAAAAAAAATCAGATCTAAAATCATTTATGGTTTTTTTATTAAAACCATAAAATGCCTTTAATGGTTGCAGAACATTTAGATTTAAAACCACAATAAAAGCTTAAAAGGCAGTAGGTGATAGCAAAATCTAACTACGATTGATCAGATGTGGTCTATCATGAACAAGTTTAATACTAGTCCATGTTAAATGCCACCAAACTGTACTCCATAAAATGGTCAATAGCTACGATTGTTAAAATAAAATAAAATAAAAACACAATTGTTGCATTTTTAAAAATATAAAACTAGATGTTGCAATAGTCGATTAACCTGAGAAACTTCAGGAAAAGTTAATTACAGCCTAAAGCTATATTGCTAGTAACCTTACTATGGTTTCATGCATCAAAAATGACAATGACAGTATCGATGAGCATTAAACCGGCTTACATACACCCCCTGAAAGACAATAATAGGCTTCAGAGAAACCATTACAATGTTTTAGGACATATCACAGCTTATTTAAATCATAAGTTACTTGACTAATAATTGCAGCTATAATATTTTACAACTATCCACTGAGCAAAAGAAACTACGCAGTGGATTCGCCTTCCTTTGCGATCAACTCCTGTAATATCATAGAAATCATATGGTTATATTCTGAAAAGCCATGAATAAAATAGGTTCAATTTTTTTGACTTCTTAAAAACTGAAATTTTAGTATCTGGTTAAACTCAACAATACATAACTAAAAAAAAAAAAAAAAAATTAAAGGACAACTCAATTTATGAATACGAGTACTTGTTCAATATAACTTGTAACAAAAAAAAAAAATTAAAGGACAGCACAAGAGTTTTCCAAGTTCTTTAATGTTCAAGTAATGTAAAATATAATAGTATTATTTTGTACCAGGAAACTACAAATACTAATCACAAGGTAAATAAAACTTGTAACATGAATTCGTGGAATGCAGTGAAAATGTAGATGGATGAGGATTTCAGACTAGAAAAAGACTTACCAATCTGGTAGCAGCACATGTGGAGCGTTGTCTTTCCATTTTCATGCGGTTGCATTCACCACACCAACTGGAAAAATCCTTTTGATGCAGTTTCATCTCTCTGAAGACAGAACTGCAATGAAATGATGAAAATTTCATCTTTATTTAGCTACTAAAGGATACAAAAACATTAAGACAAACTGATGTAGCAATTGATGGTAACCAACAGATGAAATCACCTTCTGCACCACATAAGGAAGTTCATTCGATGCCCAGATGTTGTCGCTCTAGCACCATGACGGTGTCGACCACGATGAAGCACAGCCCGTCCAGGGACATGGGAATAATCAAAGACTTCCTGCTTTCAAATAATGGACTCCGTAAAAAAAGTGTACAACCACCTATGAGAAATAGCAAGAAGGAATGGTACATAAATCTTTTTACAACAGTAAATAGACAACACTAATAACTCCCTCGGAACAGAACATGTTTCCTGAATGAATAATTGCATCATGTGGATGTGTTTTCACTATCAAAACAGAAATACAAACAGATACACAAACTCGTCCAACTTGCAAAACACACCTGAGGAGCATTATTTAATTTTTGCATGATGTTATAAGGGCCTGGGTTGGTAATCAAACCAAGCCAACATTTCATTAAGCTCAAATGCAGTTCTAAATTTTTAAAATCAGATTACCTTTTTCTATACACATACTGCTTTTATCTAGGCCAATAAGTTTATAGAAAAGTAGTCAATGGTGCCAAATTGCTCCGATCTCCATGACTTACCTCTGGTTGACTTCCTGTATTTACATGTTTCTCACATCTTGTTCCTCGAAAAAACAACTCCCCTCCAGAAAATTCCTTACCCAAGCAAACATTCAGGGTTACTTCCGAGTCATCCACATGGAAACCTACAGAAGTAAGACTCTAGATTGTAAATAATCAGAAATATTAACATCGGGAATGCAGGTGTATATTAACCAGTATATGAATCCAACAGCATCAAAATATCGGTCGCCGATAATAAAACACACATGGCCTCAATCAAAAGGAAGGATTTAAGTTGTCAAAATTCATATTCATCAAAAAGCTGCATAGCAACAACGATGCAATGTTGTATAGTTCATGTAAAGAAATTAGCCCTCTTCTGTACACGTCCGGTATTATGAATATAGCTATGGGAATTATTAGAAAAGCTCATCAAACCAAAATCTTACCCAAATCAAGATCTTTATCTTCACCATATTCAACAACAAATCCATGATGTGAATCCAAGGTTGCTCCTCCAACTTCTGGATAGAAGACTGAATGACAAACAATAATCAATTAACATAACAAATCATCAGAAATTTTTATATGAAAAACAAAAGCCCCCCTAAATCATTTTAATAGAATAAATATGTTTGATCAGATCACCGTGACAGAACATTTACCTCTAGATAAAGGACGAACAAAATCATCCATAAGCTTGTCAAGCATTGGTTCAAGGCCAAAGTCATCAAGTACAGCACCATATTTATTCATTCTATTGGGACGCATGATCCGAAATTTTGCTTCAGCCACCCATTTCTCAAAATTTTCAATCTAGATAGATCAAAAGTGATTTTAACATATAAAAAACATTAGTATATTCACAAGAATACACTTACAAGTTACAATTTGGGTTCAGAAAACTGCTTATACTATTGACAATGATAGTTAAAATGATAAGTACCTCAGCTTGCAGCAACTCACAAAACTCTGGCTGAAACATTTGAAATACATAAATGTCTGGAGAGGGCTCGGATATTATGCTTCTAAAGCTTTGCTCTGTATTATCACTTATTGCTTTCAGAAATGTCGGCACAAAGAATGCCGTAGGATTCAAAGTGTACAACTCGTGATGCAAAGGCTGCAAAAGTTATAAGAATTCTTGTAAGTCTTGGAAATAAGACCACCACAAAGACATTGGCTTCACAAATGAAGAAAAAAACTATTTTGGCACCAATTTGAATGTATCTCCAAAGTAACAATCAACATCTTTCTGGATATTCTTCAAACCGAATGCTCCCAAGTCCCAACTTTGTCTCAATGAAGGACTGGTGTGTACAAAAGGACCTTGAAGGAGAGGGGATAACCCAAATAATTGTGACAAGAGTAAGAGTTTTTAATAGATTGTATTCTTGCAGATATTACTTCTTCTTTTTTTCATAGAAATCCCCGCCTTTTAAGAGAATTCATATACTAATGGCTGGATGGATATACAGTGAAAGAGAACTGTTAACCTCATATTGTGGTTAGACAAATAACAGCAGATGAAGGTTTTTAGTTTGTGTTGAAATTTGGGGCCTAACCCATCCTTACAAAACCGGGTTATAAGATGAGGAGTGCCTCACCTTTATAAACTCTTATCAAAAGTCTTATCTATCCGATGTGGGACTTGGGTTTTTCCCAGAACTCTTTGGGCTTGGTGCGTGGATAGGTAGGTGGCCCTTGAATTCGACAAGCTATGATAGCATGTTGAAATTTGGGGCCTAGTTCATCCTTACAAAACCGGCTTGTAAGGTGAGGAGTGTCTCGCCTTTATAAACTCTTATCAAGAGTCTTATCTATCCGATGTGGGACTAAATTCACCCCCTCAAAACCAACACAATGATGGTGTTGGAGTCTACAATGAAGGCAAACCAAAGGCTGCAATTTAGGCGACTAGGGGCGGACCGCAATAAAGGCGGAATTTCCAACAGTTTGGTTCAGGTTTTAGACATTATTTGCATTCGAAATTTCGCTGGGTTAAATGTCAAAATCAGGAAGTAGGATTCATTGTTAGGTTTTTCTACCTTATTTATTTAAGAATTTAATCATAATAATAATTCTTTCCCTCATCCCTCACCCCTCACTGTCTTGCATACAGTACCTACCAGGTTCGACATTAATGTCAGGATAATTGAGTACTACTTGCAGGCTTTACCCTTTCTTAAGCTTTGAACTACTGAATTAGCTTTAGCCCTCTGTACAGTCAGCATACAACATTTAGCCAGCTTTCTGTATGAACCGATTAAACAGTAAAAAGCTCCATGCCGTGACCTACTTGTCTATATATAAGATACTCTGCACTTTCTCACACGTTCATATAATTTTCTCATTTCAGATCTACATTTTCTTACAGCACTTTATGTTTTCTCTATACATGTCTCCAACCTAGAGTTGTAATACGGGCAAACAAAAGCATCCAGAAATAATGGTATAAAAATATATATTTGGTTACTACATACCTGATAATGTGAATTTATCTTCTGTCTGTATTCTTTATGCTTCTGAGTCTGCAAATAGCATTGGAAACATCTTAAAATTATGTTGAAAAATATTCAAAACCATAAAAGTGAGGTAATAATATCACCGATAATGATTATGGTAATGATATTGTAATTCCATAGCAACTTTCAAGCATTAATGGAAGATTTTTCAAAGGCACTTTAACCCCAGCCCACCACCACCCATTCAAAAAGAAAAAGCAAAGAAGTTACTGCACCAATACATACACCCAATAACATTTCACCATAAATTTGTGAAGCAACAAATGGGAGTGTTGAACCAAACAAACGCATGTCAACGTCCAATAACATTTTCATCGTAACTGTGTGAAACAACAAATGAAGCACCCAATAAGGTTTTCAGTTTTCAATGTAACTTTGCGAAGCATCAAACGAGAGTGTTGAACGAAACGCAATTCAACACCCAGGTTTACTCAAAATCCAAATGCTTAGTTTACTCAAAATCTTAATACTTGCGTAATTGACCTAAATTATCAAGTCCATTAAGTCAGTTCCATGAATACTCCTTCACGACACAACACAACAATCTCACAATTGGGGTAAATATGACATGTTACAGTTAAAATCAAATCACTAGCTCAACAACCTAACAAGTCAAGAACAATCTTACATCATACAATAAATAGACATAAGTTACCAAATTCATAAACATGCTCTATTACGATCTCCACTTGATAGATACTTAATCAACATAAAATGAAATTCAAAAATGAAAACACAAGACACTTAAGAAAAATAAAAATATCAAATATCAAATCACTAGCTCAATAACCTAACAAGTTAACCGCATTCTTCCACTTATGCAATGAATAAACACACCCCATCAAATTCATCCCCAAAAAAGATCTTTCTACTTTTTTTTGTAATTAAAATCAATCACCTTGTTAAATTTAACTTTTTTCACTTTTCAAATCAGAACATAAACACCTAAGAAAAATCATCTCCAGCACTGATACTTCTGACTGACGGCGTGTCCGTGACACTGACACATCTGATAACATTCAATTATGTTATTTTCTTAAATTACTAACGGTGTCAATGTGTCAATGTCATGTCCAGTGTTTGTGCTGCTCTAATTATTTAGTTCATTAAGCCAGTTGCATGGCTACTATTAAGTCAGAGCATGACTACCCATCCACCACACAACACAACAATCTTGCAATTGTGGTAGATATGACATTTTACAGTTAATATCAGATCACTAGCTCAACAACCTAACAAGTTAACAACATTCTTCCACCTATACAATGAACATAATAACAACAACAACCAAGCCTTGCCCAACTAATTGGCGTCGGCTGCATGGATCAAATTACGCCTATGCATAAAACACAACTCATCAAATTCATCCCAAAAAATTTTAAAAAATAATTTTTCAACCTTTTTTTAATTAAAACCTTTCACCTTGGCCCTGTTTGGATAAACAACTTATAGTCTAAGAACTTATCATATATCAGCACCTGGTATATGCTATTTCTATAACAAAAGATAAAATAAAATTAATTTGTTTTCATATAATCTATAACTAATTGTTTTCATAAATTATCCTGAAGAAATTAAAATAAGCTGAAAACAGCTTATGACATAAGTTCTCACAAACAGTCTAATAAGTACTTATGTAAGTAGATAAACTCAAATAAGTCAATCCAAACAGGCCCCTTATTTGATTTCCTTTTTCCCATAACATAGATACTTCAAAAAAATCACAAAATAAAATAAAATAAAACATAAACATACTATGTTATGCTCTCCAGTTGGAAGGTACTTGATCAAAACATTAACATACTATGGGCCTCTTTGGATAACAGCTTATTTGCAGCTTATAACCCACAAGTGCTTATGTATAAGCTTGCATAAGCTATTTTTATAGCAAAAGATAAGATAACGTTAAATTGTTTTTATAGCTTATCTACTGGCGTAAGTTTTGTGAGACTGTTTGGGAGGACTTATGAAAATAGCTTATGACAGAAGCTTTTTTCAACTTATTTTCATAAATTCTCCAATATAGCTAATAAAAGCAGCTAGTAAAATGTACCAAAAAAAAAAAAAAAAACTAGTGAAATATACAAAAACAATTTAACATTATTTTATCATTTGCTATAATAATAGCTTATGCAAACTTATACATAAGCTTTTATCATGATAAGTGGTTGTACAGTACAACAAGCTGTTTATCCAAATATACCCTATGTTATGTTGATCGAATTCTCCAGTGTCGACACCGAGACATGTGATTACATTCAGCTGTGTGATTTTCTTAAATCGCGCCATCGGTGCCGACGTGTCAGTGTTGTATTCGGTGTGTGTCAGAGCTTCATAGAAAACGAAAAAAAAAATACAAACTTTGCAAAAAAATGATTGTAAAAATTGAAAAAACCATACTCTGTGACGTTCACCATTAGGAAGATACTTGAGCAAAATCTCACGCATGAATTTAGCTTTATCATCACGCGAAAAAACGAGCATATTCGGAGGAAGATGTTTCTCCAACGAGCTGAAAATCGAAGGACTGAAATCCAATTCAAGATCATCGTAACCTTCTGGTTTGTGATCCTTGTTAGGGTTCAATCTCAGCCTCATTCTCGAATTCGCCATTGTTCCGTTACCGGTTACGGTGGTGGAATCGCCACCGTGTGGGGGCATTTTCGGAATTGGGGATAAAATTACGGTGGTTTCATGAAATTGAAGGAAATTAGGGTTAGGGTTTTTATATTTGGAAATGAAAATGGTGTTTGGTTTGAAGAGATGAAGGTGTTAGGGTTTTGTTGAAATCGGAGATGGTGAAGAGTGAAGTGAAATTAAAAAAAAAATTGAAAACGAGATCATAAAGTTGAAATTATAACATTTGTGTGTTCCCTTGAAAAAAACATTGTTGCTGTTTTATTTTCTTACAACATATGATATTAAATAATGTGGTTTGACTCAAGTTGTGAATAAATTTCATTTAAAGACGAATTGTTAGAATAATTAAGTTTAATTTATAGGCGAAATTATGTTTATATCTGACTCAATTAACAATATTAATAATACTATATTAGATATTTTCACTCAATTTGAATTTAAGATTTCGTTGATGTGTGTGAGATTTAGATAATGTTTCTTATTTCATATACATAACATGAAAAAATATAATACCTTGAAAGGTGTAGTCTTATGGTTAAAGGGTAGGTGTTTGAAGGAGTTTGAGATGACCCTAAATCCCTCTGCTCTCCTCCCTTTGAAACTACTAAACACAACCTTACGACACTTTTTTTTTTTTTTAAGAAAAACCTTATGGTACTTGATAGCATTTGCTTTAAAAAATTGTATACTCGAGCAACGAAAAGTCTAAGAAATAAACTCACCCTCTCTACATTTAGTACTTATGGTGAGTTCAATTTCCAATGATTTTATTTCCACGACCTAGATCTCATTAACTTGTTTGCAATTGATAACTTTATCTAATGACCTATGAATCGATCATGTCTACATGTGAGTTATCGTGTTTTTTAAGTTATTCAAAGTTTAGGTTGGTGGAGAGTCTTTGTGCACTCTTAATTGAAATTGAAATGATAAAAGAGATTAGGCAAAATACGTAGAGACCCAAATCAAACTTTAAGAAGAAGTATTTTATTTTACCAAAATTAATTATGTCTCATAAAATATACCCCCAACAATCCCTAATGTAAACTAAAAATCATCTTATAAATTCATTGATTAATTCATTTATTTGGTCTATAATATAGATCAACCCTATCCATAGTATAACTAAGTTAAAAATTGTTTAGTGCTTACATTTTTGGTAATAAAGTGAATAAATGACAATTTCTGAATTTAGGACACCCGATATTAGTTTTTAGTTAAGAAAGAAAATTATTTGCCTAATTATTTTTGTTGAAAGAAGAGAAGAGTAAAGAGAGTCCTAAATTTCTAGGGTTTTCATCAATTTCCCCAAATCCCCATTTCAAAAAAAAAAAATCAAAGAAAATGAACGAATTGATAACAACCCATAAACGTGAATCCGATTCAGAAAACAAAGACGAAATTTCTGCATCGAAGAAGTTAAGGGTTGAATCTTCGAAAGAAAATGGTTCAAAGGAAGTGACTTTCCTCATTGAAGCGGATGCTGCTGAAGATAAAGGGTTGAGACAGACTATGGAAGATGAATGGGTTGTTCTGATTGATGCTGTTAAAGATTACCCTGGAAATTTGAGGTTTTTCTTTTCATTTTTAGTTTTTACATTGATTTATTATTTTTTTTTTGTTAATTTGTTCAAATGCTGCAATGCAATGAGGAAAATCTTGTACTTGCATCTAATGTTTTATTGATTTTTTTTGTTGCAATGTTATTTAATGTTTATATCATACTGTCATTTGTTTGAGGGAATCATACTGTCATTTTTATTTTGCAATGTTATTTTTGTATGTTATGCTTATATACACCGTTTGGATTAGGCTTATTTTGAGCTTATGCAAATAAATAAGCTTTTATATTAATTTATAAGTTCTCACTTTTTCATAAACTACATTTACAAACTTATGAATAATACATAAAAGCTTATTTATTTGCATAAGCTGTTTTGCACAAGCTCAAAATAAGCCTAATCCATTTAGGGATATTGGATTGACTTATTCGAGCTTATCTACTGATATAAGTACTTGTGATAGATTGTTTGGGAGAGCTTATAAAAACAATCTATGATATTTTCATTAGCTGTTTTCGGATTATTTGAATAAGCTCTTCATAATAGCTTATGAAAACTGCTTATAACTTATATGAAAACATAGGGATTATAAAAGGAAATGTTAACTTGAAAATTGTGTATTCTACTTTTTGAAAGTTGAAAAAAGAGTTATTTTCAATGTAAAATTTGTCTTTTCTTTCTATTCTTAACTCCTTAACCAATGGCCCTGCTAACATGACCCGAAAACATATTGACGCTATTCTATATTTTGCTATAGAAATAGTTTATATATAAGCACTTAATATGATAAACCCTTATGCTATAAGCGCTTAATTAGTTATTTATCCAAAGAGGTTTTAGCTGAACAACTTAGTAGATGTTATCTGGTGTTTGAAGAACTTAGCTTATATTTGGAGTTTATTTAAATTTCCATGATATGGGCACTGTAAGTGTTTTGAAAAACTTGTAAGAATACTTATGTTCTGAACATGAGCTTTTTTCTGCTTATTTTAATAGCATCTCCAAGTTAGCCGATAAAAACTATTTATGATGAGCTTACATGTGTCCGCTCTTGGAATCCTAAATTCTATTTTTGAGTGCAAAAGCAAATACGGACAACTGAAAGTAAATATCTTTTCAACAACACAAATAACATTGAATTCAATCCCTTGTAATATAAGCTTTCATATGATAAGCGTTTATTGAATAAACACTATATTAAGCCGTTTATGAAGACAACTCTACAAATTATTTTACACGTGTGTAATCTTATTATAATCTCAATAGTTGATTATATTTGTACACTTTTTTTGATTTAGAGGATTCAAATTCTCATTTTCATCTCATTGTTTTTTGTGTTTCTCTTCTTTAGGAAACTAATTAGAGCGAAAAGATATGTAACATTTGTTTAACAACAATGTGTGCTTCTGGAGTTATTTTCTATTGCATTGATTGATAATACTGAGTTCTTGATTTTCACTTTTCAGATGTGCTCACTTTGCAATTTATGATGGGCATGGGGGCCGGTTAGCTGCAGAGTATGCTCAAAAGCATTTGCATGGGAACGTCCTCGCATCAGGATTACCACGTGAGTTGGTGTGTTTGCTTGGTCTAATTTCATGTACATTTTATCATTTAAATTCTTAAGGCTATGGCTGACTGAAAAGTCTTTTACTTTCACATTTTGTCATTATGTTGGGCTGTTATCAATTTATTGTTAGGTCCTTTTTAAAAACCAGTTAAAGAGAACTGTTCAACCATACTTCAGAGAGTAATATGCTTATTTATGGGAACTTAAACTTATTTATCTTTTAACTGGCCAAGGCATCTAGATATAAGACATAAACCAATTGAATTATCTTTTAACTGGCCAAGGCATTTAGATATAAGACATAAGCTAATTGAATGAGTGACTAAATATAATCAGTATATATATGCTTTGTAATGTTATAATTTTACCAGGTTTACTTAACACGAGCTATTGAATATTAGAGCCTATGTATCAACACCATGACTGACTCTAAATCTCTAAATTAGTTTTTTCTTCAGAAAAAATGATTGGGTTGGAATAGGATATCATAAATTTTAAGCCAGTGTCATCAAATAGCGGCGCCATAGAGCTATAATACAGCGGGATTTGAACAAATTGCTGTTGTCCCGCAATATGCAATTTTATACAAGTGTTTTGTCAAATAGCGGTTATAGAGGCGCTATAGTACTGTAGTGTAGAGGAATTCGAACAAACCACTATTTTCTGTGATCCGCAATTGACAACACTGTTCTAAATGTTGCTTGTTTAGTAACGAAACCCAAAATCCAATTTTATTATAGATAAAAAACAGATGATGACCTATAATATGAAAAATGGAATGTTTGAACTTGGAAATGAATTTTTATGGGCTTCTCTGGAGATTTGTTTCAAACTTGATTTATTTATCTCACCTGTCTCTTGCTCTCTAATTCTTATATTTGGCTTCTCATCTTTTCTCTCGCCTGTGTTGTGTTTCAGTTGGACGTAAAGACTGCTAAAAGATCTATACTTGATGGTAAGCATTCCACGTAGCAGTTCTTTATTGACACCCCCTTTTCGTTGGCTACCAAATGGAGTCTTGTGCGGAATACTTCTATTCTTCATTTTCTTTTATATAGAATTTTAATTTCGTGTTTTTATTCTGTTTTAGGTTTTCGTAAAACTGATGAGTCTCTTCTTCAAGCAAGTGCTGAAGGTACAATTTGAACGCTTTGAATTTGTTGATCTTCTGTTCAACACATGGCTGAATCGAGTTTGAATGTGTTGCACATACGGCAGTTTCATTCTTTTTTCACATGTTTTGGTAACGACGTAGAAAGTCATGTTACATGAAATTTTCATATTTCTCCATGCTGTTTTAGCATTCAGATTGGATACAACTTACAAGTTGATGGCTTATATTTTTGAGAGATGATTTTGTTGCTATTTATTTCTTGCTGAAGTCTAAGCACTTTTCCAGGGGGATGGCAGGATGGTGCTACAGCCGTATGTGTTTGGGTATTGGGACAAAAAGTAAGTTTACGGTTACTTATTTTATTTACTCTGTACTCCCTCCGTCCCAAAATGTAAGCAAAAATGACTCAACATAAGTTGATGTATTTGGTACAAACTTTGAACCAAATACATCAACTTATGTTGACCCGTTTTTGCTTACATTTTGGGGAGGGAGTATATAAGTAGTTTGTGCTGCTTGCTTCAGGAATAACTTATCTGTTAGGACATACGCTAATACAGTGTTGGATATTTTGTCGATAAATCGTGCACCAATTGGGCCAGAATATGAGTTGTTTATTTTCGTGATGATTTTTTCCTTTGCTCTTGATTTGTTTTAGTGCTCTCTCAAGTCAGGTAAAAGTGCTAAATTTTGGCTGTTTTTGTTTGCCGAATTTTTGTTAGGTTTTTATCGCAAATGTAGGAGACGCCAAAGCAGTTTTAGCTCGCTCAACGATACCTGATGGATCCAAAGATAACTCAGATGGAGTCCCTGCTCTCAAGGCCATTGTTTTGACAAGAGAACATAAACCTATATTCCCACAGGAACGTGCACGCATTCAGAAGGTTTAAGATGCATCAATGATGGTCAATTATATCACCAAAATTATTTACCAATACCTGTTACTTGATATTTCTTTGTGCATGCAGTTAACAAATAAGACCTTAACTCCCTGCATTCCATTAAAGTTACCATTTTCACCTCTATATAGAACATTTAACTGCACTCTCTGTAACATGTTTTCCACTCTCATTGTGGAGCAAAATTTAACAGTTTTAGATTAAGTTATGCACACATATTATTACTATTTGCTAGAAGCCTAGAACCATCTCTTTATGTTGTCAACAACTTAACTAACTCAGGTCTACCAGAACCCTGAAGTAATTGAAATATTCATATTTTTGTGATGCATTTCATTTTAGAATTGGTGACGTTAGAGTGAAATTATTACCATCTATATGTATATTTGTGCTGTTGGAGTCATCACCTCAATTAGTTCTCTAGCCTGACATATTATAGGCTGGTGGTATTGTGAGCTCAAATGGACGATTACAAGGGCGTCTTGAAGTATCTAGGGCTTTTGGAGATCGCCAGTTCAAAAAGGTTTGCCTCTAAACTTTTCTAAATGATTACTTGTTCATTCTTTCAGTTAGCAAAAGAAAATGTCTCGATAAGCATCAACTAGGCCCATTGTTGTTAACTAGCGGTTATAGCGGCGCTATAGCTCTGTAGTGTAGGGGAATTTGAACAATTTGCTATTGTTTAGGTTTGTGCTATTTAGTACAAAATGTCAATTAACGGCTATAGCACTGTTGCGTAGCAGAATTTGAACAAACCGCTATTTTCTTCGTAATTCTGAGTAATATGTCATGCAGGTGGGACTTGTTGCAACCCCAGACATCCATTCTTTTGACCTTACTGATAGAGATCGTTTCATCATTCTTGGTTGTGATGGCTTGTGGGGGGTATGTCCTTTTCTTGTCCATAGATTGGACCATAACTCATTTTGCTGGTTTGAATTTACTGTTCTAGGATAAAACTGACATTTTAGGTTTGTGTCAGGTATTTGGTCCCAGTGATGCTGTTGATTTTGTTCAGAAGTTATTGAAAGTAAGAGCTTGTTTCCGTCTTTTTAACCTGTGTTGAATAATTATTCCAATACATTTTTTCTGTTAAATCATTGCTTTGTTCTTACTGCTGTGGTGTCCTGGTTTAACTTTGGGTAGTACATTTTCATAGACTGGAAGAAAGTTAAAGTAATTGTTTTGCTTTGTTTGAATATAAAAACTCTAGATATATGTTATAATGAAAATGACACGGGTGTTCATGAGAAATGAGAGTATGAGAAAAGGTTTCACGGGGTTCAATATTGAGACTCAAATTTAATCCATAGGGGTTGATATTACATTCCATTCAGTGAAGAATTCTAAGGTAGGACATGCCGGTGAATTTGTACCTAAAACAAAACTAGGCTAAATGTCATTTGAGTTAAGTAATTATACACCGATACACATTTTACATAGACACCCAATCATATTCTAACATTTTTCACTTCAGTAAATAAAATTGTCACAACTTATTTCAAGAAATAATATAATGAAATAGTAAACTTGTTAAAATTCCTTTTTCCTGAGGAGGTTGCTTTACTTGAATAACTAAAGCTTGAATAAACATTTGTAGGAGGGACTATCTGTAACAACTGTGAGCCGCCGTCTTGTAAAGGAAGCTGTTCGTGAGCGCCGCTGCAAAGATAACTGCACTGCAATTGTCATTGTATTCAAGCAAAATTAAACCATCACATGTGTTATACTAGCTGGCGTATCAATAGAAATGAGTTTTGTTTTCAAAATTGTTTTCTATAAGCAATTCATGAATTTCCAATCACCGCCAACAAGTGGTAACACTGAACGGATAGTAAAGTTATTTGGTTACGGCGTGCTTGCATGATTGTTATAATTGTAGTACATGCTGATGCTGATGTTGAAGCAGTAGTAGATTATTTGATATATATGATGAACCTGAGATTATTGTGATCCATGATATGTTATGCATGTATATGCTACAATTAGTTATGTCAATTGATATCTTCAAGTGGAGATCCCCGTGAGTATTGTCTACATTTGGGGGCCGTGGGCGAGGATTTTTCCCCAGCCGGGACGAGCCACCCCCTGCGGTCTCCTGTCCCCGAATGATAGTACCAATTTTGATTGACATTTAATTGAAAATGATAGTATTTTGCTTTTTTTTTTTTTTTTTTTTTTTTTTTTTTCTTCTATAATGTTTATGGGTCTCTGGATGGATGGGGAAAATTTTCCCTGCCTCAATTGACAAGCCGGCTGCAATACCCATTTTTACGGTTATGGTCGTTGTACCATTTTAAATGAATAGTGTTCACTTAAAAAAATGGAAATCCAATCATGAGATGCAGCAGTTTTTAACACTATTGCTTTACAATTTGGTAAAAAAAAGAAAAACGATACTATTGGTTTACAATGCATATATAGTTTAAAACTTGAAAAGCAGATTTTAACACTGATTAAAGATTTATGGTCTTTTTGCAGCTTTGTTACCTCTTATTCACTCAACCGACCCATAAATGTTATGGTATACTTAATAAAAAAAACTTAATCAAGCAATTAGACTCAATCATATGTAATGAATGACATGCTAAAGTCATAAGAAAAAAGGTTCAACTTAGAAGATTTCTGTATAGCTCCAAATATCAAGCAGTTTTTGCCCTATTGCACCGGCTTAAATTAATTTTTGTAAGACCCCCAAAAGTGATTAAACTACAATAAGTTTTCAATTGGAATAGGAAATTTTAAATTCAATAAAATAACATGGCTCTGTTTTTTTATAAGAAAAATAACGTGGCTCTTCTAATTGCCGCTGCTAGTTGGGCACATGAACATAATAGAATGGAATTTTATGATTTGAGTAAACAAATTTTGTAACATCTCTTTCATGATGCAACCTTTATGTAAGGCTGGAGTTCACATATTTTAAAAGTGGTGAAGTGGGGTGTACGAAGTTCGAACTCCAACTCCTATATATATTATGCAATATCCCTATCAATTGAGATAAACTTACAAGAACATTTGCACTTTTGTTTTATCTATCATAATCAATAAGGCTCATGACCAAGCATATAAAGCAATAATATAACGTTCCTCCTATAATCTAGTTGAATAGTTGACTAACATTTTTAGGAGAGGAGTGAGGACCCACCAGTAGATGTCACAAAGGATCTTACGGTGCTGTTTAGGATGAATGTGGTCTATGGGAATGGATTCTCTCATGTTTAATCTCAACCATTTAATTTATCTAATCTAATGTCTCAATGAAAGAAAGTGTATTTTAATATAGAGATGGAGGATTGAATGGTGGAGATTACACACATGACTCCCTCGTATTTGTTCAATGAGAGGATCACTCATATGGTCTACAGGTAAATTATTATACTTGCTAAAAAAGGTAGATATTATATGGAAAATTACTCAAGTTGCATAAGACCATGCATACCACATGAATTAAGTTCTAATTAAGTTTTACCTTAATCTATGTGAGAACTTGAATTTGTTTGAGGATTATTCTTACATGGTCATAAGACTGAATATAAATTTCTAATTAGGAACACTCACAAAATGTTGATTATACCTTTTTATCTTTTAATTATTTCAAAAATAATAAAAATAGTAATTCTAAATTTTGCTTTTATGTGAATGAATGTGTCTAAAAGTCGTGTTTATGCTTTTTGTTTCAATATACCTCCTCATCAAGAGTTTCATCTATCCGATGTGGGACTTGAGTTGTTTCCAATACACCCCCTCACGTCCAACACTCTTTGGGCTTGGTGCGTGAATAGTTAGGTGTCCCTTGAATTCGACAAACTCTGATACCATGTTGAAATTGGGGGCCTAACTCAACCTTACAAAACCAGCTTGTGAAGTGAGGAGTTCCCCCTCTTTATAAACTCTCATCAAGAGTCTCATCTATCCGATGTGGGACTTAGGTTTTTCCCAGTACCAACTTGTAAGATTAGGAATGTCATTCTTTATAAACTGTAATTAAATCTTATCTTTATTTTACGTAAACCTTGAACTTTGCTGACTAATTACAATTGATCATCAACCTTCTAAAAATCTTTTATATGATCGATTGTTGTATGCAAATTATATTCTGACAAGTGACGAAAATTTAAAGGGGAAAAAATATAAATATACTAACAACAAAAAGTGAGAGTTACGAAAATTTAGAGTGAAAAATTATGAATCTACTATCAACAAATAATGAGATTTGAAAGGTGGATAAAGAAAAATACTTCTCATTTTCTAAAGGAGGCTCTAGAAGTAGCAAATCACATGTTGCATATTAGTGTTAAACTTTATAAATAATCTATGATTCTCTGAATCATAAAATATGCATGAATTATAAACATCAGCACATGCATATTTGATTCATATTCTTGTTCTTCCCCCCAATGAAATACATTCAAAAGAATCCCTTGAGTCTCAAGCAGCCAATCATCATTGTTATTAATCATTAATATGTGGCTTCAAAATTTTATGTCAATATTAATCAACTCCTTGTTAGATTATATTTATGTCTAAAAAACTAAATCTACAATCATTAATCTGCACATAGCTTGATAATTGGGACAAGAGTCTCAATAGATATATTAAGATAAGAGATGGTGAGAACATTATCACAAAACTATATAGGTTGGTTGCTCTCTAACTACCTGGCTAACATGATTCAACTTGATTTTGTCTCCATACATTATTTAATTAAAAGTCAACAAACATAAGAAATTGAAATTATGTCTAAGATTTTGTAGTCTATGAATAAGTTATATGTTTGGATCACTGATATTGGGTGAAATGAAATAGTGAAGTGAAATTTACAAAAAATGTAGGCCATACTTTTCCTATTCCATGAGTTTTTTGCGTGCCATATTCGAATTATAGAATCCGAAATGTTTCAACGTGTTTTTGGAGGTTTTTATGAGATGTTTATGCCGTTCGGATTCTATAATCCAAATTGCATAGGGCGTGCGAGAAACTCATAGGGTGCGAAAAAAAGCAATGCTATTCCGTTATCCACCAATCTATTAAAATGTATGCTATTTTAAATTAATCACAACCATTAATTATTATTAAAATGAGTGGTCATGGTTTGGAGTAACTCTTTACACTTACTATTGGAGTCAATGGATCATCTCTCTCTCTCTCTCTCTCTATATATATATATATATATATATATAGGGGTTTGCTAGAACACACCCATTAGTTTTTATGTGGGAGTGTTTTAGCAAGCTGCACCTTAAGGTGTATTTAACTACTTTTTAGTTATAATTTGCTAAAACATACTTTCTAAAAAATAAGTGAGTGTATTCTAGCAAATGCCTATAGGAGTTGCTAACATACACCCACTTATATTTTAGAAGGTGTATTTTAGCAAGATTCACCTTAAGGTGTATTAACAACTTTTTAGTTGTATATTTGCTAAAACACACCTTAATAAAAACTAGTGAGTGTATCCTAGCAAATCCCATATATATATATATATATATATATAGTGCCCCACTTTCCAAAATTCCTGGATCCGTCACCGACAACAATGAATACTTTGAATCAGTCACATTGGTAAAAAAGATTGCATATGTTAAACATTTACAATTACAATATACTTGTAACTTCTATTCCAAGGAACTAAATAATACAACTACACCTACTTATAATATTAACATTAAAAAAACCCTAATAATTTTAATATTTCCTCAAGATTATTCTTTCTCTCTCTATAAAAGCACCTTTCATTGTTATTAACTCTCATAACCAATTCAAAGTTTTACACAAAAAATGGGAAGTATAATGACAGAAAAAGTGAAGCTTCTTGTAGCATTACTTGCTCTACAGTTTTGTTTTGCAGGATTTCACATTGTCTCTAGACTTGCATTAAACATGGGTGTTAGCAAAGTTGTTTATCCTATTTATAGAAATTTAATTGCATTGCTTTTGTTGAGTCCACTTGCTTACTTTTTAGAAAAGTGAGTTTCCACAACAACATTTATTATTTTTTTTTACACTTTTTTCTACCAATTAGTTTTGTTATTTCATTTCATTTTTCTTAGCATAATAATGCACATTTTAACATGAAACATTTTTAAATATTATTGTATCAGGAATCAAAGACCACCCCTTACTCTATCTTTATTGGTTCAATTCTTCCTATTGGCTTTATTGGGGTAAGAAAGTATATAAACTTAAAAACTTCACACATTTATTTTCTTTTGAGGGTCTGCATTCACTTTCCTAAAGTAAAAAATAATTCCGAAGACTTAAAATCGGTCTTGATATGTTTCGAGATTCTCGATTAGAATTGATCATAATTTGTAACTTCTACCTGCAAACATGTTTCTTACGCTCAAAGTTATTATTCAATTCACTTTCACATGAACATGTTCAAATATAAATAATTTGAACGTAAAGTCACTTTTAACTAAAATCAATTTTATAAAATCTATTCGATTAAAAATAATTACGTCACGGTATAATCAAACAAAAACTTAATATTAGTTCTAAAATTTTCTTCTTTTTCTTTTTTGTTGGTAATGTAGGATCACTGCAAACCAAGGATTTTACTTGTTGGGATTATACTATGCTTCTCCTACTTTTGCTTCTGCAATGCAAAACTCAGTTCCTGCCATCACATTTGTCTTGGCCTCAGCTTTAAGGTAATATATCAATCATGTCTCCTAGAGCCTATTTGAATCGACTTATTTGAGCTTATGTATTTGCATAAGCACTTGCACAACTCTTTGAGAAAACTTATGAAAACAAATTATGACATGTCCATTAGTTGCTTTTAGCTTATTTCCATAAGCTCTTTAGGATAGCTTATGAATATACCATATAGCTTATACAAAAACAAAATGACTTTATTTTATCTTCTGTTGTGGAAATAACTTGTACAAAAGCACTTATATGATAAACACTTTTTCAATAAGAGCTTAATTAATTTTTGATCCAAATAGGAAGTACCTATTTAGATTGACTTATTTGAACTTGGTTACTTCCATAAGCACTTGTAAACTATTCAGGAGATCTTATGGAAACAACTTATGCCATGTTCATAAGCTGTTTTCAACTAATTTCTATAACCTCTCAAGGATAGCTTATGAAAAAACTTATAGCTTATATGAAGACGATTTGACATTATTTTATCATTTGTTATAAAATAACTAAGACATACGCACTTATATGATAGACACTTATGCTATGACTTTAAGTGCTTAATAAGTTGTTTATCTAAACAGGTAGTAACATTCTTTTTTAGTTTCTATTTTAATTTCATATTACAACTTTGATAAGTTTAATTTGTTTTTCTACCAGACTTGAGGAAACCAACATTGCAAGAAGAGATGGATTAGCAAAAGTTGTAGGAACCATTGCAAGTGTGGGAGGTGCCACTATAATCACTCTTTATAAAGGTCCTCCTCTTCTTCACCTTCAAATGGACCATATACAAGGAGACAATACCTTATTACAAGTAGATGAGTCTTCAACAAAAATGCAAAATTGGACATGGGGTTGCATATACTTGCTTGGACATTGTTTATCATGGGCTGGTTGGATAGTTTTTCAGGTATTTTCTATGATTATGGTTTATGAAGTTTACTTAAACCTCAAGCTACAAATTAGATATAGAACTAACACTGATATAGACACCAGACACAACACTGACACATTGAAAAAAATTAATAATTGAACGTGACTACGTATGTCGGTTTTGTTTCTTGTATCCAACACCATCACATGTCAGACACGAGACACACTTTTAATCTGGAGTGTTGGTGCTACACAAGTCAGGTCATTAGTCCATCCGATCTCGGTTATAGCAAAAAATATCCATAATTCTTGTACATTTTACAAATAACTTTTAAGTAACTTCATTGTGTTTAATGCTATTGCACTTGGCATGTTCAAAATGATCAATTTTCATAACCTAAATTGCAAAGTGAATAATCTTATGCAGGCTCCGGTGGTGAAGAAGTATCCAGCAAAACTCACACTGACATCATTTACATGTTTCTTTGGATTGATACAATTCTTGATCATAGCAGCCTTCACAGAAAATGATTTTGAAAAGTGGAAGATACAATCATCAGAGGAGCTTTTTACCATCCTATATGCTGTAATACTCCTCATTTCAACTCTCAAATATTTGATCTAAGCCAAGTTTAGATATACAACTTAATTAAGTGCTTAAGGCATAAGTGCTTATGTATAAGATACTTCCAAAACAAAATTTAAAATAAAGTGAAACTATTTTCATATAAGCTATAATCTGCTTTTATTAGCTATCCTGGAGAGTTTATGCAAATAAGCTAACAACGGCTTTTGAACATGTCATAAGATGTTTGTTTCAAGCTCTCTCAAACAGTCTCATAAGTTTACGGTGAATTGAATTCAATTGTGTGTGATGATTTCAGGGAATTGTAGCATCAGGTATTGTGATATCTCTCCAAACATGGTGTATTCAAAAGGGTGGTCCTGTCTTTGTTGCTGTTTTCCAACCAATACAGACTTTCCTAGTTGCTGTCATGGCAGCACTTATTCTTGGAGATCAGTTATACTCTGGAGGGTATGCACTTACGCCATTACTTTTCCCACCTTATGAGGTTCTTGTGTGCCCTATTCGGATTCCAAAATCCGAAATGTTTTTACGTGTTTTTGGAGGTTTTATGAGGTTTTTATGCAGTAATCCGAACTGCATAGGGCGTGTGAGAAACTCACAGGGTGGAAAAAGAAACAATCATGCACTTATTCTTGAATATTTTCACTCTTTCAACTTTATATTATAGAATTTTTTTAAACTGATTTATTCAATTTTATTACAGGATCATTGGTGCAATTCTCATTGTGCTTGGTCTATACTTAGTTCTATGGGGAAAAACCAACGAGAAAAAGGCGAATGAGTCGGCATTAACAAAGCCCTTGCTTGATTCAAAGGAAGAGAATAAAGTTATTGATGCAGCTTCAAAAGACATACCTTGACATTTCTATTTGTTGGAAGAGACAGAATATGAGAATATTTATGGTAAATCATGTGAAGAACCATTTAACCACCAAAACTAGTTTGCACCATTTCATGTTGTGTAAGATAACCAAATTGATTTTAAGCATATGTGCTATGTCAAAAGGTGTATGCAACACTTCATGTGCTGTATGATGTTTGAGAAATGAGTATTGAATACTATGTATATTAACAAGTGAACACTTTTTAGCTTAAAGATATGCTGTCTATTTTTCTTGATTTGCGATAGATAACATTCTGTAAATCAACAAATGATGTAAAATAAAAGTCTAAAACATGATAGCGAATGTTATAGAAATCTTGAACTTGGTTTGGGTGGGGTGCGCCAGGCCAATGCAATAGTGCAAAGCAAAGACGACACTTGAGAGACCCAATAGCAAGCTATAGTAGTGGACTCTCCCCCTCAAAAAATAAATTGAATATCGTGTGAGGCGATGGTCCACATATCAGATATTAAACTGATAAGAACAGATACTACACTTGATCTCAGCCAAAAGGTCGAGAAAGGTATGATTTGTTTAGCTGCTCAATGCTGCATTTATATCAGACATGTACTGTATGTTTTTTCTTTTTTCTGATTCTCCAATGTGGGACTTCTATGCAGCAGCTTTTAACACTGTCTGTTCAAATTCAAAATTCAGCTATTCATTCCTAACATGTTGATGTGAGGAATTTACGCTTTTGTCGTCATTTGGAGCTTATATATTAAAAATTTAAACTTAACATGAAAAATAAAAATTGGATTTGACCAAAGGATGTAATGCTGATCTGAGTTTTTGGCACTCAATGAAAGAGAGAAAGAAAAGTAGAGGTTAATATTATAGCAACTCACTCATAGTATTTGGTAAATTCCTTGCTATAAAGTGTTAGTTTTTGTTTATACTGGTGTCACTAGATAGACTTCTACATGGTTTATATATCTATTTTATATGAGCTTAGTTTCCTGTTTTTATGAATCACATTACTTGGTAATACAAGTGAATATAGTGGTTATAGATTTGTCAACTTGTTAATAGCCTGGATCATATCTTAACATGTCTAGTTGTTGTAAGAGACAGAATGTTGGATTTGGATTGCCTGGAATCAACAATTCCATGCACACATTCACGCACATCGGTGACTATTAGATTGAGGTCGGACGGTCTATGTTTCAAGCTCGGTATTTTATATTTATTAAAAAACATCAAAATCTGCAATGAAATCTAGACTGTCTGATCTCAATCCAATGATTATCAATGTGCTGACTATGTGAATGCTTGGAATTGTGACTGCAGAAAATCTGAATCCATAATTTGTAGTTCTGATAAAACATGTGAACAACCGATTAATCATTAAAATATGGCCTGGGACTCATCTAGAATTCAAATGTGACCCGTCATGGCAAAGAACATCATTATTGTATTTAGATTAACTAGATGATATTAAAAAAGTCTACTATTTTTATTACTATTTTTATTCTGGATCTTCATCTATGAAATATTTTTGTATGTACTTCTTATAATAATTTAATATTTCCTTTTATTTTTAAATTCACTTACTATCATATCTATACGACTCATTAGACTTACATAAAAAAATTACTACTAATATATAAATATTGACATTTTCATTTAAATACAACTCATTTTTTCACTATGCACAAATAAAAAATAATTTTTCCAATGAACCATGTTTTCATTGGACTCATGTTTTGTTAACATGTATAGTGCCTTTATTCTTTTCCTTGGACTCATGTAACTTTTCACTATGCACAAATAAAAAATTACTTTTCCAATGAACCATGCACAAATAAAAAATTACTCTGATATTTTATATATAATATTGCTTTTATATTTTCCTTGGACTAATGTTTTGTTAAAAAATTCGAATTTTTTTTAGGAGAGATAGTCATAATATTCTACCAATTTCTGAAAAATTTTATTAAAAAATATGAATGTTAGATATGAATTGACTAAAATGTATGGACTAATTTCATGGATGAAAAATTTTAGAGGGACCAAAAACTTAAATAATATTTTAAAGAGATTAAAATCAAATGTTGGTATATTTAGACGACCATTTACTTATTTAACCCAACAATAAAACATGCTATGCATTTTCTATTGAAATGGGAAATTTGCTAGGTTGGCTAAGCATATGTGATGTAGATTCACCGACAAAAAAACATGTATAGTGTTTGAGGCATGAACATTGACAAGTAAATCATGATTATGTTCAATATCTTATATTAATCTAAACAAACTAATTTCCTTAGTACTATTAATGCATATACGAAATATGTAATTAGCTGCAAATAAAGTCAAGCTAGATCAGCTTGGCTCGACAAACAACTTATTATTGCAAAGTAATCTTTTTGCTCTTTGATAATAACATGGTGGTAGGAAAGGAATAAAAATTATGACAGATCGTTTTAGAATAAATTGGTTAATTTTTGTGTGCAAATATCCTGTTGTGAAATTGAACAAATAATCATACCAATAAATTTAAATGTGTGGAGCAAAGAAAATAGTAATCAATGATCAAAATAGTCTCAAACAACAACAACAACAAACATATTTAGATTTAAGTGTGAAGCAACACCATAAACATATTTAAAGCAACAAAGATAAGAAATAAGAGAAAGAAAACAACACATCTTGTTGTTTACCAAGTTCGGTCCAAAATAACCTACTATAGGTGATGAGATCAAGAGCTCATTAAGCATGTGGAAGGAAACATATAAAAAAAATGAATATTTTATTCATTTTTAATTCCAAACAAGCATGTTATTTTCCTAGTAAAATAATTTGGCTATTATACGAATGGTCAATTATTAGTACTGTTCAAAAATGCCAATAACATGATTAATCACGTTGGCATTATGGTGGTTATTGTTCAGTTTTGCCTTTGGTATTTCCTTTGCATAAATCAGTTGGAAACTACTCACACTTCAAGAATTAAATGAGCCAATTCACTTCATTTTGAGAAGTAACGGCTTGACAATCAAATGGAGAGATTATTAATTGCTATTGGCCCATTCAATTGGAAATGAAATGCATGGTAGTGATTGTGTGAATGATAACAGCTACATGGGAGAATTAAAGTTGTAAACGGCCTCAGACTTCATTTACCCTTACATAGAATTATTTGGTGCAGCTCAAGGAAGTAATTGGCTTCTCACATCCCTTTAGTGACGTTTTCATAATTTATTTCTAGAGAATAAATGTAAGGCTAATCAGCCATTTATTTGAGTTTATTTTAATTTATTAGAGTCCATTAGGTTACTTTGTGAAAACTCTATAAATTGTAACTTTCTCTATGAAATAAAAAAAAGGTTGAATATTATAGAATTTTACACATATGTGTATTGAGAGCTTTGTCTCTTGTGGTTCTGGATTGAACCATCCTTGATCTTATCAAGAAATCATATTTCTTGTGGCGATCCTCGCATCCATAGACTTATCACTTTCTTGGATTAGAAAGTGTGGCGTCCCTGTCTATCCATTTCATTTCTTCATTTTTAGTCTTTTCACCATTTTCACCAACAATATTCATAATTTGCTTCCGACGGCTTCGTGGCACTCATCAATAGGGGAGAGATAAACTCTCTGATCCACTATGATAAGAGTGATACAAAGAGGTTACATGAAACTAACTTAAAAGTTCACAAAGAACAAACCTTAATTTCTACCTATTTTTCAAGTTACCCACACTCACAAATGAATCTTAGAGAAAACACTAAAGGAAGTTTTTGATCCTTCCAATAATGAAATCTCACTCACTACCCAAAATATTTACAAATGTTTCCTAATCTAAGAAATAAACTCTCACCAAAGACACTCAACTCTAAAGTTCCCTCATTTGATTTCCCAAGTTTCTCTCTTGAAGCTCTCTCTGAAATGAAGCCTTAAATAGTACACAAGTCCCAAGAAAATTGTGTCCTGATTTTCTACCATCATGCCACCATTTTCAGTTTGTACACAATACAAATTGATCGTTATCCACTAAATTGTGTCACGATTTCTTCCCTTCGTGGCACAATTTTTGCCGAGACAAAACCTCCAAAACCTGAACCAAATTGCGTCATGATTTCACCAAACCGCGACACGATTTTTGATGAAGCTCCAACACAGTTTTGAGTCAAAAACAACAATTCTCCATATTGACTCTAAATTGATGCTGATGCCAATTTAACCATTAACCACCTTGCTACTCGCTTCAACGTCAATAAAATTGATCATGTCCAAGCAATGCTTGAACCTTGATCTAGATAATGACTTAGTGAACACATCCGCCGGATTTTTTGCCGCTACAACTTTCTCAACCACAATCTCTTTTTATACAATCATGTCTCTAACAAAATACAAACGAATGTCAACGTGCTTTGTTCTCTTATGATACACTTGATGATTCACCAAATGAATGACACTTTGGCTATCATTCCTAACTCACCATCATACCTTTCAACAACATGGCTTCCTTTACCCCTTCAACAAGTGTAATGCACTCCACTTAAGTTGTAGATAGAGCCACCACAAATTGTTGATTTGCTTTCCAACTAATAGCCGTGCCATAAAGGATAAACAAAAAATAAGATAGAGATTTTCTGTATCCACATTGTCCGTATAGTCCGCATCTACATACGCCTGTCAAGCATTTTCATCTTGACATGCCCTTGTGTACTTCAAACCATCCTTCAAAATCCCATTCAAATATTTCAAAACGCACTTCAAAGCTTGCCAATGAATAATTTCCAGATTTGCCATATACTGACTTACTATGCTAATCACATATGCTAAGTCCGATCTAATACAAATTAAACAATACATGATGCTTCCAAACTCAATTTTCATAAAAATTTACTATTTAAAACCTTAAAAAAAATATCTCGGAAGCACTTGTTAGTATTTTCTTATATTTAAAATAAAACGAGGGTATGTTAAGTACTGATTGGTAGTAATAATTAGTAAGATGCAAAGTTAGAATTGGCAACTTACTTTCCACTCTATTCCTAGTTCGCATATTCGAGTGTTCTCACTCTTTTCCTTTACCTTACGTACTCATCGCCTCCTAGATATTTTCTCTTGTCATCAACAAAGAAAACAAAAAATCTCACAAAAAACAAATCCAAAAGACATTTTTGCTATTTTCTATTGTCCTTAAAAAGAAAAATCATTTTTTTAATAGTTGGAGTCAAAATCTACTCAATCCTATTTTATGTATTTTTATCAAAGTTAGTCTTTTAGACTTGAAATGATGTGCCAATGTGTCAATTTTGATGACAACTAGTTAAAAATTAAAGTATGCTTGATTAAAATAAAAAGTTAAAATTTGACCAAAAACAAAAGGTTTAATCATAATTGTAATATATATGTCAATTTTGAGGACAGCTGGGGAATCATTTCCTATATATTTCTTTCTCACAACTTTAATTAAACTTTTTCACAATGACTTTTGGTACTCAAAGATAAACATGAAAAAGTGAATAAAATAATGGAGGGAAAAGGGAAATGATTCAATGATCATAGCCAATTGTAGTTTTCCTTCCTAAAAATTTGCAGATTGTGATCTTTGGATTGTAGTGTGAGAATTCTTGTCTATTCAAAATCGATGGCATATTATATTCCTTTCATATCTACAGAACAGACGTACTCAAACAGGTCCACACCTTCTTTGTCACATGGAAGCTCATGAGGGGCCAACATTACATTGGATTATATATAAAAAAATTCACTCATTATTATTCTTTTGAGAGTAAAAACTCACTTATTATAACTTGATATGTATAATTGTTTATTTAACATTTGACAACTAGTTGAATGATCTTTGGTTTTTGACAGGAATATCTACATTTTTAGTATTAAATTAAATTACATGTTTATATCAAACGGGTGTGATGTTAGTGGTATCAATTTGGGTTCTGAAATCAATTAAATTATGCAAGCTGTAAGAAATCTAAGATACTTAAGTAAGTGGTTATAGATTCTATTTTTTACTCTTGCATATGAAGAAAGTCCGATTGGGAGGAGAGAATCCACAATGTGTGCACAATGAATTTATTGACGGAGATTAGTCATCATGAAATGACGGTACATACATGGTAACAAAAAAACTTAGCCATGAAATATGAGATCATGGGTTCCAATGTGTTTTTCTTAATGACAAAAGTTAGTAATTAGTTGTTAGAATCCAACTCATTATTCCTTTGTCCAAACCAATTGAGTTACCCAACACGGATTCAAGCGTGGTTTAACATTGTTAATTTGGTTTATAGAGGAGGAGCCTTCCAAGGATATTTTGGATACTATGCAACCAATCAATATAGTTAGAAGAATTTTCTCGGACCTTATGGCAAACCGTACCACATGCGACGATCTCTATGCTGCTCAGGAGATTACCAATAAAACAAAGTCGGCCACTCAATATCAAGTCACAGAAAGAGGAGGAAGTTCGGATAATTTTTTATGCATTTTGATTTTCTTTTCGTTTCATGTGAGTGATGGATATTGGTATTGTAATATCTAAACAATTATGCCCCTTTTATGGCATTTTTAATGTGTATCGACTATTATCATATTTTTAATAAATTACACACAAAAGTTTTAAATTCATTTAATAAATAATA
Organism: Medicago truncatula; assembly: GCF_003473485.1. Taxonomy (NCBI): domain Eukaryota; kingdom Viridiplantae; phylum Streptophyta; class Magnoliopsida; order Fabales; family Fabaceae; genus Medicago; species Medicago truncatula. The sequence goes on along the minus strand of NC_053047.1, from coordinate 37,902,197 downwards.
TATGTGATCTATATTAAAAATCATTATAAATCACATATATTATTGAATGAATGAAACTAAAATGTGAATTTTTGCTTATTATAATGACTAAAGGTGTATACGATACCTTTATCGTACCTCTTATCTGACCACCAAAGGTCGTTGCATTAGAATCCGTGACCCTACTATATCAAATCCATTGTGCTCATTCATTCATTGTGATTTTATTCCCATGGGAGAAAACACAAACCATTAACTGCAGTTTATAATTGATAATCCACTTAGCCACCGCAATTCTTCTTCTCCCCCAATCCATTTCTTTTAATTCTTGTATATTCCAAATCCAATTTTAATTCACCTAATTCTAGATACCCCACAACAAAAAAAAAAAGAAAAGTAAAACACATTTTTCCCGCTATATATGTTCCTTAACTCTTCCGTATATTTTTAATCAAAACCAAACAAATTCTGAGATTTCCCTTGAGACAAGGTTTTAATAGCCACACACACTCTCTCTCTCTCTCTCTCTCACTAATAATAGAGAGAAAAGAAACCGTGAGAGAGAGAAAAAACCAAGACAAAAACATGTCTCTTGATTCTCCATTGATTGTTGAAGAAACAAAACAAAACAATAAGAAAGAAGAAGATAGAAGAGAATTGGTTGAAGAAGTTAAGAAACAGTTATGGCTATCAGGGCCATTGATATCAGTTACACTTTTAAATTTTGGTATCAATCTTATTTCAGTTATGTTTGTTGGTCATCTTGGTGAGTTACCTCTCTCTGGTGCTTCCATGGCTACTTCTTTTGCTTCTGTCACTGGTTTCAGTTTATTGGTATGTTTTTCTTTGCTTCCATATCAAACTTGTTCTGTTCTGTTCATCATTATTGTTATATGTGTGTGTGTGTTATTATATGTATGTACGTATGAAAATCACACGTGAGTGGAAGGCAAACGTGACAACATGATACGCTGCTAAGTCTTTTTAAATGGCAAAAACCAATCTTTGTAAACAGAACATTGATGGACCTAGGAGACATTAATGTGAGTTTGTGTGTGAAGTATGGTTAGATGTTGGGTCTAGCGTAAGAGACTGATAGCTATTTGCGATGTTTTAAATTGTTATTTGAATATTTGCTAATAAAAGTTGTATAGATACAGTGTGTGAGTGATTGATGATGGTAATAGCTACTTATGACAAATCAATTTTTGTGTGGAGTAGAGTTGGGTCTAGTATAAGAGTTTGACTTTGATAGATATTTGTGATGAATTATTGTTTGAATCTTTGCTATAAAGATGTGTTTAAATATAGTGTTTGATAGTGATTGACTATGATAATAGCCACTTATGACGAATCAATGTTTGAATCTCAACCGTAAAGAGGTTTTAACATATTGTGTCTGATAGTGACTCACTTTTGTAAAAGTCACATGTGATGAATCACTGTTTGTGTGAAGTATGGTTAGAGATTGGGTATATATAGTGTAAAATTGATATCTATTTGTGATGAATCATTAATGTTGCAATCCTAACTAGAAAGATGTGTTTATGTGTAATGTTTGATAGTTATTGACTTTGATTTGGTAATAGTCATCTATGACGAATCGATGTTTGAATCCTTACTTGGGAGAGGTGTCGAAGTAAAATCTTTGAGGTGTGTTTGGGAGTTTGAAGGAAAGAGAAATGGAGAAGAGTACTTACGACTAATAATTCCGTAGTAATGCGGAGGTTGGATGATATTTTTCTCCATAATACTACTAAATCATTAGTGGTAGACCCTTTTCTCTAAACTCTCAAACACATCCTTAGGGTACGACACTGATTGACACTGGTTGAAGGAATGATAGATGGCAAAATCTAGAAAAAATGTTGAATGAGAGTTATCTTATGGTCCACGTAACAATTTACAAAAATGTATTTTCAAGGAAATAGTTGAGTTTCATGGACTAAATTTTCAACAAGTTTTTCAACTGTTGTTACTGTCATGTTGTCTTCGTGATCATGGTTGCATCGCGATTTTTTCCAGCAGAAAATGACCCATAAATACTTTTGATGCAGCCGCAGTTGTAATGCTAAAAACATTTATATTGAGACTGCAACTGTGGTTGCAAACTACATTCTTAAACCATGTTTTCAATACTCTATATGAATAAGAGTTGGTTAGTGTCATTGGAATTTCATGATCCTTACTTAATGTTACAAGATTATATCGACTTAGAGTTGGTTAGTTTTCTGTTAATTGGTTCCATAGTTAGTTAGTAATTTCATTTCATAGTTAGCAGAATGATCCATGCATCTCATTAATTATTCAGCTTAGTTTTACAATGAAACCTTAAATTTTCTACTCTATCTCTGGCTCTCAAAACTTCATTTGTTCCCTTTTCCCATTACCTCTGATTCCTAACACTATACCTATTCATAATAGGATTTCATTACTCAAACTTAAATTTATGAACAGATAATGAACGACTATCTTTTGTTTGTCAGTTAATTTGTTTTTACTCAATTTATTAGTCATGTTTAAATAGGATACAAGATATTGTAAGCTTTAGGTCTTTTTGCCAAGATTCACTGAGACTTAGCTCTTGTCGCTTCGGTTCACCGAGATTCATCTCTTGTCGCTTCGACTTGCTGAGATTCAGCTCTGGTCACTTCGTCCAAAATTAATGCGGTTTATTTTATTTTATTTTTTATAGCAAGGAATGGCAAGTGCCTTGGACACATTTTGTGGACAATCATATGGCGCGAAACAATACCGCATGTTAGGCGTACACATGCAGAGAGCAATGTTCATTCTCATGGTCGTTGCGATTCCCCTCGCGGTTATTTGGGCAAACACAAGATCAATTCTCCTTGTGCTTGGCCAAGATCCTGAAATATCTATAGAGGCTGGCAGCTATGCAAAGTTAATGGTTCCATGCCTTTTTGCTTATGGTCTTCTACAATGCCTCAACAGATTCTTACAGACTCAAAATATTGTATTTCCAATGATGTTTAGCTCTGCGATGACGACGTTACTTCATCTTCCTATTTGCTGGTTTATGGTATACAAATCTGGATTAGGTAGCAGAGGTGCTGCCATAGCAAATTCTATATCCTATTGGATCAACGTTACCATACTCGCACTCTATGTCAAGTTTTCTCCTTCATGTAAAAAAACATGGACTGGTTTTTCCAAAGAAGCGTTTGCACTGAACAATATCCCAATTTTCCTGAAGCTTGCTGTTCCTTCAGCTGTAATGGTTTGGTAATCACCTTCTCTGGCAATTAAGGACTACATAACACAACATAGTTAATTTTCTTTTTAGAGGTTCTAATGTTGTTTCCATTTTTATTTCCGACAACTTGGTGAGCAGCTTGGAAATGTGGTCATTTGAATTAATGGTTCTTCTTTCCGGTCTTCTTCCAAATCCGAAGTTGGAAACATCAGTACTTTCTATCAGGTTGGTTTCATATTGAAGATTCTCTTCAATATTATTGACTTTATTATTATGATTTTCATTAACCTTTTGTTGGTGACTTTGTTTTGTCAGTTTGAATACATCGGCACTTGTTTGGATGATCCCCTTTGGACTTAGCGGAGCTATAAGGTTAGTTTTCTCAGTTTTTTTGCAGTTTTCTATTCAGTGGCAGTCTCTTTCTTTTTTGCATGTTAGAAAAATTCCATTGCTTTAGTTTGTGTATGTAGTTTCATTAATGCTTGAATGACTCTTGCAGCATTCGTGTCTCGAATGAACTCGGGGCTGGTAATCCACGGGCCGCACGTTTGGCAGTGTATGTCGTTGTAGTGATAGCCATTATTGAGAGCATCGTAGTTGGAGCTGTGATTATACTAATTCGCAATATATGGGGATATGCTTATAGCAATGAAGAAGAAGTTGTCAAATATGTAGCAATTATGTTGCCTATTATTGCAGTATCCAACTTTCTGGATGGAATACAAAGTGTTCTTTCAGGTTTCTCTTCTTCCCTATAACTTTTAATTTCTTTCTTCATAGAGACTGAGTCAAAAACAACGATAGAGACAAATGGGAGCTTCTAATATATATATCATACAAAAGATGGTTCTTGCAATAGATGCTAAAGCTTAAGTAGTGTAAGTAAGAAAATAATTATTAGTTTAATTTTGTAATTACATACTCTCTCCGTCCCAAATTGTATGTCACTTTGGAAAAAAATTTTGTCCCAAATTGTATGTCGCTTTACAATACCAATGAATCATTAATGTTACTTTTCCTATTATATCCTTCACTATTTATTGCCTTCTCTACTTCCAAGTCATTCATTTATCTTTCCCATTTCATTTATTAAGGACAATTTTGTAAAACAACTCATAATATCTCTTTCCCATACAAAATTAATTACATTTCTTAATATGTGTGAAATGCCCAAAACGTCATACAATTTGGGACGGAGGGAGTATTGGATATGATCACAGTCACTAATAAGTGGATAGGTCGCTCAAACGTAGCAAAACTTAAGCATGATTAGTAGAAAATGTGTTGTTAAGGGTTAATCTTGTAAATCGAACCATAGTATCTGAATACAAGTTGTATTCTATAAACCCTAAAGCTTGATCATTAGAAAGGTATTGAAGCCACTATGATAAAAAATCATGTGTTATCTATTTGCGTTGTTTTCGTATCTTTTACTTCCAATATGGTCTGTTGTTCTAACAATGCAAATGATATCCTTCTTAACTATGATCCAGGCACTGCTAGAGGAGTTGGTTGGCAAAAGATCGGCGCATATGTCAATCTCGGGTCATACTATTTAGTTGGGATTCCAGCAGCAGTTGTATTAGCTTTTGTATTGCATGTTGGCGGGAAGGTAAATAAATGTTGTTCATTTTTTTGAAAAAATTGCTAAATGCTAACATATGATTTGGTTCAACATGCTAATAATAATACTTATAATTCAGGGACTGTGGCTGGGGATCATATGTGCACTCTTCGTTCAAGTAGTTTCTCTAACGATCATTACAATACGCACTGATTGGGAGAAAGAGGTGAATAATTTCTTCATGTTTTCTTATCGATCTCTTTCATCGTTTTGATAAATATTAATGTCATGTATTGTAAGATATTGACATTTCTTTACTTTTTCTGATTCCTTTTATTCAGGCAAAGAAGGCTACTGATAGAGTTTATGATTCAATAACAACAGAGAGCTTAGTCTCATGAAGAATGAGATTTTTTGATTTGTTTTCTTAGTGTATTGGCAGAGAATACATCTTTTAATGTAATGTGGAGGGAAAATAACATGTGTTGCTTATAAAAGTTAGTACATGTGAATGTGATCCATGTTACTGATATCTTGTAACGTTACACATTGTTTATCTCTATACCACAATACGCGATCAGTTCGTCTGGATTAGTACAACAACTTTAAAGTTGTTTGATCTTGTATGCAAGTGTGTTAATTTAAATCTTATATTTAGATCAATGGAAGAAGTTTATTGATAAAAATACATCATAATACTTAAAATTTCGAGGTACTAGGATTTGAACGGTCACAATGTTTACCTTTGTCTTATGTACTTGCATCATGAGAAATAAATTTATCAATGTTGTTCTCTCTATTGATTCATATCGAGTCACTATCAAATCTTGAACATTGTAATTATCTACAACATATAATTCTCAAATAAGTTTACAATAGCGTAGAAATACTGGAAAGAAAAAAGATTGAAGGCATGAACTTATATAATAACAAAGGGAAATGTTAATGAGTGCCTTCGGGGCAATCTTTAAGGACTATAAATAGCAAGTATTTATAAAAATACATGTAATCAATGCATTGAAAATCGAAATGTTTGATTTTTTTAAAGAATAATTGCTTATTTTGGTATGCTTAAAGAGTGTTCCGGAGACACTCGTTAACAAGACCCAATAACAAAATAGATGATATTATTTGAACTAGAAACCAAAATTTTTTTAGCTAACACATTTGGACCTGTCTTAATTGCTACAAAATCTTTCTTTCCATTTTATTTATTATTTAAAATCTGTCTTTCCATTTTATTTATTTATTTATTTATACGGAGGTTTCTCGAGGTGCCAATTTAGTTGGGATGTCGTCGCTTCCCCTTGATGTATGTCCTTGCTCCTGGCTTAGAAAAAAAAGTTATAATAGTTGTGTTGGTTCTCAAAGGCATCCGACCAGAAAGCTCTACCAACGACCATCGTGAGATCATCTAATATTGGTAACATATTTGACCATTTATCTTATTTAAGAAAATGTAATTTCATAATTTGGTTTTTATAATGTCTACTAACAGTGATAAACTATGGTATAAAGGTTACTTACTTGTCACAACTGAAGCAACAATATTATAAGAAAAGCATTTCAGTTTGAACATGTTCATATTCACCTCACTGTCATCTTCCAAAAGTACTTATTGGTACAAATTACAATCATCTGGATTATTCTCAATTTTGGATGACAATATATCCTGCATATGCTTCTTCAAAAAAATATATCCTGAGATCAAAATCACTATCACATAGCCATACAACTATGAGTGCACGTTGGCAATGGCAAGCAATTAGAGTTCAATCTTCTAATGGTATATTAAGTTTACCTTAGATTAGACTGAGACACGTGTGTTGAGCCTCTGCAATTATTTCGACCAAAAACATTTGGATATGTCTTCATTCCTACAAAATGAAAACATTCAAAGAGAAAAGGTATAATTTTCTTTGTTCAACGATTTTCAAGTCTCATGGAAGAAATAACGGTGATAGTATATGAAGTGCTTTTTTTTTGAGAAAAGTATATGAAGTGCTTATAGATTACCTTTATCAAGAAGATTTATACATCAATCGACACAAATTAATAGAACAGAGATATAATTTTGAAATTATGACTTTTTTGGATACGAAATATTCGTCGATTCTATAAGCATCCACAATCATATATTTCATGATCTCACGACTACATTGCCGGCCAGAATTGAAAAACCTTGGTTGCCTTTGTGAATTGTGATAGGTTTTGTCTTCATTGCTACAAAACCTTCATTTCTGACACTTTTATAACCCTTGGCAACCAATTTAAAGACACGGGGGCAACTGAAAAGGCCCACATCGATGGAAAGGAGTACTATCATTTTGTTTAAAATATGCAAAGGTGTATCAATAAATTGTGTTGTTCAGATGGGTGTATGAAATATTAATTAGTGATTAGATTGATGTTTCATTGAACCTATCTCTCATGCATTTTATTAAAGTAATATATTTTTTATGTCTAAATATCAATTTATTTTTTATGCCTAAACACTTATTTTTTTTGTTAAAATATGATCAATTTATCTTTAGCCCAATTTCATTCACATGATCAGCTTTTTTATGATTTTAATTAATCAACATTTGATGTCTAAGTTGATGCCACTTAATTTTATTTCCATAGTTTTTAGTGTAAAATTGTTTTATTACTTAAATATTCTAAAAATTGAAATGTTGATAATTAAAAAATAAAAAAAGAATCTATGTTATAAAATTGGGTGTGGTCGCAATCATAGATAATAGATATACTTGAAATTAAATATGATTTATGAGTCCTCCATTGTGTCACGAGATTCCCTGCACCGGTTGACTTATGCATTTGCTCATTTGTGACAACGGAAGCTATTTGGTCAAGATCGGACGGTACAAAAAAATTGCAAATTTTAATGTTTTACAATTAAATAAAAGCTTGAATATAGATTGTTTGTTCTTGATCAAATGACCACTGATGTCATGATTGCGTTAATATAGAGAATCCCCAATTGCAAATGATTTGAAATTTGTAATCGCAAGGATATAAAAATTGAGGCGCAACAATTCATATTGTTCATGTACTATTTAGAGAGACAATAGTTTGAGCTTATGATGAAGACACAAGTCATCAATAGATAAAAGATACAAATCGGCGCTTATGAGGTCCTATGACAAGGGCACATGCTAGGAGAGTTAACGACGCTCTAGTCCAATTCATGACAAAGTCAATGGAGGGTGTAGAGATAGAATTCAAGGAAAGAAGGCAAAATTTGTACTCCCTCCGTATCAATTATATAAGCAAAATTCACTTTTTAGGTTCATTCATTTAATGATGTATGTGGTTCATAATATAGACCACATACATCATTTTGCTTATATTTTGAAACGGAGGAAGTATTTATCATGCAAGTACATGACCAAGGCGTGACACACGGGCTTGCTGCCCCGTTTTAATGTTTTATCGTAATTCAAGTTTAATAAAAAGTGCAACGGACCAATTTTACCCAATTTTGGCTAAAAAACACTTATTTTTGTTTTTCGTGTGTTAAATACATTTTAAAGCTTTAAATGGCATGTGGTGTTAAATACTAGTTCTAGCTTTCACACGATCCTGTTTTATTTAGTGCATTCGATTCTAACCATAGTGCATTATTCTTATATAATAAACGCCATACGGCCGACTAGGTCTCACTTTGTACAACTTTAATTAAGAGGAATGTTATTTTAACAATTATTTGTTGGGAATACCTCTTAGAGAACTAAAATACATAAAGAAATTTGGTTATTGACGACATAATGGCCAAAACAATAGAGAGTGAATACAAAATATAAGTATAAAAGAGAAAATTGTCAAGTTGTAAAAAAATAGTTATTTAAATATCATTTTTCTTTAATTAATGGAGGAGTGAAATGATCGTCAACTCTTAGTGTGACATATTCGTCAGCTCAAAATCGATGGCATATTTTATACCATTCATTTCTCACAACAGCATGTCAAACAATCAATCTACTATCTCACATACATGGAAGCTCATCAAGTGACCCATATTACGGTAAATTATATTATATATAAAATAATTCACTTACTATATATACTTTGTTAGCACGTGATAGGTCTTTAATTACCTAAAAAAGCTAAACCGTGGCGTATAAACTGTTCAGTATAATTGTTTATTAACATGACAAGTAGTTGGTTATTTCAAAAAAAAGAAAATGACAAGTAGTTGGTTAAGTAATTAATATCAATTTCCTGAAAAAAAGGCCAAGTCAATATAAACAAGAAGACTTACAGAGATGGTTAATCTTTGAACTTTTGATATTACTTTTGACAGGAACATACACTTTATTATTGTTAACATTGTAGGTTCATTTGTTGTTTATAACATAACATTGTAGGAATCTTTGTTACAATATTATTTTTAGAAGATATATATTGACTCAAATTATAAGTTTAAAGACTTACACCACATCTTCGTCCACTATTTTCTTTTAATCTAACGGTTCAGATTACACATTAAATTTTTAATTTGGAGTAGCGAAAAGATAAGTTCCAGTGTTTTTTCGAAGGAAAAGAAAAATGTGTTATGCTCTAACATCACCGTTGAAATTTGGGGCCTGACTCATCCATACAAAATCGGCTTATGAGGTGAGGATTGTCCCCACTTTACAAACACATTGTCAGACCATCTTATATCCGATGTGGGACTCTTAACACCCCCCCTCATGACCATCACTGTTGGGCTTGGTTCGTAGACATAAAGAATGGGTGGCACGATAGGGGAAACCTGATAGCAGGTGACCCAATGCATCTTGGAGAGGCTCTGATACCATGTTAAATTTAAAGGTCTAACTCATCCTTACAAAACCGACTTGTTAGGTGAGGATTGTCCCCATTAATTTTATAAAACATTGTCAGGCCATCTCCTATCCGATGTGAGACTCTTAACAATCACTTTCTTGGTTTCTTGTTACATTATCATAATTTTTTAATTTGACCTCCAAAAATTTAAATCGATGTGCAATTTCACATGAATTAATTAGTGGACCAATCGTTTTTTATTTGAGTTCAGGAATAAGTTTCTTAACTCAAGTTTTTGTGCTTGTTATGGTGTCTTCTCTGGCGAACTGAGGGTCGAGTGGTGGAGAAATCCAAAGGAGTGTTGGAAAAAGTATTTTCGGGTGGTTTATTGGGCTCAACTTAGGTGATGAGAAGATGATGTTCTGTTTGTAGGGGTTTTAATTGGTTGGATGGTTTTTTGGAGCGCTTATGGTGAGTAGCAGCTGTTAGGATTTTGTCTATGCGGTCATTCGCGAGGAAGTGTGGAGGTTTGGATTTGATTTAGGTGTTGATTTCGGTTTTTGGTGATTAGTTTTTCTTATTTGTGTTGGTGCTACCCGTGGTGTTTGTATTGATGTTTTTGTAGGCTTCTTTTTTGATGTTCCACCTATATAGAACGTCTTTGCTTTGTAGAATGTGTCTGCCAATCCCTGTTCGTCTTGTGCAAAGATTTGATTATTCATAAATTTTTATCGTTCAAAAAATAATTACTGGATTTCAATATAAGGAGCATGCACATAAATATGACATTAGGGACGATTTTTGTTTTTGTTTTTGAGGAGCACCTTATGGGTGCTTAATAATTAATCTGAGCCATCCACTAATAATAAAATTTCTCTAAAAAAGAACTAATAATAAAACTATAGATCAAGATTTATGGGTTTCTTAAAAAATAAAACTATAGGTTAAGACGTGGAGTTAGTCTTTGAATACTCTCGAAGTCAAATATATTCTCATATTTTTTTTACTATCATTAGGTCAAGTAGCTTAGTGGTTAGAGCTCACACAATTAAATATGGATAAGTGAGGTGTTCGGAATTCGAACCACAACCGCTTCATATATAGCATGCAATATCCCTACTGAGCTAAGATCTAAGAGATTAATATCATTGTACATTTATTCTTTTGAGTATCATTGTTTTTTATTCAAATCAGCAGTTTCATACTGCGAAATTTAATTTCATATCATTAATTAACATGAAACGACATAAAATATAAAATAAAAAAAATTACGAAGGAGAAATTTATAAAATAGGATCGTGACGATACAAGGTTGATTTGATAACATCAATAGAGATGTAAAGAAGTTGAGTGATAAGGAGGTCAAATGTTCGATATTCACATGTAACATAGCACTGACATATTAAAAACCAACATAAAAATGTTTTAAAAAAATCTTGTAAAATAGGAAACTAAAATCCTATATTTAGATTTAGGGACTAAATTCTAGTGTCAAATAGAGACCAAGAGTACGTACTTTTTAAGACACTGGTTAGCAATATCTTTTTTTAATAATGAAGTCTGAGATTTGATTTCTGACAGCTATTAATTGCATAAACAATCTTTATCCTTTTCTTGGGAAACTAATAATAGATGATGTAGAAAGAGACACATAGAATTCACCAAAACAAGAAAGAAACACAGAGAAAGAAAAAAAACAAAACCAAAACATGTCTCTTCATTCTTCATTAATTGTTGAAGAAACAAAACAAAACAAGGAAGAAGAAAGAAGAAAATTGGTTGAAGAAGTGAAGACACAATTATGGTTATCAGGACCATTGATATCAGTTACACTCTTAAATTTTGGTATCAGTCTTATTTCACTTATGTTTGTTGGTCATCTTAGTGAGTTATCTCTCTCTGGTGCTTCCATGGCTACCTCTTTTGCTTCTGTTACTGGTTTCAGTTTATTGGTAAATTTTCTCTTCTTTTCCTATTTAATTTTCATCAATAGTGCTCATTGTTTTTTATTTTTTGCAATGTTATTAAACCATTATTAATTCAGTAAGTATAACTAATATATTAATGTCAGTTTGAGTGAACTAAGATCTGAGGTTGAATTTATCTTAAGAGACAATGTTCGAATCATTGCCGGAAATATGTGTTCATGTATAGTGTCTAAACGTGAATGGTGATGGGTCAAGATCCTCTTAATCTCTCCGAAAATGAAGAATAAAATTTAGAGAGATAAACACAAATATGATCATGGGATTCAATTTTTAAAATATTTAAAAAATGGACTTCACCAGTAGTCTACTTGTGTCTACTCATAAATTGTGCTCTCAGTTTCTTTTGAAAACCGTAAAGAATCTCAACTCAATGTTAATAAAACGGCGTGAGTCGTGATCTTGGGATATGGATTTGCTATAGTAAGCAAATCCCTGCACTCATGCAATCACATATCCGTTGTTATTTGATTAAGATCGTACTGTCCAAATTTAAGTTTAATATTTGTTTACACAATCAAACCTTCCTTTGATTTGTTCCCTTTTCCCATTACCCCTAAGACTAAACTTGATCATAATTGGGATTTAATTATTGAAACTTGAATTTATGACCAGATAATGGATAATAGTCTTTTGTATGTCAGTTAATTTGTTTTTACTCAAATTACTACTCAAGTTTAATACACTAAAGGGTATTGTATGTACTAAACATTGTTATCATGATCCATTGTGATTCAATCTTTGTTACTTCGTCAAAATATAAAATCGATTTTACTTGTTTTTGCTTTAGGTCGGAATGGCAAGTGCCTTGGACACATTATGTGGCCAGTCATATGGCGCAAAGCAGTACCGCATGCTAGGCATACACATGCAAAGAGCCATGTTCATTCTCATGATTGTTGCGATTCCTCTCGCTATTATTTGGGCAAACACTAGATCCATTCTCATTTTCCTTGGACAAGATCACGAAATATCTATGGAGGCTGGCAACTATGCTAAGTTAATGGTTCCATCCCTTTTTGCTTATGGTCTCCTACAATGCCTCAACAGATTCTTACAAACTCAAAATATTGTATTTCCAATGATGTTAAGCTCCGCGGTTACGACATTACTTCATCTTCCTTTATGTTGGTATATGGTATACAAGTCTGGATTTGGTAGCGGAGGCGCTGCCATAGCAAGTTCTATATCCTATTGGGTCAATGTTATCATACTCTCACTCTATGTAAAATTTTCTCCTTCATGTCAAAAAACATGGAATGGGTTTTCTAGGGAAGCACTTGCACCGAACAATATCCCGATTTTCTTGAAGCTTGCCATTCCTTCAGCTGCAATGGTTTGGTAATCACCTTTTCTAATAGTTCAGTATTGTATAACACTACATATTATTATATAATTTTATTAACTATTTGGTTTCTTTACTGAAAATTATCATATGTTGTTTTCATTTTTTTATTTTTGCCTTGTTGCGAGTAGCTTGGAAATATGGTCATTTGAATTAGTGGTTCTCCTTTCCGGTCTCCTTCCAAATCCAAAGTTGGAAACATCGGTGCTTTCTATCTGGTTAGTTTCATATATATATATATATATATTCGAGATCCTCTTCGATATTATTTTGATTATTTTAACCTATTGTTGGTGACTTGGCTTGTCAGTTTGAATACAACAGCAGTCGTTTGGATGATCCCATTTGGACTAAGTGGAGCTATAAGGTTAGCATTTCTCAATTCTTTGAGTTCATTAGCAACCTCACTATTTTCCTAAGCGAAAATTCTCCAAAGTTATTTTCATGTTGATTTATTTTTTTAATGCTCTTTCTTAAGTTTCTGTCTTTCGTTTCATTAGCGCTTGAATGTTTCTTGCAGCGTTCGTGTTTCAAATGAACTCGGTGCTGGTAATCCACAGGCTGCACGTTTGGCAGTCTGCGTCGTTGTAGTAATTGCCATTATTGAGAGCATTTTAGTTGGAGCAGTGGTTATGCTAATTCGCAATATATGGGGATATGCTTATAGCAATGAAGAAGAAGTGGTCAAATATGTAGCAAATATGATGCCACTTCTTGCAGTAACAGCCTTAGTAGATGGAATGACAGCAGTTCTTTCAGGTTTCTCTTTGTCCTCAATAACTATTGATTTATGGTCTTTATAAGAGCTGAATTTAAAACAGATAGAAACATATGGGAACTTCTGAAATATATGCTACAAAAATGCTATTAGATTTGGATGCTAAAAGTTTAGTAGTAAGTAAGCAAATAATTTGAAGTATAATATTGTTCTATGAATCATTTGTTGGTAAAGCAGCCGACGCAAGATATTAAATACAAAAAACGGAAACAATGAACACATATGTTAGAAATGATCAGTCGTTACAAATGATCACCTTCACTATGATTCAGGCACTGCTAGAGGATGTGGTTGGCAGAAAATTTGCGCGTTTGTCAATCTTGGATCATACTATTTAGTCGGAATTCCAGCAGCTGTTGTATTAGCTTTTGTACTGCATATTGGCGGGAAGGTGAAAAATGATCCATTCTCTGCGAAAATTGCTATCATATTCATATGATTGGATTTGACCTGCTAATAAATATTTATAATGTAGGGGCTGTGGCTGGGGATTATATGTGCCCTCATTGTTCACGTACTTTGTCTAACGATCATTACAATACGCACTGATTGGGAGAAAGAGGTGAAATTCTTCATTTTTCTTCATGATATGTTTTATCCTTTCACTAAATATTCATGCGATGCATTGTTGGGTGCTGACAAGCCTTTATTTTTTCTAATGTATTTTGTTCAGGCAAAGAAGGCAACTCATAGAGTCTATAATGCAATAACAACAGAGATCTTAGTCTCATGAAAGATATGTTTTTCATTTTGTTTTCTCAGTGTATTGGCGGGGGATATAGCTATTAATGTAATGTTGAGGAATAAGAACAAGCCCTGCTTAAAAAAGTCACTAAATGAGAATATGATATGTTATGGAAAACCTGAAACTGTGAAGGCATTTGAGAAATTTTTCTTACCATTAAATTTGAGGCCTATTTTTACCAATATGTCAAGTTAATAATGGGTTGGGGGAACATGGTGACGTGATAATGAATATAGGAATTAAATCAAATTTTTCTTTGAAAAATAAAACTTAAAAGTTGACTCACTTGCAAGATCGTGTGTTCAACTTCGACTGTTGATGTGATATCCTCTTTTCTAGGTGATTTGTAAGTATCTTTGTAGCGTTTGTCGAGTCTTGAGGCCTTCCCTGAAAAAATAAAATGAAGACAATGTAAAGTCTTAATAAATTATATTTGCCAAAAATATATGCAATGTCAGATCACTCACTGACCATGTTCATTATTCTATTTGACATTTCACCAAAAATAAGTCTCAAATTTCAATGGCGGTATTTTTTTATGATTATTTTTATGTCAAGTAATTTAATAATCGAGACTCACACATTTTAAATCTTGAGAAGTGGAGAATCTGAGATTTGAACATCGGCCCCTGCATAATATTGTCGTTGCAGCTAGCCAGCTACCAACTGAGTTTGTTACATTATTTTGTTGTAAGCACCTAAAAACTATATTTACGAATTTAGAAAGGAGAGGACTAAATTTGCGAGTCGATAGAAATAAATGGTCAAAAGTGTATTTAAGTCTTTAGTTCAATATTTGGCGTCAGGAAGGGGTTTCTTTCATGTAAGGGGTTTCATGCAGGAATAAGGAAGTGTTTTAAATTGGATATCGCAGTAGGTGTAAGGATGAAGAGGTTGGCAGGTGGGAGGGTTGTGTTGTGTTTGACATTGGAGTAGGGGTTTCTTTCATGTGAGGAAACGTTTGCCCAAGAACAAGTACCTACCTTCTTACGAATATAAGCCTTAATCATTTTACTCCCACTCTCAATTTTACTCCCTAATCATTGGAGTAGTGTTTTCCGGCTTTCTAAGGGCACAAGTTCTCTCCATCTTAAGCATAAAAGGGGTAGAACTAATAAAAACATAGAAGAAAGAAAAGAAGGAAGGAAGAAATACCTTTGATTCTTTCTGAAAGGGTTTTGAAATCTGGAGTTTGTTACGTACCAAGACTCTTTGGATTAATATTTGGATGATCCAACTGTTAGTACATGTTGATGATGTCAGATTAGCGAGAAATTCAGTTACTTCTATCAAAAACATTTTGAATAATTCATTCAAGATCAGGGATCTAGGACACTAAAATACTTTATGAGATTAGAAGTGGCTCTTCTAAGCTTGCATATCTTTATGTAAAAGGAAATATTGTTTAGACATGCTCAGTAATTCAAGATTCCTGGACTCTAAACAAGTATGTACTCCGTCCAATCCATCCATCAAATTACATAATGATTCCTCACATCCATACACTGATATTCCAGCTTATAGAAGGCTTGTAGGCATATTACTTTATCTCAATGCAACCAGACCTGACATCACTATTATTACCCGACAAATGAGCCAATTTTTATCTAACCCTACACAAACTTATTACAATGCACCTCTCAGAGTGCTCAAATATCTCAAGACTTGTCTTGGTAAAGGTTTTTTCTTTCCCATAAATTCCCCCCTTTACCTTCAAGAGTTCTCTGAAGTTGATTGGGCAGATTGTCTGGATACCATAAGGTCCATCTCTTGCCAGTGTTGTTTCCTTGGATATTCTCTAATATCTTGGAGAACAAAGAAACAACTCACTGTTCTAGGTCCTCCTCTGAACCATGATATTGTGCTTTAGTTGCTGACACCTATGAACTTCAATGGCTCTTATACTTAATTAAAGACTTGCAAGTTTAGTGTATCAAGTTACCAATTTTATATTTTGAGAATCAGAGTGCACCCTAGCTTGTTCTTCGTTCCCAATGAGCGTTCAACGGTGCGACTCCAAGCAATGTAGTTAGAACCGTTGAGTTTGGGAGTAATAGAGAGTGAATTGGGGCTTTCACTGTGATGAACAAAGTATACCAATTCAGTATTTGGTTAAGAATTAGGTGGAGCCATGGAAAAGAGAAGAAAATGCAGAGATTACAGTAGAACAAGGTGAAAAGCTCAACAATGAAGAAGAAGATGAAAAATCAAAGAGAAGAACGATTGAATGAGAAATTCAATCAAACAAAAGCATAAACTGCAACAAAGAACAAGAATCAAGGTGTGAAATCAACAAGATTACACCAAAGATCAAGGAAAAACGATCAAAGGAGATGATCAGAGAAGAAAACAAAACGGAAGAAAAACGGTTCGAAACCGTTATGGATCGAAACAACCTTTCCTGCGTGGGAGAAGGCGCGTGATACCATATTAGGAAACAAGAAAGAGTGAAGAAATGTGAATTCTCATTGATGATTGAATGATTACAATGTGTATATATACAAGGATCTCAGTGCATGATAACCTAAACTATGCATGCAGTAGCGTATAGAACCCTAGTATCTGTTACTTGTACAACAAGGAAATGAGTAAACTAGCTATTGTGATTAGTATCCTCATCACTATGCAATAACCAGGAATCTTTGTTACAATATTATTTTTAGAAGAGATATATTGACTCAAATAATAAGTTTAAAGACTTACTCCACATCTTTGTCCACTATTTTCTTTTAATCTAATGGCTCAGATTACACATTAAATTTCTCATTTGGAGTAGTGAAAAGATAAGCTGCAGTGTTTTTTTGAAGGAAAAGAAAAATGTGTTATGCTCTAACATCACTTTCTTGGTTTCTCTGTTGCATTATCATAATTTTTTAATTTAACCTGCAAAACTTTAAATTGATGTGCAATTTCACATGAATTAATTAGTGGTTCAATCGTATTTTATTTGAGTTTGGGAATAACTTTCTTAAGTTAAGTTCTTGTTATGGTGTCTTCTCCAGCGGACCGAGGGTCGAGTGGTGGAGGAATCCAAAGGAGTGTTGGAAAAAGTATTTTTTGGGCTCAAGTGAGGTGATGAGAAGATGATGTTATGTTTTCAGGGGTTTTAATTGGTTGGATGGTTTTTTGGAGCGCTTATGGTGAGTAGCAGCCGTTAGGATATTAGATTTTGTCTATGTGGTCATTTGCGAGGAAGTGTGGATGTTTGGATTTGATTTAGGTGTTGATGTCAGTTTTTGGTGGTTAGTTTTTCTTATTTGTGTTGGTGCTACCTGTGGTGTTTGTATTGATGTTTTTATGAGTTTCTTTTTGGATATTCCACCTATATAGAACACCTTTGCTTTGTAGGATGTGTCTGCCGGTCCCTATTCATCTTGTGCAGGGATTTAGTTATTCATAAATTTTTTCCGTTCAAAAAATAAATAGTGGATTTCAATATGAGGAGCATGCACATAAATCTCACGTTAGGGGTGATTTTTGTTTTTGAATTTGTTTTCAACGAGCACCTTAGGCGTTGTTTGGTTCAAGGGAAGGTGAATGGAAAGAAAACAGGAAGGAAAGAAAGTTCATCAAAATTCGTGTTTCCATTGTTTGGTTGCACTGTTAGAGAGGAAAGAAAGTGTTCTTTGGGTGGGTCCCACATAAAAAAACTTCCCCCCTCTAAAATGCGCAGAAAGCTTGAGCTCGTTTTTAAACGAGCACCTTAGGCATTGTTTGGTTCAAGGGAAGGTGAATGGAAAGAAAACAGGAAGGAAAGAAAGTTCATCAAAATTCGTGTTTCCATTGTTTGGTTGCACTGTCAGAGAGGAAAGAAAGTGTTCTTTGGGTGGGTCCCACATAAAAAACTTTCCCCCTCTAAAATGCGCAGAAAGCTTGAGCTGCCCATCCATTTTGATATAATTACTAAACAGCCCTCGCTTTTAAAAACTTTCTTTTACACAGTGCAATTATTTTTACTACCAATTAATTTGCTTTTGACTCACAAGGCTGCAAGCTTGTTATCATATCCATCCTGATAACAAAAATAAGGATACACTATTGTTTTATTTTTTATTTTTTTTGACAAGATATTGTTTTATTTCTATTTTATATCGTCACTCTTTTGTGCATATTATATTCATGTATGTATTCATTCCAAAGAAAAAAATATATACATATTCATTTTAATATTAGGACATTTATGTCGTTTCACAAAATTATAACTTTCTTTCCTTTCACTTTATTTTCACTTTCATTCATACCAAACAACTAAAACAATCATCTCACTTTCCATTCACTTTCTACTCACTATTTTTCCCTAAACATTCTTTCCTTTTACTTTCTTACCTTTCACTTTCTTTCGTCATCGAAACAAAGCCTTATAGGGATGCTTAATAATTAATTTGATGCATCGACTAATTAATAATAAAATTTCTCTAAAAAAAAATTAATATATAAAACTATAGGTCAAGATGTGGAGTTAGTCTTTGAATACTCTTGAAGTCAATAAATCTATTGTCATATTGTTTTTTAATATCATTTTTTTTGGGTCAAGTAGCCTAGTGGCTAGGGCTCACACAATTAAATGCGGATTAGAAGTCTCACTTCGATTGTAAATCTTTTTACTACGATTTCACAAAGCGTTCTTCGCAAAAATGTGATTCCTTCATAAATATCATCTTCTTCATTGAATCATCATCAACACTACTACATCGTCCGTCGTCATAATCTATGTTTCCTCCTCTTTCCGCTAATACTTGACAAAGTATTTTTCGAGAACCGGATCTCTTTTTCATCTTTGATTGACGTGTTCATTTTTGTCATAGATGATCGTGGTGAGAAACAACCTCGTTTCGGTACTCATATGTGTCATGTGATGTGCACGTGAGCTTTTGGCGATAATCGCATATTCAATAAATTTTTGGCTAAAGTGCACTTTTTCCCCTAACTTTCAAAAAGTTGCGATTTTAATCCCCTATGTACAAAAATAACAATTTTGGCCCCTCTAAGATTTAGCCCATTTGCAATAATAGTCCTCTTGGCCAATTTTGATCTAGTCAACGTCTGCGTGGCATGCCACGTGTGTAAATAATAAATTTAAAAAATAAAAAATGCCATAAAATCATTTTATAAATTAAATAAATAAAAAAGATATTAAATAATAAAAAAAATCAGAAAAAATTAAAAATAAAACCCAAAACTATAAAGATTCCTCATTCTTTCTCTTTTCCAATCCAAAATCCAAACCCATAAAAAAAAAAAAAAACACCTTCAATAAAAGCTTAACCCAATAACTGGGTTCACCAGAACCATTATGGTATTGTTGTGGCTGGAGCTGTTAAGCCACATCGAAGCTTAACCCAATAAAATAACCCAAAGATGGCTCTGCTTAGCTATGCAAAACGAGGACTTCCTTTTTGCATGAGTAATGCCGTGGCCAAAACAAAAGCAGCAGAAGACACAAAAAGATCAATATTACCATATTCATTCCTTTCCCTTTCTCCCTCACTCGCCGTCACTCCATCAACACCATTCCCATCGCCGTTGCAATTTCCGATGCTCGAGGTTCGTCTTTGAAGGATAGGGAAAAAGATGAAATGTATCAATTACATAAGAAGATCCTCAGATTTATACTATTGAGATGAAGAAAGATGAATATGTATTGTTTTGGGTTTTATGAAAGTGGTAGTTTGAAGGTTTGAGTGATGGCTTCTAAAAGTTTGTTTAAAATTCGAATTTGTTGATGAAAATTATAGTTTTTCAGGAATAAAAAATTGATGATTATAAGTTTTTTTTTTTTTTTTTTCTTCAGATTTGGATTTTGGGAAGAACACATAAACAAGGGATGAAGAGAAGTGTTCTGTTTTCCATATTAGATTTTGGGGACTCTTCCTTTTTCCTTTCCTTTTAATTTTAAATTTTTTCTGATTTTTTTATTATTTAATATCTTTTTTTATTTTTAATTTATGAAATGATTTTGTGGCATTTTTTAATTCATTATGTACATATGCGGCATGCCACGCAGGCGTTGACTGGGTCAAAATTGGCTAAGAGGACTATTATTGCAAAGGGGCTAAATCTTAGGAAGCCAAAATCATAGTTTTTATACATAGGGTGCCAAAATCGTAACTTTTTGAAAGTTAGGGGGAAAAGTTCTGTTTAGGCATAAATTTTTTGAAGTTTATATTTTTTTGGCACAAGAGGATTTAATATGGAATCAAGAAAAACGGGATTTTGTAACGAATCATTTTGTAAACATGTTTTTTTTTTTAATTAAAATTGGTTTGAACCGCTTTTGAACTGGGATGGAACCACTTTGCCTCATGAACTGGTTTTTTAAAAATGGTTTGGTTATCAAACTAAAACCATTTAAGTTGATTGGTTCTAATGATTTGGTTAACCATACACACCAGTAGTGAATTCTATGCTGACTTTGCGATTTGAGACTTGTAGTGCGCATTACGGGTTAAGACGAGCTTGTTCATGTTTTTTTCTTCACACTCTGCTCCCTTTATTCTCACCAAAACATCTGTGGCGACTATGACCAAAGTATAAATAATGATAAATTTGGAAAAAGCACAGCATGATCCTAATGATACCTGATTTAGGTGATTTTTGATGGTTTTAAGGCTATTTTCTAATATTTTTCATTCGATGACTTTTTATTGAGTCCTATACAAACTCAACAAAAATACAAATAAACTTGCTGCTGTTACTCTTAAATAATTTTATAAAGGAGCTAAAAAGCTTATAACATTCGTGTTCAGATCTTGTCCTAATCCAGCCACGACAAACTCTGTTTGTGCGTGGCTTCAAAAACAAAGGAAAAAAAAAGGCTTGAGAAGCAAATGGATCTTTTACCATCCGAAAAAAATTAAGAGACTCTTTTCTTGACAAAAATAAAACGTTATTCATTCATTCAAATAGATAGAATATATCAGAATCTAACATCGCTAAAAACGTAAAGGGTGAATCTGCGAACAAATTCACAACACCCAGGTTAATAGCATACAACGGCAAAATGCCTACAAACAACATGATAAAATATAAATCACCAAAATACCCATGCTTCCGGATTTGCAACGTTGACGTCCAAATCATTGATTGAATATGAGATTGACTGAAGTTGATCTTTCAATATGAACCAAACGAACACCAGAACAAGATACGAAATCAAACAACGCTGCACAAGACGACGAACAACACAACACCGCACTCAGACGAGGAAATCACGAAAAACACAAAAGAAAACACTTGATATATGTGGAAATCACTTATTTAGTTTGAAAGAAAGGGAAAAAAGATGCATGGGTGATTCTAGGTCAAAAAATGACCGAAAACCACCCTCTTCGACGAGTGAAAGAAAAAGAAAACTTAAAGAGAGGTTGGAGTTTCTCTCACTAAAAAACTAGGGTCGGCTAATTACGAGACTCTTTGATTGCGATTTTATTACCATAATATAGGGGAGGAGGCTTCAAGGATATGATGGGGTAGCTTTGGGTAAACAAGTTTTCCGTGCCTAGGAAATTATCAACTCTTTTTTTGCAATAGAACCCAAATTTACTCCCCCGCCATTAAATATAAATTTGTTTAAGGATTAAATATGTTTTTGGTCCCTATAAAATTGGGAACTTTTAAGTTTATTCTTTACTTAATTTTAATAGGTTTTTTACTCCATACAAAAAAAAATTATCTCTAATTTTAGTCTCTACTACAACTAAGTTTGTTTAATTATCCTTAAACTCTTAAATTTTTGAACGATTTTTTTTAGACAAGTTTAGAACACTATGAAGGGTTCATTTACTAAAATTTATAATTTTTTAACATGAAACGAGTTAAATATAATTTTTTTAAAATGAAAAAAGTTAAAGATAAAATAAACAAAATCTGGACGTAGAAATAAATTTTGCGACAATTTTTAGCAGAGGAACTTTTAGTAATGTTCTTAACACGTCTGAAAAAACTCAAGAGTTTAAGCATAAATTAAACAGATTTGAATTGAGTAAGGACTTATACTGAATGCAGATTTTTTTTTTCGGGACTAAAAGAACTATTAAAATTAAGTAAGGACTAAACTTAAAAAGTCCCAATTTTATAGGGACCAAAAACATATTTAACCCTTTGTTTAATGATCATTAAACTTGTAAATTTTTTAATACGTTTTTTTTAGCCATGTTTAGATTTTTTTTTTTGCTAAGCAAGGAGTAAGGACATGCATCAGGAAAACCTCCATCCTATGCTGCCAAACTCAAAATTTTTTTGACAAGCAAGGAGTAAGGACTTATACGATTTTTTTTTTTTTTGCTAAGCAAGGAGTAAGGACATTGACATGGCAATTAGATTGGCACACCGGAAAACCTCCATCCTATGCCGCCAAACTCAAAATTTTATTAAAAAAAGGGGAAAAAATATATACAAGAGGGGGGACTAGGCCAAAACCCTCAAAAAACAAAGGAAAAAAAATGAGAACAAGCTACAAAAGACTATGGAAATTTGTACTTAAGCAAGTCAACCTTTCACACAAGAGATCCATATGTAACTCCGCCGGAAGGGTGTCTAACCATATCAGCACAGCACTTACCTCGGACGTTCCAATAAACCAAATTCATTGGATAGATGGAGAAGGACCACCGCTTGTACGAGTGTTATACGGCGGCTTTCCCAATACTTGGTTCTTCCTTGTTTGTTTTTGCTTCTTGCTTAATACTTGCGTAAATCCCTCCTCGGCAGTCCGTTGGTCATACTCACGAATTCTAGCCCATAAATCCAAACCACTCTGAATGTTTTTGCTGATGTGTGCCTCTTGTTGTTGCACAGTAGTGACTTGAAGTGGCTGAATTCGTTGAGCCTCCAAAAACTGGACGACTGCATCATCATTAGAATGCAAAATATGCCCATCATTAGCTAGTGTGGGGATTGGGTGCTGCAGCGCATCATTTGGATGTCAAGGGGCATAGCAGATGCGCTAATCTCCATGTTATTAACAACTTTTTCAGCTGTAACATCATTTGTATAAACATTTGTGTCATCACTTTCAGCTATAACATCATTTGATTTAGCAATTGGTATTCCTTGATTGTGTGTCGACCGTTCCACCACCATAACATCTTGAAGTGTTGTTGCTGCAACATCTTGCACATCATCATGTGTCGTAGGGGAAGGAATAGACAGCTCCACATTCTCAACAAGGGGTTCCACTTCAAACACCGTACTAGACGGCAAAGTGCGTGGAATAATGTCGTCAGTCACATTTTCCAGTGCAAATGAAAAAGATGTGTCTTGTGGTGCACTTTGCTGCGGACTCTTAGGGGCATCAGTCAAAGCTGATCTGGTTGGAACGGGGGGGGGGGGGGCTTCAAATGCTTTGGAGGAACCCGTTCCCGAAGGATTGTCCTTCAACGGCAGCCATGCAGGTTTTTTCATCGGTACTTTTTCTTTACCCTTACCATTTGTATCTTTGTTATTCGAATCAGGCTTCCTAGGGTACAACCAACGACATTTAGTGCCATGTTTAGATCATTATGAAAAAGTTTATCAAGAAAACACAAGTCGGAAATTTGATTTCTAGGTCTAGATTTTCATTACTTTTATCTTTAGCTTTCATCATTTAGAACTTAATATTTAATTTAACGATAAATATGTTTTTAGTCCCTTAAAATATACCAATTTTTAATTTAAGAAATATAATTTATTTTAGTCCCTCTAATAATTTACTTTAAACTTTGGTTCCTCTAAATTTTCTCTTAACAATTTCAGTCTTTTCATTGTTTAAAAGATCACGTTACATATGCTAAGTTACCTTTTTTAATGACATATCGTTGCTAAGACCATAAAATATTATTAACCGAATACTTAACTTTTTGTTTAAAAATATAATCTTTAATTGTTATTTATAGAAAAATAAATAAAGATTAAATAGTTTAAATATTAAGCTAGTAATATTATAAGGTGTTATCAAATTACATGCCATAAAAAGAGTTGCTTGGGACATGCAATATGATCTTTTGTAAACAATTAGGGAATAAATTGGTAACTAAAAAATTTAGAGAGATCAAGGTTAAAAGGAAATTTTTAGAGGCATAAAAAATATATCTAACCAATTAATGTTGTAAACATGCTTTCATAAAAATAAAAAAAGATTAAAACTACATGTTGGAAAATTTTATAGGGTCACAAATATGCGATATTTTTTTATCCAACGTGGCTAGGTGAGGTGTGTAATCGGTAGGAAACCTCTGATCTTCACTTCTTTGCAGAATTTTCATCCAATTTTCTATGATTAACTTCAATTTTATTCTATGATTAACTTCAATTTTATTTTTCTATTGTATGAAACCTCAGAACCACCGAATCTTCTTTCAGAATTGCAACACGCTCAGACTTCTTGTTCTCGGAATTAGTGTGGAATTATTTTGGCAATATTCAGCGAAATAGTTAGGAAACATAAATTGTTGAACACTACAATGCTTCGTATTAATATGGAAGTAGCTAGGATTTTATTAATATTAGTTACCAATTAGCTAGGAAATATTTTGGTAGATAATTTTCCGCCCAATCCATGCTACTATCAGTATGATTCACAAATAAACAGTAGCTAAACTTGTTTTGCTAGAAATTAGTTACGAGCTAGCTACTAATCGCACCGAAGCAAATCACTTTTGTTTCTTGTAGTGAGTTGTATGTGGTGCCAAGTTGGAGACGGAGGACCACTTATTTACAACATGTGGGTTTAAAAGTAGTTGTGTGATATATGATTTTTCCTTGGCTTGGTCTTTCCATGGTAGTGCCCTCCTCAACATTTTTACTCTCTTGGAAAGTTGTTGCTTGTTTGCTACTGATTTGGCACTCCACCTTATGGTCAATTTGGAATGTTTGAAAGATTTCTAAGACTCCCAAAAGAATATGGAGTATGTTCGAGGTTGTTGACACGATAAAAATATAGGAAATATTAACCGGTGCTCGGGGCGCTGGTTAAAGGCCTTAAATAATTAAACTATTTATTTATTTTTTAAATAGTTAATGTTAGTTTTTTCTTTCTTTCCTTGTGTTACTTAAATTTTGTTGAATTAATTTTTTTTTTTTGACAAGGTGAATTATTTTATTTATATAATAGTTTAATAACATGTTAATTTTCAAATAATAATTTATTTTCTTTCAATTCAACCCCTCATAATATTTTAGCCAGTTTAGCCATTGAATAGAAAGGAGAAAACAAATTGTACCCAAAAAAAAAAAAAGGAGAAAACAAAGTGCATAAATTGCATGCACATTATAATCAAAACTACCAATTAACCACCGTGATTCTTCTTCCGATTCCATTTTTAATTATTTTTTCTCTATTTTTATTTTTTTTATTATTCCATATTTTTTAAATCAAGACCGAACAAAGTCTGAGACTTTATTTCAGACAGATTTATTTTTGACAATGATTTCTGACAGATATTAATTGACAGGACAAAAAATAGGTGAAACTAATAATACAAGAGGTAGAAAGAAACACAGAGAAAGAAAATCAAAACTAAAACATGTCTCTTCATTCTTCATTGATTGTTGAAGAAACAAAACAAAACAAGGAAGAAGAAAGAAGAAAATTGGTTGAAGAAGTGAAGACACAATTATGGTTATCAGGACCATTGATATCAGTTACACTCTTAAATTATGGTATCAATATTATTTCACTTATGTTTGTTGGTCATCTTGGTGAGTTATCTCTCTCTGGTGCTTCCATGGCTACTTCTTTTGCTTCTGTTACTGGTTTCAGTTTATTGGTAAGTTTCTCTTCTTTTCCATTTTTTTTCCTACAAAAATTTCAGATTCAGAACAAACTAACTTATTTTTCAGTATAACTAATGTATTAATGCGAGTTTGTGTGAACTAAGGTTAAAGATTTGTTGTAGTAAGCAATTTCATGCATTCATGCAATCAGAATCGGTGGTTGTTGTTCGATCAAGATTGCGGGAAAACATTAACACAAGGAAATCAACTTTTTTTAAGGATTAGGAGTAATCAACTTGAGTCAGTAAAGAATCATGGGTTCAATCATGGTATATGTTACTAATCATGGAATCTCAAGGATAAAGATCATATTAATCAGCAAGAAAGTAAGCATAAAAATACTCATGTGGAAGATACCGATAAAAACTCATTATAGAATGAATAGATTGATAAAAGATAACTAGAGATTACAATGGTGAGAGCTATTTATAGGGGTGAGTTAGTCTAACTAACTTTTAACTATCTAACCAACCAACAAACCATAATTTACATATTAACTAACTATGGTTTATTCACTATATATATAATGTAACAATGTTAATTCGGACGAAATTTTTTGTTTACTGATTGAATTGAGTAGTGAAAACAATCTTGAAACTTCTAAAAATAGACTAAAATCTCATATTTAGAAACAAGAGGTTTAGAGGACTAAAACCATGTTTAAGTTAAACTATAGGACTAAAGCTGCATTTAATATATAATTATATTAATATGTAACAAAAAGTTTTACGCTTGTAACCGAAAAAAAAAATTATGCTTATGGTATGAGTTTTTCCCTAGACTTTATGTATCTTCCAGCTAAATTTCAAATTACTTTTTTTTTTACGGAACTCTAAATTACTATAGTCCCAAAAAACTGGAGGGTGAACACAAATTTTTTTTTTTTTTTTTACCAATTTATTGCATTGTTAATTTTTAAAGAGTTTAACGTCTAGAGATTCTAAGATCAAAGTCGCATTCAAACATAATGTTCCAGTAACTTTTTATTATGTGAGCTGCAATTATGAGTCCATTGGAGGAACTCATATTTAAGCATCGTCATTGTTATTTTTCTTTTTTCATTTTTCATTGGAGGAAATCATATTTAAGAGTTGTTCGACACTAAATGTACGCACTTCTCTCGATCGGGATTCAAACTGTTTGCTATGTTGTAAGAGGTTAGCTCATTCCATTAAACCTACTAATAGCTCCTCCTTCTCTTCTCTAAAAGTAATAATAGAAGATAAGAAAAATATAGCGAGAAAAAAAAAAAGGATTCTCTTCTTCATTCTCCATGGGAAGTCAAGAAACTTTATGGCTATCAGAACCATGAATTTCAGTTTCATTGTCATGTCCAAATCCAGGTGGGGAACCTGTCCCAAAGATTATTATGCTACTACGTGGTGGCTGAGAGTAACACATGCTAGTGTGTTTCGATTGAGGGTTTAGGAGGGGAAGGGAGTGGAGGGTTTAGTTTTATTTTTTAAACTACGGACTATATAACATGTTTTTATAAAATAAATCAAGTGTGATTGAAGTATTATATTATTGTTTATCATGTTAATATGTTGACTTTTTAAAAGACATTTCATACTGTCCTAATTTAACAATGAAAAGTGAACCCTCCCCTCCCTTCCCCTCCTAAACCCTCCATCCAAACACACCCTTAATTGTCAATTCCCGCTTGAGGCCGAGTAATGTCTTCGTGGGTCGACCGTCCCATATAGTGACTGATGTAATTAAGTCGGCCACCTCCACCTCGGTGGTGCGTATCGTATACCCTTGCATGGTATCACGAGCTCCCGATTTTGGGGTCTTGCTTCCGCGTAAATCCTAATAGTCGTAATCACGGTTTCCTCTGTTTCTATCCAACTTTGTTACGGTTTCTATCACAATTTTGTGTTTTTGTTTTATAGCCTTCATGGCATTTTTCCTCTTTCCCTTTGGCCAGTTTGTGTTTATTCAAAATAGAATTTTCTTCATTTTATTTACAACAATACGCAGTGTTTGAACACACAACCTTTGTTACGGTTCATGCGCGTTAGGAAGACCTATACTGCATATTTTGCTCCGATCATCATACGATAAGCAGCACCTCAGAAATCCAAGTCGAACATAAGAAACCCCGACACCGTCAACAGTCTTAGGTCCCTCCACACGTTGGTTTTGTGCCGGCAAGTGACGCCCACTCGAGTCGTTATTATCCACGCGTTAATATCACACACCACTCTTCTCACCGTTGTTCATCTCCAAAATCTCCGGGATTCATCATGGGATCCTCCTTTAATCTAATGTTGGTTGTTACCACAAGCCGTCAGCCTATTGGCATCAAGATCATTGTTGTAACCTCTTTATTTTTATTTGTTCGCTATTGGTGTTGGTCTCGTGTTGGTTTGTTCATTGCATTTTTTTCTTCGGAATCTCTTGTTTTCTGTCATGGAAAAAGTTAATGGAAACAATTTCGAAGTTTTTTATCTGGAAATGGGTGATAAGAGTTATTCTTGGAATACTTGGATTATTGATTTTGGTGCCACTCATCACATGACATTTGATTCTAAATATATTTTGAAGTATACTTCTTCTTCTTCTTCAGTTATTCCTTGCATAATTTTTGCATATGGTTCTCATACTCTTGCTGTTTTTTTGTGGAGATATTGAACTACACTCCTTTAAATTGAAAATGTGCTTCATGATCCCGGGTGATGAACACGTTCTCTCTGTTCATAATAATTTTGGAGTAATATTTTCTGATTCTCTTTGTGCATTTAGGATCATGCATCCGGTTAAATTATCTCTCTCATGTACCAATTGGTCAGAAGTTGTTGTCTTCTGCACTTAAGTCTTGATATCAGTGGGACACAAACTCACAAAGTTATAACTAAGAGAACAATGGAGAATTTCTTTGAACACACACCAATTTTATTGTCGAAGACTTGATGATACAATATGGTACAAGCATGTGCCTTTTATAGGCTCTTAAACTTAATGTCGGTTACTAGATTTTTCTAGCTATGGATGGTGCTAGATTATTCCTATAGAGGTGGTGTACAATCAGCACTAGATTATTCTTTTGGTTACAAGATTATTCTAGGTGGTGCTACATAATATAGATATTTTTAACTCTTAATGACAAAGAGTAACTCCAAGCTTCTATACTCTTCTAGATATTTCTTGATTTAATTTCTAACATTGCCTCCCTTAAATCAAGCTTTCATCATTCCAAACATTTTCTTCAATTTGTAAAATGACTCAATCTTCAATGGCTTTGTAAAAATATCTGCAATTTGCTCTTCAGTGGGACAGTACTCGATCACCACTTCTTTCTCAGCAATTAACTCTCGTATCTTGTGAAACCGGATGTCAATATGCTTGGACTGTCCATGAAAAACTGGATTTTTGCTCAATGCAATTGCTGACTTGTTATCACAATATATCTTTGTAGGAGTGTTCTGCTCATGATGCATCACTTCTAAAATTCTTCTCAGCCACACTGTTTGAGTAGCACAACTGGTTGCTGCTATATATTCTGCTTCTGCTATTGAAAGAGCAACCACAGGTTGTTTCTTCGAAGACCATGATATTGCACCGGTTCCTAGATGAAATGCGTACCCTGACGTGCTTTTTCTTGTTTCTGTATCTCCTGCCCAATCACTATCTGTATATCCAACAAGCTTCACATCACTATTATTACCATAAAAAATTCCTTCGGTCAGAGTACCTTTAATATAACGAAGAATCCTCTTGGCTCCTTGCAAGTGACTAACACACGGATCCTCCATGTATCTGCTAAGTAAACCAACTCCATATACTATATCTGGCCTTGTTGCAGTCAAATATCTCAAACTTCCAATCAAACTTTTGTAATGAGTTGAGTCTACCCTTTTACCATCGCTTTCTCTTGTCAGCTTCAACTTTTCTTCAACCGGCGTGGAAATTGGCTTTGAATGCTCCATCTTGAATTTCTTCAAAATATCACTTGCATACTTCTTCTGAGAGATAAAGATTCCATCCTTCTGTTGAATGACCTCAATGCCGAGAAAATAGGACATCAGGCCCAAATCTGTCATTTCAAAATAACTTATCATAGCCTCCCTGAATTCAGCGATCATCTTTGAATTGTTACCGGTGAATATCAGATCATCGACATAGAGGCACACAATAAGAACATCTCCAGGATCGATGAATTTGATGTAGAGTGTGTGCTCGAATGGACATCTCTGAAAGCCGTTTTGAATAAAATAAGAATCAATCTTTTTGTACCATGCTCTTGGCGCCTGCTTCAAGCCATACAATGCTTTCTTCAATCTATATACTTTATCCTCCTTTCCTCTAACCACATATCCTGCAGGCTGCTCAACATACACTTCTTCTTCCAAAGTACCATTAAGAAATGCAGACTTAACATCCATTTGATGTATTTTCCAGTTATTTTGAGATGAGAGTGAAATAAGCATGCGAATTGTATCTAATCTCGCAACAGGAGCAATTACTTCAAAATAATCAATACCTGGTTTTTCTTTGTAGCCTTTAGCCACCAGCCTCGCTTTATAGCGATCAATCTCACCACTGGGTTTGTACTTTGTCTTGTACACCCACTTCACTCCTATTGGCTTCTTGTCTGGTGGTAATTCAGTCAGCTCCCATGTTTTATTCTTCTCAATTGCATTGATTTCTTCATCCATAGCTTTTATCCAATTTTCATCACGCGAGGCTTCTTCAAAAGTAACTGGCTCACAATCTGCAAACAAAGCAAAGTTAATGATCTCTTCATCAGATGGGTCATTGTCGGTACCCAAAACACAATCTTGTAGTCGAGCTGGTAATCTTCGATTCCTTTTTTCTCTGTTCGATGTTTCTGGCTCATCAGGCTCATCAGGTGTTGTATCTACATGCTCATCTTCCTCTTCATAATCATTTGGAGTTACAATCGGCTCCTTTTGTGACTTTGATGACCAATTCCACATTCCTCCTTCATCAAATGTCACATCTCTACTGATGATCACCTTCTTGGTCTCTGGATTGTAAAGCTTATAGGCATTTGAATTTGAGCAGTAGCCAATAAAAATACATCTCTCGCCTTTATCATCTAACTTCTTTCTGATTTGATCTGGTACATGAGCATAAGCAATACATCCAAAAACTCTGAGGTGCCTGATTGAGGGCCTCCTTCCACTCCATGCTTCTTCGGGAGTCTTCTCTTGAACACTTTTTGTTGGACATCTGTTCAAAATATAAACTGCAGTAGCAACTGCTTCTGCCCAAAATTCCTTTGGCATTTGTTTGGCTTTCAACATACATCTCACCATATCCATGATTGTTCTGTTCTTCCTTTCAGCTACTCCATTTTGTTGAGGAGTATATCTTGTTGTCAATTGATGTTGGATTCCATGTTGCTCAAAGAAATCTGTGCCGACGAGGTATTCTTGGCCTCTGTCTGTTCTTAGTGCTTTGATTAGACAACCATTTTGTTTTTCTACGAACGCTTTGAATGTCTTGAAGGAATCAACAGCTTCTGATTTCTGCTTCAGAAAATATACCCATGCCTTTCTGCTAAAATCATCAATGAAAGTAATAAAATACCTGCATCCACTAGGTGTTGGTATTTCAACCGAGTACAAATCTGAATGAACGATCTCCAAGAGTTTCTTTGCTCTCCAAGACTTTCCGGTTGGAAATGATTCTCTATGCTTCTTTCCCATTTGACATGTCTCGCATACACCACTTGGAATTTTCACAACAGGCAAACCAGAAACATATTCTTTTCGTGACAGATAATTCAATCCAGAAAAATGAAAGTGACCAAATCTCATGTGCCACAACCAATCATCATTTGGAATTATTGAACTCAAGCAAGGAAATTGATCATGTTGAATTCTTAGAGGGAATAGGCGGTTAGGAGACATTTTTACCTTTGTGATGAATCTCCCATTTCCATCAATCAACGTGCAATAGCCTTTGTGAATCTGCATGTTGTAATCTTTCTCAGACAGCTGTCCCATGCTTAAGAGATTGTGATGAAGACCGGGAGCATAGAAAACATCACCAATAAAATTTTGCGATCCATCTTTCAATCTGATAGCAATTTGGCCTTTCCCCTCAATTGGAATATTTGAATTATTTCCAAACTTCACGGTAGATTTTACCGTTTCGTCCAGAGAAGAAAATAATTCCTTTTTCCCACACATGTGATTACTACACCCGGTGTCCAAATACCAAATATTTTCTTCTTCTGAAAGTGTATTGCTTGCTAAAAATAAACTATGTTGATTTTGAGAAGACTTGCCAAAATTTTGATATGAATTCTCTGCCATATTTGCTTGATGTTTATATCTGCAGTCAGTTGCTTTGTGCCCATACTTTCCACAATTAAAACAACCATTATTTGTTCTCTCTTGGTTGTAATAACCTCTTCCTCTGCCACGGTTATTGAAACCAAAATTGTTTCCACCTTTTCCTTGATGGGATGGATTGAAATTGTTGTAATTGTTGTCTCTCCATTGGTTGAAGTTGCCACGTCCTCTTCCTCCAAAGCTTCCTCGACCTCTTCCTCTGAAATTTCCTCTTCCTCCATTGTTGAAATTGTCACGAGCTCTGGCTTCACCCATCTGACTGGATTCAGCAACGTTGTTGAGGTTCACCTGGCTCTTCAAGGCTTCCTCCTTTACTTTTTTAGTCTTCTCCAATATTCGGTTGACATGGCTTTCAATGCTTCCTTGCAACTCTGCTACCGACAAGGTATCGGTATCATGGGACTCCAATATCGTAGTCACCACATGATCATATTTCATCGGCATGGTGCGTAGAATTTTCTCCACCACCTTGCTATCTTG
This sequence comes from Medicago truncatula, assembly GCF_003473485.1. Taxonomy (NCBI): domain Eukaryota; kingdom Viridiplantae; phylum Streptophyta; class Magnoliopsida; order Fabales; family Fabaceae; genus Medicago; species Medicago truncatula. The sequence goes on along the minus strand of NC_053047.1, from coordinate 37,869,248 downwards.
AATATCTTCTCCATACACTCTCATTTTGTTGACAAGATTTATAACACGAGTAAAATATTGATCCACTGTTTCAGAACTAGACATTTCATACCTTTCGTATTCTCTACGTAGAGAATGCAGCTTTGATTTCTGAGCTTTCTCTACTCCTTTATGTGACAACTTCAATATGTCCCACGCTTCTTTCGAAGTCTTCGCATTTGCTATTTTGCCGAAAATTGAGTAATCTATTCCTTGAAGAATTTGTGATAGTGCCAGCTGGTCCCTTCTACGAGCAAGTTCATCAGCTCCTTGTTGCAAACCAGACTCCACATAGCTCCAGATGTTGTGAGCTTTAAGATGTGTTGTCATCATAAATTCCCAATAATTGAAATCTAATTCAGAATTCAATTTAGGACCGGACCAAACGATATTGAAATTATTGTTTGACATATCTTTCTCAGAATATGCTTACAATAATTTCGACACAATGAGAACTCTTTTGTTCCTCACACACTTAGACTATTTTTGACACTGACACTTGCAGGACCTAACCTGCTCTGATACCAATTTGATATCAGTGGGACACAAACTCACAAAGTTATAACTAAGAGAACAATGGAGAATTTCTTTGAACACACACTAATTTTATTGTCGAAGACTTGATGATACAATATGGTACAAGCATGTGCCTTTTATAGGCTCTTAAACTTAATGTCGGTTACTAGATTTTTCTAGCTATGGATGGTGCTAGATTATTCCTATAGAGGTGGTGTACAATCAACACTAGATTATTCTTTTGGTTACAAGATTATTCTAGGTGGTGCTACATAATATAGATATTTTTAACTCTTAATGACAAAGAGTAACTCCAAGCTTCTATACTCTTCTAGATATTTCTTGATTTAATTTCTAACAAGTCTCAGTCAAAATCTTCTTTTGCTCCCAAATATGTATTCAACACAAGCGTCTCAGTTATCCTCCATTTCCACTAAAGAAATGTATGTTTCTGTCTTTGTTTTCACATCAATCTGTTGAGTCTTTTAAATGTGATATCTGTCAGTTTTCGAAACATACGAGAACTAATTTTCCATTGAGTCTTACTAAAAGTGTTGAACCATAGGTTCTTATTTATTGTGATGTTTGAGGAACGGCCCTTGTTTCTAATATTTTCTGGTATGTGATGGTTTGTTTATCGTGTTTATGATTTTCTCGACAACTTGGATTTTCTTGATGAATAATAAGTCAAAAGTACCATAATCATGGTAAAGAATATGTCAATCATAAGGTTTCCAGCTTTACAAGTAAACATGGCATTGTCCATATGAATTCACATGTGTCGACACGCCATAACAAAATGTTGGCGAAAAAAAAGGTCCAAATTTACTTTAAGTTTCTCAGGCTATTATCTTTCAAATGTTTCTCTCAACTCTAAAAGCTTCCTTTGATCCCTTTTCCCATTACCTCTAAGACTAATAATTTTTATAATTGGAATTTCACTATTCAAACTTTAATTTAAGGTCATTATTTATCAGTTAATTTGTTTTTGCTAAAATTATTACTCCAATTTGATTCGCTACAAGGTATTGTATGTTGGGCGTTGTTATCATGATCCACTAAGATTCAACCTTTGTCATTTCGTCCAAAAATAAATTTGATTTTATTTGTTTTTTATTTAATAGATAGGAATGGCAAGTGCCTTAGATACATTATGTGGACAATCATATGGCGCAAAGCAGTACCGCATGTTAGGCATACACATGCAAAGAGCAATGTTCATTCTCATGATCGTCGCCATTCCCCTCGCGATTATCTGGGCAAACACAAGATCCATTCTGATTTTACTTGGCCAAGATCTTGAAATATCTACTGAAGCTGGAAGCTATGCTAAGTTAATGGTTCCCTGCCTTTTTGCTTACGGTCTTCTACAATGTCTCAACAGATTCTTACAGACTCAAAATATTGTATTTCCAATGATGTTTAGCTCCGCTGTTACAACATTACTTCATCTTCCTCTATGTTGGTTTATGGTATACAAATCTGGATTAGGTAGTGGAGGCGCTGCCATAGCAAGTTCTATATCCTATTGGCTGAATGTTATCATACTCGCACTCTATGTCAAGTTTTCTCCTTCATGTAAAAAAACATGGAATGGTTTTTCCAAGGAAGCACTTGCGCTAAACAATATCCCAATTTTCCTGAAGCTTGCCATTCCTTCAGCTGTAATGGTTTGGTAATCACCTTCTCTAATACTTGAGTAATGTTTAACGGAACATATTATAATAGAATTTTATTTATTGTTTTGTTACTTTATTGAACATTATTAAAATTTCATTTCTTTTTAGAGAATCTAATGTTGTTTCCTTTTTTTTTCCTCGTCGCGGCAAGCAGCATGGAAATGTGGTCATTTGAATTGATGGTTCTCCTTTCTGGTGTTCTTCCAAATCCAAAGTTGGAAACATCTGTGCTTTCTATCTGGTTGGTTGCATATTTGAGACCCTCTTCGACATTATTGTTACATTATTATTATTATTATTATTATTATTATTATTATTATTATTATTATTAATTATTATCATTATTGTTTTTATTTTTATTATTATTATTATTATTATTATTATTATTATTTCTACTACTACTGTTGTCATTATTTTCTTAACCTTTTGTTGTTAACTTGGTTCTGTCAGTTTAAATACAACAGCAGCAGTTTTTATGATCCCCTTTGGACTTAGTGGAGCTGTAAGGTTAGTATTTCTCAATTCTTATTCAATTTCGAATACAGTAGCAGCCTTACTATTTTACTTAAACATAGACTCTCTAAAACTTTTTTCTATTTGTTGTTTTCATGTTATTTTTTACTCTCTTTGTTTAGTTTTTGAATACGGTAGTGCTTGAATGATTATTGCAGCATTCGTGTTTCAAATGAACTTGGTGCTGGTCATCCACAGGCTGCGCGTTTGGCAGTTTGCGTCGTTGTAGTGATTGCCGTTATTGAGAGCATCTTAGTTGGCGGAGTGATTATACTAGTTCGTAATTTATGGGGCTACGCTTATAGCAATGAAGAAGAAGTGGTAAATTATGTAGCAACTATGATGCCAATTCTTGCCGTATCCCACTTACTAGATGGCATGCAAGCTGTTCTTTCAGGTTTTTATTTCAAACAACTTTTGATTTGATCGTCTTCACAAGATTTTAGTTAAAAACAGACCAAGACATATGGGAACTTCTAATATATATGATACAAAAAGGCTACTAATTTTGGATACTAATCAAATAATTTGAGATAGTTTGGTTATATGAATCATTTTGTTTGGAAAATCAACCGGTGCAAAAGAATAAAGATACAAAAAACGGAAACAATTAATACACGTATTTGATAACAACGTTAGACTATTTGTGCCTATGTCTCCAGACTAAAAATGTTTGTGGTTTCTTCCCATTATTTCAAACTTTGATTTTCCGATATATAACTTGTGTATTTAAATACTATGGTTCATATTAGAACATTATCGCTGAACAACACCAGCAACTATGAGCCACATCTAGCTACTAAGTGGGTAAAAAAGAGAAGGCCACCCTATTTACGCAATTAAATGTGATAGGAGAAGTTAATATACAAATAAAATCTTAAGGAACTTTTCTTCTTCAATGATATTTAGTTTTAACAAATAAAATAGTTAAACTATTATGTGATTTGTCTTTTTTTTTTTTTTTTTTTTTTTTTTTTTCACTTTGATTAACATACGAGCTACTCAAACAGGGTTAGCTTGTTTTGTAGCCTTTTTTTCTTTAAATGATCTCCTTCACTATAATTCAGGCACTGCTAGAGGATGTGGTTGGCAGAAAATTGGCGCATTTGTTAATCTTGGATCATATTATTTAATTGGGATTCCAGCCGCTGTTGTATTCGCTTTTGTACTACATATTGGCGGGAAGGTAAAAATAAATGGTCCATTCTTTCATGAAAATTGCGATCATATGATTTGGTTCAACCTACTAATAAATATTTATAATGTAGGGGTTGTGGTTGGGGATTATATGTGCCCTCATCGTTCAAGCGCTTTGTCTAATGATCATTACAATACGCACTGATTGGGAGAAAGAGGTGAAGTTATTCATTTTTATTTATAATGTGTTTCATCCTTTCATTAAATATTTATGTGATGCATTCTGGGGTGTTAACATGACTTTATTTTTTCCTATTCATTTTGTTCAGGCAAACAAGGCTACTGATAGAGTTCATAATGCAATAACAACAGAGAGCTTAGTCTCCTGAAGAAAATTAATTTTTTTTTTTTGTTTTCTCAGAGTATTTGGAAGGGGGTATATCTTTTAATGAAATGTTGAAGGAAAATAATATGTGCTGGTTATGAAAGTTACTAAATGAGATTGTGATATGTTATTGAAAATCTGTAACTTGGAACGTTTATTTGAAAAAAAAATTCCTGCCGCTAAATTTGAGGGCTATTTTTACCAATGTGTCAAGTTTATAATGGGTTGGCAGGTCACATGTGGATTAAATTTTATCATTTATTCTCTCTCTCTCATTAAAGCATTGCTTTGAAATGTAATAAAACTTAAATAAAATGAAGAAAATGAAAAGCCATAATAAATTGATTTTCTCAAAAAATATGCAATGTCGTATCACTAAGTGACTTGCCTGTTCATTATTCAAATTGACATATCAACAAAAATAAGTCGTAAATTCAATCGCTGAATTTTTTCTGAAATTTTAAAAATATGAAACTAATTTTTCATATTTAAAAATGTGATTACTAAAACCATGAATCGGTAAAATTAGGAGATCAAAAGTGTATTTAAGTCATTCTTTTAATATTTGGCGTTGGATGTTGAGGGGAAGGTAGTGTCTGGCGTTGGATATTGAAGCAGAAGGAGTGTAAGGTAGGAAAGGTTGGTAGATGGGAAGGTAATTTTGCCATTGCATATCGAGGTGGCTTAATTAGGTGTTTTTTTTCTATGGGTGGAAACATTAGTCCAAGAGTTGATGTTATTGCTTTCAGAGGCAACGTTGTCCACTGAACATGAGACGTAGCTGTGGAATATAGAAACAGTGGAGGGGTTTATACAAGTAAGTAGTTGTACTCATTTCATGTAAGTTTGCAATTACCCCAACTAGTAATGTCACATCTTGAGTCCTATGTTTTCTAACAGATTTGGAAAAGTCTGTCTCCATCATAAGTTTGTATTTTCTCTTGGCAATTGTAACTTGACATAATTCAAACCAAGATAAACTTGTTCCAGCGAGGTGTCACATCTCATTTAGATCAAACCAGGTGTATTATATGCAGCGGGTAGGTAATGTGTCTGATACTTTTGTGGTTGGGTCTAGTCATGATATCATTCAACCAGATGTACAATATTCGAAATTGTTACTAAATCAAGAAAAATGTTGCTAATTAAATCTAGTAACAATTGAACAAATTTTAGATAAAGATCATGTTACTAAAGAGCTTCAATAACATTAAAAAATGTTGCTTTTATATTTTTGTATCACTAGTAGTAGTAACGTTAAAAAATTGTCACATATTTGTAATTTTTGAGAAATGGTAAAAAGTGTTGCAAAGTTGTCTAGACTAAAAATTTGTGAATTAACCATATTTAACTTCTCTTAGACATCATTTCACTACAACATTTTTGGTCTAAAACTACGGATGAAAACCGTACCCTTAGTTGCTAAAAGCGTTGCGTTAGCTTTCAGCAATGCTTTTCTCTCCGTGATAGTCTAAGGCGTTGCTGTTTTTTTGTTGCATACAGGAAAATTAAAAACTATATAAAACTAACTAATCTAAGTTAACATTATCTTCGTATATTCAAATAACTCGGATACTCTTCACTTGTTATCTAAAATGAAACATTTATTTATAATAAATTGCATATTAGAAGAAGAGACAATTAGTTTTTCATTTACATGAAATTTTATATGTTTGATTTATTTTATAATAACTTTGAATACAACTGTCAGATTTGTTAGTTTCCTTTGATCCTTATATAATATATTAATTATATTCTTACAGCTGTTTATTGTTATAAGGCCTCACTAGTGTATTTATATGTTGATAGTTTATATATGTGGGTTTTCTAAACATAGCAATTGGAAGAGGAAGGTAGCTAGGGCACCTAGGCAACAAATGAGAGAGATGATGATTGGCATATGCAGAAAGGATATTACAGAAGAAGTAAAGAAACAGCTATGGCTGGCAGTGCCAATGGTATTTGCAAGTGTGTTTCAATACAGCTTACAAATGATATCTCTCATGTTTATAGGCCATTTAGATGATGAGGTGCTTCTAGCTGGTGCTTCTTTGGCAAATTCATTTATGAACGTCATTGGTATAAGTGTATTGGTACGTTCAGATTTTCTTTAGTTATATTTCCCAACAAGTATAAATTTCACTGCAATTTTTTGCTTGTTCTTGAAATATAGGAAATTTTGCTTTGATCTTGACTATTATTTGTTTTAAAGTTAGTCTCCTATATTATGTGGATTATGTGTATTTCCATCACTGATATATGTATGAATCATATGCAATTACTAAAAACTAACAAAATCTTTAAACATTCTTGTGTTTGTGTGCATTTTATTTAATTATTTTTTATTGTTCATCAGGAGAGCTACTTCCTCCTTGTCGATGATTCTCACAAAGAGGAGTGTTATTTACGCTCTCTTTCTAATACTTACTCTTTTATTTGGTAATATTCATGTGGGTATCACACTTTTGATACTGGATCCCACATAAAGTGGTAAGACCCACATATGTTTTACTCAATAGGAGAATGAATGTTAAAGAGAGTTCTAGAAAGATAGTGTTTCTAAGATTTCCTTCTTACAAATTGATTTCGTCTCGACGTACACATTCGGATAGGGAAAAAAGAAAAAAAATGATGGCATCCAAATGATTGCATCTAGAGAAAACTGTTTTTTTTTTTTTTTTTGTCTAAATGTTTTTGTAAACGTGTTTGCTTTTCAGGAAGTTGTTTGGGGTAAAAGTAATTCTCTTCCTTCGTTTGTTTTATATTTTTTTTTTTTGGAATGGTTTGATGAAACTTTCACAATTAACCCTCCAATTTAACGTGTTTTAAATAGTATAGAATCTTTATTTTGTCCAAATAAAGAAGGTGTGCACTGCTAACCTACACCTTCATCATTTTGATCGGTTATAAATAAACAACCTCACACACACAAGTATATATATACATTGTTTCCCTTCAAAAACCAAAAACTTGTGACTATTTTATTTTATGTTCTTATAAAAAAAGCTAAAATATGGTTTTGGTTCATGCAAATATGCCTCGTTTTGGTTTTAGTCCCTGTAAATTTTTTTTGTTGTTTTTGGTCCTTGCAAAATATTTTGTTTTTGAAAATAGTCTCTCCAGGGACTATTTTCAAAAGTAAAATATTTTGTAGGGACCTTTTTAAAAATCAAGATTTTGCAGGGACTATATTTCTAATAAATGGGTTCAGTCATCATGTGTCACGTGCGCAAATTATCACAAAAGTGGGGCCAGGGACCAAAACTAAAACGAGATATATTTGCAGGGACCAAAAGCAACAAAAAAAATTACAGGGACAACCAAAACGGGACATATTTACAGGGACCAAAACCATATTTTAGCCTATAAAAAAATATGTGATAAAATTTTATATACTATCTATATTATTAAACAAAATTTATTGTCTCAGTTCAATAGATTTCTGAATCCGTCATAGAATACCATACTATAATTTTATTTTTTTTCTCAAGACCATATAATAATATTATTCTCTCAACTATGTCTAAAAGTCGTGATTGTGATTTAAATTGTTCACTTAAAAGATTTATTTTGTTATTTTTTGAACTATTATCAACATAATATGATATGTCACACTCATTTTTATGCATGTTTTAAAACCTCAGTAGTTTAGCATTTGGAAGAGTCATCATAACTCAAGATTCGTCTAATATTATATACTAATGTTGGAAGAGTCATAACATAGTACTCCTCCCTATACATTCTATAATAGAGGCATTCGAATTGCAATTACAAATATGCAACAATTTGTACACCAATCATATGATAAAATGAAAAAAAAAATAACATGCACCTACAAAATACTAAACAGAGAATTATCATGTAAAGCTAGCACCAAAGATATACTTCTGCACAGAATGAGTACCCTTTCAGCACCAAATACTGTAGCACTTGAATCAAAATCAATTTTGACAAACATTCCAACATGACTTAACAAATTAAAAATAGAAAAAGCATCTCCCTGTGAGAAACAATTTAAGCTAAAGAGTTTTTGACTTGCTACCCTACTAATTTCTTCTCGTGAGGAGAACACATGGAACATTTCTTTAGAAGCTTAGCTAAGTTGTTCTTTCTACATGTATCTCTTTCAAATCAATCAATGAAATTATCTTTGAACACTAAAATTATTTACTTTTTCTCTCTAAACGATTCATTTACTTAGTTTATGTTTGAATTGACACTGAATTTGGCGAAGTCACAGAGACCCCATGATTTTGTTGAAGCTCTAAAGTGCTGTTTGCCTAAAATAACGGTAAAATACAGTGGTTTTGTCAAACTTACCATCAATCCACATGTGTTAGATTTATATTGGTTTCAGAAAATCATTCTTTTATATCTATTTTTCTCCTTGTGCTAACTTGTACTTACCACTCATTTAGATAGGTTTCGCATGTGCACTGGAAACTTTTTGTGGTCAGTCCTTTGGAGCACAAAAGTATCATATGGTGGGCATACACTTGCAAAGAGCGATACTGATAAACATGCTTCTTACTATACCTCAGTCCATTATTATGCTAAACTTAAAGCCTATTCTAATTTTTTTACATCAAGACCCAAAGATAGCAACAGAAGCTGAATTATACGGAAGATATTTGATTCCAAACATTCTTGCAAGTGGTATTCTAAAATGCATTGTTAAATTCCTACAAACTCAAAACATAGTATTTCCTTTGTTGGTAGCTTCTGGAATTACTAGCTTGTTACATTGTCTCAACTGTTGGATTTGGATTGTAAAACTAAGGCATGGAATCAAAGGAGCAGCAATTGCAACTTGCATGTCAAATTGGACATACACAGTGTTATTAGTATTTTACATCAAATTCTCATCTTCTTGCAAAAGTACATGGACTGGTTTTTCAAGAGAGTCATTGCATAACATCCCTCAATTCCTCAGGATTGCTTTTCCTTCAGCAATCATGGTCTGGTATGATATTTGTTACCGGAAGTAGTTAATATTCTTCTTCAAAAATGAAAGTGATTGAATGTAGTGGCGTATCCAGAATCTTGAGTGCATACTATTTACCTTTAATTAATAATATATAGTCATATATTTTTAAAAAATTAAATGCATAAATATTAGAATCATGAAATTTTAATACAATTTCTCAAATAAATTAGATGCATCTCTATTTGACCGTTAATAATGATTTTCCATGCCACTTTTACTAAACAAAATCAAACTTAATGTAAGTTTTTGTATTACTTTCAATTTACATAATTAGAAAACCGAGTATATGACCTCAACAATGAGAAGTATATAGAGGAGAGTGTGTGTGTTGGATATCAGCAAGTGTGAGACACCAACTTCATTTTTCGAAGTGTGCTAGAGGCATATCATAAAAATTTAATTTGTATACATCGAAAATGTAATACTTTTTTACACACACAACAAACAAAATCATTATGTCTGTTTGCAAAGATATTTTAGAAACAAGCCTAAAAAAGTGTAATTATAGTGTGAGTTGATTGGATACTGTGAAAAAAATTACACTATACACTTAATTGTGACAGTACATTAATAAACAACCAAAGTTCGTATGTTCTAATTGTTCAATGTATTCCCTTTTACAGCTTAGAATCTTGGATGTATGAAATAATGGTTCTCCTCTCTGGTACTCTTCCTAATCCAAAATTGCAAACTTCAGTGCTTGCTATATGGTTAGTTTTTTTATTTAAGATATAAGGAATGTCCCATTGTGTGTTATGATTGTGATATATAGCATGGCATAATCACATTGATATTTATTTGTTTGAATATCATGACACCATGCCATCCTTATTACTAGATGATGGAATTTAATTGAATTTTTACTCCCTTATATTACCACGCTTATGGCAGTCATGGAAATAATATCTCCTTTTAAAATTGCATTTTTTGGTCCATCGAGTATCACACTTGTAGAAATTTTGGTCCCAACCTAGATTTTTCGTCCCAAAATTGGTGGTGTATCAAGTTTTTTGGTCCCTAAAGTATCTACTTTATAAGCTTTTGTGTGAAAAAAAAAATTGAAGCACTCCCTTTTTCTCTGATTCTTTTTCTTCATTTCCTTTTGAAAGCATTTAGGGTTCTTTGACTCATGAGATTTGAAAATTAAAGTTCTTAACTTCATATTTTTGTAATGTCCGCTAACTTTTTTTTCATGTCACCAGTTTTTCGTGGCCAAAAATCTAAGTTGAGACCATAATTGAAACATCAATCTATTATTGTTGTTGTTACAAAATAGAGAACCAAAAGGGCAATTAAATCATACTGTTATTGTTGTTTCCTTCGTCATTATAACTACTACTATTATGATCATCATCAATTTTTTGGTCACTTGGACTTGTCAGCATGAATATAGCATCAGTTGTGTGGATGCTTTCCTCTGGATTCACTGGTGCTGCAAGGTTAGTATTTATTATACAGCTTTGAGTTCAATCATAACCTCACAATTTTCCTTTGCTTCAGTGCGTGTTAGTCCGTAGTTCCATTAGTGTTTGCGCCATTCTTGCAGCATTCGTGTTTCAAATGAATTAGGAGCTGGTAATCCAAGAGCTGCACATTTGGCCGTGTGTGTCGTTGTGGTGCTTAATATTACTGAGGCCTTCTTCGTTGGAACTGTGATGATATTGTTACGAAATATATGGGGCTATGCATATACCAAAGACATTGAAGTTGTCAAACAAATAGCAATTATGTTACCAATTCTTGCAGTATCCTACTTTCTGGATTCACTACAAAGTGTTCTTGGAGGTTAATTTCTCTCAATCCCAGTTTCTTTGATTCATTGTCTACATAGGGGCAAACTCAATCCCAATTTCAAGACATTGTCCTGGATTAAAACTCTATAATTGTAACGTCGTGATACATGCTAATTTTACTGTTTTTTTTTTCTCCGTTATTGAACTTTAGACATACTTTAATGTTCCAAGTTCGACGGTGTATGACGACAACTCAATTAGTTGAAACAATTTTCTTTCATGGCTATATCCAGGCATTGCTAGAGGATCTGGTTTGCAAAAAGCTGGTGCAGTTGTCAATTTGGGGTCATGCTATTTAGTTGGGATTCCAGCAGCCATAATATTTGCTTTTGTATTGCATATCGGTGTGAAGGTAATTAAAAAATGAATTGTGAACATGGATACCTCGTATGTGATACTGTTTATCTCTATATCTCTTACTTTTTATCTTTTACAACTTACACTTATTTCAAAATTATACGTAAAAACCAATTGATGGAATTTGACATCAAAAAAATTTGATGTCAATATTATTTCTCATAAAAAATAGTGAATTATTTTGTAACATATTGTTCTCATATGATTTCACCTCATTCATGCTAAATATATGTTTCATCTAGGGGCTATGGTTGGGGATCCTATGTGCAGTCATTGCTCAAGCGTTTTCTCTAATGTTGATTACATTACGACTAGATTGGGAGAAAGAGGTTAACTTATGAATTTTTCTTAATTGATATTTTTGACCCTTTTGATAATTGTGTGTTTAACATATCTTTATATTTTTGTCAGGCAAACAAGGCTAGAGATAGAGTCTATAAATCTATAACACCAGAGAGCTTAGTCACATGAAGAATATTACTTATATTTTAGCTTCTTAATGTACTAGAATAGGATATCTTTTTTCTACCAAAAAAATGAATGGGATATCTATTAATGTTATGATTTTTATAAAACAAATTTGTTAGGAAATACAGGCTCTTGATGTTTTGATGAATTATATTTGGTACTCATTATAATTTTCTTCTCTCTTTTCTTATGAAGTGTTTTTTTGTTTCTTGTGTAGTGTTTTTTTCCAAAAAATAATTATGTTAATTCTAGAAATCAATGTGGCACAAGTGATAGATATTCGAGCCCATTATCCAATTAGTTTGATCAATTTTACAAAATGTATATTTATTGTCATTATTCTTGCATCCCGTTATAACACAGGGGTTTGAATAGGGGACCTGAAAAATCATGTGTAAGTACTTTACTGCTCGGCTGAATGAAATATGATATCATATAGCGCATATCTTAAAATATGCATCCATGTTTCCTTTCATCATGCTTTTAGTGTTAAAAGTGCTATTAGATGTGTGCTTTAGTTTGTGTTTCAAGTGTTATGTATTTATGATCTCGAAGTGTAATCTCATTTGTGATTGTGAGTGTTTGAGTCTCTGTTGACTTATCAATTTAACTTTGTTTTTCATTGGATTTGAATGAAAAAAATCACTGGAAGTTTGTATTTTTTTGAAGGGAAGTAAAGTTAAAGCATATAGCTTAGAATTGGTTAGGATTCTTAAAGTGCTTTAAGAAAATAATAAAACCCTTTTTTTTATACAAAAAAAAAATAAAAAACTCACCGAAGCGATAAGTGGTAATAGTTGACTGAACGAGATTAATAGGGACAGATGGTTTTTAAAAGTGATTTGTGACTTCAGTTACAATTTGAAACCCTAGTTCCTAGTTGTTAAGTGATTTATGAACCCTAGTTCCTTGGTGTGAAGCGATAGTTAAATGCTTTGAAAGCGTCGAGAACCCTAATTCCTTGGTGTGAAGCAGTTGTAAATTGATTTTGAATTCAAGAGATTTGGGAGAGGAAAACTGAGTTGTGTTCTGACATGCTCATGATTGATTCTCAAAAGGAAGATGCAATCGATTGTCTAAAGGAAGGATTCGAGATTAGGAAGAGGAGTGTTTCGAGCGATTGTGAGTGTGAGAGAAAATGGGTGAAGAGTTCTTTTGTGAGAGTGAGTTCTTTGAGAGCAAGTAACAAATTATGAGAGTAACACACACGAGTGAGGAAGTGAGAGAAAATGAAAATAAATTAAAACAAATTTTATTTTGACAAAGTTTTGACCTAAATTGCAAATAAAAGGAAATTATACAAAAGAAAGCTACACACCTACAAGTGTTTCATTTGTTACAAGAAAATTACAAACAAGCAAATAAATATACATTTGGTAAAATTGATTCAAATCTTCTCATTTTCTTAAGAAGCCTTGAGGTCTACATCATTGCAGACCGTAAAAGAGTATGAACAAATGTTCTTATATGATTATGGTTTGCTTATCATATCTAAAATATTTTTATTCTATTGAAAAAATGTAGCTATATTGTTTCTCTGTTTTTTTTTTTTAACAATAAACCTACATTGTTCATCCCTGACAACCTATTCATAAATTATAATACAAAAATCATGATACAAAAAATGACATATTGTCATGATCTCAGCTATTACAATCACCCTATTAAGTTACAAAAAACCTTTTAAACTATGTCTTTTACCAATCTTTATTTTATCCCATAACCTGTCATGTGGAATTAAAACTCCCAGCAGTTTCTACAATGCCATTTGCAATATAAAAATCATTAATAACAAATAAATAAATAAAAACTTCACAATTGCAATACTTTGTGTTTCATATGAAAGAAATCTGTTAAAAAGAATTTCAACGTCGCCATCATTTAGCTAACTAATCGTAAAATATCAATCATAAAATTATTGTATATTTGAATTTCACGATTGGACAGCAAACCAATGATGATGACTTCGGATTTTTTTAACAGAACCATCCATTAAAGAAAAATAGTATTGTAACCGAGGCATATTTTTTTGTTATTTTCTACTAGAAGTGACATTTGGGGGAGTGTTAAGGGGCTTTCATCCAGCATTAGTATAATAATTTTCTAGCTAGGAATTATTATTTTGTGTTTAAAATTTGTAGCATTCAGTTTTAAAATAATTGGTACAAGTCTCCAACTTGTATACATATATGCAGCTATTTAGTGTTATAAGGTCTCACTTGTATTTATTTATATATTGATAGTTATATATGTGGGTTTACAAAAGAGAGCTATTAGCAGAGGGAGGTAGCTAGCTAGGGCATAGCCAATAAGAGAAAGATATGATAATTGGCTTATGCAGAAAAGATATCACAGAAGAGGTGAAGAAGCAGCTATGGCTTGCAGTGCCAATGATATTTGCAAGTGTGTTTCAATACAGCTTACAAATGATATCTCTCATGTTTATAGGCCATATGAATGATGAGGTGCTTCTAGCTGGTGCTGCTTTGGCAAATTCAGTTACGAGTGTTTTTGGTTATAGTGTATTGGTATGTCATATTTTCTGTCATTGAAGTATTTCCTCTAAAATGTTTGTTGTTTTTAGTTCTTGCTAAATAGAAAATTTTGCTTTGATCAATATTGTCATTATATTTTAGTAATGGAGTATTATGAAGCACGGATACATATACGGACAACAAACATGACACGAACACTGACACGCTAAAACCGATAATAACTTTAAAAAATCACATAAATCAATGGAATCATATGTGTCAGTGTCATGTCGGTGCCGAATACCGGTGCGTGTCCAACATCGGGATACGCCTAATCCGAAGAGCGTCCGTGCATCATAAAAGGCAGGAATGTAAATTTTTAACTTCATTAATAATTTATAATCACAATGGGACCAAAAATCTTTTTATATATTTATATTGATCCTTGGGATAACTTATGATCATCTCTCATTTAGGTAGGTTTCTCATGTGCACTAGAAACATTTTGTGGTCAATCATATGGAGCACAAAAATACCATATGGTGGGAATACACTTGCAGAGAGCCATATTGATAAACATGCTTCTTACTATACCTCAGTCCATTATTTTGGCAAACCTAAGGCCTATTCTAATTTTTTTATATCAAGACCCAAATATAGCTGCAGAAGCTGGATTCTATGGAAGATATTTGATCCCAAACGTTTTTGCAAATGCTATTTTTAGTTGTATAGTAAAATTTCTACAAACTCAGAACATAGTAGTTCCTATGTTGCTAGCTTCTGGAATTACTAGCTTGGTACACTTTCTCAACTGTTGGATTTGGATTATAAAATTAAGGCATGGAATCAAAGGAGCTGCAATTGCAACTTGCATTTCAAATTGGCTTTACACAGTGCTACTAGTACTTTACATAAAATTCTCATCTTCTTGCAGAAGTACTTGGACTGGTTTCTCAAGGGAGTCATTGCATAACATCCCTCAATTCCTCAGGATTGCTTTTCCTTCAGCAATCATGGTCTGGTATGATATTTGTTACTGAACCAAAATTGGCTTTTATATCGATATGGATGAAAACTTGCAAGAATTTAATTTTAAAATTTGATCTGACTTATCCTTACAAAATCGACTTATTATAAGGTGCGGGAAGAGTTTTAAACTTTTTTCAGACTTTATCTATTTTAATTGTGAGACTAGAGTCTTCTCAAGAACATTTGTTTGTCCCAAAATATAAGTTCATTTGCAAATTTCTAGATGCATTAATTTATTACTCCTTTTGTAAGTGATATAGTTACAAAAGCCAAGGACAAACAATATCATATATATAGTTACAAAAGTAGTAATATAAAAGGGTAATAACCCTAAAGAATATCATATTGTTTGTCCTTGGCTTTTGTAACTACATCACTTTTGATATTTGAAAAATTCATATAAACCCTAAAAAGCCCCCTAGAACTTTCTGCAATACAATTTATAAGTTTTCCCAAACTAAGAGGATTTTGTATTATGAAGGAAACTGAACCCCCCAAACCCCTTCCCTTATAAAGCCATCTATTTCATCTATATATCCCTTCATATTTTCCAAAGTCCTCCCCTCCTTTCCCTTTCGAACTCTCTATCAAAGCCTAAAAGAAATAATTAACTAACATGAAAATTCAAAGGGCTCTAAAAAAAAGGGAAAATAAATTTTTTATATATTGGAACTAACAGAATTTTACAAAATCAAGTAGTGATATGAATAGATTCATTCTTTATAAATTATTTTCAGACTTTATCTTTTTTCACTGTGGAGTTAAGTTTTTACCAATAAAAAGTTAGTTTCTAAACTACTTGTGACACTTGACATAAAGAAACAGCCAAAGTTCATAAGTTCTAATTGTGTTGTGTGTTATACTTTTGCAGCTTAGAATCATGGATGTATGAAATAATGGTGCTCCTATCCGGTACTCTTCCTAATCCAAAATTGCAAACATCGGTACTTTCTTTATGGTAAGTTTTTTAGTTCAGATCTAAGCAATACACCATTGTGTTTGTTGTTGTTTTTTTTTTTTTTTGTTTTGTTAAACTATTGTTGGTGGCTTTCTTTCGTCAGCATGAGTATAGCAGCAGTTGTGTGGATGATTTCCTTTGGACTAAGTGGAGCTGCAAGGTCAGTATTAAATATTTTTAGTACAATGCAACCTCACAACTTTCTTTTGTTTTTTCTTTCTTATAAAGAGCCTAACAGAAAAGAGAAATTGTAGGTTCAAACCCACATCCTCACACATCAAATACAACTATAGTCTTTTACTATCTTCGCGGACAAATTTTCCTTATTTTAGTGTAGTAGTTTCATAATTGCGTATGTTCTTCTTGCAGCGTTCGTGTTTCAAATGAACTTGGAGCAGGTAATGCTAGGGCTGCACGTTTGGCAGTGTGTGTTGTTGTAGTGATTGTTGTTACCCAAGCAATCTTAGTCGGAACAGTGATGATACTGTTACGCAATATTTGGGGGTATGCTTATACCAGTAAAGTTGAAGTGGTTAAACAAATAGCAATTATGCTTCCAATTCTTGCAGCTGGCAACCTCATTGATGCACTACAAAGTGTTCTTGCAGGTTAATTTCTCTTAATCACCATTTCTTTGATTTAAAAGCACCAATACAATGATGGAATGTTTTTGATGTGCTTGAGTAACATAGAATCCAGCTACATGTGCTTGCTTAATAAATTATTTATTTCATAGGTAAATATTAGTAAGTTAATGTTTATCTTAGTTTTTAAGATGAAACACATGACATTTGTGTTCAGAACTCGTACAATGTCTCTTCTCACCGACCAAAGTATCTATGAGGAACAGAATGATAAAAATTACGGATATCATTTACAAAGCATAAAATTAAAAGAATATATCATTTACAATTCAAAAAATCATTTTTGGTTTTCTTTCATTTTATTTATGTTATTAAACTCTATCATGGTACCTACAGTTTGCAAAGCTTAATTAGATCCATATAGTTTTTTTTTTTTTTTTAATTAACTGCAAAATTTTATTAGAAATAGGAACGAAGTATAAAGAGTACTTAACTCACAATTTTAGAAAAGTACAAAGGGCACCCGACCCGCAAAAAACAAACCCTCCAATCAAGAATTACGACAAAGGAAGCTGTTTGAAAACCATTCAAAATACATACAAGACCCCCTTTTAACCTTATAAGAAACCACCTCCAAGAAGTATATTTGATGGCTTCCACAATTTCTTCCACCTCTGGGTTCTTTGAGGTAAAAATAATCTCATTACAGACTCTCAAAACTCCCAAATTGTAGTGTGCCAAATAAGGATTAACCTTTTGTGTGTTTTTTCGACCAAGATGAGGATGAGAAGCATTCTTGGATAGACACTACATTTCCAGGTAAAATCACACCCATTCTGATTCACTTAAAAATCAAATACCATTCCCTTCCAACAAAACTACATCGACAAAATAAATGGTCCTCTACTTCAGATTCGCATTACACCTCACAATACAAGTTCGTTCGTTCCAATAACACACCTCGTCTTAATAAGTTATCATGGGTAGGAAGTCTTCCTAAAATCAATTTCCAAGAGAATAGTAGAACCTTTTGTGGCGCAAGACTAGATCCATTGCTTCTAATCCTCATTCTCAATCTCCTTTGCTTACCACTACAATATTGTTGGTTGGTCCTTTGAAAATAATGACAAGAGCTCCAACAATGGTGCTTGCTAACATTTTAGTATTTTCTCTATGCGAACTTCAATCATAATTTCATCTTTTGTTGTATCATGGCAACAACACAATCAGTTCAAATGATTTTCTTTCTTGGCTACAAATTCAGGCATTGCTAGAGGATCTGGTTGGCAAAAAGCTGGTGCGATTGTCTATTTGGGGTCATGCTATTTAGTTGGGATTCCAGCAGCCATAATATTTGCTTTTGTACTGCATACTGGTGTTAAGGTAATTAAAAAATGGTGCATTCTTTTGCAAAAAAATAATAATTATCATATGATTTCATTTCATTCAACTTGCTAATTCAAATAAATGCTGCACGTAGGGGCTATGGTTTGGGATCATATGTGCACTCATTGCTCAAGCCTTTTCTCTAATGATCATTACATTACGCACTGATTGGGAGAAAGAGGTTAACTTCTGGTTTTTTGTTAATTGATCTAATGCATCCTCAGCTTTCATCAAGTGCATGTTAAGATTGTCTGCGACTTCCTAACCAAAAAATAAATAAATTGTTCACGACTTCACGAGAATCATGTGCCATCACGATTTTGTCCAAGTAGCCGCGATCTAAACATGTACTAAATCATGTGATGCATTGTTTGATACTGACATGCCTTTATTTTATTTTCAGGCAAACAAGGCTAAAGATAGAGTTTATAAATGTATAACACCAGAGAGTTTAGTCTCATGAAGAATATATGACTTTTTACTTTTATTTCCTTAATTAATGTACTTACATGGGAATTGGGATATCTTTTAATGTAATGATTTTTATAAAAATGTATTTTGGGAATAGACATTGCTTGCTCATTAGCGTTTTCCTTTTTTGTTTGGTTTTTTCTAGATTACCTTTGAAGAATGGTGGGTAATTTACCCACCAATCAATGAAAATGAGCAATTTGTTGGTGGGGTCAAGATAGTTCATGGATACCACTTAAACATGTGCTTATGTGGCTAATGTGTTTTTGTTTTCTTTCTAACATGTAGTGTTTTCTCCTAAAAGAATTATCATAACTCTATGTTGCTGGCTTTTCAATTTGTATATTATTGAAATCACGAATTTACTTTAGAGTTTTGACGTACCAAGTCAACAATAACTAAATCATTCGAAAACCCGACTTAAAATGTCTTTTCTGCAGTAGTGTATTTGTGTTAAACTTGGATTATTCTTGACTGGATCAATCGCATATGTGTAGAAAGTTTTTCGCTTTAAAAGTCATAAATTTATTAATTTTTGATATTTATGTGAACTATAGAAACACAATGAATAAGATATTTATATTTTCTTTTTGGTATTGAAGTTATTTTTATTTTCTAAAAGCACTTCAAGAATTCCAAGCAACCCTTCAAGATATAAAAACACTTATAAAATATTAAGGTGTGCTGACCTCTCTGTATTTGTTTCAATATTAAATTTAACTACCCATAGTAACAAAAAATCACAATGTTGATATTTGGCAATATTAAGTGGATGGAAATCAGTGCACTCAATAGTTCGTACATCCAAGTTTAACACACATAGCAAACAAATCCTAATGTCCGATTAAACAAAGCTACAAATGACCAAGTAAAAATGGATTAAAATATGCGAGTTTATTTATATATCAGCTTTGTAATGTCATATCTAAAATACAAGCGAATGAAATAAGAGATTTTCTAATATAACAGTAGAAAATAACATATCTCCAAATATTTCTCATTAGATCATTTCAAAGATTATAATATCTAATATGTAGACTATTGATCACCTAATTAAGGTTATATATGTCCAAATTATGAAACAAATATTTCCTAATGATTTTAGATCATTAATCATATTATACAAAACTCTTATTCAAGTAGGTGCATAAATATTGATCATTCTTGACTTGCGTGTAATTGGGATCTTGAAATCACTCAACGAGAATTTCCTTGGGGAATACATGTGGAAAATGAAGCCTTGAAAGGATGTACTCGATGTTGTAGCTATAACCTATGAGACCAATAATGTCTGAATTTTTTTTAATGAACTGTGGGAAATTATTTCCATGTTTTTTTTCACGCAATGTTAAATTGGATAATGTCCAATTATAATGATTGACTTATAGTTGCGACTTGCAAAATAATTTTAATCTATATAAACTCGCAAACCCCTTGAGTCATAGCTTAAAACTCCGCCTTTAGACTTGACCTTGCAACTACATTTTACTTCTTCTTCTCCATGACACCAGATTTCCATCTAGGAATATACAATTTATGATGTGGATCTCATATCTACAACTAACATCCATGCTCACCAAATTTACACCTCTATAGGGATTTTAGTGGTTTTGCAATTCGGTTTATATATTCCCTTAAGATTATCCAGATAATATCACTACAAAAAAAAAAAATGTTGATTCACTGAGTTAAAAATGATCTAACGATTGCTTGTGACTCCAACACATCATCAAGAGCCTTTGTTGCCGAAACTTCAACCTTCACTGATGAAATGATGTCGTAACCATCGTCCCTGTATACTACCTTCGTCCCTGTATGTAAGTTTTTTTTTTTTTGTTTCTTTTTTTACATTTCTTAACAAAAGTTGTCGGTGTAATTAATATGTTTGTTTTGTGTGTTAATATTACCAAATTATCTTTTGTTTGTATGTGTATTAAATTTGACTTTTCATATTTCAAGATAAGTTAGTAGTATTAATTAAGGGGATGTTTAGGAAAAAAATAATAAATGCATCTAGTAATTTGAAAAGAAGTTTACATTTATGAACAAAAATAAAGTCAAATAGATGTTTAGATATAGGGAGGAAGGAAGTAGGATTTTGTTAACAATATAAATAGGCATGCATTGAAAACGTGTAATAATAATAATAATAATAATAATAATAATAAGCAAAATGATGTTTGGTACGACAATTAATTCGCGGGAATCACACGAACTAGTCAAATAACTATGATTCACACTAAACAAGCCTTTGACTATTTTTTTAATTTTATGGTGCAGCTCTTTGATTACTTTAACTATACTGAACTATATTTTGGCATTGAGAAATATCAATAAATTTAGTGTTAAATATTTTTTAGTCCTAATAAAATTAAGAGTTTTCAACTTAGTTCCTATATAATTTTATTTAGTCTTCTATAATATTGAAGTAATAGTCCCTATTTTAAAAACTTTTGACAAAAAAATTATAATTTTAATCCTCCAAAATAGTGTCTATAAGATGTAAGTAGGGATTAGAAGTGAATAAATTTTTTATAGAGACTAAACTTGAAAGTTTGTAATTTTATAAGGACTAAAAATAAATTTAGTGTTAAATATTTTTTAGTCCCTATAAAATTAAGAGTTTTCAACTTTAGATCCTATAAAATTTTAATGGTAATTTTAGTTTTCCATAATATTGAAGTTTGTAAGAATAGTCCCTATTTTAAAAAATTTTGACAAAAAAATTATAATTTTAGTCCTCGAAAATAGTGTCTATAAGATGTAAGTAGGGACTAAGAGTGAATAAATGTTTTATAGAGATTAAACTTGAAAATTTGTAATTTTATAAAGATTAAAAACATATTTAACTCATGAATTTATCTATAATGTGCTCAAAGTCTGTTTATACATTGGCAAAAGTTATGACTTTGTACTTTGTTTATGTAATCAAGCAAGAGATAAGAATTGTTCTTATGGTTTAAGGATTGTAATTGGAGTTTGGTTTTACTTTGAATATGCTGTCGAGCAAAAGATAAGATGCAACAAGCGTGAAATTTTTTTTTGACGGTTTTGAATATAATTTTTTAATCAAGAATGCTTTAACACACACGTGTTGGTTGGATTATGCATTCAATAATCAATTACACGGTCGTGCCTTTTACGCGAAAAACAATTCGCACCGTCTAGCACTGCTCTAATAATAATAATAATAAATATTTAATCATGAAATTTCAGGATGTTACACCCACCCACCATTAGTGTTAGAAAATGTACATCATGCCTCTAAATTAATCAAAAACCTTATTTATGTACTATAGATGACTAGTCGGACTATATCCTAATAACACTAGGTTTGTCTTGGCATGATCGTGCAAGTCATCAAGGAGCATATGTTATAAACACCCTTAGGAGAAACAAATAGATCCAATGCAATAAAATTCCACATCTAAATTCATCTTTTAGCCATTCTTGTCCTATTGGTAAAAAATGATAAATTACCATTTATTAGTTTCCATAATTCTACAAATATGTTATTTGACATTTTACATAATGATGTGTGAACTTCTCCCGTTATTCTTGGGTCACAAATATTATTATTTTTAGATGATTACACAAATATTTTATGGAAATTTGTGATTTCAAACAAATATCAAGTCTATTCAACATTTCAAAAAATAAGAGCCTATAACAAAACTCAATTTCAATGGGAAGTCAAACATATTCAATGTGACAATGGTGGAGAATATGTGAATGGTAAATTTCAATATCTTTGTGAATTAAAAGGAATTTCTTTTCGATTATTGTGTCCTCATACATTGCCACAAAACGGTAAGGTCAAAATAAAGTTTCGTTCCATTAACAATGTCATTCGAACATTATTAATTCATGTATCACTGCATCATCCTTTTGGCATCATGCTTTACAAATAGCCACATATCTCTTAAACATTTTACCAAGTAAAAATATTTACATGATGAAATGATTACCCAACCATCCTCCTTGGGTTGCCAAAATCAGCACACTCTGTAAAACAACAGCAACCGGATGGTGCTGGTAACTATGGCGGCAGAGGTCAGTTCTACTCCAGCAACGGTGGTCATAGTCCGAAACTAACTTGGCAGCAATTCAACCTGTGGAAACAATGGGCTCCATGGAACATGGCTTCGTGCCCATATCCTTCACATAATTGGGCAAGAGCCAATGTTGCAAACAAAACTCAGCAACCAGGTCTTCTTCTCTCAAGGCCTTAAAAAAAAGTCACTTTCACAGCAACTGCAGCGCCAAGTCCAACAGACATAGAACACGCGATGCACACTCTTAGTATTGATCAGCCTTATTCGTCTTGGTACATGGACAAAGGAGAAACATCACATATGACATTCACCAAGTAATCTCTCATCTTATAATTTCTTGCAATGGTCACTCTATTCCAATTCATGGTCTTGGTGGTGCGAAATAACACACCCCCCCCCCCCCCCCCTACCCCCCTACCCTGCTACCCTCCCACCATTAGTGTTAGAAAATGTACTTCATGCCCATAAATTAATCAAAAACCTTATTTATGTATTACAGATAACAAAAGTCAATCTATATCCTTAGGAGAAATAAATAGATCCAATGTAAAAATATTTACTACCACTCACCTCTGAAAGTACTATATTAAAAAGACTAATCATACTCTCACTTATGTGTTTTAGGTTGCTTATGTTATCCTTTATTCACTTCCATTACGACAAATAAGCTCCAACCCCATGTGTCTTCTTATGATATCCATCAAATCATTGTGGTTATATATTCTTATATATCCTCAGATAAAAATTATCATTTATCATCATGTCTTATTTGATGAAATTGAATTTCCCTTCTCAAGTTGCATACTCCCTCTACCAATTGTCAAATAGTCCGACTCGATCCGAGAGGCTCGACTACATAAATAGGCTAAGCCAATCAGACCTATTCATAATCGGTCACATATAAATGAGTCTGGTCTGATCCATATGGGCCATGCGATATCACCGCCCGGTCCATTTTATTTTATTTTATTTTATTTGTTAACGTGTTTTATGTCACTTTGATATATTGCTTCCTCACAATTATATATTTTATGATTTATGATTGGAAGGACATAGAAGTGAAAATATTTTTTAAACTCTAAATATATTCTTTCTATTGAATCAAATTAATAATTTATAATTCATAAACTTTAAAATTTAAAAAGTGTTAGCTAAATTTATCCATTTGATTAAGTTTACTTTTTAAATATTTTTTTATTTATAGTTTTTAAATTAGTTGAAATTATTTTTATTTTTTTAAGAAAAGA
This sequence comes from Medicago truncatula, assembly GCF_003473485.1. Taxonomy (NCBI): domain Eukaryota; kingdom Viridiplantae; phylum Streptophyta; class Magnoliopsida; order Fabales; family Fabaceae; genus Medicago; species Medicago truncatula. Next base: position 37,845,191 of record NC_053047.1, on the reverse strand, counting down.
AATGGAAATGAATAGAATTAGTCAATGAGTTATATTTGTTAGGCCCAGCCCATCCAAAAAATATGGGTCAGTGGGCTGACCTATCTTCCAGACTCATCATTAATGGATCTATTATCGTTTAATGAGCACAATTCATATATGACTCTTTAATTTATCGTTTTTCCACCTACTTTAATGTATTGTCTAAAAAAAAAGTCAAATTTACAAAACACCAACCACACCCTCCTTAAAAAAGTCAACATAATTTTAAAAGCATGACCACAGTCCACATATAATTCTTAAATGTAATTTTAAATGCATAACCACAGTCCACATTTTTTTTTTTTGACAAAATAACCACCGTCCACGCATAACCCTTTAATGTTTGTGTTTCTTTGACAAACTTTAATGTATTTTTTTAAACGGCAAAGTTACAATATAGAGTAAATTACACTTTCCTCCCCTCAAAGATGCTTGAGTTACATTTCTCTCCCCTCTTATATTAAAATATACACTCTCATCCCCTCTTATTCAAAGCATATTAGAAAACTTTTCACTCCCCTCTCCTAAGAGAAGTTTGAATTACTTTCCCCTCCCCTCTTATGTTAAAATCTACACTTTACTCCATCAATATATTTTTTTTTTTTATTTCTAAAAATATAGCAAAAAAAAAATAATCAAACTCACTTAAAAAAAAAAATAGTATTTCGGGTCTATTTTAATATAATAAAAAATTGAATGCATATTTTTCACTATATTTTATTCACAGTTTCTTTAACATATAGTTTTAAACCCTATTATAAAATATGAAACAACCCAAAATAAAATTAAAATATGTGAAAAACTACTAAAGACAATAAAGCATGGTTATTTAAAAGTTAATTTTATACTCTAAATTATAAAATCAATAGAAAAATATTTGAATTTAATTACCATTGACGTTTAAATTATAAAGAAATGAATTAATTTTTCTTAAATGGTGGATTAAAATTAACATATACCATAAAAATATTTATTTATGTTAAAATAGATTAAAGTGTAGTGCATATTTAATTATTAAGGGAGGAGGTTGTAATTCAAGTATCTTATAAGGGAAGGGAGTATACATATTACTTTTCAAGGGAGAGAAGTGTATATTTTAACATAAGAGGGGAGGGAAGTGTAAATCAAGCATCTTTGAGGGGAGGGAAGTGTTATTTACTCTTCAATATATTGTTACAAATGCATAACCACATTCCACATATGACTCATAATGAATTTGGATTTTTTTTACTTATATTTTGTTCTGGATGGTTCAATAATTCTGAAGTGACGGTATAATATAAATTAGAGAAATACTAATTTGTGTTCTTGGGATATAAGTTTAAAAACTAAACATAAAATAAATTTCTTGAAAATTGTACATTCATTGTATTAAAAGTTTAAAATTTTATATTTTTAATACAAAAGTTATCTTTTAATTCAATTTTAGTTTCTTAAGGGCACAGGTTAACATGACCCTATAAATTAAAGTATACAATTGAACATCCTAATTAATATTGAATTGAAAATTGAAGCTGATATTCATTTTAGTTAGGAGTCAAGATCATCTCCATTTATTTCCTTCTCCATTTCCTCCATTTAGAGTGATAAAGACACAAAAAACAAAATAAAAATCATTAATGATGGTAGGACCTACTTAATGATAGGATCCACGGGTTAACATCATCTCCATTTGACAAAATAAATGGAGTTTGCAATTTGGAGAAAGATAGACACAAAAAGTAGTTGATGGATCCATCCTACCATTAAATGAGTCCCGCCGTTATTAATTATATTTTACTTTTTTCAAGATTTTATGTGTCTTTATCTCTCCAAATAGAAGAAATGAAGAAAGACAGACACCCTCCAGTCACTAATATAAGCAAAAATTTACTTTTTAGATAGATTCAATTAATGATGTATGTGGTCTTTATTATATATCACATACATCATTGATTGAATATATCTACAAAGTGGATTTTTGCTTATATTATTGACCGGATGATGTAAATGGAGAGAATTTTTACTCAGGACTCACCATCTATTTTTTGTATATATCTCTCTCCAAATTACATCTTCCATTTATTTTTATAAATTGAGAGGATCTTAACCCTTTAGATACACATATTTTGCGTGTCGAGCAATGAGTTACCTATTAATTTTCATAAATAAAAGTGTGCTATAATTGCTTCTAGAGTTTTTTATCAACTACCATTTAAAATATTTTAGATCATTATTTTTATTTACAAAATTATGAAGGCATCAAAACAATGTGACTATCAAATGGGGGGTCAATTCAATTCCATGACTGAGTGACTATTAAGGGGACAAAAACTGTAATTAGGCATAGTTTTTTTAATAACAGTTTGAATGTTTTTGTTTTCTTAAAAAAAAAACAGTTTTAATTTTTTGGCTAATTTTTTTGACCGAGTATACTATATCTATCTCTTCAAAATGGTTATTATTATTATTATTATTATTATCATGTCAAACAAAATATAAGAAAATTTATCTAAATTTCAAAGTGATATATACAATATTAATTCAAGGATATAATTGTAAAAAAAACTAATTCAATTAAACAATACTTAAGAAATATTTATATTAACTTTTTTTAATATCTTTAGTCACCAGTTTTACCTATAAATATGTGTTCTCCTTCCAGCATATATCAAATACTATTCCCTTTCAAATAAGAAATTAATTGAAGGTGCAATGTCTCCATTTTTTCATAAAGTTATCCTGGTATGTGTGTTAATGCTGTTATTTGTGAACAATATAGTTGGAGTTCGTGTGAATGTTAACAACATGTTGGAAGGAAATTTGGACTTAACCCTTCATTGCAAATCCAAAGAGGATGATCTTGGAGTTCAACTTCTGCATCATGGTCAAAGCTTTAGTTGGAAATTTAGTCCTAGATTTCCTCCGATTTTGTTCCAAACACTTTACTTTTGTTCCTTTGCATGGACCAGTGAATCCCATCATTTTGATATATACATACAGGGTGTTCGCAATTTAGATAATTGTGATTATTGCAATTGGAATGTATTTAAATCAGGACCATGTAGACTTCAGGAACATGGGGACCCTATTTGCTTTCATTGGGATAAGTAAGAAATAATATAATAAGTACTTATTTTCAAATCAATAAATGTTGTTCTCAATTTAGGGAGAACTTGATTTATTATCTTAAATCTTTATTAGTATAATTTCTCAATATTAGATCTTCTATGCATATTTTGTTCTTATTGTGCTTCAACATTTGGGCAACCTTGGATTTTATTCCCTTGATTTTTTCTTTAATTTTCCTCCCTTGCAACTTGACATCCCTTTAAAACTAGGGTAAAATCTCTTTTCGTTCCTGTAATATTAGCGAATTTCGGTTTTAATCTCCGTAAAAAAAAAGATTGATTATGTCATTGTAATTTCAGATTCTTTCACTTTTGGTCTCTCCTTTCATCACGTTAGCATAATCTCCATAAATTACGTCCCTATAATTTCAAATTCCTCCCACTTTTGGTCCTTGTAATTTCAGATTATTTCACTTTTGATCTCTCATTTTACGTGTCATGTATGCAGATTCTGCTGACGTGGTGAAATGAGAGACTAAAAGTTGAAGAATCTGAAATTACAGTGACATAATCTAAATCTTTTTTTTTTACGGGAACTAAAACCGAAATTCACTAATATTACAGGGACGAAAAGATGTATTTATCCTTAAAACTATTATGAGATCACCATATCACTTACCAAAAGCTAAAGTCAATGTATACTTTTGCTGACTATCCATTTCCTCATGCATATGTTTTAATGACGTGGCAAAATTATGCTGATTAATATATTTCATATTTTTAATAATCAAAATCCTAAATAATATGTTTGGGAGTAAATGTGTTATAAAAAAAATAGTGTGATCTTCTTCATCGCTTCAAACATATATCTCTTCAACTCCATATTCATCCTTCTTCAACCTACAGAAATATAATTCTTCAACTAAAAAAAACTTTTCAGAGCACTATCACTTCTCTCCTACCACTTTTCCTCTCCCTTTTCTTCATTTCTATATCAGATACTTTTTCTCTTTTTTTTTTTTTTTTTTTTTTTTTTTTTTTTTTAAATTGAAATATAGTTTTAAAAAACACCATAAGAAAGTAATGATTTTTTCTAGTTACACCATCTCAAAGTCAAAGACACATATTAAACAGAACAATCTCAATGACAAAAATGTCCCAGTAACTAAATGAAGTTTTAAAAACACCAACCACACCATCACCTAACAAAAAAAAACATTAATTTATCATTGAAAACCAGCTGGACTAACTGAGAATCAGTTTCAATCCAAATATTGTTCAAATGTTTAGAAGCAGCAATCTTAATGGCTAGCATAATAGCCAAGATCTCAGCAGTGAAAACAGAATTACAATAGGGAATATTTTGAACAAAGAAATCTTGGTAGACACCAAGTGCAGCTCTGAATATTCGTCTACACGAAGCTTTGGTAGGGTTCTTCGCCACATCTCCATCAATATTAACTTTAATCTAGTCTATTGATTAAGGGGAGGGTTACATAAAAACTTCTTTGATCAAGGGAGCCCTAGGGGATGAATAATTATTAGTTTGAGAGCTTTGAAGATAACAAATTATGTGATATTTACGGATGAAGCTAATTTGGTCTTGTTGACTGATAGAGAAGCATTTGAGATTATTAGGTTGATTGTTGATCTCCATTAAATACTTTCACTTTGAAATCAATCATGTAGGTACTCTATCATGCATGCATTATTCTCCAAGCTAACATATATTTTGAAGGCGGGGTATAAGGTGACCAAATAGTTTTAGACCAATGTAGCTGCTGACCAATTTTGGATTTAAAGATGAAAGCATCCTTGAATGATAGCTCTCTAGAATTAGTTGCTTTCCACAAAAGGTAGAGTTGTGTTAATTCAACATCCATTTATATGACAACTTTTGAGATAACCAAAATTTCACATAGAAAATGAGGTATTGACACAAAAACCAAAACAACAAAGAGAGAAAGTAAAAACAAATATTGTGGGTATGAAAAAGAATTGGTCAAATGCATCTAAAGGTCCTTTAAGTTTTTCGTTTTTCCCAAAGTGGTCCTTTAAGTTTCAAAAGGTATCACAAACCTTGTCAAAAAATAGTTGTTCAAATATCATTTCTCTAAAAGGTATGCCTTTGTTAGCACTTTCGTGAAAGTGTTGCAGTATGCCTGTTTCCAAAATAAAAGTAGATAAAGCGCAATGTAGTATATTTCTTTTTCACGTTCACGCTTTAACACAATACTCAGGGGAAACTTCTTCTCCATTCTCTCGCAACTCACTCGAACCCAACCCTCTTCCGTCGAACCTCGCCCTTTACTGACGGACCTCCTTTTCCCTCCGTCAAACACCATCCTTCAAGAAATCACTATCGTTTGTTGCCCTCATTGAACCCTAAAAGGCAAAAACAAATATCAATCCAACCCATTATTCAGAAATTCTAAAAATCTATTGGAACCCTACAAATTGATTGAAACCATAACCCATAAATTTATTGAACCCTAAAGAGATGGAGCATTTGCCTAAAGAGAAGACTCGCATCAGGAATCGGGTACGTACTGGTATGAGAAGACTCTCTCCCTCCTCAATTAAAAAATAGGATGAAAAAAGTAAGGGAAATGTTAACAAGTGTCTAAGGACACTTGTTAAGAAGACTATAAAGAAGAAAATTTATTCTTAAAATTGTGCATTCAATATATTGAAATTTTAAAAAGTAACTTTTTATACTAAAAATTTATCAATTATTTCCATTTTTGTATCCTTAACAAGTGCCTTAAGGGCACTTGTTTTTTTTTTAAACAACAATATATTAATCAGGCAAAGATAGCACGAGGAGCACCAACCGGCAAAAGAGGAAAAAGAGATACAAAGAGGTAGCCTTATAACAATAGCTACCCCTCAAGATACTCTCGATAAAAAAAAACCCCTAAAAACAACCAACCAACACGAAAAAGGAGATAAAAACAACCGGCTCCCTAAGCTATAACAAAACTGGCAACAGAACCTCCTAGAAAAACAGCAGCAGACCTGCCTTCCACCAAAAAAAAGAACCGCATAAAAAACAGCAGCAGACAGTGTCAAAACTGCCTTTCCACCACACTCAAACCAACAACCAGCAACCCATCAGCGCAGCAACTGTACCCCTGCACCAGCTCCCTCAGCCGACCTGTCTAACCGCAACCAAACACAACCTGAGCACCCTACAGCTGACAGCTCTCTAACACACCCAAGGAACGATATTCTGGATTAGCCACGCAAACAAAAATGCGGATTCCAACACCATTCGTAAAATAAACAAGTCTCTATCTTCAATCTATCCAAACTCCATTGCCACGCTAGAACTTTGATTTGATCCACCACCTCTTGCGTCTCTGAAGTCTTGCTATTGAAAATTCTATCATTCCTAGACTTCCAAACCCCTCACACCACCGCATGCCAAATCAACCACGCCGCTCTTCGTAATTTCTTCGAGCCCACTTCTCTAGTCCAACATAAAGCATGGACAAATAAATTCGACGGCATGATAAAAGTAAAATCCAACCACCTTATCACCTCCGACCAAACTTTCGAAACCCACTCACAATGAAGAAAGAGATGAGTCATCGATTCATCACCACCCTCACAAAACACACACCTTTTAGATTCCTCCACCCCCAAAAGATTTTTCTTAGCAAGATTGATTTTTGTCGGAATCCGATCAAGCAACATAGTCCAAGAGAAACCCAACACCTTAGCCAGAGCCTTAGACCTCCAAATTTCCCGGAAAATCACCCTTTCCACCTCATCCAAAGGAGTCGCAACATGAATAGAATTGAGGAGTAACTTGTAACAAGACTTTACGGAGAATCCACCAACTATGTCCAGTTTCCAAACCCACACATCCGAACCAAACCCCATCGCCCTCCCCTCCAACCTAACCAAAAGATCTACCGCATGCTCCTTTTCCCACTCAAACAACTCCCTCCTCTAAAATAACCTCCACCTCACCCCTCGATCTTCCATCAAACACAAATCCCCCACCAACTCCTCTTGGATGAGTATTAAAGAATAAAGACGAGGAAAGACCTCCACCAAAGGAAAATTAGACACCCACACATCCTTCCAAAAGTACGTTTTCATACCATTCCCCACCTTCCTCTCCAACTCCCTACTAAACCAACGTACCTCCCCTACCGCCTCGAACCCCATTAAATCTTTCCACCAACGCGAAGAGTGAGACCCCCACACCTCTCCCTCCCTTCTACTTCTATAGCTTACCAACGGCCCATAAATGTCCTCTAGAACTTCCTTCCACAACACCGGCTCATCATCAAGAAGACGCCACTTCCATTTAGCTAGGAGGCTAGAGTTAACACTTGACATCTCTCACCCCAAGACCCCCTTTACTTCTCGGTTGGCAAACCTTCCTCCACTTAACCCAAGAAATCTTCTTATGCGCTCCCACTCCTCCCCAAAGGAATTTAATTTGAATGCCTTCCACCTTTTTAATAACCTTCGCTTGCATCTTTAAAAAAGATAAGTAGAAAATATGAATAGAATTAAGCACCGAGTTTAAGAGGACAATTCGACCTCCCAAACTAATGTACCTATTTCCCCAAGCACTAAGCTTAGCACTCATCCGCTCCAAGACCGGCTCCCACGTTGACATCTTCTTAGGATTTGCACCAACCGCTAGCCCCAAATACATAAAAGGAACCACTCCCACCCTAGAATTGAGGAAAGTTGACGCCATATCCAAAAACTCCGCCGACACATTCACACCTAAAAGACAACTTTTGTGAAAGTTCACTTTTAACCCCGACACCATCTCGAACCCCCTCAACAACGCCTTAAGAGTCCATAAATTCTCAATAGAAGCTTCACCTATGCACAAAGTATCATCCGCGTATTGAAGATGAGAGATGACTTTTCCCCCCTCTTAACTTCAAATTCCTGAAAAAGATTGCGATTTACCGCATTCTCCATAAGACCACTAAAACCCTTTGCCACCAAGAGAAAGAGAAAGGGTGCTAACGGGTCTCCTTGCTTGAGACCTCTCTTTATGTCAATCTCTTCGGTTGGGCTCCCGTTTACAAGGATAGACATACTACCCCCAAAGACACATACCTTCATCCAAGCTATCCACTTAACCTCAAAGCCCACCCTCCTAAGCATGTATTCCGAAAAACCCCAATCCACCGAGTCGTAGGCTTTCTCAAAATCCACCTTAAGGATGAGATACTCACAGTTCTGTAGCCCACTTGTTAACAAGACCCATAAAGTAATTATTATATTCCCTCATTGGATTTTAATCTTTTCTTAATTATCATTGATTTTGTAATGAGGAAAACGTTAATGTGATATACGTGGAAAACGTTAAGGCAATACTTGAGGTTAAGGTGAGTTTCCCACCATCTAATACCCATCCCTATTTTCTCTGAAAATATTCAATTTTTGGATTAAAATTTGTGTTTTTCATCAATTTTAATGTTGCTGGAAATTGTGGGTCATAAAATTATCATTTCATTATTTTTTTGAAGGCAATTGAATTATCGTTTTAATCTTAAAACCTAGAAATAAAATCTCAGAGATTATCTTTTTATATTGGTGGTTGGCTCATGTGTTACATTTCAGATGACTAGTGATGTTTGATCTAATATGATTTTAATTTGTGTTTTATTATTTACTTTTTTTGGGGGTGCGTTTTGCTTCTGTGGTTGGTTTTCTTCTTGTGTTTGTTTGATGATACACTTGTTCTCAATTCTTTGAAAATTCAGGACAATTTCTTGCATAAGGACAAACTCAAATTTAAAATTTTGGGCACTTTCACAAAAATTATTTATTTTTAAAGATAAAATAGTTTAATGATATTGAATGATTTGACTAATTTATTTATCTTTTAGTTTTTTTCATTATTGTGTGTGCCTAAATAATTTTGTTTGTATTTGTATCTATGTAAGACTATCTCGAAAATTGAGTATCGGTTGGTGTTAGAACGATGATTTGCTAATGATGATGGTCTTTGGTCCTTGTGTTGGCGGCTCGACGCTGCTAAATTTGTTTATAATTGAAATCACAAATTTATTAGAGTTTTGACATACTAAGTCAACAATAACTAAATCATTCGAAAAACCGACTTAAAATATTTTATGTAAGAAAATCATTGATTTGCTACAAAACAAATCGTAGCTAATTTCTAGCGAAACTCATTTACCTACCAATTAGTTATGATTTAGTTGTCATACCGGCTAGCATGGATAAAATATATTTTTTTTGAAAGAAAAAAGTTCACATTGTGTTTCAAAAATATAAATAACTTATTCATTGTGTTTCTATTGTTCACATTAATCTCAAAAATTAATAAATTTATGACCTTCTAGACAAAAAACTTTATACACATGTGCGCTAAATCCAGTGAATTCATTTTTGATTGAATTGAGCGCACATGTGTAGAAAGTTTTTTTACTTTAATTCAAAAATTTATTAATTTTAAAGATTAATGTGAACTATAGAAACACGATGAATAAGTTATTAATATTTTCTTTTTTTCGTGGTGAAGTTGTTTATATTTTCTAAAAGCACTTCAATAATTCTAATTAATTAAGCAACCTTCGAGATATAAAATAACTTAATAATATTAAGGTGTGCCAACCTCTCTGCATTTGTTTCAGGGTGAAGTATAAAATAAACCTATAATAATATTGGTCTATGATGGACCAATTTTTTGTACCATTAGATCATATGAACCCATTAAATTTTATCATGGTCTATAAACACCAAATTTCACCCATCTTCTCTATAACTTTCATTTAATCTCTCTACTTTTTTTTTGTCACATTTTTTTTTTTTCATTTAGCCATACAAGTAGTCTTTTTCTTACGACACTTTGTATTGATCGAGTTTTTAAGTAATATATGAATTAATTAATTTTATTTTGAAGGCATATGAATTAAATTTCTTAAAAAAATAAGTAACATGAATTAAATAAGTATTCAATTGGTTTTTTTTTTACGAAAAAAAATCTAGTTGTTGTTGCTTATGTTATTAAATAACTTCTTTTTGAATTGTTTTTGTTGTTGTTGTTCTTTCTTTAATATTTTTGTTTTTAATCTTATGGGTTTCTTATTTTTTATTTTGTTTTAAAATAAAATTGTATACTTAAACATTAATGAAAAAAATATGATACACGTAAAATAAATCTTAAAACTGAAATATTATAAAAAAAACTGAAAATAATTTATTTAATTGAAATGAAATATAAAAATTGAAATGAATTAAATAAAAATATAATTTAATCAAAATAAATTAATTAAGTATTTTGACCAAAAAAATAAAAAATTAATTTATTAATATGTAAAATATATATATATATAATTGATTAATTTAAATTATTAAATATCTTAAATATTAATTGATTTACATTTTATTATGAATTACGAATGTTCTTTTATGTCTTTACATTTTATTATGTATTGATGGGTTGTATTTGGTGTGGACGGACCATGATAAGAATTGGTTGTTGATTCAATCTAAAGGTTAAAACAATGATCCAACTAGTTGCTCGTGAATCCAACTTGTCATCAAGAGCCTTTGTTGCCAAAACTTCAACCTCCTCTGATGAAGTGATTACTCTGAAGGTGAGAAAAACACAAGAAGGGGGGTTGAATTGTGGTTAATTTTTCTTCTCCTAAAACTGAAGTCACTGTTCAGAACTTGATACGTTGGAAACATGCCAGCACATTAAATTAAAGTCGTTGTAGAAGCTTGATCAATCACCAATGATCTGTTTCTTGATTTGATTATTGTCCTATGAAGGAACAATTTCAAATCCATTCCATGTATAGAGAAAAACCAGCGTAGGTGCAATTGTATTCTTGTACAATAGCAGACATGGTGAGTGGAGTAGTGGAGTACTGGTTGTATAATTGTACTATTGTTCTTTTTCTGCGCTCTTCAGTGGATAAGCATCCAATGCCTTCAAATTTCTATGAAATAACCGTTACTTCAGGCTTCCATTCCTTATGCATACAAAAGAATGAGAATAACAACATTTAACAAACTTTGAAGCTTCCAATCTTCCAGCTTCTGATGATCTTCAGCTTTTGGTGAACAGCTTTGATGAGAGTGCTTCTGATGACTTCAGCTTCTGGTGATCTTCAGAACATCTTGTCTTCAGAACCTCTTTTCTTCATATGCTTTCTTGCTATGAAAGCTTCCTTTTTATAGATTCCATTGCTCTCATTTGTTCTTCAGAACCTATGCTTCATTTAAAGACATTCAAATTTTTGTCTATGATCCTGAACACTTGAGCAAATATTAGCATATCTAATTGTCATTTTTTAATACCTTGTTATCATCAAAACTTAAAGGAAATGTTAAACACTTTTTTTCCAACATACCCAACCATCCTCCTCAAGTTACCAAAACCAGCACACTATGTATAACAACAACGATAAAGGCGACTGGAATGGTACAGGTAACTCTGGCAGTGGAGGCCAGTTCTTCTTCGACAAGCGTGAGTGCCCATGGAACATGATTTTGTTCCCATATCCTTCATAAAATTAGGTAAGACCTAATGTTGAAAACATGACTCAACAACTAGGCCTTCTTGTCTCAAGTCCTCTACAAAAGTTGGCTCAATGCAGCTGCATCACCAAGTCCAACAGACATATAACAGGTGATGCACACTCTGAATATTGATCTCCCATATTTGTCTTGGTACATGGAAAAAGGAGCAACATCACTGGAGAGTTTCTACACCCCCTAACCCACCCATCATTAGTGTTAGAAAATGTACTTCGTGCCCCTTAGTGAATCAAAAACCTTATTTATGTACTATAGATGACAAAGTTTATGTAGAATTTTACCTATTTGCTTTTGTTGTGAAGGACTTTCAGAGGAGATACCTATAATGAGACGTCAGATCCAAGCCGAACTATATCCTAACATCAATAGCTTTGTCTCTTTCGATTTGGTATGATCGTTTAGGTCACTTGTGTGTTTTTGGTTGCTTATATTATCCTTTATTTACTTCCATTATGATAAATAAGCTCCAACCGCGTTTAACCCCATGTGTTTTCTTAGGATATCCATGTGTCTTCTTATTCTCCATATCTTATAATTTGATGAAATTGAATTTCCCTATTCAAATTTGCATACTCCCACTTCCAACTGTCAAATAGGCTAACTCGATCCGAGAGGCTTGACTACATAAATGGGCTAAGTATATCAGACCAATTCATAATCGGCCACATATTAACGACTCTGGTCTGATCCATATGGGCCATGGGATATCCCGGCTTGCCCCATTATATTATTATTTTTTATTTATTAACGTGTTTTATGCCTCTTTGATCTATTAGTTCCTCACAATTATCTATTTTACAATTATCTATCTTTCAACTTTTGCATCAGGTGTCACATGAAGATTCCCAATGTTTTGCTGCTACTATTTGGAGCCTTTGGAAGCATAGAAACCTTGATTTTTAGCAAGAAATATCAGAAATCGTTTCTTAGGTAATCCACCATGTGCTTCGTTTATTGGAGGATTGGAAATTAGCTAATGTATATATGTTGTGCCGTCTAGAATCTTGGGCACGGTTCATGCCACCACAACCTCTCATGTTGATCTTGTTTCTACTAATAGTCTGGAGACAAGGCAATTATGTTGGCATCCGCCACGACGGGTCGAGTGAAATAGAATGTTGACGCCTCCTTTTCTGATCAATTTAATTAAACATGGATATGAATTTGTCTCTGTGATGATGAAGGTACCTTTGTATTGGAAAAATTGTTCCTATCAATTTGTTGTGTTCAATTCCAATGGGGGATGCCTTGGTGTTATACTATGCTTTGGAATGCCTAAGTGACATGTCCTTCGATAATGTGGACTTCACATCTAATTCCAAAGTTATTATAGATGCTTTCAATCAGGAACGGGTTGAGTTACGGAGACTGGTCACATAATCTCTGTGTGTCGACGTTTGTTTACATCACACTTCACAAACTCGAAGGTTGAGTTTAATATGCAACAAGCAAATGAGGTAGCTCACACTTTAGCAGGGGTTGCCACATTATCAACTAGTCCCACTGCTTATTATATTATACCTCGTCGTATTGAACAACTTATTAGTAAGGAAATGCTATAAGCATTTTTCTTTTAAAAAAAAAAAGTTAAATATTATTTAAACTCTAAATTTATTCTTTTTATTGAATCAAATTTATAATTTATAATTTATAAACTTTAAAAATTAAAAATTGATAGCTAAATTTATACATTTAATTAATTTTACATGTTTAAATATGTTTTATTGATGGTTTTTAAATTAGTTAAAATTATTTTATTTCTAACAAAAGTAAATGTAGATGAATAGAGTGGGTTGGACCGAAGCCCGAGGGAGAGTCTTGCCCAACCCCAATTTTGCATGAGTTAAATGGGATAGGGTATAAAAACCAAATTGTATGTGAGCTATCTTTTTTTTAGGCCTAGTCCGTCTAAAAATATGGGCCAACAGGCTGACCCATCATCCCGATTCATCATTAACAGCTCTATTAAAAGAATGACTAAAATCCACTTTTGACTTTAATGTATCGTTTTTCCACCAACATTAATGTATTGTTTCAAAAAAGTCAAATTTACAAAACACCAACCACATCCTTGCCTACTAAAGTCGATATTATTTTAAAAGTATGACCACAGTTCACATATGATTCTTAAATATATTATTTTAAATGCATAATCATAGTCGATATTTTTATTATGACAAAATAACCACAGTCAACATTTAACACTTTAATATTTATGTTTGTTTGACCAACTTTAATGTACTATTTTGAAAAAGTCAAAGTTACAACATATTTTCTTAAATGCATATATATATATATATATATATATATAAAAGTTATTATTAAATTTCATAGTGATAGATATAATATTAATTTAAAGTGATAGATATAATATTAATTCAAAATGCATTTGACCAACTTTTATTATTATTATTATTATTATTATCTCGTCAAACTCAAAATAAGAAAATATATATAAATTTCAATGTGATAGATATAATATTAATTTGAGGATATAATTGAAAAAAAAAAACTAATTCAATTAAACAAAACTTAAGAAATATTTAAATTAATTTTTTTTAATATCTTTAGTCACCAATTTTTCGTATAAATATATGTTCTCCTTCTTGCATATATCAAATACGATTCACCTTCAAATAAGAGTGCAATGTCTCCCTTTCTTCATAAAGTTGTCTTGATATGTGTCTTACCGTTGTTATTTGTGAACAATATAGTTGGAGTTCATGTGAATGTTAACAATATGTTGGAAGGAAATTTGGACTTAACCCTTCGTTGCCAATCCAAAGATGATGATCTCGGAAAACAACTTCTGCATCATGGACAAAGCTTTAGTTGGAAATTTAGTCCTAGATTTCCTCCAATTTTTTTCCAAACACTATACTTCTGTTCCTTTGCATGGACCGGTGAATTTCATCATTTTGATATATACGTACAGGGTGTTGAAAAACTAGATAATTGTGATTATTGCAATTGGAATGTATTCGAATCAGGACCATGTAGAACTCCGGAAAAAGGGGACCCTATTTGCTTTCCTTGGAATAAGACTAACAAATAAACTCGATGTATTGAATTAAATTTTCTTAACAAAAATTCTCAGTATTAAAACTTCAATGTGTTTTTGTCATTTTTGCGCTTAAATATTTGGGCAAGTTTTGATTTTAGTCCGTTGGTTCTTTTTTAAAAAATTCCTCCCTTGCCACTTGGCATTCCTTTAAAACTACTCTATGAGGGCACCATATCACTTACCTAGAGCTGAAGTCGACATATACTTTTGTTGACTATTCATTTTTACATGGATATATTTTAAGGATGAGGAAAAATTATGCTGATCAATATATTTTAAATTTTTAATAACCAAAATCATAAATAAAATGTTGCGAGTAAATGTGTTATAAAAAAATAGAGTTCGATCTTCTTCATCGCTTCAACCATATTCATCTCCTCAACTCCATATTCATCCTTCTTCAACTAAAAAAAAAATATGATCAACGCACTATCACTTCTCTCCTACCACTGTCTTAAAATATAAGCTCATCCCTCCCCATTGTACCTCAAAACACCATCTACAATCTCCTCCATCTTCAGCCTAAAGTAACAATTTTTACATTTTTTTGTTGTAAGACCCGTAATTTTGAAAATAAATAAATATTCATAATATGATATTATGTTCCCAATTCTATTTTTATTTATGATCAAATAAAAATATTGATACATTCCACGATCATTTTTAGTCCCCACTCAAATATTTTAGGTTATTTTTTAGAAGCACGATTTTCAGTCTCTTCAATAAAGGAAAATTTTGCCGCACTTAATTTTTGAAAAGAACCCCGTTTACTGAGAAATATTTTGTATAGACTCACAAAATTATTTACGATATATTAATGCAATAAAAATAATTTCTCCGTCAGATATTTTCTCATCAAAACACGTCGTATATATAAAATACCCAAATAAAAAGTTTTCTTATCGGCAAAAAATGATTTCAGACATTTTTATCATTATCATAGATCACTAACAACTACGTCTATTCACAACGACAATTAACTTGGTGACCACGTAAGACCAAGTGCAATGGCTTGTTGAAACCAAGCTTCAACATGTTGAAATCATTGCATGTGGGTGTTGAAAATGGTAAAAAAATGATGTGGAGGTGAGAGTAGATGAAAGAATTAAACATGTTGAATTCTGACGCGGGCTGGTTTCGATTGGCTGCTTGAATTTTTATCATCTTAATATTTTGGACTCAATTATTTCATTGCAAATACATTTTTTTTTTAACCAAAATTCGTGATTTTTTTTTCTCTATAAATAGAGACTTGGATCATTTGATTTTGACACAGAAAAAAAAAAATCAAGTTTTTCACTCTCTTAATCTTATTATTAGCTATCTATTAACTTTTCTTTTGAAGTTTTAGTCTTTATTTAATGAAATGGATCTCACTAACAATTAATTCAACACCCCAAATTTAAGTTAAGAAAATAAAAATAAATTATTTAAATAAATTTTGTTTTTACAAAAAAAATAAAATTGTTAAGTGTTTCTTCATTTTAATTTAATTATAATCGATAATTGTGATTTTATGTAATTATAAAAACAAAAATATAAAATTAAATAAGAATAAGAAATAAAAGGTGGTGGGGTAGAGTGTTGAATGAAAAAATCATTGGAGAGGTAAAAATTGAATGGGTGTTGAATTAAGAGAGAGAAAATGATGTGGAGTGTTAGGAATTGAAAAAATGGGTGTTGAGGGTTGTTGAATTTGTTTTACCATTGTAAATGGTCTAAGAATGAATGGCTAAGATTTATAGCACATGTATTTACTATTTCAATCTAATGGCTTATATTTAATCATCATATTTTCTTTAATAAGAAATATGGCCGGGTGACCAAGATTGAGAGAAAGGCTAAGATGTAATCAACATGTTTGCACTTTGATCTAAGGGAAAGAAATTGTCGTGGTTGTCTTTATATAAGTGAACAATCAACAAAGTTCACATCCTCTCATTGTTGTGAATTCGTTAAAAAATAACACCAATAAAATATTTTATGTGTGGAGCAAAATAATCAAGCAACCAATATCAACGTGGGTAACAATTAAGAGAGAGAGAGAGAGAGAGAGAGAGAGAGAGAGAGAGCAAAAAAAAAAGATTATCCAGTTCAGTCCAATACTGACCTAGTATGGTGGAGAGAGCAGTTCTCCGTTCCACTATAATGATGAGTAACTTTACAAAAGAGATATCAAAGGGTTACAAGAATTAGTCTTCAAACCTAATTCTACCCAAAGTCTTGGATCTCTTCACATGACCAAGAGAGAATAGAGAATATCCTAATAGTGTTTCTCCAAGGTGAATCAATCTCAACCGTAGTGTTTGTTGCCAAGAGAATTATCTACAAACCCTAGTTTTAATGTTGGCTTCTAAACCATTGTTTTCTGGCTCTCCACCTCTCTCTCTCTCTCATATTTCATCTTATACAAGTTCTGTATCGATAGAAAAATATTACTCGTAAATTTGGAATGGATATTACGCTGAAGATATGTTTTTTTTTTTCCTCCTTCAGCGCAAAATATATAGGCATCAAATATTCCTTTTTAAAATATATTTGCATCAAATCTTCCTTCATATGGTACAAAAATATATTTATTGTTCATAAATATATTTTCAGCAACAATATTCTGGAAGCACAAAATATATTTGAAACAAATAT
This sequence comes from Medicago truncatula, assembly GCF_003473485.1. NCBI lineage: Eukaryota > Viridiplantae > Streptophyta > Magnoliopsida > Fabales > Fabaceae > Medicago > Medicago truncatula. The sequence goes on along the minus strand of NC_053047.1, from coordinate 37,827,857 downwards.
TTTATATTTCTAGCAACAATATTCTTCATCCATCATAGATTTTGAGTCAATTTCAACATTTTTCCACCTTGACTCTAAATTAGTGATGAAGTCAATTAACCATCAATCACTTTGCTGCTCTTTCGATGCTTCCAACTACACCATGTAGTTCCACAAGCTTCAATCCTTGCCTCTTCAACCATCGGAATGCCTTCCGCCTTCTTGAAGTTCCTTGTATGTAACTACACTAGGATTTTTTTTGTAGTTCCACAATTCTACAACATAAACCTCTTCAGCTCATAGAGTGATCAAATCCGTCCTCTTGAAGATTCACCTGCATCCAATTACTCTTGTTCTTTTTTGGTAATCCCACAAGTCATGCCATACATTCTTCAAACCCCTGAATGCCTTCTGTCCTCTTGAAGAATTCTCTTGCTCACAACTAGAGACTAGCACCCAATGTCTCCATAGTCGTACCACTATCAGCGTCATCAACTCCACCTCAAGCTGACCTTTCTCTACCTCAAGTTCCAAATATGTATATCCACTATGACTTTCACCTTGAAACTCCACCTCAAAGATTGATCATGAGTATTCTTACCTCCGCCTCTTCAGACTGACCATGAATATTCTTCCCACCGCCTCTCCATGCTGATGTTGAGTGTTTAATGTCTCTCCAGACGACCACCGCTCTACAAAGCATCACTCCCAAGGCAAGAATCATCACCTTCTTCATCTCCCCAACGAGACACCACTAAAACACTCGCATCCTCATAACCCCTCAGAGACAATTTGCACGGAGTTACCATTGTTCTCCAGGCAATCCTTCTTGAAGCGACCTATCTTGTGACAGTTAAAGCACTTAAACTTGTTACCGCTCTTTCCTCAGTTACCTCTACCTCTACCATTCCCTCATAAAACACTTAGGCCTTCACCGTTTTCATCGGCTCTCAAGCCCTTGGACTTGGTCAACTCCTTGGTTCTCAAAGCCACTTGAACTTCTTCCTAGGTGACAGTGCCTTCTTTGCCATAGAGCATGGTATCGTTGACAAATTCAAAAGATCTCGGTAGAGCACACAAGTAGAGTATAACTTTATCTTCATGCTCAAGATACACCTCAATGTTCTCCAAATTATAAAGGATTTTGTTGAACTTCGTAAGTTGCTCCATGATGGTGTATAAATCCATCATCTTAAATGAGTAGAGTTGTGGCTTTAGAAATTGTCTATGAGCCAAAGACTTGGTCATATACAACGACTCCAACTTTGACCACATCGATGCCGTGGTTGGTTCCTTCGCTATATCTCTCAAAATTTTGTCCCCGAACCATAAGACAAAAACACTTCTGGCCTTGTCCACCATCTTGCTCTTCTCCGCTTGTGACATGGTTACCGGTAATGCACCTCAACCCTTCAAAGCTACACCGTTTCCATCTTTACCTTCCATAACCCAAAATCATTATTTCCGGTAAACTTCTCAATATCCCACTTCGAACCGATGATACATGATTATCCATTTGATCATTCCCCACAGTGGGCGCCAACTGTTGTGAATTCGTTGAAAAATCATACCAAAAAAATACTTTATGTGTTGAGAAAAATAATCAAGAAACCAATATCAAAGTGGGTAACAATTTTAAACACAAGCAAAAATAGAAAACAACGAAAGAAAGAAAGAGAGAAAACACACAAAAATTTGTTTACCCAGTTCGGTCCAATACTTACCTAGTCTCGGGGAGAGAGCAGCTCTCCGTTACACTATAATGATTAGAAGACTATCTAATTAAAGTCCCGAATTCTACCCAAAGTCCCGAATCTACCCAAAGTCCTGAATCTCTTCCCGTGACCAGAAGACTATCCTAATAGTGTTTCTTCAAGGTGAATCAATATCAACCCTAGTGTTTGTTGCCAACAGAATTCTCTACAAATCATAGTTTTGATGTTGGCTTCTAAACCCTTGTTTTTTTGGCTCTCTACCTCTCTCTCAAATTTCATCTGATACAATATATGTATTGATAGAGAAATATAACTCAAAAATTTTGGATATTACGCTGAAGATATGTTTCTTTTTTTTCCTTCTTCAGCGCAAAATATATTTGTATCAAATATTTCTTTTAAAAATACATTTGCATCAAATCTTCCTTTATACGGTACAAACATATATTTTGTCCATAAATATATTTTCAGCAACAATCTTCTGGAAGCAAAAAATATATTTGAAACAAATCTCTTATATTTTTAACAACAATATTCTTCATCCATCATAAATTTTGAGTCAATTTCAACACTCATTTTTCATCCTCTCTTTCTCGTTTAATTTCTTTCTCTTCTCTTCCTTCTCTCTTCTTTCTTCTTCCTTCTTTTTTCTTAATTTATTCTTTCTTTCTCCCACTCTCTTCTTTGTTATATCTTCTCCCGCTCACCATATATGTTCCTCTCTATATCTCCATTTCATGATTTTTTCTTTCTTCTTGAGTTGTGGCCAAATCTCTTTATATGTTGTATGATTTAACCACGACTAGCCTAGCTCCTTCAATACTTAGAACTTTTCAACTAAACTTCGAACATAATCTCCTAATAAGGATGTGAATCAACCAAATAAGTTTCAAGAAGAAATGTCCTACATAATACCTACAATGTTCATTCATCACTGTACTTGTGAGGAGTACGATCATCCCTAACATGTCTGCTATAACTCCAAGAAGGGTGATGTTGTCTGTATTTTGTGTACAAGTGTGTTTCTTCGTTGAAATGAATGTATGATCCTTGGGTTAGTGGTTACCTTTTCCTTTTATCCTTTCCCTCGTCCTATAAACATCCCTAACCTCTATGCCTTCGTGGGACCTATAACTTCCCCCACTCTATCTTTGATTTTCCTTCAGTCTTCTACCCTTCGATAGTATGTAGCCTCTTCACTTAAGTTGCCCATGTGGAGCATGTGATCCATGTTATGATATGTTTTAGGAGGGGAATATGGTGCCATTTTACCTCTGAGGGTCCACAACCCTTCAAGCACGAGGCTAAACTAGTTTAGGCGAAGTGATTGAGACAACTCATTATTTAGGATGGGAATATGGTGCTATTCTAGATCTGAGGGTCCACAACCCCCAAGCACGAGGCTAAACAAGTTTAGACGAAGTGATGAAGATATGTAATTTGTTTGTTCAAAACCACAATGAGTGTGATATTTTCCTTGGATTGAAAAAAGAAATGTAATTTCGCTAGTTGGATAAAATATAATCTAACATTATTCCTCGTTTTTATCTCTAGGCTTCCCATCCAATGGTCAGAAGTTTAAATGAAAGAAAATGACTGTTAAAATTATTGCCAAATGTCACAATTTTAAGGGAAATTATTCATGGACATCCTTTTTGGTACACCTCCAATATACACCCCCGAAGAATCGTGTTGTGGTTGCTGAATGCGGTGGCTGGCCGACGTGGTTAGGCAATTCAACGGTGTTCTTTCACAGAATCGCCGATGATGGTTGGTGGAGCATTTTCCGAGTCGATTTACAGGATTCGAATCTTACCGGAATTCAATCCTCACCAATTCGCATCACCCCACCGGGATTACACTGTTTCACTCCCGTCGCAATCCAAATCAGCAACCGCATCGCCGTCCCTTCTCATCGGAAAGGAAGCGATTACACACACACAGAGAGATAAGAGAAAAGAGAAATTAAAAGAAAAAGAAAAAGGAGCAGAAAGTACGAAAATACAGTGACAATATGCGACGGTGGTGGTGGCGGCGGCGGCCAATGAGGGTGAATGAAGGAAAAGTGTGGACGGTGAATTGGGAGAGACAGGTGAATTGGGAGTGAGGGAGTGACAAGATGAGAGAGAATTGAGTTTGCATTATTTTAAATTAAATTAAAGGGGTGTACAAGAGGTATTGCCACATAAGGTGTTATACCCATCAAAATTTTTTACTAATTATCATTATTTAATAATTATCATAAGAAAATAAGGTGTTACAGTAGCGATAGTGATGATAGTAACGACTGTGTTTTATTGTATTATGTACCAGGAACCTCTCAAAGAAGGATACCGCTTTATTAATGGATCATGATCGTGGGTTATGTAACTTCGCACCTGTAGTGTCGAGATTGGATTCTTTAAACACAAGTTCGGAAAAAATTCTATGGTTTAGAAATAAAGTTAAGTTGTCCTCAAGTGGGAGAGAAGAGGATGTGATAATAGAACCATGTAGGAAAGGAGAAAAGTATGTATTTTACTTCCGGATGGGGTTCCCTCTCACATATTTTATACGTACTCTCGCGTTCTAGAGGAGCTTAATGTTAAGATTCCATTCAAGAATTTTGAATGTGAGATATTGAAATTTCTGAATGTCACCCCTACTCAGATACACCCAAATAGTTGGGCTTTCATTCGGGGTTTTGAAATTCTAGCAAAGGAAATAAGGTTTTAGCGAACTGTAGGTGAGTTTTGCAGCTTCTATAGAACAAAAGGGGTAGATAAAGGGACCTGGGTGTCTATCACAGCGCACCCAGACAAAGGTTTTTTCCTCTCTTTCGCTCTAACTATAAATCTTGGAAAAAGAGTTTATTTCGCGTATGAGGTTGTCCCTTTTATTGGAACGATGAGCTCGCATCCATGATAGGATATGACTTCGCTCTGCTTTTGAAGTATGAAAAAGCTGCTGTCGCTTTGTTAGATCAAATGGCAGACTATTAAAGATCTCCTAGATAGAGAAATTTATCTAGAAAATTATATTCGTAAGTTCTTTAATGCATTCAAGTTAAAATATATTCATTGTGATTAACTTGTCACTCTATTCTTTAATTGCAGAAAGAATATCGCCTATGAGCACAGAGGAAAGGATGAAATATTTAAAGCAAGCTGCTGCTATGCAAGCTGATATGGTTTCAACTGGAAGTCAGTCCCTCCACACATAAAACGAGCAAGTTGGTGATAAATCCTCAAAGGACAACAACAAAAAAAAAAAGATGAATTGAGTTTTTTTTTTTATTGGGTTCGGTTTTATATTGTGGAATAAAATTAGGAATTTAGCTTATTTCGAGAAAATAACCTTTAATTTTGTTTATTTGTCAATTAGTTTTTTTTTTTTAAATTATGTTAGTTTGATAATTTACTTTGTATCTTAAGTAAAAAAGACTTATTTATGATTTGATATATTTTAAAAATTTAGGGTCTTATTAAGTTGTCAATTATATTCATAAATCATTAGTAACATTAAAGACTTATTTGAGATTTGATATAGTTTTTTCTTCATATTTTTTTTTTTCTTCCTTCCAAACGACAACATGAGGTAGACCAGAGAGACTCATAGTTTTATTTTTTTCTTATATAATTTTTGACCGAATCTCATTCATATATATGTATAGGACAAGGTCTGAGAGTTTCTTATATCCCTTACTTCTCTTGAGAGCTTATAAATCTGTTAATCACCATAGTGTTTTTTATTGTGAAAATCAATGAAAAGTGAATAGAGTCACACCATCACTATAAATGACAACTTTGAAAGGTTATTACTGTCTTGTTAAATATATTTATTATTTTTATACTATCAATTTATTTTGAAATAAAGAAAATAATATTAAAAGAATGCAAGAGTAAATTTCTCTCAAAAAAAAAGAATGTAAGAATAATTTGGTAAGTCACAAACATTTCACACTAGTTATTAATTTAACAATTTTTCATAATACCCGTGTTTTTTGTTTAGATAGTCCTATAAAAAGAGACTGAAGGAGTAATGTTTTGCAATTTAATAAAAGACTTGTGTTTTTGTTTTGGAGATTTCAAAGAGAGAGAGAAAAAGATAAAAAGAGGGCACAATGAAAATAGGGAAAAAGGAGATTATAGAAGAATCAAAGAAACAACTATGGTTAGCAGGGCCAATGATATTTGTGTGTGTGTTTCAAAACAGCTTGCAAATTATATCTCTCATGTTTGTTGGACATTTAGATCATGAGTTGCTTCTTGCTGGTGCTTCTTTGGCTATTTCATTTGTCAATGTTACTGGCTTCAATGTATTGGTATGTCTCATGATTTTCTTCATTGATATTTCTAATTGTCTATGCATCATGCATGTATGAATGTCATGATGAAATGTTCATTGTTCATCTATTATTTTTATGCAAAATAATATTTTAGATTGTAAAATTAATATCTTTATGCACTATAAAACTTACATCATGCTATTAATATTTCTTATTCTTTTTGTTAAAAAAAAATATTGCTTATTCTTTTGAAACTGTAAATTACTTGCAGTTGAATTTTCAGTCGTCGTTCAACTGATTGACTTTGTTTTGGGGAAAACAAGGAACATTTTCAAGCCCCTTGTTGACTATTTACACTTTACAATTATTGTCTTTTAACATTTTTTTTTTCTCAAAATAATTAATAAACCAATGCAACATTTACTACTCCCTCCGATCCTTATTATAAGAAATAATTAACTTTTTTGGTTTATTGTATAAGTGATGTATCTAGTCTATATTTACAATAAAATACATTAATTATTCTATGAATCTAAAAAGTCAACTTTTTCTTATAATAAGGATCGAAGGGAGTATTATTTTCCACTATTATACCCTTATTTATTCAATTTCATCCTTAATAATCGTGCACAAACTTTAAATGACTAATTTTGTAAGACGGAACGAGTAGTTTTTTATTTTTTTTGTATAATATTTTACATAAATGTAGTCAAACTGTTTTATAAAAACTGTAGTCAAATAAGAGTTGATTCTAAAAATAGTGTTCAATGATGAAAAAAATTAGGCAAATGCTAACTTGTACCCTCAAGGGCACATGTTACGGAACTCTTTATAAAAATATACGTATCAATAGTCGTACATTCAACTTCTTAAAAGTTTAAATATTAGTATTATATTTTTCAATACAAAGTTATTCTTTTTAGGTTCCTTAACATGTGTACTTAGGACACAAGTTAGCATAACCCAAAAAATTAATTCACTACCGAATTCAAAAAACAATTAAGAGAAGTCAAGAATATAAATAGAGATAATGTAGCAAAAAGAAAGTAAATAGATATTAGTATGTTTTTTACTTCTCTTAATTAGTTTTTTTACAAGGAGCAATGTTGACACAGAAAAAGAAAAAGGGTTTTGCTAACAACTTAACGACATTGTTCCAGGGAACCATAAAAAGAAATATTTTCTTGAAACATAAATCAAACATATGAAAAAGTAATAATCAGCAACTCCTGCTTAGACACAGATACAAATAAAAAATATTTAGACACACTCACATAAATGAAGAAAAATAAATGAAAAAGAATTTAGTCACATCATTCGATTATTTTCTCTTTTAATTTTTTCAACTTATGTGTGTGCGCCTAATCATTGTTTTATTTGTGTTCCAATAATTATTTCTCTAATCACACATATCTCATTGATTGTTTAAACAATACCCCAAAGACACTTGATAGGATTTCTCTGTTTTTTTTTCAAAATATCATACTACTCTTTTTGTTTTAAGGGTAGAAGATTATATTATCTTAATTAATTCATTTCTGTTTTATTTAGATGGGTATGTCAAGTGCACTAGACACATTTTGTGGTCAAGCATATGGAGCTCAACAGTATCATATGGTTGGAATATATACACAAAGGGCAATGTTGGCTACCACCATTGTTAGTATACCCTTATCATTTATTTGGGCATACTTAAAACCCATTTTGATAATTTTACATCAAGACAAAACTATTGCAACACAAGCTCAACTATTTGCTCGTTATTCAATTCCAAGTCTTTCTGCCAATGGTCTTCTTCGATGCATTATTAAATTCCTACAGACACAAAACATTGTTTTTCCTATGGTGCTTGCTAATGGATTCATTAGCTTAATACATGTTATTTTATGCTGGGTGTCATACCCCAAATTTTGACCTAAGGTCCCACCGACACACGTCTCCGAACTCGGATCAGACTCACATTTCAGTGAAAAATTCGGCAGGGAGGTATTTTGAAATACCTCATAAAGTTCCGAATCGGACCCTCTTCTCTCAGTCTTTAATTATTTATTTCCATCTTTTATTTTTTATTTATTTATTTTATTTTAGAATTCTAATTTTAATTTTAGTCCAAGATTAGATTAAATTTTTCTTTTTTATTTATTTTATTTAAAACCAAAAAATATAGATATAATCCTTTTATTATTAATTTTTCTTTTTTATTAAGTCCCAAAAATGTCCATGAGTCCCAAGAACAGTCCAGGTTCATGCGTAACAAATTACAAACCATCATCCTCATCCTCATCCAGTCTGTTACGCGCCTATCTCCGTCTCAATCTCCTAAAATCTGCAATTTTTGTAACAAATCCTTGTCCCCAAACAGCACTATAAATACATAACCTGCATAACAAAGAAAACGACAACAGAACACGGGAACAACAAAAAACAGAGGCATCACACAGAACCGCAGTACGGCAATACAACAAACACATCGCACAGAACCGCGACACCAACAACACGGCAACACAACAGAACAACAGAGCACAGCAGAACACGCAGCAAGCAACACAGAGCAGAGCACACGAAAAACAAAGGCAGCAAAGCACAACAAACGCACGCGCAACACAACACACACACGCACACACAGAGGCGCGCACGCACAAAAGGGAACCGGGCACACACACAGAGGCGCGCACGCACAAAAGGGAACCGGGCACACACACAAACGGTAACGCACGCACAAAAGGGAACCGCAAGCACACCGTAACAAAACCGGATTCGCAAAAAACAAAAAGAGGTAGTATTTTCTTTACCTTTAGATCTAGGTCTCTGTGTGTATGTTTTTGAACATCTAGGTTTAGAAGTGAACGGAGGGAAGGAAGTAGAAGAGAAAGAGCAAAGAAAAATAAAAAAAAAAGGGAGTTTTTTAGCTCCGGCGCGGCGGCGCAGCCGCGATGGCTCGCCGGCCACCGCGCCGGAATTCCCCCAGCCACCCATCTCCAACCGGAGAAGAAGAGAGAGAACAGAGAGTTTAGAGAGAGAAGGGAGAGGACAAGAGAGAGAAAGAGACGGAAGAGAGAGAAGGAGGGAGAAGAAAAATGAGAAATTTAGGGTTTACAACCCTTATATATCCCCCAAACGGGTCAACCCATGACCCATGACCCGCGACCCGGTTCGTTTACTTAAAGCCCAATTCTTTTTTTTTTTTGCTTTCTGCACACCCCTGCTTACTATTGCACCCCACCTTGTGTTTGGACCCTTTTTTTTATTTTTTTTTTATTTATTCCTTTTCGTATTTGTTTATTTATTTTTAGCATTTTAATTTTTATTGCAGACCTTAGAATGTAAATAGGCTTTTATGTAATAGTCATAGATTTTATATTTCTAACTTAGGGTAGCCGCGCTTTTATTCTTTATGCTCCGTTAGTTTATATATTCAAAAATCACAAAACATGCAAATAACCAAAAATCACAAAAAACATTTTTCATAATAAACCTTGATCCTAAATCAAGCGATCGTCCTTTTTTTCATTTTATTTTCTTAATCAAATATCAATCAATTTAATCATACTTCGAGTTATCTTTTTTTAAAATAAAAAACACAAACAAATTCTTATTTGCCACTTGGCTTTTATCTTTAAAACCTTTTTTCAAAACTAATAAAAAACACACCACCAATCAAACGTCAATTTCTACCCCGAACTACGAGGTTTTGATCCCTCACGGGTACGTAGGCAGAGGACCATGTCCTTTCAAACAATAAAAAATGTAGATAAATTAGGTCTCACTTTATTTTCTTTTTCATCACATTAATTCCTTCTTTCCAAAAGCAAGCAAGTTATAGCACATTGAATTAAATAAAACCAAGAGGTTCCCGTAGAGTACTACGGACATAAAGGGTGCTAATACCTTCCCTTTATGTAACTAACCCCCGAACCCTAAATCTTTTCAAAATGGGGTAGTTTGAACTTTTTTCCCCTTTTCATAATAAAATTAAATGTTCAGTCGTGAAATAAATTAGTGAGTCAAAAGCTAATCAAATAGCCTTGATCTCCAAAAAATGACGCGACAGAAATGGCGACTTCACTGGGGACCCCCCCCTAAGAGGGTTGAGCCTAACTTGGCTTTATCTAATTCTTTGTGCTATAACTTGCTTAAAACAAAAATAAAAGATGGAAATACGTGTATATATGTTCTTCCTTCTTCTTTTTTCTTTCTAAACGGGAGTGGTGAGATAAGTCCTACACCCGGGCTTGAGGGAAACATAAGATAGGATGGTGGTATAACCAAAGTGCCTTTCCGAGAGTCAAGTCTCGTGTTTTGGTTCATGTGGTATAACCCCACTCAATGGAGGGATCTTGGAAGTAATTTATGTTGGCATGAGTAGTCGTGTTGGCATTATATTTTCAAGTGACCGTCGATGTTGAGGACCTTTAGTTACCATTAACCCATCTTGGCCTTTTAGGACGTAGTGCGGTGGCTAATCAAGAGTAGTCTTGAATTGGTTGATACGCGATACTACACCAAACGAGACTTTCCTACGAATATTATTGGAATGGGAGTAGTCCCGTCACCTGATAAATATTTGAAAGTGGTTAAAGACTTTGGGAACTTGGTAGAACCCGTGATACAGGTACATTTGAAACCATAGTCCCTACCAAATGGCGTTGTTACCCTTAAGCTCCGACATTGTGGACCTAACATCACCGTGTTTTCACCGTTTGTGTAGCATAATCATGCATACATGCATTCATTCATAAAAACTTTTTCTCACTAATATCGAAGGACTTAGATAGGTTCTTGTAAACATCAAAGATATGGTCCTTATAAGAAGGAACACCAAGAAATACAACTTCAAAAATCTTAACTAAGCTTTAGCTTTTGTTAAGAACTTTTCCTTGGTTTCGTTCTTACTTTTGAAAAGGGAACCAACTGCAACATCTTCACAATTTTCAAATAAAACAATGTTCCTTATCAAGTTTACAATTACTTTGACAAGTCCTTCAAATAAAAAATGTCTATTTTTTATCATGCATCATTTTGCATTCATAATTTCAAGTCTGAGTCTTACACTGTGTCTCTTCTACTAAAGGTCAATCCATCTCAAAAGAGTCATGGCGTCCTCGTCTGGAACCCACTCGCATTTACAACACTCGAACAATCATGAGGAAAAGATGGAGTTTCTCGAACAAGAAAATCATTTGCTCCGTGAGGAAGTGGCAGCCATGCGAACTAAGATAGATGAAATGACTGAATTGATGAAAGCATTGACGGCTGCACATAATCAGCCACCACCTCCTCCCCCTATCAGCACTCAGGCCGAAGCAATTGTCTCTATTGCCCCTGAATGGGCGATACCTGTCAGTATTCCACCAAATTCTATGCCAGAAAGTCGTCCTTGGGGTGTCCCTATTTGTCTCAGTGAAGTATTCCAGCCTATTGCTTCTGAAACTCGGATGCCTACTCATCAATATACAGCTTGTGTTCCTCCGCCTCCCGTGAGAGCTCCTCTAGCTGCCATGACTTCCATCCCACAAAATGAAGAACCCATCTTCCATTCAGGGAACATGGAGCCCGATGATAGAGTGAATGACTTGCGGGAAAAATATGATGAAATGCATCGAGAAGTGAGGGCTCTCCTCGGGAAAGAAAAATTTGGAAAGACCGCTTATGATCTCTGTTTGGTGCCGAATGTCCAGATACCTCACAAGTTCAAGATTCCAGATTTTGAGAAGTATAAAGGGAACTCCTGCCCTGAGGAACATCTGAAAATGTATGTAAGAAGGATGTATGCATATGCTCGGGACGATCAGGTCCTAATTTTCTACTTCCAAGAAAGCTTGACTGGCCCCGCCTCAAAATGGTACACGAATCTAGACAAAGCAAAAATCCAAACTTTTCGGGATCTATGTGAAGCTTTTGTGGAACAATACAGTTATAATGTGGATATGGCTCCAGACCGAAGCGATCTTCAGGCAATGACTCAGGGAGACAAGGAAACATTCAAGGAGTATGCCCAGCGATGGAGGGATACCGCTGCCCAAGTCATCCCGCGTGTAGAAGAGAAAGAGATGACCAAGCTTTTCTTAAAAACTCTCAATCAGTTCTACTACAAGAAGATGGTCGGAAGTACGCCCAAGAATTTTGCTGAGATGGTTGGTATGGGTGTACAGTTGGAAGAAGGGGTCCGAGAAGGACGATTGGTCAACGAAAGTGTCCCCGCAGGCAGTTCAAAAAAGAAAGACCAAGAAGTGAATATGGCGAAAGGTCATCCTCGACGACAGGCTCATCCGCAATTAAATCCACCTCATCAGGCTCAGAAAACACCGCAGTATGATCCGATTCCTATGAAATATGCGGAGCTGCTTCCTTCATTGCTTGAAAGAAACCTTGTCCAGACCAGACCACCTCCGCCGATACCTAAGAAATTACCGGCTAGGTGGAGACCTGACCTCTTTTGTGCCTTCCATCAAGGGGCACAAGGTCATGACGTTGAGCATTGTTTCTCCTTGAAGATTGAAGTCCAGAAACTGATTGACGATAATGTCTTGCCTTTCAAGAATTTGAATCCGAGTGTGTAACTGCAATTGGGTTGATATTTATGTCCTCTCCTGCTACTCAACTTGTTTCCGGTAATATGTTTGTTTGTTTACTATCTTTTCAAAAAAACATCCTTTCGTCCCGCCCGAGATGAAAGTGAACTGGTGTAGGGCTTTTTGCTTTAAGAAATTGTCATCATTAATAAAAAGGTCGTTTTGATCCCGACTTTGCTTTTATTTTGTGCTTTTTCTTGGAAAATGGTAATACAAAAAACCAAAAAATCTTTCTTTAATCATTCTCAAATATCTGCATAATCATAACTTATACTTACTTGTCAAAATCAATAATTAAATCATGCATTAATAAACCCGTTGAACACAATAACCATGTACTCTCTACCAACTTTGAGTTCCTTGAATCCGAAGCTGAAGAAGAGGAAAGTGAAGAGGCTCCCGATGAGATCTCTCGCACACTGGGGCATCATAAGCCGTCAAAGCTACAAAAAAAATCATGAAGATAGTTCAGAGGATGGCAATCGCTTACAAAGACTAGCTCGAGGTGCTATCATTTTCTTTGCTCAGATATCCTACTTCAGTACACATTTCAACAGGGGCATCCCCCCTCCTTCCCTCAAGTATACAACATGAAGGTCGTGCTTCTCGTGGAGGTCGAAGTCCCAACAATAGGAGTTCTGCTGAAATCCAAGCTTGAACGAACTTAAAATCTCAAGAGGTCGAAACAAACTTCCAACAATAAGGTTCGTCCCCATGACTTTCAAGAAGAAGACTTTGTGCCCAAAAAGGTACTACATTTCCAACTAGACTCCAGGGGCAAGTGGATGCCTAACCATGAAGGCTCATGTGCAGGGACTTTTACAACTATGGATGGTGACAAACTTGCACTTCCTATGAATGCCGGTGCAGTCAAGAAATACTCTGTCAAACATAAAAGCTCGATAAGTCGCAAACCTGAAAAGGCGGCTTAGGCAAAAATAAGCGTCTCGGTGGACTGAAAACCCGAAAGGGCGGTCCAGGCAAAAATTAGAGACATAAACAAAAAATTATCCTGATAGATCGAAAACCCGAAAGGGCGATCTATGCAAAAGTTAAGGATCAAAAGACAAAGTAAATGCATTCGGTCAGGAACAATCCACTTGGGGCGTCCAGCTATCAAAAGACCTCCGACTCGAAGCATCTGCAGATCAAAGACTCGGAACAGGGGCATTCAAAGTTGTTAGGGAGAATAATGGTTACTGTGTTCAATGTACCCTCCCCATTACATTTACCATTTTTCCAAAATTTTCAAAAAAAATCCGTGGAGCCATGCCCTTGGCAGGTCACCACTCAATTCATCAAACTTGAGCCTGTGCCCATTTATTTGGAACTCTCATTTATTCTATTTGCATAATTTCTTCTTAAAGCAAAAAAAATTTCAAAATACAAAACTTTTTTTACATCTCTTGAAAAGTGTGAACAACAAACACATTCTCTTTGAACTCGTGAGTAGATGGAGCATACATCAGCATCCGTCTCGAGAACGATTATATTCTGAAAGAGAATCATGGCTAAGCATTGTGGAGAGGACCTCTGTCTTGAGCAAAATGCTGTCGCAGTCCAAAAATAAAAATACAAAAAATATAAATGCAAAAAAATCAAAGCTCGCTAAGTCGAAAACCTGAAAAGGCGACTTAGGCAATAGAGAGCGCCCTGGTGGACTGAAAACCCGAAAGGGCGGTCCAGGCAAAAGTTAGGGATTCTCAAAGAAAATAGAACAGAAAAAGCACGACTACTGAAGCATACCAATGGAAAGACACTCTGTGCCGGTTCACAAATGGCGACTTCTTCCATATCTTTTATTAACAATGGGCTTTACCCCCAAGAGGCATCAGTTGCTACCCTGTGCCAGATCTTACACCGTCAACGGCTCGATTTGTTCACAATAGTATCATCTCCAAGGATGTTTGCCGAGTGTTTGTACTGCGATGTTAGTCCACCTCCCATCTTACCTGTCTTGTCTCGGTTCATCGAGTCATGCAGTTATACAGTCTATACAGTCATGTAGTCACACATCCATACAATCATACAATCACGCATTCATCAATCTTCTCACATATTCATACGTTTATACGTACATAGCATATGCACAACATCAATTCACACATAATTGCATCAATCATCCAGAATTTCGTTTTGGTCGTGTCTCTTCAGTTCGGTCTTAACTTATCGTTTTGTGAACCCGCAAGTTTCTAACAAATGAACGTCTTGTTTTACTTTCTTTATCAAAAGTGTCATCCCCAGCGTAGCTGTTCCAGAGATGTCACCAATCAAACATTTCAAGTGGCAAGTCCCAACCAACGGACAACTTGCATCTCACTTTTACCTTATTTCAAGTGGCAAGTCCCAACCAACGAACAGCTTGCATTTATCTCTTTACTTTATGACAAGTGACAAGTTCCAACCAACGAACAGCTTGCATTTATCTCTTTACCTTATAACAAGTCACCAAGTCCACCAGCGGATGCTTGAGTTCACCCTTTTATCTCGTTTCAAACTATCAAAGTCCACCAACGGACCGCTTGAGGTTACCCTTTTATCTTGTTTTTTCCATTTGTCTTCGTACGACTATCTTACGGATAGTAGACAACGTCTGGTTTCGTCTTACCTTTTTACGACTACCATACGAGTAGTAGGTAATCTATGTCATTTGTCTTCCTACGACTATCTTACGGATAGTAGACAATGTCTTGTTTCGTCTTACCTTCATACGACTACCATACGGGTAGTAGGTAATCTATGTCATTTGTCTTCATACGACTATGTTACGGATAGTAGACAATGTCTTCTGTGTCTTACCTTCATACGACTATCTTACGGGTGGTAGGTAATCTCATTTATTCGTCTTTATACGGCTATCTTACAGATAGTGGACAATGTTTTCTTTCATCTTGCCTTCATACAACTATCATACGGGTAGTAAGGTAATACAACTCTTGTTTTCTTACATCTACCATACAGATAGTAGACAACCTTTTTCCCCCAGTAAAACTACAATATTCCCCTAGCAGAGTCGGATCCCTTTCTCAAAGAATTTGGATATCCGTTATCATTTCTCATTCGAGTCAAATCATCTTGCATTCATCACATCAACGCTTCCATGCACTCATACAACCACAAACTCATAACAATCATGCATTTACTGATAATCATGCATTCGTGCGTACACAACATGTGCACGACATCAATTCATACATAAACTCATCAATCGATTCGGTCATGTCACTTCGGTTCAGTCTTAGTTTACCATGGCATCAAGCCGCAAGTTTCTACGAGTAAAGCGTCTTCCATTTCAAATTTCAAAGGTGTCATGCCCGGTGAAAAACCGTGCTAGGTCATGTCACTAATCAACGTCAATTTCAACTTTAGTTTCGAAATGTCATCCCCGGCGGAAAGCCGTACTAGTCATGGCGCTAGTTAATCTCGATGTCAACTTCAACTTTAAGTATCATCCCCAGCATAGCTGTTCCAGAGATGTCACCAATCCAACTTTTCGAGCAACTAGTTCCAACAAACGAACAACTCATGTCAATCTTTTATCTTTATGCTCAGCAAACAGTTCCAACCAACGAACAGCCTGTGACAAGTGGCCAATTTCAACCAACAAATAACTTGTATCCTTCTATTATTTCATTTTCAAAACCAAGTCCACAAATGGACATTGGAGTCCGAACCATTGCACTTTGTTTCGAGATATCGAGACGATGAGGAACAACCATTTTCCCCAGTGAAACCAGATTCCCCAGTAAAGTCGGATCCCTTTCTTCGAAGAATTTGGGTATCCCAGTGTCTTTTCATTCCAGTCGAGCCGTCTTTGTCATCATGCATTCATAATTAAATCATGAGCATTCATAAACATCTTAGGTCAAAATTGGTGCACTTTTTGTATTTAAGTCTCTTCGGCTCGTCGAGTCAAAGATTTTACCTTCGAATCACTGAGCGAAGAAACTTAAATAGGGGCATCTGTCATACCCCAAATTTTGACCTAAGGTCCCACCGACACACGTCTCCGAACTCGGATCAGACTCACATTTCAGTGAAAAATTCGGCAGGGAGGTATTTTGAAATACCTCATAAAGTTCCGAATCGGACCCTCTTCTCTCAGTCTTTAATTATTTATTTCCATCTTTTATTTTTTATTTATTTATTTTATTTTAGAATTCTAATTTTAATTTTAGTCCAAGATTAGATTAAATTTTTCTTTTTTATTTATTTTATTTAAAACCAAAAAATATAGATATAATCCTTTTATTATTAATTTTTCTTTTTTATTAAGTCCCAAAAATGTCCATGAGTCCCAAGAACAGTCCAGGTTCATGCGTAACAAATTACAAACCATCATCCTCATCCTCATCCAGTCTGTTACGCGCCTATCTCCGTCTCAATCTCCTAAAATCTGCAATTTTTGTAACAAATCCTTGTCCCCAAACAGCACTATAAATACATAACCTGCATAACAAAGAAAACGACAACAGAACACGGGAACAACAAAAAACAGAGGCATCGCACAGAACCGCAGTACGGCAATACAACAAACACATCGCACAGAACCGCGACACCAACAACACGGCAACACAACAGAACAACAGAGCACAGCAGAACACGCAGCAAGCAACACAGAGCAGAGCACACGAAAAACAAAGGCAGCAAAGCACAACAAACGCACGCGCAACACAACACACACACGCACACACAGAGGCGCGCACGCACAAAAGGGAACCGGGCACACACACAGAGGCGCGCACGCACAAAAGGGAACCGGGCACACACACAAACGGTAACGCACGCACAAAAGGGAACCGCAAGCACACCGTAACAAAACCGGATTCGCAAAAAACAAAAAGAGGTAGTATTTTCTTTACCTTTAGATCTAGGTCTCTGTGTGTATGTTTTTGAACATCTAGGTTTAGAAGTGAACGGAGGGAAGGAAGTAGAAGAGAAAGAGCAAAGAAAAATAAAAAAAAAGGGAGTTTTTTAGCTCCGGCGCGGCGGCGCAGCCGCGATGGCTCGCCGGCCACCGCGCCGGAATTCCCCCAGCCACCCATCTCCAACCGGAGAAGAAGAGAGAGAACAGAGAGTTTAGAGAGAGAAGGGAGAGGACAAGAGAGAGAAAGAGACGGAAGAGAGAGAAGGAGGGAGAAGAAAAATGAGAAATTTAGGGTTTACAACCCTTATATATCCCCCAAACGGGTCAACCCATGACCCATGACCCGCGACCCGGTTCGTTTACTTAAAGCCCAATTCTTTTTTTTTTGCTTTCTGCACACCCCTGCTTACTATTGCACCCCACCTTGTGTTTGGACCCTTTTTTTTTATTTTTTTTTTATTTATTCCTTTTCGTATTTGTTTATTTATTTTTAGCATTTTAATTTTTATTGCAGACCTTAGAATGTAAATAGGCTTTTATGTAATAGTCATAGATTTTATATTTCTAACTTAGGGTAGCCGCGCTTTTATTCTTTATGCTCCGTTAGTTTATATATTCAAAAATCACAAAACATGCAAATAACCAAAAATCACAAAAAACATTTTTCATAATAAACCTTGATCCTAAATCAAGCGATCGTCCTTTTTTTCATTTTATTTTCTTAATCAAATATCAATCAATTTAATCATACTTCGAGTTATCTTTTTTTAAAATAAAAAACACAAACAAATTCTTATTTGCCACTTGGCTTTTATCTTTAAAACCTTTTTTCAAAACTAATAAAAAACACACCACCAATCAAACGTCAATTTCTACCCCGAACTACGAGGTTTTGATCCCTCACGGGTACGTAGGCAGAGGACCATGTCCTTTCAAACAATAAAAAATGTAGATAAATTAGGTCTCACTTTATTTTCTTTTTCATCACATTAATTCCTTCTTTCCAAAAGCAAGCAAGTTATAGCACATTGAATTAAATAAAACCAAGAGGTTCCCGTAGAGTACTACGGACATAAAGGGTGCTAATACCTTCCCTTTATGTAACTAACCCCCGAACCCTAAATCTTTTCAAAATGGGGTAGTTTGAACTTTTTTCCCCTTTTCATAATAAAATTAAATGTTCAGTCGTGAAATAAATTAGTGAGTCAAAAGCTAATCAAATAGCCTTGATCTCCAAAAAATGACGCGACACTGGGCTTTGGTTATAAAATTTGGACTTGGTATTAAAGGAGCTGCTATTGCAATTTGCATCTCAAATTGGCTTAATGTGGTAATATTGGCACTTTACATCAAGTTCTCATCTTCATTTAAAAGGACTTGGGTTGGTTTATCAATGGAATCATTGCACGACATTCCTCAATTTCTCAAACTTGCTCTACCTTCGACCGTCATGGTTTGGTATGATATTTTCTACAAAACTAATCTTTACTTTGATAGAATATAGATGAATATATAAGAAGGTATAAATTTATTTTGTTCTCTACAAAAGTACAAATATGCAATCACATGAATTTATTCCTATAAATTTATTTATTTCTTTTCAGCCCTTACAAATATATATGTTTTTCTTTTTTATCATTGTTTTGTTTCTAGTGGAAAAAAAATATTATTAGAAAAGGAGAGAAGTACAAAAAAGTACAAGGGGTAGTCAACCCAAAAAAGAAAAAAGCTCCAATTAAATCTTAAGACAAAGCTACCAATCTTATCTTACTTCTTATTAATCAAAGGTGGTCTGATTTCCCGTAATCCTTAACCCTAATTGAAGCCCTACCCCACGTAATGCATTTTGGCGCTAAGCTTACAACCCTAATCACCCCACAGCCGTAAGTTTGCATTGAGCTGCTCCAATACAGCAGTTTTCTTCCTTGGTATACTTCAAATATCTTCAAAAACGAAGTTCATTAAATAGAACCATAAACCATGCCTTTATCAGCCTTTTATCTCCCGGGACCCATGCTTCTGCTATATAAATAACAAACTTTAGTTTGAGGAACCATGATTTCCTTTGATATCCCATAACTGTTGGAGTTGTCTTGAAGCTTTTGGTGGAGGACTCAGAAAAGTAGTTTTTTCGAAGATTCAAAAAGCATGTCATTCCTATGTTCGTTTTTTGATGTTTTCAGCTTAATTTCAGTTCATCTTTAGTTGCTTTTTTCATCTGTTTTGTTGTTCTTTGAATTAAACATGCCTTATATCGCATGTAATTTTGGCTTTTTTGGATATGGAATGTTTTGGATTGCCTTATGGATTTAGCAACGTTGTGTAATGTTTTATTTAATTTCAATGGTGTTGGTTTATATCTACCATATTTGATAGATGCATTCTATTTTACATCGTCTTCCTTCATTCGATATTGTTAGTGTATTTTATAGGTTACTTGAATCTGATCAGTGTTGTGTTAATTCGTTAAGCTATCTGAGTAAATTCTTTACAGAAATGTATTTTTTCATTGAAGGCATTTTGTATTATATGCGGTAATGTCCTTGCTTAGTTTGTTTGGATAAAATACTTGAGCTTATAGATAACCAGTTGAAGTTCTAATTAAATCATAACTCCTTATAGCATTCCTAATAGTGTGTTTCTTAATAGTTCCATTATCATATAAGGCAATGAGCTATTACTCATTAAGTTGTCCATAAATCATTACCTTATAAATTTAGATTGAATTATCTCACTGATTTGTACATAAACTGAGTTTAGTATATTATTTGTATCTAAGAAATCGAAGGAACTCATTCCACTCAAGTATCATCTAGATTATGAACAACAATCAGTTCTAACTTAATGGTGTGAGTCCATGTTCGATTCTAAATTTTGTGCAAGTAGCGGATTGAACATGCTAAAAATTATATACCGGCATTTGGATTATAATTGAAGATATCTATGCATCTGTTTTTAACATGCTAAAACTCATATGTTTTTATCTGTTTTCATTGGTTTTTAACATGCTAAAACTCATCTATTTTTTACATTTGTATTGATCTAAGTTTTTAACATGCTAAAACTTATATATTAGTTGTTGGATTGTAATTGAACTTATATACTTAACATTGTAAAACTCATCTATTTTTATCTGTCAAAGGAACAACATATGCGCATATAATTGATGTTAAAATGCAGATTTGCACATATCATGGATATTTGCAGCAAGATTTGCATTATCCGTTGGCGATGAATTATTTGTTTTTCCGTTATTCCAACTATAACATTTCCCTCTTCGACAATTACTGCTTGTGTATCTCAAGAAAATATAAGGACAAACTATACTACTATTTGCTATATTTGTCTTTTGCAATAACAGTTAAATATAAGTCTTTTAGTTCCTCAAAGAATCAAAATAACTATAGGGGCAAAATATAAAGTATGTTCATGGGAGTCTAAGTAGTCCTACACCTACTATATGAATCCACACATTTTAATTCCAATATGGTGTGAATTAATAGTTGGTGGTTTCAATTAACTATAGGGACAAACTAGATTGTCATTTACTATCTTTGTCTCTTAGGATAACAACTTCATTAATATGTTTTATTTCCTCAAAGCAACCAACTAAATATAGGGGTAGGACAATTGCATTAAATGTTGGGATGCGTGGTTCAATGAATTGAACATATCAATACACATGTTGAAATAGGCTATCTTTGACAGACCCGCGCTCACGCGAGTCGCGCGGGTCAAGAGTCTAGTTAAATCTTAAGACAATGAAGCGGATTCCAAAATCCCCCATTCCTAGCTAGTAACTACCACCAATAAGTTAATTTTATAACATCTATGATCTCTTCCGCTTCATAGTTCTTTGAAGAAAAAATAACCTTATTCCTAGCCTCTCATATCTTTCAAATTGTACCGTGCGAAATAAGATTTAACACTTTTCAATGGATTTTATTCCAAGATGAAGTTATGAAATTATCAAAGAGAGAAATTAAACCTCATTTTCAGGTAGGATCGCTCTCGTACCAATCTACTTAAAGATCAAGCACCACACCTTTCCGGCAAAATCACGTCTACAAAATAAATTGTCCTTGACCTCTAGGTTCCCAAGGCACCACACACAATTTGAATTCACTTCTTCTAACAACACTCCCCTTTTAGATAGATTGCCGCATGTTGGTAACCTTCTAAGGATGAGTTGCCAAGAGAAAATTTAGACCTTCAATGGCACATAACTATTCTAAATTTTGTTAAGGTGCCATTGACACACACCCAATATACGTGTAATGTGAAATTTGTTTTAAATATACATTGTCTTTAAATTAAATTCTTTTTATTTGGCACATTTACATTGAAATGGAATTGTTCTATTTTAATAGTGTTATACATATATGAGACTATTTTATCCATTGAGAAATTCTAACTGCATCTCTATTTGTATCACTAACGTTTTACAGCTTAGAATCATGGACATTTGAAATAATGGTGCTCCTTTCTGGTGCTCTTCCCAACCCAAAATTGCAAACTTCAGTCCTTTCTATATGGTTAGTTTCTTTCTAGTCATGGCCATAGTGATTAATGCCTACTCTATGTTGCGGATACTATATTTTATTTCATATTCAGATACAACATTTATTGTTTTGTTATATATGACCAAATTTACATTTTCATCCTCAGTATTAATGTATCTGGTATGTTTTGGATGATACCATTTGGGGTCAGTGTTGCTGGAAGGTTAGTCTTGCATGCTGAGCTCTATTAATATATACTATATACCACAAAAATGTGAATGATATCACTAAAAATATTGGCGACATACATTTATTTGGTTTAATTGTATGTAATCTTCAACTTAGGATCGTTGTCAGTTTTAGGCCCTAAACATTAAAATAAGTTTTTCATTGTCCAATTTCTAAAATATTTTATAATTGATCCTAATTCATAATTTTAATCCCTACCATATCATTTGTTTGGTCATATTTGATTTATGTTCATTTGTACAAAGATTATTGCAAGGACTATCAATCATAAGAAAATAAATGACTCATTCTTTTTCCATCCTGTTGATTTCTCTCGCGTAAGGAGTGGTCAAATGAATCTTGAAAAGATTTTAATACTATATCAAAATTTGAACTCAACCTTATTCAATCATATACCAAACTGACTTTTAATAAGGTGATATATATTTTTTACTTATAAACATTTTTATATGATATATGTCATCTAATGTGGAACTCATAACAAAAACTACTTTTCAAAGCTGATAAACTAAAACGACATTTATGTTACATTGTGAAATTAAAAATAAATATAAATAACTATTTATGTTGATATCATTGACTAAAATGAATTTAATTTTACATGTTTCTGCACAATAGTACAAGAATCTCGAACGAGCTTGGCGCTGGATGTCCAAATGCTGCTTATTTAGCTGTTATAGTAACCTTGTTCATGGCATTCACCTGTGGAATTCTAGAGTTTTCTTTTATTATGTCTGCATGGAAACTTTGGGGCAAGGCTTTTAGTAATGTACATGAAGTAGTCACATATGTTACTTCAATGATTCCGATTGTCGCAACCTCTGCTTTTGTAGATTCATTTCAAACACCACTCCAAGGTAATGATTAAAAGCATTAATGTGCTCTAAAAACAATCAATTTTACTTTGCTTTTGTCAAAACAATGTTTTGAAAGATCCTAAATGCAAAATGAATCGTGTTATGAATCAATGTTAGAATATCAACCACTAGACAATGAGACGTGATCATTGTTCACATAATTTGGCCAATGATGCCTATCTCGGCAAATATAGAGCAACTTTATTTATGTGATGAATTAGGATTTCAATGTTACCAACAATATATATACACACGCACAATAAACAGTTGAGCCTCCACCATCTCCACCTTAGAGAATATCAAACCACTATAAAGACTTAATGCATGGCAATCGCATCCGGGAAATCGGGGCAGGCACACCTCCTTCTTTATAAGTCATTTTCTATGCATGCATTATTTATTTTAATTTTTCGGTCAAGGCTTGCATCCATTTTTTTTTTAAGAAACATGCATACATGTTTATTTACCGATTAAATAATGTATAGTCTCAATAACATTCAATATTTTTTCGGTTTTCTTCTTCACAGCAAAATATTTTGATTTTAGACCTTAAAATCAGAAAATTTTATTTACAGCCCTTATTAGTAGTTTTTTTTTAAGCCTTCTCTTGGTTAACCGTTTGATTTTGATAGGTGTTGCTAGAGGATGCGGTTGGCAGAAGCTTGGTGCATTTGTTAATTTAGGAGCTTATTATCTTGTTGGCATTCCTATTTCTGTTGTATTAGCTTTTGTCTTCAACATGAAGGGACAAGTAAGACGTAACCATGTTTTAATCATGTTTCTACGTTGCTTGGTATAGAGCTACTGTGTTTGAGATTATCTTGATTCTTCCTAAACACAGGGGTTACTTTTGGGGCTTTTAACAGCGCTTATTGTTCAAGTGATGTGTTTTCTTATTGTCACATTGCGCACCAACTGGGAGAAAGAAGTAAGTCCATAATTTTTCAATATCATTTTTTTTGTTAGGATTAAATATGTTTTTGGTCTCTGCAATCTATTATATTTTTTTGTGTTTTTATAAATATTTTTTAATTATGGTCATGGTAAATATTTTAGGTTTTTCTTTTAGTCCTTTTTGCTTTGTTTTAGTCCTTACAAAATTTTCTAATATAAGAATTGATACATATGTAGTATGTGTGCCATATTTATTTTAGTCATTTCTCTAATTAAAATCAAATATTCTATATATTGGAGAGACCAATTTCAATACAAAGACAAAATGTGGTGTTTTTGTATATATATAGCCAAAAACTATTATATAGAAAAAATAAACAATTTTTTTTGGAGGGATAAACCCTAAACCAGTAAAAGAAATAAAAAATAAAGATTTCTTCATTTAACATAGGTTTGTTTTTACCTCTTGTAATAAAATGTGGTACATTTGCTACAATAAAAAACAAAAGAAAGGATATTTTACATGCATTCAAAATAAGAAACTGTATATTTGAAAGGAACAAATACATCCTATTTATAAATTGTACTGCTCTTAACAACATTATCTTCATTCTTCAGGCTAATAAGGCTGCAATAAGAGTTGCAGGCAGTGGAGTCCAAGTGAATGCACTTTCACTTGACCAAAATGCTGCTACTCCATAGATCTAAAAACCTTCATTGGAATTTTATTTGTAGAAACTTTATGTACGTGGAAACAAAATTCAGCATCATGTACTCATTGCAAGACCATAACTATTCCTTAGCATATAAATATAATTATCCACCAATGCAGAACTATGTTATCTTCTGAATTGGAATTTAAATAAGTTAATATACAACTTTCTAAGACGGCAACTTTCTATTAGCACCACCCCACCACCCCGATTGTACTGCGCCGGAGCCGGAGCCCGAGATTGATCTTTGTTAGAGGTAAAGTGTACTATATATCATTCCTAAAGTGTTCTAAAAATGCACTTATTTAGTGAACCGATCATCACCAAATACAATATGGCCTTCGAGAGGAATATCAAAGATTTCACATATTACCTCTTATGTGAGACAAATCTCGACATCTTTGATCCTTGACATGATCAAACTCTTCCCTGGGAAGAATTCTACCATAAAATAGAAAATTTGGACGACTTTTGGGCAGTGTCTTTCAAAAAAATTCAAGAACTTTGTTCAACCTAGAGCGTCAAAGATTCTTTCAAGATGATATTATCTTTTTCTAATTTCTCAAAGTCGAAATATCTCGCAACTCCTACAAATCTAGAAGACCGTTTTTCCTTGAATTCCTTTTTTAGATTGAAAAAGGGAATATTCTTTTTGTTTGAAAAGTTGATATATTTTGTTAGAGTGGTTTTTTGGAAGATTTTTTTAGAGGTTGGAGAATGTTCTAGTAAACATTATGGTTGAGCCGTTTCCTTTTGTTATCCCTTTTCTTTTAGGGGTGACTTTGGGTCAGGCTTCTTTGGAGTGAGTGTTTTGTTTGTTGAAGCCTTTTTTTATTTCAAAAGCTTTTGGTTTGTTTTCGGGAGGTTATGTTTTCTTGGGTTGTTTTGTTTTTGGTTCATCATCTGAATCTGAAATTTCAATCTTGGTTTTTTGAATTCCAATCTCAACAATAATCCTTTGGGATCTTCTCGCTCGTGTGGTTTGGGTTGATTTGACTCTTTTTGGTTTAGGTTTTGTTGAGGTGGGGGCCATTTGGTTAAGATTTGGAGGAGTAATTTGATAAAAAGTGTATGGAATCCTGGCGAGAGTATTAAAGTAGATGGGGTCAATGTCAAGGTCATGTAAGGGTAATTAAGTTCCATCAGGAGTCAATGCCAGGGTCACGTAATGGTTTGTTCCAGGGGCATGATGAACAAGGTGGGTTTAGTTTTGGTGAAGATGGAGGTGGTTGAGTTTGTGTTATTTTTAATGATTTAAAAGAGAGTTGTGGTTCATCAGAGTGTTTTGAAGGTTTTGGAGGTGAAGGTAAAACATCTAGAGAATTTTAAAAGGGTGTTTGTTTAAGTGAATCGATAGGTGAGGGGATGGATGTATGGGTTCTTTTTCTTGAAAGAGAGGGAGGAAAAAGTGTTCTTCTTAGAGGCGCTGAAGGAGGAGAGGGAGAGCATATGGTGTAGATGGAGAAGGGGAAGGGGAAGTTGGTCGGACTGAGGGACATTTCTTCCCGTAGCATTTGGTTCTGGTCATTTTTTTTTTTTTGTGGTGGAGTGTGGTAGTGATTTGAGAGGAAGAAGATGAAGAGATCGTTGGTTTTATGGAAGATGCAGAAGATTGTGTTTTTCAAAGAGATAAGAGCGGAAAACGGTTTTTGGAAAGAGAGAAAAAAAAGTGAGATTTGATGGAGAGTGGTTTAATGAAGAGTTTTCTAGATTGATGGGGTAATTAATCTAGATTGATTAGGAGATCGTTGGTTTTATGGAAGATGTAGAAGATTGTGTTTTTCAAAGAGATAAGAGCAAAAATGGTTTTTGGGAAGAGAGAAAAAAGTGAGATTTGATAGAGAGTGGTTTAATGAAGAGTTTTCTAGATTAATGGGGTAATTAATCTATATTTATGAAGAAATCGTCGGTTTTATGGAAGATGTAGAAGATTGTGTTTTTCAAAGAGATAAGAGCGAAAATGGTTTTTGGAAAGATAGAAAAAAAAGTGAGATTTGATGGAGAGTGTTAATGATGAGTTTTCTAGACTGATGGGGTAATTAAGTGAACTTTTGTCTAGGAAAAAGAAATGACTTTTTACAACCAGAGTTTTAAAAACCGGATCGGACCGGCCGGTCGGACCGATTGGATCATGAACAACTTAATGGATCGGTTATGTAATTAGATCGATGAAAATCGGAACGGCTTGGTTAAAATCGGTGACTCGGCCGATTTACGGAACAGCCGGTCCAATGCTTAGCTTTAAAAAAAAAACGAAACAGAAAGAAGAAAAGTCTGGAGAAGAAGAAAAAAACGGAAACAGAAAGAAGAAAGATGTGAAGAGGAAGCAGAATCTGCATGCTTTCAATTGAAACTCCAATTGAAACTACATTTAAAACTTAAACTAGAAAAACTAACAGAAAAAGAAAAAAAAAAAACTAAACTTATGAGCGGCGGCTGTTATTTGTGATGCTGTTGTTACAAGTTACAACAATACGATAACTAGGGTTTTCACTTTTGGTTGGTGGGCTTGTGAAATAAGCCCAATTCACATACGACCAATTACAAAGCCTATTTAAAAAAAAAAATTATAAAGCATCTTTTAAAAATAAAATAATATTATAGCAATTTTTTTTTCAAGAAAAAATTATAAAATAACTTGTTATTTCTAATTGAATAATTGTTAATTCTAGATATTCTATGGCTTTAAAAAATAAATTTAGTTTGCTATATACTTTTAATTTGTCAGTTTTTTAATTTTTAAGTGATAGAGTCGTCGGTTCGATCTGATTTAATAAGGGTAAATATTTATAAAAATTTAATTATGAGACTGAGTCATCTATCCGAGTTATTTGGTTTAATCTGATTCAATCATGCGGTTCAACCAGTGACTTAGTGGTTCGACCATTAACTTATTGATCCAGTACCCTGTCCGAGTCGATGACCGAGCCGAATTTTAAAACTATGTTTACAACTGACTATATACATTTTTTTTAAGAAAAAAAGTTCAAGATATGAGAGGCAATCATGAGCCTCAAGTTTTCTGTTTAAGAATGATCTACAAACAAGAATAATATGTAATTTTTCTTTAATGAAATCAAAACGATCTTCTACTAATGATTCCTTTGTATTAATATGATTCCTCTTAGAATGATGTTTGATTTTGATGCGTTTTGATCTAAAATGTTTAATGAAGTTTTTTGATAAATTCATTTACGTGCTCTTGAATTTTATATCTCATATAACCTTAGCTTAGTTTTTATTTATACAAGAATATAATCTAAATCAACTAATGTTTGGAATAAGATGTTAATTGCCTAAAGCCCGTTTTAGTGTATGGGATTGGGAGATATGAAGTCGAGAGACACGTTAAGTAACCACCTTATGTAAAATGTATATATTTAAAACTAAACCAAAAAGACCAAACATGTGAGAGCCACTTTTTATTGTTTAATCAATAGAATGGGTTCAACCACGATTGAAAGAAATTAAAAAATAAACAAATTATGTTAGATATTTGTGTATTGACTTCATTATTGCTAAAATAAATATTTATTGAATATGTTGTTCCAACATCTTGACATCTTGTATGGTGTTGGATATGATGTTCCAACATCTTGGCACAGTTCAATGTGTCATGTTCTTGTGCCTTGGTTTGCGCGCGCTTTATCTTATTAAAAGGAATTCACGCCTTATTAGTTCTTGGCCAAGTAGCATGTTTTTTGTCCAGAATCAACTAGATGATTTGTTCCTAAAGTATTGTCAATATTTTAGGAATATTTGGTGGTGTATTGGTAGTTCCTAAAGATGTTCCGACTTTTTAAAAATTGCTTTATTTGTTACTGATTTGTGTAAAGTGGATCAGCTCGTGGATCTACATTGTTCTGGAGCCCAACAAGACTATTTAGCCCGTATTGCTTTAGTATATATACAAGACTGCAAGACTTAATTCATCATTCAAGCCGTCATTGAAGAAATAGCTTTTTAGGGTTTTGAGTCATTGTTATTGATGAGCCTTTCTTGTATCACCTTGACACATGTTAAGAACTGTGTTTTATTGAGTTGTAAGTTGTACTACTCCTAAGCTTTGAAGCACGGAGGTAGTTTGTGTTTGAAGGTAACTTCATCTTATTGAGTTGTAATTTGATAATCACAGGGGTTGTGATTGATTGAGTGGAAGTGAGATAGGATCTCAGATCTAGAAGTTCCTAGGTTGAAGTCAATACAAGTAGGTCCTAGGTCTAGAGTTGTAAACTTGGAGTTTGCTGAGAACTTAGAATAAGAATTACACTAATGGATTTCCTTCTTGGCTTGGTAGCCCCTAGAGTAGGTGTGTTTGTCACCGAACTGGTTCAACAATCTTCCTGTGTATTTTACTTTCTTGTCTTTTACGTTTGCATTGTTTTATTTATTTCTGTTAGCACGATGTTCTAAACATTACATTCAACCTTCGTATTTTGTGTCTGGTGTTGGAACGTCACATAGAATATCTGAAAGTTAACGCGCCAGAATTTGAAATTATAAATAAGAATAATATTTAATATACAAATCATAATTTATAGAGTGAAATTCATAAAATTCACAAAGAAATACAGTAAATAATTAAGGTTAGTACTAAAAAATTTTTACTGAAAAGTAAAATAATAGTTTTTTAAAAGAAAGGATAACGAACCTATGATAGTATGATGGGCCGAAAATATTGTAAACTAAAAAAACGGGCCAATGTATTTACTTTTGAAAAACCAACCCTTATCTTATTGAAAATTGCTCTTGACACATGAAAGAAGGCTAAAAACACATGTAAAAGAAGCAAATACCCCATCGGTAGTTAACTATCGAAGTTTCCTCGACACCGCTGGTTTCATCGGCATTTAACGACCGATGCGTACTGCACATATCCAGAAACTGCATAACAGAAGCGTCAGTTTCTAAAATTCCTCCCAATTCCATTTTGACGAAAATCAACTCAATCATCTCCTCAAAAACACAAGTAAGTAGTGTTAATCATTTGTAATCATAATGTTAGTTTGTGTAGGTTTATTTTTGTTAATTTTGTTAGTGTGCATGTGGTTAGAGTTTATGTATGAATTGACATTTTGATGATTGCATGTATAGTTTAGGAATTGATAAATGAATGTAGTTATTATAATTGATGTTTTAAACACATAACAGGTTCAGAAAATGAAACTTCTGCCAATGCAGAGGTATCAACGCGCATCGTCAATTAACCATCGATGAATTATAAGATCCGACGAAAACTATCTGCCGAGGAAGAAACAGCCGACGGCAGTTAACTGTTGAAGGGTATTTCCATCTTTTACATGTATGTATTAGCCTTGTTTAGTGTGTGTACATCAATTTTCTTTCTTATCTTATTAGTCATCTACCTTTCTTTATTTTTTGCGCCTCAAAATCTTGTTCCTTTTCTCAAGATACATGTGGTTTAAAGACATTATTGTCTCTAAATCACATGGTTTTACAAGTAAAACTTCTAATCGAAGGTGATTATCCAAACATAAAATCATATTTCTAGTGCTAATAAATATTACAAAATCATTATATTCAATGATCTAAATCACAATTTTACCTACCATAAAATAAATGCATAATAAAAAAAAGAGAAATGATATTTGAACAATTATTTTTTGACAGCTTTTGTAACAACTTTCTCTATCATATTCACATTATCTATCTTTTTACTCTCTCTCTCTCTCTGTGTGTGTGTGTGTATATATATATATATATATATATTGCTTTGAATTTTGTATCAATACCTCATTTTCTTTATAAAGCTTTGATTGTATCAAAAGTTATCACATAAATAGATGTTCAAATAACACAAATCTAAACAAAACCAAGGTATAAAGATTGAGATTTTCTCAAAAATGAAAGTTATAACCAAACAAGCAAACAATATGTAATTACTACCTTATATGGTAGAATATTCTTGAATTATCGAGTTTGCATCAAATACATGAACTACCAAATAATATAAAGAAAACAAATGATTCATATATTACAAGGCACTCCATAGACCGATCAAAATTAGTCTTTCAATTTCATACAATTACTAAAATACAACTACCCAACATTGAATAATACATTAGGAAAATTTATGAAAACACTCATCACTTTTGCCTCACTCTTCTTAAGATACCCCTTTGAACATTTATGTAGTCCCCCTATACCTGGAAATCAAACATTTAGGTATGCAATGCTATATATAGGCAAAGGTATACAAATGGGTATCCAAGAGACAAGTAGTAGTCCCCCTATACCTGGCCCATTAGTAAAAATGGAAAGTAAAAATGGAGTACACCTACATCTTTTTTAAGTAGGCTGCACTTACACTTTTAATGACAACTTTGAAATTTGAACTTAATTGTAAGGTGTCAAAATATTCAATAGTAAAGTCAATGAATATAATTAAATAATGGCCCATTAATATTAAAAAGACAAAAAAAAAATTAAAGGAGGGTAGTTTGTTTTTTACTTTAATTTGTCATAAAACTAGTAATAGTTTCTTTCGTTTGCATAGATCTATTTATTTGTACTTGATTTTTTTTTTTTGAGAGATTTGTACTTGATATTTAAGGTCAATATTATAGATTGGAATAAATTCATTAGTCATTTTAAAACATTAATGTGGTATTTTTCTAAAATATTTGTTTATTTTATATGTAAAATTCTGTCAAATATTTGCACTTGAGTCCCATTGTGGATTTTATGTGTTAATATCTAGAAAACACAAATTTCCCTATAAAAAAAAAAATCTAGGAAACACAAATTTTTATGTCCCGTTGATATGTACACCCTCCTGTCACTATTATAAGTAAAAAACCATATTTTAGGTTCATTCATTAAATGTTGATGTAGCCTAAATATAGACCACATACAACATTTAATGAATGAACCTAGAAAATGAATTTTTGCTTATAATAGTGACCAGATGGTGTAATTGATAAATAAACTCAATATGATGAAATTTTAAGAAAGACAGAGAGTCAAAATGAAAAATAATAAATAATGAATGAAAACGTAATAAAGAATGAAAATGTTATGAGAAATAATAGTAGTCCCATGAGCTTAACTCATTTGGTAAGGGATAATGTACAATATGTGTAGGGGTCCGGGTTCGAACTCCGGACACCACATTTATTTATTTTTAAGGTGAATTTCTCTGGCCACTAGGCTACTTGACAAAAAAAAAAGTAATAAAAAATTGCAAAATGTGAAAGAGAAGAAAAATAGAAAAAGAAAAACAAAAGAATGAAAAAGAAAAATGTAGCAAATACCAAATTACCCCTAATGAAAGTTGTTTTAAGCTATTTGAATGAAGGATAAGAATGTAGTATGATAATTTGTCAAAAAAATAAAAGAATTTAGTATGATAAATAATTAATTTTTGTATATTAGTACGTAGTAGGTAGATAGGACCCAAAATATTTCCCAAAAATCTCTTATAATAATAAGAATTGAAGATAGTACTTTGGTGTAATTAATAGTGACACATTCAAAGAGGGTCTTTACGGGAAGTTGACATCATTTTGGTCAAGGCTTGTGTTTTTGTCTTGGAAACTTGAGAGAGAGAAAAAGAGAGGGCACAATGAAAATAGGGAGAAGGGAGATTATTGAAGAATCAAAGAAGCAGCTATGGCTAGCAGGGCCATTGATATTTGTGTGTGTGTTTCAAAACAGCTTACAAATTATATCTCTCATGTTTGTTGGACGTTTAGATGAGTTGCTTCTTGCTGGTGCTTCTTTGGCTATTTCATTTGTCAATGTTACTGGCTTCAATGTATTGGTATGTTTTGAGTTTTCTTCATTTTAGTTTCCATCAATTTTATTGATTTCTAGTTATCTATGCATGTATGAAAGACATATAGAAATCTTCACTATACAACTAGTATTAGCTTTTATGAAAACCACTTTTAATTTCCATTAATTTTATTGATTTTCAGTTGTCTATGCATGCATGAAAGTCTTGAAATCACCTACAATTTTTTTTATGATATTTTATTAAAAAATAATTAGAAACTTATATATTTTCATAAATATTAGTTATTCAATGAATAATTCATGTTATAAGAGACAATTCACTGTTTAAGTTCATTGAATAACTGATCAATAATAAAAACCATATACATAAGTTATTCAATGAATTTAACAAGTAAATTACTTAACCAGATGCATCTGTTATTCAACAAATTTAAAAAATAAATTATCTCTTACAACAAAGAACATATCTACATTACTTGACCAGATACATATGGAGTAGTATTTAAGATGTTAAATACAAAATTTCAATTATTACACACTTTAATTTCTCTATATTTAATTTTCCGAAAAAAAGTGGCCATGTATTTAGTTACAATATTCACAACAAATTAAAATAAAATAAAATTCAGAGTGCTTCCAAGAACAACAAAATATGGATGTCTGGGGTTCGAACTCTAACCCCTGTATATTATATACAATATTTCTGCCAACTGATTTAAGCTCACTATGACATAATTGGTTCAATGTTTTTATTCCATGACAGCAGAATTTCTCACGATTTAATTTCTTAACAAGTCTAAGAAAACTAGTTAAGATCTTGTATTTTTAAACCAATATATACAAATTACTCAAATTGGGATTGTAAAATTGATATCATTTTCCTCTATATTTTTTTTTGTGAACAGTTCGCTATAAAACTTACTTCATGCACCAAATATTTTTATATTTTTTTAAAATTAAATAAGAAAATAAAATCTGGATTAAAATACATTATGTAATGTTTTCTCATAAAAGCATAAAGGTAAAAAAATAAAAATGGATATAGCTCTTTTTGTACACGAGTAGCAAAACGAGCACTATAACACACTCATTACATAACATTGCACAAATTCATACAAGAATGGGTAGTTATATACCCATGAGATTTAATGGGACTTACAAGTTTATGATTTTGTTTATATATGTATCTTCTTTTGTCAAAATATCAAACTATATTCTTAATTAACTCAAATTTATGTTTATTTAGATGGGTATGTCAAGTGCATTAGACACATTTTGTGGGCAAGCATATGGAGCACAACAATATCATATGGTTGGAATATATACACAAAGAGCAATGTTGGCAACCACCCTTGTTAGTATACCTTTATCATTTATTTTGGCATACTTAAAACCGATTTTGATAATTTTACGTCAAGACAAAACTATTGCAGCACAAGCTCAACTATTTGCTCGTTACTCAATTCCAAGCCTTTCAGCCAATGCCCTTCTTAGGTGCCTTGTTAAATTCCTACAAACACAAAATATAATTTTTCCAATGGTGCTTGCTAATGGAGTCACTAGCTTGATACATGTTTTTCTATGTTGGGCTTTGGTTATAAAATTTGGATTTGGTATTAAAGGAGCTGCTATTGCAATCTGTATCTCAAATTGGCTTAATGTGGCAATGTTGGCAATTTACATGAAGTTCTCATCTTCATGTAAAAAGACTTGGGTTGGTTTGTCAATGGAATCCTTGCACAACATCCCTCAATTTCTCAAACTCGCATTTCCTTCGGCAGTCATGGTTTGGTAAGATAATTTCTACTAAACTAAAATTTACTTTGATAGAATATAGATGATTATATAAGAAGGTTTAAATATATTTTGTTCTCTACAAATATTTGCATTTAGTCCAATATTTTTTTTTGTCAGTCCTTATACAAATATATTATTTTTGCTTTTGCTCCTTGTTTTGTTGTTTTAGTTCTTCTAACTTTGTTCATATTGAAACTAGTCTTTATAAGATGTGAGTAAATTTCAATACGAGAGAGGAGAAAGAAGAGAGAGAGTTCACACAAAGCGGAGGTTAGGGGACGGTGATAGGTTACATCAATCATCTTTCTCATATTACCACATTATTTTTCTTCACAAACTTCTCAGATGGTGATAGAGTGGTGGATCTTTGAGGGTTTTTTTTCTTTCTAAATTCAGGAGAGTGCGAGAGGTGTATATTTCAAAAAAGCTTGATAAGAAACTGAAATTTAGGGATGTAAAGGAAGTAGATGTGTGGAGTAAGAAACTGAAATCGGTATGGTGTAGGTGTTTCAATCGCAAGGTCAACCTCTCAAGGCTTGATAAGAATGATTGGGGGTTAGGACAGGACTGTGGCAAACATAAAGGAAATAACGAATGGCGAGGCTTTACAGGGAAGGAGAGGAAGGTCCAACAAGGTAAGTCTTTTCTGACAGTGTTTGTGAATAAGGAGGTTTCATCTGAGATGGAAGTGATGGTGGGTCGATGAGGTAGTAGGTGGTGGGAAGGATACAGTCGGCGGAGGTCTTTGAGGTATAGATGAATCATCCATTTTCAACAACCTGCAAAAAACTTATGTGAGCACCCTAGTCCATGAAGAAGATTTCTTGATAGTGAAAACTAGTTATTGGATCCAAGGAGGGCCAAACATCATAATGGTAGAGATGAGTGGTGGTTTACTTTTGTTGCACGGAAATGGTGAATTTGTGGTGGGGAGGAAGATGATTAAAGATAAGGGGTCATGGAATTTGAATATGTAGGATAGGGAGTTTTTAAAAGGTGGCAGAACAACTTGACATTTTCAGATTTTGATGAAGAGACGGTGGCTGGAAATAGTGTGATGGTGGCGAGAATCAATATCATCACATCTTTGGTAAGGAGGACCACTCTTCATCGGCATCTAGTGGTAAAGCGGATCAATTTTGACTCGTGGGTGGTTGAAAAGGGCAACGGAAGGAGGGAGTGCTAGGATCTAGAAAAACGGTTTGATTTTGAAATTTCTGGTACCTCAGTCGGAAAGTTCCAAATAAGGTGGCGTGTGTGGAGGTTGGGGGGTTTGGATGGTGAGTGACTCTATGATAATGATATATCATGTGATGTTAGTAGGAGTACTAGGTCAAGGGATAAGGATGAATGTTTTTTAAGGAAAGGCTAATGGTACATACACACGATTCCAAAATCATTTAGCTTCATTTGGTGTATAAAAGGATGGTGTGACAACTGACTAAGACCCATTGGTTGACAATGTGGGTCAAAGGGGAATCAGGTATGTTGTTACGAGAAAGGTGGCTGACGGGATATAATAGTGGATGGCTAAGGATGGGGTAGGTAAGACATTTTGGAGAGAGAAAGACAATGAGGTGGCTAACAGTTGTATGGGGGCGCTAATAGTCAATAGGACGATGCAGATTAGTTACATAACGGGTTGGACCCAACTCATGTGTTGTGGTGTGAAAGTAATAATCAGGTTTCTCAAGAAGAATTATGGTCGACCCAACTATTTTCTAGTGAAAATACACTAGATGATACAACAGATGGGGTGTAGTAAATGAAATTGTGCGAAGATAGATGTTTTAGAGTATATGTTATTCAAAGGGCACTTTTGTTACACTGGCTGGGAAAAGGGATACAAAATTGAGGAAAAAGAAAAATAGAAGCATGTTCGTTGAAGTAAGGAATATGCTGGATTCGTCAAAGTCTGTCAATCTGGTAAATTCAATGAAAGAAGATGGATGAAGGCGAAGAAGTAAAGAAGTTTTTGGTGAAATCGATGCTTATGGAATAGTGTGGATGTGGAGGTTGTGGCATCGGATAGTAAAGATCCCAATTTTGAGTTGGTAGTTGTGTTACCAAATACTTGTACCTGACTCGAGACTTCTCTTGATAAATAGAGACAAATGTTAAGAGGTCCCACATTTGTTTAAAGCCCAATGGATGGGGTCACAAAAAAATCTTTAGACTCGTCAAAATTTCTAGGTTTACAAAAAATAGTTGGATTGTCATTTATATAGAAAAATGGGGAAAATGTATCAGAATTGGTTATTATGGAGGAGATAAATGTTAATAAGTTAACAAAGGAGAGAACTATAGTGAACCCTTGCTAGTTCTCTCTTTTAATTCTATGATGGTTGGGGAGTAGTATAAAAATGAGAAGAATAAAAGAATTGTAGAGTGCTCACAAACTTGATATTTTGGTGCTACAAGAAACTACAAAATGAATTGGAGTCGGATGAGTTTTGTCTTAGCCTTTGGGGAGACACGGATTGTGATTGGCCCTTTAGACCATCGAAAGGAACTAATGGAGGTATCTTATCTATTAAGAGAAACGCGAATTCAACTTTGCTTTTTTCTTTTATTGGCAAAGGGATACATAGATGTTTGTTTTAAGTGGGGTGTTGATAAAAATAAATGGTTTGTGGTGAATATTTATGCGGAGTCTCACCATCATCATCAACATACAAATTCAAATATAGCCACACCATGATCTCTAAAACACTCCCTCCGCCCCTATATGTAAGCATCCTTTTATTAGAGGCAAAGAGTTCTTACATATAGGGACGGAGGGAGTAAGTAAAACCACTACACAGATTTCATAAATAAAAAAGAAATTTGTCACGGTTAACAAAATACTTAAATCAAAAGAAGAAAAAACATGAAAGAAATGGTCCTAAATTTGAAGTTTTGGAAGCTACGAAGGATCTCCAATTATCTGCTTGTGTGGAGGATATTGAACTACGACGATAGGAAGTCTGCAAAAATGAAATCAGGCTGAAGATGGGGGATTTGTCTTCAGTGGTGGTGGAGGTGATGTAGGGTAAAGGAGGAAAGTCATGTAGGAAAGGGATTGAAGATCGGAATTAAGAGAAGGAATGAAAGAAAGAAGCAGTGATGAAGGGTTTGATTGTGATATATATATATATATATATATATATATATATATATATATATATCAGTTTTGCTAGAAGATACTCTTTATGAAGGTGCTTTTTAACAAGTTGTCCTATAGGTATTTGCTAAAAGACACCAACTAAAAAGTGGATAATCACACCTTGAAGTGTGTGTGGACTGCTAAAAGACATCTTCATAAATATTAAAGGGTGTCTTCTAGCAAAACCCTATATATATATATATATATATATATAGAGAGAGAGAGAGAGAGAGAGAGAGAGAGAGAGAGAGAGAGAGAGAGAGAGAGAGAGAGAGAGAGAGAGAGAGAGAGAGAGAGAGAGAGAAATTTTTTTGTTTCTATTTAACTGTTACTTTCAAAGTTCAATGCAACATTAAATGATGTTTTATCAATATTACCCTTAGTTATTTATGGCGGAGAGAGAAATATATGAAACAGAATATTAAATGAATAAGGTTATTATAGTAAAAGTATAACTTATTGTATCAAAAGTAGTAACAATTATTGATTGTCTTGGTTTATGTAAAATGTCAACATATGATAATTAAAAAGGAACGGAGGTAGTAGGTTTGAATAATGCTTGCCTCTTTGTTTTCTATAAAATTGGACAAAAAGTAAAGCATTTCTTGAGATATTTATGTATTGGAAAGTGTAGTGTATGTTATTAATGTTTGTTGGAATAGGGAAAGGTCATCGTTGAAAATGGAAGGTGCGTAGAAAATTTTCTACATGGGAAATAGAATAGAAGTTAACGTGTATGGAAGATGGAAAGGTGTCTTAACGCTGAATTTCAAATGAAGCATAGTAGCTAGTCATTTCATGTGCGTTACTATGTGTGTTCATCAGCTGGCCATTTAATGTGTGTTCCCAACAATTGTTTAGGGTCAAGGGTTTCGTAATTAGGGTTGCATGTCTGCTAGGATTAAATAATAAGAATAAGAATAAGAATAAGGATAAAGATGATACTTTTTTTTTATGTTTAGTCGTTATACCCCAATAGTATGAAAAAGTTTTTCATAAATGTCTACTCAAATTTTATTATTAATAGTGTGAATTAATTTTGAGATGTAATACTACAACATAACAATACCGTTAAATATGATTTAGCAGATATACCTTTTGAAACAGGAATCGTGCCATGTCAATATAATGTTATACAAATATGAGACTATGTTATTTATCCACTGAGAATTTCTAATTGCATCTCTATTGTATCACTAACATTTTACAGCTTAGAATCATGGACATTTCAAATAATGGTGCTCCTGTCTGGTGCTCTTCCCAATCCACAGTTGCAAACTTCAGTCCTTTCTATATGGTTAGTTTCTTTTTAGTCATTGTTCTGAGGATTATTCCCACTATTTGTTGTAGAAACTTTATGTTCTTATTTCTAACTCAGATACAACCATTATTGCTTTATTATCTGTGGCTAAATTTACTTTTTCATCTACAGTGTTAATATATCCGGTATGCTTTGGATGGTACCGTTTGGAATTAGTGTTTCTGCAAGGTTAGTAGTGCATGCTAAACTCTATTAATTTATATTGTATCAGAATAAAAAATAGACACCAAAATAATGTACATGCTATCACTAAAATTAAAAATGGTGACACATTTATTTTGTTTAATTATGTTTTTAGTTTTCAACTAATTAGGATTAAGGTCTGCTCGCATGTTCGGGTCTGGTGGTGTTTTTGTGTTGGTTCATGTAGTATTGCGGTGGTGCGGAGGTGTTATTTTAGGTCTGTCGCGTGTGGCTTTGTGTGTGTTCTAATGTGTCTTGGCTGTTGTCGCATTTTGTCTTATGTGTAGTGCGAGTGGGGCTTGGTGTATGTCTTTCAACCGGCTAAGCAATGTTCGTTTCCCGGTGTTCTCCTCGTCTTGTGGTTCACGCTCGATGTTCAGAACTGTGTGGGTTTGGTCTGTGCTCAGTTCTCGTCAAATTGGTCGTGTGATTTAATATCTCACAGTTCTAATTTTGCATCTTCATGGTTGCTTCTTTGGCGGAGGTGCAGGTTAGGTGTTCGCCAGTCGTTGGGCTTGCTGAATGTTTTGATTCTAGCGTCTTTCGTGTGTCTCCGTACAATATATTAGTTGTGGAGGATGTTGTGATCTTTTCAAGCATCGATATGGTGAAGAATGGGGTTGAAGGTGTGATTTTAATTAATGGGTAGTTGAAGAAGGTTGAAGCGTGCTAGAAGGATAACTCGTTTGTTAACGGAGTTGTTTGCATGGAAGTGAGGTTTTGGATGTGGTGATAATGAGGAAGAGTGTGTGGTGTTTCTTGCTTTTCTTCTGTTGTCTGCTCACAGTGATCTTAGATACGAGTTCATATCCGTTGTCGCTAGCTTATGCCGTTGTCTGCTCACAGTGATTTTGGGTTTTTCTTAGTTTTGCAATGTTTTCGAGCTAAGCCCTTTTCCGATATGCTTTGTTTGCGCTAGCTACTGCTCCATTTGTAGAATGCCTTAGGGATTTGTTTTCTGTTAGGTGGCGTCGATCGCTTTTGATTCGAGATCGAGAGTTAGTGTTTAATTCCAACTTTTTGGGTTTGTTATGACATTTTCTCCGATATACCGGAAGTTAAGGGGTACCTTACTTATTTATTTCTAGAGTTTGGTGGGTCAATCCTTTTGATTCGAGGTTGAGAGTCAGTTTCTTGACTCAAGTTTGTGGGCTTGCTAATGTGTCTTATCTAGAAAACTAGGGGTCAAGTGGGGGTGGAATCCGAAGGTGCATTGGAAGACGTCATTGTTTGGGTGTTTAATTGGGCTCAATTGTGGTGTGAGAAGTTAAGGTTATGTTTTAAGGGTTTTTTTGGAGGGGTCATCGTGAGAAGCAGACGACAGGTGACGGTATTTTGTACGTGGTCACTTGGGAGTAACTGTTGGAGGTTTAACTTTGATTTAGGTGTTTAGTTTAATTTTGGTGGTTAGATTTCTTATTAATGTTGGTTATAGCCCTCAATTTAGGTGGTCTATGTATTGGTGTTGTTATGGTTTTCTTTTGAGTGTTTCGCCTATTTAAATTGGCTTTGTTTGTAGTTTATGTTTGCCAGTCCCTGTTCGTCTTGTCTAGAGACTTAATATTATTAAATTTTGTTGTGAAAAAACACCTTCTAAAAAGATTATTACATCATCTAACATAAGCAAAAGTAAATCATATCATATATGCTAAAATAAAACAATAACAAATCATAACACATTAAAAAAATGAGGACGAAAAAACTCTTAATATTTGAGTTTGATCTAACTC
This sequence comes from Medicago truncatula, assembly GCF_003473485.1. Classification (NCBI taxonomy): domain Eukaryota; kingdom Viridiplantae; phylum Streptophyta; class Magnoliopsida; order Fabales; family Fabaceae; genus Medicago; species Medicago truncatula. The sequence goes on along the minus strand of NC_053047.1, from coordinate 37,787,308 downwards.
AACCATACAAAACTAGCTTCTATGATATACTCATATCTCTCAACACTTGTAACTCAAACATAGCCTATTTATAATGTATTAATATCTAATGCAATGTGTGACATAATTTAGTGTAATCATGTGACGGTCATACTCGATACGTGTCCGACATCGGAACACATCTAATTCGAGAAGTGTTCATGTTTCATAAGTATTGACTACAATGAGTCTCATTTGACATGTTTTCATGTAACAGTACAAGAATCTCAAATGAACTAGGAGCTGGATGTCCAAATGCTGCTTATTTAGCTGTAATAGTAACCTTATTCATGTCATTTGCTTGTGGAGTTCTAGAGTTTGCTTTCATTATGTCACTATGGAAAGTTTGGGGAAAGGCTTTTAGCCATGTGCATGAAGTAGTCACATATGTGAATTCAATGACACCGGTTGTTGCAATATCTGCCTTTGTAGATTCATTTCAAACTCCACTCCAAGGTAATGATTAAAAGCTTCTATTGATCAGAAGAAAAAAAATCAAATTTTCTTCTATTAATGATATCTATAATAAGATAATGTGATTTAATAGATCTTAGTCCATGTTTGGTTTTGCATTTGCAAAATCTACAATATTGTAGCTTTTGATATCAATAGTCATTTTACGATCTTCTCTGAGGATATTCAAACTCAACACCTTAAAGTTACAAGGTTAGTTCTTGTATTATTAATAGACCAAAAATTACATAGACCAAAAATATATAAACCTTCTCTTTGCTAATTGTTTGATTCTTGTAGGTGTTGCTAGAGGATGTGGTTGGCAGAAGCTTGGTGCATTTGTTAATTTAGGAGCTTATTATCTTGTTGGCATTCCCATTTCTGTTGTATTTGCTTTTGTCTTCCACATGAAGGGACAGGTAAAAGTTAACCAATTTTTAATCATGTTCGTTTGTTGCTAAGTGGTTAACTATTTGATTTAGAGATACTATATTTGATATTATCTTGATTCTTCATAATTACAGGGGCTATATTTAGGACTTGTGATAGCACTTGTTGTGCAAGTGGTGTGTTATCTTCTTGTCACCTTGTGCACCAATTGGGAAAAAGAAGTATGTCCCTTCCCTTATACTTTAAATACTTTTTTTTTTAGATTTAAATATGCATTTGGTCCTTGAAAATATACCTTTTTTTGTTTATATAAAATATTTTAAAAAAATTCTCGCAGTAAATATGTTCAATTTTACTTGGTCACTATTTTTCGTTTTAACCCTTGCAAAGTTTGTTAATATCAAATTGATCCACATAATATGTGAGCAATATTTATTTTAGTCATTTACCTCAATCATATTGGAGGGATTGCAAATCGAATATTCTACATATTACTGAAATCAATTCCAATATAAACAAATTTCACAAATACTAAATCATAACAATAAGGACAAAGTTTAAAAAAAAAATGTGGTGTATTTGCTAGGATAAAAACAACAAAAATTTACATGTACTAGAAACAAAAACTTGCATATTTATGGGACCAAATAGATAAGTTTTGCTATAAATTATATGGCTCTTAACAACATTATCTTCATTGTTCAGGCAAAGAAGGCTGCAATAAGAGTACGAGGCAATGGAGTCCAAGTTAATGCACATCCACATGACCAAAATGTTTCTGCTCCGTAGTTTAAATCCCTCCATTAGAATTTTATGTGGAAAGTGGAAACAAAACTCAGCTAAATAATAAGTACTCCATAGTATATAATCCACCAATACAGTACTTGGTGATGAAACTCTGTAATCTTTGACCTAGAATTTCAATGAGTGGTGCATTTAATAAAGTATAATAATCGAAACTTTGTATTATATTGGATAAATTGAATAGTTATGATTGAAATATTTTAAAAAGTTACAGGTATGTCTTTAACTAATTTTTGCTTATGGAGGTTTTAAGTGAGCAATTGATTTTTTTTTAAAGAAGTGAGCAATTGTTAAAGGCAACTTTCTATTAGCACCATATTCAGGGACGGATCCACCATATGGTTGAATGTGGCTATCGGATTGTCAATCAATTGGTGTTTTTTTCTTCTCTCTCCATACTGTTTCGAAAGACAAAAAAATCAATGTGCTTAACAATTATGAGAGATAATTTTATTATTTTTTGAAATGTTTATGAAAGAGAATTAATTGTTCAGGAAATAGGAAATATTTTGTTTTTGATTTTATAACAATAAAAATTTATTAATAACAAATTCCTGTACAAGAACTCATATCTGGTATAATATTTCTCTCTAGTGATATGTACCATACAACCGTATGGATCGATACTTCTCAATTTTGTGGTCACTTCTCTCTACTGATATTGCGTTATATCTAATATGATACTTCTCTCTAGTAATGGTCTACCATACAAACCCTATGAGTCCTATACTTCGATAACATTGCTTAATCTTTTCATACCTGTCTATATGGTAATAAACTAATCTCCTCTCAAGATTCGGAAAATTATCTTGAAATAGAAAATAAATTAATGGATAAAATACTTACCATTTGGACGGTCATTTTGGCTTTGATTTTACTCAATTTGGAATTATGATAAGGAAGAACGAAACAAAATAGTGAATTTCATTAATTGAGAAATTAGGGTTTTAAAACAGATAATTGAATGGTTGGAAAAAATGTTAAACTTACCAACTCAATGGTAGACATCATACTAAAATTTGATTATAATCGAAGAAGATTTCTAAATAGTTGATTAACACTAAAATGAATTTACCTCTTCCTACATTGTGTACACAATGCCTCTTTCATTCCCTCTTCTCGGGTTCTTTTTTTATTTTTATTTTTTGCTTTCGCATCGGTTTCCGACCCACCAAAGATGAGCGATTAATCCAGCTCATGCGTAGAGGCATGCGCACTGGTTAAGTGTTGTTCCTCCTGAGAATCGAACTCGGATTCTTATTCAAGTATATTTTCTCTAGCGCTACAGTATCTGGTATAAGTCAAGGCATTCTACTCAGAATGAGAATTCACCACAACTTCCCAAGCATCCATGATGGGGTCAACCAAATCCAACAACTTTATCTCTTTCGATTTAGGATCTTTGAATTAACAATCCAACTTGCACCTAGCTCAAATTTTTTAAATATTTTATTTACACACTAAAGCAATAGATGTTGGAAAGGTTTTGGCAGCAACATTCATCAATATGGTATCTCTATCAGTAACAACTACCTTCAACATATTTTCTTTACACTTTAAAAGATTAATACACAATTGTATAGCCCAAGTAAAATTTTCTTCTTTCTCACAAGTCATAAAAGCAATGAAGGGCTCTCTCTATCCTGAGTTACTCAACGAGACCCAACCCAACAACCCATGATATAATAAGAACGAAATGTAAGAGCAAAAAAACTATTCTATATGGAGACGTGAAAGCTCTCCCAACAAAATATGTCTTCTCTGTAGAGGTCACCCTAACTATCTCAAACAATAACATTTTGCAGTTATTGGTTTTATAAGTGGAATGCGTCAACAAGCCTGTAGGAAAAGTGTTAAATAATTGCACATATTCATGATATGCCCAATATATATTTGAACAATTTTTGACCCAGTAATCGTTTTGTACCTGAACCTATGATAGTATGATTGTATCTATGACGTGCATTATAAATTTTAGGGTTAATAGGCCTTTACCTCCTGCAATATAGGTCACTTTTGGTTTTCCCCCCTGTGAAATTTTTTTGTCAGATTTCGTCCTTGTAAATTTTTTTTGTTTTGGAAAACCCCCTAGGCCAGCTGACTGTGCATTTTCGCTGATGTGGCACGCTGACTGAATAAATTTTATTATTGTGTACACGTGGCATTTGTGATTTTTTTTTAAAAAAAAAATTTAAAAAACGAAAAAAAATTGATAAAAATGCTGAAAAAATAAAAAATTCTGAAAAAAAATTTAAAATAAAAAAAATCTGGAAAAAATAAAATGAAAAATAATGAAAAAATAAAAAAAAATCAACATGTATCGAAGTTTTTGAAAAAAATATAAAAAAAAAATCTTAATTAAGTTCCTGAAAAATTCTAAAAAATATCAAGTTCCTGAAAAAAATTTCGAAATAAATTTTCTTTTTATAATAATTTCTTATAAAAAATAATAAGATTTTTAGAATTTCTAAATAAATTTTCTTATTATAAAAATAACACTTTTTATAAATATTTCTTATAAAAAATAATAAGATTTTTAGAATTTCTAAATAAATTTTCTTATTATAAAAATAACACTTTTATAAAAATTTCAAAATTTAAATATTTTTCAGGAACTTGATATTTTTTAGAATTTTGCAGGAACTTAATTAAGATTTTTTTTATAATTTTTTCATTTTATGAGATTTTTTTTTATTTTTCTAGAATTTTATCAGATTTTTTCATTATTTTTTATTTTTATAAATTTTTCTAGAATTTTTTTATTTTTTAAGATTTTTTTCGTTTTTTTATTTTAAATTTTTTTCCAGAATTTTTGTATTTTTTCAGCATTTTTTTAGATTTTTTTTCGTTGTTTAAAAAATTTTAATTATTTTTTTTATAAAAAATCACAAATGACACGTGTACACAATAAAAAAATAAAAAATATAAAGCCAGCGCGCTACGTTATCTGAAAATGGTGACTCAGCATGCCACATCAGCGAAAATGCACAGTCAGCTGGCCTAGGGGGTTTTCCAAAACAAAAAAATTTTACAAGGACGGAATCTGACAAAAAAATTTCACCGGGGGAAAACCAAAAGTGACCTATATTGCAGGGGGTAAAACCCTAAATTTTCACAGTAGACAAATTATTTTTTGGTTTCACCAAATTCCTTGTCATGTCAACAACAAGCTTTGGCTCTTTTGCATTTAAACAACCGACCAAAATATGACCTACTAACTTTTGCTTACTCTTATGATTATGTAAACCTGAAACAACATCGATAATCAATAATTTTGATGCATGCATCATGCAACCTAAATGGAAACTTTCACATTTTCTTGAACACTTGTCTTCTTGTTTCAACTTCTTCTTTGTCCCTTTATACTCACCACCTCTTTTACAACCCAACACAAGCTTCATTTTTCTATGTCCTGAACCACCATCACCTTTTTTTTATTACATTAGTAAATTCTACGTTTCTTGCTTGACATGTACCCAATTTATCATCTCGTCTTGATCTTCGTATTTTAGTAGCGACAAAATATTTCTTGAGATCAACGGAATAGAGATTTGGATTCATATTTGGATTAACGAGAGGTTTAGCTATATCTAATTATATATCAATATATATATATATATATATATATATATATATATATATATATATATATATATATATATATATATATATATATAAAGCAAATATTCACGCAAATCAACACGAACAATTCAGTACATATCTCCCAGATAACTCTTGTATGTTATCTAACAGAAGAAAAAATACATGCAAAAACATAATCTTAACAAAGGTAGAAATCATTATCTCTTATTTGATCGAAAAATAGTGAATATTAATAAGAGCAAATTTCAGTTTTTTCTAAATTTTCGGATTGTATTTTCCGAATTGTATATGGAACTAGGTGAGGCCTAGAAATGTTCAATTGTTCTCACAGACCTTATGCTCCTAATGGGGTGAACCATGATTAATTTTTCTACCGGTGCAAACCACCTTGTGCACATTTTGTTACTAAGGACTATGGTCACATGGATATGGTAGATTATGAGACACATGACATGATTTTAGACGTAGTATATTTGAAGTGCATGTGTAAGAATGTGACTGATTCTAAGGATTTGATGATAAGATATTTTTTTAGGAGGGTTAGTTGTTACTTTTTTTAAGGCTTATTTTTATAACTTTACCAAAAGATTTTAAAATCACTTTGGAGGATCCAAATCTTTCTCCTCCGAAGTTTAGAGACTTTGTTTTCTATCCATGAGCAGTCAGTATAACATTGTTAAATGGTTATTAATATCATTTTAATTAATAATAATTACTCATTTTTCCAAAAAAAATAAAATACCTTCATACATATTAAAAGAAGACCTTAAACTATAGGTGTGTTGAATAATTTGGTCCTAATTGAAATTCTTAAGCCAATTTTTTAAAGAAATGAAGAAGCAAATGTTTGGGAGATATCTTCCATCAACGTAGACATAGCAAATCATTTTTACATGGTAGTCATTAATTTTATTTGATGATACTTAGTTGTAACACCATATAATAGAGGTGGCGTTTGGTATGGACAAACATAAGATTTGTGCACCTTGCAAAAGTTGTGCATTTTTAACCTGAAAGCAGTTTTGAGCCATTGATGTATTAATATTAAATTCGAGCTGTCATGATTTGTTGGAGAAGTGGGAGAGGTGACCTGCTGCCATCAAGTTGCTTTTGTGCAGGCGGGTCCCACGCGTGGAATAAATCTGACTATTTAAATGGTTTTTTTGGCACGTGTTCTATTGGGCTTATAACAACAGAACCAGGTCTATAACGCGAGCACGACCATGTCAATATACACCGTGTGGTCTGTAACCAGGATCAAACACGACCGTGTTAATATACACCACGACCGTGTGTATGTAACCAGACTCGAGCACGACCATGTGTCTGTTTGTATTGGGCTTAACAGTATAAGAAAATTCTTCAATTTTCCTTAATTCATAATATAAATTAAATATACAATAAATCATATTTATAAATTAAAGATACCTTAAATAAAAAAAAGAATAACAATTTAGCAGAAGTTGTTGTAGTAAATTCAGAAAGTTTAGATAATTGGATTTTGTTTTATTGTTTTAATTGAATTTAGATAATTAAATCAAAATCACCAATTTAGATAATCCTGGTTTACATGGATTAATTATTGAATAAATATAAAATGTCAAGTTTAGGTTATTTTGGTGACCAGAACGTGTACATTATTGTTGAATGGGTCAAGGTAAATGGACATTAAAATACACAAAACATTTATACATTAGCAAGATTGATTTGATGTGTTTTTTTTAAAAAAAAAATTCATTTTTTATTCTTGAGTATAATTAATTAATGTATTATTATGTTATTTTCATTTCTATGTGTTTAAAAAATATTTGTAATTTTTTTATCTATATTGAATTTATAAATTAGTTATATAATAATAACGAAAAAAATAATTAAATACAATCCACGTAGTGAATATCTTGATTAATAAATTAAAATTTATCCAAGTACTTTTCGTATAAGATTATTGTTGTTAGGTTTTAGTCGTTGTGACCTCTTCATCTAAGTTATGTGGGTTGGAGTTGCAAGCTTGGTTAGTCGATAACAATAGTTTGATTAGTGATTGAACATTCATCCAAATACTTTGACTCCAACATTCTTTCAGTTGGGGTAAGAGTTGTGATTTTGATTAGTCGTTGTGACATCTTCGAATTAGTTTAGATCAAAGATTCTTGTCATTAGGGTTATAATTGTTATTAGGGTTATATTTGTAAGCTTGGTTTGTCGATAACAATAGTTTGATTAGTCATTGAACGTTCATCCAAGTACTTTGCCTCCAAGATTCTTTCAGTTAGGGTAAGAGTTGTCAGTTTGATTAGTCGTTGTGACATCTTCGAATTAGTTTAGATCAAAGATTCTTGTCATTAGGGTTATAGTTGTTATTAGGGTTAGATTTGTAAGCTTGGTTAGTCGATAACAATAGTTTGATTAGTCATTGAACGTTCATCCAAGTACTTTGACTCCAAGATTCTTTCAGTTAGGGTAAGAGTTGTGAGTTTGATTAGTCGTTGTGACATCTTCGAATTAGTTTAGGTCGAAGAATGTTGTCAATAGGGTTATAGTTGTTATTAGGGTTAGATTTGTAACCTTGGTTAGTCGATAATATGATTTTGATTAGTTAGTGAACCTTCATCCAGGTACTTTGACTCCAAGATTCTTTCAGTTAGGCTAAGAGTTGTGAGTTTGATCAGCCGTGATGAAACTTTGTATAAGTTTAGGTCGAAGAATGTTGTCAATATGGTTATATCTGACATTAGGGTTAGATATGTAAGCTTGGTTAGTCGATAACAAAAAATTGATTAGTCAATGAACGTTCATCCATGTACTTTGACTCCAAGATTCTTTTAGTTAGGGTAAGAGTTGTGAGTTTGATTAGTCGTTCTGAAGTCTTTGTAGTAGTTTAGGTCAAACAAACTTGTCATTAGGGTGAGAGTTACAAGCTTGATTAGTCGATTAAAGAGTTTGATTAGTCATCGATCATTGATCCAACTACTTTGACTCCATGATTCTTTCAGTTAGGGTAAGAGTTGTGAGTCTGATAAGTCGTTATTGACATCTTTGATTTAGTTTAGGTCTAAGAAACTTGTCATTAGGGTGAGAATTTTCGTTAGGGTTAGAGGTGTAAGTTTGGTTTGTCGATAACTAAAGTTTGATTAGTATGTGATCATTCATCCAAGTACTCTGCCTCCAAGATTCTTTCAGTTAGGGTAAGAGTTGTGAGTTTGATAAGTTGTTTTGAAATATTTGAATTAGTTTAGGTCTAAGAAACTTGTCATTAGGGTTTGTTATACCCTGATTTTGGACCTAAAAATACTCGTTCAAACTTCTTTTCTAACACTGATACTTGTCAGTTCGCTGTTATTTTTTCTCTGAATCTTTACTCTCTTTTTAAAACATATTTTACTGCCTCTGTCTGTCTTTTCTTGCATTACAAGTCATTTAAGACCTCTCTGAAACGTCGCATTACTTTTCTTGCATTTTATTTCAAAAAATCATACAAAAGGGTATTTTGGTCATTTCCTGCAGTGGAACCCATTTTAGTCCCTGTGTTCGCCTCTGAGTCTTTTCAATTTGTCTGTACAAATCATTGTGGAGTCTCTGTTTAAAAGTCATTTCAAAAATTGCATCTGAGTCAGTTTGAGTCAGTTTAGCCCCTAGGGGCATTTTGGTCTTTTCCTGTCAAAATTTCGGCAGAGAGGTATTTTAAAATACCTCATTTTCGTAGCTGGTTCATTTTAGTCCTTTTGTTGATTTTATTTTTTGGTTTCACTTTACGTTTTTTTCAAATTACCAATTTTAGACCAATTTTATTTTTAATTGCATTTTAGTCCAAAACATTTAAAAATTCCATTTCAGTCTTTTTTTTTATTATTGCAGTTTAGTCCTTTTAGTTTCCTTTTTTGCAGGAAGGTCCTTGAATCAAATACAGTCCATTCCAGGTGGCAGTGTCCCATTGGGGTCTCAGATACAAGTGGCAGCCTATAAAAGGCGCATTTAATGCACAAGTCAGAAGAAAAAAAAATCACGCGCCACCACCAAAAAAAACACCTGAGAATTCTCTCTCTTGGCAATTACAGATCAAAACAGAAAAATCACAAGAACAATCACAAAAACCCTAAAATTTCCAGAATCAAATTCATCCAAATTCATCTTTTTTTCTGTGATTCTCAGAGATTCTTTTGCGAATCGTCATCATCGAATCAAATCCTCCGCAATTCCAGTGCGAATTCATCACCATTGGCGACGAATTCAAGCACGATCACGAAGGATCCGGAGCTTGAGAAGAAGAGAAAAAGAAACAGAATCTGAACCGGTGAAGAAGAAGAAGGAACAACACCGATTTATTTTCGGTTTCAAAGCAAGAAATCAACAAGCAGAACCAGATTCAAGTGTTTCCGAAGATCTTCGCTCAAAATCTCCCATTGAAACCGTAGGTAAACACGTAAAACTCCACTTTCTTTCTCAAAAATATCAACAAACACGAATCAGTTATAGATCTGCAAAGTTCCAAAGATTTCATTCAACAAAACACTAAAAAGAATCAAGAAAAATCTTTTTCAAAACCGTGAACAAAAGTGTAGATCTACAACGATTCAAACCTTGCATGAAAAAACCAGTACCGGATTCGTGTTTAGAACGAAAAAGGATTTCTAAAAGTGTAAAAAATTTTGAAAACGGAGAAAGTTGTTCAGCTTCCGGCGGCGGCGCCGCCACCCTTGGGGCGGCCGGCCACCACGCCGGAGGAACAAGTTTCACCGGAGAAGATGAAGTTCATCTTCGTTTTTCCAGTTTCCGGCGAGGTGTAGGAAGAGAGAAGTGAGAGCTTCTCTCACTAGAGTGAGAGAAGAGAAAGAAGGAAGGGGAAACAAAATGAAAAAACCGGTCCCATGCCTTTTATAAACAATTAAACCGGTCCGGTTTATTTCTGTTTTTTTTCCTTCATTCTAAGCCATTGGATCTAGGGTTTGGGATCTTGGATCAATCCAACGGTTCCTGTGCACCCAGATCCAATGGACGTTGGGCTTATGGTCTGGGCTTAGTTTCTTTTTCTTTCCCTTGTTTTTCCTGCTATCTGCACCATGCCTATTTGTTAATTGCACCATTGTTCGTCCAATTTTTGCCATAAAAATTCCAAAAAAATTGTTATATGTTTCTTAATACATTTTAACACTCTTGTGATATTTTTCAGTGGTTTAAAAAATGATAAAAATGTGTGTGTTATTTTTCTTGATTAATTTTGTGTTTGGTCTAAGTTTGTGTATTTTTGTGGTATATTTTCTCATAAAATGTTGGCATGTGATATGGATGATTGGTGTGAAATTTCATGGTGAATGAGATGCTGATCATGTGTATGTCTTGCTGATTGTGGATGTAGATTTTCATGTCTTTCTTGTTTTGAAAGCAATGTGTGTTTTTATCAAGAAATAAAGTGCAAAATGTCTTTGAAAATGTGTCATGATGCTTGGCTTGAATATGTCCTATTTGTTCCCACATTATAGCTCAAAATTAAACCCCTTTAACATCGCTATAATGAGGGGATTAGAGGTCATGTGCATGTCTAAGTGTCATAACCAATTTTAGGTATATTTTGCCATTTTATTTCATTTCATTACTTTTTCTCTCTTACTATTCTATCCAATTTTGTTTACCTTTCTACTATTTTTATGCTTTATGATACTAACCATTTCATCTCACATTTCATTCATCCCATAGTTTTGGCATCATTTTTATTCATTTCTATATCAATTGGGTTTGTAATAATTTTAGATAGATTAGTTCCTTTTTAAATTCTTTGCAAGACCATAGCATGTATCTAGGACTCAATGTAAAGGACTATGGACACTATAAGTGATGTACACCGACACGAGCACCGACACATGCACACACCCCACATGGATGTTCTAGATGCATGATTAGGGAATGTATGTTTAGATGTATGCTTAGGTTTTACAACGTTTAGACAAAAAAATCATTTTTCAAAAATATGAATAACCTCACTTGAAAACTTTTTTTTTCTAAAATAGGAGTCAAAACTCCTCATTTCCCTTTTGTTTTCTCAAGAAAAAAATCCCAATGAATTTTAATCATACTTAGACTTTATTTTGCAAAATAACTACTTCCACCTCACATTTTCCAAATCTCATGCCCTTGAGGCCTCTCATCTCCATTCTTCAAAATTCCTTTTTCAAACTTAAAATCAACCAACAAAAACAAAAACAATTTTCGAGAACGAACTACGTTTGGTTTTGATCCCTTAAAAGGGTATGTAGGCAATGAGTTAAAACTCCTCCAAGCCAAGTAAAATAAAATCTCAATCATCTTCTCTTCCCCCATTCTTCACTCAAATAAAATTTCTCTTTTAAATAAGTAGGCAATAAAAATAAAGCGTAGAAATAAACTTAGGAGAACGGTTCTTATGGAATACCATAATCGTTCCGGGTGCCTAACACCTTCCCGTAGCGAAAACGACCCCCGAACTTAGAATCTAAGGGTTTTTTCTCAATTTTGCCCTTCCCAAGAAAAAATAGAGAATATCAAAGATTGAAAGGTTCAAGCCTAATTAATGACTTGACACCCGAAAATCGCGATAACAGAAATGGCGACTTCACTGGGGACCACTTTTAGCGGGTCACGCTTAGTTTTCCTTAGTTTATATTTACGCTTTGTTTTATTGCTTACATATGTGAATACTTGTTTATTTTCATTTGACGTGTGGGGTGAGAATATCAAAAGTCCTATACCCGGGCTGAGTGAACTTATGAATAGGTAGAGATATAATCGACAATTCGATCCGAGGGTTGCCTCGTGTATTGGGTTATGCGATCAATCTCACATAGCTGAGGCATTTTGGAAGTAATATTGTCGGCGTGTGTTGTCATGCTTAGGCACTTCGCTTTCAATTGTTCGACGATGCTATGGACCGTAGTTACCAAACCCATCCCTGGCCTTTTTAGGACGTAGTGCGGTGGCTAAACCGAGTGTTGTCTCGAGTTTTAGTCGTCACGCGATACTACACTCAAACTAGACCTTCTTTCGAATAAACATGGAACGGACGTTGTCCCGTGCTACCATGATATACGTAAGAGAGGTTTCAGTTTGGGAACTTGATTAGAACCTTGGTTACTATTATCCTAAGCCCTAGTTTACCGGGCACCGTGTCCGCCCTTGGCTCCTCGACTTTAATCTCAACCCTCCATGTTTTCGCTGTAATTGAAAAAAGACAATCATGCATACATGCATTCATGCATAAATTTTTTCTCATGCATTCATCGAAGGATTGGACAAATTAAAAACTTTGTAAACATTACAGGTATGAAGAAGACTAAATCCTACAAGTTCAAGGAGGTTGATTTGGTTAGTTTGAGAGAGTTGGCACTCAAGGTGAAGAATCAAACAGGTTTCCGACTCCGGTATGGTGGTTTGCTTACTATTCTCCGGACTAATGTTGAAGAGAAGCTCGTGCACACTCTAGTGCAATTCTATGACCCGAGTTTCCGCTGTTTCACTTTCCCGGATTTCCAGTTGGTCCCTACTCTTGAGGCTTATTCCCACTTATTGGGTTCACCTATAGCCGAGAAGACGCGTTTCACCGGTCCCGGGGTTTCTCTTACTCCTCTGGTTATTGCTAAGGATCTCTATCTCAAGACTTCTGATGTCTCCAAGCATCTTACTACTAAGTCTCACATCCGAGGGTTCACTTCCAAGTATCTACTTGAGCAAGCTAATCTCGAAACTACTTGTCAGGACGCACTCGAGGCTATTCTTGCATTGCTTATCTATGGGCTCATTCTCTTCCCAAATCTCGACAACTTTGTGGACATGAATGCTATTGAGATCTTCCATTCTAGGAATCCGGTTCCTACCTTGCTAGCTGACATGTACCATGCTATCCATGACCGGACTCTCAAAGGTCGTGGGTATATCCTTTGCTGCGTGCCTCTCCTGTATAGGTGGTTTATTTCTCACCTTCTGAGCTCCTTCCATGACAACTCGGAGGATTGGTCCTATTCACAGCGGATGATGGCTCTCTCTCCTAACGAGGTGGTCTGGATCACTCCTGCCGCTCAGGTTAAGGAGATTATTACTGGTTGTGGAGACTTTCTCAATGTACCTCTTCTTGGTACCCGGGGGGAATCAACTACAATCCGGAGCTTGCTATGAGACAGTTTGGGTTCCCTATGAAGACAAAGCCCATCGATCTTGCTACATCTCCGGAGTTCTTCTATTATTCGAACGCCCCCACCGGACAAAGGGAGGCTTTCACAAGGGCTTGGTCTAAGGTCCGTAGGAAGAGTGTGAAGCATTTGGGTGTGAGATCTGGCATTGCTCATGAGGCCTATACTCAGTGGGTAATAAACCGAGCCGAAGAGATTGGTATGCCATACCCTGCTATGAGACATGTGGCTGCATCTGCTCCATCTATACCTTTACCTCTACCTCCCACTACTCAGGAGATGTATCAGGAGCATCTGGCCATGGAAAGTCGTGAGAAACAAATGTGGAAAGCCCGATACAATGAGGCTGAGAATCTAATCATGACTTTGGATGGTAAGGATGAGCAGAAGACTCATGAGAACCTGATGTTGAAGAAGGAATTGGTTAAGGTCCGAAGGGAACTTGAAGAAAAGGATGAGCTGCTTATGCGGGACTCCAAGAGAGCTAGAGGACGACGCAACTTCTATGATAGATACTGCGGTTCGGATTCGGAGTCTGAGTCTGAGGATCATCCCACCACTTCCTATGCTTGAGAGTTTTATTTGTTTATATTTCAAAAGTCTTCCCTTGGCTTAGTATTTCAAAGGGATTCATCTTGTAAACGCTTCATTTTGCTTTGCTTGTTTAGATGTTGTTTACAAAACTCCTAATTTGTCTAAAAATCCTTCGATGTCCAAAAACAACTTTTGCATTTGCATTTGTACATACCATGCATCATGTGCATCATTCATCAAGTCACAAAGGGTTTCCAAGTGCTCACTGCCTCCTGGTTCTTCTGCCACAGAGATTGAAAGGTGGCTCGTGTTCGGAAAGTTTACGAATCAGACAGAATACACCGGACTAGACTCTACAGAAAGAAGAATTCGGCAGCCATGGAAGAAGAGAATGCTCAGCTCCGTACCGAGTTAGCCACTCTAAGGGAAGAATTGGCTAAAGCTAATGATGTCATGACCGCTCTGCTAGCCGCTCAAGAACAATCAGCCACGGCTATCCCTATAGCCACAGCTATACCGGTGACTACAAGCGCGCTCCCAACCGCATCTGCAGACGCTCGCTTTGCTATGCCAGCTGGGTTTCCGTATGGGCTTCCACCGTTCTTCACTCCCAGTACTGCAGCGGGCACTTCGGGCACTGCTAACAATGTTCTAATCCCTACAATAAATGCTGGCTCCATCAATGCTACTTTGCCACAAACAACGGCAGCTGTCACCGAGCCTCTTGTGCATACCATGCCCCAAGGTGTTAACATCAACACACAGCACGGAAGCATCCCCGTAACCAAAACCATGGAAGAGATGATGGAGGAACTTGCTAAAGAACTCCGTCATGAGATTAAAGCCAATCGAGGGAATGCAGACTCTTTCAAAACTCAAGATCTCTGCTTGGTGTCAAAGGTGGATGTCCCTAAGAAGTTCAAAATCCCAGATTTCGACCGATACAATGGGCTGACTTGCCCCCAAAACCACATCATCAAGTACGTCCGAAAGATGGGCAATTACAAAGACAATGATTCCCTTATGATCCACTGCTTCCAGGATAGTTTGATGGAAGATGCTGCAGAGTGGTATACTAGTTTGAGCAAAAATGACATCCATACCTTTGATGAATTAGCCGCTGCTTTCAAGAGCCACTATGGGTTTAACACCCGATTGAAGCCGAACAGGGAATTCCTCAGATCTCTCTCCCAGAAGAAGGAGGAAAGCTTCCGTGAATACGCACAGAGATGGAGGGGGGCAGCTGCCCGCATTACTCCCGCTCTTGATGAAGAAGAAATGACCCAGACATTCTTAAAGACCTTGAAAAAGGATTATGTTGAGAGAATGATCATTGCTGCCCCGAATAACTTTTCGGAGATGGTCACCATGGGAACTCGTCTGGAAGAAGCCGTCAGGGATGGAATCATTGTGTTCGAGAAAGCTGAATCCTCTGTGAATGCATCGAAGAGGTATGGTAACGGACACCACAAGAAGAAAGAAACGGAAGTAGGGATGGTGTCAGCCGGAGCCGGTCAATCCATGGCTACTGTTGCTCCTATCAATGCAGCCCAAATGCCTCCGTCATACCCATATGTGCCGTATTCTCAGCCTCCTTTCTTTCCGCCATTTTATCATCAGTACCCTCTGCCACCGGGTCAACCTCAAGTACCCGTTAATGCAATCGCTCAACAGATGAAACAACAGTTGCCAGTTCAACAACAACAACAAAATCAGCAAGCTAGACCTACTTTCCCTCCGATACCGATGTTGTATGCTGAGTTGCTTCCAACTTTACTCCATAGAGGGCATTGTACAACCAGACAGGGCAAGCCCCCACCTGATCCGTTGCCTCCCAGGTTCAGGTCCGATCTCAAATGTGATTTTCATCAAGGCGCCCTAGGTCATGATGTCGAGGGGTGCTATGCTTTGAAGTATATCGTGAAGAAGCTCATTGATCAAGGAAAGCTGACTTTTGAGAATAATGTCCCACATGTCCTCGACAATCCTCTTCCAAATCATGCCGCTGTAAAATATGATCGAAGTATGTGAGGAAGCTCCTAGACTTGATGTCCGTAACGTCGCAACTCCTCTGGTGCCTCTACACATCAAGCTGTGCAAAGCTTCTCTGTTTAGCCATGATCATGCCAAGTGCCTAGGATGCCTTCGTAATCCTTTGGGTTGCCGTACTGTTCAAGATGACATCCAAAGCTTGATGAATGATAATTTTTTGACTGTCAGTGATGTCTGCGTGATTGTGCCAGTTTTTCACGATCCGCCTGTCAAGAGTATGCCTTTGAAGGAGAATGCCGAGCCTCTGGTGATAAGGTTGCCCGGACCGGTACCGTATACTTCAGATAGGGCTATCCCGTACAAATACAATGCTACCATAATTGAAAACGGAGTAGAAGTGCCTCTGGTGTCCTTGGCTGTGATAAACAATACCGCCGAAGGAACTTCAGCAGCCCTTAGGAGCGGAAGAGTCCGTCCACCGTTGTTTCAAAAGAAGGCAGCTACGCCTACCGTGCCACCCATTGACAAACCAACCCCGACTGATGTTTCTCCCGTTAACAGAGACGCGAGCCAACCAGGCCGGTCTATAGAGGATTCTAATCTGGACGAGATTTTGAGGTTGATCAAAAGAAGTGATTATAAGATTGTAGATCAGCTGCTGCAAACTCCGTCGAAGATATCCATTTTGTCTCTACTCCTGAGTTCCGCTGCCCACAGAGATACCCTTTTGAAAGTATTGGAGCAGGCTTATGTGGATCATGAAGTCACTGTGGATCACTTTGGTAGCATAGTGGGGAATATTACCGCATGTAGCAACCTGTGGTTCAGTGAAGATGAATTGCCCGAAGCAGGAAAGCATCATAATCTGGCCTTGCATATCTCCGTGAATTGCAAGTCCGATATGCTATCAAATGTGTTAGTAGACACTGGCTCATCTTTGAACGTGATGCCCAAGTCAACGCTGGATCAGCTGAGTTACTGGGGAACTCCTTTGAGGAGGAGCACTTTTCTGGTCAAAGCCTTTGATGGAACCCGCAAGAGCGTTCTCGGGGAGATAGACTTGCCAATAACTATTGGTCCCGAAACCTTTCTAATAACCTTTCAAGTCATGGATATTAATGCCTCTTACAGCTGTCTCTTGGGGATACCTTGGATACATGATGCGGGGGCGGTGACCTCTACCTTGCATCAGAAGTTGAAGTTTGCAAAAAGTGGAAAGCTTGTTACCATTCATGGAGAGGAGGCATACCTGGTTAGCCAGCTATCATCTTTCTCTTGCATAGAAGCAGGGTCTGCAGAGGGGACCGCTTTTCAAGGATTAACTGTCGAAGGTACGGAGCCCAAGAGGGATGGAACTGCCATGGCTTCTTTGAAGGATGCACAGAGAGCCGTCCAAGAGGGTCAAGCTGCCGGCTGTGGCAGGTTAATACAGCTTCGTGAGAACAAGCATAAGGAAGGTCTTGGCTACTCCCCAACTTCAGGAGTTTCCACCGGGGCATTCTATAGTGCTGGGTTTGTCAACGCAATCACAGAAGAAGCAACTGGATTTGGCCCGAGGCCTGTATTTGTTATACCAGGAGGCATTGCGAGAGATTGGGATGCCATTAATATTCCCTCAATCATGCATGTTTCTGAGTAATATACCTTGTTGCTTAAGTATCTTGTTTTTTCAAAATAACAATCCTCTCGCTCTGCCCAAAGCGAGAGTGATATTTTCTGTAAGGGCATGTTTGTTTCGGCATTGCCGTTGATTAATAAAAAATTGTCGTTTCTTTCACGACTGCTTTTTTTTTTTTAGTACCTTTTTCTTGGAAATAATGGTAATGCCAGAAAAAACCAAACTATCTGTATTTTCTTATTAATTTCAAAAATCTGCATAAAAATCCTCTTTCTAAAATCATCCAACCATTTTACGCAGATTGAACTATAATAAACCCGTTGGGCACAGTAACCCTGCATCCCCTCCGAATTTTGAATTCCCAGTGTATGAGGCCGAAGATGAGGAAGGTGATGACATACCATATGAGATCACTCGGTTACTTGAGCAAGAAAGGAAAGCCATTCAGGCTCACCAGGAAGAGATTGAACTTATCAACATAGGTACCGAGGAGAACAAGCGAGAAATCAAGATCGGTGCTGCTCTAGAGGAAGGGGTTAAAAAGAAGATCATCCAACTCCTCCGGGAATATCCGGATATTTTTGCATGGTCGTATGAAGATATGCCAGGTCTAGATCCTATGATTGTGGAGCATCGGATCCCCACCAAGCCTGAATGTCCTCCCGTCAGGCAGAAATTGAGAAGGACTCATCCAGATATGGCTCTCAAGATTAAGAGTAAGGTTCAAAAACAGATTGATGCGGGTTTCCTCATGACAGTGGAGTACCCTGAATGGGTTGCCAATATTGTACCTGTGCCAAAGAAGGATGGTAAAGTCCGAATGTGTGTTGACTTCAGAGACCTGAACAAAGCTAGTCCAAAAGACAACTTTCCATTACCTCACATTGATGTGCTTGTTGATAATACTGCTCAGTCTAAGGTGTTCTCCTTCATGGATGGTTTCTCCGGTTACAATCAGATCAAAATGTCTCCTGAAGATAGAGAAAAGACGTCTTTTATCACTCCATGGGGTACTTTCTGCTACAAAGTGATGCCATTCGGCCTAATAAATGCTGGTGCTACCTACCAAAGAGGAATGACTACTCTGTTTCATGACATGATTCACAAAGAAGTCGAAGTATATGTGGATGATATGATTGTGAAGTCAACAGATGAGGAGCAACATGTTGAATATTTGACAAAGATGTTTGAAAGGTTGAGAAAATACAAGCTTCGATTGAATCCCAACAAATGTACATTCGGCGTCAGATCCGGGAAGTTATTAGGCTTCATTGTCAGCCAAAAGGGCATTGAAGTCGATCCTGATAAAGTCCGGGCCATCCGCGAAATGCCAGCTCCACAGACCGAGAAGCAAGTCAGAGGTTTCCTCGGACGTTTGAATTACATCTCCCGATTCATATCTCACATGACCGCAACCTGCGGGCCGATCTTCAAGCTACTCAGAAAGAATCAGCCTATTGTGTGGAATGATGAATGTCAAGAAGCTTTTGATAGCATCAAGAATTACCTGCTGGAACCACCTATCCTTGTCCCACCCGTGGAAGGAAGGCCTTTGATTATGTATTTGGCAGTATTTGATGAATCCATGGGATGCGTACTTGGTCAACAAGATGAGACTGGAAAGAAAGAACATGCTATCTACTATCTAAGCAAGAAATTCACCGATTGTGAAACTCGGTATACAATGCTTGAGAAGACTTGTTGTGCTTTGGCCTGGGCCGCTAAACGCCTGCGTCATTATTTGGTGAATCATACAACTTGGTTGATATCCAGAATGGATCCGATAAAGTATATCTTTGAGAAAGCTGCTGTTACTGGGAAGATTGCACGCTGGCAGATGCTTTTGTCTGAATACGATATTGTGTTCAAAACTCAAAAGGCAATCAAAGGTAGCATTCTTGCCGATCATCTTGCTTACCAACCTCTTGATGATTACCAACCAATTGAGTTCGATTTCCCCGATGAAGAGATCATGTATTTAAAATCAAAAGACTACGAAGAACGTTGATTGATGAAGGTCCAGATCCCAATAGCAAGTGGGGTTTGGTCTTTGATGGTGCTGTCAATGCTTATGGTAAAGGAATTGGGGCAGTCATTGTATCCCCGCAGGGACATCACATCCCTTTTACCGCCAGAATTCTGTTCGAATGTACAAACAATATGGCTGAGTATAAAGCATGTATCTTCGGGATCGAGGAAGCAATTGACATGAGAATCAAACACCTCGACATCTATGGAGATTCTGCGCTCGTCATCAATCAGATAAAGGGTGAATGGGAGACCCACCATGCCAAGTTGATTCCTTATCGTGATTATGCGAGACGTTTGCTGACATATTTTACAAAGGTTGAGCTGCACCATATTCCTCGTGATGAGAACCAAATGGCTGATGCTCTTGCTACTCTATCCTCCATGTTTCGAGTAAACCATTGGAATGATGTGCCAATAATCAAAGTGCAACGCCTTGAAAGACCTTCACATGTGTTTGCTATTGGGGATGTGATCGATCAGGCTGGTGAAAATGTGGTTGACTATAAACCCTGGTACTACGACATCAAACAGTTCTTGCTGAGCCGTGAGTATCCGCCAGGTGCTTCCAAACAAGATAAGAAGACCCTGAGAAGATTGGCCAGTAGATTCCTGTTAGATGGAGATATTCTGTACAAGAGAAACTATGACATGGTATTGTTAAGATGTGTTGATGAACATGAAGCAGAACAGTTAATGCATGATGTACATGACGGTACCTTCGGGACCCATGCTACAGGGCATACTATGTCAAGGAAGTTGTTACGGGCAGGTTACTACTGGATGGCCATGGAGCATGATTGCTACCAGCACGCCAGAAAGTGCCACAAATGTCAAATCTATGCTGATAAGATTCATGTGCCTCCGCACGCTCTCAATGTTATTTCATCCCCATGGTCGTTCTCAATGTGGGGCATCGACATGATTGGAAGAATTGAACCGAAGGCTTCAAATGGTCATCGTTTCATCTTAGTGGCAATTGACTACTTCACCAAGTGGGTTGAAGCAGCATCTTATACCAATGTGACCAAGCAAGTGGTAGCTAAGTTCATCAAGAACAACATCATCTGTCGATATGGTGTTCCCAGCAAGATTATTACCGACAATGGTACCAACCTGAATAACAATGTGGTGCAAGCTCTTTGTGAAAAATTCAAAATTGAGCATCATAACTCTTCTCCTTATAGACCTCAGATGAATGGTGCAGTTGAGGCCGCCAACAAGAATATCAAGAGGATTGTCCAGAAGATGGTAACCACTTACAAGGACTGGCATGAGATGTTACCTTATGCTCTGCATGGTTACCGTACTACAGTGCGCAGTTCAACCGGGGCAACCCCTTTCTCTCTTGTATATGGTATGGAAGCAGTTCTCCCTTTGGAAGTGGAGATCCCATCTCTCCGTGTGATCATGGAAGCGAAGTTATCCGAGGCTGAATGGTGCCAAAGCCGGTATGATCAGTTGAATTTGATTGAGGAAAAACGTATGGATGCCATGGCTCGTGGACAGTCATATCAAGCAAGAATGAAGACTGCCTTTGACAAGAAAGTCCATCCTCGAGAATTCAAGGTAGGAGAACTTGTATTGAAAAGGAGGATAAGCCAGCAACCTGACCCAAGGGGCAAGTGGACGCCTAACTATGAAGGTCCTTATGTTGTCAAGAAGGCCTTCTCCGGTGGTGCTTTAATCCTTACACACATGGATGGTGTAGAACTTCCAAATCCAGTGAATGTCGATATAGTCAAGAAATACTTTGCCTAGAAATGTGAAAAGAACAGCGTGGTAGGTCGAAAACCCGAAAGGGCGGCCTAGGCAAAAATGCGCTTCCCGGTGGATCGAAAACCCGAAAGGGCGGTCCAGGCAAAAATAAGGGACAAAAAAAAAAAAATTTAAAAAAGCTCGCTGAGATTGTACACAACTCAGGCAAAAATGAGTGTCTCGATGAGCCGAAAACCCGGAAGGGCGGTTCATGCAAAAATGAGATTGAAACAAAAGGCAAGTAACTATATCTGGCTAACCACCGTCCCCCTGGGGCATCTGCAGCTGTTAACGACTATCTTCATCAAAAGCTCCTACGCTTGCGAATTCAAAATTTCTAGGAAATGTAATGATTGCTGTGTTCAATGTATCACCAACCCATAAAATTACCATTTTCCAAGCTTTGTAAATCCGTGGAGTCACGCCTTCGGCTGACCACCACTCTTATACATCAATTTGAGCCTGTGCTTTTGTTTGAAACTCTGTTTTCTTTTTACTCTCAAAGTTATGTACAAAAACATTTTCCTTCTATTTTTAATGACAAATGCTCGAAACAAGCATCTTGAAGATTGAAAAAGTTTTTTTTGAAAAGGAAACCTGAGCAACAGGGTACATTCAAATGAAACATGCATGAGCGAGTGTGTGTTGGTGTCTATTTCAATATATGTTACAAGCAGGTTCTCCTCCAGGATAGTCTGTGGTCAATGGCAAGAATGAAAAAACAGAATGAAAATGCATGAAAATGAATAGGCTCGCTAAGTTGAAAACCCGGAAGGGCGGCTTAGGCAAAAATGAGCACCCCGCTGGATTGACAACCCGAAAGGGCAGTTCAGGCAAAAATGGGGCATTGAAAAGAATTTATTTCCCTGGTGGATCGAAAACCCGAAAGGGCGATCCAGGCAAAAATGGGATGCAAAAAATGAATGATTGAAAAATTGAAAAAATAACATGCAAAAAGCATTGACCACAGATGCGACATCCACGATACATCCGACATTATTCCCAGTAGAGTCTCCCGAGATTCTATCCTCAGCAAGTTGCATAGCTACCTGCCCTCAGCCATGGTTCCGATACGTCTCCCAACGACGTCATCTCCAAAGAGGATTTCCAAGAATGTGTAATATAGCACGAGCCATTACGTGCCCAATACTCCAGTGTCTTGTCTGTCTCCGCGGAACTGTGTCTACAAATCGCCAACAGTCATGCATTACAAGCATTCATACATGCATAATCATGCATATTACGTGCCCATGCATTTAATGAAATTGTTACATCATTCATGCATGTTGCATTTCCAATGTCAACATCAGTCTCAACTCAATACTCATGTCGGGTTCTCTGTCAAAACCTTGTGAGCCAATAATATCGGTCAATTTCTACCTTTCAAATCAAATCGACGTCAAGTCAATTTCAACCTATATTTTGTCAAAAAACTAATCCCCTGTGAATTTGTTTCTGTTCGGTCAAGTGGCTAGTTCAAGTCCAAGAACAGCTTGTACCTATCAATTTGCTTATGTTATCGGTCGAGTGCCCAGCTCAATCCAAGAGCAGCTTGTACCTGTCAATATGTTTCTGTTTGGTCAAGTTACCAGTTCGAATCCAAGAACGACTTGTACCCGTTTACTTTTCAATGTTATCGGTGGAATAACCAGTTCGCATCCAAGAACAAGCTCGCACCTGTCTATTTGCCATGCTTTCAGTCGAGTGACTAGTTCGAATCAAGAACAACTCGTGCCTGTCTATCTTTTCTATGTCTCCGGTCGAGTGACCAGTTCGAATCCAAGAACAACTCGCACCTGTTTGTCTGCTTTTATTCCAGGTCAAGTGCCCAGCTCAATCCAAGAGCAGCTTGTACCCGTCAATTTGTTCCTAGTCTCCTATCTACCATGTTATCTGTTATCTCGTCAATGTCTACCAATCCCGCAATGGATGCGACATCTTTTGTTAATTCCAGCTTTCGTTTGTCTCGCACTCATAATCCAAATGTTGCATGGCATTCATGATATTTGAAAATGTACGAGCGTATTTTTACGTCTAAACACAGTGCAAATGTTAATATTTAAGTATCTTCGTCCCGTCAAGCCAAAGACTCCGTCTCTTGACCCTCCAGACAAAGAAACTTAAATAGGGGCAGCTGTTATACCCTGATTTTGGACCTAAAAATACTCGTTCAAACTTCTTTTCTAACACTGATACTTGTCAGTTCGCTGTTATTTTTTCTCTGAATCTTTACTCTCTTTTTAAAACATATTTTACTGCCTCTGTCTGTCTTTTCTTGCATTACAAGTCATTTAAGACCTCTCTGAAACGTCGCATTACTTTTCTTGCATTTTATTTCAAAAAATCATACAAAAGGGTATTTTGGTCATTTCCTGCAGTGGAACCCATTTTAGTCCCTGTGTTCGCCTCTGAGTCTTTTCAATTTGTCTGTACAAATCATTGTGGAGTCTCTGTTTAAAAGTCATTTCAAAAATTGCATCTGAGTCAGTTTGAGTCAGTTTAGCCCCTAGGGGCATTTTGGTCTTTTCCTGTCAAAATTTCGGCAGAGAGGTATTTTAAAATACCTCATTTTCGTAGCTGGTTCATTTTAGTCCTTTTGTTGATTTTATTTTTTGGTTTCACTTTACGTTTTTTTCAAATTACCAATTTTAGTCCAATTTTATTTTTAATTGCATTTTAGTCCAAAACATTTAAAAATTCCATTTCAGTCTTTTTTTTTATTATTGCAGTTTAGTCCTTTTAGTTTCCTTTTTTGCAGGAAGGTCCTTGAATCAAATACAGTCCATTCCAGGTGGCAGTGTCCCATTGGGTCTCAGATACAAGTGGCAGCCTATAAAAGGCGCATTTAATGCACAAGTCAGAAGAAAAAAAAATCACGCGCCACCACCAAAAAAAACACCTGAGAATTCTCTCTCTTGGCAGTTACAGATCAAAACAGAAAAATCACAAGAACAATCACAAAAACCCTAAAATTTCCAGAATCAAATTCATCCAAATTCATCTTTTTTTCTGTGATTCTCAGAGATTCTTTTGCGAATCGTCATCATCGAATCAAATCCTCCGCAATTCCAGTGCGAATTCATCACCATTGGCGACGAATTCAAGCACGATCACGAAGGATCTGGAGCTTGAGAAGAAGAGAAAAAGAAACAGAATCTGAACCGGTGAAGAAGAAGAAGGAACAACACCGATTTATTTTCGATTTCAAAGCAAGAAATCAACAAGCAGAACCAGATTCATGTGTTTCCGAAGATCTTCGCTCAAAATCTCCCATTGAAACCGTAGGTAAACACGTAAAACTCCACTTTCTTTCTCAAAAATATCAACAAACACGAATCAGTTATAGATCTGCAAAGTTCCAAAGATTTCATTCAACAAAACACTAAAAAGAATCAAGAAAAATCTTTTTCAAAACCGTGAACAAAAGTGTAGATCTACAACGATTCAAACCTTGCATGAAAAAACCAGTACCGGATTCGTGTTTAGAACGAAAAAGGATTTCTAAAAGTGTAAAAAATTTTGAAAACGGAGAAAGTTGTTCAGCTTCCGGCGGCGGCGCCGCCGCCCTTGGGGCGGCCGGCCACCACGCCGGAGGAACAAGTTTCACCGGAGAAGATGAAGTTCATCTTCGTTTTTCCAGTTTCCGGCGAGGTGTAGGAAGAGAGAAGTGAGAGAAGAGAAAGAAGGAAGGGGAAACAAAATGAAAAAACCAGTCCCATGCCTTTTATAAACAATTAAACCGGTCCGGTTTATTTCTGTTTTTTTTTCCTTCATTCTAAGCCATTGGATCTAGGGTTTGGGATCTTGGATCAATCCAACGGTTCCTGTGCACCCAGATCCAATGGACGTTGGGCTTATGGTCTGGGCTTAGTTTCTTTTTCTTTCCCTTGTTTTTCCTGCTATCTGCACCATGCCTATTTGTTAATTGCACCATTGTTCGTCCAATTTTTGCCATAAAAATTCCAAAAAAATTGTTATATGTTTCTTAATACATTTTAACACTCTTGTGATATTTTTCAGTGGTTTAAAAAATGATAAAAATGTGTGTGTTATTTTTCTTGATTAATTTTGTGTTTGGTCTAAGTTTGTGTATTTTTGTGGTATATTTTCTCATAAAATGTTGGCATGTGATATGGATGATTGGTGTGAAATTTCATGGTGAATGAGATGCTGATCATGTGTATGTCTTGCTGATTGTGGATGTAGATTTTCATGTCTTTCTTGTTTTGAAAGCAATGTGTGTTTTTATCAAGAAATAAAGTGCAAAATGTCTTTGAAAATGTGTCATGATGCTTGGCTTGAATATGTCCTATTTGTTCCCACATTATAGCTCAAAATTAAACCCCTTTAACATCGCTATAATGAGGGGATTAGAGGTCATGTGCATGTCTAAGTGTCATAACCAATTTTAGGTATATTTTGCCATTTTATTTCATTTCATTACTTTTTTCTCTCTTACTATTCTATCCAATTTTGTTTACCTTTCTACTATTTTTATGCTTTATGATACTAACCATTTCATCTCACATTTCATTCATCCCATAGTTTTGGCATCATTTTTATTCATTTCTATATCAATTGGGTTTGTAATAATTTTAGATAGATTAGTTCCTTTTTAAATTCTTTGCAAGACCATAGCATGTATCTAGGACTCAATGTAAAGGACTATGGACACTATAAGTGATGTACACCGACACGAGCACCGACACATGCACACACCCCACATGGATGTTCTAGATGCATGATTAGGGAATGTATGTTTAGATGTATGCTTAGGTTTTACAACGTTTAGACAAAAAAATCATTTTTCAAAAATATGAATAACCTCACTTGAAAACTTTTTTTTTCTAAAATAGGAGTCAAAACTCCTCATTTCCCTTTTGTTTTCTCAAGAAAAAAATCCCAATGAATTTTAATCATACTTAGACTTTATTTTGCAAAATAACTACTTCCACCTCACATTTTCCAAATCTCATGCCCTTGAGGCCTCTCATCTCCATTCTTCAAAATTCCTTTTTCAAACTTAAAATCAACCAACAAAAACAAAAACAATTTTCGAGAACGAACTACGTTTGGTTTTGATCCCTTAAAAGGGTACGTAGGCAATGAGTTAAAACTCCTCCAAGCCAAGTAAAATAAAATCTCAATCATCTTCTCTTCCCCCATTCTTCACTCAAATAAAATTTCTCTTTTAAATAAGTAGGCAATAAAAATAAAGCGTAGAAATAAACTTAGGAGAACGGTTCTTATGGAATACCATAATCGTTCCGGGTGCCTAACACCTTCCCGTAGCGAAAACGACCCCCGAACTTAGAATCTAAGGGTTTTTTCTCAATTTTGCCCTTCCCAAGAAAAAATAGAGAATATCAAAGATTGAAAGGTTCAAGCCTAATTAATGACTTGACACCCGAAAATCGCGATAACAGGGTTATAGTTGTAAGCTTGATTAGTCGGTTATAGTTCCAACTCAAATTCAGCAACCAAATTCTCCCACCTACTTTCAAACTCTTCGATATCAAAATCACCAAACATACATCGTTTGAACTTCGGGACAAATTTTGGATTTTTGATATTGCTTGATGCATTTCTTGCCAAGTGCCAGGCACAAAAACGATGATGAGCATGTGGAAATACACTTCTAATAGCATTTCTCATGGATAAATCTCCGTCAGTTATAACCGACACATGTGCCTTTCCGTCCATTGCCTCAAGAAATTGTTGCAAGAGCTACACGTAACTTACCTCAGTTTTATCACCAACAATTGCACTGCCGAATATTAGACTTTGATTGTGATGATTTACTCCGGAAAAAAATAACTAACGGTGTATTATATCTAATTTTCCGATAATTAGCATCAAATGCCAAAACATCTGCAAACACCTTGTAGTCCATACGGCTAACCCCATCACGCCAAAATAAATGTCGAAGTGTTCCATCCTCATTCACAATGTGCCTCCAGTACATCATATCGTCCGTCCTAGACAATCCCTTCAGAAATTCAACTGCTTCATCTACATCCGATGTCTTCCTCTCCCTCTCCTTGAATTTCTCATTGTACATGGTCCTTTTTTAATATCCTAGATTTTTGAACCCACCACCTTGTGAAGCTAAAAAACCATAGATACGTGACGTAGGAATGCCAGCTTTTCTCATTGCTTTCATTTGAAATTTGTCATAATCACTCATCTTTCTATGTGCAGGTAGCATCCCTCATACTTCTCATCCAAAAATGTGTGATTATGAATATCGTCAAACATTTTTATGTACCACCGTTCACAACCTTAGTCAACGTGTACTTGAATTTTTGCCATACACCCACACCTACTAGTTGGCTTGTGCTCTCTTTTTCTTTCATGATTATTGACATTCCTTGCATCCCAGAGACCTTCTCTATGATAAACAAAGGCTTGTTGAATAACATCGCGATCCTTGTTCTTAACAACACGGGATCTTCTACAAGCAAATCCATGCACACAACCATACATATTGTAAAACTTGAATGCAACTACACGATCTGGAAAATGGTACATCATATTTTCATCAGAGCTTAATTCCTTGAAATTAATTTTCTCAAAGTCAGTCGTTCAATCAACCGCAAATTCATCTTCAAAACTGCACCCATACATCGAATTCTACGTGTCTTCCATATCATCATCCGAGGAACACATAACACTCTCCGAACAAGAGCCATTATCCAAGTCCTGTAGAATATAACATGCTAAATAACTTAGTAATTGCAAAACCTACGACCGTAATTATTGTATGCTTTTCGCTAATATATGCAACTTCTATAATATTTTAGACAGAAATGTAATCACTTTAACATACCTCTGAACCTTCCTACCTATGTTGCCTTCCCAAGTTATGTTGCCTTCCCCAGTTATGTTGCTCACATTTGAAACTTGAAAAATTTCAAGAATTTCACTAATATCCATTTTGATGTTCCTAATGCATACATAAATTGAATTAGACACGATCACTTGGATAGCCATACACAGCAGGAAAACAAGGATGGGTATACTAGTAGAAGAAAAAAAAACTTATTCAATGAAGCTTTGGTACAAACCATCCAGTGCAAACCAATTAAATTTCCTAATAATTGAGCACGACCGTGCCAATATAACACATGGTCGTGCGTGGTCCAGGCCATATTGAGTTTAGTTCCAGGGAGTTCGCACACGACCGTGCCAAAAAACCACACGGTCGTGTGTATGCTTCAGTACAATTCCAACTAGAGTTCCAGTGAGATTACGCACGACCATGTGTTTAATTTGCACGACCGTGCGTTACTACATAAAAGTAAATCTATAATCGAAAATTAAGAACACTCAAGAACAGCAACTTCAATGGTGACCATCTTGATCAAAATGCATTTCAGGTATGAAAACCAGTGCTAGTATTCAATAACCATACTTCATCATATATACCAAGCTTATACATACCTTCAAGTTTAAAGATTTCAGAAATCTACCAACATCTTCAATGAATTCAGATCTACAAACCAAACTAAGATGCAATCTCCAAACTTCAATGGAAAAATGAACTGATATTGAACAATATTGTTGATGGGTAGGTTGGTTGATGGTGAGTGAAAATTTTACGTTAATGGGTAGGTTGGTTGATGGTGAATGAAAATTTCTGGAACTATGAAGAAATGAAGAACATGATGAAGGAGAAGAGGATGCAAGAAGGAAAACGTGAGAAAAAACTAATGTGAGAAACTAGTTGTGCTGATGTGTTACCAAGGGGTGAATTACTACTCTCAATGTTTAAGTTTTGGGGGGTGTATCCAGCAAAAACAATAAAACCAATATTTTCCATTATAATATGTTTCCTTTTATTATTTATTTATTTTCAGCAGGTCACCCCACCCCACCAAAACTGTCACCTGTCCTTAAAATGTTGCATTTTTGTTGTTTGTGCATGGTGCACAAATCTTACATTTGTGCATACTAAATGCCACTTATAATAGACAATTAGAATATATTATACAATATTAACATCATAATATACAAAGGTGGTCTCTGGAATGTCAGGCATAAATACCACATCAGAGTAACTACAAAATAAAAATATCTACATGAAACATCAATCCCACCTCAAAAAAAGTAGCAAAGTACAAGTTGTTCAAATATGATACCCATGAAGTTTATTTCCTGCTAAAAATAGATTAAAGTTGGGGTGAGAACTACCTTCTCAGTGGCTTCCTATCTAAAAATATTAAGATTCCATCAATCTTGCTTTCTATACAAGCAAAAATGGCAAAATGGCAAATTCACAAGTCTACCTAAAGACTACTTGTGTACATCATATTTATTCTTAACCATTTTCATAAATATACATCTAAATGTTTAGAATTCCGAACGTGAGAATTAATCTGGAATACTAACTTATCTGATTTGTGAACTTTAGGGGTCGTAACAAAAAAGTAACCACTAACAAGTCAGTTACCTCAACATAAATTAGTAAGGCGGAAATATATTAACTCCTGTAAACGGGTGCACCGTTTACCCTTCTTACACGTCCCGTCGTATACTAGACGAAGGAATCGCTTAGCTAAGGCGACTCTAACATTCTCACTTAATTCTAAACAATAATTTTAAATGATTATTTTAGCAATTGACTAATAAATTATAATCAATTACATCTCTTCAATCATAGATTATCAACATATGACAAACAATTAGGACATGCTCAAATTCACACAACTTTCAACTTTAGACTAAACACCATCAATTTATGGATGATCGACAAAAACAAAGGACATTGAAAAGCAACGGATCTTCAATGGGAGTCGCATCAAATTTTCATCCCCTCTGGCAGGGGCAATTGCTGATCAATTAAGATATAACAAAGGTTAAAATAGCACAAAGGAATGAAACTAAGTTGATAGTGGAATCACATCTAATGAAGAAGAAGAAGTGATATCTCTATGAAACACGTAAAAAATGTATAGAAATCATTACAAATTACATAAAACAACAAAGTTAGACAAATAAAAAAAGTAGAGATCTAAAAAGAAAACACTCTTAAATTTTTTTATTACTGCTAGAACAACGGCATAAACTTTAAACCTAACATAAATGAAAAAACTTGCTTATTGTATCCCCAGGGCCGGCCTAAGGGGATGCCAGCACCACCAGCAGCAGCAGCACGATTGATATTTATAGCTAGCAGCAGCAGCAGCAGCACGATTGATATTTATAGCTATGGAGTGATCTTAATGGAAATATTAAGTGGAAAGCGTGTGGAAGATCAAGAATTTGATGAAGGGGAAAACATTGTGGATTGGGTTAAGTCCAAAATGATTATTTTTATTTTTTTTGAAAGAAGTCCAAAATGACTTGTTCTCCAGTAGTTTATAGTTTTATACTACTCTTTGTTCTTCACATGCTATCTCTACATTTTGTTTCTGTGGACCAACATTTATACATTACGTTTTGCTGTTTGTGAATATTTTTCTATTTGTTTTTTTTAGGGTACAATTTCTATGTTTGTTTTTGTTATTATAATTATTGCGCAAACTTTTATTACTTAATTGTTGTTACTAAGTAGTAGATAATTAAATGTATAAAATATATGATTGGATAACAATTCCATGGTCATTGTTGGGAAGTGTTGGAGGAAGAATTCTATACCTAACTACAAGCTAAGGTTTGAATTGTTCCAATTTTACAGAGAAGGTAAGAAGCCCGACTACTTGGGATTCTTTCGTAACTAAAATCATTGTCAATTTGAAGGTACACATCAATGTACTAGCCAAATTGACAATGATACAAACAATGCATCATTTTTTTACAAAACAAACAATGCATCATGTGTACCGTATGGTATGTTATGATTATTGACTATGTGAGAGTGTTCTATTAGATTCACTAATTGGGGAATCAATCTAAAAGTTAGATTTTGTAAACCTAAGGGTTCTTAACACTCATTCTATTGTATGAATTTTACTTGAACCTCTTTGCTTACAAGAATATGAATAGGAGATAATTTCATGAATCCTTATTATTTTCATCCTACACTCTTACCCTTATATAAAATAAATAAAAATAAAAAATCCTTTATTTGGCAGACCTGTTCTATTAGTAAAGTAATTATAAGATTTTGATGAGTCTAATTTGACTATTTTTTCAGAGGAATAATGTGGGCCATATAGTTTTCGGAGACCAATATGTTTTTCACTTGGTTAAATATTTTTTAAAATAGGAAAAATTATGCATGTATGTAGTCCTTTAGTTTTGACCTTGTTTCTTGGATTGATCTATCAAGTATAGTTTACTTCTCAAATTGTTCTGTTAAGTTTCAACACATGCACGCTGTGATATATTGTATAAACTTCCGTTGGACTATGTTTTTCTTCTTTTTTTTTTTAAGCAAAAATAGCTGCAGATGGTGAACTAACTGCAACACCCTGTAAATATATAAATAAAGAGAAATAAGAACAAAAGGAGAAGTGAGACATAAACCAAAACCTTCTCAAACAAAGAAAAAGCAAAAGCAAAAAAACAAAGCAAAAAAAAACCAAAAGATAGCAAGGAGAGAGACAAAACCCACACATGGAACTCAAATCAATTCGGAGGTCTGCCCCTGGAACGAGTGTTATGACCCTGAAAATGTTTCTGCACCTTTTTCTTCTTAGACACCTCAATAAAAGGCTCTTCTTCAGCAAGAGAACGATTCTTCAGGTAGTTGATAGCTGCCTCTCTTTCTTCCTCATCAATATAAACTCGAGGCGCACTTGCACAAGCATCATTGCCTTTCAATATGGCCGCAAAATCTCCAAGTCATGATCAATGTTAGGATTTAAAACCTCTTTAGAAACCATGACATTGGAAGAACCTAAACCATACCAAGATGGGGAATCTTGATTATAATCTAAGTTTATCACAACGTCACTCCAAGTACCAACGATGCGCATATCAGGAAATTCGTTGCTTTGTTGGTCTACACCTTGTATTTCAATCATAGCTTCAACAGATGTTGATTTAACCTGAACTGCCCCAACGGAAGTGCTAGAAAATAGTTCTTCCTCAAGGTTTATAACATCACCCACCAACACATTAGTTGTTACTTCCTTAGACCTTATTATGTCACGGATAATAGGATCTTCATCAAACACAATATTACTACAGCCTTGCACATGCCTTTTAAGGACATTCTTAATAAGATTATCTTTAGTGGACACCTTTTCACGAGCAATTTTGTTGGCATAATCTTTTTTACAATGATCCGTTGAATGACCAATAGAATTACAAGTGAAACAAAAGTATGGTGGATGCTCATAGTCAATCTCAATGTCAAAAGCAAAATGAGTTGTGTTATTTAAACAATCATTAAAAAAACTAACTAAAAATTACTACTCCCTCCGTCCCTAATTATAAGACCCTTTTGAGAATTTTTTTGTCCCTTTTTATAAGACCCCTTTGCTATTTCCAACTATATTAATATTTCTTTACATGCATGCCCCTATTTATTATACATAATTTTCTTCAATCAGCAATAAATATCATATTGAAAACATAAATCAATTCTCTCTTAAAGGATAAAATTGTAAAAACAGTAGTAATTACAAACATATTTAATACAAATATCCACTATCTTAATTCCCGTTATTTTTTCAAAAGGGTCCTATAATTAGGGACGGAGGGAGTAATTTTTTTATAGAACAAAAATTACTAATTAAAAAATTAAACTGCAAATTATTAAAAATAAAAACCACTAAATTAAAATTATTTCGGGTTCATCACACTCATTCAAGTGTTTACAACCATAACTTAAATTACATGTAAATCAATTGGTCCTCCTCGTCGAAATTATTGGTGTTTGGTTGTTGAGTGAGGAGCCATAAAGATGAGTGGGTTGTCTCGTACATTTTTATTCTTGTGTACTTCGGTATTAACTCCAATCTCCAACCACCCTAGTTCACCAAATGGTACAAATGTTTTTTCTTTCAAAAAAAAAAATAGTACAAATATTTTTAAAATAAACAATCAATTTAGGGTGAACCAATTGTTATTCTTTGGGGTTGAAATTTGGGTCCCCATATCGGTCCTTTAAGATCAATTATGTAATATATATTATTTTATAACTTAGTTAATTGTTTATACAAAAAATTACACACTTCATCCATTAAGAAAAATTGTTTAAATTACACACTACATAAATTGAATCCCACTTTTTTTTTTTTTTTAAATTAAATCACACATTTATTGAAGTTCAACTACTTCACTCGGTTGGTGAGCTAAGGCCTTTATTATATAATCTAAGTTGAAGCAACATAATACACTCATCACTTGAAGCATTTTATAATCCCACTCTACTCATCTCTCAAAACAATTTCAAATTTCGGCCAATATTCTTTTGTTTCGGTTCATGTTTTAACCATCATTAATCATTGCACTTTGTCCAAATCCAAACCCTAATTTCGGTTGGTGAGTTTCTAATTTTATTTCTTTTTTTTTTACTTTCTTGTTATGTTTCGAATTTCCTGATCTATTCATCAAATTTCTATTGGTTTGAAATTTTCCATGTTGAAGTTTAGAGAACAAGGTTTGGGACTGCTCAAAATCAGTAGATATATTTATTAAGAAATATGTGAAGAAGCATGGCTGCAAGAAGTTCAGGAGGACTCAAAGTGAAAGGAAATTTTTTGTACACGGTAAGTATTCATCTTCCCATGTATTTGATTTCACGTGTTTTTCTTTGAGAAAAAATTTCACTCCAAAATGTTTTTAGTTGAGAAATTTTTTCAGGAATTTCTACGATACACCCGCAAATTAAGGTGTACCGGTACTCCTACTTCAAAAATCTTTAAATTAACTATTATTTTTACGGAATAAAGAGCTATTTGTTGATATATATATTTTAGAAAATGTCATTTCATAAGAAAAAAACGTCATTTGATTGTTTATAAAAATCATACTAATTTTTTTTACATTTTATTGTAAAAAATAATCAAAATTCTCTATTATGAGTACTAAAAACTCAGAAAAATTAAATTTTATTTCGTCGACGTTTTTGGTTAATAAGATTTAATTATTATAATTATAGGTGATGGAAAACAATTTTTCTCTTCAAAAAATAAGACATTTAACTATTAATTTGTTGATTGGGTGTACCAATACACTCAAATTTTTGAGTGTACCATAGAATTTGTCAATTTTTTCACTTATTCTTCATGACTAGATGTATGGTCGTGCTCCGGACCGATTCGTATGGTCCGACTCAAAAAACGACCCAATATACATGCGACACGTGGCACTATTTTGTCTTTTTGCAACGGTCAAAATTTCAACCCATTTCGTCCTTTTACCTCTTTACCCTTTCAGTAAAATGGCCAGTCTAATTGTGCGTATTACATAAACACCCCTGTCAATTTCTCTCTCGTAGGTCAGTTTAAAAAAATAAAAAAATAATCTCGTGTCTATTACATAAACACCCGTAGATCAATTCTCTCTCTTGTGCGTATTACACAAACACCCTAGATCAATTTCTAATAAAAAAAATTATCTCTTGTGTCTATTACACAAACACCCCTAGATCAATTCATTCATTCATTTCCCTTCGAGTTCTACATCGTTCCACCTTCTCGTATCATTGTTCGTCGTCGCTGCAAATCTGGCAACTGTAACTGTTCATCGTAGTCTACACGAGTTCCAGAACTGATTCTCCAAAAACCTTTCTACAGCTGTTTCTCAAAGACCATTGTCAACCATCATTCATTCAGCTTCTATCTTGATTTACATTATCCATCAGCGAGGTCTGTATGTCCTCTTTCAAACTCATTATTGTTTCACGATTTAAGTTATACTCCCTCCGTCCGTCAATAGATGACCTAGTTGACAATATACATTATTGACTACTTTGACCATATTTTTCTACTAATTCACAAAGATAAATAATATCATGTAAGATGTTGTTGGATGCGTCTCGATGAATATTTTTCGGAGGGAGTACTATTTACTTAGAATCAAGAAAGAATATTTGTCGCAAATAAGTTTGCAGTGTTATTTATAGGTTAAATAACTTTGAAGAATAAACCGTTGATTCAGTACCTTAACTATTAGGATCAGATAAAAGGAAGGACTTAATTGAGGAGTGAGTTGATAGTTGTTTTAGATAGTTAAGTCATAGTTTATTTGATTGTAGTTTCAAAGCCTAACTGCTATGTTCTGGTTTGGGATTCTATGCTTTGATTTATGGATTTGAATGGTTAAGCTTAAGCAGCCTCTGGTATTGGGTTTATTTACAAAATATTGATTTCCAAAAACTTATTGGTTACATTCTTAGTTTACTTCCAAATGGATGCATAAAGTTCAACCATACATTACTTGTTTGTGGGAAAACACATAACCGAATTGACTGATTAACATATAGCAAAAGGTGACTCGTGGTCTGCCATGCGTAAATTTCAAGATAGAGCAAACAAAGACCCTGTGTTTTTTTTCAAAATTTACCTTGAGTGAAGATGGAGATATTGAGATATTGCCATTAATGAAGCAATTAAATGTGTTACCCCGAATGCTTTACCCACCGTCTATGTTCGTCGTATTTCTTTAATAGTGCTGTTTTCCGGCAATCTTAATCTGAATCTGATTGCACATCAGATATGAACAACGTTATGTATCATGTTGAAAAACACACAATGTGAACAACATAAGTGTCAGGGGATGTAGTCAGGAACGAGTTCCTACGTAGGTTCGATTGGCCGGTGTAGGAACGTAAAACGAGGGACGTAACTGTTGGAACAAAGATGTATTTCATAATAAACCTTAATGAGTTTTGATGATAACAAGGTATTAAAAATTGTCAATTGGTTATTGCTAATATTTGTTCAAGTGTACAGGACCATAGGCAAAGTTAATCAATTTCAATAGGTCTTGGAAGAACAATAGAGAGCAAAGGAATCTAAAGCATCTGAAGAAAACTGCGTCTGAAGCTATGAGTGCTTCTGAAGTTTCAAGTGCCTCTGAAGTGATGACATCATCAGAAGCAGAAGTTCATCAGAAGCAGAAGTCCATCAGAAGCAAAATTTCATCAGAAGCTATATCATCACCAGAAGCTACAGTTGATCAGTATATTCAAACTGAAGTTTCAAAGGAGCTGTTTTTCGTTATATCCTCGTCTAAGAGAACGAAGGATTAAAAGGGAGGTACCAACGTTCATTTGAAAAGCATTGGGTGCTTGTCCTTCATTGAAGAGTTAACAAAGTACAAGTGTACAATCACTACCTCCACTACTCTGTTTTTGTCTACGCTACAAGACAAGACAACAGCTCTGCCTGCAGAAATGTTCCTTCAAGATAGGAATGAATTTGAAGTTAATCCTTCACAGGACTACACCCAAATCAGGCAAAAGATTAATGGTGGATGATCAAAGGAACTCAACGACTCTTTAGACGTGCTAAAAATCTCAACGTCTCTTTACTCACCTCTATATAAAGGAGTGAAGACTTGAAGATTGAGAGAGACATCAACACAAGTTAAAAGCGCTAAAACTCTGCCAAATTTGATTCTAAAAAGCACTTTGAATTTCTGCACTGATTTGATATATCTTAGAAATTCTTAAGTCTAGAGTCTTTATTGCATTGTATTGTGAACACCACTGATTGTATATCAAGTGTTCAGGTCAAACAATTTTCTGTGTAATTCTGTTTGATTAGAAGTCTCTCGCCTGAGTGCTTGAGCATTAGAAGACTCTTGCTTTAGTGCTTGAGCATTGGAAGTCTCTCGCCTGCGTGCTTGAGCATTTGAGAAGTCTCATACTAGTGAGTATTGAACATTTGTAATCTGTGTGATTATTAGTGGAAATCTCCTTGGAAGTGCAAGGGGGACTGGACTACTTCCGGTTTGTGGAAGGAACCAGGATAATTGCTTGTGTCCTTCGTTCTTTTCTCTACTCTGTTTTATTCCGCTGCATATCTGATTCTGAACATTACATCAGAAGCCCTCCCAACTAGCTTCTGAAGTAATACCAGAAGAAGATTTCTTTAAGAGAAAAAGAAAACACAATTCAACCCCCCCTTGTGTTTTTCTCACCTTCAATTGATATCAGAGCT
Source organism: Medicago truncatula (assembly GCF_003473485.1). Lineage (NCBI taxonomy): Eukaryota > Viridiplantae > Streptophyta > Magnoliopsida > Fabales > Fabaceae > Medicago > Medicago truncatula. The sequence continues at coordinate 37,749,896 of NC_053047.1, read as the reverse complement.
TGCTCTGTTATCAAAGCACTTAACCGTGTGACAGATCAAGATCCGAGAAAAACATGTCTACTGAGGAACCTAAATCTTCTACATCTACAAGGTACAATAATGTTAGTCATGACTATGGTACATCTGACAAGAAATCAGATTCTGGAAAAGCTCCAAAGTTCAATGGAGATCCAGAAGAGTTTTCTTGGTGGAAAACCAACATGTACACCTACATCATGGGATTAGATGAAGAGCTGTGGGATATTCTTGAAGATGGAGTTGATGATTTGGTTTTGGATGAAGAAGGAGCTGCTATTGACAGAAAGATTCACACTCCTGCTCAGAAGAAGCTATACAAAAAGCATCACAAAATCAGAGGGATCATTGTTGCTTCTATACCACGCACTGAATATATGAAGATGAGTGATAAATCCACTGCTAAGGCAATGTTTGCATCACTCTGTGCTAACTACGAAGGTAGCAAGAAGGTTAAAGAAGCAAAGGCACTAATGCTAGTTCATCAGTATGAGCTGTTCAAGATGAAGGATGATGAGAGTATAGAGGAGATGTACTCAAGATTTCAAACCTTAGTATCTGGACTGCAAATACTGAAGAAGAGTTATGTTGCTTCTGATCACGTAAGCAAGATTCTGAGAAGTTTGCCTTCTAGATGGAGACCCAAAGTAACTTCCATTGAGGAAGCTAAGGATCTAAACACTTTGAGTGTTGAAGATCTTGTCAGTTCCCTCAAGGTACATGAAATGAGTCTGAATGAGCATGAATCCTCTAAGAAGAATAGATTTATTGCTCTACCATCTAAAGGAAAGTCTTCCAAAGCTTACAAGGCCAGTGAATCTGAAGAAGAGTCACCAGATGGAGATTATGATGAAGATCAATCTGTGAAGATGGCTATGCTGTCTAACAAGTTTGAATATCTGGCAAGGAAGCAGAAGAAGTTTTTGAGCAAGAGGGGTGGTTATAAGAACTCCAAGAGAGAAGATCAAAAGGGATGCTTCAACTGTAAGAAGCCTGGACATTTTATTGCTGATTTCCCTGATCTTCAGAAGGAGAAGTCAAAGAGCAGACCTAAGAAACCAAGTTTCAGCTCTAGCAAATTCAGAAAGCAAATCAAGAAGAGTTTGATGGCAACCTGGGAAGATCTGGATAGTGAATCTGGTTCTGATAAAGAAGAAGCATATGAGGATGCAAAAGCAGCCATGTGGTTGTGGCAACAGTGTCATCAGAAGCTATATCAGAAGCTGAATCAGATTCAGAAGATGAAAATGAGGTATATTCCAAAATTCCCAGACAAGAACTTGTTGATTCTCTTAAAGAACTTTTATCACTATTCGAACACAGAACCAATGAGTTGTCTGATTTAAAAGAAAAATATGTTGATTTAATGAAACAACAAGAAACAACTCTATTGGAACTGAAAGCTTCTGAAGAAGAGGTCAGAGGGTTTAACTTCATATCAACCACATATGAAGACAGACTCAAGATTCTTTGTCAGAAGCTGCAAGAAAAGTGTGATAAAGGTTCTGGCAAGAAACATGAAATTGCCTTAGATGATTTTATTATGGCGGGCATTGACAGAAGCAAGGTAGCTTCTATGATCTACAACATATACAAAAACAATGGCAAATGGATCGGATACTCTGAGGAGAAATCCAAAGAGTACAGTTTCAAAAGCTATTGTGATTGTATTAAGGATGGATTGAAATCCACCTTTGTGCCTGAGGGTACTGATGCTGTAACTGCTGTTCAGCCAGAACCTGAAGCCTCTGGTTCTAAGGGTAAGATTACATCAAGGTTAGAAAACCTCAAGACTAAGGTTATGACAAAATATGATCCTAAGACTACAAGGATCAAAATTCTGAAAAGATCAGAACCTGTTCCTCAGAGTCTGATCAAACCAGAACCTAGAATCCTAAAGTCAAAGGGTCAGAAGAACAAAATAGTTGTTGCTTCTGAGAAAACAATATCCAAAGGTGTTAAACCTAAAGTATTGAATGATCAGAAGCTACTTAGCACTCAGCCCAAGGTACAAGGGAGGAAAAGTAAAACCTCCAGAACTAACCCAAAAGGACCCATGAAGATATGGGTACCTAAGTCTGAATTGATCAAAACTGCAGGTATGCCTAAGGGCAAGAGAGAAACAAAGGTCCTGGTACCTAGACAGCGGGTGTTCAAGGCATATGACAGGAGAGAAAGCTTTGTTCCTCACCCTTACCATGAAAGATGGAGGAGAAGTGAAGTTTGGTGGCAACCAAACTGGAAAAATCATTGGTACAGGTACTATTGGTAATTCCTCCATTTCAATAAATAATGTTTGGCTAGTAGATGGTCTGAAGCATAACCTATTGAGCATCAGTCAATTTTGTGACAATGGGTATGATGTTATGTACAGTAAGACCAACTGCACTCTAGTCAACAAGGATGACAAATCCATTACCTTTAAGGGAAAGAGATTTGAGAATGTCTATAAGATTAATTTCTCTGATCTGGCTGATCAGAAGGTAGTTTGTCTTCTGTCAATGAATGATAAAAAGTGGGTATGGCATAGAAGGTTGGGACATGCTAATTGGAGATTAATTTCTAAAATCAGCAAGTTACAACTTGTCAAAGGTTTGCCTAACATTGATTATCATTCAGATGCACTCTGTGGTGCATGTCAGAAAGGAAAAATTGTTAAAACTTCTTTCAAATCCAAAGACATTGTATCAACCTCCAGACCCTTAGAATTACTCCATATTGATCTGTTTGGACCAATTAATACTGCATCCTTATATGGAAGTAAATATGGATTGGTCATTGTTGATGATTACAGCAAGTGGACTTGGGTAAAATTCTTAAGAAGTAAAAATTATGCTTGTGAGGTGTTTAGCAGCTTCTGCACTCAAATACAATCTGAAAAGGAAATGAAAATTTTGAAAGTTAGAAGTGATCAAGAATTTGAAAACGAGCCATTTGAATCTTTTTGTGAAAAACATGGAATTATCCATGAATTCTCTTCTCCTAGAAATCCACAACAAAATGGGGTTGTAGAGAGAAAGAACATAACTTTACAAGAAATGGCTAGAACCATGATCCATGAAAATAATTTAGCTAAACATTTCTGGGCAGAAGCAGTTAATACTTCATGTTATGTCCAAAATAGGATCTATATCAGACCTATGTTGGAGAAAACTGCATATGAACTCTTCAAAGGAAGAAGACCCAATATCTCTTACTTTCATCAATTTGGATGTACTTGTTACATTCTAAATACTAAAGACTATCTAAAGAAATTTGATGCCAAGGCTCAAAGAGGAATCTTTTTAGGTTACTCTGAAAGGTCAAAGGCATACAGAGTGTATAATTCAGATACACATTGTGTTGAAGAATCTATGCATGTTAAATTTGATGATATAGAGCCTGGAAGTGAAACTCCAGAGCAAGTTGAAAGTAATGCAAGTGCAAATGATTCTGAAGATGCATCAGAATCTGATCAACCTTCTGATACTGAAAAGAATTCGGAAGATGAATCAAGTCCAGATGCTGAATCAAATCCAGAAGCTGAGTCAAGTTCAGAAGCTGAACCTAATTCAGAAGCACAGAATGAAAATGCTTCTGAGGATATTCAAGATAACACTCGGTATGTGGTTCAACCAAAATTCAAGCACAAATTTTCACATCACGAGGAGCTAATAATTGGAAGCAAAGACAGTCCTAAAAGAACAAGATCTCATTTCAGACAAGAAGAATCTATGATAGGATTGCTATCAATAATTGAGCCAAAGACTATTGATGAAGCTCTCTCAGATGATGGATGGATATTAGCTATGCAAAAAGAGCTAAATCAGTTTCAAAGGAATGATGTGTGGGATCTAATACCCAAACCTAATCAGAAGAACATTATTGGAACAAAATGGGTATTCAGAAACAAGCTGAATGAACAAGGAGAGGTAACCAGAAACAAAGCTAGACTTGTTGCACAAGGTTATAGTCAACAAGAAGGCATTGATTACACTGAAACATTTGCTCCAGTTGCAAGATTGGAAGCAATCAGGTTACTTCTATCCTATGCAGTTAATCATGGCATAATATTATATCAGATGGCATAATATTATGCCATGATTAAATGCATAGGATAGAAGTAACCTGATTGCTTCCAATCTTGCAACTGGAGCAAATGTTTCAGTGTAATCAATGCCTTCTTGTTGACTATAACCTTGTGCAACAAGTCTAGCTTTGTTTCTGGTTACCTCTCCTTGTTCATTCAGCTTGTTTCTGAATACCCATTTTGTTCCAATAATGTTCTTCTGATTAGGTTTGGGTATTAGATCCCACACATCATTCCTTTGAAACTGATTTAGCTCTTTTTGCATAGCTAATATCCATCCATCATCTGAGAGAGCTTCATCAATAGTCTTTGGCTCAATTATTGATAGCAATCCTATCATAGATTCTTCTTGTCTGAAATGAGATCTTGTTCTTCTAGGACTGTCTTTGCTTCCAATTATTAGCTCCTCATGATGTGAAAATTTGTGCTTGAATTTTGGTTGAACCACATACTGAGTGTTATCTTGAATATCCTCAGAAGCATTTTCATTATGTGCTTCTGAATTAGGTTCAGCTTCTGAACTTGACTCAGCTTCTGGATTTGATTCAGCATTTGGACTTGATTCATCTTCCAAATTCTTTTCAGTATCAGAAGGTTGATCAGATTCTGATGCATCTTCAGAATCATTTGCACTTGCATTACTTTCAACTTGCTCTGGAGTTTCACTTCCAGGCTCTCTATCATCAAATTTAACATGCATAGATTCTTCAACACAATGTGTATCTGAATTATACACTCTGTATGCCTTTGACCTTTCAGAGTAACCTAAAAAGATTCCTCTTTGAGCCTTGGCATCAAATTTCTTTAGATAGTCTTTAGTATTTAGAATGTAACAAGTACATCCAAATTGATGAAAGTAAGAGATATTGGGTCTTCTTCCTTTGAAGAGTTCATATGCAGTTTTCTCCAACATAGGTCTGATGTAGATCCTATTTTGGACATAACATGAAGTATTAACTACTTCTGCCCAGAAATGTTTAGCTAAATTATTTTCATGGATCATGGTTCTGGCCATTTCTTGTAAAGTTATGTTCTTTCTCTCTACAACCCCATTTTGTTGTGGAGTTCTAGGAGAAGAGAATTCATGGATAATTCCATGTTTTTCACAAAAAGATTCAAATGGCTCGTTTTCAAATTCTCCACCATGATCACTTCTGACTTTCAAAATTTTCATTTCCTTTTCAGATTGTATTTGAGTGCAGAAGCTGCTAAACACCTCACAAGCATAATTTTTACTTCTTAAGAATTTTACCCAAGTCCACCTGCTGTAATCATCAACAATGACCAATCCATATTTACTTCCATATAAGGATGCAGTATTAACTGGTCCAAACAGATCAATATGGAGTAATTCTAAGGGTCTGGAGGTTGATACAATGTCTTTGGATTTGAACGAAGTTTTAACAATTTTTCCTTTCTGACATGCACCACAGAGTGCATCTGAATGATAATCAATGTTAGGCAAACCTTTGACAAGTTGTAACTTGCTGATTTTAGAAATTAATCTCCAATTAGCATGTCCCAACCTTCTATGCCATACCCACTTTTTATCATTCATTGACAGAAGGCAAACTACCTTCTGATCAGCCAGATCAGAGAAATTAATCTTATAGACATTCTCAAATCTCTTTCCCTTAAACGTAATGGATTTGTCATCCTTGTTGACTAGAGTGTAGTTGGTCTTACTGAACATAACATCATACCCATTGTCACAAAATTGACTGATGCTCAATAGGTTATGCTTCAGACCATCTACTAGCCAAACATTATTTATTGAAATGGAGGAATTACCAATAATACCTGTACCAATGATTTTTCCAGTTTGGTTACCACCAAACTTCACTTCTCCTCCATCTTTCATGGTAAGGGTGAGGAACAAAGCTTTCTCTCCTGTCATATGCCTTGAACACCCGCTGTCTAGGTACCAGGACCTTTGTTTCTCTCTTGCCCTTAGGCATACCTGCAGTTTTGATCAATTCAGACTTAGGTACCCATATCTTCATGGGTCCTTTTGGGTTAGTTCTGGAGGTTTTACTTTTCCTCCCTTGTACCTTGGGCTGAGTGCTAAGTAGCTTCTGATCATTCAATACTTTAGGTTTAACACCTTTGGATATTGTTTTCTCAGAAGCAATAACTATTTTGTTCTTCTGACCCTTTGACTTTAGGATTCAAGGTTCTGGTTTGATCAGACTCTGAGGAACAGGTTCTGATCTTTTCAGAATTTTGATCCTTGTAGTCTTAGGATCATATTTTGTCATAACCTTAGTCTTAAGGTTTTCTAACTTTGATGTAATCTTACCCTTAGAACCAGAGGCTTCAGGTTCTGGCTGAACAGTAGTTACAGCATCAGTACCCTCAGGCACAAAGGTGGATTTCAATCCATCCTTAATACAATCGCAATAGCTTTTGAAACTGTACTCTTTGGATTTCTCCTCAGAGTATCCGATCCCTTTGCCATTGTTTTTGTATATGTTGTAGATCATAGAAGCTACCTTGCTTCTGTCAATGCCCGCCATAATAAAATCATCTAAGGCAATTTCATGTTTCTTGCCAGAACCTTTATCACACTTTTCTTGTAGCTTCTGACAAAGAATCTTGAGTCTGTCTTCATATGTGGTTGATATGAAGTTAAACCCTCTGAGCTCTTCTTCAGAAGCTTTCAGTTCCAATAGAGTTGTTTCTTGTTGTTTCATTAAATCAACATATTTTTCTTTTAAATCAGACAACTCATTGGTTCTGTGTTCGAATAGTGATAAAAGTTCTTTAAGAGAATCAACAAGTTCTTGTCTGGGAATTTTGGAATATACCTCATTTTCATCTTCTGAATCTGATTCAGCTTCTGATATAGCTTCTGATGACACTGTTGCCACAACCACATGGCTGCTTTTGCATCATCATATGCTTCTTCTTTATCAGAACCAGATTCACTATCCAGATCTTCCCAGGTTGCCATCAAACTCTTCTTGATTTGCTTTCTGAATTTGCTAGAGCTGAAACTTGGTTTCTTAGGTCTGCTCTTTGACTTCTCCTTCTGAAGATCAGGGAAATCAGCAATAAAATGTCCAGGCTTCTTACAGTTGAAGCATCCCTTTTGATCTTCTCTCTTGGAGTTCTTATAACCACCCCTCTTGCTCAAAAACTTCTTCTGCTTCCTTGCCAGATATTCAAGCTTGTTAGACAGCATAGCCATCTTCACAGATTGATCTTCATCATAATCTCCATCTAGTGACTCTTCTTCAGATTCACTGGCCTTGTAAGCTTTGGAAGACTTTCCTTTAGATGGTAGAGCAATAGATCTATTCTTCTTAGAGGATTCATGCTCATTCAGACTCATTTCATGTACCTTGAGGGAACTGACAAGATCTTCAACACTCAAAGTGTTTAGATCCTTAGCTTCCTCAATGGAAGTTACTTTGGGTCTCCATCTAGAAGGCAAACTTCTCAGAATCTTGCTTACGTGATCAGAAGCAACATAACTCTTCTTCAGTATTTGCAGTCCAGATACTAAGGTTTGAAATCTTGAGTACATCTCCTCTATACTCTCATCATCCTTCATCTTGAACAGCTCATACTGATGAACTAGCATTAGTGCCTTTGCTTCTTTAACCTTCTTGCTACCTTCGTAGTTAGCACAGAGTGATGCAAACATTGCCTTAGCAGTGGATTTATCACTCATCTTCATATATTCAGTGCGTGGTATAGAAGCAACAATGATCCCTCTAATCTTGTGATGCTTTTTGTATAGCTTCTTCTGAGCAGGAGTGTGAATCTTTCTGTCAATAGCAGCTCCTTCTTCATCCAAAACCAAATCATCAACTCCATCTTCAAGAATATCCCACAGCTCTTCATCTAATCCCATGATGTAGGTGTACATGTTGGTTTTCGACCAAGAAAACTCTTCTGGATCTCCATTGAACTTTGGAGCTTTTCCAGAATCTGATTTCTTGTCAGATGTACCATAGTCATGACTAACATTATTGTACCTTGTAGATGTAGAAGATTTAGGTTCCTCAGTAGACATGTTTTTCTCGGATCTTGATCTGTCACACGGTTAAGTGCTTTGATAACAGAGCAAGCTCTGATACCAATTGAAGGTGACAAAAACACAAGGAGGGGTTGAATTGTGTTTTCTTTTTCTCTTAAAGAAATCTTCTTCTGGTATTACTTCAGAAGCTAGTTGGGAGGGCTTCTGATGTAATGTTCAGAATCAGATATGCAGCGGAATAAAACAGAGTAGAGAAAAGAAAGAAGGACACAACCAATTATCCTGGTTCCTTCCACAAACCGGAAGTAGTCCAGTCCCCCTTGCACTTCCAAGGAGATTTCCACTAATAATCACACAGATTACAAATGCTCAATACTCACTAGTATGAGACTTCTCAAATTCTCAAGCACGCAGGCGAGAGACTTCCAATGCTTAAGCACTAAAGCAAGAGTCTTCTAATGATCAAGCACTCAGGCGAGAGACTTCTAATCAAACAGAATTACACAGAAAATTGTTTGACTTGAACACTTGATATACAATCAGTGGTGTTCACAATACAATGCAATAAAGACTCTAGACTTAAGAATTTCTAAGATATATCAAATCAGTGCAGAAATTCAAAGTGCTTTTTAGAATCAAATTTGGCAGAGTTTTAGCGCTTTTAACTTGTGTTGATGTCACTCTCAATCTTCAAGTCTTCACTCCTTTATATAGAGGTGAGTAAAGAGACGTTGAGATTTTTAGCACGTCTAAAGAGTCGTTGAGTTCCTCTGATCATCCACCATTAATCTTTTGCCTGATTTGGGTGTAGTCTTGTGAAGGATTAACTTCAAATTCATTCCTATCTTGAAGGAACATTTTTGCAGGCAGAGCTGTTGTCTTGTCTTGTAGCGTAGACAAAAACAGAGTAGTGGAGGTAGTGGTTGTACACTTGTACTTTTTCAACTCTTCAATGAAGGACAAGCACCCAATGCTTTTCAAATGAACGTTGGTACCTCCCTTTTAATCCTTCGTTCTCTTAGACGAGGATATAACGAAAAACAGCTCCTTTGAAACTTCAGTTTGAATATACTGATCAACTATAGCTTTTGGTGATGATATAGCTTCTGATGAAATTTCGCTTCTGATGGACTTCTGCTTCTGATGACGTCATCACTTCAGAGGCACTTGAAACTTCAGAAGCACTCATAGCTTCAGACGCAGTTTTCTTCAGATGCTTTAGATTCCGTTGCTCTCTATTGTTCTTCCAAGACCTATTGAAATTGATTAACTTTGCCTATGGTCATGTACACTTGAACAAATATTAGCAATAACCAATTGACAATTTTTAATACCTTGTTATCATCAAAACTCATTAAGGTTTATTGTGAAATACATTTTTGTTCCAACAAATTGTGTAGTCCTTTACCGCATCTTTGAAGTCTTTCATGTTGGTGAATGTCATTCCCTTCTTCAAATTGGCCAGGTTTGCTTATCGTTGGATCAGTTCTGGCTCGGAAGGACGACCTTCTTCAACAGGGGCAATATGTTGTTCTGCGTGCGTTTCTTGCTGAGCACGCTTGTCATTTTCAGCAGGTGTGTCCTTTGCTGGTTGATTACCACTCCTTTTCCTTGTCATTTTCAGCAAGTGTGTCCTTTGCTGAGCACGTTTGTCTAGTGCATTTGGCTTGGTAGGAGCATGAATTTTGTTTATAATTAGTTATTGAACTTGATTAGATATCGGGGTAATCTTAGTCCTTAATCCTAACTATTTGTAATGATACAGAAAATGAACACGTGTAAATAAGGCCCACATAAGTTTTGATTTGCAGGTAGAAATGATCTTTGATTGTAATACTCTCGGCTGGTAATTTAGAAGCTAAATAACTAATATTCAGAATACTTGCATCCCGGAGAAATGAGTCTTATTGATGACGGTGGTAACGGTGTTGTTCAATCCATGTAACCAACTTCGTTGAGTGGGAAATGACTTTCATTGTTTTATTTCAATAGAATTTGGTTTTGATGGATCATTTTAATTATAATTGAAATCGGTTAAGCAAGAATATCGTTTCATGTATTTCATTTAATTTAATCTTTTCATGTATTTCATTTTAAAAAAGAAACTACCGTCGCACGTGGGAAGTAAGTTTTGTACGTGTTCCGTGAAAATTCATTGACAATCTTCCGTGACATATAACATCTTTATAGGATTGGGATGCAAGTATTCTGAATATTAATTATTTAGCTTCTAAATTACCAGCCGAGAGTATTACAATCAAAGATCATTTCTACCTCCAAATCAAAACTTATGTGAGCCTTATTTACACGTGTTCATTTTCTGTATCATTACAGATAGTTAGGATTAAGGACTAAGAGTACCCCGATATCTAATCAAGTTCAACAACTAATTATAAACAAAATCATGCTCCTACCAAGCCAAATGCACTAGACAATTACTCCATAAAGTAAGTGTTTATCAATACTCCTTGGTTCATCTCTGGGTTTGTTATTATGATGGAACAAATTTGCTAAAAAGATTGCTAAAAAGACAGAATATCGTTTACTTTTAGTCCAAAAAAAGTTTATATGTTTGTTATTAGAATCTGAAGATAAAAAATATAAAAACGGCTACATATGAAAAGTTGTTTTGAGAGTCCCTTTCTTGTAATTTATTTTGCAGCATTAAGAAAATTTTGGTAAAAGATTATGAGAATATTGCATTTGGAGTTATGATTTATTGATTGTGATGTTTCCATTCAATTTAAATCATGTTAGAAACATCCCTTTGTGCCTATTCAGTTGTACTATCTTGGTGTTCATTCATGTAATAATCAAGATATGATCCATCAAGACCATTTTGATATATACTCTGCATTCATGCATGGATAATAATTCATATCATTAGAACATGACATTTAACAAAAACTCGCGTTTCAACTTTCAATAAACACAAGAGAAGCTTTTCAACAAAAATAACCTAGATTATATCATTAGCAGTAAAAAAATTGTGACCAATGCACAGTCAAATAGAATTAAAAGCACTGTCACCTTTTAAACTAAAATCAATAACTTTTAAACTCTTCCTTTCCTCCATTCTTCCTTTCATCTAACCAGCGCACAAATGTCTTGACGTGCTTTCTAAATGTCAGAAACCAAACTTTCAACATAAACCTTGGTAGAGAACCATTGTATTTCATCGATAATTCTAGCCAACTTTACTGTATTATTCCTCAAATTATATAGAATTGCTCGTTGTTCTTGATTATTAGCCAATATTAGTGTATTGTTGTGATCCGAAAGGTGCAATGGCAACAATTGACAATTTTCCAAGTCAGCAAAATCATGATATCTAGTCCGAAGATTTTGGCAGCTAATTTTAAGGAGTTGAGTCCACGGCTCTTCAACTCTAAATGTTTTCATCTTCCATATAATGAATTTAGTTCTTTTGTAATCATTAGAAAACACAAGGAGTCTTTCAATATACATAAAGATGGCAGCTTAATAGATGACATTTCATCAAAACCAGAGGGAGGCATCATTTGCATGTACAACTCTGTTCCCATATCAAGTGAAACAATGACAAATTCCTTAGCCTTAATATTCTCCCAACCATAAACACTAACAGGACGATCCTGAATGGCCAACCAATTAAGACGACCAATCAAATACACACCATCACACTCACCTTGACCAGTATATCGAGTAGGAAGAGGAACCGCATGAAAATTTGGAATAGTTTTCCAAACATTATTAGCCACACTTAAAACTCGCACATGAGTTCTATTTTCAACTGCATCCAACATTAACATTACAACCTTATACGTCTTCGATGAATTGTCATAAACAAAAGAAAACTTGTAATGTTTATCGATGGTGGTGTTATCATGAACCAAAATATGCGTCATTTTTTTTAACGTTGTAAAAATCCCGAACTTTTTTGACATTGTATGTATGATAGGGTTCCATAAACAGAACCACAACTTTGTAGGTTCAGACACGTAAGGATTGTCAGAATAACCAATCAAACAAAAGTTGTCGGGTAATTAGGGTTGACATTCCATATCTTGACATCGATAACTAGGGTTATACGGAAGGAGGATCAACGGGTTCTCGAGAATTAAAAGATGCACCGGGAAGGGAATAATTTTGTCGGATATGTTGCCTCCGAATAGTGTCATGTACGGGTTTCACGCCGATCGCTTAAGGTGAAGTTTGACGAATTCAGGTTCAGAAATAATAGATTTCCAAGATTGGCATACTCATCGCATTAGCATAAGAGATTTCACATTGGAAAAGGAAAGGATTTCGGCGATAAGGTCGTAAGGCTTACCGGAAACTCTGCGTTGGGTTGAGCACTTGAATTAGCTGGAGGATTACTCAAACTTGACGGAGTCGCGAAGCGATGCTGGTGGATGAAAGCAGCCAGCGGCGGTGTAGTCTATTCAAGACTTGTGGATGAAAGGCATAATAAGTGCTCTCAACTAATTTCAATTATAGATCATCTTTGGGTCTAATATTAATAAAAGAAACAAAGAAAAATTATCATAGAGGAACATTTATACCAATACATTCAATCATGGAAAGTAGATAACACCAAGATTGAGATAAAAAAAAAAAAGTGAAAAAATGAAAACGATAATCTTCATTGTAAAAAAAAGAAAAAAGGAAGAAAAATTGAGTTTTTAACATGTACACCCTCCGGTCACTAATATAAGCAAAAATCCCTTTTTTAGATACATTCAATTAATGATGTATGTGACATATAATAAAGCCACATACATCATTAATTGAATGTATCTAAAATGTGGATTTTTGTTTATATTAGTGACCGGAGGGTGTATTACACAATATTGGGAAAAATAAAAACATGACAGCATAAAGTACTCAACAGTCAACACATAAGCTTATAATAAATGACTAAATTTAGTTTTTAAGCAAATCTATCCATTTTAAGCACACTTCAGTCTCTTAATAAATAAGGAGCCGTATTTTTTACCAATCATATTGATAGTGTAAGCAAGGGAAGTTGTTGAGATGAGTTGCTATAACAATAACATTAATGCAAACAGATGAAAGAGATATACATATGTAAACAGACTGTGAACAACTCTAACTTTCTATGATTCCAACAAATTTTATATATGTCTTTAAAATGGTAGAAAATGATTCCATTAAGTAAGAAAGAAAGACGATATAGGACCTTGAAAACGACGAACGAGCTCCAAGATATGCAACCATGTGTGAATAGGTAGGAGAACAATGTACAAAGTTGACGAAGTAATGACCTCCAAGATCTGAAACACATTTGTCACAAGGTTGAAGAACGATGTGAACAGTGCATAGGGAACCATACTCGTATTCTCACATAGGAATACAATACAATACTTCAGTCTCATCCAAGTATGATACCGAACATACACTGATGACTCGTTTGATCATTGCAACTTTCAATTTTCCATGAATCCTATTTGTGCACCTTGGGTTATAGCCAATAAGTTTGGAGTTTAGAGAAATAATTTCATATATAGTGTACATTTTTAAAACAACTTTAGAAAATTGATTAGTGATGGTTGAAATTCAATTGCAATGTACAAATACAATTTATGAATTGATGACAATGTGCTCCATTTTCACGTATATGTTGGTATCAAGTACAAAAATGGAGAACCTCCTTATAAAGCAATGAACTAAACTCTTTTAAAATTGACACCAATTTGTTCTACGTCAACTCAAAAAAACGTTACCATTAACAAAAGGTTTCGGGAATTGTTGTAGTCTTAATTCAATCGTGACTGATTCTCAATTTTTGTTACACCATTGTTCGTGATTTTTTTAAAGGAGATTGGAAAATGCTTTAGAGACATTCGTTAAACAACCAAAACAAATGTCTCGTGAGCTTATATCAGTTGGTAGAGATAATGCATAACATATGGAAGGTCATGGATTCACACCCCGACTACCACCGGAAACAACCAAAACAAATAAGTTTTCCTAAAAAAAAGAGTATTGCACCATTGTTAATTATTTCTTTTTTTATGGAGAATGTTAATCAGTAATTTAAAGGCATTGGTTAAACAACTAAAACAAATAAGTTTTTGTAAAAAGGAAAAGTGATGCAGTTTTTATTTGATCAAAAGTAACAAATTACATTTTATAAACAAAATTTTGATAGAAAATGTTAACGAGTGTCTACAAGGTACTCTTTAAAATCTTTAAAAAGAAACTTTTTTTTGAAAATTTATGTAATCAATGCATTGAAAATTGTAATATTTGATTTTTTATAAAATAATTTTTTTTTTTTTTTCGAATGCTTAAAGAATGCTCTTAGGCATTCGTTAACAAGACTTAATTTGTATTCATGGATTCTTTAACCAATGCACCAGAGACCATGCTAGTTAGCAATGCTCTTTTTTTTAATTTGATCTTAATTAGAAAGGATGAGAGAATAAAGATGATAAGCACCTACTAGGGGTGTTCGCGGTCCGGTTTGGATCGGTTTTGAGGTAAAAAGTCAACCGATCCAAAATAAAAATCACACGCGGCTTGGTTCGGTTTGGATGATTATTCTAAAAAAATCTGATCCGATCCGATCCAAATATATGCGATTTAATTTGGATCGCTTTTTGGATATCCAAAGTGCAATATGTAATTTTTTTTTATTAATATTAATATTATACATACACAATAAAGGAATAGGTTTGATGCAAAATATAACACAAATCTATTAAAAAATTAACACTACATATGAACCGGAGATTTGAAGGCTTCTTCGGTGGAGTTTAAGAGAGATTTCAGACCTTCTGGATCAAACACATCAGCACGGACGGTGATGGCTCGTAGAGTGGTTTGCTTAGTGTTGATCTCGGCGGTGAATGAGTCTGCTTGAATGGAATTGGAAGTGTAGTTGATGATGAGTCTTGGCTGAGTGAAGCAAAGTGAAGTGCGATCTTTTTTCTGATTCCGCGGGAGGAACTGATGACGATTGCAACTCGGTCTAGAAGTGGTAGCGAAGCTATGCATGGTTCTTGACTGATATCTTAGCTATATTGTCGGAGGACAGTTTGTCGCAGCGCCCATTCAAGATCAGATATTTTGTTGAAAATAATTTCTACATTTCTTCGCCATATACAACGTGCTTTGTTTGCTCGATCATCCGTAATAATTTACTCATTTGAATGACCGTGATTTCCATGATTAATATAATTAATAAGGTAAGATCATAATGCTTTAATCTTAATTTTTTAGGTCAGTATTAGTTTAATTTAATAGTGTCAAAGTTGATGTATATAGTTAAATTTGACAATGCACTATAACCAAAATTACATGAAACAAAATTGATGAATTTGGTTTAAAATTAAAACAAAATACATCAACTTTCATTCACTCATTTTGCTTATATTTCATTACTCTGATCAAGATTTATGCACTGACATAACAGTAAGCATTTTATCATCAAGTCCGGCATATAAAAACTTGAATATAACATACACCGGTGGACAATGGTAAAAGGTATAGCTTATTCGCTAAAATTGAATAATGTACAAACATTGTATTATCTTTGAGAAGTGCTGGAGGAAGAGTTTTATTTCCCAACTGCAATTTGAGGTTCAAACTGTTCAGAAAGCTTAAAAGACTTGGATAATAGAGTGGACAAAAGACATTGAAAAAGTTGCTGGCCTTTCGAACATCTAACTATCCAAATTTTGGAAACTATATATAGACATTATTTCAAGAGTTAAATATGTTTTTGGTCCCAATAAAATTGAGAACTTCTAAGTTTAGTCCATACTTAATTTGGTTCTATAATCATGCCTTATGGAACCATGATAGACGACAATGTACGCAATGGACCACGCATCCTAAGTTCCTAACCATCATAATTATATACACTTTAAGAGGTTTTGCAGCACGTCATTTCGTGAGTTTGTAATAAGAAGTACACGACAGTTTTTGCAGCACGAACCACGCGACAGTATACGTGGCACTCTTTTATTGTTTAAATAAATTTTAATTAAAATAAATGGAAAAAATCAGAAATTGGTGCGGGTTGCACGACAAATTCATGTCGTGTACTTTCGCAATTTTCGAAGAAGTATTATCCTTCAATTAATTAAAAAAATGAAAAATGGATGTTTTTCGTTTTTTTTTATAAGACAAATAACGAATTAAGAAATTAAAACCAACAAGTCCTTTTATCTCTCTTGTGACTATTATTTTCGATTTGTGTTGTTCCATTCATAGTGGATCCTTTTGTTTGCTATGAACAAGGACATTGCTTGAAGAAACGATATTAATCTTGACATTCTATATAACATTTTTTATTTGCTTTTCAAGATCTACGTTCTCTAAGATATTGATGTTGCTTGCATGTTCATTCCACTCAACAATCCATCTCTTTCTTCCGATTTCACATTTTCTTCACGAGGCAAAAAATAATAATATCAAATTTAGAAAGTGTAGAGCTATAATCATAATCCCAGGATAAGTTTTGAGAGGAAGGGACAATTTCAAAATGTGGAGAGTTTTGTGTTACTACTTTAATAAATAATAACCTTAATTGAATCCGCAATTTTGTTTGGTTCGGGTAGCAAAACAAAAATCGCAAACCCGATTGAGTGAAAAATGGCTTGAATACATCCATACTAAACCTGTTTTTTTTTTTTTTTTTCTATTGAATTAGTTCGATTTTGAACATACCTAAAAGAATCGTTTATTTTAATGATCCTCATTAAGTATCACTTTTTTCTTACAACCAACATCAACGAAATGTGTTAGGAAGCAAAAACGAATTCTTTCATCATCAATAACTTGTTGATGCAAGATTTGAATGAATAAATATTTGTATAAACATAAATATAAATATTGTCTTCTTATAAAACAAAATCCAACATGGTACAATGACGTGTGAAATGAAGCATAGATAAACATAAACATTATGATAATATAAGTTCAAAATGTTTGATAAAAAATAAAAAAATGGATACTCATATTTCAAATATCGTGAACTAACATTTGATAGAATGGTGATGAGAACTAACACCCCACAACCCTCCATGAATCCTTTTGATGCATGGAATCATAAAACTCATCCATGACAACAATAATAGAGCCTATAGATCCAAAGGACAACTTTTCAAGACTCTACCCCATGAATTCAATTCTCATCACACAAAGGGAAAGTTAAAGAAATTTGGAGTAGGAAAATTGTTAAACACAAAATGGAAAGGCAAAATTGACATAGCATTGAGCTGCATGTTACCTATCATTTAATTTAATGTTTTTAACTTTCTTCATTCACACATATATTTACTACAACAAGGAACATCATTTTTTTTTACTTCATACATTAGTCACACTAATGTTTTTTATGTAATATTTGAACATTGTATTATATGAAAATTTTAGTCCTAGTAATTAACTAAGCGCAGCTACTTTCCTTAAAAAAAAACTAAGCGCAGCCACTATATATATAAGGCTTCCTCCCAAGAACAAAAAAAAAATGATAAATAACAAATCTAATTAATCTTATAAATTAATTTGATCAGGCTCCAAATTGATAAATAGTTAATATAATTATGAGAAATATATTTTCTCACATAATGACATTGAAATATAATTAAATAACAAAATATTCCAACACAAACACTAAGTAATAAGACTTTGATAAGCTAGTGTGGTGTGAATAAAAAAAATAGTAATTATTATTTTCTATCCATGGATATCTAATGTGGGACATAGGTGGGTGGTCCGATCGATAAGCTCTAATATACCATATTGAAATTTGGGGTTGGTCCTAACAAAATCCCAGAAAATCGGTTTATAAGGTGGAGATTTCCCCCACTTATAAACACATGTTCATGTTATCTTTTGTGTGTTGTGAGACTTTTTAACACAGTTCTCACGACTAGTATTATTGGACTTGATTCGTGGACATAAATGATGAGTGACAAGATAATTATGAGAGATTTTTTTTTATCTTTACTAAAAATTAAACAAGAACCAAAAAATCGATTCTACATGGAAAATCTTGCAAAAGAAATGGAGCTCATAATATCTAGTAATGAATCATTCACAATAACCAACTCACGATAATGGACGTACCTCCCACCTCACAATTTTCCATTTTATGAAAAGTACTCAATTTTCTCTTTATTCTTGTCTCTCCATATTCACTCTTCCAAACAATAATAATCATACCTCTCACATTTACAACCTACCACGAATCCAACTCATCACACATGTATAAATTAGTTTTAGCGTAAATTTGGCTAAGTTTTTTTTTATATAGGAGAGCAATTATTGATACACTAAAAAGGAATAAGATGCTGACACAACATTGAAATGCATCGTGGCCATTAATCGAATAGTGTTGTTTTTCTCTCTTTATATACTTATATACATGCTGCTCCATGAACAACATAACGGGGAGGAAAACAATTATAAATTTGAAGCATGGCAAGAAGTTCAAGAGGTCTCAAAGTGAAAAGGAAATTTCTGTACACGGTAAGTATTCATCTTCCCTTGTATTTGATTCCACATGTTTTTAGTTGAGAAATTTTTTTAAGGAAAAATATTTTTAGTTGTAAAAATATTTCATTTCTTCTTCATTAGATGTGATTTCACACCTGATTTTTTTCCTGGATTTTCTAATCTTTGCTATATCTTATTCTACAATTTTCTCCATTTTTGGAGGACAGTTTGATGCAGATCCTGTTGATGATATGATGCTTTTGTTGAAGATTATTTATATTTCTTCCTCATCTATGACGTGCTTTGTTCTCATTTTAACCACCGTAATTTCCTTGATTAATAAGGTAAGGTCACAATGATTTTATCGTGGGGCTGCAACTAGCTCCAAGGCCTTCTACTATATTCTTCTCTCCCAAATTTAATCCACTCTCTCTATAATACCTTTCAAGGAAAAAGGCGAAGGGTGCAATGGCATTACGATATACCACAAAAACATAATGACTCATGCCCTTGTTAAAGGCAGCCATTGTAATAACAAACATGCTAGCCGAACCAAGTTCGATACCTAACATAGGCAAGTATGATTTATAAATTTTGAACCATGCATTAACTTTCTCACAAAATGTTAACTCACCCATCATGTCTAAATAATATCTATGTGTTGTGAGGAAAAGAAACTTTGTATACTTGATTATGTTTGCGTGGGATGAGTAGAAGAGTAAGGTTATCCATCTCTATAATTTATACCCAAAGTTCAGCATAATTCCGAATAATTTTAATTATTATAAGAATAATAATCCCCGTGAGCTTAGCTCAGTTGTTAGGGATATTGCTAAGCGACATTGATTTTGGTGCATGCTAAGTGACATTGATGGCTCTGCTTTGGATCATCCTTCTCATGGTGTCATTGGGATTGTGTTTCGATCTCACCTTGCTGTTTTTAGAGGAGCTCTTGTGCAGAATATTGGTTATGCCATGCCCTTGGAAGCAGAGTTCAATGCTTTCATGATTGCGATTGAGAAGGCTCTTGAAATGCATATGAATAATATTTGGGTAGAATGTGACTCTCTGATTGTGGTTAAAGCTTTTCATCAGGATGTGGTAGTGCCTTGGCGGATGCACAACAGATGGTTCAACTATAAGATCCTTGCTAGACAGATGGAATGCATCTGTTCTCATACTCCTCGAGAGGGAAATATGGTGGCTGATGTCCTTGCTAAGAATGGGCAAGGTCTTTCTATGTACTCTTCTCAACGGTGGGACTCTCCACCCGCGTTTGCTTTACCTATGCTAGATAGAGATAAGCTAGGTTTATCTTTCTCTAGAATTCAAATGACTTGATTTTTGTAAAGGTTCAGGCCTTATCCTGGGTGTTCAATTTTATTTCACTGCTTGATAAAAAAAAAAAAAAAAAATTATGAACACATTTTTGATTAAGTTTCTAAAATTACTAAACGACAAATATTTTAATTATATAAATGCTAAAATATTTATTTAATAAAGCATGCATTTAAAACATTCCGCTTTGTTAAAATTGCTAGAAAAAAATAATCTGCAATATAAAAACACAATTATTTTCCCTCAGCAAAGAAAACGTAACGTAGTAAAAAATTTAAAAGAGATCTTGTAAAAAATTACAAAATATTTTTTAAAAAGGCTTTATAGTTTCCCTAAAAAGAAGCAATTTATATTTAGAAACGGAAGTAGTAATTAGGATTTTTTCCGAAAAAAAAAAATGTAACCTGCTTGCAACTTTTTCTTGCATATTTTGTTGAAGGAGCAATGGAGAAATTTTGTCATTCATATTGTTGACAGTATAGACAATGTAAGTCTACATTTGGAATAAAGTATACTTATCACAAATAAGAAAAATGCACTTGTATATTTTACTTAAATTAAGCTATTGAAAATATGAATCTGCAATTTTAAAATGAGAGATGAAGTGTATTTGCATTTAGGTCATCTCGAGATGTGGCGTAACATTTCAGCAAAAGTGAAGTAAAGTTCACAAGTGAAGTAGACCCTTAATCAGGACAACTACTGCAGCTCAAGCTCAAATATTTGTTTATTATTCAATTCCAAGTCCTTCTGCCAATAACCTCTTTAGTGTTTCCCATGGTGCTAGCAAATACACTCACTGCCTTCTATGTTTAGCTCCAAAGTTTGCTTTCACTATGTTGGTATGGAAAGTCTGTGCCAAGGCTTAATTTTAGCAATGTATCTAAGTGTCCATATTTTGTTTTGTTTTGATAGAAGCTACAATACTGTAACTTTTGTGTCTTCGAAGATTCTTAAATGTAAAAGCAAATATGCTATAACTCCAGTTACCCGCGAATCATGTTTATTCAATTTCATGAAAGATTGTGTAGCGCTTAATAAATTTTGAACGATCAAGTCTTTATGAGCTTAACTTAATTGATATGCACATTGTATAATATATATATATGTGTTGGAATTCGAACTTCCTAGATAGGAAGATCTTATTTCTATCTTCCATATGTAGGAGATAGATGGTGTACGGTGAACATGTCAAACTCCAATAATTTTTTGGCCGAAGGAATCCAATAATTTTGAATTGTCTTTCACCACCAATACATGGTGTACTTTTTTAACATCAGAGAAAAATAATACCAGATTTTGCAACTATAATGATTGGATATTACACATTCTAATTTGGTATTGCACATTTTGCAAAGGATATTGCTTTTAGATATTACATTTTGCAACTATAATGATTGGTATCACATATTCTAATTTGGTCCTAACAATTTTTTTGTGGTTCAATTTGGTCCTCAATAAAAGAAATAATACCAAAAGCTAGTCATTGAGATTTTCAAATTATGGACAAGTCTCCTTGTTGTAATGAGATAATGAATTGTGGACTAATTTTTCATTTGTATAAAATTGTTAAAGATTAATTTGAGTATTATTGCATATAAATTAAAGAATTAAATTGAGTTGCAAGATAATTATGAGATTTTTTTTTATCTTTACTCGAAATTAAACAAGGACCTAAAAATAATTCTACATGGAAAAACTTGCAAGAGAAATGGAGCTAATAATATCTACTACCTCCGTTCCTTTTTAATTATCACATTTTGACATTTTACACAAACCAAGACAATCAACAATTAATACTATTTTTGATGCAATAAGCTTTTTTTTTTTGAAGGAAAAAAAATATAATGTTGATGCAATAAGCTATACTTTTACTATAATGATCTTATTCATTTAATATCTTATTTCATATATTTCTCTCTCCGCAATAAATAACTAAGCATAATATTGGTAAAACAACATTTAATGTTTCATTGAACTTTGAAAGTGACAGTTAATTAGGAACAAAAATTTTCTTCAAAAGTGACACTTAAAAAGGAACGGAGGGAGTAGTAATGAATCATTCACAATAACCAACTCAAAATAATGGACGTACCTCCTAAGAAAATCAATACCTAACTTACAAAATAAATCAACACCCACCTTACAATTACTACCAAGAATCAAACTCCTCCATTTTTATGAAAAGTACTCAATTTTCTCTTTATCCTTGTCTCGCCATATTTACTCTTCCAAACAATAAATAATACCTCTCACATTTACAACCTACCAAGAATCCAACTCATCACACAAGTTTAAAGTAGTCTTAGCGTAAATTTGGGTAGAAAAATATTTAGGTTTAATTGTACTTTTTCCCCCTATCTTTTGCTAATTGTGCGATTTTGCACCCCCTTTTTTTTTGAGCGATTTTGCACCCCATCTTTTTACCCCCTTTCTGATTTTGCACCTCATCTTTGTGTTCAATTGCACTTTTGCCCCTTATCTTTTTGCTAATTGTGCGATTTTGCACCTTCTCTTCTTTTTTTTTTGAGCGATTTTGCACTCTATCTTTAGTCCCTTTTTCTCTCTTTTATTGATGATTTTGAACAAAACATAATTGACAAAAGATGGGGTGCAAAATCGCTCAAAAAAAAGAGAGGCTGCAAAATCGCACAATTAGCAAAAGATAGGGGGGAAAGTGCAATTAAGCCAAATATTTATTGGAGAGCATATATTGATACACTAAAAAGGAATAAGAAGCTGACATAACATTGAAATGCATCGTGGCCATTAATCAATTAGTGTTGTTTTTCTCTCTTTATATACACACATGCTGCTCCATGAACAACATAACGGTGTGGAAAACAATTATAATGTTGAAGAAGATAAGAAGCATGGCAAGAAATTCAAGAGACCTCAAAGTGAAAGGAAAATTTGTGTACACAGTAAGTATTTATCTTCCCATGTATTTGATTCCAAATGTTTTTAGTTGAGAAAAAATTTCAAGGAAAAATGTTTTTAGTTGTAAAAATATTTCATTTCTTCTTCATTACAGTTTGATGCGCGCAGCTTCAATTGAAGATCTGATGCAGTTTGATGGAGTGTGGATGAGTTTTAGCTTCTATGTCTCCATCTCCGACTTTATATGCTTATATGTTATTCTACTCATATTTAACGGAGATGAGAAATTGAATTACATTTACATCTCCATCCTTGACAGATTTGAGTATTCACTCTCCATCCCCGCAGTTAATCATTTTTCTAATAAAAAAATAAGTGTTTTTTTCATCCCTAAGAGCAACGTTGTAAGTAATATATGCTCACTTTAATATTCTATTGACCGAATGGTTTAATGCTCCTATGAATATCAATGGCTCATCTTTCTTCTTAACTGCTTGTAGGCTTGGTTTTAACACCGGTAAGGGGTCATTTTGAGCGTTGATTTTAGATACTCCTCCCCATGTGAATATGATATACGTGGGGTTGCTAGATGCCATGATGTGGGACGTAGCAAGCATGCTTTGAAATATGGTGAAGAAATTGAGGGCCTAGCCGCCTCGGGAGCATAAATCCAGAAATGGTTTTGGAGTACAACTCACAGAAACCATTTCTACAGCAAAATGATTTTGGCATAATTTTATACAAAACATATTATGATATATGCAGGGTCCTGGAAACCATAAAATACATCTAATAGTTTTGGAATCCAAACTAGTGTAATTCTTGCTTTTCGTTGAATTTGTTTTCCTAACAAACAACATTAGTCTTTTTTTTATTTATATTTGAGACAAATAGTAGTATTGACCATTTTGATGTAACCAATGGTATTAGGGGCAGATGGTAGTACAAGGGAGGGGTAGCCCTTGCTACCCAAAAAAAAATATTTTTCTGAGCGAGTAGGTATATTTTTATATTTAGCTACCCCTAATAATATATATTTAGCTATCTCAAGTTTAATTTTAAGTGAAATATTTTTTTCTATCTTTATTTAACTTTTCAAGCTTGAGCTGTTGAGATTTCTAGGAAATGCAATCCTAAAGTGGATAGAGTTATCTTACAAAATGCTCCATCTTATGCTAGACTAGATATACTTCAAGTGATATTCAAAGATTCTGAAAATATTGGCCAACATGGTGAGAAACTCAATTAGGAAGGAGATAGGAAATGCAAAATTTTGTATCCTTATTGATGAAGCTCAAGATGAGTCAAAAAAGGAGCAAATGGCGGTCATCTTGAGGTTTGTAGATGGTGATGGTTTAGTTCAAGAACGATTCTTTGATGTTGTCCATGTTAATGATACTAGTGCAATGACCTTGAAAAATGAATTGGTATCTGTTCTTTCTCGTTTCAACCTTGAAGTTGAAAATATCCGAGGTCAAGGATATGATGGTGCTAGTAATATGCGCGGTGAATGGAATGGCTAGCAAGCTTTGATTCTTAGAGATTGTCCTTATGCTTATTATGTGCATTGTTATGCTCACAGATTGCAATTGGCATTGGTTGCAGCATCAAGAGAAGTAGTTCATATTCATGAATTGTTTACGCAACTCACACTTGTTGTAAATATTGTTACTGCTTCTTCTAAAAGGCATGATCAATTGCAAGCCGCTCAAGAAATTAACATCACAAATATGATTGCTAATGATGAACTTCAAACGGGTAAAGGTGCAAATCAAGTGGGTGCAATCCGGAGAGGTGGAGATACTCGATGGAGCTCTCATTTTCAATCCATTTGTAGCTTAATGAAAATGTATGATGCAGTCTGCACTGTTATTGATAATGTTATTGATGAACGGGCTACTTATTCTCAAATAAAGAGGTGATGCTTCTGCTGCTAGTAAAATGCTATCATCATTTGAATTTATTTTCATACTACACTTGATGTTTAAGATCATGGGAATCACTAATATTCTTTGTCAAGCATTGCAATCACGCTCTCAAGACATTTTAAATGCAATGCATCTTGTTTCTACTTCAAAAGTACTTCTTCAACAACTAAGAAATGATGGATGGTCTGATTTGTTAGAAAATGTGAAATTGTTTTGTCTAAAACATGAGATAGAGATTCCTGACATGAGTGCACAATATGTCTTGGGAAGAGGTCGATCCCGTCAAACAAATGTAACTATGGTGCATCACTATAGGATTGATATTTTCTTGGTTGTGATAGATTCTCAGATGAAGGAATTAAATTTGAGATTTAATGAACAAACTGTGGAACTTCTACGTTTAAGTACAGCTTTGGATCCTAGCAACAATTACAAGAATTCAACATATATTGATAATATTTGCAGGTTAGCATGTAGTTTTTATTGTCTTAACTTCATTGTCTACAGAGAGTTCATTGTATTTACTAATATGTTGCATTAATTATATTTATAGGTTAGCAAAGACTTACTATTAATGATTTCACTGAGCAAGAAAGACTTCATCTTAGGGGGATGTATTGGATTAGGATTCTATGAGATTTTAAAAGATTTTTTGCAACTTAAAAAAAGTCTTGTGGTATTCAATCAAGACTCTTTGTCATTTTAAAAAAGTCTTGAGGTATTCAATCAAGACTTTTCATCACTTAAAAAAAGTCTTGTGGTATTCAAAATCATTCAAATTTCGAAGGATTGTTTAATAAATTGGATTTTGTGGGATTTTGTAGTGTAATTTTAACAACAAAGTCTTTCATGAAAAGATGAGATTTCTTGAGATTGTTTTTCTTTTAAAAATTACTATCTCTTTCTTCTCCTTTCTCCCTCCCTCCCTCCCTCCCCCTCCCTATTCTATCATTTCTCTCTTCGTTTCTCAATCTCTCCATTCTCTCTCTTTCTCTCTCTCTCTCTCTCTCTCATCCCCCCTCTCTCTATCTCATAAAAAAAATAAAAAATTGTATTGAGAATATTATAATAGAGAGTATGTCGTAATCAATGATCCGCAAATCGAGTGTTAACTCTCCGAGATTACCGAGTTTATGTTTTTAGGTACAAAAATCGTGTTAACTCTAAGGTAAAATCAGTTTCTGATAAAATTGGAAGGTTTAACGAGTTTGACTGAGTTAACACTCGGTAAACTCGTGTAACTCGACCGATTTGTAATGGCTGACATAATTTTTTTTTTTTAAAGATTTGTAAGTGCTAGCATAATTTTAAATATGTACAATTGAATTTTGTGGGAATAACATTTTTAACAAATAAAAAATGTGTACCGAGAATAATGTGTTAGAGTGTTTTTTAGTCCCTTAAAATCTTATAAAATCCATAAAATTCTTAAAATTTGAAAATCAATAGTAAAAGAATTTTTTATTGGTTTTATTTTTCTTTATTCAAACACTAGAATTTATTTGTTCATTATTTTTATCATCCACGCTTGTAAGTTTGTTCTTTTTCCTCTAAAATTCATTGAATCCTTTGAAATTTTAAAATCACATAAAATCCTTTGAAATCCTTAAAAGTCAGTGTGATAAATCCTTTAAAATCTTGAGTGTATAAAGTCTTTTACATAAAAAGTCTTTTAAAATCTCACAGAATCAATACAATCTCACACAGTCTTTTAAAATCTTAAAGGCTTTTTTTATTAAAATAGTCTTTTAAAATCCTAATCCAATACACCCCCCCGTCATTACATTGTTGATATACCTCAGACTTTTCAAAATATAACAAAACTCTCAGTTGTGCAAAAAATTAGTAGAATCTGAGAAATCAAAGCGCTATCATTTTATTGATAGATTGATTCGTCTTGTTTTGACACTCCTAGTCTCGACAGCAACGACAAAGAGAGCTTTTCTCAGCAATGAAAAAGCTCAAGACAAAACAAAGAAACAAAATGAGTGATGATTTTCTTTCAAACAGCTTGGTTATCTACGTTGAAAAGAACATTGCAAGTCAATTTAGCTCAGATGCAATTATGGATGAATTTGAGTCTTTGAAGGGCCGACGAGTTCAATTTTCATAAATAGCTACTATTAATTTCTTTTGTTGTAGCTTTTTTGGTACAATCCGCTATTCTATTGTGGCTTTTTTGGTACAAAATAGTTCATTGCCGCATTTTTTTGTATACTCCGTTCTTGTTGAATCAAGTGTATATTTTATGAAGAACATTTTATATAAGTAATAGTTATTGTGAATTTTTGTTGCCTACTGGGTTAGTTTAGTTCAAAAAAAAAAATTCTTTATATGTGGCCACCTCATAGAATTATTGCTAGCTTCGCTGATGGTATATATTCAAAACATTGATGGTTTTCCTAATCACACCTTCTTTTTTAATGACATTTTTTATATTTGAATTTAATTATAAAATGAGAATTACCTTTTACACGAACACTTTAAAAAAAATGAGAATAACGCTACGTCACAATTTTTTGGTCAAAAACGTGATATTTATTATAGTTGCAAAGGTTTGTCGTGATTCAGGTGAAATTGCATGTCGTGGTAAATAGCATCACATTTAGAAAATATCAATAATTAATTACCATGATTTGTTTTAATTTTTTCTAGAGTCAATATTTTCTATATATCTTCAACAAAAAAAATTCTTTAGGCCTTTGCTTGTATGCAATCATCTTTCACTACATAACTTGTGCACTAGTTATAACCTGATTTTTCTTCTCTCTCAAAAACACACTCATATTTGTGTGGGTAAGCTTTCAAAACTTGCAAAGGGAGAGAAAGCACAATGAAAATAGAGAGAAAGGAGATTATTGAAGAAGCAAAGAAGCAGCTATGGTTGGCAGTGCCAATGGTAATTGTTTGTATCTTTCAAAATCTACAAATTATAACTCTCATGTTTGTAGGACATTTGAATCAAGATTTGCTTCTTGCTGGTGCTTCTTTGGCTATTTCAATTCTCAACGTCATTGGTTTCAATGTAATGGTAAGTATTCTTAATTTTACTTTCCAATTCTTTTTAGTGATGTTTTTGAGGGAATATATGAAAATATCATGGATATGTTCATTGCATACAACAATTATGTGCCTAACAGTTCTACGATTCATATCGATATTAATCTTTGTTTAAAAACTAGCATCTAGGGTTTCAAAAAAAATAAACATTTGAACGGAGAAAACATAACTACTTTATTGTTGAGAAGAAGAACGAGTGAATAAATGGAGAGATAGAATAATGAAGAGAGAAGAATAAGAAGATGAAGCAATGAAAACAGTTGCAGCAGCTGCTTTATTGAAAACAGTAGCCGCAGCAGCTGATTGGAGCTGACAGGTAGCAGCACACACAAAACAAGAATTTAGTGATTGATTAAGGTTTCAATTTGGGTTTGGGCCTTTTTATTTTTTACTGAAAAACTTCTTTTAAATCTTTTATTTTTTAACAAAAAACACATATAACTAAAAAACATTTTTATTATACTTCCAAAAAAATACTTGAACGAATTTTTTTATTTTTTTTTAAGAGTCAAATAGTAAATATATATGCTATTTTATTTATTTATTATAGATCCAATTCAAAGAGAATAATCACATGAAAATGTGGTTGCTCTATTTTTTATTTTTTTTTGTTAATAAAAAGGTGCTTACTCTTTATTTGGGACGGTACCTTGAATCAAAAATTTTATATTTTTGTAAGAACTATGTGCCAAAAATTAGCAGAAATGGGAAAGTCAAAATTATCTTTCGATTTACATATCTTTTTCATCTTTTCTTGAAACTTTTAGTCTCTTTAAACACCTATTGATAGATCTTTGATAGCAAATAAAGTTGTCAAGACAAGACTCGATCAAAACTAATGATTAGATGATGAGTTTCTTGCAAATAATTTAATTATTTAATCGTTTAAAAAATAGTGGAATGGGGAAGTTATTATTTGTTAAAAATTAATAATATGGTACTAATCAGCATTTTACAAGTTACAAATCTGTTGAAGTTTTTATTTATTAAAAATTAATAATATGGTACTAATGATATGTTGAAGTTATAAGATCAAACTCTTAGGCCTGACCTGACATCTTACGTACATCCTAATAAGTTTTATGCAAACTCAATTAATGTTGAATTCGACTCTTTTAAAAAAATTGTTTTGATTTACCCCTCTAATAGGCCAAACAAAAACGAAAATTTTCTTGAAAAAAAATAAAATTGGTTTTTGTTTGGCCTATTAGGGGAGTAAATCAAAACAGATTTTTTTTAAAGGGGGTAAATAAATAAAAAATTACAGTGAGGAAAACCGAAAATAACCTATATTACAGGGGATAAAGACCTATTAACCTTAGAATTTATACTAGCTCTGCCACTAATTTGTATCATGCTATTATTTTTCTTTTACTAATAATCATACTATAGTTATTAACTTATTTTATATTTATTTAGATGGGTGTGTCAAGTGCACTAGACACATTTTGTGGTCAAGCATATGGAGCAAAGCAATATCATATGGTTGGCATATACACACAAAGAGCCATGTTGGTTACCACCCTTGTTAGTATACCCTTGTCAATTATATGGGCATACTTAGAACCTATTTTGGTGATTTTACATCAAGACCAAACTATTGCAGCACAAGCTCAATTATTTGCTCGTTACTCAATTCCTAGCCTTGCTGCCAATGGCCTTCTTAGGTGCATTGTTAAATTCTTGCAAACTCAAAACATAGTTTTTCCCATGGTGTTGGCTAATGGAATCACTACCTTAGTACATGTCCTTCTATGTTGGACATTGGTTATAAATTTAGGGTTTGGTATCAAAGGAGCTGCTATTGCACTTTGCATATCAAATTGGTTTAATGTGATACTATTGCTACTTTACATCAAGTTCTCCTCTTCATGTAAAAGGACTTGGGTTGGTTTATCAATGGAATCCTTGCACAACATCCCTCAATTTCTCAAACTTGCTTTTCCTTCAGCAGTCATGGTTTGGTATGTAATTTATTCAAAACCAAAATTGAATTTGATAGGATATAGAAGAATAAATAAGTACTTAAATCTTAGTAGTAGAGTAATCTTATCTTAGTCCTTTAAAGATGCACATTATTATTTTTTTTTGGTTTAGTAACTATAAATAAGATTATTAAATTTTTTTCATTGAAGAGAATTCTAATGTACTTAAACTTCAGACAATATCCTTTACAATTTCTAATTGTTTTTTAATGTTACAGTTTAGAATCATGGACATTTGAACTAATGGTGCTTCTTTCTGGTGCTCTTCCCAATCCAAAATTGCAAACATCAGTGCTTTCTATATGGTTAGTTTCTATCAAGTCATGGTCTCATGATTATGCTAATGCATGTTTTGGATACATTTTCTTTTCTTTTCTATTCAGATACATCAATTTATTGCTTTGTTATATACCTGACCCAAGTACTTTTTCTTCCATAGTATTAATATATTGGGTACATTCTGGATGGTGCCATTCGGAGTTAGTGTTGCAGGAAGGTTAGTCTTTCATGCTAAACATGATTAATAATACTATATTATGATCCTAAAAGATACCCAAGAAATGTGCTATCACTAAAAATGATATTGATGTAACATTTATTTTGTTTACTTATGATATTGATGTAACATATATTTGGTTTACTATATGTTGTTATTATTGAGTATAATAAGCTTTGTTTCATGTTTCCACAAAATAGTACAAGAATTTCAAATGAATTAGGAGCAGGAAGTCCAAATGCTGCAAGTTTAGCTATGTTAGTCGCCTTATTCATGGCCTTTGCCTGTGGAATTTTAGAGTTTGCTTTCATTATGTCACTATGGAAAGTTTGGGCCAAGGCTTTTAGCAATGTATATGAAGTAGTTTCATATGTGACTTCCATGACACCAGTTCTTGCAATTGCCATCTTTGTAGATTCATTTCAAACAACACTTCAAGGTAAAAATAGCTCAACCCTAGTGTTGCAATTTGGCATGAAATTATTTATGTTTAGATATATAGTTTGATTATTTGATTGTGTATAGGTATTGCAAGAGGATGTGGTTGGCAGAAACTTGGTGCATTTGTTAATCTAGGATCATTTTATCTTGTGGGAATTCCTTTTTCTGCTGTCTTGGCTTTTATCTTCCACATGAAGGGACAAGTAAGATTTAACCATCTTTTAATCAAGTTCCTATGTTGTTGAGTAGTAAACTAAGTTCTTAATTTGAAGCTCTAATAAATTTTAGATTAACTTGGTTCTTCAAAAATATAGGGGCTCTTTTTAGGTCTTGTGACAGCACTTATTGTGCAAGTGGTGTGTTTTCTTATTGTCATTTGGCGTACCAATTGGGAGAAAGAAGTAAGTTACTCTATTTTGCTAAAGCTACTATTTTGATTATTAAATATGTTAGGTTGTGTCATAGTATTTTGAATGTATCAAAATGTGTCTTTTGTTAAAAAGTTCGTATACCAAACTGACTAAAGGAAGACATATTTGAAGACCAAACTAATTAACGAAAGATACATATGATAGACAATCTGACTTAAAAAACACCTTCAAGTATATTTTTGTAATTTTCATAGATTCGGACACTATGGTAATAACAACTCACACATTTAAAGATTAAAATGAATATTTACTCACCTATATTAAAAAATAAAAAAAAATAGGTCAAATGTATCTAAAGGTCCTTTAAGTTTTTCGTTTTTCCCAAAGTGGTCATTTAAGTTTCAAAAGTCCCAAACAAGTCCTTTTAGTTTTTGAATCGTTTCAAACAAGTCCTATTGTAGATAGCATAGTTGGTAATTGCTTCCTTGAACTCATCTTTGGTACCAAATCTGGCTTCTAACACCCACTTAAAATTAGTCATCTTTTTAGGCATGGTAAATGGTGGATAATGTTCTTTGTTGCTATCATCTGAATCATCATCATCATCCTCTAAAAGGACTTGTTTGAAACGATTCAAAATTTAAAAGGACTTGTTTGGGACTGTTGAAACTTAAAGAACTTGTTTGGGACTTTTGAAACTTAAAAGACCACTTTGGGAAAAACGAAAAACTTAAAGGACCTTTAGATGCATTTGACAAAAAAAAATATTATCAACTATATGGCTCTTAACAATATTTCTTCATTGCTTAGGCAAACAAGGCAGCAATAAGAGTGCAAGGAAACGGAGTCCAAGCTAATGTACTTCCACTGCTCAATAGTTGAAGAACTTCTTTTAGAAATTTTATTTTTAGAAATTTTTATGAGGGAACAAAATTTGAGCATCATGTACTTGCTGCAAAACCATAACTATTCCTTAGAATATAATCTACCAATACAAAACTTGGTGAAGAAACTATGTTATCTTTTGAATTAGGACAAATTTTTGCCTTTATTGATCTTATAACTTTTAACACAGCGCCACCATTTAAATTTCAAAAATATTACATTCAACCTTGAAATTCCATTTGGTTATGAATTAAAAATGCACCAAACCATACAGTATTAATTAAGTGTTCCATACTTACCAACATTTTACTATGGTTCAATATGTAAGCTCAAGAGAGAGTATTAATATCTACTTTTTCACTAAAATTCTCACAACCCATAAAAAATTATTCAAAAAAGTAATTCTTTTTTTTCACTAAAATTCCTCAAAATTTCCACATTAAAGGTATTTAACTTTAATTTGAACTTTTAGATTTTTCTTTTTCTAATTTGCAAACGTTATTGACTGTATGGTTGGTATCACGGATGTTATCCGAGAATCAGGATGATCCACTATGATTTTTGATAAGCTACGTGTTGTTTGGATAAGCTTCTAGCAACTCACGTTTCTCTGAAATCACGGCAGCAACACATATTAACGTAGAAGCATCCTTTAGTAGCTTCTTGAAACCACATAAGTTTTGCCTCGGATACCACCCAAACTTACCTTTTGTGTACACAACACATATCCAAAAGACCATACATAGTATAACTTTTGGAAAATCACGATTGATCAACGTGATTTTGGAACACTCACCATGATACAAATATTTGTTGACTGCTATTGAAATTCATAGAAGTCTTAATTTAACCGACAAATATTTGTTTAGTCAATATTCATGGTTCTTCAAGAATGAACTCGGAACTTTTCCTTTGTGTGTGTGAGTTTCATGAAGTATTTATCATTTTGTCAGCATACCTGAAAAATGAGTTTTGTTGGAAGAATGGTGATTCTATCTCGTGAGATTTTCGCTGGAAAGAGTCTCATAAAAATCTACATCTTTCAAATCCTTTTTGATTAATTTTGTCTGCCTGCAGAAAACATAATAATAAGCTGATGAGATCTTACTAAAGAAAAGTATTTGTTTCCGCTATTAGAAACATTGATTCACAAGTTTAAAAATAATTTGCTGCGAGAGATTGTGTGTTTCATGTATTTGGTAATACTCTTGTATTTTTATTCAACAATTATCATTTTTGGAATTTTTAAACAATACCTTGAAATACTTGATATCAAATAGAATATTCTGAAGATTTATAAGAGAAGTCTCCGAAGTCAAAACATCAAAAGAATTTTGCCTAAGGCTATCAGGAATCATTTCAAGATGAATCATTCATAAATATTCAAAAAGAAGTCTAGTCACGTTGGTTCGGAAGAATGAGTGAATGACAATACAAGACACTTGAACGGTTTGAATAGTTTCTCTTTTTTACTTGAGAGAATACTATTGTTCAGCAGAGAGAAGTTGGATAGGTTGCACTATTTTCTGGTTGTCTTCGTTTCTTTAAACATGATCTCTTTTTGATGAAGAGATTTTCAGAGAATCATGTCATCAAAGCTTTACGACTTGATCTTCAATTCGATCCATTCAGAGGATTGTTGTATCCGCGGAATTGGCTTAGACTGGCATCCGAGCAAATTATCCAGAAGATTAGCTTAGGCCAGACGATTGATATATTTGAATTTCTTATGAACGAGCCAAACTTAGACCTTAATTAATATTTTGACAGACCAAACTTGGTCTTGAAAAACCTAACCAACGTATTCTCACTTCTGGTACAACAAATGTATTTTGTTTAACAGAGAGCGTATAAGTCCATCTTAAAAGTTTTTTCCAACAATTATAAGCACTTTTTTACGTTAACAATTATAACCACTTTAAAATATATATATAAATATATATATATTCATAAGCAAGATTGGAATCTCCATAATGGCACCAATGAGAGAAATAACTATGAATAAATTAGTTAATGATAATATTTCCGCAAATTGTTTTAAAGGGAATGCTAACTTGTGCCCTTAGGGGTTAATGTACTAAACATATTGTGTTAATTTATTTTTCAAAAGTTAAATATTTTATGTGAATTAATTTTTCTCAATAAATACTTGCTATTATTAGACCCTTGTTTTAATATTAATATTATTTTCTCAAATCACATATGCATGGGATCGGTGTTGTTTAGGAGCACCAAGTGTTGAGAAATTGAGAATTTAGAGAATTGGAAACAAAAGAACCATAAGGCTTTGATCGAGAAAGAATTCACATAGAAACATTTGATAAAGATAAATTGAGATATTGTGGAGTGGCTTCTTTATAGTTCTCTATAACCCTAACTAGAGTGGTTAACTAACCATCACCACCTAACTGTGATACTAACTATAACAATCTAACTAACAGCTACGTTAACTAACTCCACATAACTTCCAACTATTTTAACACCGAGATACTGATGTTGGTGTTTCCTTGTTGAGAGAATTTTCTATGTAGAAAAGTCAATGCTACATGTTGAAAATACCTTAAAATTAATTTGGACTTTAAAATTGAAATCAAAATTAGTTGAAAAAAATAAAAGTCGGTCAATTTGAAGTAAATTTTATTAGAAGATTTCTTCTGTTTCCGTTTAACAAGGAGTGAAGATGAAGGTCAAAAAGAATACAAGACAAGTGAGGATACAAAACCAACCTCTAGCCACAAAATAAAGCTAGAAATCATCCAACAATGATATGTATACACCTCGGTTTTTTCCACACTCATTCAACACCTTATTTTAAGTCTAACTTTCTCCTCCTATAACATCACTCTTTCGTATTTCTATCTCTCTCTAGGTGTATGCACCTTTTTGATTGTCTAACAGACATTTTCCAAAACCATTAAAAGGGAGAAAAACATAAACTGCTACTTCAGGACTAAACAAACCAAAGCAAAATCCTGCTAATCATACAAAACAAAAATAATAAGAAAACCATAACGGCCATAACCTCCCGCACCACACAACAACTCCCAAATACAAAAAAAAAAAAAAAAAAAAAAACAAGAGTAAACCAAGCATACCATGAAAAAACACCCCCGGCAAAAAAATAAAGAAAAAAAACTTGCCAAACTTACACCTCTAAAAATTATACAATAGAAGCTTGTCACACAACAAGACCTCTACAAGCAGGCATAATACAAAACTTATTCAACCTCTTGAAAACAATGACCTCCAAGCCTCATCTCTCCATACATTCGCAAAGATCACATGACCGTTCATAGAAACAAACAATAGGACATGTTCAATTGATTCATTCCCAACTTCCACGACACCTTTTTTTATCTCACCCACACTTCCAAAGGTTTTTTTTTTCCTTCCAATTGAAAAAATTATCATTCCTTGCTTATGAAGTAAGACGTGTCTTAATGAGTTGGAAAACCCAAAATCTCTTTCTCTAATTCTTAGTTCTCGAAACTCCCTTAAAACATTGTGAACATGTTATATGCAATTATCATAACAAGTTTCTTAGTTCTTAGGTATGAGGGTGTGATTCTAAGAGATTTGTGCGAGCGTAAGTCCTAACCTTGAGAGCAATATGATATTTGATGTCTCCTACTTTTGTGCGAGTATAGCTCTATTAAATAGTTATAGAGAAACACAATATTACGAAGTCAATTACTTGTGGGAGTATAAGTCTATGGCAAATCGATATGGAGCAATACGACATCTGGATGTCCTAGAAACTTAGGCCCACAAGGTTAACCATTGTTTATATAAATCTTAGATAGTATTTGGTTAAGATATGCATACCAACAAAGTAGAGGTGATTCAAATAATAATAATAATAATAATAATAATAATAATAATAATAATGATAATAATAATAATAATATATGTGATCATATTTTTTTTACATATTTAAATGTAGTATTATAAACTATAATTGAAATATGGTACAGTTAACTTCTATAAAATATCATGTTAAATATTATAAAAAGGTTTAGTTGCATTAGTCATTTTTTACGTTTCTCTGGTTTATTAAATTATTGTTCTATTTAAATAGATATGATTACTTAGATACCTTCATATGAGTCATCGTGAGTTTACCTCAATTGGTAAGGACAATGTATAATATATGCAAGGTTTGGGATTCAAACCTCAGCCACCACAAGAAAAAAAGATACCTTCATATGAAAAAGACATTTAAACATTTTAATAGGGCGTATAAGATTTTTTAGGACATAGTTAGATCTGCAAATAAACATTTCTTTGAAAAATAAACATACGACATACTAGATGCCAAATTTAGACCTTAATTAATATTTTGACAGACCAGACTTTAAGTTTTGAAAAACCTAACTCTTCCAACCTATTCTCCCTCCTATCCATAACAACCGTAGTCACATAGATAAGTTATATAAAGAATTAGTTAACGTAATTTGTTTAACATAAAGCATATAAATGTCCATCTTAAAAAAATTATTTTGCAACAATTATAACCACTTTTTTTTTTACGTTAACAATTATAACCACATAAATTTTAGCTATTTAAGATCAAATTTTGTATATGCATTAGTAAGACTGGAATCTCCATGATGGCACCAATGAGATAAATAATCATTAACAAAGTTAATACTAATATTTCCACATACATGGCAATGAATATTGTTTTAACATTAATATTATCTTCTCAAGTCGCATACGCATGGGGGGATTGGCATTGTTTGGGAGCAACATATCATACAATGACCTTTGAAAATCGTATATCTGATGGGACGTTTGAGAGTATTACATGTTATTGTTTCTTTTGTTTGAAAGCAACACAGTATAAAAATGAATTGGGAGAACCTTTGAGGTTATGTGGTTCATTAGAATTGGTTTGCGAAGTCTATATGGAAGATGGAAACTTGAGAGAAATGTTTGTTGCTTTTCGTTCGTCTTATGAGTGTGGTAAATATAAAGAAAAACATTGTCACTGGCAAATATTTAAAGATCATGTCAAACTTTATAATCCAAAGAAAAAAAAATATGAAGACCATGAATATTTATGAAGTCGGACTTGTTATTAACTTCATGATTGTTAATGTAAAGAAAAATAATAATTGTAAACTTTTGTCGATCTCTTCAACGTTATTATATTATTAGGGCAAGGATAGCCAACCAAATTCGAAACACAATGTTTAATGAGATTTTGAAAAAGTTCATTGGTAATCTTAGATATGTGAAAAGCAGTTTTGAAGATACCTTTAAAATTAGTTTGGGTTTTAAAATATAAATAAAAATTAGTTGAAAAAATAATAAACAATCAAGAACGATGTTATTTAAACACCCTTTTTTTTCTACATTCATTGAACATTGCAAGCAATTTGATACTAAAAAAACGACAATTCTACCACTCGC
This sequence comes from Medicago truncatula, assembly GCF_003473485.1. Taxonomy (NCBI): domain Eukaryota; kingdom Viridiplantae; phylum Streptophyta; class Magnoliopsida; order Fabales; family Fabaceae; genus Medicago; species Medicago truncatula. The sequence goes on along the minus strand of NC_053047.1, from coordinate 37,712,576 downwards.
GGCCATTGCAAGCAATTTGATACTTTATGTACGCTTAATTTATTTAACTACTGTTAATATAATATATATATATATATATATATATATATATATATATATATATATATAGAGAGAGAGAGAGAGAGAGAGAGAGAGAGAGAGAAATAGAGGGCATTTCAAGTGAGAGGGTTTTTATTATGAGAGATGAGAGTGTTAAATTACAACCCTTGGATCAATCTTAACGGTTCAAAATGAAACTTTACTTATGTGGTCTCTCACCTCTGGATTATCGCTTCTTTCCTTCTCATATTCTAGATCTCCCCTTTCTACTTCTCTTCTTTGTCACGAGAAAAAGGGTTACTCACAACAACACCATAGAAAAAGGGTCAGGAATTTAACTACCATAGATCCTCCAATTTACCGTTCATGTCATTCATCTATCTTCCATCTTCTCGTTTCTATTAATTTGAAGTCTCTTGCTTGTGTGGTTGAGCAATTGTAATTTTGTGTAATTATAGTGAAAATCTCCTTGGAAATGCAAGTGGGATTGGACTACTTCCGGATTGTATAAGGAACCAAGATTATTGCTTGTGTCTCCCTCTCTATCTCTTTTATATCCACTGTATAAGACTCTGAACATTGTTTTAAACTCTGAACTTTATCAGACTTTGAACTTAGTTAAAAAGAAAAGAAAAAGTTAACACAATTCAACCCCCTTTCTTGTGTTTTTCTCACCTTTATTTTATTTTTTAATCATTGAAGAGGATCTTAATATTGTACCTAAACTTCAGACAACTTTATCCTTTAGAATTTCTAATGGTTGTTCTATTGTATCACTACCATGTCATAGTTTAGAATCATGGAAATTTCAATTAATGCTCCTCCTATCTGGTGCTCTTCCCAATCCAATATTGCAAACATCAGTGTTTTGGATACTTTTTTTTATATTTTCTATTCATATACATAAATTTATTGATTTGTTATATACCTGACCCAAACAATTATAACCACTTTAATATATATATATATATATATATATCATAAGCAAGATTGGAATCTCCATAATGGCACCAATGAGAGAAATAACTATGAATAAATTAGTTAATGCTAATATTTCCACAAACATTGCAATGCAAATTGTTTTAATATTAATATTGTTTTCTCAAGTCACGTATGCATGGGATTGGTGTTGTTTGGGAGCACCTAGTGTTGAGAAAGTGAGAATTTAGAGAATTGGAAACAAAAGAGCCATAAGGCTTTGATTGAGAAAAGGATTCACATAGAAACATTTGATAAAAGATAAATTGAGATACAGTGGAGTGGCTTATTTATAGTTCTCTATAACCCTGACTAGAGTGGTTAACTAACCATAACAACTAACTATGATGGTTAATTAACTATAACAATCTAACTATCAGCTATCTTAACTAATTTCACATAACTTCCAACTATTTTAACATCGAGATATACGATAATCTTTAAAAACTGTATTTCCAATGATCTGATTGATACTGATGTTGATGTTTCCTTTGTTGAGAGAATTTTCTATGAAGAAAAGTCAATGATACGTGTTGAAAATACATTAAAATTAATTTGGAATTTAAAATTGAAATCAAAATTAGTTGAAAAAAAGTAAAAATCGGTCGATTTGAAGTAAATTTTATTAGAAGAGTTCTTATGTTTCCGTTTAACAAGGAGTGAAGATGAAAGTCAAAAAGAATACAAAACAAGTGAGGCTTTAAAACCAACCAATAGCCACAAAATAAAGCTAGAAGTCATCCAACAATGATATGTATACACCTCAGTTTTTCCACACTCATTCAACACCTTATTTTAAGTCTAACTTTCTCCACCTATAACATCACTCTTTCGTATTTCTATCTCTCTCTAGGTGTATTTACCTTTTGATTGTCTAACAAACATTTTCCAAAACCATTAAAAGGCATAATAACATAAATTGCTACATCATGACTAAACAAACCAAAGCAAGATCCTGCTAATCAAACAAAACAAAAATACTAAAAACCATAACGGCCAGAACCTCCCGCACCACATGACAACTCCCAAAGACAACAAAAAAAACAAGAGCAGACCATGAAAAACATCCCCGAAAAAAAAAAAAAAAATAGTCAAACTTACACCTCTAAAACCTAGAAATTAGAAGTTTGTCACATAATAAGACCTCTACAAGCAGGCCTGATACAAAACTTCTTATTCCACCTCTTGAAAACATTGACCTCCAAGCTTCATCTATCCATACATTCGCAAAGATCACATGACCGTTCATAGAAACAACAATGGAACATGTTCAATTGATTCAATCCCAACCTCCACGGCACCTTTTTTTTTATCTCACCCACACTGCCAAAGGTTTTTTGCTTCCAATTGAAAAAAAATATCATTCCTTTCTTATGAAGTAAGACATGTCTTAATGAGTTGGGAAAACCAAAATCACTTTCTCTGTTTCTTAGTTCTCGAAACCCCATTAAAACATTGTGAACATGTTATATGCAATTAGCATAACAAGTTTCTTAGTTCTTGGTAAGATGGTTAGGTTCTAAGAGATCTGTGCGAGTGTAAATCCTAACCTTGAGAGCAATATGATATCTGACGTCTCCTACTTTTGTGCGAGTATAACTCTCTTAAATAGTTATAAAGAAACACAATATTAAGAAGTCAATTACTTGTGGGAGTATAAGTCTATGGCAAATCGGTATGGAGCAATAGGACATCTAGATGTCCTATAAACTTAGGTCCACAAAGTTAACCATTGTTTATATAAATCTTATATAGTATTTGGTTAAGATATGCATTAATCCAACAAAGTAGAGGTGATTCAAAGAATAATAATAATAATAATATGAGATCATTTTTTATTTTTACATATTTAAATGTAGTATTAAAACTATAATTGAGATATGATATCATATACTTCGTAAATAAAATGGCATCATATACACTTAACTTCTCTAAAATATCATGTTAAATATTAGAAAAATGTTTAGTTTCATTGGTCATTTTTAACGTTTCTCTGGTTTATTAAATTATTGGTCTATTTAAAAATAGATATGATTACTTAGATACCTTTGTATGAGTCCTCGTGAGCTTAGTTCAGTTGGTAAAGATAATGCATAATATATGTAAGGTAACCCCGGCCACCACCAAAAATAAGATACCTTCATATGAAAAAGACATTTAAACATTTCAAACTTAATAGCAGTTTTGGCCCCCTAACAAAATAAAATACAAAACTGCCCCTAAGTATTGCCCATTTTGCAGTTTTGGCCTCCCAGACCAATTTTGACCGAGTCAAGGCTGACGTGGACACCACGTGAGTAATTTTTTTTTTTAATTATTATAAAAAAAATACACACGTGGCGTCCACGTATGCATTCACTTAGTCAAAATTGGCTTGTGGGGCCAAAACTGCATAAGGGGCAAACTTAGGGGGCGGTATAGTATTTTATTTTGTTAGGGGACAAAATCGCAACTTCTTAAAACATAAGGGGCCAAAACTGCTATTAAGCCAACATGTAAAAGAGGCATGTGTTTGAACAAGCTATGTGTATAAAAGAAGAATCTTAGGATCACATTTGACCAAGGATTGAAGAATTCGAGAATAATCAGTATAAAAAAAAAATTGCTTAATGAAGACTTTATATTTTTTTCAACGGTACCAATAATAACAATTTGGTCCGGTCTAGAACAGTTTGGTTCAGTTCTAAAATACAAACAGTTCAGTTTTCATCCCGAACTGAACCATGCCCACCCCTAGTTTTCATGAAGGCGAATGTCAAAGATCGCAACTCTATAGATGGCAGTCAGTGAATGATTATGAAGACTATAAGTTGACAAAAGCAATCCAAGAGGAGAATATCAACCCCTCACTAACCATATGTTATGACTTTGAGGATGAAGATGGCCAAAATTACAAAAGCAATTTACGATAACAAGTAAACTTTGAACTAGGCCAAATATTTACCTCTATTGGTCTTGTAAAACCTGTCAAAGAGTGTGCAAGCTAAGAAAAACATTTACTTCTAAAACCAAAATCTAGAGTGATTAAGGTACCCTAGATCATGATTTAAGTCGCACAATCATAGATAGATACAACTGATTCTTATATGAAGTATACATTTTTATTTCATAAAACTTTTTGGCAATAACCAACAAAGCATTCATCTAGATAGCAAATGGAGCAAACCACACTCATAAATGCATGCAATCAACCAACACCTCTTGATATTTTGTTCAGGAAACAACCTGTCTGAAGCACCCAAGAAAATACATACTTTATCCCTAAAAGTTTAACAATAATTTATCTTATGATCAATAAAAAATTAATGTCAAAAATCGGTTTCCACAAACATTGCTTTCTCAAGAGTCAGATACAGCAAGGGCTACAGAAAATGCCCTCACTCAAAGGCCTTCTTCCGCGGACTTGTACAAGTTTTTTTTTGTGTTTTTTTGTACACAAGAACATAAATGACAACAAAGGGTCCAGAGAGTATTGGTTAACGTTAACCTTTTTTTCTATTATAGTTATTTTTGGTCTCTGAACTACTATTGAGATGAGATGTTTATCGGTTTGCACTGCAACTTCCTTTAAACATCTAGACATCCATAGCAGCTTCAAGCAGATCGACAAAGATAAAAAAGCGACATACAATGAAAGCTGATTCACAGCATTTTATCAGCTACATCAAACGCCATGTTCTAAGCGGCGGTCATAGAATACTTGTTCTGGTTACTGGAATTCTAGATCTAATTTCCTTTTTAAATGTGATCTGTCAGCGCTGCAAAACAAAATAAACACAAGTTAAAAAAAAAAAAATTAAAAAAAAAAAAAAAAGATCCTTTACATGTAGAAATTAATAGATAACAAACACTTGGGCAGCATTATTAAATGTATAAAAGATGAAACTGTATTCTATAGATCCATCTTCAGTAAGATTTCTCACAAGTCTTTCAACATAGCAATTGCATATTCATTTCAACACCTAAAAATAATTTTGCTCTCAATGATCTTATTTACGAATAAAATACCCAACATGGTTTCAGAAGTTTGATGTAGACCACAACCAGCAGTACAATGAAGCACTTTGGTATACCACACCTAGTACTAGTATAGTTGGCTTTAAAACAGCTCCACCATTTAAATTTAAGAAAAATTACACTAAACCTTGAAATTTTATTATGCACAAACCAGACAGTATTAAGTCTTCCATATCTTTCTCTGTCAATAACATTTTACTATGGTTCAATATGTAAGTTCAATAGAGAATATTATTATCTTTTTTCATGTTTGACACAGATGAAATCACAGAGTACAACCTATAATGCCACTTCGAAATGACAGGATGATCAAAGTTGTATTACCTGTTAATTGTTGGTCTGTTTGGAGGTTTTAATCCAAAGACAGAAAAATCTAGTGACATTGGTGCAGGCTCATTCTTCCCTGTATTATCACCAGCTGTCTGTTTGAGGTTACCATGATTATCGTCCCCCCTATCTCCTTGCAAAGAATTACCTTCAAGTCCATCACGTCCTGGCATTACTCTCCTAGTCTTTCTTGGAGGTGACAAGACAGTGGGACCCTCTGGAGGATTCAAATCTGATGGCTTAATTTCCTTCTTAGGGGCAGGTCTTGGAAGTTTAACTGGGTCTGTTGGTTGAGGAGGACAAGTGAAGTATCTGAAGTGGAAGAGGAGAGATTAAATTAGGGAAACAGAAAGGAAATAAATTAATTTATTTTCTTAACAGAATCTTTATTAAGGGCAATACCTGTGTTCTAATGCTTGTTGCACTGAAATTCTATCTTTTGGGTCATATGTGAACATTTTAGACAACAAGTCTAAAGCATCATCAGTTGCCATTGGAAATAAAGACCGCAGAGGAGGGGCCGGCACAAATTGATATTCAACATAATCTGGAAGGTATACCATATCAGGCCACTGAGTAGGAGATGGAGTTCCAAATGCAGCAAAAATCTTTCCTAATTGGTCGATATCACTTGATCCCTACCAAGTAATAAAACCGAATGCATGAAATTACTAACCAAAGGAAAGATAGATGCGTAAGCACACAAACAAATGAATAAAATCAATCAATGCAATAGATGACGCTGCACACTTAGATTATAAAGAAAACTGCAAAAGAAAAATATCAGATCAGGAATAAGATGGAAGCCAAAAGTAATAAATAGTCAATAATTTCTCTTTTTTTTTTGAAGCAAGTAGTCAATAATTTCTATATAATATATATACACCACAGCATCAGCTCCTGATCTGATCCTAATTCCTAATTCAGTAAAACAACTACAATGGTTTTTTGAGACTGCAATTTGAACAACATGATAAAATTTAATAGTTATTTTCATCCTAACATTGATTAAATAGTTGAAAGTCTAGTGAATGGTGAATTTTCGAAAGAAAAAACATCAATTCTATCTTTTTTAGAATATCAACCATTTGTGATTTACCAGATAAATAATCCATATATATAACCCAACCACCATGATGATCTTGGTTTACCTGCAAAAAAGGTCGACGAAGAAGAAGCTCGGCAAATATGCAGGCTGCAGCCCAAACATCTACTCCTGGGCCATACTGCTTGGTACCAAATAACAGCTCAGGTGCTCTATACCACCGCGCAAATACCTATTCACATATAAGAGTCAAATTTGAAAATACATCCAAGAGAAAATGCATAATACAAACATAAAACAGAAACGGGTAATGTTCAATATTAGGCAAAAGCTTACGTGTAGAGAAGACAATAAAATTTAAAGACAGACAAGAGTTCCAAAAGAAGTATTTTTATCCCATAGAAGTTTGTATGTAAGCTGCTACTTATTCAACAGTTTATACAACATTCATATGGTTATCCTGGATAATCACAATTCTAGAAAACATGCCCCAAAATCTAATACATTTCTCAAATACATCAAACTATGGTTATTTCCACAACCTTTTTTTTCCATCTCCTCTTCTCATTAGATTTTGGGACATAAACAAGTAATAGTGGACAATTCAAGATAAAATCCATTGAGTAAACACTTAAATCATCCTCCAACTTTTAGAAAAGTTTGCTAATTTAAAAACAATGGGGAAAGGGAAACTATTATTAGTAATGGTGGCAGTGATAGTCTTTTACAACTGTGCTATATGTGATTTGAACTCCGTCACTTGAGGTTACAGGGTCACGTTTTTATCACCGAGCTGACATCTCGTGGGCTTGCCAATTTGATAGTAAAAGAATATGAGGAAAATGGGATGATAAACGGTATAATTTAATTTTAAAATTCACAGTTTACTAAGAAAGCTGAGTTTTATCAAAGGAAAATAGTTCATCTTAGAATTCAGGTTAGACCTAACTCAACCCCACAAAACTGGTTTGTAAAGTGAGGATTGTTTAGACTTAGTAATTCTCTCACCATTGAGGGATTTTACCAATACAACCCCTCTACACCCAAAGCTATTGATTCTAGTAAGTGGATAATAAAAGTGGCCCATTAATATATCTAGGCTAGCTCTGACAGCATTTTAGGTTTCCAGCCGACAAAACCGGCTTCATTAAGTGAAATTATAAGTTTTACAAACTACAGTGATTATATCTCTAGGAGATGTGGGACTAAACCCACCTCTTCAACCAAAACACGCTAAAGTTGTTGCACCAAGACAGTAAATGCTGACAAAGTGGCCGAATAAAAGACCACAGTAGGGGTGGCTGCAAATGAGGAAGAGTTTCCAATACTGCTGTTCACGGCCAGACCTAATGGACCGTGAGTCTGAGCAATTCGAGCAACCCAATATAAGATCTAAGATAAGCTCTATTATCATTTTCAGGTTTGGGCTTAGAGATCAACTCCACCCTACAAAATCTGCGCAAAACGTGAGAATTACCCATACTTAACAAGTTTAATTTAGGTCTTATCTCTAGCTAATGTGAGACTTGGGTTTTTCCAAATTGCCAAGGGCTATTGGGTCTGGTGTATGAATAAATGAGTGACCCATTAATAGATCTAGGATAATTCTGATGTCATCTTAGGTTTTGGCCCTAACTCAGCCCACAAAATCAGCTCGTAAGGTAATGATTGTCCAAGCCTTTATAAGCACTACACAAAGGCTATATCTCTAGGCCGTGTGGGACTAAACCCAACCTTTCAATCCTACACACTAAAGGTGTTGTATCGTTGCAATGAATGCAAACAAAAAAAGTGTCGAATAATATAACATAGCGGTGGCCTACCACAATTAACACAGATTTTCTAACAAATTCCAAAGTTGTCTACGTGCTTACTCCCACATTCTGAAAGGGATTCTCATGATACTAAATATGAAAAACAAACCTGATGAGTGAACCTGCGATCTGGGCTTCCAAAAATACGCGCTAAACCAAAATCTGCAAGTTTCAGTTGTCCATTAGGTCCGATCAACAAATTATTTGGTTTCATATCCCTGAAAATACACAAGAAAACTTTTCAGTTATGAACTAATAGAACATTTCAATTTGTAATGACCAAATCTTACATTACCCACCTATGCAATATCCATTTTTTGTGACAATGAGCAAGACCTTTTAGTGTCATTTGAAGGTAAGATTTTATATCACCCGGTGCAAGGAAAATATTTCGGTCTCTTATGACAGCTTCAAGATCTGTCTCCATGAATTCAAACACAAGATGCAAATTCCCTTTATGTGGGAAGCAATCAATCAACTCAATTATATTGGGATCTTTGAGCTCTTTAAGCAGTTTAATTTCTCTAAGAGCAGTAAAATTCACCCCTTCTTTCTGTTTTCCGATTCGAATCTTCTTAATAGCAACCGTCTGTCCCGTCTGTCCATGAAATAAATATATCTTTGTAAGGACCACATGATAATAATAGTACTATTGATGTCCTATCATTTTCACTGGGAATGGATTCTCTCAAGTGAAATTTTCTCCATTTTTCTCAATTGTTACATCTACACCATTAAACATGAGAGAGAAAAAGAGATATTAAATGTGTGGTTGAGATGTAACAATTGAGAAAAAATTGAGAGAATTACACTTGAGAGAATCTATTCCCTGTTTTCACTATTGAATAAAAAGCCAGCTCATCAAGCCATTTACACACATCAACATAACATCAACTAGTAACCCTCATCGCTCCAAACAAAATTTTCAATTAAAATTCACCATTGCAAGGTTATTGTAGAGCAATGCACGCATGAATATTTAATCTTAAGAGCCATTTTAACCCCTTCATCAAACTTAAACAACTTAAAAGACATACTCGTGAATAGTCTCCTACGACACACTAAACGCAATATCACACACACACACGTTATATTACTCCAAAGTTCAATAAAAAGATCTATTTTCCTATTATTTCAAGATTCCTTTAACCCCATCAATCTATAACACACTCAAACTTCTCTAACAACATCCAAATTTTTATTTTAAAAGTTCGATTTTCACAACACAGAAAAAAAAATCAAAAAATCATAAATTTTTCACTGAAATTCCCCATTATCTATACCATATTCAAACTTCTCTAACAATTTCCAACTTTTATTTAAAGTCCAATTCTCACAAGCCAGAAGAAAATTATTCAAAAAATCAACTTTTTTTTCACTGAAATTCCTCACAATCTATCTATAACATATTCCAACTTCCCTAACAACTACCAAATTTAAATCAAAGGTCCAAACTCACAACCCACAAAAAAATTATTTAAAAAAACACTTTTTTCACTGAAATTCCTCGGAATTTTACTCATACTCTATCTATAACACGCTTAAATTTACCTTACAACTTCCAAACTTCATTCAAATGTCCAATTCTCAAAACCAGAAAAATTATTCAAAAAATCATACTTTTTCATTGAAATTCCTCAAATTTTCCTTCATGATCTATCTATAACACATTCAAACTACACTAACAACTTCCAAATTTCATTTAAAAGTCCAATTCTCACAAACCAGATAAAAATTATTCAAAAAAATCACTTTTTACACCGAAATTCCCCATAATTTCACTATTACTTAAAGAAAAAATTCAACATCCGAAGCAAAAAAAAAAAATCTACCTGGGTATCAATGGCTTTGTAAACAACACCATAGGTACCTTCACCAAGAACCTCACGTTTGAGATACCTATCAGCTACTTTCTTAGCCGGATCTAATTCTGCCATTTTTGTCGCAATGAATGGTTTTGTGAAATCAATTGAATTTTCAATTTGAGCAACGAAAATCGACAATTTACCAGAAATTGGTCATTTTGAAGAAATTAGGGTTTCGGGAGTGTGAATTCGGAATTTTGATTTGATTGAAATTCAGATGAAAAATTGAGGATTTGAGAGTGGGGGTGTAGTGGAGTTGATTAGGGTTTTGAATTGAGAGAGAGAGAGAGAGAGAGAATGCGCTGGAAGCACAAAATGCAGAGAAAAAGAGAAATGGAGCGTAAGAGGAGAGAGAGAGAGATGCAACGGCTACACTTGTTGATAAAGAATTGGTCTATGATACTAATACTATATTAATAATCTAATCTAAAGAATTTTTAACTTTAATTTGAAGTTTTAGATTTATTTTTTTCTGATTTGCAAACGTAATTGAATGTATGTTTAATATTACGGTGAATGTATTAGAATCACGATGATCCACTTCGATTTTGTATGACATATGTGTTGTTTGAATACACTTCAAGCAACCCATGTTTCCTTAAAATTATGGCGGCAATACACATAAATGCAGGAGTTTCCTTTAGTAGCTTCTTGGAACCATGGACGTTTTGCCTTGGGTACCCCTCAAATACATGTTTTGTTAAGACGACGCATATTCGAACAGATCATATATAGTATAGCTTTTGGAAAATCATAACTGGTCAACGTGATTTTGGAACACTCACTAAGATATAAACATATGTTGAGTGCCATTGGAATTCATAATTCTTAGTTTAACTGACAAATGCAAACAAAATTATGATGATATGATGTATTTCAGGTTTGAACTCGGGACCTCTCCTTTGTGTATGTGTGTGTGTGTGTGAGAGAGTTTCATGTAGAATTTGTCATTTTGTTAGCATTAGCATAATATAAAACATGAGTGTTGTTGAAAGGAAGATGATTCTCTCTCGTGATATTTTTCATTAGAGAGAGTTCCGTGAAAATCTACATCATTCAAATTCTTTTTGATTAATTGACTGCATGTGAAAAACATGATGAGCATATGAGATCTCACTATAGACAAATGTCAAGCAAATTATTTGTTTATACTATTGGAATATTGTTTAACATGTTTGAAAATTTATCAGTTGCTTTGTTACATAGATTTAATTATGCCATTTTTTGTCACAAAGATTTGTTTAGTGAAATCTATTGAATTTTCAATTTCAGTTGCGAAAATCGACAATTTACAATAAATTGGTCATCTGAAAGAAATTAGGGTTTCGAGAGTGTGAATTGGGAATTTTGAATTTGTTACAATTCAGATGGAAAATTGAGGATTTGGAAGTGGATTGTGGTGGAGTTGATTAGGGTTTTTAATTGAGAGAGAGAGAGAGAGAGAGAGAGAGAGAGAGAGAGATGCAACATATACACTTGTTGATAAAGAATTGGTATATGATTCTAATACTATACTAATCTAACCTAAAGGTATTTTAACTTTAATTTGAAGTTTGTCATTTTCTATCTTGCAAATGTCATAGAGTGTATGTTTGGTATCGCAGTGGAAATATCAAAATCACAATGACCCACCATGATTTGTAGAAGATACTGAAGTATAGTTTATGGGACATCAGCATGGGTAAACGTAATTCTGGAAGATGTGCCGTGATACCAAGTATATGTTAAATGTTATTGGAATTCATAAGTCTTAGTTTAACTAACAAATGTCAAAATAGTTGTGCAGATATCATGTGTTTCAAGTTTGAACTCAGGATCTTTCCTTTGTGTGTGAGTTTCATTTAGCATTTATTATTTTGTTAGCATATCTAAAAACATGGGTGTCGTTGGAAGTATGGTGATTCTCTCTGTCGTGATATTTTTTTGTTGGAGAGAGTCCCGTGAAAATCTACATCATTCATTTTTTTTATTAATTTTGACTGCATGCGAAAAAATGATGAGCATATAAGATTTCACTACAAATAAATGTCAAGCAAATGATTTGATTCCGCTATTGGAACATTGTTTAACATGTTTGAAAATCTATTAGCTACTTCTTACACATATTTAATTTTTTCCATTTTTTGTCACAAATGTTCATTTAGTGAAATCTTCTCAATTTTTAAATTCAGCTACCAAAATCGACAATTTACGATAAATTGATCATCTGGAAGAAATTAAGGTTTCGAGAGTTTGAATTGAAAATTTTGATTTGATTGCAATTTAGATGAAAAATTGAGGATTTTAAAGTGGATTGTAGTGGAGTTGATTAGGGTTTAGAAATGAGAGAGAGATATGCAAAAATACACTTGTCAGAGAGAGATATGCAAAAATACACTTGTTGATAAAGAATTGGTATATGATTCTTATACAATACTAATCTAAACTAAAGGTGTTTTAACTTTTCATTTGAAGTTTTTATCATTTTCTGTTTTGCAAATGTCATAGTGTGTCTGTTTCGTATCACAGTTGAAATATCAAAATCACAATGACCTGTCATAATTCGTAGAAGATACTGAAGTATAGTTTATGGGAAATCACCATGGGTAAACGTAATTCTGGAAGACACGCCGTGATAGCAAACATATGTTTAATGTTATTGGAATTCATAAGTCTTAGTTTAACGGACAAACATCAAAATTGTTCTGTAGATATCATGTGTTTCAAGTTTGAACTCGAGACCTTTCCTCTATGTGTGTGTGTGAGTTTCATGTAGTATTTATCATTTTGTCAGCGTATCTAAAAACATGAGTGTTGTTGGACGGATGGTAACTCTCTCTCTCTAGACTTTTTGTTGGAGAGAGTCCCGTGAAAATCTACATCATTCATATTCTTTTTTATTAATTTTAATTGTATATGAAAAACTTGATAAGCAGATGAGATCTCACTACAAGCAAATGATTTATTTCCTCCATGGGAAAATTGTTTAATATGTTTAAAAACAAATTGCTACAAGAAATTATGTATTTCATGTATTTGGAAAAAATACTCTTTGTATTTTTATTCAATAACTATCTTATTTAGAATTTTTAAAATATATTCTTGTTAACAATATTGTATTGTTTCTTAGGTTTTTTTTATTTTTTTTTTATTTTTATGTATTGTCGGGTAGAGCCCAAAAGAAAGAAACAAACCACACACATTTTTAGGCATGCAAGTTTCTAAAATATCACTAAATAGGATATTTTAAAGATTTGTAAGAGGAGTCTCCAGATTCAAAACATCAAATGAATTTTGCACAAGACTATCATGAATTTATCAGCTCTTCATTTCGTTTTTTTTTTCCTTCTGCTTTTCATTACAAAATAAATATTTTTTAGGCAACATCTGAAAATAAATAAAATACTCCATAGACACTAAAACAAAATATGATATCGGAGACGTATAGAACAATAGGACCGGTGAAGTATACTGAAATTTTAACACCTAAATTTTTTAATTGAGATTGATATTTTTAATGTTAGTGAGACATATTATTAGGAACAAAAGGCCTAAAAAAATATCACGAATTTCTTCGTTGATAAATTTTTTGGCACATTATTAAGAACAACAAAAAAAATATTATAGGGAGGATGTATATAGAAATATTTGTGTTAAAAGGGAGTATATATAACATATTGCTCAAATGAGGCTTCAGCCCAACCCTTCATCATTGTCAATATTCAGGGCCTTTATGTGATCTTTGTTACATACACCTCATATAAACCAAAAATTTCTACATACATCTTCCATCATAATTTTTTTACTGACATGGGTCCTAGATTGTCGCACCCCCGTCCTATACCTAGGGCCGGCCCTGGCGTGATGGAAATTATTAAAAAAAGTTTGTTGTCTTTCGCTTGGTTTATAAGTGTGGCAAACATAAAAAACATTGTCAAATATTGTATTGTTTCTTAGGTTTTTTTTATTTTTTTATGTATTGTCGGGTAGAGCTCAAAAGAAAGAAACAAACCACACACATTTTTAGGCATGCAAGTTTCTAAAATATCACCAAATAGGATATTTTAAAGATTTGTAAGAGGAGTCTCCAGATTCAAAACATCAAATGAATTTTGCACAAGACTATCATGAATTTATCAGCTCTTCATTTCGTTTTTTTTTCCTTCTGCTTTTCACTACAAAATAAATATTTTTTAGGCAACATCTGAAAATAAATCAAATACTCCATAGACACTAAAACAAAATATAATATCGGAGACGTACAGAATAATAGGACCGGTGAAGTAGACTGAAATTTTAACACCTAAATTTTTTAATTGAGAATGATATTTTTAATGTTAGTGAGACATATTATTAGGAACAAAAGGCCCAAAAAAATATCACGAATTTCTTCGTTGATAAATTTTTTGGCACATTATTAAGAACAACAAAAAAAAAAATTATAGGGAGGATGTATATAGAAATATTTGTGTTAAAAAGGGGTATATATAACATATTGCTCAAATGAGGCTTCAGCCCAACCCTTCATCATTGTCAATATTCAGGGCCTTTTATGTGATCATTGTTACATACACCTCATATAAACCAAATATTTCTACGTACATCTTCCATCATAATTTTTTTACTGACATGGATCCTAGATTGTCGCACCCCCGTCCTATACCTAGGGCCGGCCCTGGCGTGATGGAAATTTTTAAAAAAAGTTTGTTGTCTTTTGCTTGGTTTATTAGTGTGGCAAACATAAAAAAACATTGTCATTGTCAAATATTTAAGGATCATATCAAAATTTATAATCCGAAGGAAAATAAATATGAAGACGGTAAATACTTATGAAGCCCAGACTTGTTATTAACTTTATGATTGTCATCCTCGTGAGTTTAACTCAGTTGGTAAGGAAAATGTATAATGTATGCAAAGTCCGGAGTTCGAATCCCAACCACCACTAAAAAACTTCATGATTGTCAATTTTTGTAGATATCTTTATCATTATTATGTTATTAATATTATTCCTAACTTCTCCCAAGAAATATATACCAATAACATAATGTTTGGTCAAGGATGACCAGCCAAATTCGAAACACATTGTTTAGTGGAATTTTTAACAAGTTCATTGGTACATGAGTGAATAATAGTTTTGAAAATATCTTCGAAATAATTTGGATTTTAAAATAGAAGTTAAATTAGTTGGAAAAAAATAGACAATCAATTTGGAGTAAATTTTTTTAATCATTCAAATTTTATTAAAAGAGATTTTCCCCTTAACGGAGTAACGAGGAAGGTCACAAAAAATATGAAACGGGTAAGGATCCAAAACACTTGTAGCCCAATAAAAAAAAAAGTAAAAATCATCAAACACCCTAATTTTTTCTACTTTCATTCAATATTTTTTTTCTCTAACTCTCTATTTCTATCGTATCAATCTCTCTTATTTCTATCTCTATCTAAGGTGTATACTTTTTGGATGTCTAACAAAACATTTCCAAAAGCATCTAAGGGAGTAAAATATAAACTTCTACATCATGGCTAAACGAACTAAGGAAATACCTTGCCAAACATTAAAAAAAAAAAAATGCCTATAAAAACCATAACAGGTAGAACCTCCTACACTAGACAACAAATAATTAAAAAGATAGGAGAAAACCAACAAGACCATGGAAAATACTCCATGACCAAAATCTAACCTAGTCTTGAAGCTCTAAAAACTCAATATCAAAAGCTTGTCATAATGCATAAAAAACCACAACAAGACCTTTATCAAAATGCTTGCAATAAAACTCTTTGTTCCAACTCTTGAAAACAATGAACTCCAAACTTCATCTCTCCATACATCATCATCAAGGCTCCCATGTTCGATCATAAAACAAACAATGAGTCATATTTAACCAATTCAAACTCCACCTTGACAACAAAGGTTCTTTGCTCCTGTTTGAAGAAAAAATAATATCATTCCTTGCTTTAGAAATAAGCCATATCATAATAAACCAAACAAATCAAAATCCCTTTATTCGTTTCTTAGTTCCCGCAACCCCATTCAAACATTGTAAACATGTTATGAGGAATTATCAACACACATTGCTTATTTCTTAGTATGATGGCTAGGTTCTAAGAAATTTGTGAGTGTAAGTCTTGACCCTGGGTGGAATATGACATTTGATATCTCCTACAAATATGCAAGTATAACTCCCTTAAATAGTTACGGAGCAATATGACATTCTGAAATTAGTTACTTGTGGAAGTAAAAGTCCACGGCAAATTGGTATGGAGAAATACGACGTTAGAAAAGTCTAGAAACTTAGGGGTAAAGAGGATGGCAAAGAGAGTACAATACAAGTGAGAATACAAAAAATCATCAAGCCCAAAAAGAAAACTAAAAGTCATCCACCAATGATATTTAAACACCCCAATATTCATTGAACATTTTATTTTCTCTCTAGGTCTCTCTTCCTATCACATTAATCTCTCTCAAGGTATATACACTTAACAAACATTTTTTAAAACCATCAAAGGGAGAAAAATAAAAATTGCTAATTTGATTGTCTAACTAACATTTTTCAAAACCATCAAAGGGAGAAAAATAGAAATTGCTAAATCAAGGCTAAACAAGCCAAAGCCATACCTCGCTAAACAAAAAAAAAAATAACATATGAAACCCATAATAGGCAGAACCTCATACACCACACAACAACTTCTGATAATGAGAAAAAACAAGGAGGAAAACACCCCATGACCAAAAACTAACATAGACTTGCAGCTCTAAAAACTCAACATCAGAAGCTTGGAACAAAACACCAAACAACTACATTAAGACCTTTACCAGCAGGCCGGAGACAAAACTCCTTGTTTCACCTCTTGAAAACAATGGTCTCTGATGACAGGTCATTTTGCGTTATTCTTAACATGTTTTTTAGTCATTTTCATTAGGTTTTACATCAAGAATAGAGGAGTGATAGAGCAATTGCTTATGATTTCGGGACATTTATAATGTTTTATATATATGAGTCATGTAATTCTATTATTCCCGAAACATATCAATTCTAGGATGTTTTGATGTAATTCACGGAGAAATCATGCAAATCGGCAAAGCAAGACATATGAATACTTATGAAGACTTTGGGAAGATCAAGAATGAAGATTCAAGAAGCCTCAGAAGATATTACAGAGGGAGAACTTATATTCTCATGTCCCAAGGCATCTTATATGGAAGCAAACACCCAAAAAGACGAAGAAACAAAGAGTTATGCGCCGGAACACACTCTCATGTGTCCCGAGCATGGTCCATGCGCCCCAAGCATGGGCTAGGCTTCCTAAAGGTGCATTTTCTGCATTTTTATATGCCCTGAGGAGAGGCTTTGCGCCCCGAGCACGACTAAAAATGAGCCATAACTTATTTTTTGCTACTTTTAAGTGGAAAAAGCCTGGTTTTTTAGCCCAGTTTCAGGTGGAAACTTTTCCTATAAATACTAAGCCTTCTTCATAATTTATCATTCAGAACGAAGCGGTTCAAGAGGAAGGCAAGCACTAGGAGCTTCCATATAGGAGTTTCTCTCTGCTCATTAGTGGTACATGGATCATGCCCAATCGCGCATAAGCCATTCCCTCATGCACGAATTCTTGCGTTTTCGTCCCTTTTTTATTGTTCTTCCGTCTGGAAACTCCTGTGAACTTGAAATGAATTTTATTCACTTTTTATTGTCTTCAAAAACCTTCTAAGAACGATTGATCTTCAATCTTCATATCCTCGATCCTTCATGTGAGGTCTTGGTTTGTCGATTTACGTGAATCCTTACTACAAAACACCTATAAAGTTGCATGATTTATGATAAAAGTGAATTAAAACGACTTGAGTGAAAAAATACAATATGTTTATCAAACCATTGACAACTTCTCTAACTCTCATCTTATTTACCTTCAAATGCAAGTAAAAGTACTAAAAACATAGCCAAAAATATCATATGATGCTCCGTCATAAAAAAATGCATATGAAAACCATAATAGGCATAACCTTCTGCACACCACAACAACTCCCGAGAACAAAAAAAACAAGGAGGAAACAAAGCAGACCACAGAAAACATCCCATGACCAATAGTTAACCCAAACTTGTAGATCTAAAACTCAACATCATAAGCTAATCACACAACATTAAAAAACCACAACATGAACTTTACCAGCAAGCTTGTGACAAAACTTCTAGTTCCTCCTCTTGAAAACAATGACCTCCAAGCTTCATCTCTACATACATCCGCAAGGATCCCATGACCGTTCATAAAACAAACAATGGAGCCTATCCAACCGATTCAAACCCCACCTCCATGACATTTTTTTTAATCGCATCCACTATATCCAAAGGTTCTTTGATCCTATTTGAAAATAAATTATCCCTCATTTCTTCCGAAATAAGACATACCCCAATGAACCAGACAAACGAAAATCCCTTCCTTTGTTTCTTAGTTCTCATAACCCCATTCAAACATTGTGAACATGTTATGAGGATTTATCAGAACATGCATGTTTCTTAGTTCTTAGTATGTTGGTTAAGTCCAAAGAAATATGCGTGAGTGTAAGTCTTGACCCTTGCAACAATACGACATGTGACGTCTCCTACATCTTTGTGAGCATAAGTCCCTTAAATAGTTTTGGAGCAACACCACATTCTGAAGTTAATTACATGTGAGAGTATAAATCCATGACATATCGATATGGAGCAATACGACATCTGGCAGGCCACGAAACTTAGGCCCACAAGGGTAAACATCGTTTATATAAACCTTATATAATATTTGGTTAGAACATGCATGCATTGATCCTACAAAAAAAATTGAGGGGATTCAAATAATAATATGATATCTTTCTTTTTTTTCATATTTAAATGTATTGTTATAAATTTAATATACGGTATCATATGTGGGTAAATTTTCTAAAATGTCATGTTAAATATAAAAAAGAAGTTTAATCTTTTTTTTTTTTTTTACATTTCATTGGCCTATTAGATAATTGGTCTTTTTAAATGCATGTATGATTACCTATTTAAATACGTTGATGTGAAAAATACTTTTTTAAATAGTTCAACGCATCATATCAAGCTTTTTTTAAAGAACATCATATCATTCTTTCAAAAAAAAGACATACTCATATCGAAAAAATAAATGTATGACATACTACGTGCCAAACTAATTAGATCTTAATTAATATTTTGACAAACCATAGTTAATTTTTGTAAAGCCTAGCTCCATCAACTTATTTTGCCTCCTAGCCACAACACCCTTAATTAGTCACATAGATCAGTTATATAAAGAATTAATTGATGTACAGTAATTTGTAACACAAATCATATAAATGTCCATCATAACTGTTCCCTTTCTCCAACAATTATAACCTTTTTTTTTACATTAACAACTACAACCACACTTCATTATAGCTATTTAAGATAAAATTGTGTAGACTGTATATACATAATTAAAATTGGAATCTCCATGATGGCACTAATGAGAGAAAAATCTATTAACAAATTAATTAATGCTAATATTTTCACAATCATTGTAATGCAATTTGTTTTAACATTCGTATTATTTTCTCAAGTCACATATGCATGGAATTGGCGTTGTTTAGGAGCACGAAATATTTCAATAACCTTTGAAGCTGATAATATTGAAGCTGATTTGAGATGTCATGGTTTAGGTGATTGGAAAAATTCTATGGTGAAGTCATGAGAATGACTTTTCTGGTGAAGTTAACATTATAACATCAAAAGTGTTGCGAGTAATATCTCACTGTTTGTACAGTGGCATCGATAGTTCAGTCTCCATAGTATCATCAATTCATCATATAAACAAGAATACACTTAATCTAATTTTATCATGCCTTGTTTTAAGTGTAACATCCCACAAAGTGTAACACTTAAGACTATCACATGATATCAGCAACTCTGTTTGCATGTTAAAAATGTCAACGATAAAATAGTACATGTAAGTCTAATCATATTTAATTCGTTTCATGTTAAAAAAAACTCTAAATTTTAGTAAGTGAACCTTTCATAATGTTCTAAACTTGTCTAAAAAAATCGTTCAAAAATTTAAGTGTTTAAAGATAATTAAATAAACTTTGATGTAATAGGGACTAAAATTATAAGTAAATTTTTTTTGTAAGGACTAAAAAAAACCTATTAAAATTAAGCAATAACCAGATTTAAAAGTTTCCAATTTTATAAGGATCAGAAACATATTTAACCATTTTTAGTTTAAATCAACCAAATTCGAAACACAAACAATGCTCAATGAGCGTAATTGTGAGAGTGTGAACAAGTTCATGGGTATCTTACATGTAGTTTTGAAAATATTTTCCAAATTAGTTTGGGTTTTAAAATTCAAATTAGTTATAAAAAAAATATAAACAATCGAATAAAACCAAGAATGCAAAACAATTATACAAAACCAACCTCTAGCACAAAATTAAAACCAGGAACCATCCAAAATTGATATTTAGACATCATAATTGTTTTCCACATTCAATGTACACCTCTTTTTATCTCTATCCTTCTCAAGACAAGATGTATACACATTTTGGGTGTCACAAATATTTTCCAAAACCATCAAAGGAAAAAAAATACTACATCAGGGCTAAACAAACCAATGCAATATCCTTCCTAACAAAAACAAAACGCCTAAGAATACAATAATGGGCAAAACCTCCTGCACCACACAACAACTCCCAAAACAACAAAAAAAAAAAAAACACGAGGAAACCAAGCAGAACACGAAAAACATCCTCGCCCAAAAGCTAACCCAGACTTACAAGTCTACAAACTCAACATCAAAAGCTTGTCACACTTCCACAAAAAAAAACACAACAAGACCTCCACCAGGAGGCCGCCTGAGATAAAACTTCTTATTCCACCTCTAGAAAACAATGATTCATCTCCCCAATACATCGACAAGGACTCCAAGACCATTCATAAAACAAAAAATGGGGCATATTCAACCGACTCAAACCCCACCTTCACGACGCCTTTTTGATCTCATCCACTACTTTCAAATGTTCTTTTCTCCCATTTAAATTTTTTTTATCATTCCTTCCTTTACAAATAAGCTATACTATAATGAGCCAGACAAATCAAAATATTTTTGTGTTTCTTAGTTCTCTTAACCACATTAAAACATTCATACATTGTGAAAATATTATGAGTAAACTAGTGTTGGCATTTTCATATAAGATAGATAAAAAATTGGAATGGAATTTAACAAGAGGTAATCAGGATAATCCATCCACCCAGGCTAATATACTTATTTCTCCAACTTCTTAGTCCCATGCAAAGAGATTCCAATGAAGGTTCCCAAGTTGAAATTGAAGTAATGAAAGGTTAGAAAGTAAAATGGTGAACTTAATCCAAAAATAAATAAATAAACGTGAACTTGTGGTAAGTGTAGGTTAGTGCCCAGTCAATTTAATGCGACAGAAAAAATCTATAATAATATTTTATTTTATTTTCATAGTAAAAAAAAATCTGTAGTAGTATTAGCATAGAAATTTTTTGTTTTTTTTTTCAATGGCAAATGTTCATAGAAATTTAGTAAGAATCAATCCCCCTCTCAACACTAAAACAAAAGTATGCGAGAAATAAGAAGCTTGCTGTTTTCACATCCAGTGTTTTCTAGGAATATATGAAAATGACCAAAAATTCAGCGGTAGTTAGCTAGTGTCGGTTTTCTAGTTATAAGTTAGAAGTAGTTAACTACCGTTGGGGTGTTTTTGGTCATTTTCATATGTTTCTAGGAAACAATAGATGTGAGTAAAACAATTCTCGAGAAATAAAAGAGTCATATATATATATATATATATATATGACATATCACATGAGAATGTGAGAATGAGATATATATGAGGAACAAGGCCAGCCCGGTGCAAGTGCATCAAGGCCCTTGAAAAAAAAGGAAAAAACACTTGCACCTACGGTCAAAATCCATCACTAAATGTCATTTTTTCTTAGGTAAAAGTCCATAATTCAACTATTTTACTGTCAATTATATATACATTGTCCGTAGGTAAATTATGTCTATTTGTCTGTGACTAAAAGTCAGAGCCTAAATGTTTGTCACTCTAAGTAGTGTTAATTTTTTTTTTTCAATATTTTTTAAATTAAAATTGTCAAGATTACAACAAGGCCGCCGAATTGTCGAAGACGGCCCTGATAAAGAACATTTATTTTTTAGTGTCTTGGTTTATTTTATCCCAAGAAAAAAGTACTAGACCAGATCAAAATATGACCAAGTTCAAAATACGCTTCTCTTTGTTCATTTGGGTCACTTTCAGTTTCTTAAACTAAGCGCACACCATATTTGAATGTAAATTTACATATATTATGATGTTTAAATACTGAACGTAACCATGCTAACTTTTTTTATTACAAAATTACATCCTACCAAGTCAAAGAAATACAAATTACATATATTTACTCCAATATAAATTTGCTTATGTGACACTCAATATCATATATTTCACTTCCTTATTTACAAAATATAGTTACAATAATAATGGGTGAAGTGAAGTTAATTGCCACACCTCAAAGCTTTCCTTGTGCAAGAATTGAATGGGCTCTAAGAATAAAAGGTGTTGAATATGAATACATACAAGAAGATTTATTAAATAAAAGTCCTTTACTTCTTGAGTCTAATCCAGTTTACAAGAAAGTTCCAGTGCTACTTCATGATGGAAAATCAATTGCTGAATCACTTGTTATCCTTGAGTACATAGATGAGACATGGAAGGACAACCCTTTGTTGCCACTAGATCCATATGAGAAAGCATTAGCTCGTTTTTGGGCAAAGTTTATTGATGAGAAGGTGAATATAATACTATACTATCCATTCTTTTCAATTTTTTATTTACTTGTTTTCTTTGTAGATCATAAATTTCTGTCTATTTTGCTAGCAATTGTTTGATAGAAGTTCTAGTATGAAGATATGCCTATGGAAATTTGCTTATTTGAACTTATTTATAGTTTATTAGTACTTTTTGAGATTATGTTATGGATCTTTTATAAACAGATGACTAATTTGTCTTGTCTTGCACATACAAATCAAACTAATTTTAAAGTAGTAATTACATCATTTTCTAAGCAAAGATTACTCTTTTTAGTTGCTTCAACAATGCCCTAAGAGGATAATTATCGGTTGACAATTGACGTGGCTTAACTGAAGCCAAAGACATTGTATCAAAAACAGTGGTGGATCTTGACTAATTTTTTAGGGGTGCCAAATATTCATAACGTATATATATGTAAGTGTTTTCATGTGTAAATACAAATTGTAATATGGGGTAGATGGTTGTTTAACTTGATTTCTGCCTGAGAATCACTGGTTCGAATCTCGGCTAATCTAGTATTTATTAGATATATGGGGGGAGCCATGGCTACCATGGGCTCCCATGAAGATCCGTCATTGATAAAAAAAAATATGGATATTTGTCTTTGAAAAGCAACCACAAATTTGCCACGGTTCCCCAATCGAACCACAATGGTTAATATTTGTGTTAGAAAAAAAATATATATATAAATTATAAATAGGCTTAATAGCAGTTTTTGTCCCCTAACTTTTTCAAAGTTGCGATTTTGGCCCCCTAAGAAAAAAAAACTACAAAATCGTCTCATAAGTTTTGCAACTGTAGCAGTTTCGGTCCCCAAGGCCAATTTTTGGTAAAAAAATATAAAAAATAACATGTGGCACCTCACTTAGGGTGCCACGTCAACGTAGACCGAGTCATAATTGGCCTTGGGGGTCAAAACTACCACAGATGCAAAACTTAAGGGGCGGTTTTGTAGTTTTTTTCTTAGGGGCTCAAAATCGCAACTTTGGGAAAGTTAGAGGGCTAAAACTGCTATTAAGCCTTATAAATAACACATACTTGTTGGATTGTGATGATTACTGTGGATCTAGTGGGACCCATTGTGGAGTTTTGGATGAGTGGAACGGGTATTTCAAAATTATAATTGAATTGTTTAAATATTTGAGAAGTATGAAGTAATATAATATATTGAATGTTGTATATTACCACCCAAACTAGGTGCTATAAGGGCACTTGTAGCATTTTTCTTAACGGAATTCTAGAATTGTTTCTGAAGTTAAAAATTCTTGATGACCTAAGTCATTTTAAGTCGCTGATCAATTGATTAGTCTTGAAATTTTCACAAATAGACTAAACGATAGATCATTTTAAAATTTTCTATAATTTCAGAAACCAAATTGTTCTATCCTTGCAGCTTTAAGGACTAAAATGGTTGATTCCTTATCATTTGATTATTATGCTTAATAGGCACATGCTATTTTGCAAGAACTATTCATTATTTAAAGGCCACACATAACACAACACAACTCATCACAACTTTTAGTTTCAAGCTCTAGCTGTTTGATATAACTTAAGCTTGTTTTCATGGAAACAGTGTATTTTTGGTGTATGGGGAGCATGTGTGGCTCAAGGAGAAGAAAAGGCAAAAGCTGTAGATGCTGCAATAGAGTCACTTGCATTTCTTGAGAAGCAGATTCAAGGGAAAAAGTTTTTTGGTGGAGAGAAGATAGGGTATCTTGATATTGTAGCTGGTTGGATATCATATTGGCTTAATGTTCTTGAAGAACTTGGAGAAATGGAACTAATTAATGCTGAAAAGTTCCCTTCTCTTCATGAATGGGGTCATAACTTCATCCAGACTTCACCTATCAAAGATTGCATTCCACCAAAGGAAATGGTGGTTGAATATTTTAGCTTTGGCATCAACTATGTTCGTTCCTTGGCATCGAGTGAATAGGAGGACTGAGTGTGTGTTTGTAATCACGGTGGATAAGTTAGAATCACGGCGAGTCGCTGAAATTTTGTAAGAGCTATAAAGTGTATTTTTTAAAAAAATCTTTATAACTTATCGTGTTTCTGACAAATCCACCTTGATATCTATCATGCACTAAAATCAGTTGTCCTTTTTATCTATCCTCTTCCTTGTGTTTCTAATGAGAACACAAAACTTGAGCAAAAAAAATAAATAAAAATAGGGTATGAGATAGAATGTTACTTATAGATAGGGATTTGGATACTCTGCATTCACGATATTATGCATTCGTCGATCTAGGCCATCTCATCAAGATGAGATGTTTCATATTTTCACCTTATATTTTTGTCATTACTTATCAAAGTTGAAATATGGACTATTTGAGTTTGATCCGAGGGTCCAGATCGTTTAACTGCATTAAATGCATGGTTTCAAGACGGTCAGAGTGAATTTTTTTATTGAAATATGTTTTTATGGGAAGATAGAAAATAAGATAGGTAAATTAAATGAGACAGATGATTTCAATTCAT
This sequence comes from Medicago truncatula, assembly GCF_003473485.1. NCBI lineage: Eukaryota > Viridiplantae > Streptophyta > Magnoliopsida > Fabales > Fabaceae > Medicago > Medicago truncatula. Next base: position 37,687,175 of record NC_053047.1, on the reverse strand, counting down.
ACTAAATTATGAAAGTAGATTTGTGTAAACAAGTATGTATAAGTTATAATAAGCTCATGTTGTCTTTGGAGTTTGCTTTTATGTGGTGTTGATCATCCTACCAGATTTTATGTATAATAAGTTTTCTATGAAATGAAGGCACTATAAAGCTTCACAGGCATTTTCAAATACTAATGCTATATTGTGATTTTGTGGTTAAATACAATTCACATATATTTATTTATTAGTCCCATTTACTTGAAAATATAGGAGGAGTAAATCACCAAACAGTTGGATACATAGCTATATCTATGCACTAAATTGTCAAAAATATTACTATGACCAAGTTATATTGAGAAAATTTACATTAAATTAAATCATCTAATAATGGTTGTTTACCTCTTAAATCAATATGGCCAAGTAATATTAGAAATCTTTTTTACTTAAGACAATACTGGTTATTTGCTTCTTATATCTTGTCCAATTTATATTTGATAACACACTTAGGTTGTGTACCAATACACAACAAATGGTTGATTATCACTGCGACTGTGTTGTTTCAACACTGCCCCCGTAGCCACCACTCTTGCACGTCCACCACTTTGTGTCTTGAACCATGGTAATATCATACTCCAACATTCTATTCTTATTTTTGGATAATCTCTCCCCCATTTAAAAAATTTACCCTGATCGTCATGTTTAAGCCAACTGACAACCAAATAGGCAACACAATCAAGTACGCCACCTTGAGGCGGGTTCCTTGGAGTGTTTTGTCCATTTATTTCTTGTCACCATAACTTTCAATTTTGGACCATTAGTGTATCCGTACATAAAATTTAAGTTGTATATAGTAATTGGCACTTCAATAAAAACAACAAAAGGTAATTTCTTAATTAAAATTTTAGAAACAAAAAATAGACTTGCAAGTATGAAAGACAGACTTCACTTTTTTTAATCTAAAATTCTGACCCTTATGAGTTCAAACCTTCTTCATTTGATTGGTGGACCTATCTTCCTTTCTCTTGTCATTTCAAACTTTTTGAACCATATTTTCTATTGCCATAAAAGACAAGAAAAAACCATACTTTTGTGAGTATGCTCTTGTACACGTATCATCTTGGAAATATTAAAGAGTTTCTCTTTCAACACCTAAGACTTAAATGGTTAATGTATAAGTAACTTACATGGTTGAATCATGGCCAAACAAATGCTGACAGCTACTTAACCAACCAGACCATTCTGTTTGACTATATGAAATGTAACTTTTGTTTCAAACCAATCATTTTATCTTTTCTCCATGTAGCCAAAATCTTAAACCATATGCTATATATTTGGCAACAAAAATAAAACTTCAAGCATGCATGGCTACATCTCCACCGATAGAAGCAAATTCATCCAATCCAAAATAAGCCTATGTTAACTACCGTTGCGACCTTTATCACAAAATTTAATGTATATGAGGAATTAACCAAGAAAGATAGGAGATAGATACAAGAATAATATCAAAGGGTGTGTGGGATAATTAATCTACAAATTTTCGAGAAGAAAAAGAGGAGTATCAAGACGCGGCCATGGCTTTTAATTTGAGTTTTTCAACGTTTCAGAACAATAATAGCGTGTGACTCATGGAGAGGATCCTCAAGAAATAAAAACGTAAATTAATTATGGACCTTTAGATTAAAAAAATAGATGGTTGAGACTTATATTGAATTACATTCACAAAACTCGACTGATAAAAATATTTATATTGTTAAATTAAATGTTGTGATTGAGATTCAAACCCCAACACATTCATATGTGTATGAATTTCTAATAACTAATGCATTTTGTCTATCTATCAACAAAAAAGAGTACACCAATACATTTTTTGATGGAAAATACATCAATACATTTGTTTAATTTGATAAAAATTACTATTATTTTTCTTGTATTAATAATCTTTTCTTTTTCTTTTGACCAGATTTATAAAAAAAAAAAAAAAAATTAATCTATGTAAAATAAGCAACCGTAACAATTATTGTGGTATGGAGGGAGTATATGTTGTGTGAAATTTTTGTATCTATGTCTTTTCATAGACATTAAATAGATGAAATGAAACCTCATCAAAATTTATGACATGTATAAAGTGATGGACAAAAAAAATTGTGATAAGGTTGCTTAAATTGTTGATTTGAAAATCCCTATTCCCACGTAACTCTGGCCACTTGTACCTAAATAAGAAAAAGCACATTAAATTCATTTGGACCACTCTACCTATCAATATTCATATTTGTCTTGATCACCAAGGCATCAATACAATGCTACCGTTCATGTTTTATCCACCACAAATACTATTCATAAGATTTTCTTGGTTGAGAAATGACCAACAACTTCACAATTTCCTCATGCTTCATTCTCCTTCCATTCATTTTATTTTCAAGTATATTTTTTAAATGTCGAGAAGTAGAGTGTCAGGTTTTGAACCCTGACTCTACATATATTATGCATTGTTTCTACCAACTAAGTTAAGTTTACAAGGACCCTTCCATTCATTTTTTAATTGTGGTTTAAAGGTTATTTACACATACCAAAGACGGTAAAATTTTCTACAAAAACAATAATCAATAAAGAAAGGAAGTGACCCATTTAAGGTTGGCCTAATGGTTGGCTTAGGATTTTTGAGTGTGATCCTCTTAAGGTATCAGGTTTGATTCCCCCTAATGTCATTGGTCCCCTCGGATTAGTCGGTTTTTGAATTGAATACCGAGTTTTAAAAAAAAAATAAAGAAAGAAAGTATATTATCGTCTTCCAACCTCAAGCCTACTTTTAAACTAACCTTCATCATCAAAGTTCCAAAAACTCTTCCTCTCTTCTCTTTTTGTGACATAATCATTAATAATATCTCCAATTTCTTTTGCTACAACAACTTCTTCATTCCCTAGTAATGGCAGCTGATAACTCTACCAAGAGAAATTCCAATGTTCAGCTCCTTGAAGAACTAGAGGCTCTAAGTGATTCCCTTTACCAATCACACACAACAGCTAGAAGAGCAGCTTCTTTAGCTCTTCCAAGAACCTCAGTTCCTTTTGTTCCATCTGCTAAAGATGATAATGACACTGCTAAACTTGATAACAACAAAAACAGCAACAAACCTCGGTCGCGCCGCATGTCCTTATCTCCATGGAAATCAAAAACAAATCAAGAAGATGCCAATGGCAAGTCACCCTCAACTCAATCAGAAAACAATAAGTTTGAATATGAAACAACAAATTCAGGTGACAACAAGAAAGGGATTTGGAATTGGAAACCTATTAGGGCTATTTCTCATATTGGAAAGCAGAAAATAAGTTGTTTATTTTCTGTTGAAATTCTCACTGCTCAATCCCTTCCTTCATCAATGAATGGATTAAGACTTTCTGTTTGTGTTAGAAAGAAAGAGAATAAAGATGGTGCTGTTCAAACAATGCCATCAAGGGTTTCTCAAGGTGCTGCAGATTTTGAAGAAACACTTTTTCTAAGGTGTCATGTTTATTGCAATCAACAAGGTAATGGTAAAAATCTTAAGTTTGAGCCAAGACCATTTTGGATATACCTTTTTGCAGTTGATGCTAAAGAGCTTGATTTTGGAAGAAACTCAGTGGATCTAAGCCAGTTGGTTCAAGAATCAATCGAGAAAAACCGGCAAGGAAATCGAGTTAGGCAGTGGGAAACAAGCTTTAGTTTGCAAGGAAAAGCTAAAGGAGGAGAGTTGGTTGTGAAACTAGGATTTCAAGTCATGGGGAAAGATGGAGGAGTTGAAATATATAACAATGAAGAGAATTTGAAGCCTAGTAGTAGGTTCAAAAACCTCACATCTACGTTCGCTCGACGACGATCCAAGACATCGTTTAGCATGCCTAGTCCAAGAATCACAAACAGAAATGATGCTTGGACTCCTTCACAGCGAAGATTAGCAGAAGATATTCAAGAAATCGATGATTTGAATCTTGATGATGATCCAAATCCAAATCCAGTTCATCATTCATATCCATCTACTAAGAAACGTGTTGATGACAAAGAAAAGGTGGAGGATCTTGATCTTCCGGAGTTCGAGGTTGTTGATAGAGGAATTGAAGTTGAAGAGAAGAAAGAAGATGAAGGAGAAGGATCAGAGAAATCTATAGAAGTGAAATCAGCATCAAGTGAAATTGTCAAGGAAATAGTCCATGATCAATTGCACTTAACAAGATTAAATGAGCTTGATTCACTTTCTAAGCAGATAAAGGCTCTTGAATCCATGATGGGAGAACAAAGCAAAGATTTTGACACGGAATCACAAAGATTGGATTCTGATGAAGAAAATGTTACAAGAGAGTTTCTTCATATGCTTGAGGATCAAAAGTCTAGATTATACAAACTTAACCAATCTGAAATTCCACCTTTGCATCTTGAAGAACATGATGATAATTCTTCATCATATGGAGAATCTAATTCTCAAGTGTATCTTCCTGACCTTGGAAAAGGTTTAGGTTGTGTGGTTCAAACAAGAGATGGAGGCTACTTAGCATCTATGAATCCTTTAGACAATTATGTAGCTCGAAACGATACTCCAAAGCTAGCAATGCAAATGTCAAAGCCTTTTGTGTTAACATCACAAGACACCTTAAATGGATTAGAGTTGTTTCAGAAACTGGCTGCAATTGATCTTGATGAACTCACCTCTCAAATTTTCTCATTGATGCCAATAGATGAACTGATAGGTAAAACTGCTGAACAGATTGCTTTTGAAGGCATAGCTTCTGCTATAATACAAGGTAGAAACAAAGAAGGAGCAAGTTCAAGCGCTGCACGGATAGTTTCGGCATTGAAAGACATGGCGAATGCAATGAGTTTAGGAAGACAGGAACGGATTTCGACAGGAATTTGGAATGTTGATGACATTCCACTTACTGCAGAGAAAATTCTAGCCTTTACAATGCAGAAAATTGAGTTCATGGCTATTGAAGCATTGAAAATTCAAGCTGGCATAGCTGAAGAAGAAGCTCCATTTGAAGTTTCTTCAGTCAAAGAAGGGAACAAAGAAAAAGATCTATTGAGTTCTGCTATTTCACTTGAGGATTGGATTAGAGACCAAAGCTCTAAAAACACTAATGCAAGTTCTGATATTGATGAACTATCAAATATCACATTAATGTTTGTTGTTCAACTGAGAGATCCAATACGAAGATATGAAGCAGTTGGAGGACCTATGATGGTGTTAATTCATACAACAAATGTGGACACAAAGGGTGATGATCATGATGAAGATGATGAGGAGAAGAGGTTCAAAGTAAGTAGCATGCATGTGGGAGGTTTTAAGGTGAGGAGTGGTGGTGGGAGGAAGAATGCTTGGGAGAGTGAGAAACAAAGGCTAACTTCAATGCAATGGTTGATTGAATATGGTTTAGGAAAGGCAGGGAAGAAAGGAAAACATGCATTGGTAAAAGGGCAAGATTTGTTGTGGAGCATTTCATCAAGAATCATGGCTGAAATGTGGCTAAAGACCATTAGAAATCCAGATGTTAGGCTTGTTTAAAGTAATAAGCATGTATATTTGCTTTTAGTTATAAGTATGATCCATGTATCATCGGCACTTTAGATTAAAGGTGTATCTGATCTCCGAAACCGACACTACACTAACACATATAGTATATTTAATTGCTTTCATTTCTTATATTATTATTGTTATATATGCATCAGTGTATTGTTTGATGTTCGTGTCAACTATGATTGCACAAAATTGTATCCATGTCTTATAGGGGATTATACATCAAAATCTTGAGAAAGTTCAATAGGAGAGATTAGAGATTGCATGTATCAGTGCAGCACTTGAACTTACATATAATAATTAGTGATTTTGTACAACCGTTAATAAAGTGTGACTTAGGAATGTTTTGTATGCAGACCCTTTTTCCACATTCCACATTTCCATTTAATCATCACTATCTATTGCTATTTGTTTATCTACTGATGCAGGATAGATGCCATCTTATCAATGTTACAAACAGTAAGCTTTAGTGTCATATTTCTATCTGTTTTTAAGAACCCTTTTCGGCCTTTCAGTTCTTCTATTAGTTTGTCAGTTAATAATATGAACTTACATAGTAGTTTGTCAAAAAAAAAAAAAAAACTTACATAGTAAAAAAGATAAATTTAATAATATTCTGTAATTATGTTATTTTTGTCTTTTTTAAGGAATATTGTTTTTTTATTGATAATTTTTTTTTTTTACAAATGATAAGCTATTTTGTCGTACGGTTGATAATGTGCAATTCAAAAATCTAAATCCTTAATTATACAATATTTTAAAGGGCGCTTCCACGGTTCAATCAGAAAATTGACTTGTTTGAGAAAGTTATTTTGTTTAGCCAGTAGTATAATTGCTGATGTCATGTTAGCTAGTGTCCTGCTGGTGAATCACTCTAAAACTGAACTTTACCTTATTACAAAGAGTTATGATACATAAACACCCTTAGGTGGCAATACACCCCTTGACACCCACACAAAAATCTGACATGTGGCCATATGGACCCCGCACAAGTACACTTTCTCTTTCTTCTTCTCTTCTCTCTTCCTAATATATGGGGTGTACAAGGGTGTATGCAATTAAAAGGTGTCTATGTAACATTTTCCTATTACAAATTAGTCCTCATACAAAATATTAAGGGGAATTTCAATCTTAGTGCACTAATGGGAATCTATATTTAATTTTGATTTAATCATGAACACAATTGCAATAAGTGAAGATATAATGACACAACTTATGGGCAAATGTACAATACACCATCCTTTATTATAAAAGATAGACTTGGTTGGCTACCATGTTTGCCCTAATTCACCCTACTTTGCCCTAATCCCTAGCATTTTTCCCTCCTAAACATGTATTAATTGCTAATCTAATCTCACCCGTTCAAACTCTATTTTCACACTTGATCACACCGTTGATTCAAACTCTAAAATTGTTCGCTCATATAACTTAGTTAATGCAATTGAAGACGTATTAAATGCTAATCAAGTCGGTCAACACCCCCTAAACTAATTGCTAATCTAATCTCACCCGTTCAAACTCTATTTTCACACTTGATCACACCCGTTGATTCAAACTCTGAAAATATTCTCTCATATAACTTAGTTAATGCAATTGAAGACGTATTAAATGCTAATCAAGTCGGCCAACAACCCCCTGCACTAATTACTAATCTAATCTCACCCGTAAAAACTCTATTTTCACACTTGATCACACTCGTTGATTCAAACTCTGAAAATGTTCTCTCATATAACTTAGTTAATGCAATTGAAGACATAATAAATGCTAATCAAATCGGTCAACAACGCCCTGCACTAATTGCTAATATAATCTCACCCGTTCAAACTCTATTTTCACACTTGATCACACCCGTTGATTCAAACTCTCAGCCGTAGATATATCATATAGAAGCGAACATGTTTGCCCTAATTCACCCTAATTTGCCCTAATCCCTAGCATTTTTCGCTCCTAAACATATATTTATTGCTAATCTAATCTCACTTGTTGATTCAAACTCTATTTTCACACTTGATCACACCCGTTGATTCAAACTCTATTTTCAAACTCCTCATTTTCTCTCATATAATTTAATTAATGTCAATTGAAAACGAATAACACACTTTGAATGCAATTGAAGACGTAGTTAATCCTAATCAAGTCAGTCAACAACCCCATACGTCTCTACCGTAGATCCCATAACAACCCCCTAAGGGTCAAGCTAGCATTTAGCCCTAAACACTCTAATTTTCCCTCCCTTACTATCATTTAATGCGATCATGAATGAGAATAAATACAAATAATGACAAACATGAATGATAATAAATACAAATACCTACAACAATAATTACAAGAATGTTGACTTCTATCACTCCCAACTAACCATTAAACACCCAAACATCTATCATGACCTTTGATATACATTTATGCAATGAATATGAGATTCAAACTACCCAATCATCATCCTCCATATACACATATAACTATGATTCAAACTCTCCATTCCACTCTATATATACACGCGCGTTGACACCCTCCTTTGTTTACAGCTTATATACAGGTATAACGAATTCTATCAATGTATCATCAAACCTCTAATGGATGAACATGATGTTGAAATCATGTTGGTGTTGCATTCCTTGAAAGGTTAGTAATCTATTTATGTTCGATGCTTATTTTGCGTGTTCATTCGGACTTTAAAATAACTTTTTTTTTCTTCATGTTTTTACAGCTCCATTGGATCCAATTACGATCAAAATTGTTCGTGTGAAGGTTGAGTCCGTCAAACAAAATTGAGATTGGTTGCGTGTAATTTGCATTTGTGCAATTTTGGTCCTGTTGGCATTTTGCATCTGTTCAAATTGCATCTTCATTCAATGTTGTTGGATTGTTTTTATTTTGGTTGCAAGTACTTTTAGTTATCATATAATGCTTTTATGTTGATGGTTTTGTAATCCAAACTAAGTATTTTATCAATCCTCGTGATTTCGTTTGTGTTATAAACGATTTACAATTGTTGCTACAGATCCAGTTTTCATTGTTATAAGCTGCAGCTTAATAGCAAATATCGTATTATAAGTTAGTTCGGTAAGGGATGATGTTAAAAAGAAAAGGCATTCCTTTAGATTTCATCAAATACACTAATGAATTTTGACTTAGTGTGATATAAAGTCAACCAATCTCATTTTTCATCTGTATTGTATAATTATAAGGGTTGAAACTTGATACGATACTGTTAAGGATTAGAACTTTATACAATTACATATGCATAGAGTGGAAACAAGAATATATAAACAAATGGATATTCGATTGCTTTATTAATCACCAACTAATATGAGAATCATATAAGATACATAATTAGAACAAAGTTCTTCAGACACTTATCAATGGATAAAAAAACCATTTGCATGATAATTTCTAACGTGTTCAGTACCACTATGTGAGTAGCAAATGCTGTCACACTAATGAAAGAGTGCAAAGTAGATTTAAATTGACAGTTTATTATGACATTAATTCTTATTGACCAAATTTTTATTGCCTAATGTGACTCTTACGTTTACCTATGAGATGCAGAATGCGTATTAATGTAATTAATAAACGTGACGGAATTGACAGCGTCACAATTAATAGGAGAAAATCAGAATTATTAGCATTAAGATCAAAATGTTAGACTTCTAAGTGGTGCATCTGATATGGATATAGAAGAAAGAAGAATGTTCTACCTATCAAATGTCGTTTACCATGAAATATTTCGTAACGTAAGTTGACGAATGTAAAATGTTAACAATAACTAGACTATGACCTTATCGATTTGTTATCATTATTTTAAATTAGGGCAAACTTAAACTTTATCATGCTACTTTTATTTGTTACTATACATTCATTATGCTATAACTTATTCGTTTATATTTCATTTGGTAAGACTCGTGCGATAGCATGGGTCAAAAGTCTAGTATATTTCATTATACTATAACATGACATGGATTAAATGCATAAATGCTCAATGATTAATCATTTAACTTCACTAAAAAAGTCATTCTCACAACTTCATCATAGAATTTTTCTACTTTTTTAAATATGTTTACTAAACTAGAAACCTTTTTACGTTCGATATAATACTTTTATATGATAATTGTAATGTGAAAAGTGACGGTAAATTATACATTTCAAAAAATCAAAATTATATTATTTTCATAGGTCAAATATCTACAATGCACAATTATAAGTTAATCCCCTTAGTCAACCAAACTCCAAAACAATAATTCAAGTACGCTTTATTTAGTCCATTCAGGATCATGGATGCAAAACATACCGCAAAAAACATTTACAATCCAATTCACAAGAATTCAGGTGTGCATGTAAAACCAACAAAGAGCAACTGCAGGAATTCACGGTACTGCTGAAAATGTAAGGAAGCCACTATTTCTAGATCTTATTGATGTAGTTTGCACAAAATTTCCATCTACATATCAAAGCCACGATTGTTCCTTTTTCTTTTTAGGCAAAAGTCATGATTGCTCTAAATTCAACGGGTTGTATTAAACTTTTTATGGTTTGAGTAGACACAATAGTGTTCAAAGCATAACAAATCGCAATGCGAGGGAGAGGGGCTGGCAATGAGCGTAGTTGACACAACTGCGATGAGGAAGAGTTGTGTGCAAAAAACAGAAATGGATGTGAATAATACATGAATGGCTTAAATATGTATTTGATCCTTGCAATTAGGGGTCATTTAAAAATTGGTCCCTGTAATCGCTAATCCTTGCAAACTAGCCTTGCAATCATTAATCATTTAAAATTTCGTCCTTTGACCAATTTAATCACTGCCACGTCACTAATTTGATGACATGGCAATCACTGCCACACATGAAATTCCAATTTTGCCCTTAAGAAGAGGACAAAATATTGAAGAAAGAATTGAAAACTCAGGGGTAAAATTGGAATTTCATGTGGCGTGGCAGTGATTAAGTGGGGAGAGGGACGAAATTTTAAATGATTAACCAATGCAAGGGTAAATTGCCAGGATTAGCGATTACAGGGACCAATTTTTAAACGACCCCTAATTGCAAGGATCAAATACATATTTAAGCCTACATGAATTACTTGATTTGTTTTTCTTAATTGTTAGACAATAGTTTTTTAATTATCGGCCATTGGATATATTTTTGGCACATATCCTGCATCTATGATCATGACTAAATGAAGCATACCTCAACTCCCAAAACATGTGATAAAATGATTAATCGATCAAAAAGAAAATGATAGAACTATATTTTCACACATTGATGTATGAATTCAACTGCAGTCAGTGCAATCAAATCCTTTCATCACAGGCGGATGCAATTCGTAATAACACCAATGATGACTAAACATCAAAAGATATAATTGTCATTTTATTGTATGTTAAATAATACTTTCGCCTACATTCTTGATTTCAAAAATAGTCATTGAAAGCTTTGCACATTAATTAAAAAACTCCAGCATCACTAATTTTAAGAAAATATAATGATCTGAATATAATGCTCCATGTTTAATATCAATCATTTAAACTCATTTTTACCAAATCAATCCTTCAAACTCAACTCTAGTATATATTCTCAAGTAACAACTGAAATGGGTGAAACATGGATAAGTTGTCACCCACAAACACTGAAGCAGCAAAGACCACATAAGGCCACATAAAAGTACACATGTACCGGCAGCAACAAATTACTATTCATCATGGATATATTTCAAATTTGATGTTGTAAACTACGTCTCAACGCGGCCAACTCCATTTGTCTATGCAGGAATTACATTATGTCCAAATTAATATCCTGCTGAAATATAAGTACAATAACTAATTTGCACAATAATAAAAAACCAAAAATGAATACTGGAATTATAGTCAGCCCAGTGGTAAACCAGTCAAAAACTAGTTTCTCATTGTAAAAGATGAATCACAAAGCATAAGGTAGTCACAGTACCCAATCAATCCCACTCCCCCAGCTTTCTTTCCGAAGTCAGGGATCGCCAAGGAAAGGATTGTGCGTGAGACACTCAATCTCACCAGATCCACAACCCCCTACTACGACCACTAACCCACTCAGACTTTGCAATGGGAATTGGGAACGGCTATCCTCAGCCATCCCACGACGAGTGCCATGATTAAGCAATTAGTCGCCACATATGAGGCTATAAGTAGGCAAGTTGAGGACTAAAACAACACCTAATAATTCAGGCTTCAAACAGAGATCAACTCAGGCCACATACGCTATGTCGAAAAGATACTGGCCGGAGTTATCAAGAGAACCAGGCCACATACGCTAAAAGAAGCAAGCAGGACCATCATGTATGACATAAAAGTTACTACTAAAAAGATGCAAGAATGGACTTCAGATATTATTTACCTCAAGTCAAAATTGTGGTTTAAATTTAAAAACTATTGATCCTTCCCACTGCAACAGTTTTTCCTGCAGGAGATAGTGATGTGCTTTCAGCATAATTACAAGGAATAGTTGGACAGAAAAGAAGACATCCTTTCTTAAATATTACCTTCAGTACGAAGAGTGAATCTCCCAAGTTGTGGAAAGTCAGAGAATTTCTCGATGCATATGGAGTTATTAACCTGCAAGAACATTTCCAAAACAAAATCAAATAAAGCTTAATGGTATTGCAAAAAAAAAAAACGACCATTCCATAAGCAACTAATTCCTTTATCTGAAACTCAACAATCACCCCACGTGATCATTATGAGTTTAAATATTTTAATATCCCTAGAAAACCCTAGTATAGCAATATAATTATTTGTTAAACCAAATTTGTATCCAAATTTACAATGGAGCATGTACCTGAATTCGGCACACAACACCTGCACCATTCTTCACAAAGAGAACTTTCTTTTTCATAGGCTTCCTTGTCTTTGGATCAATTTGAGATATGAGCTCAATAACCTCACACTCTTCAACTACAGAGTGGACGTGAAGAATAGCCTTGTACCCAGCAGTAAAAATTGCCTAATTTTATACAATAGAAGTACAAGATCAATAGAGAGAAATGTTGTAAAAGAACCAAATGCAGAGAGAGAGAGAGAGAGAGAGAGAGAGAGAGAGAGAGAGAGAGAGAGAGAGAGGATGAGTAAGTACATTGTCCAGCAATTCAAGAATTTGCAGCTGGGCAACAAACTCCGTAACAGCGGGTATTGGATTTGCTGAGATCAGAACAAAAAACACAACCAATTAGCAAATGCACAACCATGTAAACACAGCCATAATCTAAAAGTAAAGAGTCCCACATATTGAATTGGCTAGGACGTTTGTTCAGGGAAAATTGGAAGCAGGTCCCTTCTGACACCATTGTCGAAGGAATGTCAACCTACCAGAATTTAAGCCTAGGCTCCCAACCCAATTACTAAAAAGAAAGAAGGTTTTACTTGCTTAAAGAAATCTGCAACATGATGATACAATAGTAGTGTGTTTGAACATCTCATGCCATGGCTCACTACTCTAAGACTTGCCTTTTAAAAAAATATGGGGAAGGGGAAATAAAACTTACCTTAATATTACACGCAGAAGTAATAAATGAACAAGGAGACACACCACTAGTTTTTACATACTGCATGTAATATAATCGTGCAAGAGCAACCACAATGGAGCTCTCCATGTTAGGTGCTTAAATGGGTCCCACTTTTACACATCACTCATTTTATAATTTTGTGATGAATATCTAATCTCTCCAACTCAACACCTCAAAAAAATATAAAATGGGTCCCACAAATAACTAGATCATTACACTTAAATAAAATTCATTCATACTAATATAATATATTAAATGGGGCCCACGAAAATTGGAGAGAGGGGGAGAGAGGGCCACAATGGGGTGCATGTTTAACTTGATGCTAAATAGGCAAAACGCACACCATTGTGGATGCTCTAACATTTTATGCAGCATCTTTCATTCAATAAAATTCCTTTTAAAATATTCTCAAAAAATATGCTAGACACGTCTTTCATAGCACAGCAAAAGCTTACCAGTACTAGACAGGACAAACCCAGCTGATATGTCTTCTTCTTCAACACCGGATACTCTAACCCGTAAATTCTCACCAGGCCCAGCACGTTTAACCCGAGTCTCATCAATATATATAGCAACAACTTTCACTTGATCCTACAGATTAATAGCAATCACATTCAGATGGGGATCAAAAGCAGTAGAAAAGAAAGGACGAAGTTCATAATTGCCCCGAAAAAAATCAATAAAATAAAAGATAAAATAAACCACCCTATTTGGCATAATCAACAAGGAATCTCCCTCACGAATACTGCCAGATTCGACTTTTCCCATAACAACAGTTCCCATGTCTTTGAATTTGTCAAGTATAGGCATCCTATTAGAAGCAAATATCAAACCTCAACAAAGTCAGATTTTTAAAAATGCACAAATACAAATACATATGTGTGTGCGCGCTTACATACACACATGGACATTTGAGAGGGATAAGGAAGCAACACAATGTTCAAAGTTCAGACACACCATACCTGAAAGGACCGTTAGGATCTCGTAGAGGAACTTCAATGGAGTCAAGAGCTTCAAATAGGCAAGGACCATCCCACCATGGACAAATGCTTTTATCCATTCTTGTTTTTAAGTTTGCACCAATTAGCCCAGATATGGGTAAAAACAGGACATCTGGTAAATAAATGACAATACTTAATAATAACAACAACAACAACAACAATAACAATAATTTCCCTTCACAACCAACCAAAACTGGTCTGAGACTAGTAAATAATGAGACTATATACCAGAAGTTTATTATAAAAGAGATATTTCTTTCACAGACCATCTTTTACACAAACTTTTCTAAAAGCCTGCCCCCAAGGACCTATGTTGTCAATAGCACCACAATAGCAGAATAGTGTAGTAGTGGTAGGGTTCGGCGCAACGCTTTTGGCCAGCAAGCCACCATCAGCAATAGCGGTTGTTGTGGCCACATATTGAGGCCCCATACTGCTGTCGTGTCCACTATTAGGGTTTCGGGAGAAAGTTCCTCAAATCCTTTTATTTTAAAACCTTTTGTCTTTTTGTAAGGGTGTAAATGTCAATTTGAACCCATTTGGTAAAGACATGGCTTGAAGAAAAAGGAAAAAATAAACTTATGTGGCAGTGGCACAACCTGAACGCCCCCAAATCTCAGTCCTTAATTGCTAAAACCAATCAAGCGGTGTTACTTCATTGCTGATTAGAGGACAGGTTAACCAGTTGAGAGAAAACAGTTCCTGATTTTACTGAAAATGGATCTTCATTACAGAGATGCAATAATTATATAAACCAATAGAAGCGCAACTTCTTGTAGGAGACTATCCTACTTCTATAATAAATTATAAGAACTAATATATTTACCGTATTTTGTGAATATATTTTATATATGTATATAAATAAATGCATCACATCATATATTTCTTGAGGAACAATGTATCAACGTATCAGATACGTAATATATCCGATACTCGTATTGTGTCCATGCATAATAAATAAAACCTAATAGGACAGAAAGTCAAAAATAAAGTTCCAGCATACCTTTCTTCACATTGTAGCCCGATTGCTTAAGAAATGGTATCATCTTTGACTCAATTTCGTCATACCTAGGGCACAGAAACAGAAAACCCATTACATTTGTAATAAAAACACTTGGAGTTGGTATTGAAGCCAGGTTTAGAGTGAAAGAGTACCTAGTTTTTGCCCACTGCACTGTAGGATCATCCATTTTATTAACAACAACAAGCAGCTTAGACACACCCAGGGTTTTTGCAAGCTGAACATGTTCACGGGTTTGACCACCTTTCTCATATCCAGTTTCAAATTCTCCCTTTCGAGCAGAAATTACCTGATTGATGCAACATAGAGATACAGACACAGATATCTCGTCAAATGATTGTCAAGAAGCATCTATTGATGATCAATAAAGTGTCACACATCAAAGATCAACTAACCAATACTCCAATATCAGCTTGAGATGCACCACTGATCATGTTCGGAACATAACTCTTATGACCCTGTAGAAGCATTGCAGTTTATAATAATATTAAACAGTTGCTCATATAATAAATTGAATTAACAGAAGGGGGGAGAGAGAGAGAGAGAGCATCAATTGACACAAGCAAAAGAGGTCAAAAGAATACGTCAAACCACCAGAATAAACATGAGACCATTAACTATTCAAAACTATAAATTGGAGTGACTACCTAAGTTGGCATTTGAAAATTTAGGGTGCTAGCATGTTCGTCCCAAGAAAATAGAAATTGACAAAAATGTCCCTGAATTTGTAAACTAATGGTCTTTTTAGTACATGTTAGATTCCATTAGCAGCAATTTCAAATAAGTCTCAATCAAATAAGCTCCTGAAAAACACATATGAATGACAAATGGTTTTCATATTTGTTATCTTATATTAAAAATGCTATCTAGAGGGTAACATGTAGCTAAAATGACCGACAATGTGCAATTTCAGGGACATTTTTGTCTACTCCCTGGTGAAGTCAAGAAAATAGATTTCTTTAATTTTATGATCTCTAGCATCAAGAAATAAATGGAGAAGCATCCTTTAGAAGCGAGAAGAAACCGACCATAAAAAAAGAAAGAAACATCAACTAAGCAAAGCTCACAAATTAATACTATAGAACCTAAATAAAAAATAATAATATCCAGGCCGGCTTGGATTCAAC